>NW_024543096.1:24445000-25645000 GCF_018167655.1 Microtus oregoni | reverse complement strand
TCTGCGTGTTCTGGGTAGAGGCTAATGACATGACTACAATTATCTTTCTGGCTTTAAACAAGTTCTGTTTGGTTTCTCTTGTGTCATGTGCTTGTTTCATTATAACAGTACAGTCTCTTTATTTAAAAAATTAAGAGAAGGCTAATTTTTAAGAGTTACAGCATAACCCTGCTAACTGCCTACAGATGTGGCATCTGGAAGGTCTACCCCCAAACACGGGAGAGCCTAAGTGTAGCCCTGAGGCTGCCTGCTTGCCACAGGTCACGAGGACAGCCTTTATGACATCCACACAGAACAGAGAGCCTTCCTTGTTTACACTCTCGTGTTGAACTTGAGGGTTACTTGATAGGCCAAATTCAGAAAGAAAAACAGTGCCAAAAAAATTGCTTCTGGAGTTTACCAGAATCTAAACTACTCTTCCTTGGATGTCAGTGAGTCAACCCTGAGAGGGAAGTTATAAACTGCAAAGCTGCAACGGAGCCACAAATCACAGGGGGAAGGGGAACCAGCCTGTGGAGATACAGCAGATGTGGGGTGAGTTCTTTTCTGAAAGAAGACAAAGGTAAGGGTTTCTGAGACATTTTGTGTGTTCTGGAATTGAAGCTTAGGATGGGGGTGTGGTGGGCAGAGATAGAAGAGTCACCACACTGGCACGGAGAAGGCCAGTGGTGTAGAATGTGCTGTGTGGACTGACTGCTGGGTAGCCTGAATCTCAAATCCTGTTACTGCTAGATCTCTTGACAACCTAGATGTGAAGAGTTGCCACAGGAGGCGCCTTGCTGCTGTCGGGAGGTCTTAACATGACTACATGACTTGAAGCTGGCCTTTTGGTTTCTGACCCATTGTGATCATTCTTGTTCTTGAGGCTTTCCCCACAACTCTGAGAGCTTAGCAACGCAGTCTGCAATTTAAAATTCCTCACTTGATTTGTCATGAAGAGCAGGCAGAAATGGACAGGATCGTGGTTTCCCTAAGGTGGTAGAGCCAGGCTGTGGTAGAGCGAGGCTGCGGAAGAGCCGCTGTGAAGCCCATCACTGAACTCTTATAAAGCAGCAGCAGCAGCAAGGTGCTTTTTATTTTTTTTTTTTAAGACCCTTTCTGCTGTCTCAGGTTCCTGTTGCCCTACCAGCAGGCAGCTAGGTGAGGTTTGGCTTCACAACCCACTTTTGGAGGAATTACCTGCACTCTCCACTTCTCTCAGCCTTCACAATCCCCTCTACGTTTTGGTTTCTGCTCCATAGTCCATTGAAAACGCTGATGTCAGCAGTGGCCTCTTCACTAAACCACAAACCACGTGAAGGGTGTCCGGCTCAGGTGCTCTGCTGTGGCACTACCCCAGTGACTTACTGCTAGCTAAGCTGCTATTCCTAAGATCGCCACAGCCTCCAGAGCAGTGCTACCAACTGAAGACTGAGCATCCAAAACCTGAGCCTGCGGAGGTGTTTGGTATTCAAATGATAACAAATCTTGTTTATCGATTCACTAATTGATAGACATTCAGGTTGGCTCCACCTTTTTGTCCTCGTGAGTGTGGCTGCTACGTATATTTGTGTACAAGTATTTACTTGGATTCCTGTTTCAAGCTCTTGCATATATACTTAGGAGTAGAATTGCTGGATCTGCTGTGCCCTTGATTTGAAAAGAAAAAAATATTTTTCTGGATTCCTAGATGTGCGTTTTGGCCCTGCACCTGCTTGTGCCTGCGTTGGATTCTTCCTGTGTGAACCACTTCTCTTTCCATCAGGAGAATGGTAGCTCCAGCTAGCAGGATGTCTTTTGGAAAGATCAGCTGTGCCTCGTAGAGCAGAGATCTGCTGATTGGCTAGAGAATGGATCCAGTCTCAGTTCTCATCTCGGGGAACACCAGGAGTTGATTACAAGTGCCAGGCTGAGCATACAGCAAAGACCATTCCTGTGTATCTACCTAGGCAGTTCGCTCCTTGACTTGCTCAGCTGGACTGGGAGGGGTGATGCCCATCCATGTCTCTGGCTCTTGGCTTGCATGAAGGCAGCTATGACCCTTGTGATTCTCACGTGTTCATGTTGCCTCGGCTAATTTCCCGTGGTGAGTTTGACCTTAGAGGTGAAACAAAAACTTGTCTTGATAATAACACTGATGCTGTTAATTAAATACAGCCAAGTTACACTTAATCTTAATTTTTTTCAAGACCAAGTCTTAAGTAAAATTTGAGCTTTATGAAGTAAAAAATTCTGAGTAGAATAAGTGATAATGAATTAGATTTCACCAGCATGTTGTCTAGATCTCCAGTGACGGACCCATAGTTTGTTTGAACAGTAGTCTGTCTCTTTATGTTAGTGGCGGGTTTCTTTTCTTTGATACTTGCATATTCAGCTTTTATCAAATGGGATAAGGTGTCTCTACTTATCAGCCCTGTTCTAGACTCATCCCATCTTCAGGGTCACATCTCAGGTTGTCGGAGGAGTCTGGACAGATCTGTCTTCCTGTCCCACTCTTTGTATCCATGCTCCTCTCTGCTGACATTTGTAACAGGAGAAGGTTACAGTTAGGAGAGGCCCTTACCCACATTTTCTTTCCCTTGTGAAGCCCACAATAGTTTCCATTCCCCTTTTAATTACATTTTCGCTATGGTTTGGGTAAGACCACATTGCTTGCTGCCCAAATTATTTTCCAACTACCAAATTGCTAAGTAAGTCCCTGACAATTTCCCCAAACCATTTCCTCCATGTTTTTAGGCAAGCTGTCTTTTACAATACTCCTTATGATGATGTAATTACAACATCAATATCTACACTTTTTGTTATAAATACCTACTAATTCTTTTTTTTTAATGCTTCAAAATAATGTAAGTAGTTCTCAGGTATTAAAAGATACTATCAACAGGTATTAAAAGTACTGACTGTTGAGGAAGAAATAGAGAGGAAGCAATTTCTCTGAAGGAGCCACTAACTTCAGCCCCCAGTGATACGTCTCTGTATGTTTCTGCTCATTAGGAATTGGTGACTTCCCTACCTTCTTTTGAATTGTTTTGTGAAACGGGAGGGTATGAAACGTCTGTACTCAGTAACTTTTCCTGTGTCTTGTGGAATCCGAGTCTCTTTGGAGACACACAAACGGCCTTTGTGGTTAGTCACTCCATAGCAGCTGATTCTCTGCCCTGGAAACATTGTTTCCTTTGTGTGCGGCTCGAGATAATAAACATCAGGACACCACAGAAGGCTAGTGGGGATGGAAACCTGAGGACAGGACTATGTCGGGGATGTAGAAAAGTTTCTGAATTAAAAAATGCTGCGATTTCATCCAAACCTCCATACTTCTGAGAGAAACGAGGCGTCTGAAGGTTTTCTTGGGCAGGTTGGTTGGTTTTTCTCCCTCTGGTTTCACTATGGTTTTGTATCTTTCACTATGATTTACACGCCTGGTTTTCGTTTCAAAGTTTAAACATGGGGCTTAGTCCGTCACTGGTCTTAATTCATGGGATCCACTTACCAAAATCATTCCTACCTAGTCATCCAGCAACGTTCAGGAAGACACAGGAAGGTACATGGTGAGCCATGAGGCTAGAATCGGGACTGTTGGTTGGTCTGGTGGCAGGGAGAGACTGGGTCTTTGACAGAAGACTGGATAGCTGATGAAGATGAGCATCTTAGAGATCTCCACAGTGAAGCCAAGGCGGAGTCTGTCAAGGCCTTGCCAGAGCCAGTAGCTTTTTTCATTATCTGCTATCTTGATCCCTTCTAAAGCTTCTTATGGGAAGTTCCTGAGAAGTGTTTCATTAACAAAGCAGGGCTATTTTAGTGGATTATAGTGACATAGACCAAATTCATGAATGATAGAGACATAACTTGTGTTCTCTCTCTCTCTTTCTCTCTCTCTCTCTCTGCCTCTCTCTGCCTCTCTCCCACCCCTCTCAATAATCTCTTTCCTCTCCCCATCTCTACCCCGAGCTGGCTTCAAGCTGCTGCAATCCCTCTCCCCAGTACTGAGATTATAAGAGTGCACCATCATACCAAACTTATATTTTTCCCCCTGATTTTGTCCACCGAATCCCATCTTTCCTTGCTTTCAGTAGTGTTTAAGAATGAAAATGCTGGGCTGGAGAGATGGCTCAGTGGTTAAGAGCATTGCCTGCTCTTCCAAAGGTCCTGAGTTCAATTCCCGGCAACCACATATTGGCTCACAACCATCTGTAATGAGGTCTGGTGCCCTCTTCTGGCCTGCAGGCATACACACAGGCAGAATATTGTATACATAATAAATAAATAAGTATTTAAAAAAAAGAATGAAAATGCTGTGAGGATTATTTTATATAGTCCCTTACATCTCACATGAGAATGACACCAATTTTGAGATGTGTAAAATAACAGTGCACCACTGAAATCCTGGGAACCAGGAATTCCTTTTCAGTGAAAAGTGTTAGGGGCAGACAGAACGTTGTAGGAAATAGAACAGTGTCCAGTGAAACCAGACGGGGGTCCACAGGTACTTCCCGAAGAAGTGGGGGAAGTTACTGACGATAAAGAGCTAGGTGACCCACTCTGGGAGCTGAGACCAAGTTCAAGGCCAACATGGTGTGACAGAGTACAAGATCATTCTGGGATATCATTCTGGAAAAAAGTTTGTTGGATAGAGGTAATCCCATACTAGGGAAGCTAGCATGTCTATTTTGCTTAGCACTGCCTCCTCAGCCTGTTTTGGTACAAAAAGCTTTCAATAAATATTTGTCGTATGATTGAGGAAAAGCACTGTGGTGGTTTGAATGGGAATGGTCCCCATGGAGTAGTGTATTTGAATGCTTAGTCACCAGGCAGTGGAACTGTTTGAGAAGGATTAGAAGGAGTAGGAGGTGTGGCCTTGTTGGAAGTGGGCTATGAGGTTTTAAAACCCCAGTCAGGCCCAGTGTTTCTCTGCTTTCTGCCTTTGGATCAGGATATAAAATTCTCCACTATTGCCCCAGCACCATGCCTGTCTGCTTCCCACCATGATGATGATGATGCTCTAACCCTCTGAAATTGTAAGCAAGCTCCCAATTAAACCTTCTCTTTATAAGAGTGGCCTTGGTCATGGTGACTCTTCACATTAGTAGAATATTGGCCAAGACAGGCTGCTAATGTGTTGTCCTTCCAAGGAAGCATGCCGGCATTGGGCCATTGGGAGACACCTTAACCCAAAGCAGACATTTTGGGACGCTTTAAATTAAAAATCCCTCTGCCTTTAGCACCTGCATCCTGCAAAGGAGTGAGTGCTGCTTCAATGCTGAGCTTTCTTCTTGACCGAGAGTGTGCAGTATTCTCTGGAGGCAGCTGACATTGATTAGTACTCCAATGTAAACACCCATATCTAAAGATATGAAGACGGCGTCCACATATGAGAGAGAAAGAGATGTGTGTCTTTCCAGGTCTGTCTTAGCTCACTCAGAACGATTTTTGCTAGCTCCATCCAATTACTCACAAATTTAATAATTTTATTTTCCTCAACATTGACTAATATTCTGTACTGTATTTTCATTGCCCATTCATCCAGTGATAGACTTCTAGCGTTTCCATGTCCTGGGTATTACAAACAAAGCATCAGTGAACATGGATGAGCAAATATGTCTGCAGTAGGATGTAGACTCCTTTGGGAATATGTCCAAGAAGCGGTATCGCTGTATCATACGGTAGATCTATTTTTAACCTTTTGAGTTACTTCCACATTGATTTCTATAATATTTTCACTTCCATCAAAAATGTACCCCCTTTTTCAACATTTGTTGTCTCCCCTCCCCCCGGAGCTGAGGATGGAACCCAGAGCCTTGTGGTTTGCTAGGCAAGTGTTCTACCAGTTGCTAAATCCCCAACCTTTTTTTTTTTTTTTTTTTGTATTAGTTATTCTGACAGGGTAAGATGAAATCGCAATCTCAAAAGTAGCTTTAATTTGCATTTTCCTAGTGACTAAAGATATTGAATAGTAAAAGAAATATTTCTTGTCCGTTTGCATTGCTTCTTTTGAGAACCCTTAAACTCACAGAGATCCATTTGCCTCTGCCTCCTCAGTGCTGGGATGAAAGGCGTGCGCCACCACTGTCCGGCCAGTATGTTTGTTTTTATTACTGTATTTCTCTAGTATAATTTGAAATCTGGAATGTAAAACCTCTAGCAGTGTTTCTTTTATTGTTTATGATTCAGGACTGTTTTGGCTATCCTGGATCTTTTGATGAAGATTGTGTTGAATCTAAAGATTACTTTTGGTCATTTTCACAATCATACCAATCATATCAATCATATCAATCCATGAATATGGGAGTTCTTTTCATCTGATATCTTATTTAGTGTTTTTCTTCAGTGCCTTAAAAATTTTCATTATAGAAGTCTTTCTCTTCTTTGCTTAGATTTTTGCGATGGTTAATCTTGCTTGTCAATTTGGATACATCTGGAATCAAGTAAAACACAGCTACTGGGTGCTCGCATGGACAAGTCGTTTCCTTCATCCGATTATGTGAAGCAGGAAGACCTACCCTCACTGCGGGCGGCGCCTTCCGGTGGCTGCCCAGACCAGAAGAAACAGAAGAAGGAAATGACTTTGCCAGTTTACCCCAGTCTTGCTGGCAAAGTCACATATCCTGTTAGAACCTATCCAGCATCAGAACCAAGTTCTTCAGAATTCCCATGCCAACCGAAGACCAGAAGCTCTCAAGGTGGTCTTCAGGCCATTGGCACTGCTGAGACATCCAACCTGGATTGAATAATTACTGGATGCTTGGCCTTTCCCGTGGGAGACAGTCACTATTGGGCTACCAGGACCACATCCGGTAAGTCAACCTAATAAATCCTTTTGACTACTCATTCTATCAGTTCTGTTTCTTTAGAGAGCCCAACTAACACAGATTTATTTCAAGATCGTTTATCTATAAAATTTTAATGGTATTGTGAATGAGATCATTTCTCAGATTTCTTTCTTGGTATGTTCGTCATTGTGTCTGTCTGTCTGGCTATCTATCTATTGATATATTTTTTTGGGAGACCTTGATTGTCTTGTGTTACTTTTGTTTCTCTACTGGGAACTGTGTATCAGAAGTAGTTTTTTTTTTTGTTGTTGTTTTGTTTTGTTTTTCTGTCTCAAAGACAGGATCTTACTATGTAGCTTTGGCTAGCCTGGAAGTCATAGAGCTCTACCTGCCCCTGCCTCCTGCGTGCTGTGTCAGTCAGTAAGGGCCACCACGCCCCCGATGGTCAAGTTAATTTTGTTTTAATTTCCTGATTAGCCTTTTTTATTGGTCAATCAGAACTGAGAGCAGTGGTTCTAGTTCTAAAATTCCTCCCCAGGTGTGACAGGTCACCCTTGTCTGGGTTTAAAAACCCTATAGCATCAAGTGCTATGCCACGTCTCCAGTGTCTAATTGGTGCTGTTGTCCACAGCAGGACATCGAGGTTCCATGCCAAACAAACTAGCAGCAGGCTCTGTGTGATGTCACAGCCCATGGCTGCTGCAAGTAACTGAAGAAAGTTCTTAACTTCCGGCTAGGATAATGGTCTCGGAGTCTCTAGGCTAGCTCAGGATAGTTGCAGGCTGCTGGAGAGGTGGCTGGGTGGGCCAGGAAAGGAAAGCACAGAAGAAAAGAAACCGAGTTGAGTGAGGGAAGGATACCAGGAAAATCCAAAGCCCCAGGACCACCCTTTTTGTCTGCCTGTCTCTCACGTGGTTACTTAGCTGGTGGAACCCCGTTTCCTGTCCTGTAGAAGTGCCCCAGAAGTACTTCCTATAGCCTGAGCTTCTGCTGTATGGACACAGTCCCCTCCATAGTCAGTCATGTTCCACTAGCCAGGGCCCGAAGCTGTGGCAGGAGTAACGAAGGAACACCACTGAGTCTTAGCACCGGGCCAGGGGCTCTGCCCACCCCTGAGTGGCACATTTTTATCTGAAGACAGAGTTTGACTTAGAACTTGGAACCAATAGCTACCTTTCTCCTTGGGGATATTGAAGTGGAATTTAAATGAAGCAGGCTGGTAAGTCAGAGCCCTAGAAAGGGAAGACCAATGGAGTGATTGTCAGAATGTGGTTCGGCTCCTTTCTTACATCTTTAATGCCTTGCCTTTAAAATAATGAGAATCATCCCATCTTTGGGGGTCTTCGAATGATTAAGTGAGCAGGCACAGGTCAAGTGCCTGGCGCCTTGTTGGCACTCACAAACGGAGTTGTTACCAGTTCAGAGATGTTACGGTTTGGATTGGAAACGTCCCCCCCACACATTAGTTTTTGAATGCCTTTTCCCAGCTGGGATGCTGTTTTGGGATGGTTAGGACTCAGGAGACAGAGCTCCCTAGATAGAGTTAGCCACTAGGGTTCTATCGGACAGTTATGTATTCCTTTGGCTCTGGCTTTGCCTTCTCATTCCCGATCTCCTTTGCTGTGACCAGCCATGCTACAGGCTCCACCTTGATTCCCCTGCCCTTGTGGACTAAACTGTCTAACGGTGTGAGGCAAAATCGAGACACTTTTATTTATGTAAAAATATTCTAAAATTAATACAACTTTGTTTTGCCTTTCGGGTCTCAGTGAAAGGGAATTTAAGGGTTTCTGTTGTTGTTTTGTTTTTAATCAAAGATGTGTCCATTAGTGTTTCCATTATAAGATGAATGTTCTAAGTCAGCAGGGGGCTACTAAGATGTATAAAAACTTTACTAACCATCAATTCCTGAATTAAATCTCTCTGGGTAGCTGGGTTGGTGTCAGGTGGGAGTGAACCATGGAGAGATGTCATGTAGAGGTAGTATAGCAAACATCCTCGGTGCTTCCCATGACCACATCAGTTTACTGTGCGCGGTAGAGTCGGCGTCCCAGACACAGCCCACGTTCTCTATTCTCCTAATTTAAACAATCACGTTAAACCTGGGGGAGACAGTGACCCTGCTTTTTGCTCTCACCGAGGAGAGACTCTAGGTGCATGACTTCCAATCAGTTGTCTTGCCCAATTCCTTCTTTAAATGCTTCCCCAATGCCAGACTATTGTGCCTCCTACATCTGGTTTGTGCATGGAGACACCCACGAGCTTCTTCTGCTGTGCGGGCTGGCGCAGGTCTCACCTTGTGGTTCAGCCCCTCGGAGGTTGCACTTGCTGCCTGGAGGAGCCGTCAACTCTGCAGACAGGGAGTGTTTCATGGCACCCCCTTTTCCACACCATCTGTCTGACCTGGACCCATTCCAAATACTTGGGCTCTGCCAGCGGAATGGCCTCTCTGCTACAGAAGCTTTGTAATCTGCTAATTGACAGGGTAAGGAAAATTTACATTTGGGTTACAGCTGAAAAGTTGGATGTTTCTTTGATGGGACTTTAAATGCCGACATATGCTGTGTTGGTGTTTGATTTTAGGCATCCCTGTTTGTGCACAATCCAGTGCCCTCCCCTGTGTTCTCTGCCTCATTGAGAACAGTGACATCCTCAGGAGAAGAGCACCAGTATGACCTACCAGGGAATTAGCCTCTACTTCGTTTACTCATTAGCAATGATTTTATTATTATAATCTCTCTGTAGCAGGAGACAGCTGGCAAAGACCTTTGCATTATTGAGCAAGATGCAGGATTGGGCATAGCCTGGCTCACTTAATGGCGAACATCCTCAGGACTCACGCAGCTTATAAGCATCTTTGCATCGATGCAGGGCTTGGTCCTACATTCAGCGCTCAATGCGTGTGCAAATCTGTTGACATTTCATTTTATTTTCCCAAAGGTGGCGGGCAGCGGAACCCTAAGGCAGCGTCGTTACGCTCATGCTGTTCGAGTTGACATGCGTGCTTGTTCTCGCTTTGAAATGCTGCTTGAGGACCCAGTGTGAACAACAGTGCGGTCACACCTACCGATCCAGACTCCTCCCGGAAGCCAGGAGCTCGAACGAGCACGGTACCATAGCGTGCCCCTGGACTCTGCAGGCGGCTCTCTCTGGCGCCCGCCTCCAGCAACCTGTACTTGAGCGGTGAAGGGAAGACGAGAATGGGAGACGATTTCTTCCCTACCTTTGAAAACTTCAAAGTTCTTCCCAATCTGGTTCTGATGATCCCTGTCTCAGCGCAAAGCACACATAAAGGTCTGAAATCCGCACACTGATCGGAAATAGTTTTTTTAGAAAGTCAGGTTTAATCCCATGAGCCAAATGATCACTACCAACGGCGATCAGGGAAAACCAAAGTCCACGGCAAACTCTAATTTGGCAAATGCATAAAAGGTTCAAAAGAGCAGAGGTCTCATTTACATTCCTCGCTCTTGTATGGGATTTTCTCCTGTATTAGTAATTAAAGGGTCCAGGCCACGGAGCGCAACTGTATCACATAATAGCCATCGGGAACACGCTAACAACTTCCTTGAAGTAACACACACTAGGGTGTTTATGGTTCGGTGTCTCATGGACTCTCTTTGATCTAAATTAGGATTCATTGGCAAACTCACAATAGGCTCCACATGTACCCCTCTCAACCTCTTTCTTTTAATCATGGAAATTAGAGATGGAAAATATCCATTAAGTCACTTAGTCCATTTCCCTGCCAGGGTGAAATTGTTGCCTGGGATTCGGGGGGTAATGCTCCGTCCAGCTTACGCGTACATGTCTCCTGGGACACGAGGGCTCTCCGTTTTATAATTTCTTCCCTTAAAATTCAGAGGGGAAAAAATATAAAATGGAGAAAAGCTTCCTCCGTCCTTACGGCTTGGAGGTAGTGATGCCATGGTGGGCGAGTGTGTTTGCATGGCGTGGGCTTTCTGAAGACCCTTCCTTTGCTGTCCCGGTTCCTCTACCCCATCACCTACACAGATGAGAGCAGCCTTCTCTCCAACTTGTTTTACTCTTCAGCCTGGTGGAATGGTCCAGGTTCCTGAACCTCCCTGTCAGCTTGAGCTAGCAAGTTCTCTACTCCAACAGCTGGAGCTAGCGAATTCTCTACTCTGTCAGCTGGAGCTAGCAAATTCTCTTCTCTGTCAGCTTGAGCTAGCAAGCCCTCTAGGGGCATGAGGCTGGGAGAGGAGAGGCTGCTTATTTTAAGCTCCACAGGGAACCTTTCAAGCTGCACAGCCCTAACCAAAGCACAAGGTCACTGACGCAGCGTGAGCTAATGACTGGACCGCTGCCTGGCTTGTGAGTGGCCTGTTGCAATATTTTTATACTTTGGACATTTGGCATCGGAATGATACGAAGTGTGTGTCATTGCACACTTCTCTGACTCAGGTTCAGCAAACGAAGGAAGAAGCTTGTCATTCAGCAGCTGCCTGCAGCATCTCCAGCTGCAGAGGTCAGCTTTATGGGGAAGCCACAGAACCCATTGACCACACCTGCAGTGGGCTTTCTGTAGTGCCTGAGATGAGATGACAGAAGAGGTAACACCCACTGTGAGATTTGCGTTTTGGGTTTGTTTGAGAGGTTCTATTAAAATTTGATAAGCTAGCATTTTAGATTCTGATCCAGATGTGTAGAGTGTGATCATTCGAATTATAAGATGGAAGTCTTCCCCCGCCCCAAATTCACCATGGGATTCAGTAAATAACTAATTTCCCACAAGCATTTGAAGAGGGATTCAGGATTGCAAAACCTGGTGTATTTATTACAGAAAGCCACAGCGTGTTTCCATTAGAGAATTATGTCTAAACACGTGGCTCCTGTAACATAGAATGTTTTCCTAAGATAATTCTTTTTTTTTTAAAGATTTATTTATTTCTTATGTATACAACATTCTGCCTCCATGTATGCCCACATGCCAGAAGAGGGCGCCAGATCTCATTACAGATGGTTGTGAGCCACCATGTGGTTGCTGGGAATTGAACTCAGGACCTCTGGAAGAGCAGCCAGTGCTCTTAACCACTGAGCCATCTCTCCAGCCCCCTAAGATAATTCTTATTGTAAGTACCCTAAAGGTGATGAGAAACAACGGGCCTTTGAATGTATTAAAAGCGACAACAACAATGAAGCAAGCAAGCAAATAAACAAAAAACAAAAAACAAACAAAACATCCAGAGCTGGGGAAGTGACTCAGTTGACAAGACCTGAATTTAGTCCCCAGCACCTATGTACAAAATAAATGCTGGGCTATACACTTGTAATCCCAGGGCTGGGAGCGGCGGAAGCAGGAGGATTCCTGGAGTTTGCTGGCCAGGTGAACTGGCTGTCTCCAGGCCCATGAGAGACTCTATCTCAGAAAGTAAAGTGGAGGGTTGACCAGATGCCCAGCACTTACTGCTATGCCTGCCTACCTCAGTTCCACCCATGGACCCCACATGATGGTAGGAGATTACTGACTCTCACAAACCCCCAGACCTCCACACGCATGTGGTGACATGCATCCCGCACTGGAACAGCTGTACTGGTTAGTTTTGTCAACTTGACTCAAATAGAGTCCACCTGGGAAGAACCTCGACCCAAGGATCGCCCAGCTCGCATTGACCTGTGGCCATGTCTGTGGGGCATTTTCTTGATGGCTAGTTGATGTGTGGGAACCCAGCCCATGGGGTGGTGCTCTTCCTAGGCAAGTAGGCCAGGATTGTCTAAGAGAGGGAACTGATTAAGTCAGGAAAAGGAAGCTAGCAAGCACCTCCATCCAGGGTCTGTGCTTCAGTTCCTGCCTCCAGGTTCCCGCTTGAATTCCTGCAGTGGCTTCCCTTTGTGATGGACTGTGAGGTGAAATAAAATAGCCCCACCCCAGGTTGCTCTTGGTCAGTGCTTATTATAGCAGTAGAGATGCTAACTGGAAGATCTCCCCTCAAAATGAATTAATAACTGCAATACATTTAAAAATATTGATGAGATGCTGAGCAGCTGAAGGAGACACCTGGCCTCAGTCTCCAGCCTCCACGTGCACATGAATTCGTGTGAACCCCACATGAACACATATGAACAGATACTGTGTGTGTGACACACACACACTCACACACACTCACACACTCTCACACACACACACACTCACACACTCTCACACACACTCACACACTCACACTCTCACACACACTCACACTCTCACACACACTCACACACTCTCACACACACTCACACACACTCACACACTCTCACACACACTCACACACACTCACACTCTCACACACACTCACACACTCACACACACTCACACACACACTCTCACACACACTCTCACACACACTCACACACACACTCACACACACACTCACACACACTCACACACACTCACACACACTCACACACCACACACACACACACACTCACACACACACTCTCACACACACTCACACTCTCACACACACCACACACACACTCACACACACACTCACACACTCTCACACACACTCACACACACTCACACACTCACACACACTCACACACTCACACACACTCACACACACACTCTCACACACACTCTCACACACACTCACACACACTCACGCACACACACACACACTCACACACGCCCACACACACACTCAGAATTGGTTAGACTTAGATTCTACTGACACGTTTCTGATTTGGGATCCACTCCTTGGCCAAAAAACTCAGTTGCAGAAGCTGAGTCGGCAGTGACCACTCCTTGTGTAGTTTAAATATCTGGGTTTTCCGTCTATCCAGTTGTGGAGCAGGACCACGCCTGTGGGATAGTGGTCTGGTGTGAGGTCATGAGGCTGAAGGTCACACGCATCCTAGGAGTGGCTTGAAAGATGCTTCTGTCCCAGGTAATTTCTTTGAGCTCCCAGACTAAGGCCAGAGGCCTTTCCTCCACATCTCATCTCTACACGATGTGAAGTCACTGTCGCGAGTCACCAAGACTAACCCTGATTTAGTAGATGCCTAATGTCTTGTTAAAGTCAAAGTATTTTGTTTTTGATTAATGCCCAGGGCTGGCTCACACTTATTCTTCTGGATGTGATCTTTAAATGTTGAGCAACGTGGTGCCTGGAAGGACGGCTAAGTCCCCAGATTACTAAGTTAGTGATTGGCTAACATCAGAAGACGGCTGGAGAAAGAAAGATGCCCTGCTTAGCTCCGCGGGCCCTGTTTGCAGCAGGTAGGAACTTGCACTTTCATCCTGGGCTTTCCTCAGCCAAAAGCTTATGATTAGTAGTCAGCAAAATAAACGCGAGGTGGGGGGGGGGGGGGAGCCATGAGTCAGAAGATTCAGGAAGAGAAGCACATAGACCCAGGTACCGGGAGCTGAATCCCAGAGCGGTGTGTTCAGCAAGAAATGAGGTGTATGAGAAAAACACAAGCATTTATATGAAACCTTCAGTCATGTTTACCTGAGCAGAGATAGCCTGTTGTCATACTTAGTCACATGGCTCTTGCTGCAGGCCCACATGCTTGTAGAAGCTACAGGGCCCCAGGCACACAGCACATGTGCTCTATAGCATGGAGAGCTGCAAGGCACCCAGCTGCTCAGCCTGCTTTTAAGGCATCTCCCGTTCCCTGTGGGTCCAGTTACAGGAACCCCTGGCTCCAATCCTTCAATCCATACCCTCAGGAAAGGAAGGTAGCAGCTGAGTGACATTCTTGCCAAAAGGTTGCTGCGTTTGCTTATCATAATATTAAGCCAATCCTACTCAGGGGGACTCTGTACCTATGTCTATACCTCTACCTGGACCTTCCGACTCATGGTTTTCCCCAGCCTTCGTGTTTATTTTGATAAAGTAACTGTTAACTTTTGGCTGTAGTCTCGGTAAGTAAAGGTCTATTTTGTGGCTCAGTGCTGGCCTGCTTGCCTGACACTTGTTAGTGAAGTCCTTGGTTGGATCTATAGCACTGAATAAAAAAAAAACAAAAACCAAAAAAACCAAAGAGTGCCAGCAAAAAATACCAAATAAAACAACAAAATTATGAGATAAATATGATAATCTAATACTGTCTAAATGTAGATATGAAAAATGACTAGGAGATACTTTGGAAACTGTACCCTTATGTGTTGAGGCAGAATCTTGGTCTCTGTGGGTGTTACACTTTAAAACAAGTGATAATTGAGAAACATAGATACAAGCAATAAATAAACCAATAAATCATTGTATGTCACTAGGGGATTGTTTTTAAAATGAAGAAATGATTTTTATTAAGTTTGCAGATCCCTGATAAGAGTATAAAGACGTATACTGTATTTAAATTCCAATTTTGATTTCAAGACTCCTAACAGGTTAAGTCTTAAAATTACATTAAAAAAATTTAGTGTCTGTATATGAGTATGTGTGTGTATTTGTCTGTGTGTGAGTGTGTGTCTCTATGTCTGTGTGTATGTGTGTGAGTTTGTATCTATCTGTATATGTGAGTGTACGTGTGTGTGTGTGTTGGAGTGGCGGGGATAGAATGTAGGGGTTAGGGAATGACATTCAGGAGCTGGTTCTTTGCTTCCATCATCTGGGTCATAGGGATTGAACTCAGGACTCAGGTCATCAGTTTTGGCAGCAAATATCCTTACTACTGAGCCATCTTCCCAACCCCTCCAAACAGTTTTTTAAAGATGAAATGGAGGAGAGCCTGGCGATGTTGGTACTCGCCTTTAATCCCAGCACTTGGGAGGCAGAAGCAGGTGGATCTCAGTGAGTTTGAGGCCAGGCTGGTCTACAAAGCGAGTTCCAGGACAGCCAGAGCTATTACACAGAGAAACGGCCGAAAAAAAAAAAAATTAAAGGGAGGGAGGGAAGAAGGGAGAAACGGATGCGAGACTTGACTCTCATGTTCAGAAATTACAAACACACTGTGCTTTCAAGGAAAGGGAAGCGTTTCTGTCTTATGGGATCTGTTCATGTGGACCAGGGCCTTGGGTGGGATCGTATCCCCTGGTTTCTCTCTGTAGTGTGTACTGCAGGAATGTGGTGTGGTTGCTTCACAAGGATTCTGGAGAACTGGCCAGTGTGGGCTGTCATTACTTTAAGTGCTTTGCCGATAATTAGCGTCTTTGCTTCTAGGTAAATTTAACATCCACATGGCTGAGTTTTCACTGTTACCCCATAATGGGGGACAGATGTGAGGTACTTGGCTTAAAATTCCAACCGGGGTCCCTTATCCTTTTGCCTGATACAGATGCTGTCACTGCAATCTACCCTTCCCCTTTACTCTGATTTCTCTAAATCTGTGACAAATTATTACCATATATTGCATGTGTGTGTGTGTATCTATATATATTCACTATATTTATATGCGTCCATATATTTCCTTGTAACTTCAGGTTTTTTCCTTCTTTTTGGATATTGATGCTTGCCATGTAGCTCAAGCTGGCTTCAGATTTGCTTGGTAGCCCAGGATGGCCCTGAACTTAAGGTCTTTCTGCTTCTGCCTCTGAAGTGCTGGGATTCCATGCCTGCACCACCACCATCAGTCTTTGTACAATTTCTTGATTTAGGCCTTGGAAGTGGCAGATAAATGAGACATGCTTTTACTGTGTTTTTGTGCCTTCCCTGTCAGTCCCGTCCACTTGCCTTCCTGTGAGCATCCCTTCCCCCTCCTTCCCCCCTCCCTCCCTCTCTCCCTCCCTCCCTCCTTCCCTCCCTCCCCACTTGGTGGCCTTTGCCCTGAAGCTATGGAAAACAAGACTTTCTTGCCTGGCACTTACTTACTCCTGTCGGTTAGATTTTGGCTCAGTTTTTCCATATAAGGGCAATTAGAGATAAATTTGGGTGTTGCTTTAGGAATTTCTCCCCACCAGCACCACTGTACCCCCTCAGCTTCCTTCCGGGAAGGGCTGGTTTGCCCAGTCTCCACCCAGGGCCTCAGATGGGCTCTGGTGGAGGAGAGGGAAGCTGTGTCTTCGTTGGATGAGCTTGTACCTATGGTCTGGTAGAGGCTTCTGGAACTTCGTTAATGATGGGTTAAGAAAGGTGCCAACGAGCTTTTTAAAAACATTTAAGCCTCCTAAACCACAAAAACCTTCTGCTCTGTATCCACAGCAGGTTAAACCAATGTTGTTCGGGTGCACACCGAAAGCGCTACCCTGGCTGGATGAATGGAAATCTCTATGTGGTCTTGGTACATGGCCACTGCCCAAAGACCCTTACCATGTGCGTTTGGTCCCTGCTTCTCTGGACTCTGTGGGAGCATCCATCTCTTCTTTATCACTGGAAGTGTGGCTCCTACATCAATCTAGATGGGGATGGTTGATGTTTGACGTGTGCCATCCTGCTGTTGGATCCTCTAAAGGAGGATCTCCTTTAGTCTTGCCTCTTGGAGGCTCTTTTCTGCCCCCTGGTACCCTAGACCCATCTAGAGCCTTTGAATCCTGAATTGATAAGTATTTATCTGCCACCCACAGAAGTGATCTAGGGTCAGTTAACTCACCCTTACCCTAGATCGCACACTGCAAAACAGGGTTGCTATATAAAATTAAGCAAGAAAAGGAGCAATCTTTTCTAGATGGTACATTAGCATCATCTCCCTCTCTTCCCACTCCTCCTCCCCTCTCAGCCCTCTCTCCCTTACACTGTAGCCAGGGACCCCGTTCTGTTTGCGCTCCGTCTAAATATGTGCCAAGTTCCTTAAGGATGACAATTTTTTTCCCCCAGAAAATAATTTTATTTTAGAAAAAGATTTTTTTGTAATTGTGTATGAAGTCACTGTGGATTAACACGATGTAGCATATTTATTGAAATATGTAATCTTTGAAAAAAGATAATGGCTCATATGCAAGATAATGTGGCCTGGGGGGTAGGGGCAGGGAGAAGCCAGTTGACAGAGAAAGACTGGAAGCTCTTCCTTACCTGGGGCTACCTATGACAAACAGCATTCTTAGGAAAAGCGCGTGTGTCTACGTGACTTGGGAAGGGTCATGAGTCTTGTGGCCAGCACTGCTGGACTGCGTACTTTTCCTGCAATTCACCAGCCACACCTACTGAACACCAGGGTGCTGCCCCACCCCCAGCTTTTCTGGTACAGGGCAGGGCAGAGCCTGAGACTTTCATCACACAGGATATTGCTACTGCTGGTCCGAGGACCATGGACTGAGAGCCACTGTCGTAAAACATGGCTACTTCCTCCGGCCTCCCAACTCTCCCCCAGACTCACTTGTTAAAAAATAGTTCGTTGAGTACAGCCGGAGTCACTCTCTTGGGTGACCAGCTGTGTCAGCTCTTCTAGAGCGGGGAACTGGACGCGGCTTTGTCACTGGCGTTTCCTGATGGATCTTTTAATTCAGCTCCCTGGAACTCACAAGAATTATTTGGGTTTGTGAAGACCTAAGTTTTTAAACAGCAGCGTATTTATATCAGAATGACGGTGACAGGTATTTTCGCATAATGAAAAGTATCTTTAAGACTACGAAAGGTGGCGTGAGAGAGAAATTTGAGAACTTGTATTTGTCCTCACACCTTTAGAACTTGCAGTTATACATTTTTAATAACTTGCATTTGCATTTTACTGAACTTTGTTTGGTAAGGGTGTCCTTTTAAACAACAAAACCTCTCAGCTGTCAAACTGTACCAGAGATCTTGGAGAAGGATAAAATTTTACTTGAGTTATTGATTTAAAAACAACAGAGAATTTACTTGGTTGGCACCTAGAGGTGCTCCTCATGGTCCTCCATGGTTGCTGAGGGTCATATTTGCCTTTGTTGTCCAGCGCAGGACCTGCCAGGCTCCAGAAGACCCTGTATGTTTTAAAAGAGGGCCATTTGGAAAGGGTCTCAGAATAATACATGTGAAAACAGCCCTCTAAGCTTGTGTTAGAGTAACAAATACTTTTGTCTGTGAGTTTATACGTACCTCAATCATGTTGGTTTAGAGGGCCTTTTTTTTTTTTTTTTTTTTTTTGGTGTCCTTCCTGCCCTCTGGCTTTTGAACTCTTTCTACCTTCTCTTCCACGGGTTTCCTGAGTCCTTCCCTGAGGAAAGAAGTTTGATGGAGAAATCCCTGTTCTGATGTCTTTCACTCTCTGTATGTCTGGCTATGGCTTTAGTTTTTGTTGTTTTGTGTTTGTTTTGTTTTATTTGTTCAGAACAGTAGCATTTGGTTTTATCCTAGATCCCTGAGCTAAATAGTCTCAGGTTCTTGGTCACCCAAGCAATGTTGGGTGTGGATTTCATCTCATGAAGTGTGTCTTAAGTTAAATCAGGTATTGATTGGTTATTCCCATAAGCTTTATGTCACTTTTGTGTTAGCATAGCTCACAAGCAAGACACCATTGTAGATCAAAGGGTTTATGACTGGGTTGGTATAGACAGAAGTTTTAGTCACGCTTCGTCCCACAGCCCTTCGGTCCCAAGTAAACACACAGAGGCTTATGTTAATTATAAACTGTTTGGCCAATTGCTCAGGTTTATTACTAACTAGCTCTTACAACTTAAATTAACCCATAATTCTTATTTATGTTTAGCAACAGTAAGGCATTTTTATCTTGCTTCCTCTGCATCTGGCTGGTGACTGGGTCTCTGCCTTTCCTCTTCCCAGAATTCTCCTAGTTTGGTTCCTTGCCTATACTTCTTGCCTGACTACTGACCAATCAGCATTTTATTAAACCAATACAAGTGACAAACCTTTACAGTGTGCAAGAGCATTGTCCCACAGCAGGTTGGTGTTTACGTTTTTCCTCTGGTAGCATGCAGAGAACCTTCCTGTGCCAAAGACACTAGTATGTAGGGGTGAAAGTTTTACATAAGCACCAGCTCGACTTCTCCATGTTCAATGAGTTGTATAGGTATTGTCTTCAGCAATAGGACTTTACCATCAGTTGTGGTAAGCAACCTATGGTCTTGACAACAGCCTGGGTTGTTTGGGGGCTCCAATGGGACCCTTTTGGCCATCAATTCAATTAGATGTAACCCAGTGTTGGTACTGGAACCTTCATTTGGTGACAGGAGATGTCCAGTTGGGGCTCTGTCTCCCTCATTATTTCATGATTTTATATAAATAACCTTAATACACACACACACACACACACACACACACATTAGGAAGTGTCTACTGTATTAGGTTTCCATATTACCCCTTAAATGTCCCTTAATTTTAGCTGTATCTCCCCATATTCCCTACCTTGTTTCCCCTCTTCCTTTTCCTTTCCCTCTTGATCCTCTCAGTTCTATCTCTCCATCTATCCATATCTATTTCCCATTCCTAGGTCTATCTATTCCACTTAGTTCCATACTCTATACATAACCTTTGTGTTTATATGGATTATAGTTTGGTTATCATTGACTTAATATCCATATATAAGCAAATACATACCATATTTACCTTTCTGTGTCTGGATTACCTCACTCGGGATGATTTTTTTTTTTTGTTCCACCCATTTACCTGCAATTTTTATGATTTCATTTTGTTTTCTTTTTTATATAATTTGTTTCAGTTTTATTTCATGTACATTGGTGTTTTGCCTGCATACATGCCTGTGTGAGGGCATCAGGTCTGGAGTTACAGTTATAAGCTCCCATGTAGGTGCTGGGAATTGGGCAGTCAGTGCTTTTAATTGCCAAACTGTCTCTCCAGTCCCTCATTTTGTTTTCTAACAGCTGAGTATACACCATTGTATACATGTACCACATTTTTTTTTTTATCTCTTCTTCTGTTGAGGGACATCTAGGTTGTTTCCAGTTTCTGGCTGTTACAAATAAAGCCCAAGAGAAGTAGAGCTGGATCTTGCTGTAGATGGATTCCCATCTTCCTGAGGAACCAGAGTTCCACAGAGTTTGTAGCAGTTCACACTTCCACAGGCAATTAATGAGTTTAATGATGCAAAGATGTGCTGCATTCTTTTGTGTTGCATTTGGCTAACTCTGTGAAGCTGAGTTACTTTACCTACCTAAAACACCTGATTGGTTAAATAAAGAGCTGAAGGGCCAATAACTAGGCAGGAGAAAGGGCAGGCAGGGCAGGCAGGCAGAGAGAATAAATAAAAGAAGAATTGTTGGAAGAGAGTGTTGAGAAATGGGAAAGAAAGGAGAGAGGACATCAGGGGTCAGTCACCCAGCTACACAGCAAGCCACAGAGGAAGAAGTAAAGAAAAGTATATAGAATAGAAAAAGGTAAAAGTCTAGAGGCATAAGAATAATTTAAGAAAAGCTGGCTATAAGTGAGAAAAGCAGGAAGAATAAGTTTCCATGTGATTATTTGGGAGGTGGGTGGTGGCACCCATCTAAAGAGCAAAGAGAAAAAACAAACAAACAAACAAAAAAACCAACCAACAAATAAAAAACAGCTATAAACCTACTCTTGTTTCTTTGGTCATTTTTATTATTTTTATTTTTGTTTCTATTTTATTGATTTTAGTCTTGAATTTGATTATTTCTTGCTGTCTACACTTTTAAGTGTGATCTTTTTCTTTTTCTTCTAGAGCATTCAGGTGTGCTGTATAAGTTGCTAGTTAAGTAAGATCTCTCCAATTTTTGAAATGTAGGTTCTTAGTGCTGTGAGTTTGCATCATAGACCAGCCTTCATTTTGTCCCATAAATGCAGGTACATTGCATATTCATTTTCATTCAGTTCTAGAAAGTCTTTAATTTCTGTCTTGGCCCCTTTCTTTTGTTGTTGCTGAGTAGAGAGTTTTTTAGTTTCCATGAGTTTGTAAGTTTTCCATTGTTTCTGTTGTTGATATTGAGTTTTACTATGTGGTGGTCAGCTAGGATGCAGGATATTTCAATTTCCTTGTATCTGTTGAGACTTCCTTTGTGTCCGAGTGTGTGATCAGCTTTGGAGAAAGTTCCATGAGGTTCTGAGAAGAAGGTATGTTCTTTTGTGTTTAGGTGAAATGATCTTTAAATATGTTAGAGCCATTTGATTTATAACCTCAGTGAGCACCAACATTTTGCTGTTTAGCTTTTGTCTGGATGACCTGTCTATTGGCAAGAGCTGGGTAGTGAAGTCTCCCACGGCCAGTGTGTGGGGGTCAATATGTGATCTAAGCTGTTGAAGTGTTTCTTTTACAAACTTCAGTTCCCTTGCGCCTGGTGCACAGATGTAAAGAATTGCCATGTCCCCTTGGTAGATTTTTCCTTTGATGAGTATGGAGTGGCCTTCCCATTCTCTTCTGATCACTTTTGGTTTGAAGTCTATTTTGTCAGATATTAAAATGGCATCACCAGCTTGTTTCATTCATTTGCTTGTAATATCTTTTCCCAACCCTTTACCCTGAGTGCCGTCTAGCCTTGATGTTAAGGTGTGTTTCTTGGATGCAGCAGAAGGATGGATCCTGGTTTTGTATTCATTCTGTTAGTCTGTATCTTTTTTTTGGGGGGGGGGGGGATTGAGACCTTTGATATTGGGAGATACCCATGAACTGTGTTTGCTGATTCCTGTTATTTTGTTGTTGTAGTGGTGTGTGTGTGTGTGTGTGTGTGTGTGTGTGTGTATTTCTCCTCTTTTGATTTGCTGGTATGGGATTATTTATTCCTTATGTTTCCTCGGGTGTGGCTACCTCTTTTGGTTGGAGTTTTCCTTGAAGTACCTTCTGAAGAACTGGATACTGCTTACCTTTGGTTTTATCGTGCAATGTCCTACTTTCTCCATCTATTGTGATTGACAGTTTTGCTGGTTATAGTAGTCTGGGCTGGTATCTGTGGTCTCGTAGCATCTGTAGAACATCTATCCAGGACTTTCTGTCTTTCAGAGTCTGCTTATTATGCTTATTATGCTTTCATAGATTTCTTTTTTTTTTTTTTTTTTTTTTTTTTTTGGTTTTTCGAGACAGGGTTTCCCTGTGGTTTTGGAGCCTGTCCTGGAACTAGCTCTTGTAGACCAGGCTGGTCTCGAACTCCCAGAGATCCGCCTGCCTCTGCCTCCTGAGTGCTGGGATTAAAGGCGTGCGCCACCACCGCCCGGCTTGCTTTCATAGATTTCTTTACGGGATTTATTCATTTCCTCTTTAAGGTCTGTCATAGTTTGAGTGTAATTGGCCCCCATAATCTCTAGGGAGCGGCACTACTGGGAATTGTGGCTTTGCTGGAGTGGGTGTGGCCTTCTTGGAGGACGCGTGGGGCTGTGGGTGCAGACTCAGATTTCCTACGCTCAGGATACCGCCTAGTGTTTCAGTTAACTTTCTGTTGCCTGCAAGATGCAGGATTCTCAGCTCTTCCAGCACTAAGAAGTCTGCCCACATGCCGCCATGCTCCCACCCTCTGGAACTGTAAGAGAGCCTCCCCAATTCAATGTTTTCTTTGTAAGAGTTGCTGTGGTCATGATGTCCCGTCACAGCAATAACAAATCCTCACTCAGGTAAGGACCACTATTATATTCATAAAGGCTGTTTTATGGTCTTTGTTTTGTGCGTCAAATATGTTGCAATACTCAGGGCCTGCTGTGGTACGTTGCTGGGCTTTCGCGGAAGCATATTGTCTTGACTGTTATTGACTGTGTTTTCACACTGGTGTCTAGGCATCTGGATTTGGAAACATAATGGTCAGTGCTGGTATCTGGTCTTGTCTTTGTTGGGTGGGTGTTTTGTTTCTTGTTTTCTATTGCCCTCTCTGCTTCTTAGGAGAGTGTTGTAGCTGTGTGTTGCCTGGTAGAGAATTATTTTAGGATCCCGATAGGTGTACTCACTGGGGTCCTGGGTATTATTGGGGGCTGACAGAAGGGTCTGAGGGAGTCCATAGAAGGGGGTAATCAGGGTATTCCACCAGGATCTTCTTAACCCCCTGGGAATGGGGGCAGAGAGTGAGAAAAAGTCTGGTATAGAGCTGGATATGGGACTGGGAATTGGATTTGGAGGAGAGACGGAGAGGGAAGATCTGAGGCTTGCCTACCTGCTTTGCTGGCCTACTTGCTCCCCTGTCAGGCAAGTTGGAGGAGAAGAACTTTAGGATCTGCCAGAGACAGAGACAGAGGGGCAGGTGGGCAGAGGCCACCCCGGGGGGTCTGACACACAGATGGGGGTGAGGTTGGGGGATCCGAATTGAAGCAGAGGAAGGCAAGGTGAGAGTCTGCGGTGAGGCTACCACTTCTCTGGCCAGAGAGGCCTGCAGGTTCCCGGGGAAGGCCTGCTGAGGTTGGGGGCGGGGATAAAATGGTGAGCAGGTTGAAGGATGGTTAGCACATTTCCTGGCGATCCGATCCGTTGGAGATGGGGACAGAGAGGAAGTGGAGACCGAGGAGGTGGCTTGTTAGAGGAGGCGGGGATTGGCCTCTGAGGAGCGGAGGGAGAGGTGAAGATCTGCAGTTAGCACACCTCTTTCTCTCCGTAGTTGATTTTTTGGTTTTTCAAGACAGGGTTTCCATTGCGCTCTGGCTGTCCTGGAACTCACTTTGTAGACCAGGCTGGCCTTGAACTCACAGAAATCTGTCTGCCTCTGCCTCCCAAGTGCTGGGAATACAAGAGTGTGCCATCATCCCCCTCCCCCCCATAGCCATTTCTTAACCAAAACTGTTAATTAAAGCAGAAAGAGAGGGGGACGCAGTCTGCTGAGAAACAGTTTTACTTGGCAGAGGGAGTCACAGCTTTTGGGTGATGGTTTTATTTGTGAATGCTAAAGACGTTCGTAACTGGAAGTTGTCTTGTGAACACAAGCCTGACGTTTTCCCAGGAAGGATCCTGGTTGGCCCATTCTGTACTGCGGTGCAGTGATGGCTCAGCAGCTACTGGAACTTTGAAGTGCTGGGTGTCAAGGATCCCTTGGCGTCACTGCAGCAACCGGTCTGTCTACTCTGTGAACGTCAGTGATTTCTCTTGGTGCCAAGGTCACAGGTGCTATGATACTGGGGTGGTTTGTTGTCCATATTTCTGGTGGAAGGAGTTACTAAGTTTCAGTTGGAGGTTGGTGAGAATCGGCTTTTTCAGAAACCTGTGGGGCAGAAGGTGATGTTTGTTTTGGTCAAGGCCAGGACTTTTTGAAGTTTTCTGCTTCCAACCCCTTACCCTGGGAAATGTTTGTGTGACCTTGGGCTTATAAATACATAAAATAGGTTTGCAAATAAAACATGAATTGTTAGTAAGCCATATGGAAACATTTTAAAACAATTCTTTGCTATCACATAATTTACTATTTATGAGAGATGAAAGAAAATCTGTATACTAAAGAGATGATATACTTTGCTTGTTTTTTGGTAGAGAAGTAAGTCTTGGCTGAATATTTGTTACTGTAGGATGCTGAATGCCTTCTGTATATTCCAGAGTTGATCTGTATTTTGATTTTAAAATCATCAATGCCAAGGAAGCCACTTCAAATATATATAAAGTACAGAATGACAAAACTGTGTTTAGAGCCATTTCAGAAATTGCTGGAAAGTCTGTGTTAATCCTGAGTAAAATTAATTCAATGCTTTAAATTTTTTTTTGTTTGTTTTACAAAACTTAAGTCAGGTACTCAAATGTCAACATTTAAAATTAAACGGTCTCCCACAATCCAATCAAAGATACTGAAGATCCACAAACCGAGGCTTGAAAGCGGGAAATGGTAAAAGTCTTTGTTTTCTGTAATTGACCCGCTGCGTTTTTATAAGGGCAGACCGCTTTGTGTGTTCGGGGAAATGGGCTTCTCAGTGTGCAGTAGTTTGGAATCGGAGCTGAGGTGTTTCAGGCAGGGTTTGCTAGCATAGTGTGTGGATGCAGCATGGGCCATGCACAGCAAACCCTCGAGTTGTGTGTTTGGAACCCAGGTGGCTATGAAGAGGTAACAGGGCCAAGTGCTACCAGAAACACCGTGGATTCATTGCAAGTTTGAGATGGAGTCCATTTTTGGTTGTTGCAGGCTCAGAAATGTTTCACTGTTGCCATTTTTTTTTCCAACTTCAATTATGTGACCCCCATTCAAGAGGCAGGGATCTAGGTTGACCTATTCTCTCACTTTTCTGCACGGCCCACTACATCCCCATCGGATGTGTGTACTTGTTCTGGTCCAAATCGCCATCCACTCTGTAACCAGCATGTCAGCATCTGCAGAATGTACGTTTCCTGTCGCCCACCCTGCTAGTCGCTCGCTCCTCAGCTGTCTGCCACGGCTGTTAGCATAGAGACCAAAGGCCTGGGTCTCAGCCGCGTGGGCGCCTTCTTGTGTTGTGACCTCCCCCTTCTTCACCGGGCTTTTGCATGTTTGCATGTGTGCTCTCTTCACCATCTTCACGGGCTATTTGGGAAGTCTTCCAGGTCCTTTCCGATCAGGGCCACTCCTCAGAAGTGCGGTTGTGCTACTTTGTGTCATTCATTGGTTGAGTAAAGTCTGTCAACTCAATAGCTGAAGCATCCAGAAGGAAGGGTTCCATGCCACACGCAGGACAGCGCTTGACAGAGAGTAAAGGCTCGTTAAATATTTGAGTGAAGAAACAAACTAGTTACTAATCCTAACAGGCATTTTAGGAACAGAAAGTCCTCTGATGGAGTAGGAGTTAGGAGAAAGATTGTTAGAGGCTGGGAGGTTAATCTGGGTTGTCAATGTTACTGGATTGGGGACCGGGTAGAAAACGGGTAAACCGTGTTCCTACATAGATCAGAGAGGAGGTTTCCTGAGACAATTGGAATGTAGGTAGGTGAGCTGAGCAGAGAAGACCTACCCTGAACGGGGTGGAACCGTCTAGCAGTCTGGGGATCTGGCGGAAGGACAGCCGAGAAGAAGGGGGTCCAGAGTGCAGGCCTGCTCCCGTTGCACGGCACCGCATGGCACTCTGCGTTCTCCAGCCTTTGAAAAGCACCGCACCAGCGCCTCACAGGGTCGCCCACACCTTCGGCCTCCAACTGAGGCTGTATCTTTGTTTTTTTCTTGTTCTGGGGCTTCTGGCTTTTCCCACTGAGTAGTTCCTGGCTTTCCTGGCTCCCCTCCAGCCTACAGACAGCCACTGTGGTACACCCTCAGCTTCTGAATATGTGAGCCAACCTGGTAACCCCATCTTATTTGGTGGATGCTATTGGTTCTGTTCCTCTGCAGAATCCTGACTCACATATGACAGCAGGGCCAGCGATCGGCCTTCCTTTAGGGCAGAGGCTAAGCAAATCAGGAAGTAGGAAAAAGGGTTTACCCTGAATTGATGTCTTTTAGTGTAACAGCAAAAGGGAACTCTTCCGGCATTAAAGAGCCCCAAGAACACCGCTGTGTTGCATGAGAGAGTGACTTACATGACTAAGGTCATCTCCAAATATGAAGAAAAGGTTAAGCTACATTACTGATAGTCACATACTTAAAAGCTATAAAAAATGACTTGAAAAGGGTATTTGGAAAATAAATATTTAAGTTCTTATCATGATACTGTACATGTGCTTATGTGTATACATATGCTTATTTCCTGGAAATACATTATTTGATGTCAACATGTAGATATTTGTCATTATATTTAAAGCGTCCTTTTAACAATATAGCTGGGAGGGCTGGAGAGATGGCTCAGAGGTTAAGAGCATTGCCTGCTCTTCCAAAGGTCCTGAGTTCAATTCCCGGCAACCACATGGTGGCTCACAACCATCTGTAATGAGGTCTGGTGCCCTCTTCTGGCCTGCAGACATACACACAGACAGAATATTGTATACATAACAAATAAATAAAAAAATATTTAAAAAAATTAAAAAAAAAAACAAAATAATATAGCTGGGAGATGAAATTTTCCATGGGGTGATGATATCGGGAAAGAATGATATTAATCAGGCCACATTATGGGTAATTTCCTCCTGACTAGTTCTTCTGTTCTGTGATGAGGTCTGCTCAGCACCGTGGTGGTGATTCCCACCTCCAGCCAGAGCGATGCAGATGTAGCCTCCCGGGGAGAAGGCAATTGCAAGGCTGGGTGGTAGAGGTCCAACCTCCATAGCTAAGAAATGCCCCACTGTCATACTGGCTTGGGTAACATTGTGGTGAGCACCTGTCACATTCAGGGCTTAGCAGCAGACGCCAGGTGGAAGTCAAGCCATCACCGCGGCGACAGCATCCGTCCTCCTGTCCTCCGTAAATAAATAATTACTAACACTAGACTGTTATATGAGGACTCTTTTTGGGGGGTGGGGGGGAATCTATAGTTATTAGTGCTGGGTTGGCACAAAATAGAGTGCCTTTTCCCTGATCCCTATAGGAAAAACTGAGTCACTGAGCAGCTGTTCTACGCTTCAAATATGAGGCAAAGCTTGGAGCATTAATTCCCAAGAAACTGTTGCCACGTGATATTCCAGGTTTGCGAGCACCCCAGAACCTTGTCCAGGGCTTAGACTGAGCACCAAGTTAGCTGGTTGGTTTCTTTCCGCCTTGGCTGAGTTTCAGCCTCTTAAAGCCAAAGCACACAAAAACCCTCCCTTGCATGGGTCCAGTTGACGAGCCCAGTGTGGAAAAGCCATTGCTGCGCCAGCTGGGGCGAAGGGCTTGGTCCGCAGCCATCGGTGACTCATCGGGGCATTTTCGTTCCCTCTTCTTCACTGGGCATGGACCCAGCGGCCTAAAGCAGGGCCTATGAAGCTGTCACAGCCTGTCGTATCAAAGTGACTTGAGGTCCTCTGGCCTGGGACCATTGAGATGATAGACTGTGGCTGTCTTCCCTGGGAACGCCCATGTAATGCCTGTTCAGGGAGCACTTCAGTCACATGCTAGACTCCTGCAGTTGTGGCTGGGAATTATGTATTGCTCTTACAGAGGAGTTCAGCTCCTGTTGGAATGAGTCCCTTGTACTTTACAGACGGGTCCGCACGCCCATATCTAAACTGTGTGCGATATGACTGGCCATGGACTCACAGTACAAAATGTTTAATGAAAAGCTACTCAGATTTCAAAAAAAAAAAAAAAAGAAGTTGCCATTTTGCTTATAGTATTTTTTTTAATGAAGAACTGAGAAGAATTAGTGTGTGAAACGAGCTTTAGACTGGAGATTTATTACAGTACCTGTATCTTAGGTCTGTTAGGGAGAATAGTAATGTCAGATGGAGACCAAAGATGGAGCTATCAATCAGGTTATTATGCTTCATTTTTATTGGGTAATTTCAGAGATTATCTATAAATAATCTTTCTTATTTCTGTGTCATTAAGCTAAAACAGAAGCTGGTGATATATATAAAATTTAAGACAAAAACTTAAAACAAAAATCCAGAAAAGACTAGAAGACTAGCATTGACCTAGGAGATCTCATTCTAATCAAATATAAAACACAGGAAAATTCTTTATAAAATTAAAGTTCTCGCTGGGCATGGAAGCATATGCCTTTAATCTCAGCAGAGACAGGCAAAATCCTGAATTTGAGACCAACTTGGTCTACAAAGCAAGTTCCAGGACAATCAGGGCTGCCCGGAGTAACTCTGTCTCCAAAAACCAAGCAAGCAATAACAAAAAACAAAATCAAAAAACAAAGTAAAACAAAACACGCCCCTCCCCCCCCCCAAAAAAAAAAACAAGAAAGAAAAGTGAAATTCAAGTTCTAACGTGTTGAAGAACTGGCTGGGGATTAAGGAAGTGCTTCTGTTCTAGGTACACAGTCCACTCAAGCTCATCACAAATGGCCAGAGTGAGAACTTTAAAATCACCGTGACAAGGATAAAATTAAACTTTAGTCCCCTTTTCTTCTTTAGATATGGTCTCATATTGCTCAGGGTGGCCTTGAACTCTTGGTCCTCCTGCCCGTACCTTCTAGGGTGTTGGAATTCCATAAAAGTGCCATTACATACATAGGCCTTTCTATACCCTAGGGTGTGTGTAAAGTAACAGAGCCTGTGTTTTAGACTGTTTATCTTTTAGTTGGAATAAGAAATTAAAGAGTTGTTTAGGGAGCATTTCTTGGAAGGAAGAATACAGATGTTTCAAGTTGCGGGATGAATTGAGTCTCCAAAAATTGGAAGAAAGATCTTTCCTCCAACTACACAGACATTTTAAAAGAATAACGACATCATTTCAAGAGTCAGTAAGACATTCGTGGGTTGGAGAGATGGCTCAGCGGTTAAGAGCACTTCTTATTCTTGTTAGCATGTGGGTTCGATGTTAGTAGCACCCACATGTTGGGTTACAACTGCCAAAACCTCAGTTACAGCATGCACATGCTACAGAAATCTACTCGAGCCAACAGTCATACATAAAACACAAAACCTAAACAAAACGTTTTCGGGAGATTTTGCTGAGCAGAAGTATTTTCATTTAAAAAGCTGCGTTTTCATTTAAAAAGTTGGCTTATCTGTGGTTTGAAATACACAAAATAGAAATGGGTGGGTTCTGAACTGGAGTTCATATCACTAATTTATGAGAGTGGTGTGGTTGGCAACGATTTAGTATGTCTTGTAGGGCCTCTGTCAAAAGCCAGCCTTAGTTCCACACCTCTGGTTTTGAAATGCATTTCCCCTCAGTAATTGTGAAGCCAGCAATGACTCTCTGCACCTGGTTCATGGTGCCTTTTACTGCTCACAGTGTTCCGTGAATGTAACACCCGGGGGTTTGGATGAGTTGGGTGAGTGCTTTATTTCTGCTCCACGCATCCCGAGATAGCGCGTGTAAATGGGTCTCCATTTTCCAAAGCTGACTGAGCACTATGAAGGGATTTGTGGTCCCTGTAGAAAAGGTATTATAAAGCAGAGGGGAAGAAAAATGGAAAATACAAAAAGCTCAGAGAAAATTCCCCAAACAGCACAACAAAAAGATTTCCTGTAGCCATGGAGAGCCCTTTAGCACCCCAAATCCCATTTGAATGGCAGTCCCCACCTCATGAATAACAAGAAGAGAGCTGGCTACAGAGAAGATGCCAATGCACAAGGTCCCATCTGTTGTTTGCTTGTTTAACTTCTCAGGTAGGTTCTGGATTTTTGCAGGAGCTTTGCACCTTCTCTTCCAGCCCTCCGGGAGCTCAGCATCCCATCTGTTGTTTTTCTCCTCAGTTAGTGATGTCTGGACCTCACACTCATCTGAGGCCAGAGTCTAGAAGGTTAGACTGGGCAGGGGAGGCTGCGGACTGCACCATTTGTTCAGACTCCATGAAATCACCTAACACTCTCCCTCCGGACTTTGCTCATTAGACTTCAGACTCTTTATTTTTCCTGCCCTCCTCCCTCTACCTCATAAAGAGTTTTAGATTTATCATAGGACGACACTAGGCTTTGCTGATTTTCTTTACCTTGTTTTTCTGTTTCTTTCCATTCTGTGCTTATACTTTTATCATTCTTGTTTTTTATTCAGTGGCCAAATGAGATGCTTCCTAATCCCTCCCCCCCCCCCCCAAAAAAAAAGAAAAATAGGGTTTCTCTGTGTAGCTTTTTGGAGCCTGTCCTGGAGCTTATTTTGTAGACTGCGCTGGCCTCGAACTCACAGAGATCCACCCACCTGCCTCTGCCTCCCAAGTGCTGGGATTAAAGGTGTGTGCCACCACTACATAGTTGGTTTTAAAAACCTCCCAATACAGTCAGTGATGGATATATACCTCTCTGTGTGTTGCAACATTGATGAGGTTTGATACACTGGATTTTCATTGCTTTCTGCAGAAATCCATTCTTTTTGAGTTGTGGGGTTGGGAATGGAATCTAGTGCCTTGTGTACAAGTATGTTCCAGTGAGCTATGACCCCATCCCTTAGCTTTCTGTCACTGACATCTGATCTCATACCATCCAACTGCCCTATGATCAAAAGCATGTTCTTTTTGATACTGGGTTTTGAATGTTTGTCCATGTGCTTGTTGGCTTAGAATTGCGGTCAGTTTTTTCATATGTTCTCTGTATGTGCTTGGGAAGAAATATGTGTCCCTTAATTGTTGGATCTGGGGTTCTAGTCTCATTTGTCAGCATCCTACCAATCTGTTAACTCATCCTTATATGTTTGGGGTCTTCTGAGCCATCTTCATATTGTCTCACTTACAAGGTGCTTTGGAAAGTTGTGTGCACGTATGCGTGGGCTCTCACAGGGGTTTCCTGGCTTCTTTGGACTTGACCAGTGGGGGATGCTGGAATGAGACCTGGAATCCTTAGTCCTCAGCTCCTTCCTAGTGGCCTTTTGCCAAGGTCTGCAATCCTTTAAGGTCTGGGAACTCAGAGCTGGTCTCATGGATACATCACTGCTCACAGTTATGTGGTCATGTCTGGGGGTCACCTGTCACGTCTGGAGGTCACCTGTTAGGGTCCTTTTCCATTCTTGGTTGGGATCCCTTGTAAAGCCCAATCTGCTGTGGGACAATGGTCTGTACCCTGTCACTTGTATTTTAATAAAGCACTGATTGACCAGTAGCTAGGCAGGAAGTATAGGTGAGGTGACCAGGCAGAAAGTAGAGGCAGGGCGATAAGAACAGGAGAATTCTGGGAAGAGGAAAGACACAGTCTACAATCCTCACCCAGACAAAGAGGAAAGAAGATGAGAATGCCTCACTGATAAAAGGTACCAAGACGTGTGGCTAACACAGACGAGAATTACAGGTTACTGTAAGATGTAAGGATTAGTTAATAAGAAGCCTGAGCTAATAGACCTACCAGTTTATAAATAATGTAGACCTCTGTGTGTTTCTTTGGAACTGAATGGCTGTGGGACTGGGCTGGACAGAAACTTCTGTCAACACCAATCTTTTGAGTGTTTTCACAAAGTCATTGTACAACCCAACCGTGACAATCTCCCAAGTCTCAGTAGTTTACCCTGAGGCAATACCTGGCTCTGATAATAGACCACAAACTGAGACTACCCAGGCTTGATCCAAGAACAGACCACCCGAAGGAAATTCCTAACGTTCCAACCATTGTAGATAGGATCACCTGCCAGCACACACCCATCGCTTTTCACCAGAACACCCCTAGACAAATGTCAGCCAATCAGGAGTCCTGAGCCTTAGAAATCCCTCATCCCCCACCTTTGCTGCTACAAAAACCCAACTCTAACTGAGCTCAGGGTTTTCCAACCACTCCAGATACAATGGACACATGGAGAGTCGGAATTTGCAAACTTGTGTAAGAATAAAGGCTCTTTGCTTTTACATATAGGACTCAGTCTCCTAGTTGGTTTGGGGGGGGACTCCGTGATCTGGGCATAACACTCAGGTGTGGCACCTTTAACTGCTGAGGGTTTTCCTACCTTTCTCACAGGCCTCTTACTTAAGTAGGAACTTTGAGCTCTTCTTGAGTAATGAGAGGGAATTACCTTGAAATTCCCTTATCTAACTCCAGGGAGATCTCTTCCCAGAAAGAGAGTTAACAGCTGATCACCCAGGATTAGTCTGCTGGAGAACCTGCTGAAAGTCAGACATTAGCCTAGAGGGACTGTTACAAGACAGTGTCTGGCCACTAATTTCTAGATAGATACATCTTTATCATTACTGTTAGAAATTAAAATTTGTAAAGATTAAAATGTTAATTAATGTTAGTCCATTTATTTAAATAAGTTATTTAGGAATAAGCATAAACTCTTTAACATAGCATTTTAAAATGCTTTAGAAATTTATGAAACCAATGTAAAATGTATTATTGTTTGGTGATTCATGTCTTAGTTTGTTCTACCATACCTGAATACATGGATTCTCACATCTGTTTCTGTGTGGGCAGATTTTTCTTTGGGCCACCAGATCACCAAAAAAGACACAGAGACTTATCATTACACGAAAGTTTGGCCTTATCTTATACTTGTTCTTAACTAGCTTTTATAACTTAAATTAACCCATATTTTTAAATCTATGTTCTTCCATGTGCCCCTTAGCTCAACTCCATTTTGCCTATCCTGCTTCTTCTGCATCTGATTGACAATTTCCCTTTCTTCTTCCCTGAGCTTTCTCTGTCCAGAAGTCCTGCTGGTATCTACTGTCTAGCTGTTGGCCATTTAGTTTTTTTATTAAATCAATCACAGTGACACAACTTCACACAGTATAAAAGAATATTCCATAACATTTCCCCCTTTTTGTCCAAATAAAAGAAGAAAGATTTTGACTCTAACATAATAAAAATATAAGCAATAAGAGCTTTATTATTCTAAATAGTTTGTAATAATAACTTTCAAGGACTAAAAATTTACATTACATTGTTAAATGAACGGAATAGGTACAATGCCTTAAATAAGAGTAGAAACATACATACACTATGTTCTAACAAAAATAACCTTAAATTTGCATCAATATACAAAATTCTATACCAATGTAAAATATTTGAGACTAGTGTGGTTGATCAAAACTAGACTCACCAATTTTTACCCCTTTATTCCATCATTTTTATACTATATTCCCCCTTTTCCCCTTTAGAAAGAGATCCTTGAATCTAATCTTTTTTTAGCTTTCTCCCTGACCATTGGCAATAACAATTTGTAACCAACCCCCTAAATGATGACAAACATCCATAGCCCACTGAATGACCAAAAACCACCCACCCCACCTCTTGGGAATGTAGGTGTTGTGTTCTCTAGACTGCTTCTTGTTGCCTGGGGCAATGGCATCTTTGGGAACTCTGAGAAAATGAGGATAATGGTTAAGTCCTGGGAGAGCTTAGCTGTAACATTTGCTGTCTAGTCTCTGTACAATGGGAAAGAGCAAGGCTTCTCTGCAGTCCTGGCTGGAATAGTCTGTGAGGCTGGACCTTCTCAGCCAATGGCCTTGAAGCTGTACTGGATGCAGAACTCTGAGGAAGCTACAACAGAGGCACTCTGAGGCTGGATCACCTGGTCCCCTCCCTCTGAAAACACAAACTTTCAAAGGTAACATACATATCTGCATTAGTACAAGTATGGAGTGATTTTTTTTTGTATTATGTTTGAGCAGGTAAAAAAAAAAATATATATATATATATATATATATATAACCTGTCTTGTAGTTTTTTAGGATTATTTCTTTTTGTCTGTAGCCAGGATTTGCAGGGGTTCTCTATCAACTTAGAATAAATCCACAGCCTTTTGGAAACAACAGCATAACTTCTTCCCCAATGTAATATATTTTTGATTTCCATTTTAAAGAAAATTTAAAAATATATTGATTGGTTTAATTTAGCAGCTATTATAATCCAGTGTCTCTCAGCAGCTACTTCTCTTATCAACAATCAAAAAATTTAAAGTCAATAAGATACTTTATAGGATCCAGACTCTATGTGTATTTTCCATCTTTATGTGGATTATATCCTTTTTATATTGTTTTATTCTTTCCTTAAAGACTATATCTTACTATTTATAAACTAACTTTTTCATGGCTGTTTATACCCATTTCCTTTTCTTTTTTAAGCCTACGCACATTTTTTTTTTTTTTTTTTCCGAGACAGGGTTTCTCCGTAGCTTTTGGTTCCTGTCCTGGAACTAGCTCTTGTAGATCAGGCTGGCCTCAAACTCACAGAGATCCGCCTGCCTCTGCCTCCTGAGTGCTGGGATTAAAGGTGTGCGCCACCACTGCCTGGCTACCTACGCACATTTTTAAAAACACACTGTAACGTGTTTAGAGATTTTTTTTTCCATCTGCATCTGTCTTTACTGAGCATTTGTAGCATTCTCTGATCTTGTGGGACAAATCTCACACTGCTTCGTCGGCCATCATGCGGTTCATTCAGCTTAGGGTATGAAGCTGGCGGCTGGCTCCAGCCCACAGGCAGCAGCTGGTAGCCACACCTCTGTATGCCTCTGAGCACCAGCCCACCTGAGAGACTGAAGGACTAAGAAGCTACATCAGGCTCCTTGTCTAGAACTTTCCCTAACTTCCTTAGGCCCTATGTTTGGATATTCAAGCTTCATGTTGGATGCCATATGTAGGTGGATTTTTCTTTGGGCCGCCAGCTCACAAAAAAATGATGCAGAGACTGATTATTAATTAATGGAAGCTCGGCCTTAGCTTAGGCCTGTTTCTAACTAGCTCTTATGACTTAAATTAAGCCATATTTTTAAATCTATACTCTTCCATGTGCCTGCTACCTCATCTCTGTTTTGCCTGCTTTCTTCGCATTTGACATTTGACGGGCAACTCCCCTTTCTTCTTCCCAGAGCAGCCCCGCCTATACCTCCTGCCTAGCTATAGGCTGTTTAGCTCTTTATTAAACCAATCCCAGTGATGCATTCCACACAGTGTAAAGGAATATTCTGCAACATTTCTGCATCTGTTTTGGGTAAAGAATCTGGAAAAAATTCTCCTTCACAGACTGATGTGGGTAGGAAGGAGATCGGCAGAGTTTTCAGATAGATGATCATGGATATTCCTCTTGGATGCTTCATTAACAGCAAGTGGGCTTTAAAAAAAACTCACTTATCTTGTTTTACTTATATGAACATATACTTGTATGTGTGTGAGGTACAGGAGGCCAGAAGGAGGTGTCAGATCCCTTGAGATGGAGTCATAGGCAACATTCGTGGGCCATCTGATGTAGATGCTGGGATCTGAGTTCTGGTCCTCTGACAGAGCAGTAAGTGCTCACAAACACTGAGCCATCCCTCCAGCCCCGGCTGTAGATTTTGTTTTGTTTTTAAGATTCATTTATTTATTTATTTATTTATTTATTTATTTATTTTAATGTATGTATGTTGGAGGGAGGCTGCTAGTTTGTTCCTGGCTGCTTAGCCCCGAAATAATCACATAAAAACTGTATTAATTAAATCACTGCTTGGCCCATTAGCTCTAGCTTCTTATTGGCTAACTATTATATCTGAATATAACCCATCTCCATTAATCTGTGTATCACCACGTGGCAGTGGCTTACCCGGTAAAGTTCTGGTGTCTGTCTCCAGTAGGGCTACATGGCTTCTCTCTGACTCTGCCTCCTTTCTCCCAGCATGCCATTTAGTTTTCCCTGCCTACCTAAGTTCTGCCCTATCAACAGGCCAAGGCAGTTTCTTTATTCATTAATGGTAATCACAGTACACAGCAGGAAATCCCACATCATATGTACGTGTGTGTGCAGCTGTCTATGGAGAAGAGGGTGTTATGTCCCCTGGAGTTGTAGTTACAGACAGTTGTAAACCTACAGGTGTGGGTGCTGGGAAACCAACAAGAGCAGCTAAATCTCATTATAACAGGGAATCATGAATGATTTCAGTGAGCTTTTTTTCCTTTTCTTCGCAGGGGTGTGGGTGGACTCCACGGCCTCACACCAGCGAGGCAAGTAATCTACGATTGAGTCACATCCCCAGGCTTATCAAATGTGTCACAGGTGGTTATATCAGCCTGTTGATACCTCTTGCCCTTAGAATGGGTTCAAGGTTCACAAGGGTACATTCGCACCCAGAAGAGAATGAGTAGGGTGTGGGCCACTGCCGTAGTAACAGCGTTGTGGATATCAGACCTTGCCTCATGTCTTGGAAAGGCTTCGTTCTGGACTCTGTGGGGGTTTTTTTCAGCCTTATCGCTGAGATGACCAGGAGAGGCCTGTGCTACCTCTCTGTGAAGTGGGTTTTAGGATGATTTTGTCCTTTTTATGTGCGCCACTGATCAGCCTCTCATCTGCTCCTGAGGCACATTCACTCTGGAGGCACAGTTCAGAGGAAGGGACACCAGGATCCAAGCTGCTCTCTCCTTTTCTAAGCCTCAGCATCCCCAACCCTTTTCCGTTTCTCCTCTGGCCGCTTCTGAGCTACAGCTTGGCACTGTAAGCACCTGACTTTTGCCTGGAGTTTCCCAGTGCTCCTCTCTAGTGAGGAGACCCTAACTTCCAGAGCAGAGCAGGCCAAAGGCTGTTGCTGGAGGACGCGGACTTGATGACTCATTTCAAGCGCTAGTGTATTTATGGCCATATTGAAACCTGCATATCAGTTCCAGTGAAACACTGTCCGTGCAACGGCTTGGATTAGTCACCTTCGATGACCCATGTATTAAAGGCATGTCTCCCAGCCCACACGTAGGTAGGAGAACCCTTAAGGGATGGAGCCTAGCCGGAAGTCTTTCAGTCATATGGAGGTGTGTCTTGAAGAGGATTAGTGGGACCCTGGTCACCTTCTCTTCTTCCTTATTTCCCACTATCATGAGGTGAATTGCTTCCTCCACCATGACTCCCTGTCATGATGCCACAGACCCAGAAACAACCATCTTCTATCCAACCTCATGGATGGAAGCCTCCAAATCTATGAGACAAAATTCACCATCCTTTTTTTCCAAGTTCTCATCCTAGGTATGTTGTTAGAGTGATGAAAATCTGAGTAGTAAAATTCTGATGTTTTAAAATCATTCCCAGAAACACAATACGCATGGAGTCTTGCTCTTTAAGGATAGAATGAATTTAACTTGACAGTCAAGGGCACATTCTAGACCTTAGCCCAAAGACTGTGTCCGACAGTAACACTCCTTTCCCCTCTCAGAATCACACGACAGCAAGCCCAAACAGACAAGCGAAATCAGCAAAATAGACTCACAAAGAACAAAACGGGCAGGGCAGACTCTCTCTGCAGCAAATGATTCACGTCTCAGCCGAGTCTGATGGCCACTGAAGCCACCCACAGCGATGTCGGAGATCATCAACAGACTGAGAGAAACTTTAGATCAAATCATCACCAAATTATTTGGAGGGGAAATGAGCCCAAATGCCCAGCCAAACATAAAAAAATATATGGATGGAAAAGAAATGGCTGAACACACTGAGTTACGTAAGAGTTTCAGAAAGAATTCATGGGGTTTCTGGAAGCACAATTTCATCACGAGCTGAAGGGAAATGAAAAGGGAGACAGCAGGCGTAATTGCTATGAGCAACAGCTTCCCGCTGAGAGAGAAGGGCTTTACCATCAGCTCGCTGAGAATACATCCAGGCAAATACCGAAAACATGGAAATAAACACTTCTCATAAAATCAGAACACGAGGACAAAGGGGCACCCAGAGACATGCCACGTGTAGCAGAAAAGAGAGCGAGCAAAGGCCAGGTGAGGTGGTAATAGAAAAAGAGAAGCGAGAAAATTACATCTCCGTGGGCATCATTAGGGTGAGGGGAAGCAGGCAAATGGAAGGCGCTTAAAACGTAAGGGAGCAAAACATCAGAAAATGCCGCGGGTCAAATCCCGGAAGAGCAAACGGTGCCACAAAGAACAATTCTTTATAACAACAGCAGCAGCAAAAGGAACAGGGTGGAAGGGCAGGAGGGAAAATGGCAGCTAGGACTCAGGGAAATTGGGTCATACTGACTGTCTTATCTCTGACTATGTCTCCTTGGGCACCCATTCTGAGCTTCCGGGTCAGGCTCTAAGGTCGATGGCATCAAAGGCTTAACCCAAAACTGGTCTGTAGCATTTTGATAGCCTGACCCCTTTGACCCCCTGACAGACTTACAAATCCTCGTCCCAAAGAAGTTCACACGTGTTTTCGCTGGGTGGTTTTTTCTGTTTCCAGACTCATGCGTAGTTTGAAAGGAGACGATGGACTTTTAGGGTGGGAATTATAACTTCGAGTCCTCCCAATGGGCAAAATCCTTCGACAACTTCCGGTTGGCTAAGCGTTTCCATTCTCTAAGCCATGTTGAGCTGAACCAAGCTCCTGTCTCTGGAGGTTCTGTTGGAGCTGTTGGAGGCCATGTGGAAAGGAGCCCTCTGGTTAGCAGCATAAGGACGGGGAAAGGAAGCAGGGCTTGCTAAACTGTTTTGCAAGCGTTTGCTTTTTTTGTTTCCCCCAGCATCACTGTGTTTTTCATTTATTCCTCATTCCAGAAGCAATTAACCTGCATCCTATTGGGGTTTAGTCATCTCGGCTGGGCACTTTCTACCCTTTATGATCTCGGATTCTTGGCCTCATCTTATCTTCTCATCTGCTTTGAAATGGAGTGATTGGGAATCGAGCCTTGGAAGTGGACACATTTAGAGAGAACAGTCCGCTCACCTTATGTGGTGCCAGGATAGATAGAATGAGAAATACGAGGGAGGCGCAGGCTCTGCTCAGCGAGTTTGTAGCAAGGCGGAGAAGAGAAGACACAAACCTGCCAAATGTGATGTCAACATCAAGGGTTGGGTGGGTTACAAGAGAGAAGATTATAGTCCCGTGTCTTCAGAGAGCATGTTCTGCCATCAGGGGAGCCACACTTGCCATTGAAGCTGAGGCTTGAAGAGAAATGAGAAGCAGGCCTCGGAATACTTAGTGGAAAAAATGTGTCTTGGTGCTGGGCAGGGCCAGGCCCGGAAGGGTGTGCAGGCGAGGTGTGACTTCCGGCAACAGTTCTGTTTAGAAATTGGTGAGAAGATATGTAAAAAATTTTACAAATACGTTTACTTATCCATCAGTTTGTGTGGGTGTGCGGTGGCATGTGTGTGGGTCCCCACATGTGTGTGGAGGCTAGAGGACACTCACAAGAGTCAGACCTCTCTCTCTCCACCTTTGGAGCTGGGTCCTTTGCCAGGCTGAGGGACAGGCGTTACTTATTGCCAAGCCATCCAACTGGTTCAAAAGGGGGATGTTGTCATTAAAACTCTTTTTGTGTCTCCTCCCTTCTTTGCTGGGGCCCCTACTCCAAGTGCTGCCTGGAGATTTCACAGATTAACATCATTATAAGATAGATCCATCTTTAGATTGTAGATGAACATCTGCCAAGAGCCAGGAATGCTGCCTTTAATCTCAGCATTCAGAAGCCAGAGTTGTTACATAGTGAACACCCCCGCCCCCAACCCATTTATCCACTCAGTGTTTACTGAGTACCTACTATGTGTCAGTCATTGTGTTACATTATGAAAATACAATACATTGTAAACAATATCTAAGCGCCCCCCTCAGGCCAATGGACACTGTGTCCGAGAGACTCCATCCAGACAGAAGGGTGGATGAGTCTGTTCTCCATTTGCCCTGGTCTGTTGGTTCCTGAAGGTTGGCTTGTAGGACCGACATGAAGCAGCCAGGGACAGAATCTCCAATTCTAGAAGAGGATTAATGTGCTCTGAAAACATTGAAGTCAATGCTCGGAACAGAGTTTCAGCATTCGGCTCCAGCCTAAGGAAGCCGGCAGGGCGACAGGAAGTCTGGAGAGGGGCATTGCAGTCATCATGGGTTTTACCATGAATAAAAACAGCAATAGGAACAAGTAAAGCATTTGAAAAAAAAAAGGCTCCAAAACTAGGCAGCACAAACAGAGATAAATAAAACACACAGTAAAGAGACAAAATAATAAAATACTATAATTTGGCCTCCCAGCATGAAGAAGAAAGCGGAGACCAGAAGAACGGATTAGAATTCATGAGCCATTTGTTCAGCTTCGAATTGATGGAGCCCCGGCTGACTGGAGAGGCCGGAGTGAAAACTGGCTGAGGTCCCTGCAGATACGGACCGGCTCACTCATTCTTCCTCTGACAAGGTTAGTGTTATTAGTATTTTTTAAAGTCACAACTTTGGGGCTGGCAGTGTGCCTCGTCTGTGTTATTTCACACAGTCCTGTAGGAAACGCGGGCAGGGGCTCAGAGCTGCCAAGCAGCTTCTGAGCTGGCCCACAGGCCTCTCACGTGCCCTTCGTTCCCTCTGTGCTTCGCTGCACCTTCCCAGGTCTCCAGGGTTTTGATCCCAACTGTTGCTGGGTTCTGTGGGAGCAGCCCAGTTTGTCTCCCCTAACCACCTCCTCTCTGCCTTTCTCCTGCCTGGTTACCGGGCTTCCAACCACTTCCGGTCTTCCTATGTCACGTCGCTGCTGCTCTGTTATTGTCTCTTCTCATCCCCCTGAATGTATTTCTTTTAGAAGGGAAATGCGACGCGCATGCTCAATCTGGAAACCTCTAAATGCCAGTCCCGAGAAGGCCGCTGGCTTCTCATTGCAGTTCTTTGCGGTGAAAGAATTCAGGGAAAAGAAAAGAAGTCGTCCAAGGTCTCACACGTGTGAGAATGAGGACGCACAGGCAGGGTTTTCTTCTGGCTTCAAAGTCTAGACTTTGCATTTTATGTTAAATCTCCTTCTGCTACAATGGAGTTCATCGGCTTTCGGCTGAGCTTCGGATCTTACGTTATGACAAAGAAAATAATATGCTTCTCAGGCAGGAGCGGTCATGAGATTTTGTTCATCTCTGGGAGAAAAATACAACCAATCCTGAAAATTATACATGTAAAATTTTTATATTAGTTTCTTCATTTGAACTGTGTTATTAATGAGTAAACTGTTGTGAAAATACATGTCATTAAGGGAATTTTCTGGGTACAGTTACCATGGCCTTTTCTCCAAGACAGCAGTCATTGCAGGCAGGGCTTTGTGCTCAGCCCGAGCAAACATCCATCTTTGTTCGTGTGCTGCTTTGGCTTGTTCTGTGTGCACATCATGATGTTTGAACACTGGGTTTTCTTTTTCTGTTGTTTTGAGACACAGGGTTTCTCTGTATAGCCCTGCCTGTCCTGGAACTCATTCTGTAGACCAGGCTGGCCTCGAACTCAGAGACTGGCCTGCTCTGCCTGCCGAGTGCTGGGATTTAAGGTGTGTGCTGAATTCTGAGTTTTCTAGATCAATCTTCGTTTGGCTTCTAAAAAGCCATATGAAACTGTCACCTAAACCTACACTTATAATTCTGTCATTATTTGATCAAGGGCTGTGCGATGGCTCAGCAGGTGAAGGCAGCTGCTGCAAAGGCTGACAGCCTGGTTTTGACCCCGGAACCCATGTTAGGGTAGAGGTTGCGAGTCAGCTCCGTCAAGCTGCCCTCTGACCTCTATAAGCTGGCCCTGGCATGCACAGCCCCCGACACCTCACACATGCACCGATAATAAAACAAACGTAAATATTAAAAATGTCTTGATACGGAAGTTGAAACCCTTGAGTCACTGTTTCAGCCGTCATCCACGGACATGAGCGGTTCCTAGACCAAGGCCAGGAACGACACACGTCCAATGAATACAAACACAAATGTTTAGGAGGAGGCTGCCTGTATATCAGTTTAGCAGAGCATCAGTAGTAGATTTCCTAAGGAGGTTGTGACCTCCCTCAACATAGGCATTTTTTTTGTTTGTTTTTTTTTTGAGACAGGGTTTCTCTGTAGCTTTGGAGCCTGTCCTAGAACTCACTCTGTAGACGAGGATGGCCTCGAACTCACAGAGATCCGCCTGCCTCTGCCTCCTGAGTGCTGGGATTAAAGGTGTGCACCACCACCGCTCAACTTCAATTTAGGCTTTTGACCAGGTTTATGGTACCAGGCTAGGACTCTTTCTCATAGAGGACCAATCAGAAGGCAGTTGGTTTCTCCCAGAACAGTCATGCCACTATTGCTCCGTGGGTGCCACCTTGTTTGGAAGGTTCGTAGAAGAGCAGGTAAGATAGACAGTTGGTGAGATTGTTGATGCCTTTTCTCCCCTAGCAGTCGGCATAGTACCTTCTGGCACTGGTAAAGCTAACCATCTGGGAGGTCTTGGTTTCTTTCTATGTAGTGTCTTTAGCAATTGGGTGTTACCATCAAGTTCTGTTGGACAACCAAGAGATGTAGCCACAGCCTGTGTTGTTTAGGGAACTCCCTAGCCAATAACCTACAGGGAGGCAGGCATCGCATATCAGGTACTGGAATTTCAGTTTAAAAAAACCTGTGACATCTGGGAGCAGCATTAACCATGCACACAAAGTTCAAGATCCATTTGATTTTTAAAGTATATGTATATATAATTATACATATGTTTATTATATATACAAAACATATAAATGGAAAATATATAATATAAACTAGATAAGATCATTACATTTATAAAATGTAAATATAACAAAAAATATAATAAAATATATAAAATATAAAATAAATTTGTGTAAATATTATTCATAATAAAAATATCTATTTAGTTAGCTTATAAAGTAGTAGGCTTCTGCATGACTTCTTAAATACATTTTTAGTGTTGGTCATACACACACACACACACACACACACACACACACAGTTTCACAGCCTAGGTATATGGTAGGCTGGCATCCAGGATTACATAAACTCCTGTGATGTTTACACAGTTATAAAATTGCCTAATATGTCCCTTTGCTTAAGGGCCATATGACTCTAATTGCCATTCTTTGTACAACACAGTAAGCATACAGCAATAAAAAAAAAACTGGGGCTGCAACGCATGGTTTAATGAGTCTACAGAGTTTTGTTTTCTCCCTGGTCTGGCGTCTTCCTTACCTGTCGGAAGCAGTCTTCTAGTGACAGGGACCTCATCTCAGCGGCGAATGGGTGAGAGTTTGAGCTATAGCTCCACACGACAAGACTGCCAGTCTTCCGCCTTGCTGCTAAGTGTCCCCAGGAGGCCTCTTGCTGCCAGCACAGAAATCTTCAACTAGTTTCCAAGTGCTCCCCGGGGGCAGTCTTCTCTCTTCCTTTCCTCCCACCTCCAGTTACCCTGCTATATTCCTGCAGACAGGCAGATGGACCTGAACAAACTTGGGCACCGAATCTCTCCTGGTGAGGGGACTAAGAGTGTGGGCTGATTTAGAGCCTGCTCCCTGGATACTGGCAGCAGAATCAGCTGAAGTGAGTTCCAGATGTCCAAGGGAGTCAGGGTGGAGCGACCCACCCTCTTCTAGATGTCCAAGGGAGTCAGGGTGGAGCGACCCACTCCCTGACGAACCTTTCTCAGCTTGCTCTCTCCTCGTGGCGAGCTTTGCCAGGGCCAGCTCCTTCCCCTCATGGGCCTCCAGTTCCACCATCTTTGTTTCAAAGCAATCCAGAGGCTCTTCCCTTTCCTTCTTCTCTCTCCCGGAGGAAACAGAAAGAGGAAGGAGGCAGGCCTTTAGAGGTCCACTCCTCATGGACTGAAGGGTGATTGGCGGTGGTGGGGGAGGTCCTTGGATTTCATGTGGTCAGCAACTTTGTGTGGTGAGCCTAGAGCCTTCTTTAAGTGGAGCGTCTAGGCAGGCCCAGTCCTGTGGGGTCTCCCAGAGAGTCTGAGCACACAGACCTTTTTCCAGCTCCTCCTTGGTGGATCTCTGAAGCCTCAACAAGCTCCCATTTATTTCTTTATCCTACACACGCTGGGGGTTCAACCCACCGTCTCTCATTTCTGAGGCCTGATTGAGGAACTACATTCAAAGCAGGCCGCATTTCTTCACACCGACTCCCCTTCAAGGGGGTCTACAATGTCTGCTGTTTTATAAGGTTTGTGTTGTTAACCTCTGTAGATGACAACATAAATCACAAACACAAAACACATCAAGAAACAGCCACCTGGCCAGGTGTGGTGTCGCACCCCTGGGGACCCAGCTGAAGGGTTTGGAGTTCAAGGCCAGCCAGGGCAGAAGGACAAAACTCTTTCAAAACTTAAAACTAACAACAAAAAGAAATAGCGGCTAACATTGTCCTGAATTTTATCCCAAGATGCAAGTAGGTAGAGGCTTCTTTTAATCCTCCTTTCTTTAATGCCTCCTCCTGTGCAGAGTATTGGCCACTCCTCTGGCCTTTGTTCTGTGAAGGTCCCTCTAAGGGACGTAGACAACAAAACACAAAGGTAATTTTACCCTTTTTCCTCCTTTGCACAATCAGCCAACGTAACTGGCACCACACAAGTGTACTTTTTCTCACACTGGGGAATTCTCCCTCAGACATCAGTATAGTTGAATTTTCGCGTCGGCAGCCGAGACTTATTACTAATTATGGAAGCTTGGCCTTAGTTTAGGCTTGTCCCATTAGCTCTAATATCTTAAACTAACCTGCTTCTATTAATCTGTGTTTTTGCCACATGGTTTTATACCTTTCTTTCATTCTGCACGTCCGACTCCCTCCGTGTCTCGTTGGCCTGTCTTTCACACACCTGAATTCATCCTGAGTTTCTCTCTTTTCCCAATTCTCTCCTGTCTAGCTGCTGGCCATTCAGCGTTTTATTAAACCAACCACAAGGACACATCTTCACACAGCGTAAACAAACACATCAGCAGGATATCTTCTCACGCAATCCAATCCTGACACTATCTGCCTGGAGAAGCTGTCCAACCCCACTAGACAAGGGCTCAGTACTCAAGACTTCCTACCTTCCAAATGTCTGTGCTGCAGAAGATTATGGCATGGACTGACTGGCAATACTCAGGTTTCTATGACCCAATTTGCAGCATTTGAAGGGACACCAGCCCACTTGAGCATGGCTCTGGCAGGCCTTACTGTGGCGGACCTCTCGACCGGCAACGAAGAACGACCACCACATCAGGATTCCACTCAGAACACGCTTTTACTGGAGTGCCCTTGATTGATGGGGAGCAGGGAACGAGAGGGCAGGAAAACGAGGGACAGGGAGCGGAGGGGCAGGGAGCGAAGGGGAGAGGCAGCAGGAAGCGAAGGGGCGAGGCAGCAGGAAGCGAAGGGGGGGGGCGCTTAGGCAGCCGCTTAAATAGGGAATTGGTACATGGGTCGCCCTGTGATTGGCTGCCACCAACAGCTGACACCAGACCGCATCGGGATAGGCTCAAGGATCCTCATCCACCGCGCATGCGGGAAGCGGGGACGCGCAGCTCTCAAAGCCATAGCCAAATATGGAGTTGTTTATTTCCAACAAGACAGGATGTCGGCGCCATCTTGTAATGGAGATCCTGTCCGGCTCACTACACCTTACCCTTCTCCTCCATTCCCCCTACCTTGCTAAAAACCTTCAGATTACATCCCCAAAGCTAGCCACAAAGGTTGGTCCCCTTGTTTGGCCACTCCCTCCTCCTCCTCCTGAGGCTGACTACCAAGGCCCAGCTATCAAAGTAATGAATGACATTCAGCAATCAACAGCCCCCTTTGGCTCACCTAATTAACATGCCCAATTAAAGTTAAATACCTCATCCTAACCAGGGTTTTCCCTTTTCCCTTTATAAACTGCCGTTTGCCTGTTTGCCTGTCTGTCTCCTCTATCTTTGCCTGTTTGCCAGTCTGTCTCCTCTATCCAGGGGCAGTCTGGTACCCCCTGGGACAAATACCCTTGCCCCCTCCTCCTCCAGGTCCTTTACCACCATATCCTAGACCATTCTAACAGTCTTCCCCTTTTCCTCCTCTTAAAAGAGACACCTGCAAGGTCATTTGCTGCTGTTTTCTTCCTAAGTCAGAAAGCAGCCGCTTTAACTTTTCTTCCCTGTTTAATAAAGAATCTCTCTGTGAAAACAGGTGTTTGGGGGTGGTTTGTACTTAACTGGGGTGTAGGAGGGAGCCCCCACTGTACAGGGGTCTCCTTCAGAGTTCAAATAATTTGATAGAGCAGTAGTCTCATTAGGATTTCTGCTGAAATGATAAAACACCGTGACCAAAAGCAACTTGGGAGAAGAAAGGGTTTATTTCGTCTCATGGTTTATAGCCCATCATGAAGAAAGTGAAAACTTGGAGGCAGGAAATGAAGCAAAGACCATGGAGGAATATCGCTTCCTGGCCTGTTCTCTAGGACTTGCTCAGTTGCTACTTTTTATACAACCCGGGGCCACCTGCCTAGGGGTGGCACTGGGGACAGTGGGCTGGGCTCTCCCACAGTAATCATTAATTTAAAAACTGCCATACAGGTTTGCCCACAGGCAATCTGATTGGGGGCATTTTCTCAGCTGAGGTTCTTCCTCCCAGATAACTCTGGCTGGTGTCAAATCGACAAAACAAAGCAAACTGAAAAACCCCCACCCCAAACTCAACTAGGGCAAGTGTCCAGAAGAATTCACTTTAGTTAATCAGTTATTACAAGGACTTTTGTAGCTGGGCATGGTGGGATATATATACCTGTAGTACTAGCGCTCAGAAGACAGAGACAGGAGGATCACTGCAAGTTTGGGGCCAGCCAGGGAGGCATGGTGTGACCCTCTTTCAAAACACAGAAACAGAACTAACTGGTCATGGTTGTCAACGCTTTTAATCCTTGCGGCCAGGAGGTGGAGACAGGTGGATCTCTGTGAGTTTGAATTCATATAGTAAGTTTCAGGATAGTCAGGGCTGTGTAGTGAAGAGACCCCCCCCCCCTTTTTTTAAAGGGCCCAAAACAAACAAATAAACAAACAAAAACAAAACAAAAACCAACCACCAATAACAAAAACGTTACCATAGCAACAGAAAATGGACTTAGATACTTAAATCTGGGCTAGGAGGAAAGAGGGTATAGTAGCCATGTAAGCAGGGTCTGAACTGTTACCGGCTTGTGACTGGTCTCCGCCACCCAAAGAGCCGTGTGACAATAAGACACTGACTTTTCCGGGGCCACCCCTGGGTGAAGTAGAGGAGGTGAGCTGCGGAACCAAAGGGGCTCTGAAGTCCACCCATGTACAGCTTAGTCTGGAACCAGCTGCTGAGCTGCTCCTTCATCACCTGTGGGTCACACTACAGCCACCCGTCACCCTTCCGACAGCCCTCTTGGGTTGTTCTTGCCTTTCACGTGTCCATGGTTTTAGGGAGGCGGGCGCCTGCTCATCACTCCGACTATCCAGTGCCTGTGATCCATGAGGTCCTAGCTCAGCTCTGCTTCCTTTGTTCTCAGTGACCTATTACCCAGGCGCAGCTCTTGCCCTTGGGTGCTCGTCAATAATAAAGCCGCAAGGCTTACAGCTCACAGAACAGTAACACTGCTTCTGCAGGGGGAAAGGTGGCTCTCTCGTACAGTGTGGGCAAAGGTGCTGGTACCGAGAGCCATTTGGGCTTGCTTCCAAAATTCAAACCAAACACACAGGCGTTAATTTATTTTTAGATTTGGAATTGTTTGGGAGCAACGCTCTGTTTTCCATAGCCTCTATTGTTCAGGTTTTTACAGAAGTTCATAAGGAAATGTTTTGAAATACCACAAGAAAGTCTGGGTTGGGGGGGGGGCAGACGACAAGAACAGCGAGGAATATTGCAGAGGGAGCCTTTCTTTTTGATGGCCGTGGGGAGATGAAGATCTTGGAAGGGAGCCGGGGCTGTCATATTTCTGGCCCATTGTAAAGCCTGAGGCAATTTGGCTAAACATCAAAATGTGGGGGCGTTCCTTTGAATTAAGCTTTGCTGCACAGAGAACATATAGGAGACATTCGATTTTCATGAAATTTGCAAGTGTTATCTCGTTTTTTTTTTTTTTAGTGTGCGTGTGTGTGCGTGATGGCACGTGTCTGGAGGTCAGAGGACAACTTTGCTGGAGTCAGTCACTTCTTCCACTTTTATGTTAGGCTGGGCATGCGCAGTAAGCGCTTTTACGCACACAAACCCACCTCTCTGGCCCTCCTCTCTCTCTCTCTCTTTTTTTTTTTTTGACTCAAGAGGAGCGGCGTCTTGGATACAGAGAACTTGGTTACACACAGGGGGCATCTCTGAGCTGTGGAGGGCTTTTTTCCCCCTTTAGTGATGACTTGAGGAAGGGGGCCGGGAGAACATACTCGCCACAGAGAGCAGTAGATTTCTTGGTATCTCGACACAGAGCACCCGGTCAGAAGCCGGTATCATGCGCGACTGGTGGCTTACAGATTTGTGGATGCTTCCCTCCGAGAAAGGTTTTCAGAACGGGAACTAAATCACCATCATTTTAGGCATAGCTTTCGTTAAATAAATTTGATAAGATCACAGTAGTTCTATTTTGTAATCGCCTCGGCGGGTTACTCAGTCTAGGGGTGTAACCTGCCTGGCTGATCAGTTATTCCAGGGTCCCGGAGAGGCACTATCTGGAAGATAATGGGAGAGAGAGAGGAAGGAGGCCATGCTAGGTTTGTCAGAGCCTCCGTTTATTAGAGACAGGGTTACAGCTTATATAGGATAAGGAATTGGGGGGGCGGGCACAGGGGCCTGGACTCTTGCCGGTCACATAGGCCAGGAGGTTACGTTCGGTCAGGTCACGTAGGTCAGGAAGTCACGAGTTGACACACCTAGTTCTCTAGATAGTTTGGAATGTGGGGCGGGTTCCACTAACAGACAGCTCTCTATTAACAGCTAATTGGGTGTGGGGTAGGCTCTGTCAATAGAACGGTTCTTAATACAATTGGGGGTGTGGGGTTCTCTGCAGACTCCCCAGGGCGATGGTTCCTGTAATAATTTTGGGGGGGAAAATGGCTCCTGACATATCCCCCTTCCTTTTATAAAGGCAGGCAGCTATCAAGTGGAGGGCACCAGGTCAGAGTCCAACCATGGTGTCAGATCTAAAGGAGAAGGGACTGGGACAAGGAGAGACCCTCCTTTCGATTTGATACAGGGTCTCACTCCGCCTCCCCCCCCCCCACCTGAGAGCAGGGATTACATGTGTGTACTACCATGTCTGGCTACTTCAACTTTTTTTTTTTAAGATTTATTAATTTCGTGTGTATGACTGTTTGCCTGCAGGTAGTATATGCCCACGTACCTGCCTGGGGCCTATGGAGTTCAGAAGATGGCTTTGGATCCCCTGGAACTAGAGTCACACAGGGTTGTGAGCCACTATGTGGGTGCTGGGAATTGAACCCAGGTCCTTTTGCAGGAACAAGTGCTCTTAACCTCTGAGCCATCTCTCCCCTACTCCACTTAAGTGGGGTTTCATTACTACAGAGAACAAAAGGAGAAAATTTAGTGCTTATTCATTAAAAAAAATACCTTTCCAACATATTTAATCATAGTTGCATAATAGCAATTAGGGGAGATCTTTCAAAAAGCATAGCTAATGCAGTATTTTTTACTTTTTAAAATTCATTTCCAGCTTTTGGGTTTCTGTGGAAATGTAAACATACCCACAGCAATGGAACAGTAAAATGAACCCTCATGTACCTGTCACCACCTTCAATAACTGTAAACTCTTGGTCAATCTTATCTGTCCTCTCCCCCTTCCCCCCCGCCAGGCTTGTACTCTTCCCATTATTTTGAAGCAGATCCTGGTCACTGTACAATTTTACCCATAAGTATTTCAATATGCATCTCTAAAAGATAAGGATCCTCCCCCCCCAACATTTTATTAGGAAAAAATTGGAAGCATACAGCAAAGTTGGAAGCCATACGCCTAACCAGTTATATTGCTTTGTTGTATAGACATCCATCTGTTCCTTCATCCGTCAGCCCTCCTGGCTTTAAAAAATGCATTTCAAAGTAACTTGCAGACATCTGTAGACTCCCCTTTAAACACTTCAACATGCACATTATGAGCTAGAGTTTAATAACTGTTTATGACTTTCTTCCCATTGAATATAACATTTACATCACTGAAATATATATCTGAAGTACACACTGACTGCATTCGACAGATGTAACTCACACTTCTGTTAAGACACAGAATATTGCCCTCAGTCCAGAAAGTTCCTCTTTTGCCTCTTCCTCCTCAGTTTTCACCAACACTCACACCCAACTTCATTTTCTACCATATGGTTTGGTAAACAGTACTTTAGAGGTTTTACCTTGTCTGTTATGACCAGGGAGACTCAAGAGTGTGTATAATATAAACTTTCGTTTAAAATTTTTTCATGCAGGGGACTGAAGTCTGGTCCCCTGTATATTAAGCACGTGCTCTACCCTCCCAGTCCCTAAACTTTCTCTTTGATTCGCTCCCTCCTTTCTCCCTTGTTCTGGGCTTGTACAGTGTCTCCCAGTTTTAATAGGGTACTTCATATTTCTAGCCCCATGTTTCCCCCCAGAGTGGACTCCTGTGTGCTGTTAGAATTTTGGTCGGTGTATCTATGAAGAATGGATACATCATGGAGAGACGGAGCAGTGCGTGCTATGCGGGGAGAAGCAGACTGGAGACTTGATACTGGTGACAGTGGGAGAGAGGGGTTGTCACAGAGTCTCCCATGTCCCTCCTTCTCAACTATGTGTCTGTTGTCACTGGTATCACTGTCAAAGTAGCTCCCTTGTTCTTTACAGTCAACGAGATCAACTCCAGGCTGCTGCACACGACCCCCTCTGACCCCACCAGGCAACATGCCTCACCACTGACCTCAGTCCTCTCCCACTGTCACCAGCATCAAGTCTCCAGTCTGCTTCTCCCCGCATAGCACGCACTGCTCCGTCTCTCCATGATGTATCCATTCTTCATAGATACACCAACCAAAATTCTAAAAGCACACAGGAGTCCACTCTGGGGTCTTTGATGAAGTTGAAGACAGATAGTTATAGTTGTCCTTAGTTATGATAAAAGATAAATTAAATATGAAACTTTAGACTCACAAAGAATATTGTAACAGTAATTCTTGCTTGATACCTGTTTGGTTATATGTAATTTTACTATGTTAAAGTTAAAACCTTCATTTTTATTTAAACAGAAAAGGGGAAATGATTTGGGATTCCTCTCCGTATGCTACCATTGGTTAATAAAGAAGCTGCTTAGGACTATGGCAGGGCAGAACAGAGCTACGTGAGGAAACTGAATGCAGAGAGAAAGAAGGCCGAGTCAGGGAGACGTCATGTAGTTGCTGAAGGAGAAAGACGCTGGAACCTTCCCAGTAAGCCACAATTTCATGGTGATACACAGATTGATAGAAATGAATTAATTTAAGATGTAAGAGCTAGCTAGGAATACGTCTAAGCTATTGGCCAAACAGTGTTGTAATTAATATAGTTTCTGTATGATTAGTCAAGTCTTGGTGGCCAGGAAACGAATGAGCAGTTTTCATTACAGAAGGAGAGGCAGGAGAATGAAGGGTAGACAAAAAGGACCTGGTAACAAAAGGCTGGATTATATATGGAAGGGCAGCCCATCCCCTGGCCTGGAGCAGTTAACAGTAGGGAGGGTGATACACCAGACATACTTTGCAACAGGTAGGGACTAAGGAATGCTGGGAGAACCTGGCAGCCAGGTCCACTTTGATATATTAAATAGTCACTTCAGTTAGTCATTTGTCCCAGGTTTGATACCTAACAGGCAGGTTTATTTGCATTTAAAGTTGTGTTGGTTTTTTTTGTAGCTCTCTGAGCATGTCAGAAAATGACAGGCTTGGTCAACACTGGCCTGACCTTTCCCAGGAAAGATCCTTTGGGAGTATAGGCAGGAGTTACTCTGTCCACAAGATTTCTTACTCCATCTCTAGCCAATAAAACAGCCAGACTGAAAAGTGTTCCCAAACAACATTTTAAAAAGGCAATTTAGCATTAAAGCACTTGCCTAGCATATGCGAAGTCCTGGCTTCAATCCCTTGCACCTCAAAGAGGAGACAAAAGTTATTTGTACCTTCTTTTCAGAATGCAGACTACCCGGTCCTTTGTAGTATATGTGTCAGAGAATCCCTGTCCCCTGAAACTCCAGCGACCGCTTGACTGGATTGGCCCCTCTTCTTCCCCTGACCCTGTCCCTGGGTTTCTAGTACATGGCTTCTTTCCTGTTCATGTCTGGCTGAGGTCCTGCAGCGTGCTGAGCTGTTTGTGTGTGAGCCCCCTCCCTCCTCTGTGTATTCCTCTTTTCAGGCTCCCTCTCCACCTGGAAGTTGTGCTTCCTCTCTCTAGGTTATGCTGAAACCCACACTCCTAAGGATTTGAGGGTAGACAACAGATGCTTCTAAAGGTCTAGGAATTTGCAAGTTTGCATCAAAGACATGCAAAAGATATTTTATATTTTTAATTCCAGAAATTCCTATATTTAAAGAACCTTGTACTTGCTTGCTCATAGTCTCTCATTGCCCAGCTATCTTATCTTTTCCACTCATCCTAAAATGCCTACTTTTATTACAAATCAATTTTGTTTTTGCTTTTCCTGTTTCTTTTCTAAGTTGCCCTTACTCTAGAAAGCATCTTAAGATAATTTTTCTGGCTACAGGCAAAAAAGAAATTATAGTACCAGTATGAAGATTGTGGTGGGTATGAAGAATTTAGTATATATCTATATCTATATATATGATAAAATATTTTATAGAATATAGGCACATAGTTACATAAATATGTTTATTAAGTTGCATGTAGTACAGCACTAATATTTTCTATATCAAAGGTTTATGTATGTATAAAATTGTGACTTTAATTTTAGGTGAGACAATATTTTGAACTCTATATTCTTCCTTGCAAAACAGAGAGAATTCCAGCTTTTGGAAGAGTCAGTGTTAATATATATATATATATATATTCATCAGGGCTTTCTAGAGCAACAGAACTAGTAGAATGAATATCTATACTCATTCTATATTATATAGAATGAATAAAAACCCAATCTATGTTGCATATTATACATAATTATGTTAAGTATTATTATTACATTCTGTATTTCTATAACATAAAACAAATATATCATATATTATATATACAATAGCATGAATATATATTCATTCTATATATAGAGAATATATTATATATATATATATAAATACTCATATTATGTATGGGATTTATTGGCATGGCAGACTGGCTTCCAGGTTATGGCCCTACTATTCCAACAATGGCTGTCTCCTGCGGAAAGTCCAAGAATCCAGTACTTGTCCCATCCACAAGGCTGGACGTCTCAGCTGGTCTTCTGGATATATTAGAATCCTTAAGAAGTAGACCCCATTACTAGGAATGGACTTGCACAGAGAGAGTGAGGACAAACAGGCAAAGAATAGAAGCTTCTTTCTTGATTTAATCTGGGATGCCATGAGAGGTGGTGGCCAGATTAAAGGTGGGTTCTTCCAACCTCAAATGATTTGTTTTTAACTAAATATTCCTCACAGGTATGGCCAGCAGCTCCGGTTCTTAGTTAATTTCAGATGCAGTCAAGTTGACAACCAAGAATAGCCATCACATGTCCACCCCTTGGCAACTTGACATCTCCATATCATGCTAATTTTCAAATGCAAGCAAGAACCAGATCATAATCGTGCCTAACATGACATAACTATTTCATGAACAACTGCAAATGCTTTATATATTTTAGACTATGTATAAGTTAACTCAATTCAGGAAATAACCAGGCTAGCTAAAAGATAAACAATTATATTTTTATTTATTATAAGAGGAAAACTCATGAAACTGAAACAAGAAGTCCAAGCTCAGCTGTGCCGTGAGGGAATGAGAGAGAAAGAGAGAGAGAGAGAGAGAGAGAGAGAGAGAGAGAGAACACCTGGGTAACACCCTGACTTGGTCCCACCTCTTAAAGATAATTGGTTAACAAGGCTTCCCCATCAAGACTAGGCAGCAATATCCTTTGAGGGACATTCTTTTAATATCTCAAAACTCAATTATGGCAAGCACTGATAGTTTCTCAACTATCTTATTTACTGTTCTGTTGCTGTGAGCAGACACCAGGACCAAGGCAACTTATAAAAGAAAGCATTCAATTGCTTATAGTTTAGGGGGTTAGTACATGATCACATGGTGGGAAGCAGACAGGCTTGACGCTGGGGCAGTAGCTGAAGCTTTACCTTCTGATCCACAGGCAGCAGATTGGGGGTGTTTTACAGGGAGATAGAGAGAGAAAGAGATAGAGACAGAGATAGAGACTGAACTGATAAGGGCTTTTGAAACCCAGTGATGCATCTCCAGTGAGGTCAAACCTCCTAATCCTTCCCCAAACAGTTCCGCTCCCCACGACTAAGAATTCAAATATATGAGCCTAGCAGGCCTTTCTTATTTAGAACACCACAATACATGTGGAAACATTTTGTATACTAAAGATATAAAAATTAACTTAAATATATATCAACAGCTAAGTGCTTAAGAGAATGAATACACACACACACAGATACATAAATATTATTCGCTCAGAGAAAAAGAACTGGAGCTGGACATGGCATATTTATAATTCCAGGAGTTGGGAAGCTGAGACAGGATAATTTTCATGAGTTCAAAGCCAGCCTGGGCTACAGTGTGAGACTTACATTAAAAACACACACACACACACATATATGTATGTATACACACACACACACACACACATATATAGATATATATATATATATATATGCTTCATCAATCAATACTTTAAAATATGCCAGGTAATATGGTAAATACTTAATAATTATTTGCCCAATCGGAACTATTATTTTGGTTTAATAGGCTGATAAATGTATCATATTTGCTTATAGGCTAACAAGTATTTATTGACTTATAAATCTGGCCATTGGATTTCTTGTTCAAATTAGTTGATAGTTTCGTTCTTTGTGCAGCGATAGGAAGTCTAAACCGTGGGGCAGAGCCATGGCAGGACAAGACTGTGAAACATTTCCTCTACTCTTTGACAGAGTATTGGTTCAAAGGAGTGGTGTAGCCAAAACTGTAACCAAAGGTGGTTTATTGACTGTCTATGTCAACTTGACACAAACTACAGTCATCCGAGAGCGGGGAACTTCAACTGAGAAAATACCTCCATAAGATCTAGCTGTAGGCAAGCCTGTAGAGCATTTCCTTAATTGGTGAGCAGTAGGGGCAGGCCCAGCCCTTTGTAGGCGAGGTCATTCCAGGGCTGGTGGTCCTGGGTTCTATAAGAAAGCAGGCTGAGGAAGCCATGGGAACAAGCCAGTCACCAGCACCCCCCATGGCCTCTGCATCAGCTCCTGCCTCCAGGTCTCTGCCTTGGTTGAGTTTCTGTTCCGACTTCCTTCAGTGATGAGCTACAATGGGGAAGTACAAGTTCAATAAACCCTTGCCTCCTCAATTTGCATTTTGGTCATGATGCTTCCAAAAAATTCTGAAGGAAAAATATTATTACAGTAGTTTTGGATGGACTCCCACCTTAATGTAGACTTTGGGCCCTCTCTCCCATTGCCCTGGTAACACTAGAAATGTAAGCATCAGCTTTGCCCAGTCTTAGGCATTAAAACCCCATACAAAAAGGTGGAGCTGTCAGGGCTTTGCCGAAATCAATAAAAGAAAACCACTTCCTCCTGATCCAAAGAATGAAGTTTACCTTTGACCCTGGGTGGAGACATGACATTCTGACCTACTCCCAAGATTACTGCATTGTATATTATTGCCTCTTCCCTTGAGAATTAATCCAGCTGAGACAGTCAATCATAGGCCTAGGAGACAAGCCCCGCCCCTTCTGCCCAGGAAGGCTGATTCTGCTGAAGACAAGCCAAGGAGAGGGGAGGAATAATTATCCCCAAGGAGATAAAGTGCTTACTCTTTCCAAATACTCCATGCAATTGCTTGCAGATCTTCCATAAAGCAGCATTGCAGAGCTGACCTGCTTTTCTCAGGAAAACATAACTCTCCCTCTCTTCTGTTTCTAACCAAAGCCTCTTCCATTGCCATCTCTTGACTATTCAAATAGTAAAATTCAAAACTAAACAAGGGATTTTTGCATTTCCCTTTCTTACTTCACCGGGTCCTGCATGGGAAGCAAGGGAAACTGGGTCAGAATAATAAGGACATAGCTTGCCAAAGCACAAATCATTGGGTAGGAAGAGTAATTGTGTAAGGTGGCCGATTGATAAACCGTAAACAGGGAGGAGGTGGTAGAACTCTTCTCTGAAGCCAAAACAAACAAAAACCAACCAACCAAACAAACAAACAAAAAGTTAGTACAGAGCCTCGTACTTCTGAAACCTGGTCTCACAGGAAATCAGGGATGGGGCACCATCCTGGGGTAGCTGCCTGGCTGTCCACGAATCCTTTGTGCCCACAGAACACTTAAAGGAGGCTCAGTATTTCCGGGTGGTGGTAGATTTCACCTTTCCTGTTCATCCCACGCTTTCAGAAGAAACCATTCCCCCCATGTTTAAAGAGTGAAGTGAACGGCAGACTCTTGTCAGTGAGAACCTGCCACGGTCCCTGGAGACACAAGCATCGTCTCTACCTTAGCACACGCGGCCCGCTAGTTTAGGGATGATAGAACCAAGGCTGTTGGGACGGTAGCTTTTCTGAAGAAGGGCTCATAGCTTACTCAAGAAAATGTTCACAATGAGATGGCTTTTGCTATTTTCAAAGTGTCTAGGTGTGTGTGTTTCAACCTGGTTTTCTGTAAATATTTCAAGATGGTTGCTCTCAACGGGGAGGAAAGAGGCGGCGCATTCCTTCAAGAACGAGGCCCCCCCCCCCAAAAAAAAGAACGAGGCCCAGCTGCTGTCTAGATTTCATTTCAAGTGACTGGTTCCTGAATGATAAGTGCGTCTTTGCTGATGTTGATTTTAATCCAGGCCTAAGAAATGAAAGAACAATTTTGTTCTTAGTATTCTGGAAATTTCCTGTTTCTGTCGAGCAGGACCGAGGACCCTGAGGAGTGAAGAGACCCTTGTGAGGGTGGGGCTCCTCCTGGACTTGTGAGGGTGGGGCTCCTCCTGGACTTGTGAGGGTGGGGCTCCTCCTGGACTTGGATGTTTTGGCGGCTGATGGAAGAGTTGGGGCAGAATCCTCAGCTATGAGGTGCCTCTCCCATGTGTCCTAGTGTGAAGGGAGCATTTTATTTCTCAGACTATTTATTTTTCTGTTAGTGTTTCACTGGGGAAGGGGTGGTATTTTTATTTCTCATTATCTAGTTGATTTGAAATCCATACCACGAAGGAAGGAAAATTACTAGTAGAGGCTTCGGAGGAGCGGTTACAATTACAGAAATTATGTTAGGAAAAAGAACGCCATCCTCGAGAAACTATTACTTCTCTGGTGGAGACACAATTAGGGAACAATAGAAGGCAGTTCACAATCAAGAGCTGGCTGTGTAGGGTGGGCAGAGAGCAGCTCCACATGGATTCGGGGAAGGGCTGAAGATAAGGATACAGCTCAGCATCTCTGGCAGCCATTGGCTTCCAGAGAGGAACGTCTGCATTTTCCTCAAGACTTAGCCCACTTTGCGAATCTATCCTTAATGGACGGGATCAGAGCTTTTTCTGCTCGGTGGCATACCGGTGACAGTAGAGCCTGGCTAAATGGGATGCGGAGATAAGTCACCTACAGCAGGTCTCCCTGGCATCCAAGTGAGCATGCAGCAAGATGGCCTCCGAATGACAAGCACTCGCTTCCGTCTCCCTGACAACAGTTTCTGCAGAGCGGAAAACCATTAAGAGGTGGATCACTGCAGTGATAGCCTGCATTTTCCAAGGGATAAATCTTTTCTGCAGCAGAGGGTGGCAGCTACATTTCAGTTCCCTGGCTCCCCTCCTGTATGCCGTGCCCAGAGTGGCTCAAAGGCCAGCAGTGGCTGATGGTAACTATTTCTCACAGGGTGTGAGGCAGCGGGGAGAAATTGCTCCTGATTTACAGAGACACCACCTTCCTCGCACTCAGGGTGAACATCCGCTAGGCCATGGGTGTGAGCGGTTTTCAGCTGTTCCCTAGAGAGCGGGATGCCTATAGCTATCAAAAGATTCTGATACATCCCAAGTTTTGACCTGCATACACCCTGAAAGAGAAATTCTTCTTGGGGGGAAAATAAAAACCATTTTCTCTGGCAGATATGGTGAGCATGACAAGAAGCTCCAGCAATCAGGACTATATTCAAGTTCTAATCAAAGGCGGTAATTAATTGAGACCTGGCTCACCTGTCTGCCAGCAGGGCCCGAAACCTGCCTCAATTGCTTCTTTCAGTCACAGGCTCGGTAGAAGACGTGCCGTTCACGGCGTGGGCTGTCTTGACTCCTTTTCCTGTTGTTATAAAACACCTTGAAAACAACTGAGGGGACAGTTCACCACCGTTCAAGGGCTTGGTCCGCCATGGCAGCCAGTCAAGGCATAGGAACTTGAAGCAACTGGCCACCTCACATCCACAATCAGGAAGTAGACAGATACAGATGCCTCTGCTTGTTAGCTTTTCCCTTTTTGTAGTCTAGATGCCAAGCTCAGGGTGGTGCCCTCCACTCTTAGGGTCAGTCTGCCCAGGTCAGTTGACCTTCAAAGCAAGCCCTCCCAGGCGTGCCCAGAGCTAAGTAATTCCTCACAAGTGAGCCCAGGCTCGTCTTCTAGGCCACTCAAGATCCTGTCAGGTTGACAGCGCTAACGCTCGCAGTAGCCGCGACCTCAGAAGAATACTTTGCTTGGCTATGGTTTTGTTCTTTTCTTTACTAAGTGTGAAGATATGAGCAAGCACATGGGTTATTATGGTGACCAGATTATATCTACTGTTATAGATGCTTGGTGCCAGGGGGCAAACCCAGGGTTTCATGCACGCTGGGGAAGCACCCCCAATGAGCTGCATCCCTGTCCCATGACCGGATTTTAGTGTGCATTTAAAAAAAAGTTAAGTTCCTTTTGTGAGAAATGTCTTTCTACATCAATGAGTAAAGGCATGAATAGTAAAAGAACACTTTGTTTACTAACCATAAAAACATTTTTGCTTTTTTAATCTCATGATCTGGATTGAGTGGCTGAGTTGAATCAGGCTGTGAAAGAACAGCTTGTGTTCAAGATCCCCGAGTCCCAGTAATTTCAGAAATCTAAATGGAGACTATTACCTGCCAATTGAGATAATAGTAACGACAGCTCATAGTTCTCAAGGCTTTTTCACGTGCAGACACTATGAGTTTACGTGTTATTTCCTCATAACCCTCATAACTTTCATGTTCCTTTGTGTTACTTTTCTATGGCTGTGACCAAACACCAGGACCTAGACGACTTATAAAAGAAAGCATCTAATTAGACGTGCAGTTTCAGAGGCTAAGAGTCCATGGTGGTGGCCCAAGGGCATGGGGACAAGTTCACAGCTTGAGTCACCAGTAGGAGGCAGAGAGGGAACACTGGGATTGGCAGGAGTCTTCTGAGGCCTCAAAGCCCACCCCCACCCCCAGTGACACACCTCCTCCGACAGGGCTAAACCTTCTAATCCTTCCCAAAGAAGTCCATCAATGGGGCTTGAATGAACATGAAATGAAATTTAAACCCTGGCAATCCTGAAGCATGCATGGGCAGCCCGTATGGCGGTTCTGTTGAACTTGTCCATACTGGGTTTCATTCATGGTCAAAGTTGATGAGGATGACTGACCAGGTCTCTCTTTCTCAAGAGGGCACCAGATCTCATTACAGAGGGTTGTGAGATCTCATTACAGAGGGTTGTGTTGCTGGGAACTGAACTCAGGACCTTTGGGAGAACAGGCAGTGCTCTTAACTGCTATTAAGCCATATGAGCCCATGGAGGTAATTCTCATCTAAACAGTTGCATCCTTGCTTGGCAGACAAGGAGAAAGACATGAAAGATATAAACTTGGCCAGAGTTATAAGACCAAGGGAGGGGCGGAGCTGGGCCCACGCTCATGCAATTTAATGTCAAATCCACGTCCATAACCGTTGAACTCTTCCGCACAGCATACTTTAAAGAAAATCCGTGTAAGCTGGGACATGGTTCAGCTGTTCAAGCAGGGTTTACCTTTTCTTCAAGGCAGAACATGTTTGTCTTGGTGCCCAAGAAGGCATGGTCTAGGTTCTTCAAGATCTGAGCAGCTCTCAGCTGGTTCAGGTAACTGCCTCTTAAATTCTATGTCCCTGCCACAGAGACAGGGATTAGAAAGAGGAAATCTCAGAGAGAGAGAGAGAGAGAGAGAGAGAGAGAGAGAGAGAGAGAGAGAGAGATTTTATTTCCCCCAAGAAGTTGTTCAAATCTAAGTGTGGGTGGGATAACTACTTTCAATCGCTCATTCATTCAGGCTGGCGTTGTCACTTGTTTGACCTTGTTTACACAGTCTAAGAAGGTCATTCCCGGGTCAACTAATCAAGGCCTGCCACCTACTCAGAAAACAAGACCCTGACTGTAAAAGTCAGATTAACCCGGTTATTATCTGGCTTGCTGTATTTGCACTGGCCCTGCCCACATGTGCCCACAGCACCTCATCGTTCCTGTAAATGTAGGCAACTCTGTATGTTTTTCCTACTTGCTAAACAAAAACCATTAAGTATTGATTTTTCTTCAGAGAGTGCGCCAGAGAAATTTCCCTTAAGGATTCGAGCGAAAACAGTGAAAGTATTGTTCAATACATCATATTTCTGGAAAGGTTGCCACTGGTTTTTATTAGACACATGGGCTGAATTCCTTTAAGCATGCTTTTATTCCTCTTACAGGACTGGATTTGTTTAGTGTTTGGTTTTCACTGTCGGCTTTAAGGAATCCGCGCTTGGTAGCCCAGGGGAGAGGCCTGAGGCCTGCGCACAGGTTGCGTCTCCATTCCGCACGGTACCATTTAGCCACACCTGGGATTACGATTATCTGGCTGGGCTAAACAGAGTCTTGTAACAGCTAAAGTAAAAAAAAAAAAAAAAAAAAAAAAAAAAAAATCGTGAAAAAGGAAACCAAACCTCTCTTTAAAAAAACGAAGTGCCTAGCTATCTCTCCTCTCTTGAAAACTGCCTTTGCCCCATCTCTCACTGTTTGCCTGACCTCTGTGGGTATCCCAAAGGCAATAATACACTTGCTGGAAGATTCAAAGCTAAAATCCACAAATGAGAGAAAGCGTGGGATCTTTATCTTTCTGAGCCTGTGTTCCTTCATTCAGAATGATTGTTTCCAGCTCGATCCGTTACCTGTGAGTTTCATGATTTCATCTTTCTTAATAGCTAAATAATATTCTGTCGTGTGGATATGTCACGTTTTCGCTGTCCGCTCATCAAGGATGTCAAAGCCAGAGGCCGTGGGTGTTTGAAGGCAGCAGTGTGGGCAGCTGCACGTAGGAACTCTCGGCGACGGTGCCGTCGGCTGCTTCTGTTGTGTCTGGAAGACCGTTCCCTTGGAGTCACCCTCCACCTCTGGCTCTTGCAAGCCTTCTGCTCCTTTTCTTCGTAGATCTCTGAGTATCTTGGTTGGACAAGCATGCAAAAACCAGTAATTGCGGTGACAATTCCCATCCTGCCATGTGAGACTCGAGTCCTGCCTGTCCCCATAACGACTTGAAAATGAGGAGTTACTGAACAAAGCGCTTGGGAAGGCTTGTAATTTCAGCTAATTAGCTACTGCATTTTAAAATTAGTTTGAGAAGTTTTGTACAGTGTGTTTCTGTCATGCCTACCCCTCCCCAGCCCCTCCCAAGTCACCCCGATGCCTATCCGGCCAACTCTGTGTCCCCTGCCACATCCATCTAGTCCAGTTTGCGCTGCCCATCTTTCTTGGATGTGTGGCCTTCCACCAAAGCGTGGTTGACTTACCAGAAGCAGCGTCTTTTTTCTTTTATTCACTGCTGAATTTTTCCGTATTTTTTTATTTGAAATTTTTTTCTCATACAATATATTTTGATCATGGTTTCCTCTTTTGCAACTTCTCCCGCATCTCCCCGACCTCCTTACCTATCCACCCAACTTCATGCCCTTAAAACAAAACAAAAACAAAGCAAAAGGTGAAAATCAAAAGAAGTAAAAAAAAAACAACCCAATAGAACAAAAACTGCCAAATCAAAAAGAAAAGTCTGCAAAATAAAACAATATTTTATTTTTAAAAAATACGTTTATTGATTGATCAATTTATTGATTTATTTGAGACAGAGTCTCTCTACGTATAGCCCTGGCTTGTCCTGTAATTCACTATGCAGACCAAGCTGACCTCAGACTCAGAGATCCACCTCTCTCTGTCTGCCACAGCACACTGTACTGTGGAGGGTGCTATTGAGGCTTGACCCATGAGGTGACTTACACTGGACTTGGATGGATGAGAAGCTGTTGAAAGACACCGAGTGGGGGAAAGGGAAGGAATTCCAGGACGGGAGAAGATGAGCGGAAGTGACCGGTATGGCAGGCTTCTGAGGATGTGACCTAGCATGTAGGAGGCTAACTTGAGGGTCTCACTGTGAACAGCACTGGACTTGGACTCTGCTTTTGTCTGCTGCCCACTTATGCATGTGTCTGTTCTTTCCTCTTTCAACCAGGCATGGTCCACACCTTTAGCCCCAGTAGTGGGGAAGCAGAGACAGGCAGATCTTTGCGAGTTCCAGGCCAGTGAGGTTTATACAGTGAGTTCCAGGTCAACGAGGGCTACATAGTGAGACCCCCAACTACAACAAAACAAAGCAACAATCTGCGTTTATTTCTCTCTGTGTGTGTTCATGTGTGTGCACGTGCCATGATGTGTAGAGCAGAGTTGGTTCTCTCTTTCCACCATGTGGGCCCTGGGCGTGGCTCTCAGATCATCAGGCTTGTTGTCTGTGGGCTCCTACACCTGCTCAGCAATCTTTCTGGCCCCGCTTTGGTGTTCTTGTGTGTCTTCTTCCCTCTGGGAGCCTCTCTTCCTCGTATGTAGGTTAACTCCTTGCATCAGGCATGGTATTGATGCTAGGTTCTTCCAACAAACTTCTCTTAAGTCCTGTGGAGAGACCCCATGGCCATGGCAACTCTTGTAAATGAAAACATCTATTTGGGCTGGCTTACAGTTTCAGAGGTTTAGTTAAGTTATCATGGTGGGACAAGGCGTTGTGTAGGCAGACATGGTACTAGAGAAAGAGCTGCGAGTCCTACATCTTGATCCACAGGCAGCAGGAGTCTGTGTCTACACTGGTAGTAGCTTGAGCATAGGAGATGTCAAAGCCTGCCGGTGTTATCCACAGTGACACACTTCTTCCAACAAGGCCTCACCTCCTTAGGGGCTGATGGGGGCCAATTACATTCAAACTGCCGTGTATGTGTATGTGTGCATGTGTGTGTTTTGTCTACGTGCATGTCTGTATAGCATCCTTGGTGGCCAGAAGCAGGTACTGGATCCCCAGAGACTAGAGTTATAGACAGTTGTGAGTCACCGGGGAATTGAACCCAAGTCCTCTGGAAGAACATCCAGTGCTCTGAACTGCTGATCCATCTCTCCAACTCATAACTCAGTGTCCTTGAAACCTTTCCTTTAGGCCTGTTTTGAGGCCTCCTTGCCTGCTCTCTGCGATTGTTTGAGCCGAGTCGGTTGATCTAAGTAACAAGGGTATAGGGAGATTGTTGTTCTTTTTAAAAAATGCTGCAAGATCCCCGGTGGCAGTAGGCAGCAGAAATACTGTAGGTCCCAAATGGTGGCGGCGGGCCATGTGGTGGCAGGCAGCAGGCTCTGGGAGCAGCCAGTCCCAGGCAGAAATGGCTGCCAGTCCCAGAGCTGTGGCCCGAGCGGTGGTGGTGGTGGTGGCGGGCCATGTGGCGGCAGACAGCGGGCCCTGGGAGCAGCCAGTCCCAGGCAGAGACAGCTGCTGGTCCCAGAGCAGTGGTGGCGGGCCATGTGGCAGCAGGCAGTGGGCCCCAGGCAGAGTAGGCTGCTGGTCCCCGAGCAATGGCTGGTTCCAGGCAGGGAGACACATGGCGGGCGGGCAGAAGACAGAAACATGGATAGACACGACATGCAGGGTGAGGTTGAATGTTTATTCAGGGGGTTATGGAGGAGGAAGGGTGAAGGGGGGACAGAGAGAGGGAGAGAGAGGGAGAGAGGGAGAGAGAGAGAGAGAGAGAAGAGGAGAAAGAGACAGAGAAGGGGGGAAGCAGAGAAGTGGGGAGAGAGGCAGAAGCAAAGCTCCCTCTCTGAGAGGAAGATGGAAAAGAGAGCGAGCTCAGGTCGGAAGCTGAAGATCAGCCTGCCTCAGCGGATGGGGAGGGGAATGGGTGTGGCTTGTCTCTTAAAGGGACCAAAACCATAACATTCCCAGGTCTTCCTTATAATAAAAAGCACGCACATCAAGGAAGCAGAAAAGGAAGGGCCCAAGATGACGGCAGGCAGGTCAGAGGTAATGGGAGTGGGCATGGCTTGTCCCTTAAAGTGACAGGAAAGCACAACATTGACACGGCCTTTGGTGGCCAGGCCTGAATCTAGGACTCCAGTAGTCATTAACCTGGCTCAACCCAGCTATGTGGGAGAAGAACACGAAATTCAGAGCATCTAGCCAGTTTTGGCTTAACGGTGGGAGCCTTTTAGGATATAAGATGTCTGAAGCACTGGAACAACTCTTTCGAGCCATGTGGCCAAACACCAACCATTTTCAGGGGGAGCCTCTCCCTGAAGCCATCTCTTGTTCCTTCTCCTTACCTCTTCCCATCGCAAACCATACTTCCTGAGCTTTTCGAGTCTGCTTTATCTAGCTCTTATACTTACAGAACTGGTCACAGCCCCGCATGTGGAGCATACAGAAGTAGAGTAAATGGCTAATACAGTGGTTAGTTTTAATGTCCACTCACCACAGATTAAAATGGCCTGAGTAGGGAGCCTCAGATGAAAGTGGGGAGACCCACTCCCAGTGTGGGTAGTGCCTTCTGGTGGGACGAGTGAGGCAGCTAGCCTTGAGGACTGAGGTTCTTAGCCTCTCAGATGTAAGACAAATATTATTATTTTAACATAAATTAATTTAAATATATGTATTATATACTACTATATGTTATATACTAAATCGTGATATATATTCTTTTCCTTGAAACAACCCAGAGTGATACAATTGGGATAAAAAGAGAAATGAAAAATATCTTCATCTCTAGATAAGATGGACTGTTCCCCTCATCAGTTTTTTTCTCTTACCTTACTCCATAATTGTGATATAATGTTGAATCAAGCAGGAGAATGGAAAGCACAGCTATATAAACTGAGAGACCCTTGTTAACCCCTGCTTTCTCTAACCAACACAGAGGATAAGGTTAGGAAGACATGACAGTCACCATCATGGAAGGTGATTGCCCCCTGGGGTTTCAGGAATGCGGCTGCTGGTGTCTGAGGAAGGCCTGAGGTGATCGCAGCAGACAGCAGACAAACCCTTGGAGATTCGCCTCTGAGTTCTTCCACCAGCTTGAGCTCCTTCAGCGGGAAGGAGACGATGCGGAAGGGAAACCTCCACCTTTTCTAGACTGCTAGTGTCTAATTTTGGTGGCTCATGGGTGTTCACGGGGCGAAAATCTACCGTTTTCCCAGACTCAAGAAAACCAAGTTCTAGTGAATTCGTGGTATGTTGTTTCTCCTATGTTCATGTGAAAGATAAATTCTCTGAGTGATGCAGGGTTCAGTACCAAGAGAAAGAAAGAAACAAAAGCCAGGCAAATAACAATCTACAACAAAGACACCAAAGAAATCAACCAGGGGCCAAGTTTACCCTTTCCAGAAGAATTCTCTACCGATGGTCAATTTACAAAATGTTCTCTTAACTAACAGGACCCTCTGTGGTGCTTGGTGTGTCTTCCTTTTGCAGAGACCCAGTTAACATGTGGTGTTTTGAAGGCTCTTGAATATTACAAACTCTTGTACTTAGCAAGGGTACAGGCGGGGCACACAGGCTACCTCTATTTTTCCTTGAGGTTTTAAATGAAATCAGTGGCCTCACTTACTTGTCTCAATTTTATTTTCCCATTAGGAAAGAACACGGCTCAGACGGATGTGCTGGAGGAAACGCACCAGGAAATCCCAAGCAGGGCGCAATCAGTCACCATTAATGCCCAGAAGGATCAAAGCTACTTGAAGAAATACAGCCACTTACGGATGGACGGGAAAATTGAATTCATGAAGCCGTGCCTTCTCCGTGGGCGATTTCCCGGAGCTGAAGCACTGGAATTGCACGCTGACCGTGAGTGCCAGGCTTTCCCCACTGCAGTTAGCACACTTTAAAGAACAGGTATTGAATTTTAGCTGATTCCAGCATCATCTTTTTCAACGCTATAGACAGCTGTTAAACCATAAAACATTTTGAGATTTAAAGCTCTTGCCTTGCGAGATTTTTTTTCCCCTCTGGGTCTATGAAATATTGTGTGAACAAATTGATTACTTTAAGATGGGAAGGTATTTAGTAGACATCTTCAAGTCGGTATTAAACCTTTTAAAAATCAATAAAAAGTTTGAACATTTGCTTAACCTATGTAACCTAGAGGTAGAGTAATTTGAATCTGATGAAAGGGAATTAGAACAGCACAAACCATTTGATGAGGGCATTCTCATAGAATTCTAATGGAACTCAAATAATAAGCGTTTTCATGGTTTTCTTGCATGCTTATTTTTAGTCTTGGATTCTGCAAGTTACTAGGGAGTTGCTCGCATGCATGGGAAATGCAATTCTCCTCTTGTGCAAACTTGACACAGTGCTTACCCCTCTGCTTTGATTGCATTTGCGTGTTCATTAATGTAATCGAAACTTGTAGCTTCCCCCGAGTTTTCACAGGCGTGTTCCTAATCAGCTGCTGGTGTTTTCCCACATGTCACATCAGGATAGCCAGGCAGGGCTAGTTATTGATGAAGAGGGACAAAGTTATGCAGAGGAAGGGAGGAGGAGAGGGCTTTCGGCTTACTCCGAGCCCATGCGGGTGGGGTCCGGTCAGTTCCCAGAGGGATGATTGGAGAGCCAGGCAGCAGTCATTCTAAGCCCTCAGCTTGAACTACTGAAGTGGGGTGTCCGAAGAGACGTGATGTGGACATCAGCGACATTCACTCCAGAAAGAGGGTTCATCTCCAAGAGACGATAGCTATCTTTCTTCCCCAGCTGGTCTCCAAACTGCAAATCCAAGGGACTCCTGGTCACCTAAGTGTAATCTGGGTTATTTCCAGTGTGTTTTTAAGGCTTGACAGTGATGTTGCAATGGAAAGGCATAGAAGAAAACAAGGCTTCTGATTTTTCTCAGCCTCTGGGTGAGTTAGTCTGAGGGCACTTCCTCACAGGGTATATGTATGATAATTACACAGTCTGTCTTTGCAGCCAATCAGGATATGCTTACACAGCTTAAACAAACTGATCAGAAGTTAGAAATTAAACCCAATGGATATAGTAAAATAAAATTAGAGAAAATTTTCCAAGTTAAACGAAATGTTCGAAAACTCTTTTTTTGATCTTTTATAGATTAATAGAGGCAGAATGGAAAGAATTATGGAATTCCTACTCTTACCTGCTCTCACGTTTGCTTGTGCTAGCCTCTTTGTATGTATGTCCAATGAGATAAGGTCATGGGAATCCACAAGCTTTTCATTTAAAACCTTTTTTTAATGAGTACCAGGCTAGCTTTGAACTCATGACCTTCCTGCCTCAGCTTTTCTAAGTGCTGAGAATACAGGTGTATGCCACCAGTCCCAGCTAAAACTCTACCAAAATTGCTCTTAGTGGAATTAAATGAAAATGATTTGGTTGGCCAATTTGGTTGGCATCCTTCTTTCCAGTGATACCTTTTATTATAATTATTGCTATCATTATTATTAAAATTTTGTGTTTATGAGTGCTTTGCCTGCATGTATGTTTGTGCACCATGTGCATGTAGTACCCATGGAGACCAGAAGAGGGCATCAGATGCCTTGGAACTGAAGTCACAGATGGTTGTGAGTAACCACATGAGTGCTGGGAATTGAACTCAGGTCCTCTAGAAGAGCAGCCAGTGCTCTGAACCTCTGAGCCATCTTTCTGTTCCCATCCCTTCTAAATGCATTACTTTCTTTTAGAAGTGACCAGTAAGTGAACTGAGGTTACAAAAAAATTAGACCCCAAAAGGTACAAATTAGGAGAGACTGATTTCAGACTCTTAATGACTTCCAAAGATTGCTAGGAGATCTTTCCCATCTATGGCACATGACTGGGATAGGTCCTGATGACCTGACTAATATAAACAAAACCTTAGATGATGACAAGGACTTAAATAGTCCCAGGAAATTATCAGCTGAAGGAGAAAGTGAACCCTGGCTAAGAGCTTATAGTAATTTTTTTGGAGAGATTAACAACAACTATCCAAAAAGCAAGGTAATTCAATTTATAAAGATAATTAATTGGATTATTCCTCACATAGTATGGGACACACCAATAACTGGAGCCCCTACATTCTATACTGGTGCAAATCAATCAGGAAAGGCAGGTTACAAATCAGAAAATTTAAGTTGAAAAAAGCCCTTATAATTCTGTCCAAAAGTCAGAATTATATGCTATTTTCATGGTACTTAGGGATTTTAAAGAACCTCTCAACATAGCTACTGATTTGCAATATGCAGAAAGAGTTAGTCTGCATATTGAAACAGCTGAATTTATACCAGATGATACTGAATTGACTTTATTATTTATTCAGTTATAAGATACAATCAGGAAACATCACCTATACATAGCACAGTCTGATCCTAGATGGGTCTGCCAGGTCCTTTAGCACAAGATAATGCAGAAATTAATAAATTATTGATTGAAAATGTGCTGAGGCCCTCAGAATTTCACAATAAGCATAATTTCAATAGTAAAGATTTAAAAAAAAAAAAGATTTTTCCATCATGTGGCAACAAGCCAAGGGAATTATAAGGAAAGTCCTACTTATTCTTTATACAACCAAATGCTACTACCTGCAGGAAGTACCCCAGTAAGTATTCAAAGGAATGGAATCTGGCAGATGGATGTGTTCCATTTTTTAGAGTTTGGAACACCACACCCTTGATACCTATTTACGTTTTCAATGGACAACTGCTTTGAGTTCGGAAAAGGTTGATTCAGTAATCACACATTTGCTAGAAATTGTGGCCATCATGGGTATACCTGCACAAATATAGACATACAATACTCAAGCTTTATGTCTCTAAGAAAATGAAACAGATTTTTTTTTGTTTATTATAAGGTATATTACAGGTATACCACATAATCCTACAGGGCAGACAGTTATAGAAAGACCAAATTGAATTCTAAAGGATATGTTAAATAAACTGAAAGGAATAATAAAGACCCCCAAAGTGGATTGCATAATGATTAATTAACTTTGAATTTTCTAAGTGCTAATGAGGAAGGAACATCAGCTACAGAGAGACATTGGATAGTAGAATAAAAAAAAACTATGGAATTAAATCAGCTGATATACTTAAAGATGTACTGACTTTAGAATGGAAACCAGGATATTTATTACGTTGAGGAAGGAATTTTGCTTTTGTTTTTACAGGAGAAGAAAAGCTACAGATACTATCAAAAAAAGAATAATGGCATTTAAGCATTTTTAATAACATAAGTTCTTTTGTATGACAATGAGGAATGTCTGCTACTGGTAGCACCAATCTACTTCGGAGAAGATAATGGACATCAAAGAAACTCCACATTGAGTTTGCTTTCTTTGTGACCAAGTAAGCCACTGGGCAAGAAAATGCCCTTGTCTCAATGGTTGACTGTATCTGTCCTTACTGGACAAGAAGGACACAAAAGAAAGTGATTGCCAAACTTGTCAAGACAAAGAGGGTCAGCCTTTCAGAATATCCTGCTTCACACATCTGTAGGATATGCTAGGCCTATAGGCCAAAGATGGATGCCCTAACATTGGGATCACATGCTTTTAATGCCAGCACGAGGGAGGTGGAGACAGGAGCAATATGGCTGGGCAGGGAGAGGAACATAAAGGGGGAAGAGACAGGAACTCAATGGAGTCTGAGGTTGGTGGAGAGCATTGCAGGATCACCCCTATGTTTGTCTGAGCTTTGGTTGAGGTAAGATCTCTCTAGTGGCTTAGCTGCTTTGCTTTTCTGATCTTTAGGCAAGCTTTATTTATTAAAACACAGATAATATACCACTATAGCAGTAACTGTTGCCCACGACGGAGAGAAGCACCACTGTCTAGGGCGGCGATTGGTACTCATCTATGGGTATAAGCATTACTATGTAGGAGGCAGCTCAACAACATGTTCATTTAGTAAGACAGCTTACAGTAGGAGGCATGAATTCCCTCCTACAGAGCAGAAAGCAGTTGGTTACTCCAATAGTAGTCATGCCATTATTGTACCATAGACACATCTTGCCTGGCAGGTTAATTATAGAACGCAGGGTTTGAGTCTAGTTAACACCATTGGTGCCTTTTGTTCTCTGGTGACTTTATAGCATGTTCTAGTTCTATGAAGGCTAGCAAGAAGGGAGGACGTTCTCAGGTCAGTTTCAGCTTGATTCCTCTTTGTCCTGTAACCAAAGTATATTGTGTCTTCTGCAATAAGGACTTACCGTATAGTTCTTACCATCCAAGTGGGAAAACAAGGCCAATGGCAATAGCCTGTGTTATTTTGAGGAAGTCTTGGGCTACCCTGACCAGTAATTTATATTGACATATCTTACTGGCACTGAGATTTTCATTTAGTAACCCATGTCTTCTGAGGGAACATTGTCCACCCATGTGGACAACCCTGTTCAAACTCCTTTTAAAAATGATTATGTTTTTACCCTAGCTTAAAGAAGTAGTGGATTTCCATATACGTTTCTCGTAACAGCTTTATTTTGGTTAACTCGCTTCCTATCTATTGTCTCCCCTGTCCACTTACTCCCATCCCTGTTTAATCAAACCTTAAGTCCCCAGTGTCTCCCCTCCCCCTTCGTATCCTGTGTACCAACTGCTTGCTTTTGATGGGCCTTGTGGTGCACATCTATAATCCCAGCATCCAGGAGACTGGGGCAGGAGGATGCCTTGACTACCAGTCTGGCTAGAATTTGAGTGAGACTTTGTCTGAAAAACAGACAGACAAGTACATGAGTTAAAAGGTATGGTTGTACTGTGTTTTAAGCTCACAGGTTGGCTGTTAAGTGTCTTGAAAGCCAACACTTGTTTGAAGCATTTGGTGCTCAACTGAAGCTCTTGGTTGATCCCACTATCTAGTAGCAGAACGAAGGCCTTGATCTAGTGCGCTATGCTGACTACCAGCTGCACAAGCTGAGGGGCTTGGTTTCCTCATAAGAAAAACAAACCAGGTTGTAGACCACGTTGACCTCTGGGTGTCCCAAGCTTGCACATTCCAGGGAATCACGTGAAGTTCTTATCCAGATGCAAGGGACTCAATCACTTGTGGATCTAGTTCAGAGACGGATTCTGGCTCAGAGGTGGGCAGTGGGGCCTGGGACTGAATGTTCACTGCCCTTGCTTTTTCAAAGGCCATAACTTTGTTTTCCCTGCTAGAACGCTACATGAAAAACAAGTTATTATAAGCTGGATACCATGACTCACACCTACAATTCCAGCACCCATGAAGCTGAGGCAGTGGATTACCCAAGTTTGAGGCCACATAGTGAGTACCAGGCCAGCCAGTGCTATAAATAGCAAGACACTGTCTCAAACAATAACAACAAACAAACAAAGCTACAACAACAAAACACTCATGTTTGATTCTGTGAGCTCTGAGAGAGTGAGATGGTATTTTTTTTCAGTGGAAACCAAGGCAGGGAGCATTGAGGATACTTGGGAAGTGGGGGGTGTAAGCCCAGGAAGATGGGCATGAAAGAATGATTCTTGTCAAAGGGAAAGGTTCTCGGTTTGAGTTGCGCTGGGAGTGGGGTCTGAGGTGAATTTGGGGATGGAGGTGGGATTGAACCCAAGAGAATTTGCAAGGAGAATGGCATCTAATTTCCTATTGTGTTTAGTCCTTAATTGGGACTCGGCAGAACAACATGAGCCCCATATCTCTTTGATACTTTCCAAGGAGAGCCACCGTAAAACTTCAGCATTTCTGAATTTAATCCATTACAGGCTCCTATACTTAATGAAATTACAACAATTCAACAAATGATATAATTGCCATAAATACTGCTTTAATATAATTATGTGTAGCTCACTGGAACATGCTATTGCATTCCACAATATAATTATGACATATGCTGTTATCAAATTCCTTATCGAAGGCATGCAATGAATGCAGCTAACATGTTAATCAGGTGTTAGGGTTTCCACCTGACAATGTCCCAATTTAACAAAATGATAGGATAGCAAACACATTTTTCAGACAGCTAGGTGTGAGGACTGAGACAAAAGTGAGGGTGATTACAGTTGTAGATTTGGAAGTGAGGCCTCTGGATGACCCCCAATGAATGCCTGAGGGTAGTTAAAATGCAGTTACCTTCCTACATTTGCTGCTTTTTATATTGTCTTTTGGATCATTTTCTTAGGATAAATGCTCTAAACCCAGATGGGCACAAGGCTCAGCATTATACAGTGTCAAAGAGCATTTTAAGAGAAATGTTTCAAAGAGAGCCTTCTGCTGGATTTGTCTGTCCTAGCCCCTATTGGGAGCACTGTAAATTTGGTTATACTCTGATTTCTAGCTTGTAGGAGTACTTCAGGGGCCTCCCATGAGTGGGTGATCTCATCCACAGCTGGTTTCTGAGCCCTTCAGAGAGCTGACTCTTCATTGTTTAGAGGCAGAGCCTCACATGTTACAGGACGGCTTTGAACTCAGCATGTAGTTGAGTATGACTCTGAACTTCGGATCTTCATGACTCTGTTTCTCAAATGCAGGGATTATGGGATTGTGTTACCATGCCCAGTTTATATGGCACTGGGAACTGAATCCAGGGCATGGCAAATGTGGAGCATGTCCTCCACCAGCTGAGCTGTATCACCAGCCCTCGAAAAGCTGAGGTTTTGAAGGAATAGCCCACTCTGGGGGGTAAGTATCACTTTCTTCTTTTCTGCTGCAAGAGTCATTCATTGATTGGTCATAGGTGATATCCGGATAGCCTAAATTGATGGCTGGCTCCATCTGATAGTGATGATGATGAGGCTTCCTCCAGCATCACTGAAATAAAAGCTTTTCTCTCTCACGTTTAGCCTGTGGCATAACCAGAAACGAGTCACACACTATGATAGTAACTGGCACCCAGGGGTACCTCTCATCTTCATGGAGACCCAGTTTCATGAATCCCACTTTCTAGATGGGGAAACTGAGTCTGGAGATATTCTTCTCCTACTGTGGGGGCACTCAGGGTGTCAGCAACAGTCCTACAGAGCTAGGATTCCAGCTAAGGGAGACCACGGAACGGAAGGCCTTTGGACCACAATTTCAGAATGCTGTTGACTCTGTTTTATCTGGGGCATCAAGATTGGCATCAAGAAGTTCTTAAGTAACATCTAATTACTGACTAGTTCTAAGATGTGGTAAAATGAAAAGTGAGGTCAGGGCTTTGTTGCCACCATGCAGGCTGGCAGACGGTGAGAAAGCTGTGGCATTTACAGCAGGAAGCTGTTGTTTAGCTTCAGAGAAACCTGCACACCCGAGAGAGGAAAACTAGGGACCTTACAAAGTATGATTGCTTACTTTTCAATTTCAGTCTTTCAAGTAGTCTAATACTTCCTGGGACAAATAGAGTTTACTATGGAAATGTTTTCTTTGAAGATGCAATTTAAAGACAGATTTCTTGTACTCTCATTTGTGAATATATTGTCAACAAATTGCACGTATTTATTCAACTTGTCCAAATAAAAGTCCAATAAGGCTCAGAAATAGATTTCTCAGCAATTTGAATTTCTGATGCAGGGAAGGCAGCGAAGAGCTTGCTGCTTCATTCCTTCTCTTTGGATTAAAATCCAGGCAAAATGAGAGGCACGAGGAAACATTTACGCAGTGGATTTGTTAGTAGCTTTCACTGTGGTAATGGTTCCCTATGTGTAGATACATGTATATAAATGAGAACCACTCATCTCACCAAGTGCAACTTTTTGCATGGCATGTCTCATTAAAGCAATAAAGTCAGTAGACAAAAAACAAAGTGGAATAAAACTAATGCAATATAAGAGAATCATTAAATAATTTGAGATAGGGTTTCCCCGTGAAGACCACACTGATCTCAAACTCCTGCCTCTGTCTCCTCCAGATTGTGGGAATATAGATGTGTATCACCATGCACACAAGCTTGTGATGTGTGTGTGTGTGTACACGCACATGTTTGTGTGCACAAGTGTGCGTATCCATGTTTGTGTGTTTGGAGGCTAGAAGTGGATGTTGTATCTCCCCTATTGTTCTCCACTCTATTTTTTTTTTGAAACAGAGTCTCCCATTGGCCTGGAGTTCTTTGATATGCTAGATTGGCTGACTCATAAATCCTTGGGATTCTGGGGGCTCAGACTGCTCTCAGAGGGGATCTTCCCCCTCCTTGTCTCTTTCCCCTTTGCTATGGGACAATGATCTTGTATCCTGTAAAGCTTTATCTCTTGTATTGGTTTAAGAAAATGCTGACTGCCAGTAGCCAGGCAGGAGGTATGGGTAGGGTGACCAGAATAGGAAAATTCTGGGAAGAGGAAAGGTTTAGTCTGTAGTTGTCACCTAGACACAGAGGAAGCAAGATGAGAATGCCTCGCTGATAAAAGGTACCAAGCCACAGGGCTAACACAGACGAGAATTATGGGTTAAGATGTAAGAGTTAGTTAATAAGAAGCCTGAGATAATAGGCCAACCAGTTTATAATTAACATAGGCTTCCTCGTGTTTCTTTGGGACTGAACGACTGCGGGATCAGGCAGGGCAGAAACTGCTGTCAACAAATGGCGACCAAGTGACTAGGCTGACATGCATGGCCTGCCACCCACCTCAGGTCCGGGTCCCTGTACACCTGCTCAGGGTTAGGAGAAAAGCAGCTGAGAGCATGCCAGCAGCTCAGCACTCTCTGCCTGGGTAACTGGCCAGACTGGGTCTGCTAGTTGTACACAGGCAGGAGAGCATGCTGGATCCCTGCCTCCACACACAGAGATTTCCAGGCCACTCAGTGTGCTGCATGGCAGGTTTAGCTTTTACTCAGATAAAAAGGGTTTATGTACTGCTCTCCCAGAGTTGAGGTGGTGAGGATGGCTCCCACCCAGCAGTCCCAGAGCAGGTGATAAACTACCTCAGCCATGTTGAAAGACTCAGAGAGGTGGAGCCAGCATCTAGGGCTACTGAGACCAAGCTTCTTACCATTTTAAAAGTGCTCCTGTCTCGAAAAACCAAAAAAAAAAAAAAAAAAGTGCTCCTGGTCAGAAGATTATTACAGATACACAATAAAGACAAATTCAGATGTAAAAGACCTCTAAATGGATCACAGTGTTGAATAAATGTACGTAGGCATGGGAGAGATAAGAAACAGTTAAAAGAAAAGTAAATGGTTTTAAAAAAATAAAACAAAATCTTTAAAGAGACAGAGTAGACAGTCATAGATTAAGAGAGTATAAAGAAAAATAAGCCACATAAAGATGGAATATATACAGAGAGTATGGATTATGTATATTATTGTGTTTTCTTTGAATTTTTTTGACTGTGAATGAGTTAAGACAGAGAGACATCTCATTGCATGAGCTGCTAAGCTAAACCAACATATATATATATATATATATATATATATATATATATATATATATATATAATCTTGACTTTAAAATTTGGGCCTAAGAATATGTTGCTTTGGAAAAGAGGTTCTGCAGTTCTGCTTTTGTTTTCACAGAAGATGAGAACCTATGGATTCCTTCCAGACTAATGTGGTTTGATCAACCAAAACCCCCCTGAAGAATCTCTGATAGGAGTGTATTTCCCATATGATACAACATTTCAGAAGATCTCTGTTGGAGTTTTCTCTGAGTTCCAAATTCAGAACAGTCTCAAGACTGTTGGATGAGATGATCCAGCCTCACAGAATATTCCATATTCTTGACCATAATTCTTAATTTTCTTTAGGTCCCCATAAGATTATCAGCACCCCCAATTAGTAGGAAGTATTCTAGAAAACTATGCCCAAATTCCCAAAAAAATGGATTATGGATGTTTGTCTTTGTTTAGAGTGTTGGTTACAAGTTGTTATGGATAATAATAATAAAAAAGCTAAACAAAGGAGATTAGATTCAGAGTCCTTGTTTTTTTTTTTTAAGGGGGCTAACGTGTGGTGGGATAATGGTCTTGTATCCTGTAAAGATTTGTCACTTGTATTGGTTTAATAAAATGCTGATTGGCCAGTGGCCAGGCAGAAAATATAGGTGGGGAGATCAGAATAGGAGAACTCTGGGAAGAGGAAAGGCTCAGTCTGCAGTCATCACCCAGACACAGAGAAAGCAAGAGGAGAATGGCTCACTGATAAAGGTACTAAGCCACGCAGCTAACACAGACAAGAATTATGGGTTAAGATATAAGAGTTAATCCTAGCATTCGGGAGGCAGAGGCAGGCGGATCTCTGTGAGTTCGAGACCAGCCTGGTCTACAGAGCTAGTTCCAGGACAGGCTCCAAAGCCACAGAGAAACCCTGTCTCGAAAAACAAACAAACAAACAAACAATATATATATATATATATATATATGTTAGTTAATAAGAAGCCTGAGTATTATAATAGGCCAACCAGTTTATAATTAATGTAGGCCTTTGCGTGTTTCTTTGAGACTGAACAGATGAGGGACCAGGTGGGACAGAAACTCCTGTCAACACCCCTTCCCCTCCTCTCTTGTCCTCCTTGCTCCCCCATCACACACACACACACACACACACACACACACACACACACTTTGAAATAATATTTGTTTTCATATATGAAGGTGAAATATGACACAAAGAAGATGCAGACCATTCCTATTTAACCCCCTGGAGTTGGCAGGCAATGAAATTCAGGAAGGCCACTTGGAATCTGAAATACCAGCGTTCACCTCCAAGTGTGCCTGTGAGATGAGTTAATGTTTGGCAGGAGTGAGGAAGGCTTCAATCTGCATGGTAACAAGAAAAGGGGACAGAACGGCCTGCAAAATGGAAAAACTTACTTGCATTTGCAAGTAATTAAACACACAAATCTGAAAGTCTAAAGAGCTAAATAACAGATTTGGCAAGCACATATGTATTTTTTCTGGGCTGAGGGAAGAGTCATTAAAATGCAGAGAAATTTTTGCTTTTTCTAGGAATGGAACTTTATGTAGCTTCAGCATCCATCCTGGCAGTAGGACATCAGGGACAACTGTGGGGACAGGGGAGGGAAATGAACCTTTGCTCTGGAGTCCGACTGGGATCTTACCAGCTGAGAGAAAAAAGCTCCAGTCCAATTAAGAAAATTCACTGTGGAGTTTGTCTACACAGAGACATTATTTCAAACTTATGAACAGGAGAGAGGAACCAGTGGGGGAGTTTAGGGACTGGGACCTTGAAAACAAGCCATTCTGTTTCTTGTCTTGGCTGGAAGCCGTGAGTGTCCTTGGTCCTGTTGGCAGTCATGTCCTGGCTGGAGGCCTGATAGACCAAAATATTTAGGGACACTGGTTTATGTGCTGGTTTATTGTTCTTAATCTTTCTTCCCCTTTACATAGCAGGTTTAATGAGCACAGCTGCCTGGAAGCATTGCATGATGGGACTTCTGGAGGATGTGTCTGGAACCCCAGTCAAGATGCTGAGCTGGCAAGTTGCATGGCAAAGGACCAACCAGCTCCCCCCAAGCCCATGCCTCAACCCAGTAAAGTCTTCTTAACTCCTTGGGGATTTTTCCTAACTGCTCACCTATAATAAAATGTTTTCCGCAACTCACTCTTCTGCTGTCTGGGAAATGCAGCCATGAGTTAAAGGAGGAGGAATTTTAATGGTCATTGATTACCAGCCATCTAGTTCCTGATACTACTCACCTGAGGAGAGAAGACTGTCACAGGACAGAAGCCCCTTCACCTTGCTTTCCCCCTTTATCAATAAGAGTGTTAAAAAACCAAAAGGTCATGCGTAAGGCCTCCATGTATATGATCTCCGGGTTCTTGTTCCTTTCCAGGTGTAATCCCTGTGAATTTTTCTGGGAATATTACAAACAAAACTACACACTTCATTTGCATCAAAAGAAAGTGCTGGTGCTGGCTGGTTTTGTGTCACGTTGATACAGGCTAGTCATTTGAAAGATGGGAATCTCAGTTGAGAAAATACCTCTGTAAGATCCGGCTGCAGGTGAGCCTATTAGATATTTGTAAATTAGTAATTGATGTGGGAGGGCTCGGTCTATTGTGGATGGTCCTATCCCTGGGATGGTGGTCCTGGGTTCTGTAAGGAAGCAGGATGAGCAAGCCATGGGAGTAAGACAGTAATTAGTGTGAAGGCCAAAGTTCTGTTTTAAGTTTAAATTGCTATGATTAATAGATCCATAAAACAAGAATACTTCAAATCTGTAAGCCCCACCTGCCCAAGGACAGATAACTTCCTGAAATGCTGGGGGCTGTTGTTCATGTAAGATAACAAGCTATGTGTTTTCACACCTGTACACAAGCCTGGTTGTCCCAACTGCTCAAGACGTGCCTGATCATACGTAGGCAGTAAATATGTCAGGATGAAGGCAGGAAGTATGGAGTCTTGTGGTGTTTGCCTTCATAAGACCCTGACTAATGTAATTCACAGCCATACTCTGGGAATCCCAGGTATGGATGTGACCAGCGTCCATCATCCTGTCCAGTATTTAATAAAGCTTGTTTCAAATCTGGTTAAAAAAAATTGTGGTGGGGGTCTTATTCTCACCTGGTAGAATTAACATTTTCTGGAGGCCCCAGTGAGATAAGATCACCCACCCAGGTTTTAAAGACAGACCTTTACTCTGGGACTCCATGGCTGAAGGGCCACCTCAGAAGGTTACACGCCTTGAGACTTTCCAAGGTTCCAAGGCATGCTTTTGGGTTGCAGACTGTTAGAGTGAACTTCCATGCTGAGAAAAGCTGTAAGTATCAATGGGGGGCTTCCTTGGTAAGTCAAAGTAATTTTCTGTGATATCTGGCCTTTGGGATCCCGATCTGGGATGGGAGAAATTCAACGAGACCCAGTCCTCTCCTGTCCAGGGCAAAAAGTATGTCGTCACCCACCCACCTTGTTCTGGTTATTTAGAAAGTTTTGTGGTTCTGTGTTTTCTGTTGTGTTCATAGTTTTTGCTGCAAGCATGTGACAGAAATGTGTCAGACTCGGTTGAATGTATGAATGATGGTGGCCACCGCATGTTTTGTTTCTGATTGGTCTCCTATGAGTGTGGATGAGCTTTCTGTGTTCTGCCAGCCACCACCACTAATAATGTTTGCCATGGCTGATTTGATGGCCAGGGCTCAGAATTGTAGAGAGGCTGCTTGCTTGTTCCTGGTGTGTCCAGACTCGAAAAAAACACACAGAAACTGTATTAATTGAATCACTGCTTGGTCGATTAGCTCTACCTTCTTATTAGCAAGTTCTTACATCTTAATTTAACCCATTTCTATTAATCTGTGTGTCGCCACATGGCTATGGCTGTGGCTTATCGGCAAGGTTCCATCTGGCATCTGTCTCTTACATAGTTTCTCCCGACTCTGCCTTCTTTCTCCCAGCATTCAGTTTAGTTTTCCCCACCTAGCTCTGTTCTGCCCTGCTATAGGTCCAAGGCAGTTTCTTTATTAATCAATATTAATTACAGCATACAGAGGGGAATCCCATATCATAGAATTTATCTCTGGGCTTCCTGGTCACTGAATTCAGTTTAGCAGGGATTCAGATGTCTTTTGGGTGTGCATGACATTAAAGTTGTTCTATGCTGTCCTACTTACCTGAAAAGCTGGCTCTGGAGTCAGGTTATGGCTCTTCCTCCTCTAGACCCAAGCATGCTTGTTTAACCTCCAACCATCCCATGTCAGGCAGGCCACCTGATTTTGTGACAGGGATCAGAGAGCAAAACAAAACAGCTAAAACATATTAGACAACTGGTTTCATTTAACTGCCTAAAACTTCTGCTAAGTTATAAACCTTATCTCAAGATTTGTAAGACTATTAGGTGAATTTCCTGTACTTCAAGATTTGTAAGTGTGTTGGGTATGGACAAAAATCTGTAAAATATGTAACAAAAAAGTTAACTTGAAACTTGTAACACAAAGGGTTGATAATTAAAAATCTATATGTAAGTAATCTTAAAGGAACCGTGTGGTGTGATGCCATCTTAGGATATAATAACATGTGTCTTGCTGTCATCTTAGCTGCTGTTTGCCATGGAGATGGAGGCAGCCACATAGCTGGCAGCATTGTTAGGTTTGGAGAGGTTGGATGTGATGTAACTTTATGAAGGTGACCATAAAGTATAATCTAACCAAGGAGGCAGCAACGGGTCTCCAAGATATTTTGGGTTAGGATAGATTTTTGTATGATAATCCTTGTCCTGAAAATAATTATAAAAACAAGGTTTTACGGGATTTAAAAACAATGCTTGTGTAGTAAGGTATTAAAGCGGAACATACCTTGTGCTGCCAATCAATCCTTGTGATGTTAGAGTCACAGTTGGTATTGGTTTTAAAGGCAAGACAGGGGTCATGCAGAGCAAACTGAGGGTGGCCCTGAGTGTCAGGGCTGAAGTTCCTAAAGAGTGCCCAGGAGAGGGACCCTAGCAGTTTTGAAGATGCCAGTGCCATGGGACAGCCACCAGAAATAACAGCCACAATGAAGTTAAGCCAGCTGGGGTCTAAAGATAGGCTGTGTGTGCTGCTGAGGGTGGGGATAGAGAGGTGATCTGCACCCCAGGGGAAGCCCAGAGCTCGTGGTTGAACCAGAGGTTGAGCATGCAGTTGCTTGCGCCCTTGGACTTGGGTTTTTACCTTGTCCAGACTATGGATGTGCCCTGCTTCTTCCCTCTTGAAGTAAAAAGTGTACTTTATTTCTGGTATTATAGGAACCCACAGATTTTAAACTTTTTTAAAAAAGAAATTTTAGAATTCTATTAAAATTTTAAATAAAGCTGGGTGTGATGGTGCACGCCTTTAATCAAAGTGCTTAAGAGGCAGAGGCAGGTGGATCTCCATGAGTGCGAGGCCAGCCTGGTCTACAGAGCAAGTTCCAGGACAACCAGGGTTACACAGAGAAACCCTGTCTCAAAATAAATAAATAAAATAAAATAAATAGATATTTTCTTTAAATATTTAAGTTAATAAGGCTTTGGGTAGTTTTAAGTTTATAAAATGTGTTAGGATGTCTTTTAAAATATATAAGCTAAATAAATAAATAAATGACTAAAGATTTAGGGACACAGCTCTGAGCACCAAACACTAAACACCAGAAACTGGGATATTCCTGTCTTGTGATTCAGTAAGAGAGTGACAAGCAGTCTGGCAAAAGAGCCATTTAGAATGTCTCCTAACCTAAGGTCTCTTCAGGCCAACAGAGGCTGACTAAGAATGCGTCTAGCCTCCTGCCCTTTGTTAACTTTGTTAAGCTTTAGCGGTTTCGCTAAACTGAGCCATATAAAAAACTGATATTCTGTAATCGCATACCATGAAAGGACCAGAAAATTAAGTTGCCAGTCTCCCTATGGACTGCATTTATGGTCTGATATTTATTCTGATGCTAAATAATCTTCAATGAAATCTTTAAGACGCAAATTTAACAGAGATAAAGCTGTAAAAATCCCAATTGTATAAATGCTATACACTTGTTGTAAACTGTTAAACATAATTAAGACATACAGGTGAATCAAATTCTTCAGAACTAGGCTTGTAGCTATGCTGAGTTAAAACGAAATTCGTTTACAATGACAAGCTTTATTTATCCTCCTGTATGTGTTTTCCAGGTTTAGCCTAAAGCTAGTAACTAAAAACAAAGTTTGTTTAGCTCAGGTATACTTAACAAAGTGTGGCCTTCAATATCTTCAGAGATCTGTTGATATGGCATGTAAAATGTTTAATGAAAAAAGTGTTTCACAACAGACACAAATACCAGCGCCTAGTGGTGACCTTAAGGTCTCCAAAGAAGACTATTGGGGAGGGGGGGTAGGACTGGGATGATACTACCTGGATTGTGGTAAAGCTAACCACTAGGATAAACAACCCCATGCCTTGCTTACCACCAGGCCTGTGCCCAAACTGTGGACAAACAAGCTGCTAGAGACTTGATTGCCATACTTTCCCTAGACAAGGTAGGCAAATCTCTCAAGTTCCTTCTTCACAATCTCTTGGGTTTCTTGGGCCTGGTAACCAAAGACTGATATTTCCTTGGAACCTGAGCCCCCAATGCAGCCATCGTAGACCATGGGAACCTCCTAGGATTCTGGTAGCTGGTAAGTGGGTCACTTTAGCTAATACAGAGGGGGTTTGGTTTAACACTCCCTGCTATAATTTTCTTTCTCAGATGTCTAATGGTGTTGGTTTTTTAAGCCCCTGCGCCCAGCCACTGCAAATGGAATTCACTGGTATATAGGAAGGATATTAATACTGACTTTTGTATTAGAGTCTTTAGGGTCTCTTATGTGTACAATCACATCATCTGCAAAAGGCAATACTTAGAATTCTTTTTTTATTTTTCTTCTTTTAAAAAAATTTATTTAGTTCTTCTCTAGAACAAAAGCCTATGACTTTTATTTTGTGAAAGGGCCTGCTTCTGTTTGCTGTTCTGTTCTGTGGTCACACTTTAGTGACAGAGAAACTCTGAACTCTAAGTAAACCATGCCCCAGCATTTTATACGCAAGGGGGCTGGTTAAAATTCAAGGCCAGTACTTTGATAGGTTCACTTTAAAATGTTTTCCATACCAACCGCTTACAACTACTTAAAGTATGGGCTGGTGGGGTGGCTCAGTAGGTGAAGGGACTTGCTACCAACCCTGACACCCTGAGTTCGATCCCCCGGACCTGAATGATAGGAGAGAACCAACTCCTAAAAGTTGTCCCCTGACTGCCATTGTTCCTAATATCTGTTTATTTTTGACTTTGATTTATTTGTTATTTTATTTTATTGAGCTATAGAATTCTTTCTTGTTTGAATCCTTGTGCTTGCTTCTTTTGCTTTATTGTTTTTGCTAAGACTTCCAGTCCTCTATTGAATAAGGTGAATAAAGTGGACACCCTTGTCTTGATTTTAGTAGAAATGTTCTGAATTCCCCCCATTCAATATTATGTTGGCTGTAGGCTTATCATGTATATATATCTCCCATTATAGTGATATACATTCCTTGTATTCTGAACTCCATCAGGACTTTTAACATGAAGGAATGTGGTATTCCAGAAATCCTTTCTGTACGTATCAGGGTGGGTGACCATGTGACTTCTGTCCTTGAGCCCATTCATCAAATATTTATTGATTTGTGTCTATTGAACCACTCTTGAATCTATACACTATACCTAACTTGATCACGGTGAGTGACCTTTTTGATGTGTTCTTGAGTTCAATTTGCAGTATTTTGCTGAGAATTTTTTCATTCATATTCGTTAGGGAAATTGGACTTGTAATTTTGTTGTTGTTGTTGTATGTTTACCTCCTTTTGGTATCAGGGCAATACCTACCTCACAAAAAAAGTTTGAGAATTTTCCTTCCTTTTTTACTTTATGGGGTGGTTTAAGAAGCATTGCTGTTGATTCTTTTTGGAAAATCTGTTCTTGGATCTGTACTTTTTTGATGTGGGATTTCTCTCCATATGCTGTGATTACTGTTAATGAATAAAGACATTGCTTTGGACCTACAGCAGGGCAGAACTTAGGTAGGCGGGGAAAACTAAGTTGTATGCTGGGAGAAAGGGGGCGGGGTCAGAGAGAAGCCATGCATCTGCCAGAGACAGACGCCAGAGCTTAGCTGGTAAATTACAGCCATGTGGCGATACACAGATGAATAGAAACGGATTAAATTAATATGTAACAGTTAGCCAATAAGAAGCTAGAGCTAATGGGCCAAGCAGTGATTTAATTAATGCAGTTTCTGTGTCATTATTTTGGGGCTAAACGGCCAGGAACCAACAAGTGGCTCTTTCCTACGATACTTTTTTTTTTTAAGTTGGGAGAACTTAAATTATTGATTAAATCTCACCACCTGCGATAAATCTAGTCTAAAAAAATTAACTCCAGCACTAGAGAGGAATGTAAGACAGGAGGAGACAGCTCTCAGACAAAGCCTCATTCTGAGACTCCTGGAGGTGGGATCATAATTTCTGACTGAGGGTGGTGGTAAGAGCCGATGCCTGACTGTTTTTGCTTTTCTGACTTTCAGGTTGAACCCCAGTTCCTGTCTCTGTGGTTTTTGTTATCTGTGCTATGTGTTGTATTTTCATTTGCATTTGTTTCTATAAAATTTTAAGGTTTATGTCTTGATTTATCCGTGGGTTTGTCTGTATTCCAAGGTTTCTCTAGTTGGTTGGTGTTTTTGTTCCAAGGGGATCAGATACAATCAAATAATGATTTCATTTTTCTCTATTTGCTGAAACTTGCTTTGTATCTAATGTAAGATCCATTTTAGTAGTTTGGGTTGGCAGTTGTCTTTCAGACTTGAAATAGGTCATTCCAAGCCCTTTGGCTTTTAATTTCAGTTGAATGATCTGCAGTTATTTTGAATGGCTTGACTTTTTTTGTGGATTGGTGTTTCTCTCTGGTTGCTTTTAATATACTTTCTCTGTTCTATATGGCAAAAGTGGTCTGTTTTCTGCTTGTCTTTTTGGTGTTCTAAATGTTCCTTGTATCTTGTTTGGTATTTATTTTCCTGACTCTGGGAAAGTTTCTGTTAAGATTCATTTAGAAATGTTTTCCACACTTTTAGAATGGGATTCTTCTCCTTGTTTTTTTGTCTATAACCTATTACTTTGGTCTTTTCAGACTGTCATGCATATCTCGAAATTCCTACTGGTACCTTCTTATAATTTTACATTTGTCCTTGTTTGGCCATTTGAATTTCTCTATCTTATCTTCAAGCTCTGATATTCTGTACTCTTCCTGATCTGTTTGACCAGTGAGACTTTCCATAGAGGTTTCTATTTGACTTATATTTTTTATTTCCAGCATTTTAGATTTTTTTCTCAGTGTTTCTATGTCTTTGTGGAATTCCTTTCTTACCTTCTTTCTAGCAGTGGTTTCTGTTTCTCTTGGGAGCTTATTCTCTTCCTCATTTCTTTGTGTTGTTCCTGCATCACACAGAACCCCCAAAGACCACCACAGAGCTGGCATCTGTCATCCGACACTCCCCACACAGCGGGTGGGGGAGAATGCCCACCCCCGGACTTCAGGGTAAGAAGATTTTAAAGGAAAAACTCGCAAGCATGGTAGCACAAGCCTTGGTATTTCGGGGTTGGGTAAAAGTATACAACTTTTAAATTTGTTGGTTGAGGTATAGGGGAATTTAAAAACAGTGACTGTCAGCAGACAAGAATTTCAAAACAGCGGTTAATCAGGTACCTACAAGGATGTTTGAAGCAAGCAGATGTTGTTTGGACACCCTGGTGGGTCACTTTGACCAGGGCTGGTACAGTTTCTTGGGAATGTTTATGACTTTCCTGAGCTGCATTCACACCCCCCCTCCCCCAGTTAGGTCCTATCTAAAATGGAGTTCTTTCTCAAAATGGGGTTTGTTCTGCTCTTTCCTTTGAATATACATACAGTTATTCTTTAGTGTTCTCTGCCTTGGGTTTCAGTTTGGGTTAGTGATTTCTGCAAGATTACACTGCTTTGGCTTTTCCTGTTCGTGTAGTTAGACTTTTTTGTTGAGACCATTGGCTCCCCGATAATGACTTGGAGACATTAATTATGAAAGCTCAGTCGACAGCTTAGCCTTGTTTCTAACTAGCTCTTCTAACTTAAATTAGCCCATTTCTATTAATTTACTTTCTGCCTCATGGCCTTATTACCTCATTTCCACCCGTCTTCCTTATGCTGCATCTCTTGGCATCTCTACTTTCTTTTTCCCAGCATCCCCTCTGCCCAGAAATTTTGCCTAGCTATTGGCCTTTCAGATTTTATTAAACCAGAGTGACTCATCTTCACAGTGTACAAAAAGATTATTCCACAAAATGTTTCTTGCAGTACTGTGTTGGTATTTCATAGCCTGAGGTTGGTTTTTTTTTTGTTTTTTATTTTTGTTTTATTTTGTTTTGTTCTTTTCATCAGCTATACTATTTCAGTTGAATTATTTGCAGTGTTCAAGTTGGACTTGGCTGTGGTAGGATTGAGATAAGTAATTCAGAAAATAGCTATTGGTCTAGAAACTCAGGGTGACTAATGAAGACTCTGTGTTAGTCACTCAGTGGAGTATTAAGCGTGAGAACAAACACAGCTGCTGGATAGTACCATTGTGCAAATGTCACACTAACGTGTTAACAGCAGTAGCTCCTTTGACTTCATAATTGTTGCAAGATAGACAGATAAAGATAGTCTAGATCATACTCAGATTTTAGTCAATCAGATCAGGGGTGGGAAGAAGTAGGTGGACGGGGATAGGGATAAGGATTAGATCAACCTGGAAAGAAAAGCTGAGGTGGGTAAAGTATCTGAGAAGACAGAGCTGGGGTAAGGTCATAGTCTGTGGAGTTTAGAAACTTTTAAAAGCTGTGGAAGGTTCTAATCGGGAGGTCAAAAGAGGAGATGGTTAAGATGAAAGAAAGAGGCACAGGAACAAGAGAGGGAATATAAGAGCTATGGGTAAAGCATGTAGTAAAGAATGCCCTGTGGTAGACTGAGTGAGGAGACACACCTAGCAATCCTAAGACCTAGCTGAGTGAGGAGACACACCTAGCAATCCTAAGACCTAGCTGAGTAAATTATTGACAATAGTCAAAACCATTGTAAGACATACATGCAAGAGGGGAGATTAAAAGATAGAAAATAAGGAATCCAGAGAATATTTATGGACTGAATGGCTGTCACAGCTGCCCTTAATTAAAAATGGCATTCTCAGATGCCCCTGGCACTAGCAGGCTCCGGGTGGCTCTGTGTGCAGGGAGGACAAATGGAAATTCCTGGTCTCGGCCACCTTGGTGTTCCATGTAGTCCTGGCACATAGGGAAGTGGAGGCTGTGATTCTTTCCTGGTGATCGCCTTAGAGCTCTGACCTCCACTGTGGCCTCTACTGACCCTGCTGGTCAAGAGTATGCGAGGAACAGCACTTCCCTTGAGGTTTCTACTGCTGCCCCTTGGACAGATTCATTGGGCCATGTGGTGTCAATTCAAGGAGGTTTGCAGCGGATCTGTCTGGGCAGTTCTGAGCTTACACAGTGCTGAGCTTTTTAATGGAAGTGACCTCATTTAAATGTTTAGGCCAAAGACTGGAAAGTGATGATGGCTCTCTCATTGGTTAAGGACACTACCTGCTCTTGCAGAGGACCCAGGTTAGGTTCCTAGCACTCCAATCATGACTCAGAAGCATCTACAACTCTAGTGCCAGGGAGATCAGATGCTCTCTTCCAACCTCTGTAAGCGCCCGGCCTACATGGCACATATACTTATATGCAGACAAAACACTCATCCACATCATATAAGTAAATACATAACTTAAACGTTGGAGACAGCTCTGCAGGGAGGTATGTCCCTAGGACAGGAGACTGTGAAATCTATAACTTGCCTTGATCACCCAGCTGATCAGAGGTGGGACAGTAATATTTCAGCGTAGGGGCTGGAGAGATGGTTCAGAGGTTAAGAGCACTGGTTGCTCTTCCAAAAGACCTGGGTTTGGTTCCAATTGTCATATAGTGGCTTACAACTGTCCGCAACCCCAATTCCAGGGGACCTGATGCCCTCTTCTGGCTCTGTGGGTACCAGGCAAGCACCTGGCAGTGCACAGACACGCACGCACGTGAAACAACCATGCGCATAAGATAATAAAATATTTTAGTGTAAGTCTCTCTCTCTCTCCCAGACTGTGTTCTTTCCTAGTCAAAGAGGCTGCCTTCTAAGGACTACATGATTGAAAAACCACTTTCTGGATTTCAGCACAAAGGGCCTAGCTTCACAGTCTGCACAGGTGTGTGGTACACAGCACATTACTGCCTAACCCTTATGTCTTGACGATCTTCCCAGATTTAAATCTTATTACTAATGTCAAAGCTTTTTCCAATTAAAGAAATGCTCTCAGAGAACAAACGTAGCTGAATACAAAACTGAAAACGGGATAAAGTCGTCCATTAGGCAAAGAGCCAGGCACGTTAACATCGAAAAAGAGACGCTGCAAGAAAGTCAGCAATCATGAGGTCAGCCCTCAGCACCTGCCCGTACACACCTACTGTGTGCTGGGGGTTCATGTTTGTCAAGAGGCATGCTTTCAAAATGCCTTAGGTCACCTTTAACTCTGGCAAGATGAAAGAGGAAGTTGCGGGGCGGGGGGGGGAGCAGGAGGAAAGGAGAGAGAGAGAGATGGGAGAAAGAGGGAGTAACAACACGTTGCTGGCTGCTGGTATACATTGCCTTCCCACACTGCAAACCTTCAGGCTGAAAACTGTAATCCAAACTTTGGCTTCTGTGAAAGGTTTCTGAGGTTTTTGTGGTGAACCTGGACTCTCACCATTTTCAGAATAATGTCTTCCTTCATTTGATGGCTGGATGAATTGAATGCAGTGCTTCAGACAGAGCCCAGGGCTTGACGGGCGTGCTAGACAAACGCTCTGCAAACCAGCCACGCCCTCAGCCTTTCTGTTCCTTATTCTCTTTTTCCTCAGAAAATGGGGATTTGATGTTTCATGAGATTATTTGTGATTTACATCGAAAATGAGTAAAAATATATTTAACGAGAGGACAGAAGTCTAGATAGGTTCATTTGCAGTGGCTTGCTTCCTTAAAATAGAACAAAACACACGTTTATTTGCACGTGTACGAGTGTGTGGATGCATGGACGTGTGCCACAGAGTCCACGCGAGGGTCAGAGGCCAACTTAATGGAGTTGCTGCTCTTCTTCCTCTGTGTAGGTCCTCCTGGTCCCCAGCTGAGGTTGGCAGGCTTGGCGGCAACTGACTTAATCGAATGAGCCATCTTGCTAGCCCTCAGTAGCCTGCTTCCTAACAGACATATTTTTCCTGTTGTGTCAAAGTCTGTGTTTTCTTTTTTTCCAAAGTCTGATATTTTTGTATAAAAACAAATAAGCCCAAACAAAAAACACAATATGGTGTTGTATCCAAACTTAATTTATTTAACTTTCATTAATTAAATTTTGTCAATTTGCTTTGCATAATGAATTCAAGCTACGTTACTAATGAGAAGGATTCTGGCAAAGCAGAAAAGGATGTGTGCGGGCCCATGCATTCATGCCCGTGTGTGTTGTCTTTGTATGTATGTTATGTGTTTGTGGGTGTCTGTGTGTATTTGTATGTTGTCTCTGTGTAATGTGGTATGTCTGTGTGAGTGTATCTGTGCATCTTGCCTTTGTGTAGGGTGTGTGTGTGTATGTATATATGGTATGTGTGTATGGGGTGTGTGTATATATGGTGTGTGTGTATATGGTATGTGTGTGTGTATGGGGTGTGTGTATATATGGTGTGTGTGTATATATGGTGTGTGTGTGTATGGGGTGTATGTATATGTGGTATGTGTGTATATGGTGTGTGTATATATGGTGTGTGTGTGTATGGGGTGTGTGTGTATATGGTGTGTGTATATATGGTGTGTGTGTGTATGGGGTGTGTGTATACATGGGATGTGTGTGTGTGTGTGTGTGTATGGGGTGTGTGTGTGTATACGGTACGTGTGTGTGTGTGTGTGTGTGTGTGTGCTTAATTAAAGGATGGAGGTGGGGCTTGGCGGGGGTCCTTATTGGTAAACAATGTAAGTCAGTAGCCTGCGTGGGAGTTTCCTGGAAAGAGGAAGCTCCCGAAATGGCCGTCCATGAGGCGGCCGCTCAGCTGTCCGAGGAGGTGTCTGTTATCAGAGGGAAATGTGTACTTTTTGAGTTGAGATCGGTTCTGTGCCCTGAACCGGGTGATTTTTCGTTTTTTGTTCTGATAACAAGCTGGCGCTAAGCTTCAGTGAACTGAGAAATTGTAAATTCTTAGAAAAGGCTGTCTAAAGATAACAATTCAATGTTTCTTGGTAATGTACTCTGGATGAATCTGATAATTTAAAGCCCACTTCACCGAAGTGGGAGTGCTGCTTGCAACCTCTCTTTATCTTCAATTATGTCTAATCTGTTTCTAATTCAAACACGGTGCCGGTGTTGTCAGTTCAAATATAGATTTTAAATGTTTTATGCTTCTCCACTGGGAAGGTTTAAAATGTATGCGGGCTGTCTGTCAGGACTGTGCCTGCCAGAGGAATCTAATAAAGTTTCAGGTAAATTGAAAGGAAATAAAAGAGTACTTAAAACTGACATGATTCCCAGTTCATGAGACGGAACCTGCTTAACGAACGGCAGTTTGGGGAAAGTTACGGTGCAGTCTGTGGGTCACCGGCTTCTCCTCTACAGAGCTCTCCTTGAATAAATACCTCGTGCCTTTCAGCTTTTACAGGCAGGAGTTCAAAAACCAATTTAGAAATCAGGGCCGAGTCAGGCTTGCTGCAAACAGGGCCTCATAAGCATATAGGTAGGAGGACTATAATCCATGCCATTTCATTCCACACGATGACACTTCCATCTCGGAGAGCAGATTGGAAAACAGAGTTGCTTTTCAATCACTGAATGGGATGTGGTCGTTGCTGGTAATGGAATCCTTTCTCTGCTGATTTATGTAGATGCGCCGCGGGCCTCTGAGCGCCATAGAATATCAAAGCAGAAACAGGTTCTGAGATGGTATCGGGCGGGGCTCGTGTGGAGGTTATGTGTGTCCGAGTACTACCTTGAGAAATGTAGCTTGAAGTGGGAAGGAATGTTTTATTGCCGCTCAGAGGCTGTTCCTGTCTTCAACACTGCCATTTCCTCGCCAGGAGTGTCGCATGGGGGCTTAAAGGTGAAGGCGCTGGTGCAGCTTGTTACTGCAGAGAATTTGGGGGGGGGGGGGGCTTGCTTCTAATCCCTTTTGGACCGCCAGTGGGTCTATCTCTTGCTGCATTGGGCTGTCTCCCCGGGTTTGGTTTCGGAAGGATTGTACTGGCGTGGTCTTTAAATGTTAATTGGAATTTGTGCTTAAAAGGAAAAGGCTTTGGAGTTTTAAAACCATAATCCTTCCAGGTGCCCAACCTCTCTTACCCCCAAGTTTTATTTTTCAGAGCCACAATATTTTTATCTGAGGTAAGACCTTAGTATGATGAAGAACGGTGTAACTGAGCTGATTCCCAGGAGAAAAATAAATTTAAGTAAATTTGAATTACTGCTCCCTTAGTGTGCTTGGTTTGGCCCTTTTCAGAACGGATAGTAAAAAAATCTAAAAGGGCACTTCTTTCCTGGGGACCCCTTGTATCTTCTTTTTCCGTGAAGTCTTAAGGTCAATTTCCTCTAAACAAGCAATACTTTATCCTTACCCAGACTCTAGAGAGGCAAGAAAATTCTCCGCCGTGCTTGTTGATCGTAGGCGTGTGGCTTTAGACAATCCGGAAACGCATGTTTCCAGCCATCTCAAGGGCTGTAGACCGTGCAGTTGGGAAGTTGGACTCCTGCCCCCCCTCCCCCGCAGAGAGTATGGTTTATTCTTCGCCCACTGGGCGTGGCTTATGCCTTTGTGCTGGGCACACAGAAGACATTTCACAGATGGAGAGAAGGTGAGAGGCCAGCTTGACGGCTGGGCACACACTCATTCTAGATCAGGGATGGCCCCCAAAGCCAAAAAATGCCGTCCGTGGTTCCCAAAGAGCCTAGGCACCCTCTGTCTGCAGCTCTTCTCTGAACTGTGTCTTCAGTTTGGGTCCCAGCCCACGTTCTGTCTGGGAATCAGGATTACTGTCCTAAAGGTTACTCCCTGACCCTCTTCTAGCACAGTGGGTAGGTCTGTCTTGTCTCACGTTTTGTTTTTGTTTTTGTTTGGTTTTCTCCGTACAAGAGCATCTCCTGTGTCCCTCTTGGAAATACAACCCCTTTGGACCATATAGTCCTTTAAAAAAAAAATAAGAAAGCAAGTACCAATTAAAATCGTATTCACTAATCCTGAAGTTGTTGTTGGGGGCGGGGGCTGCTTGTTGGTCCCGGCCGTAAGTTGTCATTTGGGGGAACTTACCTGGCTGAGGTTTTCTTTCCAGCGCTAACCATTGTGAGCCTCTAGGATGCGTAAAGGGCTGCGATAATGTCACTTTACTAGTTTTTCAAGTCTTAGCAAGTTTTTCAGCGGAAGGGAGGGAAAAAGAAGGGAAAAAAAATCAAAGAGAAGGATTTCAATGGGTGCTGGCTGAAGGCACATTATTGTTAGACTCTGTCCCCAGTAAGGCGAGGGAGTGGGAAGGAGAGCATCAGAATGTCATCAAGATCAAGGGCAAGACGAATAAGTCACAAATAGCGAACACTGGCCGGAGTCACGCCACCAATCATGGTCAAAGGGAAGTGTTCAGGGGCTGTCAGACTTCTGACATTAATCGATGCCCCCAAGCACAACAAGGAGAAAATGTATATTATGTGGAGAGATTTTTTTTTTGACCAAGTACATTATACATTGATGAACCATTTATACTCCCCCGCAGAAACAGTTAATACGGGGGTGTAGGCTGGCTGCTTCAGAAACTTAATGAAATGACACTCAAAAGTGGGGCCGCTGTTGTACATTCCAGCGAAGGCGAAGTGAGAGGAAAGGCAAAACTGGGGCGAAGGTTGAGAGTAGGAGAGAGAATTAGAGGGCTTGGTGGAGAACTTAGCGGTTGTCTTTCTGTTGACGGCTGATGGCAGAAATCTACACACACTCCCAAACACAGCCTGCAAATGCGCGAGCGGCATTCGTCCAAGGACAAAGACGGCGTCTTCTGGATTAGAAAGAGATTCAAGACATCTCCGTCCACCTTGCGGCAGGTTACCAGAGGCCAGGTAGCTTGTACAGAAAAGAGATTTATTACCCACAGTTTGGAAGCCTGTCCAAGGTCGAGATGCTGACATCAGCAATAACCTAGTGTCACCCGTGGTAGGGGAGGCCGTAAGAGAGGAAGGAGAAGGAAGGGGTTAGGGAGACAGAACTTGCTTTCAGAACAAACCCAGTAATGATGCTAGTCTCACGGTGGCAACGTTAATGCATTCGTGAGGAACACAGCCTCATCACCTCTCCGGAGACCCAGCTCTCAGCACCGTAGTAGCGGAAGGTCTCTTCTGGCTTTGGCGTCCTATTTTAAGCTTTAGAAAAGCATATTTATTTTAATTTTATGTGTATGAGTGTTTTGTCTGCATGCTTGTATGTGCGTGCCTGGTGCCTATGGAGGCCAGAAGAGGGTGTGGATCCCCTGGAACTGGAGTTACAGAAGGTTGTGCGTTGCCATGTGGGTGCGGGAATTAAACCCAAGTCCTTTGCAAAAGCATCAAGTGCTCTTAACCACTGAGCTATCTCTCCAGCCCCCTTATTTAAATCTTACTCCTAGCTATAAGATAGTATTCACTATTACGTGCATTATTTATATAATTTAACCTATGTGCTATGGGTTTTAAATTTTAAATAACTGTCATGTTGGATACTTCTCTAACTTACTTTTTAAAAAAATTTCTCAAACTCTCAAACCATGTTTGAGATTCATTTATGTTGAAATACAGAGAGGTAAGTTTGTTATTTGTTTATTTACTTATTGGGTATGTTTATATGTGTGCTGTGTACTCTGTATGGCTGCTCAGAACACAGCACTTGTGCTGTGGTCACAGGACAACCTATGAGGGATCAGCTCTCTCCTCCACCATGTGGGACCCTGGGCTTGAACTCAGTTTGTCAGGCGTAGTTGAAAGCACCTTTGTCTGTTGAGCCAAGTTGCTGACCTTTCATACGTATGTTTTACTTGTTTGTTTGAGACAGGGTTTCTCTGTGTAGCCCTGACAGTCCTGGAACTCACTTTGTAGACCAGGCTGGTCTCAAACTCATAGAGATCCACCTGCCTCTGCCTCCCGAGTGCTGGGATTAAAGGTGTGTGCCACCACTGTCTGCCCTTATTTATTTTTGAGACAGAGTCTTACTCTGTAGCCCTGGTTGGCTTGAAAATGCTATGCAAATCAGGGCAGCCTTCTGAATGCAAAATTTCAGGGTCAGCCCCCGTGCCTGACAAATAATTGATATTAATATTTTGGTTATAGTCAAGTATTAGAATACACCATTTTATTTGTTCCTTTCTCCAGGAGAAAATAATGGACACCTAGAAGAGAACAGGGGTCCCAGCGGAGACAACTATAACAGAAGACAGTGCAGCCGCAGAAAAGCTCACCAAGCTCACTTAAGCTTCACACAGTGGAGTAGTTTCGTGTATAAAGACCCAACAAGCCAGGAAAAGCTTTTTTTTTTTTTTTTTTTTTTTTTTTTTTTTTTTTATAAGCAGTTGTGTAAAAGTGTGACTGTGGGAAAGAGGGTATAATTTGGTGGCAATGAACTGGGGGACCCAGCAGACCTTTGCTTAGGTTCTTCTTGGCACCTGGGGAGAGGACAAGGCCCTCTGGCCTGAGGGTCTTCTGACCTACATTCATGGGTGGTAGGTCACAGAATTCTTGTAGGACTGTGTTTCTGGTGAGAGAAGAGAGAACACAGAAAGTTGATCTGGTGTGTGTGTGTGTGTTTTCAAATCCCTTCCAGCTAAAAAGACAGTATGGTAAGGTGCCGTATTTGGGGGAATTTATACTCACCAAAGACACATAGGAATTTTTTGTTCTACCCCTATACCAATACACCTGATATAAAACATATTAATTTTGCGAATCTGATGGATTGCAACAGTACTTTATTATCATTGTAGCTTAAATTCCAGTGTCTTTTATTTTAGGAGAGGTTGAGTAGGTTTCTTTTATTTATCAAACATTTGGAAATTCTCTTTTGGGTATGTTATATCTGCTGTGGGACAGTGGTTTTACGCTGTAAAGATTTGTTTCTTGTACTTGTTTAATAAAATGCTGGTTGGCCAATAGCCAGGTAGGAAGTAGGGGCGGGGCAATGAGAACAGGAGAATTCTGGGAAGAGGGAAGTTTCAGTCTGCCGTCATCATCCAGACACAGAGCAAGCAAGATGTGACTGCCTTGCCGAAAAAGGTACCAAGCCACAAGGCTAACACAGACAAGAATAATAGGCTAATAAAAATGTAAGAAAGAGTTAGTAAGAAGCCTGAGTTAATAGGCCAATCAATTTATAATTAATGTAGACCTCTGTGTGTTTCTTTCGTGCTAAACAGCTGTGGGACCTTGTGGGACGAAAACCTCTGTGAACATATATCATTTTGTTTTGGTTTATATGTTTTTGAAACAAAGTCTCTCTAACTAGTTCAGGCTGGCTCTGAATTCATGGAGTGCCTCAACTTTCTAAATGCTAGATTACAGACACACACTACCATATCTGCCTCTCTTTTATTTTTGATGGCTTTTATTTTTACTGGTGAGTTGTAAAGCTTGAACCTAGGGTCTTGTTCAAGACCTAACCCTGGGCTCAACAGCTGAGCACACCTGAATCTTTGCCAATACATGGAGACCCTTTACCACTGAGCCGTGTCCATACGTGTCCATAGTGCCGAGCCTTTATTTTAAGACAGTCAAACCCAGCATCTTCCTTTAGGACTATGTTTTGGTTTTTTACATCTGAGACTCTTTCCCTACTCTGATTTAAAATAGGCTGTTTCTGGCCCAGAGTCTCACCTGTGTCTCTAGCCTCTAGGGAAGGAGTTATGATCCGGGGGTGTGTCCCTGAATGACTTCCCACTGACTGTGGTGCTGTTTTGGACAGATATCAGCGTTCCTCACGTGTTGGGCTATTTCTAGATGTTGTTTGTTCTTAAATGCACTGTTTACACAGTTTTTATGACCATCTCCTTGAAGGATGGCTCTACCCTTAATACAACTTTCTAGCCGAGGATGGTAGCTCACACCTATAATCGCAGTACGTGAGAAGCAGACACAGGAGGATTCCTGTGAGTTTGAGGTCAGCCTGGGTTACATAGTGAGACTCTCACTCAGAAACAAACAAAAATGAAACACACCACTTAACAGTAACGCTAACATCAACTTTAAAACTCTCTGGCCATTCTTTGCTCATTATTCTTCTCTCCACACGTGAAGATCACCTTGTCAAGTCATGGGAAATGTTCTTTTAGGGTTTTGATTATAAGTACATTGAATTTATAGATTGATTTGGGAGAGTTATCATTTTTACGCACTGAGTCTTTTCTTCCTGAGCAGGGTGTATATTACACAGCTCTTCTTTATGTCCGTTGGTAAGGTTTTATAGCTCTCCCTTGTATATCTTTGGTTAGATTTATTCTTAAAAGGCTTAGATATATTTTTGCTGTTGCAATACATCTTCAAGAGAATCACTTTGTCTAATTGATAGCTGGTGATGTTCGGTGGCGAATTTGTGGGTGGATGACTATGTCTGTACAATATTGATTAAAATAATATCGTTCTGGGCCCACTAATGATAGTCCCTCTTTTTAGAATTTTGGTTTTTTTTTTTAGAAAATGATTCATTTTGCTTAATTTTCAATATTATTAGTATAAACTATGTTTCCCCTTCTCTGTTCAAATTAACATCCCCCCTCCTGCCGCCCCCATGGCCCATCTCTTTTTTCTGTAAGAAATCTATCTGTTTTGACCTTTGAATAATTTATTTATTTGAGTTTTGGAAGTTTCTTCATTTTCTAGCTCATAAACTTTTAACTTTTGTTAATATCTTTTATTCTCTTTGGTTTTGTTCCCCCCCTTAGTGGCTTTTTTTTAAAAAAGGTTCTATATTTCATTACTAAACAAACCAATTAGCTCACGTGAAGCAGCTAGTAGAAAATCAGACCCCCAATTTAAACTTGAGCCAGACCCCAAAGGTGGGAAACCTTTGCTCCATCATGTGGGCTAGAGGATCACAGTTCAGCATAAAGCCTCAGCGTGTTGTCATGGGAATCCGTGTAGAGCCAGCTTTGTCTTCGCCCGCATCTTCCGGAGCTGGACCTGATTTTGTTACCACTTACATCTGAATCCATGGAGGGGGCGGGAGACAGGGCGGTTTCGCTTTCGTTTCCTGGTCAAGAATCTCCTGATTCCAAAGACTGGAGAGAAGACAGATGAGAAGCCCAATCATGCCTATGGTGCAAGACCCCGAGGAATGAGCCAATCAGGACACACCTGGGAGGCGGAGCTTAGCTGCTAAGTTGCCTTTACAGAGTTTTGTCTCCAGTAGGTTCACTGCACAAAACACCTCCTTATAAAAACTGCTTTATCACTCTCTTGCAAATTTTGGTACGTTCACATTTGGTTCTAAGTTCTCATTTTCATCAGAATTTTATCTTCTGCCCACACATTATTTAGAACTTTAAAATTTTCTGAGTATTTAAAGGGTTGCGTTTCAGTATTCATGTATTTGGGTGTATGTATGCGAACGGTGTGCAGGTGCGTGGTGTTTGGGTGTGTGTTTGTGGGAGTGAGTCAGAGACCAGATGTGAGGTGTCTTCCTTTATCGTTCTATAGTTAATTTTTTCACATTTATTTATTTATTTGATGTATATATGTGGCATGTGATGCGAGCCGCAGCACGCTTGGGAAGGTCAGAGAGCAACTTTTGGGAGCTGGCCCTCTCCTTCCATGTAAAAGGGGCTCCTTCCAACACACGTCTTAGTACCTTAAAGGCTCTAGGAAGTCTGTAGTAAAATCCCGCTGAACTGTATTGCATCAAGTATTTCCCAACATTTGTTTGACTATATATTTTTTCAAATCAGCATATTAAAGAAACGTATCATTCATCTCAAAATAGTATTAAAAATTGGCTTATTTGGGGTACATGTCTCATGTAGTAAAAATTATTCTCTCAAATAAAGAATATCAACTCTCTACTCCTAAACAGAGAATTAATGAACATATTAAAGAACTTGAAGTGTGCATCAGAAACATTTTTAAATGCTGTCAAGAACTCATAAAAATATACTTTATGCCATGTGGCAGTACTGAAAATGCTGTACGATACGTTAAGGCTATCAGATTACACCCATTACCCTATAATCTTCTACTCATACGTTTATATGTTTTTATGTTGTATCTGCAAAATGACTCCTGTCATAAACATTATGCAAGAATTATAAAAATATACTATAACTGCAACCATAAAGGATTCCGTGAAACAAGATAGTGCTTCAGATAATGATGCTGCCTGGATGAGAGAATGATTAAAAATTTCTACATCCCTGAACTTCAGAGCAATGGGCAGTGGGGAAGTAATTTTTACCCAGGGCCCAATGTTAGGAAAAAAAGAAATTGGTGTTTATTCCTGAGAACCTCGGGGACAAGAGTAAGGACAAAGTGTGGCAAGGCTGGGGAGACACTTGGTACAACAGGCAGCAGGGAAGATGAAGATCAGAGTCTAAGAGAAGCCTGAAGGGAGCATGGCTGGCATGCTGAGTGCCAAGGAAGGGTAGAGACCCTACAAAGGAGTGATGTAAACATCGAGAAGCCCTACACAGACAAATGGGCTGGGGGAGGGGAGGGCCTGGAAGCCAACATGCATCCCGACAGTTGTTTGTGCTTGACCAATTAATTGCTCATGAGTAAGGACAAGCCAAGGTAAATGACATGTATCTCTTCTGGAAACAGCATCGCCTCCCTAAGTCCCGTCATGGGCTAGTCCAGCTAAGTGAAAGCTCCATATAGCATATGTGCCCTCTGGGGTCAAGGATGCTTCAATCTGAGGAGGACACTGGCCCACCTTCCACTTCCTCTCCTATTTGGGGGCGCTCTTAGACTGCTGAAGTATCTGGAATACTCGGCCCGCTGCCTTGTTCCTCCACAGGGAGGAAGATGTGTTTTCCAGGAAAGGGCAGGCTCACTTTGCTGTCAGCCCATGGCGGTCAGACTTTGGACAGATCAGATGGCCCATGTGTCATTCATGGCAACTATCTGGAAAGTCTCCATTAAAGGGCGAGCGGGGCACACATGACTCTTTGCACCAGGAACGGGAGTCCATCGACGTGGGTGAGAGGTGGGGGAGCAGGTGGTCTCCCTTCTGACCTCTTCTGACTCACTTCTTGCAGCCATTCCCGTCTGGAGTCTGCACTGCCTGCACTTCTGCTTTGGAACTCTGCAGGGTGGGATTCCATGATTCCTGGAGGGAACGCTTGTTTCGGGGCACACTGACAGGGTCCCATTGGGCAAGGCCTCTCCACTGCTGCCTCAGCATTTCCAGTTCTCCCTGACAAGTGATTAGCAGCCAAGAAGTGAAGTCATTATCCTGGCAGGGATAATTAGCTCTGCTCCTCAGAAGTTACACAGGCAAGGTTCTGCGTGGAGGTGGGATCTGGTTCCCAGGAGGCCACTGCAGTGGGTTTTACTACTCTTGTTTCCATCTTGATGGTGGGCAGACAAGAATAAGCTTGGCCTGAAGACCCCCTTCCACTCTTTTTCTGCCCGGCACAGTTGCTTGTCCCAGAGGGCAGCCCAAATTCCAGATTTTACCAATTGCATCATTAGGATGTGAATTAAGTTCCTAGGTGTTGCTTTTCCCTTATAAATGGGCAATTGGAGCACGCTTGATTAAATCCCTGTTTTTCTACCTTGTAGACAGTGCTTGGTTCCTCCATTGTTTGGCTCAAGGGGGTGACAGGTCCGTGGGGTCAGAAGCAATGATCATTGTCTCAATTCAGTTATTGATCTACTAGACGCTGAAAACCATGATTTTCTTAGTCTCCAATTTGTTCTTTGTCATTGAAGTCCGAGAAGTTGCCCTGTGTACTATTTAATTATTCAGTGGTATAGTTTGTATGGAAAAAAAAGAGGCATAAATATCCAGTTTCTTTATCAGTTTTCAAAGTACCGACTGTCTCCCCAGCACCCTTCAAGGATAAAGAGTAAGCTACTGTGATCTTTAAAACTAAATATTAAAAAGATTTCATGGGGCCAGAGAGATGGCTCAGTGGCTAAGAAACTGACTGCTCCTCAGGGGACCTGTGTTCGATTCCCAGCACCCACATGGAAGCTCCAGGGAAATCAATCCCTTCTTCTGGCCTCTACCGGCACCAGGCATGCACATAGTGTACAGACATACATACAGGCAAATTGCCCACTCACATAAAATAAAAACAAATAATCCTCAAAAAATCTTTTAAAAATCAATAATTAAAATGATACCCATGTCTTGCTATGATTGTCATTGTACTTACTTATATTCAAGTTGTGTGACAGCCCTGACCCATGAGAGCCATTTCTATGTAGCTCCTGCATCCTTTTGGCAAGATACTAGGCATCTTCAATAGCTTCTTTGCTCTTAGAAACAATCAGAGGCTTTGACTTTAATTCTGTTATCCCTGGAAAGCACAAAGCATATAGCTGTCGCTTCCAGCTCCAGCCATACGAAAAGTGTGGCTTCAGTGCGATTTCTAATGGCTGTCCTCATTCACTGAGAGGGTAGCAAGTGTCCTCAAAGGAAGCACGGGTACCCTGTCCCAGCCCTAAGCTGCATTTGAGCAAACACACATGTAGGGTTAGGGATCAACGGAGTTATAAACACAGACACAGAAACACCGATCACTGATATGTCTGGAAGCAGCCAGGTCAGGTTGCCCTCAATATTTCAAATGTATAGGTTTAATCTCAAAGTAGCGCAAGGTGCGCCCACAGGCTATCCCATCTGTGAACTGTGGGATACCTCCAGTGGACAGTTCAGACTGGGATTGACTCCCGATCCCTCATTCAGGAAGCCTGGGCTCCCCATGCTGAAGGGCTCAGTATGTGAGGTGACATCTGTGGGAATGGCAGTCAGGCTCTGAGGAGAACACAGACATGGACAGTCCAGAGCCTGCGTACCCATGCTGCCCCCATCATACCCAGGAGTGGCGAGGAAAGGCAGGTGGGCTCTTAGGCTGTTTATCGGGACCAGCAGCTTCCTTCTCTTCCTCCTCTATTTTAGAAAAAGACCCTAAAGATCAGATTATCACCATCGTCCCTTTGCCCTTCTCATCTGTCACTTTTTAAATCAAGTTCTCTTTATGAGAGGAGGTAGTGAGTGCTGAGTGTAAGAACGGGAAGTGGTGGGTACTTCATCCAAGTTGAACCGGTTGCAGGCACCAGCAGGCCAGTTTGAACGTTCGTGGCTGGAGAGCCCTGCAGTGAAGGGTGTTCACGCCATGGGTATTTCCCACCACAGGACAAAGACATAGAAGAAAAGACAGCTTGAGGTGATGACATGACTTCTGAACCCTGTGCAATATTCAGCCCCTTGTAAAGCTTTATTTTTTTTAAAACTACTCCTGAATTCCCTACAATACCTAAGAATTGCTATAGTACATCTGTTCTTGCTTCAACTAGCTCAAATGAAGTTCTATTTCTCGCAACCAAAAAATACCCCAATAAAATGTGATTCTTCTGGGGTAGTGGGGCTGGGGAGGGAGCAGTCAATTCATCATCTGTTGTAATCAGCCCAGCGTGGAGTGCTGATGTGTAGTTTGAGACAAGGGGAACGATTTGAAATCGAGGGCTGAGTCTGGACAATGATACCATTTCCCTACTTTGGCCTAGATAACCTGGAGGCCCCCAGCTTGTAGCCAAGAAAGGGGAATTTCTGAGAAATTGTAAAGCCACCGACTATGTTCTCTCTCTCTCTGGGCAAACAGGAGAGTTCATTCCGCATGCCACATTGAGATACTGTAGTTTAGAATCTCCAAGTTCCCAAGCCTGGAATCCTGAGTGGAAAATTGGGCCCCCCAAGGCCCGTGGCTGTTGGCCTTGAGGTAAGTGTCACCCTTTGTTCTTACCATGGGAAGTTCAATTTAGAGCAATTTGGAATGATTCCCTCCAGTCTCAGGGCATCATTAGGTATTTCAAGGCTGGTGGTTAGCTTGGTAAAAACCACTTCCCCATATTAGAAGATCACAGGGACTATTGAAAAGACATCACAGAGTGTATGATTTTAAGCAAGTCATAGTTTTCAGATTACCAGTATTTCAGACAGTTTAAAAAGTGCTTGTGTCTTGTACATAAACACAATCTGAAGAGGAAAGCTTACCTTGACCTTGGAAGATGTCTCTTTAGTGCCACATGGAAATGTTGTGGTCTCCATGGGGAGCACAGGATATTCATGAACGTCTTGTTTTATTTTCTCTTTTTTCTAGCCCAGATGTAAACCAATTACTGTGAACCTTGGTGAACGAATATGGCCCACAGCTTAGGGCTAATAGCTCCCTTAAACCGTGGCATGCAGCAGACACATTGTGTTTACTGTTACCTGGCTCATTTTAATCCTGTAAGATCAGTGTTCTTTAGTCAGAGGACAACAGTGTCTGTGGAATTTTGGGGTGCTGAATTCTTAATGTGATAGACGGTGTACATATCCAGGGAGGCCAGCAGATTTATGTATAGGGCAGTCACCACAATGCACGGGCTACATCAGCACTTTTGGCAGCGCTGGGAATGGAACCCAGGGCCTGACATGCATGGCAGGCTAGCACTTACCAATTGAACTACATCCCAAGCCTAATATTTATGTTTCATAGACAAATAATTTCTTTTAAAAGTGCATGCATCCAATGAATTTTTCTCCTCTTTTCTTGTTGGCTTTTTGTTTTGTTTTGTTTTTTGTTTTGAGACAGTATTTCTCTGTGTAGCTCTGTCTATTCTGGAACTTGTTCTCTAGACCAGGCTGATTTTGAATTCACAGAGATCTGCCTGCCTCTGCCCCCCGAGTGCTGGGATTAAAGGTGTGCATCACCATACCCGGCATTCCTCCATTTCTGAAGGTGCATTTGGGTGATTAGGGCCACTGTTGAGAAAGCGATACAGTGAAACCTGCTCAAATCTCTTTCTCAGCGATGAGGGTCTCACTCCAGCTAGGGCTGGACTGCGGGCGTTCTCCAGGCTAGCTGGCTAGCTTTTGGAAGGTTCTCCAGATTTTGCCTTTCATCTCGTTGCAGGATTTCTGGAGTTGTAGATGAGCTACCGCGTCAGGCTTCTTATGCACACTCCAGAAACTGAACTCATGGTCTCAGGCTTTTATGGTAGGTGGTGTTGCCAGCCGAGCCATCGCCCCGGTTGACTTGGAGTTAACGCAGCCTAACTAGGTTGTTTCCACCGCTTGCGGAGTGTTGCCCTGGATCACTGAGGATTCTTTCAGTGGCCTGCTTTTCTAATCTGTGCCAATGGACATGGCCAATGGAGATTCGTCTTCTAGATTTGAGCCAGAGTCTATGAGTTTCTCATGAGCTCTGGTCATGCCGAAGCTGCTGGTCCACAGGCTACACTTTTGATGCAGGGTCTTAAGCCCCAGAAAATATTCTAAGGTCATTTTTTCATTCTTCTCTTTCTTTTTCCTTTTGCTTTTCTTTTCTTGTGGCAGGGTCTCCTCATGTAACCCAGGCTGGTCCTAAATGTGTCATCGTTCTGCTTCAGGTTTCTGAGGGTCCTGAGTGATGGAGTTATAGCCTATGCTCAGTATTATAGCCTTTTTCAAAGGATTTTTTTTTTTTTGGACAAAGGCTCACTCCATAGCTTAGGCTGTCCTGGAATTCATTATGTAGCCCAGGCTGGCCTTCAACTTACTTATATTGATCCTCTTGCCTCAGCTTCTTGAGAGCTGGACTTAAAGGTTTGAGCCACAAAACATCTGGCTTTCTTCTTTGATTATAATCTTGTGAGAAGCATTTTGGAAGATGAAATAATGGTGTTTAATTCCCCAACCTCTCTGAGTGACACAGTATATGCGATGGTTAATGAAATAAATGCAATATCATTTTTCCATTTGTGCACGGCATTTATAGCTACTTAAGAACTCTTTATTGTTCATCTGGGTCTACATAGGATCAGTTACCACGGGCCCGTGCAAGGGCAAGGAAAGAGTCTGGGCTCTATGGATTTCGATCACAATCAGGAGCTTACAATTAACAAGTTGTATAGTTGAAATGTATGTCAGTGGCTGAAAAGACATTCTCTCAAATATGTGACAATGTTTTTAACTCAGTTTTTTTGATCTCACTTTGAGATCATAAAGCCAGGTCTGTAAGTGCTGGGAGAACTCACATCTGTGTATATAATTTTGGAGAGCTTTGTATTTAATGACAGACAGGTGAGCTTCTCCCCACTCACAGTACAAAGTTCAATAAAGCTGAATAAAAATTCATAGGCGTAGAAACAATTTTGTCTGTGAACTCACAAAGTTTTCTATTTCTTTTGGCAACCCATTTTTCCCCCTTAGACAAAGAGCTTGTAAGGAATCTTGATTGCATTCCTGGGGGGCTGAGAACGTAAGTTCATTGTATGCATAGAGAGCATGGGACAAGCATGTTTGGTACGATGGGAGTAGAATGAAACCTGTTTTGACCCCTTTGCTCTTTAGGATATACTCAGTGGAGGAGTTTTTGTTGGATAAAAGCTCTGACAGATGGAAGGAATGTTTAGTCACTTAAAAGAGGAGAAAGTCCCCACCATTAACTTAAGCCAAAACACAGAGTCTTGACTTAGATATATAATTTCAGTGTAACATGTAATTATCGTTTCAACATATACCGAGAAGCAAGACTCCTTTTCCTGCCCTGGTCACACACAGCCTTGTCCGTCATTGGTCCTTCCACTACGGAGAAAGGAAATAGCATCCTCTTCTTTCTTATTCTCCATTTTCTTTTGGGCTCCTTGAGAGCTAGAGCATCAGGGAGTGGAAAGGAAAGAGGACCTGGGCCTGGCTCCCTGAGGGAGGCTTCGAGGCTAATTGTTCCCCCCTCAGGCTCTTTAGTCTTTGTGGTGTCAAGCCTGGGAAGGGGGCCCCAACACATCATCCCCCTTGCTAATACACACTTTGTTGTCTTATTTCCTGGAGTTTCTGCTCACGAGGGATGCAGAGTCTTCCGACTCCCAAAGGGTATCTGGGAGCAGAGTTAAACATGGCCGCAGCGGATCCGTTTCTTGGTGGATGAGACTAGGCCTGTGCAGGGCAGCAGCTTAGGGCCGAAGAAAAACCTTTCCTAATTCCATCCTCTATGCTTTCAACTGCCAGGGAGCCTCCTTGTAGATATATGGCTGGCTGCCCCATTTCTGTAACTCTGAGATTCCACCTGGTGGTGGTACCTTACTTCAGAAATCTCGTATTTGCAGAATCTTTGATGCTTCAGCGGTAAGTTCAGCTTTAATATTGTTACACTACTAAATTATGTTTTGTCTCTGCCCATAGGTCACTTCCTGACCCGCAGACCTGTGTCAAAACACTTTTCTTGTGTTTTAGTGTTCTCATTTGGACCCAGTAATTCTTTGCTGGGGATGGAGGCTGTCCTTGACACCATAGGATAACAAGTACCACTCCTATCCCAAATTCTCTAGGCACGGCAATAAAAATACCTCCAGACTTGGACAAATGTCCCCTGGGGTGGGGGTGGGAGGCAAAAGTTCTTCCTGTCTGAGACCTGCCACCATTAACGCACGATCCAGGGCTGGGAACCAACATGACCTACACCAGAAGGAGATGCTGAAGTGACCTCACACACCTCTACTTTACAAACCCAGGGACTACTCCTAAAGGTCAAGTGTGTTACCTAGTGGCACAAAGTCCCTGTCAAAGGACAGGAAAGGACCTAGGTTTCCTGACCCACACTCAACGCTCCTTGTGAGGATGGGGACACATGATTATTATTTTTCAACAGCACTACTAATTTTAAAGTACCTATGCGTGGAATTTTCTGTGCCAAAATTAGAACATGGAAAAACCTTATCTAATTAGTTAGTGAATAGCACTGAATTAAAATTGGACACTATAATTAATCAATGCTGAATTGTAGTCAAACCCATTACCCTTGAGTAGATTATCCGTGTGACCCACTGTCCCCTTCTGACACCACGAGCTGGGGCTGCAGGTACTGATTGGAGGCCTTGGGGGAGGGGAGGGGCTGGGGGCTGAAGGAACCCTGAGCAGCTGTAAATCATTTTGTGCTGTCGGTGGCTTGTTTCCGTCTGTGTCACTGCTCCCCTCTAAGAACAATGCTAATTGAGAAGCGACTGCGGCAGACTTCTATTGGAGGAGGCTGCAGATAGGAAAACACATCCAGAACAAACAGAAATTATTCACTTGTCTAGTCTAACTCTGGCTGCTTGAGGGATCAAATTTCCTATTGTCGTCTTCTTCTTCTTCTTCTTCTTCTTCTTCTTCTTCTTCTTCTTCTTCTTTTTCTTCTTCGAGTGCTCTTCAAGTTGAACAATTAATTTAAAAATATTATTGTGCAAGTGTGTGTGCACGTGTGTGTGTGTGTGTGTGTGTGTGTGTGTGTGTGTGTAGCGTGTATGCTCATTAAGGTCAAAGGATAATTTGCGGGCGTCAGTTCTCTCCATGAACCATGTGGATCCTAGCTGGCAAGTACCTTGACCCATTGATTCATCTCTCTGTTCCCAAATTATTAATTTTTAAATCACTGAACAAAACAAATGCTTTTCACAGATTTGCTTCTCACTGTGTCTCATGGGGAAGCACTTCTTCAAGGCTGAACCTTGTGGTTTGTCCTGCAGATCACATTCCCTTTCTGAACTCTGCTCCGGACAGTGGTGTCTTAGTTGACTGAGGACCTCCACCTAGACAAATGACCGTCAGCCTACACTCGTGTGTTTGAGTTGGGTTTTACTGCTCACCCCATAAAGCCTTCTCTCTCAGGCCTGTGGTGGCTTATTCTCCTTTGCCAGAAATTGCCAGACATCTTCTCTTTTAACGCTAATTAGAAAAATGTAAATGATAAAAATATGCATTTACCCTGCCCATCCTTGGTGTGAGACCCTGTACTAACACGTCTGTGTGTTTAATCCTGGCAACAACTCCTCTTCCCTTTGGAGAAGCCATGTTTCCTTTCTGATACTAGTTAACGCACCCAAGATCCTCCCGATGTTACTAGGCGGTTGGGGGTGCCAAGGTCTCTTGATGGTCCACGGAGACTTTTAGTGAGGGATTGCCTTTGGGAATGTCGGGGAGGGATGGTCTTGGTTTCAATAGTTGCTGTGTGAAGACCCAGCCCACAGTGGAGGCAAAGCTCTCTGAATTGTAGAAGAGAGGAGAGCGTGAGCCAAGTAAGGGAGCATTCATGTTGTTATGACTCTCTGTTCTCAACTGTGGGTGCAGTGTGACTTACTTCCTGGTGATTTGGCCTCCCTGCTGTTATGGATTGTGAGGTAATGTATGTACAATTCCAGTTATATATTACAGTCATAAATTAGCATTGATGAGGCTAATACATGTATGTATACATATGGCTAAAGGTAAAACTGGGGTAAAAACAGTATATACGGGACAATCCTCAGATTCCTCCTGTTTCTGCTGTTTCTCCAGAGTCAGCCACTTTTAAGTCTCTCTTGATTCTTCGTTATTTGTTCTTGCACTTTCAAATAATATGTCTATACTGCTTTTCTGTGTTTTTCTCCTACTTATTAACTTCTTTTACATATTAGGTATCAATTCAGTGTTCTTTCTTTCCTTCCTCCTTGGTCCACATTCCCCTAGACTGATGCCGTCTGTTCTAGCTGTTATAACAAAAGGCCCTAGACTGGCAAACAACAGAAACATATTTTTCAGATGGATAGGGTGACCCATGTTCGCGATCCTAGCACCCAGGAAGCAGAGGCAGGAAGAGTAGGGCTTTAAGGTCATCCTCAGCTACATAACGAGCTCCAGCCTTGGCTACTTGAATCCCTGTCTCAAAAAGAAAAGTATTTCTCACAGTCAAAGTTTGGGAGGTTTGGGAGTCTACAATCAGGGCACTTGCCTGTTCAGTGTCTGATGAGGTGTCTTCTTCAATGACAACACCATGTAGGTGTCTTAATCTTGCTAAAGAGGAGAAGAACACAGGAACGGCCTAAGCTAGTTCTCTCTGGTGCTTCCATAAGCTCAATCCATTCATGAAGATGCTTCATGACTGAGTCGTTGCTCCCAAGTGATTAGCACACCTCCTAGTGGAGATTAAGTTTCAACATGACTTTTGGAGGCTCCAACACTTCCAAACCATACTATATACCAACATTATTATTATTTTAGTTCAATTGCTGATCAACGTTTACTTTATCAGAGCTGCATAAAAATCATTGTCAGTCAAGAATATGTAATAGGAGCTAGAGAGGAGGCTCGGCGGGTTAAGGGTGCTTGCTGCATAAACATGACATGCTCAGATTGCTGGTTACATTCCTGAAGCTCCTTGCCCCCAGACTTAATACATACATGCTCATGTGTTATACACATATGCGCGTGCGCACACACACACACACACACACACACACACACACACTCTGCTTCTCACACTCTCACATTCAAATCCACATCCTCATATCTGTCGGCAACTCCCAAGCAGGTTTTTCCCATACTGCCTGTTATGGTAGGACTCTCTTTGTTCTGCGCAAGCTGTGTGTTCACACGATCTCCCCAGATCTACTAAATTCAGGCAGTTAGCCTGGCATTTAGTCCCCTTTGGATGGTGCAGTTTTAACAGTGGCAAGTGAGTGGAACTGGTGGCTGGAGGGTGGGTGTGGGCGCTGGAGACAATGGGTTGGCCGGAGCTGGAGCACCCCCTCTTTCTTCACTGGGGCCCGTGGTGCCAGGTCTGGGGGGTGAGGTGGGGATGAAGCACCCTCAAGTCTGAAGAAGCATGGAGTGTAATCAGAACCAGGCACGGAGAGCCCTCCACGGGCTCTTCCAATCACAATGTTGTGATTAGTCACACTCCCTGCTTGGGAAACAGGCAGATATTAGAAAGGGAAATCCTCCCGTGAGGTTTGGATGGGATTTCAAATCGGTCTTTTGTGCAAACAAGATTAAAAGCAGAAGGCAAAAGCAAACCAGCCGGAGCTTCCCTGTAGACTAGCTCTTGTTGAACCTGAGAGGAGAGGATGCTGGGAGGCCCCAGGGCCCGGGCTCTAGTCAATGACCTTGACTGGCTCTCTTCAGTGGTGGCCAGAGAGTTGTGGGTAAAGACTTGAAAGGGCTCCGGAGGAAGGAGACTTCATTCAGGTGTGCCTCTGTCAGTCAACATCAGCTGCGCTTCTACAGAGAGAGCTAGGGAAATTAGTCAGGTAGCCACCTTCATCCGCTTGTCTTGGTTTCTTCCTGCGTAAATTGGGATTATTTGATGGGATCACTATAATATGGGAGCATATGCCTAGAGAGGACCCAAACCTGGGCCCGACCCATTGCTAGCCTTCGGGAAGCCTGGACTACAATTCTCCAGAGGACTCCACCAATACCAAAGGTCAAACGTTTGTGGTCCGGCTTGCAGAAGTTTATGGCTTTCTATTACATTTTGAGGTTTAAAAGAATAACTCCTTCATAGACTCAAAATTTCCTGGAAATACAAATGTCCCTTTTGAAACTCAGTCCTGACAGGTAGCTGAGGTATCCCGCTGTGATGGTGGTGGTGACCCCACTGTTGAAAGGAAGCGTGTTTGCGTTTAATGCTCAGCCCACAAAGAGCCGCCGTTGCTTGAACTTTAAACTTTAGAGAGGAACAATAAAACACGCAGCAGCAAAAGTTCCCCAGCTTTCCTGCCACCAACAGATGGGGTCAAAGGTCTGCTAGTTTCTCTTTGGAAGACGTGGACTTTTGGACAACCCTTTGTGAGGATACTCATCCGCACAGTTTTGCCGGAGGGCTTTGGGGACACAGAATCCAACCATGTGGACACGGTAAACCAAGAATGTGCAAACGGTGCTGGCATTTTCTTCTTCCAGAAGTAAAGTAATGGCTTCTGGTTGAAAAGTTTGTGTGTGTGTTTTCTATCTGTAGCTGCACATCTATATCGCTATTAAAGAAGCAAATGATAACCTTAAGAAGACAATGGAATGGTCAGATTGCAAACAAAAAATTTATTTGCTCTGATTAAAAGCACCGATAAAATGTGTCGTGGCTCCACAACTGCTTCATTTAGCGCTTGACATATAATGGATTTTTTTATACAGCACAATATCTCCATTGAAATATAATTATTTTACAGATCGCTCAGCTGAATACTCTTACACGCATGCTGTTAGGGGGACTCACCCCTGGCGATTGTCAGGCTATCATGACAACGTGCACAATTGATGGACAGACACGTGAGGGAGGTGGCAGCCACGCTTGGAGCAGAGAAAGGGGTTTGTTGCGCGGCAATTACCCTAATGCATTTTTAAAAGCATAAAATAAAGAATCATTTCATTTGCTGAAAATATATTTTAGGTGCTTCAGTAAAGTAGTAACAGAATATTTTGATTGTCAGCTCCCTTCACCCCCCCTTTAAAGTTAGATAATTACATTTACCAGTTAAAGAATTGGCATTTAAAAATAATATTTTGTCTAAATGTTTAAAGATGTCTATTAAAAATGTATACTGAACATGACAGCGGTCTTTTTATGCCGTAATTCTAGTCAGTGGTCTGAAAAGAATTAGGATGGGAACATGTACATTAGTTCAGTGCCTGCTGGAGACTCGGGAGTCTGCGGTGTACACTGTGGTTTTTAAGATCGCTCTATTCTCGCTGATTTAGGGGCTCAGAGGAAGGGTCTGTGGTTACCTGTGTACTGTGTTTAGTTTCTCTAACAATCTTTCCAGTGGAAAAACCCACCACAGTGGCCTGGGGTCCTGGGCATTCCATCTCATCCAAGAATAGAGAGAAAATTAGGGAACTCACAGGACAGCCAAATGTCCCCATCTGTTTGGAACCCATCTTTGTCAGGGTGTATATGTACAGGTGTTGGAATTCTGAAATGTTAGCTCACCTGCTGCCAAAAGTCCTTCCTTTGACCCTGTATAGCCGGCCCAGAGTCTCTCCCTGCAACCCTCCAGGTGGCTGGCAGACCCAGCAGTCCAAGGTTCCATGCTTGTCACACTAAGGCCTATCCTGCTTGCCAGTCTGGCTTCCACTCCAGTGGGTGACTGTCTGGGCCATCATTTCTCACTCTCTCACCATGAGAGTGATCTAAATTTAGCTCATGAACAACTGGGATATTGAGAGTCACTGAGAAGTTGGCATGTGTTATCCAGAAGTCCCCGGTCCTCTGGCTCTGAGCAATGAGAGCACACCCAGAACCCGTATGGCCAAGGGTGACCTTCTAGAGAAGGCAGAAGTAACCCTACAAAGCCACAAAGCCGTGAGTAACTGGGGCAATCCACTAAGGTTAATTTCTTTCTTTTTTTTTTAATTAAAATAAATGCTTTATTTTCAGTAGGAAATATACAACTTTCAAAATTTTTATTTTCTGTCAGAAATAAATGAAAAAATTGGTTAAAAACAGTTGAATAGCAATTACTATACCTTACTATACAGAGAGGCTCTCTAGAATTTGAGAAAACAATGGTAAATACATTGCTTTCATTTTAGAGTAGGAGTCTTATTAAAGATTTTTTTTTATTAATGTTTGAGTATTTTGCATGAATATATGTAAACATGCCTGTGAAGGTCAGAGGAGGAGGTTGGGTCCCTTGGATCTGGAAGAATGGATGGTTGTGAATCACCATGTGGCTACTAAGAATTGAACCTGGGTACTCAGCAACAAATGCTTCATTGCTGAACCATCTCTCCAGCCCTTGATCACAACTTAAAAGTTTGTACTCTAAGGTTAATTTCTTAAGTCCCCAACAAGCGGAGTGGCTTCAGTCGTAGTCCCGAGGGAAAATGATGTCTTTGAAACAAGCCCGACAGGCCATGTTTGGAGAACCTTGGTTCTGCCGAGAGACTGGCTCTTCTCCAAAGGAGCATTGAGAGGCCCACACCGTCTTTCTCTGGTCTCCAGCTCTTCTCAACCTTCCTAAAGCTGCAACCCTTTAACATGGTTCCTCATGTTGTGATGACGTCCAACCGTAAAATTATTTCATTACTACTTCATAACTGTCATTTTGTTACTGTAATGAATCGTAATGTGAATACCTTTATTTTCTGATGGTCTTAGACAACCCCCGTGAAAGAGTCTTTTGACCTCCCCTTCAAGGGGTCATGACCCACAGGTCAAGAATCGCTTATACTCTAATGACTTCTCATTGTCTGTGGAAACCTAAAAAAAATCTATCAGGTCTCCCCACTTTTCTACTTGTCACCTCTCATTGGCCTGCCACAGTCCTGTCCTGCCTGGGACATCTATCCACTTATAAGTCTGCTCATGTCACTCCAGCTCAAGGGCCTTAGTGTCTCTCAGAGTGGAAACAGAATCAAGGTTCTGTACTTGTATACTCTGTATTCACACACACACACACACACACACACACACACACACACGTTTACTACTTACATATGCACATATACTTGTGTAGATATTAAAAAGTCAGGTGTATTGACATACACCTGTAGTCCAGCACCGGGGGAAGCAGAGGCAGGAGGATTGCCGGTTCTAGGCCAGACTTGGCTGCACAGGAAGACTGTTTTCAGAAAGAGAAAAGGCAAAAGCTATCGTTGGTAATCCTGGAGACGCTAATGTTTTCTGACTCTCCACGGGCTCAGCAACGCAGCATGTGACACGCCGTAGGGGTCACCCCAGATCTGACTGAACCTCACGCTTTGAGTGACAGCCTCAGGTGGGGCTATGGCTTCTGGTTATCACACATTCTTCATGGTCGTGCACACGAGGGCTTCTCCTGATCTTTTGAGACTTGACTTGTATAAATAATCCCTTTCCCCCCTCTCTTAAAGCACATCAAACTTTGTGAGTGAACACTGCCACGACTGAGCTAAGTGGGAAATGGTTTTGTTTTTTTTTTTTTTTTCCGGCACACTCTTTCACTTCCCCAAGGACAATCACTTAGAATTTATAACAACCTTAATAAAGAATTAATTGAGTACATCGTTGTGACTAGGGAAATTTATTTCAAATTAGAATTTTTAAGCAAAGTAATTTTTATTTGTACCCATGACAAAGTAATTAGTGATAGTTGTTTTGTGTAAAAAATGGGTTTGGGGAGCTTTGTAAGAAAGGTATCATTTATTTCGGTGGCGCTTGTGCGAGGGACTCTTTGTCCCGGACAATAGTCTTTTAGCCTTGTTAGTGTCTTATTCTATATAAATGCGCCTAATTGTTACAGTTGCTAAACAGAACCCATCCCTCGAGTATGCTCATTTAGCCGTGAGGAGGCATAATAGGCGCTGCATCTGAAATTTACAGCAATTTCACATTTTCTTTCCGCAGACAGTTCCCCCTTGTTGCCAGCGGCCCTGAGGAAGCACTGCTATTCCTCCCATTGTCAGGGGCAGCTGTCTCTCTGTGTTGACGCTCTGCGCCCACAAACCAGGCAGATGGTGACTGGTAGCTGAAGCCTGTCTTCTGCACACAGGACCCACTTTGTTGGCTTTGGGGAGCACAGCTGCCACGCCGTGAGGAGAGTGACGGGAGGCGCTGCCTGCATTTCAGATGCGGGAGCCCTTGTAAAGAGCCATGTGTTTGGAAAGGGTGCTTGGGGTCTCTGGAGCATTGAATAGGCACTTGCATATTCAAACCGCCAGGGCTGTGTGAAAATATAGATTGCTATTAATTAGAATTTTGGATAGGAACCAGGCAGGAGGTGCGTTGCGAGTACTAGGGCAACTGTTCCGCTGGGGGCAGGTTATTTATTGTCTCCGTGATGCCGGTACCCTAAGCTCTGTCTCAGACCAGCTAAGGCCCGCATCTCTTCCACCCGCGTGGAGCCTTCTTGCCAATCAAATCTACACAGCAGAGGCTTGGGTAAAGCACTCAGTCAACCTGGACAAGGACTTATTCTGCTTTGGGTTGGGGATCGTGATACTCAATGGCCGGAACTCATTCTTTCCTTAGTACCAACTTGAGCTTCCAAGGCGTGGCTTCAAATCTGTTTTCATACCCTTTCATACCTGTCGATGTCCAATGACCTCAGTAGTGGATGTCCATCCTTAATCCAGATACATATATTGTATGCATGCAAACCATCTCATAATTCAAATAGCATCTAACTCACTGATTTGATGTATGGAAGTCAATGGTTTCTAACATATTTACAGATGTGTGCAATCATTATCACAGTTGATTTTAGGACATTTTTATTACTGCCCGTTCTTTCATTTTATTTTCTTAGTTTTAAGTAACCATCAGTGTACTCTCTATCTGTATAGACCCAGAGACCATGTTGCAGAAACAGTGTTGGGGGTGCTATAGAGGTCTGTGTGTGTGTGTGTTAGGGTCTCTCTGTGTGTGTATATGTAGGTAGGGTCTGTATGTGTGTATGCAGGTACGGTCTGTGTGTGTGTATTTAGGCAGGGTCTTTGTGTGTGTGTATTTTAGGTTCAGTCTGTGTGTGTGTATATAGGTAGGGTCTCTGAGTGTGTGGGTATGTAGGCAGGATCTGTGTATGTGTATGTAGTTAGGGTCTGTGTGAGGGCGGTATGTAGGTAGGATACAGGTGACGTGGAATGGAAGAGGGGTCATCTTGAATAGATGGGGATGCAGTCCTAGCATGGAAAGTCACTGAGCTCAGGGATCATTTTAAACACTGCTAGTTTTACCAAGCCAGCACGGCAGCTGATCATCATTAACTTCCTGCCAGTCTTAGTAGCGCCCTACTCAGCCTGCAGTTGACATACATTTGTTAACACTAGGGTACGTCACGCCACGAGGCGGTCTGCTTGTGTGGTTCATTCATCTTGTACCTCTAGGTAAGAGCCCACTTACTTTTCAGGACCTCAGCTCACCAAGTTGCCTGGTGAGTCAGAAAGTTCAAACAGGGATAACTCGTCCTCAAACAGGCCAAAGTAAGATTTGATATGTCTGAGGGCTGATCTGATAGTCTGCTTACCTTTTGAGAATTGTAATGCCTTGTTTTTATGCCATTTTTTTTTCCTTTTGAGACAGGTTTTTCTATATCTTACTGGCTGATCTGGACTCCCTGTAGACCAGGCTGGTTTTGAACTCGCAGAAAGTATATCTTCTTATATCTGCAGTCTGAGTTGCTTGGGTTAAAGGTGTGTGCCACCATGCCCGACTATTTTTATGTCATTAGTTTTGGCTATTTGATCTAGTAACTTCACTTCCTCTTCATTCACTGCCCAAAAGAAACAGAGTTTTATAAATTGCTTAGAGGTTCAAAGAACTTGGAACTGGACAGGACTTTAGGGACAGTTCCATCAGAGCTATTTGTGGACGTGGGTGAAAACAGACAGGGTGGGTAAGTCCGTATCTTTCTCTCATCTCTTTTCATGTGGGTACTACTCCATCATGAGAGTTCCAACCTCTAATCCGGCAGTTATCAACTCACGGGTCATGACCCCTTTGAAAGGGGTCAAACAACACTTTCACAGGGTTCATATATCAGCTTTCCTGCATATCCGATATTTACATTATAATTCCTAACTGCAGCAAAATTCAGTTATGAAGTAGCAACGGAATAATTCTATGGTTGGGGTCACCGCAACATTAGGAACGGTATCAAAGGATCGCAGTGTTAGGGGAGTTGAGAAGCACTGCAAACAGTTTCTCCGAAGCCCTGTCCCCAAGTGCCATCAAGCCAGGTCGGGCCTTCCAAGAATGATTTTGTTGAGGGAAAGCACAGTTTAGCTCACAGCATGACTCATGAACTCCTTCCTTCTTGCTAACCTGCAATGAAAACCACCTGGCTTAGAGGCCCCGTTACATTTCTGCAATGGCTTTTGGATCTGACAGGATCTGAAAAAAAAAAACAAAAAAACAAAAAAAAAACCACAGTAATTTTGCTGTCTGCTTTGGAGCTCCATCGTGAGCTCCTACTGGTGGATATGGTGGAAGGTTCTCAGAAGTTACGCTGCAATGGCGGCAAAAAGATGAAGCGGCCACGACACAGAGAAAACACAGAGATGGGGATCCTGACGGGAAGGCTCTCCTGGTTCTCTTCCCGAGGGGATGCTGGGGTGATGGAAGCAGAGTGTGGCTGAGGAGAACCTGAGCATGGCCCCAGAGGAGGCACCGTCTTTGAATGTCACTGCCCTTGAAATACCCACCTTGCGGCCAAGCGTGAACACCTGGCTGAGCCTCCTGCCCACACTGTTTCTGCTGCAGGAGGAAGTGGCGTCCTCAGCGTGGGTGTTCCCTGCCAACTGGAGCCGCAAGCTAGCTACCTGTGTAAGTCAGCGTTAGCCTGGTGGCTGAGCAGGGAGAGAGATGCGCTGACTGGCAGTTCTCATGAACCTCTTTTTACACAGGTACTAACCCCACCACGAGAGTTTGCCCCTAGTGACCGCATCGAAATTTAATCACCACTCTTTAAAGCCCTACTGCCAGTGCCATTGAGTTAAGGGGTAGGGCTTCTACACATGAAGCTGTTATTTGGAAACGAACAGAGACAGACATCTCAATTGGCCTCTTTATCGGGAGGCTATTCATACTTCCACGTACAAGAATGGTGCCCATAGAGGTTACACAGGACCAGTCTTGTTGATCATAAAAGTTACCAGACTGAGACATTTGACCTGTGGTTTACTCTCTAAGCAAATCAGACACAGGCAGGATCTGCAATGAATGTATTCTCAGACCTGATGCTTTGGGATTCAAATTTAGTGTCCTCCCTTCCTTCCTTCCTTCCTTCTTTCCTCCCTCCCTCCCTCCCTCCCTTTCTCTTTCTTTTTTTGCTGAGGGATAATTTGATGCTCTAAATCTATATTTATATAAAAATATATTAGGCAAGCCATGAGTATTCAGCAAGGGGCATGTTTAAGGACAATGTCAAATTCTTATGATATAATTAATATGAATGTTTCAACAAAGATTGACTTAGTACACAGTCTTCAGTCATGTGACTAAGATCAGCAAGATGAGCTTCCCGGGGTGGGCCCCAGACAGCTGCAAGCTCTCCCCCGTGCTAACTGGGAGCAGAGCGAATAGGCATTTTCTTTCTCTTTCTTTTATTGAGTTCAAACATGAAAGCACTGACCACTGAAGGCATGGTGTGTCCCTGTTGCTCCTCGGGTTTTTGCCGAGTTACATCTGTCCATGCAATGTTCCAAGAAGCGCATCATACATGCTGGGCTTTGGAAGAGTCTACATACGTGATGCTGTGGAGCTGCCTCGAAGCACAGAGCTCATGAAGACCACGTAACGACAGGTTTAGTCCTGGACACAGTGCTTGGGAAGTACAGCTATGCTAGACAGTCTGAACAGATATTTGTGTAGACAGCAGACATGCACAGGCAACGTCCTTTAACTATTGGCTTTTGTATTGAGTATGGAGGGTTTTTTTTTTTTAACTTGTTAAGATTAGGAACAAACTATCCAGTTAACCAAGCCAGTAATTCAATTTCTGTTTGGCTCAGGAAATGGCTGCTGCTTTTAAATGACCACATGCTTGCTTTGGAAGAAGTTGACTGTTTTTATTGGACTCATACTGGCCTAAACCATACGCTTCACACTGTCTTCTAGTTTCCTGTCAAGATGAAAGTGTGCATGTGTGTGTGTATGTGTGAGTGTGTGTATGTATGTGTATATGTGTGGATGTGTGTGAGTGTGTGTGTATGTGTGAGTGTGTATGTGTGTATGTGTGAGTGTGTGTATGTATGTGTGTGTGAGTGTGTGTGTATGTGTGAGTGTGTATGTGTGAGTGTGTGTATGTATGTGTGTATGTGTGAGTGTGTATGTGTGAGTGTGTGTATGTATGTGTGTGTGAGTGTGTGTATATGTGTGTATTGTGAGTGTGACAGACAGATAAGTATCTCTTTGAGTGAGAAAGTTGTTTGTAGGAGATTTATGCACAATTTTCTCACTATTTGCTTAAAAATGTGTGTGTGTGTGTGTGTGTGTGTGTGTGTGTGTACACGTGCGTATTTTCAATGCTGGGATCACACCAGGCACTGCACTATCGATTCTGGACCAGTGGCACATTTCTCACAAGCATGGCATATCACTGTTGCTTGTTCTAGTTTCTACACGACTAGTGAATGGTTTGAGGATGGAGTTTTGAGCCCCCACTGCTGTTGACGTTTGCATTAGACAATGTGCTTCCTTGGGCAGGCCATTGGCCAACAGTCCTGCTTCAGGATGGGAAGATTAATTTAAATAAACCAGTCAGAGTCGGGATGGGCAGACCTCGACATGGTATACTTCAGCTCTTTGATAGACATAAAGCTCAAAGGTGGACAAAACCGCAAGCTCTATTGTTATACAAAACATCGTGAAAAACACACAAAGTCATCCATTTGATTACCTTGACACAAGACGTAGAATTCGTCAATTCTAAGTTCGTTGTCAACTGGTAAGACCCAAAGTAAAATGGGAGCAAGTCAGTTTTTCCCAACAATACTTTACGAAGAGGTGTTTCAGATACTCTTTAGTGACCTGAAGAGGAAGTCCGGGTACTGCAGAGCAATCTGGAATCGACAGAAGTCTAGTCAGTTAGCTTCCTTCTGCTCCTGAAACAAACACCCGCAGGAGGGAGTTAACTTAAAACAAGAAAAGATTTGTTTGGCTCATGGTTTTGGAGTTTTCACCCTGACCAGTGGTCCCGTTGCTTCCAGGAGCAGCATACATTACAGACCATCCGGTTCTGAAACACTGCTCATGTTGGATCCAGGGAACAAAGACAGGATGAGGGGCATCCTCCCTACCATCTCTTTTAAAGACTTTCTTCTTCTCTCCCCAGGAGTACCAAGCCTCCGATACAGGGAGCTTTCAGCTGGATGCAGAAGCAGAGTTGCTATGGCAATTTGCCTCATGGAGCTGTAAGTGCCAAACCCTCTTCTGCACAGATGACCTGTAGTATTAGGGGCGGCGGGGCCTCTTCCCCAGCACCCCAGCACCCCAGCCGCCCGCTCGGCTAGCTTATGCCCGAAATAACAACACACAAACTGTATTCATTTAAACACTGCTTGGCCCATTCTCTTCTAGGCTAATTCTCACATATTAATTTAGCCCATCTCTAATCATCTGTGTATGGCACCCCAAGGTGCGCTTACCAGGAAGATTCTAGCCTATGTCCATCCTGGGTCGGAGCTTCATCCCGGGAGCAGGGCATGGCGTCTCTCTCAGGCGTCTGTTCCCGAGAAGAGAGCTGTGAGTCTCTGACCTCACTTCCTCTTCCTCCCAGCATTTTGTTCTGTTTACTCCTCCCACCTATCCTCTAACCAATAAAATGGGCCAGGGCAGTGCCTTTATTAGCCAATGACCTTCCTCCATCATTTCCCCTTTTTCGGTTTAAACAAAAAAAAAAAGGCTTTAACATAGCAAAATTACATATAACAAAACAGTTATCAAGTAAAAGTTACAATAATCCTTATCATAACTAAGGAAAACTATAACTAACTATTCTTAACTCCATCAAAGACTCCAGAAAGATACAATACTACCTAAGCAAACAAGAAAAAAGCAACTTTTAAAACTCTAGACATGACAGAGACATCTTGCTGCCTGGACAGTCACCCAAGGTTCCTCTGTACCTTTGGGGCATCCATCTTCAGCCTTCAGGCCCATGGTATCCAGCAGACATTTCCATAAAGCAGGAAAATTCAAAGTCAGTTCAGTCACTATCTGTTGTGTCCTGCAGAATGTCTCGCAGACTCTTTCATGAATCAGGAACCCCAAAAGATCATTTCACCTTAGGCAAGTTCAGTAGTCCTTTCTCTGTGGGTTCTCTGTGTCCAGTTTATGCAATAGTCCAGGTAAGAGCAGTTTCTTGCCCAAATGGCTATCAAACTCCATAAGCATCCTCTTCGATGCCCATCTTCCTCTTGAAGTAGATTGGTGCTGCCAGGAGCAGAGTGTCTCATTGTCATGAAAAGTTCTAAGTTATTAAAACATTTAAAATGCCATATTCTATAATCTTTGAAAAATATGAAGAATGCCTATCTAAAATATATCTACGCACATCTAGAAAATATTAACTAACATGACTACAAACTTTACTATTATCGATTATCCATTAACAACCTATATTTCTTAATTATACAGTACATATTTAAATGAACTACACAATCACAATACCTTAATCAAAATCAGAAACACTTATATATATAACAAAATTGACCTTAAATCTCTATCAATAAAGCAAAATCTATACTAATGTAAATTATTCATATCTATATCATATACCCCTTTAAATGTAAAAGGACGTTTATAAACCATATTTGGGAACATGGGCGCAGTTTTTTCTCTCCAAACTGCTTCCTGCTGAATGGGGGCGTCGTTAATTAGGTCTTTCATGGTATAACCTGTGTGCTAGTTTCATCTCAGTTGGCAGTTGAGCGAAGCAATTTTCTGAAGGTGTTCACACCAACCCTTCAGGAGGGCGTGGTCCATCATACCAAATCGGAATAGAAGAAATGAACATCGTCTCATCCTCTGTAAAAACAAAATAAGAAACTCCTTTCCAAAGCATCATGTCCTTAGATCCAAATATCAAAGTTAAGGCATTTTCAAAGTATCTATGTTGGATTAGTTCAGCAGCATTTATAAACAAATATCTTTTAGCATCTGTTGCTCCTTCCTCAGCATTTAAATAATTTAAAGAGAGCATAATAGCATACAGTATCAAAATTTTCTGTGTATTTTCCATCTTTGTACAGCTTTGTTTTAACCTCGATTTCGTTTATTTTTACTTTTAACTCTTTGCTTTTTGAGACAGGTTCTCTGTGTCTTTGACCTGAAGTAACTCTGTAGACCAGGCTGTCTTTGAACTCTCAGAGATCCGCCTGTCTCTGCCTCCCAGGCATTGGGATTAAAGGTGTAAGCTACTACACCTTGAACTCACAGAGGTCTGTTTGCCTCTGCCTTCTAGGCACTGGGATTAAAGGCGTGTGCTACCACACACAACTCTCTTTCTTTTTTTGTTTTTTACTTTAAGAACTACAACTTTTAGTCTGCATATATTTTTAACACACTGTAAACCATTTAAAAATTTTCTTTGTCTTTGAATCTCTCTTTACTGTATATCTCTCTTTTTCTGACCACATGAATCTTTAATTTACCAAGCAATATCAGTAGGATTAAAGGTGTGGCTTTGCCAGCTGGATCCAGCCCATTCCTTAGCTTTCCAGCCTCATGGCTGAGGTACTGGCTGTAGCCAGCAAGCGAGCTTCAACAGCCTGTGCTTGCAAACCGCACAAACTGCCTGCGTAAAAGAGTCAGAGTTTGTCCTGGCAGGACAGCCCAGAAAGCCGGCATTTTTAAATGGCGCAGCTTTTTTCCTGCTATGGCTGAAAACCGAAAAGCATGTGATCAGCTTTTCGTCAACACCGTTTAAGTGTTTCGTGGCAGGACCTCTTAATGAGCTGCAGCCTTTGCAGCTAAAGCTGAGTCAGGAAGCCTCTCTTAGATGAGGCGCTTGCTTGCCTCTAGCAAGCAGAGTAGAACCGAGAAATTGCTGCTACCAAGAAACCAGGCACAATGCTTTCATTTTGTTCAAGAATTACTTCCCAAGCTGTCTCAGGCTTTATGTGGAAGCAGTTGTCCACGTGGGCGCCATATGTAGTATTAGGGGCGGCGGGGCCTCTTCCCCAGCACCCCAGCACCCCAGCCGCCCGCTCGGCTAGCTTATGCCCGAAATAACAACACACAAACTGTATTCATTTAAACACTGCTTGGCCCATTCTCTTCTAGGCTAATTCTCACATATTAATTTAGCCCATCTCTAATCATCTGTGTATGGCACCCCAAGGTGCGCTTACCAGGAAGATTCTAGCCTATGTCCATCCTGGGTCGGAGCTTCATCCCGGGAGCAGGGCATGGCGTCTCTCTCAGGCGTCTGTTCCCGAGAAGAGAGCTGTGAGTCTCTGACCTCACTTCCTCTTCCTCCCAGCATTTTGTTCTGTTTACTCCTCCCACCTATCCTCTAACCAATAAAATGGGCCAGGGCAGTGCCTTTATTAGCCAATGACCTTCCTCCATCAATGACCTAATGATCACCTTCCCCCCCCACCCAGGAACTCGGGTTGGCATAGGATGTGTGGTCATACCCCTGTGATTTCCCCAGTAATGTCTTCTGTACCATGTTCTGGAACCGAATCGTTGTATGTATTGTCTTTGCTGTGTCTCCCGTGACAACCGCTGGCATCTCCAGCCCATCAGATGGGGTGAGGTGGAGGGGACCGTCATCAGGTAGAAAGGCATTTTTGTTGCTGTTGCCTCAGTGACATTCAGTGGCTGAAGGTCTATTGAATATAATTAGTGCTTATTAGCTACCCTGCGCGGTAAGTGCTTTGCTGGAGCAATAGCAGGCAGTTTCAACAACATGGTCACAAATCAATCAGGGTGAGTGGATTTAGGATTAATGGGGGTTTAGCCCAGGGAGTGCCCAGAAGACCTTTTGGTCCTGGGCTCACATTTATGTAGAGTCTTGAAATTTACATTTTGACATTATCCTCAAATGAGGCTACCTGTAGTCAGGGGAGACACTGCCAAGAACACTGAAAAGAATTCTGTTGTTTTTGTCACCCTGCTCCGGCATGCATTTCCCTTTCAATATACCGAGGGCCTCAAACTGTGGATGTGGGCCAGGAGTCTTACCTCTATTGAGAGGCCCAGGCAAGCTTTCCCGTGCACATGTAGGCCTTCCACTTTCTGCTGGGGATGAAAGGAGTCAGCCAATGTTTCCACTTTTGAAGTCCCACCAGAGCTAGGATGGCAAGGCCAAAAGCGGGAATACAGGCATTTTCTGTTTCTGTAATAAAACACTCTCAAAAGCAGCTTAAGGAAGAAAGGGTTTGTCTTGACTTTCAGCTCCAGAGAGACCGAGTCCATGCCACACTGTGTCAGACAAAGCAAAGTGGCGGGATGCTGCTGGTCACATTTTCATCCATGAACAGGGGGCAGAGAGAGAACAGGAAGCGGGGCAAGACTCCATGACACCTTGGTGAGACAGGAAGTGGAGAACAGCCTCTCTGGGACTTTCCATTAGTATCTGCAGTTTCAGGTGCTGCGAACGTCTCGGCTGTTTGTTTGCTTGTTGGTTTTGGTTTTTGGAGACAGCATTTCTCTGTGCAGTCCTGGCTGTGCTGGAACTCACTCTGTAGACCAGGCTGGGCTCGAATTCACAGAGATCAGCCTGCCTTTGCCTCCTGAGTGCTGGGATTAAAGGTGTGCGCCGCTACCACCTGGTCTCAGCTGTATTCTTTTTCTAATGCATTTTAAAATGTTAGCGAAGTCGGAATAGTGTGAGCTGTTTGTGTGTGTCAATCAGTTGCCCCTCAGAGCGGTGGATGAACGTCTATTTTATCAGCCCTGTGCTATAAGGAGTTTGATTATAGTATGTTCTGGAAATCTATTGAGAGACACTGAAGAAAAAATTACAATCAAATGAAGTCACCAATCTCTTTCTGTGCTCAATATCCGTTCTTTCTGGAAGCCTTTAGGTGCAAGTTTCCATGCGTTGTATCATCATGCAACCATGAGGGTTGGCGACTCATGCATTTCTAACATAGAAGACCAGAAATGTAAGGTGTTTTTTTTTTTTTTTAATTTTTTGCTCCTTGGGGGCCCAGCACCCAGCTCCCAAATAAATATGTGGAGACTTATTCTTACTTATGAATGCTCAACCTTGACTTGGCTTATTTCTAGCCAGCTTTTTGTTCTCTCTCTCTCTCTCTCTCTCTCTCTCTCTCTCTCTCCCACCCTCCGTCCTTCCTTCCTTTTCATCTTTTCTTTTTCATTTTTCTTTTTCTTTTCTTCTTTTTTTCTTCTTTTTTTTTAAAGAGGGTTTCTCTATGTATCCCTGACTGTCCTGGAACTCACTCTGTAGGCCAGGCTGGCCTCAAACTCAGAGATCCACCTGCCTCTGCCTCCTGAGTGCTGGGATTACAGGTGTGGCCACCACTCCGGACTCTAGCCAGATTTTCTTAACTTAAAGGATCCCATCTACTTTAAGATCCTGTGCTTTTACCTTTCTTTATTTTATGTATCCTCTTCTTTTCTTCCTGCTCCATGGCAGGTGGTGTGGCTGTGTGGCTGCCTCCTGGCATCCCCCTCTCCTCCTTTTCTTACTCCTCCCTCTTTTTTTCTCTTCCTCTATTTATTCTCTGTGCTTGGCAGCCCCCACCATCCCTCTCTTGCTTAGCTATTGGCCATTCAGCTCTTTTATAGACCAATCAGGTGTTTTAGACAAACTAACACAGCATAAACGAATGTAACACATCTTTGCATCAAGAGAACTAGCCTTGATGTAATGCCCAGGGAACTGTACAAACAAAGTGATGCTTTCCCTGCATCCTAGTTCCCTAATGGCTGTGGTTGGAAAGCTGAAGCCCTCCGATTGTTACATAGTGCTGCCTCCTCAGGGAACACAGAGAGTGGAGAGTTCCTAATCTACAGACAGTCCCAGGAAATAAGCCCCCAGCCAATGGCTTCATTTTAAAACATTTTAACATTTAAATAGGAATTATATTTAAATACATTGTATGGACAGAATTCCTAAGGCAATGTTACGTATTGTTGAGGAGAACGTTCTCTTCTCCTCCTTTCCATTTCTTTTTCTTACTCTTTTCTTTGAGTCAAAGGCTCTCATTAACCCCGAAAGTCACTGATTCCAGTCAGTGCATTTAGCCTGCCTTGGGCATTGCCTGTCTCTGCCTCCCAAGTGCTGGATTCTCAGGTAGTTGCTACCTTGGCTACCTTCTACATGGGCTCTGGGGATCTAGGCCCTTTCCTCATACTTGCACGACAAACAATCAACATCAATCTATATCCTTAGCCCCACGCCCAGTTTCTACAATGCTTTTAAACAAAGATTCCTACACCGACAAAATTATTGTGTCCTGCTTCGAAAGGTCATTCACTTTAAATTAGATTGTCCATCTATTTATTGAATAATCCATTTGTTCACTAATCTTTCTTGGACTGTCCTGCAGTCGAAACCAGAACAGATTATTTAGTTGGGTGAAAATAATTTCTGTCAGAACTAAGACAACTGTATCAACTATTTCTATGTCCTTCTGTCTGTCCAATCCCAGCTAAGGAAAACACTCGACTGCCCTTCACAAAAGTGTAGGCTGCAGAATCCTTTGATGGTCTCTTTTGCTGTTGTTAGCTGTTAGATTGACTAGGCCTGGATAGAGAGCCAGACTGACGAAGATCGAAAGACCGAGAATGTCAAAGCGCTGTGTTGACTATGAACGAAGTGTTTGGGGATTAAGAGAACCATTGGCGGTAAGCAGAGCCCATTTTAGCAGCAGGGGAGACAGGGTAGGTTGTAGGACACACACTTTTACAAGGAGTGGGCCCCAGTGGACCCAGCCAGCAGGCTCTTTATTAAGTAGCCTTGAGTTGACTCTACCCTTGAACAAATGGCCAGCAGTCTCCAGAGCGCCCCTCCCCGGTGATTCTCAACCCCAACTCCAAATCAGGGAGTTTGCTTTCAAATGAAACTCTATGTAGCATGCTTGTAACGAAACAGCCCCAAACACGGCTGTTCAGTTGACTGGAGGAGAGGTCCTAGAAGAGGTTTGCAAACTGAAGTTTCCTGCCTGCCATTCTCCACGGCAGGAGACTGTGGTCGTGTCCTCGTGCATCCTTCCCCCGTCTGCCTCTAGAGCAGGCTAATTTCCCAATCTGGAGCCAAGAGACAGAGTGAGAACTGGATGAGCTCTTGTGTTGTGTTGTGGTTAAAGACTGTGAACGGCAGAGCAGGGGGCTGACGTCAGGTGTGACTTGAATAGATTCATTCAGCTGAGAAACAAAAAAACGCAAGCAAACAAAATTTAGAAAGAAACTTAAAGACTGTCTAAAATCTGTATTAAACTAACTATAAAACTCAACCACTGAACAAAAAGCTAAATCCCTGTGTGTGTGCATGTGTGTGCCTGTGTGTGTGTGTGTGCATGTGTGCGTGTGTGTGTGTGCGTGTGTGCGTGTGCGCGTGTGCGCGTGTGCGCGTGTGTGCGTGTGTAGCTGATTCTGAGTTGTTTTTTTTCTGGAAAATGAAGTGTACAGAACAGCCAAGCCCCCGTCCTAGTTACAGTTCTCTTGCTGTGATAAACAGCCTGAAAAATGTCTCTCTTAAAGGAGAAAGGGTTTGTTTCAGCTTACAGTTCCAGACCATAGTCCATCACAGCAGAGAAGTCGAGGCAGCCAGAACCCACTAGCCACAGGAACCTACAGGCCGGAATAGAGAGAACCGGATGCACGGTTGCTTGTGCTCAGCTCGATTTCTCTATTCATAAACAGTTCAGGATCCCTTGCCTAGGGAATGGGCCACCTTTAGGGTGAGTCTTCCCACATCAGCTAATGTGTTTAAGATGAGGCCCTACAGATGGGCCCACAGGCAGCCAGTGTAGGGCTGGGGGGAGTCTGGGGGGGGGAACTGTTGGGTTCAGTTGGCTTAGGCATTGCACCATCTTGCTAGTTATCAAGCAGACACTGAGACTTTAGTAGTTTACAGTCATAGATCAATGGAAGAGAATATGGAGTTCTAAAAGTAGAAAAAACTGGAGTTTTAGTGTTTGTATGGAAGTTTAAATCAGAATAGAAAGAGGAAAGTTGTCCTAACTGTAAACTACGGACAACAAAGGAAACACATGTTTAAAAGCACCATTCAAACTCACTGGCAGTCAAAATACTAGAAATTACCCCAGTAAAGTGCGATTGTCATCCACCGGCTTTACTGGAAGTCCACTGGCGTACAGTGGTGGTGAAGAGAACGGAAACAGGCACGCCCGCTGTAATTGGTGGAGGTGTGAATTGGTGAGGCCTTGGGGAATATAATCTTGCTCAAGCTGTTTTAATTTATAGCAATTCCACTTATAGGCTTTTGTTCCAAAGAAAGATTTGGATAGGTTCCAAAAGTTTTACACACAAGGTTCATTACTGCTGTACTATGGTGATGGCAGGGGAAGAGAGAGAGAGAGAGAGAGAGAGAGAGAGAGAGGCAGCAGCCGCCAAAGGAAGCGGGAAGGGAGTGGATAAACAAACCAGGGTGCTACAGCCTCCGCAGCAGTTTTAATTATGCAGCGGTTAGAAGGGATGGACTAGCTGGGCGGGTAGCCTGACGGAACAGCATGTGCTTAGCATGTACAAGGCTGTATGCAGTCTCCACCACACACACAAACTATGGATGTACTGCCATCAAAACACAACCACTGGGTCAGCCAAGACGGCTTATCAGGTAGTGTGCTACCCTAGTCTGATGAGCTGAGTCCGAACCCTGGAAGCCACGCATGGGTGGGAGGAGAGAACCGACTCCCCAAGGTTGTCCACTGACTTTCATGCATCCGCTATGGCCTGCCTGGACAAACACATGTGCTTACACACACACACACACACACACACACACACACACACACACACACACTTTCAAGTTAGATTTGTAAGTGAATCAAACAGGTTAAAGGCCAGTTTGTATTGTGTAATACCATTTGCATAAAATAAAATGTATATTTACCATATAGTTCACATAGTTAGATGTCCATAGGTACATAAATAGCTATTAAGTGTGTTATAAAAGATACGTACTAGACTGATTATAAAGTTTGCCCTTAGTGAAGAAACAAAATTGGAGCATTGGGGATAGTGGGGAGGGATGGGACTAACAGTTACAAAAGACACCATAACTTTGGCATCATTTTGTGTTATTTGGCATAATAAGTACAACATAATTTTCAATAAAAGAAAAACCAGATGAGTGGAATTGTATCGAATGAAGGATTTTCTCATCAGGAAGCGAAATGAAAGGTGACACAGAGAAGATGTTCGCAAACCATCCATCTTCAAATGGTTTGCAGATGCAAGAACCAGAACTATCAACCCAAAGGGAGCAAGAGATAGTTTATTTCTAGAGCTGAAGATGAGTGAGCCCCATGAAGGACACAGAGTCAGGGTACCCCAACCTGATAACAACTTCATGAACACTTCTTTTTTCGAGACAGGTTTCTCTGTAAATTTGAACATCATTTAGGAAAGCAGCGAGAGTCCACAGAACATCAGTAATACAATCACTAAATGACCCATCAGTGCCGCAAGATAGAGCTACACCCTTGTGTAAAGATGTGGATCTAAGCACAATCTAACTGTCCATCAAAAGGTAAATGGAGACAGAAAACACAAAGTGGGTACTTGATGGAATATTATGTAATCTTAAAAAAAGAAGGAAATCCAGAGGGCCGAGATGATGGCTCACAGGTTAAGAGTACTTGCTGGTCTTAAGAAGATCTAGTTTTGGTTCCTAGTACCCACGTTGTGACTTCCAAACCTTGTTACTCCAGTTCAAGAGGATCTGCTGCCCTCTGCTGCCCTCTGCAGGTACTGCATGCTCATGGGGTACATACATGCATACGGACGGGCAAAACATTCATCTAAGTAAACCAAAACTTATTTTTTAAAAGTATTTTTTTTGTCTTTGTGATGTCATGTGTGAACTAGAGAACACTGAAGGAACTGGAATAAGCCAGCCATGAAGAGACAACTGCATGTCCTCACTAATGTGAGATAAGAAAATGGCCAAACTCATAGAGGGACAGACAGAGTAAAAATAATGGCTACCAAGGGTTGAACGTGCCCCAAAGGGAAGATGCTGGCCCAAGTATCAGTCTTCAGTTATGCATGATGAGTAAGTTCTGGAGATGCAATGTGTAGCCTGGGGTTCGTAAGCAAACAGTGTTGCACACTTGACAGATCCTAACTGTTCTCACTGCATACGCAATACACGCAGAGGTCATCGGGAGGTGGCAGAGGTGTTAACTATCTCGATTGTGTCATTTCTGAATTTACACACTTTCCAACACATCGAGTTGCACACCTTAATAATATACTGTTTGCATTTGTCAGTTATATCCAGATAAAGACGAAAAAATAATTTAAAAAATCATGGGAAATATAAGCTGCAATGATTGATTAGTTCAAAAAGTTACAGAACTGAGAAATAAGCCAAATTTTCTTTTAAAGTTCTAAAAAGCAGACAGCTACACAGGATACTGGAGCAGGTTGTGCCTTAGGGAAGGTGGTTTTCTTGGACTCAGACAAGATAGAGATCCCATGGTCCACCCAATGTATGGCTCTTCTGTTGGGGGCATCAGTGCAGGGCCTGGGAATGGATTTCCTGGTCTTTCCTCAATGCAGAGACCTCCTGTCTCCTTTGGATTTCTTCGATGTTTCCAGGACGGTGGGCTGCAGTGACTTTGGATAAAGGCAGACCCTGTCTTCAGCAGGCCTTTATTAACCATTATCTATTCATTCTTCTTGACTTCTCTGCGCATGTCACACACTTCTACATGAAGCAAACATTCGAAGTATTTCCTGATCTCTCCTGCAGGAGTTCAGTGAATTTGTCTGTGTGTGAGGCTGTCATGCTGCATAACTGTAGGGGACCGAGACACAACGGCGGATGCACCTGATGTACACACTGGGGACCTCTCTGTCCTATGATGACACCCTTCAACCGTGACTCTAAGCATGTCAGTGGTGGCATCCTCACACTGCCTTGGTCATCTTCTCTAGCCCTTTCGTCCTCTTCCCTCTCTTCTGAAAACCACTAACAGGGCATATTGCTTAGTCATGTTTTCTTCTTTGATGGTGACATCCAGGATGCCGTGAGGGTGACTCTACAGAGGTCCCTGCAGCCTTCAGCGTTCTATACGGTATTCTGGCCGTCTAGAAGGCAGGGGATGTCTGATTCTGTGTCCCCATTTCTCAGTGAGGATTTGGGCAGTGAATAAAAGCAGGTACTGGAGTCACCTGCTTGTGTTTAGATCTCAGTTCAACCAGGTGCTCACCCTGAAACCAGGACAGTTCCGTCCTGTGGCTTTTCTTGGCTCATCCCCTCCCCAGCCCCCAGTAATTCCCAGTCGAGGACTCAGGGATTCATTTGATTTCCTTCCATCCCCACCCCCCATTGCGCCTCCCAGGTTTTTGGTTCTGGCTAGAAGACATTTTAATTATCTACCTTTAGCCCATCACCAGAGACATATTGCTAACTCAGTTCTCAAACTCTGCTGCTGGCTCTGGTAGCTGTCCTGGTGTCCTGAAGCTAAGTACCCAGGAGGGAGCCAGGTCTCCTGAATCCCTGCTAACACCTCTTTGCTGTAGCATGTAAGCGCCATGTGTAAATTTCCCACAGCCTGATGTCTCCCATGGATCTGAACTCCTGGACCGTAAAAGAGTGTGCGTTGTCCTATGTTTCTGAAGAAATACATATGTCCTTTGGGAAATTGTCCTAGCTGAAGAAGGACTGATTCTTGCTGATTGAACGCATCTTGCATAGGCTGGTTTTGGAACCAAAATACCTAGCTGTTTCTTGTGACTTATTCATGGGTTCGTTCAACGGCGAGCACTTGTTTCTGATTTGTTTTTTATAGTGAGAACAATAATACAAGCTTCTAGGTCAATAAAATTGCTACTTTAAGAAATGGGGATTATATATTATTTTGAGCGATTATAAAAGTAATAAGCATCTATATGAGGAAAACTGGAAACACAGGAAGATATGAAGAAAATCGCAAAAATCATCCATGTATGTCATGCAGAGATAATCACTGTTAATGACTTTTCATTTGCACATATATAACTCAGTATAAATGCTTTTAAAAATTGGGATCATACTTTAATCGGGATATCACTTTGTAATTAGTTTTCTACAATATAGTATCAAAATTTCCTAAGTCAGGAATCATTCTTTGCAGCATGGTCTTTAACAGCGGGATCCAATCAAATGCCCTAACAATGATTGAGCCATTGTCTATTGCTTCACTAATTGGTGGCTTTTGCTCCCTTGTTTGTACAACTCGGCTAGCTACACCATTATGCACTTCTTTTTATTATAAAATGTTCTTCTTTAGTTCCTGGTTGCATCTGGAAATAGTGTCTAGACAGACCTCTTCTACTGAAATCGAAGGCCTGAGTCCACTGGGTTTTCTCACAGAGACTGCGCTGATGCTGGTTTAGCGTGGTGATGATGGTAGCGCTCATGAGGACCTTTGAGGAGTAACTCATGACACAGCTCCGCCAAGCAGAGAGGAAAGCAAATCATTTTGGAGGTGGAAACACAGCCAAGAGACCAAGTGTGTTCACCGAGCCCCAGGGCAGAGGCTGGTTTGGAAGGGTCCAGTCCCTAACCCTACCTGGTGGAGATGGTACCCTATGGTGTGATGGCTAACTGGATCAAAACGAATGGGAAGGGATGCTCAGAGAAGAGGAGGCTTGCCGCTGGATGTGGTCCTGTCCTTGCTTGCTAATTTTCCTGGCTTAATTAATTAATTCAGGAACCGTCTGATTGACTAATTGTATATCCTTAATTTGCTAGCTGCCTTTGCTGATGAGATGGTGTATGTGGAACTACTGTAAGCACAAAGTTGCTTTGCTCTTGATTCCGATTCATCCTAATGATACAGGCTCGTGTTTTGCTGGGCTTGAGCTAAATCATTACATTAGTGAAACTGCCATCAGACATTGCTGTAAACATTTCCGTTACACTAATTGCCATGATTTAGTCCAATTTTGTGAAAAAACTAAAGAGCAAAAATGACCCTCTCAGAGACATTCGTTTTTTTGTTTTTGTTTTTCTTAGAACACAAAAATGTACCCCTAATTGCTGGATAGACAGTATTTAATCTACCAAAATGGAATCTTAAGATAAAATAATGACAGTAGTTTGATATAAAGGAGGCATGTTTGGTTTTAAGAACCGTGTCTCTTATGCTCTGGAATCGCTGGGGTTGATTGTCGCTGCACTTTAACCTACGGGATGTTGTGCAAGGCTTAAGTAAGACCCTCGGGCCAAGCTGCATTTGGAAATCCACTAATAGTGTAGCAATAACACTTGAGAGAGCTAGAACCAGGGCACCCAGCCCCCAGAAACACAACACAAGGCTAGTTACTTACCTACTAAGTCTGCCTAGCTTAACCTAAGTTCCAGGAGTTGAGTGGGGTATTTGAAGTTGTGTCACTCCTAGATGGAATTGTCCTAGAGACAATCTTTTGAACAGATGTGACTGTGTAGGATATACCTGTTATTAGCTTCTTTGCCTAAACAGAGAAGGACCAGAGAACCACTTTGTGAGTCTTAAAACCTTTAGGCTTCTTCCCTTCTTCCCCTGTTTCTTTTCTCCTTCCATCCTTTCCTGGGGTGATCTTTCCCTGAAGTCTGCTTTTCCATGTTCCTTCGGTTTTGTGCAATAATTTGAAGTCGGTTAGACAGGCTTTCAAGAGCATGGCCCCTGTGGGATTATTTAATCAACTAAACCAGACCTTATTACTGCACCACCGTACCACACACATGGCTTTGAGGTTGGGGTGGAGAGCCGCAGTACCTTAATTTCTTGGTGGTATCTTTGACGGCTCATTAGTCCTGGTATAGATGTGGATGCTGTTTTCCTGACCGCTGCATAAGTTGTTAGTGCCTGGGATTGGTCAAAGGGGTCTTATTGAGCTAAAGTCTGAGTCTTAGTCAGGGCCTCCGTCTCCCAGGGCTGGGGACTGGAGGGACACATGGCTCCCTACAGTGGAAGCAAGCATCATGGACAGTGTGTCCCCTGTCCTGAGGGCAGCACTGGGTTAAGAAAGTGCGGTGCGCGGGTCTACCCTATGGTCCAGGTATTATCAGCATACACATACTTTTTGATACTCTTGTATTTCTAATAGCAGGTTTAGCATACCCATTAACTGTGCAACAGTAATGTACCTTGAGAAGATGTGAAACCTTGATTAAATGCTCAAACCCTGGGGAGTGGGTAATAGGTGGGTAACCCGTGTGCCTCATTCTGAAGAATTTGGTTTTTCTCTAGGGCAGAAAACCCTTGTAAGCCAACCCCAAATCAGCCTTGACTCAGGAGTAAGAGGGATAAGGAAGAGGGAAGGCAAGAGACTGAGGAGGGAACTCTGGGGGACTTGGTGCATGACCCACAGAAAGGGCTGGCATGTGAAGAAAGGCGGTTCCTGCTGGCAAACTGACCTCTCTGGGTTCCACAGTGAGTTAAAGGCAGCTTTGGTGCCCTTTGGTCAGTAAGGACTTTCTGAAAAAGTTCCCAGCCTTTCTCTTTCGGACATCCTCCCTTTGTTGGGTTTTTACTCTTCATTCTGCAGTTACTTTCTTTCAACGTTTTCAACATTAAAATTCTTCAGCCATGAAATCATTCGATCCACTCCCAGCCTCACCACTGAGAAATGGAAGTGCCGTCAAGTCACGTGGATCTTTAAAGATTCTTCTGGCTCTAACCTGCATCTTTACGACTGGTGAGGGCCATTCAGTTCAAGTGCACTGTTGCTTGCCTGTGCTCTGAGACGCTAGCATTCCTCCAGCTGTCTGTGTGTGACAGTGGCCCCGAGAGTCATCAGTCTTGCTGGCTGTTGCCAAGGGCTTTAAGTTGGTGATGTTCACAACTGCTTCTGCGCAGTCAAGAGCCCCGACTACAAGAAAGGCTTCATCTGAGTTTGACTGCACTCGGGTCCCAGTTTGGCGTAGCATCCACAAAGGCCGGAGCGGAAAAAGTAATCAATCCATTTAGGGCTATTTTTAAGCTAGGATTAAAATAGGCCACCTAGTGGCTGAGACCTCCGGGGCAGTGCAGAGTCTCTGTAGTGCTGGGCACTGTCTTCTCTAGCTGAGGCCACTGGCTGAGTCTTAGGTGCAGACACTTCTGCTAGCTGTGAGTTACTTTCAAGGAATTCAGTCCTGATCTAAGTTGTCAGTTCTGACAGCCACCAGAGATGTCACAGTCTTTGCCAGTCCCTCAGTTCTGATGTAATTTATTGGACATACAAACCTGTAGTGGAAGAAGCCCCAACGCTGCATGACTCGTCCTTTAAGAAACAGGCACCTCAACCCATCCACTGGTATTTGGAGTTTATATCCATTATCGAAACTGCTCCTTTCTTTAGCAAAGGAACTTAAGATATCTAAAAACAGATGGGGACCAGTTATGTGGCTAGATCAGAAACCACGTTACAACCCCATGGAGAATGTGTTATTAGTACATATCTTTCCTCTCGGTTTCCTTCCCTTTCTTTCAGATTCCAGTGCGCCCAAGCACAGAGGACAGAGCATGTTAGCTTTCTTGTTTCTTGTATTTCAAGTCCACCTGAGAGAGAAGGATCTCGTATACTGAGCTCACATTCTGTTTTCTTGCTGTCTGGAGGCAGAGCCAAAAGCTTGTAGCAAAAAGCAGTCGATTTATCCTGACATATGCTTCGTGTAACTGGAGATGTTAAAAGGCCCAGCGTAGTTGCACTGAACTGAATACAATCATCCCAGCCCGTGATCACCTGACATGCAATTTAGACAAGTGGATTAGTCAACCTGGGTCTAGGCACCTTCACGCATGAACATGGGTGCGGGTTGCCAAGATACTCTCAAGAATGTCCTATGCGTTTACTGAAGCAGGAATCCAAAATTAGGAAAATGCAAATGGCTGTCGAATATGCACAGCAAAAGGATGGGCCTTTGCCAGTTTAGCTGGCTCCCCTCGTAAGCCCGAGTCTGTGTCTTCCATGGAGGGAGGGAGCTGTGGGGCCTTATGTTGGTTACTAGAGATAAAAGGATTCCAGATATACCAAGATTCTCACCAGAAGACCCTTGAAAGAAACTGGCATGTCAAGTGTAGTCAACAAACTACCCAGGAAAGGATAGTCCCAACCTCACTCATGCCCTGCAGCGGTCAGGAGTAGCCAGACATGGGGATGGTTCATTGAGCCGAACCTTTCCCACATCCCCATTTCAGGTCTTTCTCTCCTGGAGCTTCCAAACTCACAGGGCCTGGATACCCACTGGGTTTCCCAAGTCCATAAAATTCTATACCCATACCACTCCATCTGGCCGCATGCTATTGGCGAGAGGGAGAGTCGATTCGGTAAAACCCAGGGTCACTCACTCCCGGGTGAAGCTGTCTTCTGAGGGAGGCCTCAGCTACCTGTAATCCATTGAATGGGTGGATTTGATGGCCCCAAGCCTCAACATTCTGTGCTGTTCATTTGGCAGAAAATTCTGGGTCACTGTTATGAGCCCTGATGTTCTGGCTCCTTCTCCCTCTTTTCCGTTCTGCATCCCCTTGTGGGAGTTAGCAACAGGCCACGGTGCCGGGTGCAGGCAGCTCTGATGGAGAAAAGTTAGCACCATGATGAGGCAAGGTGTCAGATTTCTCTCTCACGCTGCCTTCCGTAGTTTTAAAAATACTTTTCATTGTACAGAGTCATCTGTCACAGCCATTCTGACATAAACATGCTACTGTTTATACAATACATATGTCTAAAACCTATGTTTTCACAAACCCAAAAAATTCTTGTGAGTTCCAGGGAGCCAAATTGAAGGATCCACCTTAAACAGATCAGATATATTGCTCTCAATTCCCTGGTCCTAATTTTTTTTCCCTAAACTTAACTTTGTCCTCTGTTTTGCCAATACTTTAAACCCTGGACACCAGACATTTCCATACCATAAACACTGAACAGGAGCAAAGAGACCAGCTATGCCAGGATGTGACCAGCACCCAGCTTTCTCAGGTTCCCCTGCCCACAAATAAGCAGGAAGCAGTTTTGAGAATCTGCCATCCCAATTCCTTTAACCTGTTGTGCCTAACTTCCTGCCTTTTTATTATAAAAAAGAAATGGGAATGTAATGGTCTGTCCTGTCCCTTTAAGAGACCAGCTCCACCTACTCCCTGCCCTTCCTTCTGCTTTCAGTCTAAGCTTCGATCTTTTGTCTTTCTTTCTCCTCTCCCCCCCTTCTCCCCCTTTATCCCCCCATCTGTGTCTCTCACTCGCCAAGGCTGACCCACTGAGGTCTCTCACCCACTGCACGGCTCCCTGCCTGGGGCCCGCTGCCACCCCTTGGGAACCTGCAGGGTTTTATTTTTACCACAACACCCTCTTCCTGACTCGGTGTTGTTTTTACAGAATATGTATCAGTCATTTTGAATGTAATTTCAGGGATAAACTAAGAAATTATGTGTAATGGGCAATTCTTTCTTGTTTAAGGCAGGATCTCATTATATAACCCAGGCTAGCCTTCATCACCATCCTGCCCTAGCCTTCTGGGGTATGTGCCACTATACAGCTCAGGCTAGCCTCAACCTTTCATGAGTCTGAACTCCTGGTTCTTTGGTCTCTACCTCTTGAATGTTAGGGTTAGAGCTGTGTACAAGCACATCGAGCTGAATCTAGTTCTTTTTCAGTGTGCATATCAAAACGATTCATTACTGCCTGGGTCCAGAGAGGTCCATTTGTAATAGATCTGGCTTATGCGTCTGACGAAGTCGAAGCCGCTGCTTTGGTGAATTCCACAGGGAATACCTGTTCCATAAAGTTTTTTTTTGCGACCTTTCCCATGTGTGCCTTTTCGAACAGAGTATAAAAATTGAGCTGATCAGCTAGCTGACCCGTTATTCTTATCTCCAGTTGAAAATTTTTAGGTTACCACGGCCTATTTATAACTTTTAGTCCCTGATATGTGGGAAGCATTAACCATCCAGAGAGGCTTATGGCTCATTTTGGGGGTGAGAATTGAATATGATTTTAGATTTTTTTTCCCAATGGCCCGTGAATGTGCATTTTTCAGTTTCCTGACGATCGGCTGGTCCACTAGAGAGGACAATGACTCTTTATAGAAACTCCAAGACAGAAGGTATATATTCCGGGACTATCTATAAATTTTACAATTCCATTTTAGTAGTGTTCGTGTTATTAACAAACTTCAAAGGCAGGAAAGAGTCTTTGAAAGTGAAGTTTCAGGGTCAGCAGTGGCGTTGGCTCCACGAATTGACTTTCTCGTTGGATTTTAAAGGTTTTAATCTAGCCTCGCTTAGTCTTCAATGCCAAGCAACCAAAGTGGAATATAGTCTAATTAAAAAAAAAACCATATTTTAAAAAGTTCAAATATTCATTCGAGAAGAGTGAAAAATGGCAAATCCTCACATATGTATCACGATGTGGTTTTTATTTTGCTGTGGATAATTGATCAGTCTTGTCTATTGCTGAAAGTTTAGAATGAGTTTCAAACACTGACTTTACCCTGGAATTCTTCAGGTGGGGCTCAACCATAGCTCCTCCAAGGCACTCTGTGCCAGCCAGGCTTCTCGTCGCTGTGGCAAATGCCTGAGTCAGCTCTGGGCCTGTGAATGAACGAGCACCATGTAGACGGGTGTGCTCACCTCGTGGCAGTCGGCGGGGCGGATATTAAGAATAAGGCATAGTCCCCAAGAACACGGCCTCCAATGACCCACTCCCTCCAGCCAGGCCCCGCCTGTAGTGTCTTTCCCACCTGGTGACCAGATCGCCAACACAGGAGCCTGTGAGAGGGCATTTCATATTCAAACCATCCCACATTCCAGTAACAATTCCTTGGTATTGTTTAAAATGCCCTGTTCGGGTTAAATTTTCCGAATTCTCCTCCCAGTTTTTGTAATCATTTTGTTCAGATTGGAATCCCAAATCACCTTTGGCTGTATGCCTGCTAAACCTCTGCAGATCCAGAGCTGTTTCAAGGGGGGAGAAGAAGCTGAGTTGGTAAAGGGCTCATCACACAAGAGTAAAGACCTGAGTTCAAACCCCAGGACTCACATGAAAAGGCCAAGCACAGTGGTACATATTTGTCCTCCTGTTGGGGGCGGTGGTAAGACAGGAGGGTCCCTGAGGCTCACTGAACAGCCTGCTTAGAGAGCTCCAGGCAGGAGGACACACACACACACACACACACACACACACACACACACCCACACACACCCATACACTGCTTAGAGAGCTCCAGGCAAGAGGACATACACACACACACACACACACACACACACACACACACACAGGCACGCACGCACGCACGCACGCGCACACATGCACGCACGCATGGCCCTACAGCAGTTCTCATCAATTCCCAATTCATGCCATTCATTTCAAGGGATTTTTGTTCTTCAGCTGGCCCAGGTTCTGTTTTTAACCAGTGTTTAATACTCTTTCTTTTATGTTTTTATTAAGGCTTTAGCATATTGGGGTGCAACATTTGATTTTTATTTATGCTGTATTACACCATGAGGCAGGAAATATAGGGGTCACCCAAGTTTGGTGTTGTCAGGGCTAGCCATTGAATCCCGCTAGAGATAGACCTGCCCCTGCAACATATGCTTTCTCTCTCAGAACTAGAAATAATCTCCTGCAAACACACACTCCTTTATCTTTTCCTGTCTCAGCACCCACAGGTGTTTATTGCTTTTGCCAGCTATTACATTAGGGTCACAACAGGACATTTTTACAGTTTGTTCTTTGTTTATTTTTATTATCTGCAACTCTATAGAAAAGCTTCCCTCATCAATGGCCAATTGGTTATTCTAAAATATAGTTCGTGTATTAAAGTCAGAATAAACACTTAAGTCTTCCCAGCTCATCTGATTTTTAATCATTAGTTACTGAAGCTGCTTAAATAACACAGTTAAGATGTCATTGAAAATATGGCTTTGGGCTAGTGAGGTGACTCAGCAGATAAAGACACTTGAGGCCAAGCCTGATGACCTGAGTTCCATCTTTGGGGATTAGAAGTTGGAAGGAGAGAATCCACTCCAGCAAGCTGTCCCCTGACCTTCATATATTTGCTGTGTTACACATGCATGCCCCTCTCAAATAGATAAATACAATTAAAAAATACAAACCTCATCCTCATCCTTTGGATCAGAACCCAATACGACAAAACTGGGTCTCTCAAGAAGTCTATGTCTGTGACATAACATGACAAAGGACCATTTATAGGGACCTGTGTAGTGTGGTTTGAGTCCAGAAAGTTTTGAAGGAAAAATGCTATTCCATCATCATTATGTTCATAATTGTTTATTTTTTCAATCATAAAATAATAATAATAAAACGACATCAACTTGCTGTCCCTAGCATGTTCACATAAGGGAGAGACCTGACAGCTGAGGTGGGATGCTGGGCATAAACTGAAGATCCCTTGAACCTTGTCTGGGCTCCATGGATTCACAAAATAAAAAAAAAAAATCCTTTAAGCAACAGTCACAAGCACCTGTCCTGGCTGGTTTTACATCACTTAACACAAGCTACAGTTATCTGAAAGGAGGGAACCACAAGTGAGAAAATGCCTCCCTAAGACCCAGTTGTAAAGGCATTTTCTTAATTAATGATCAGAGGGGGAAGGCCCAGCCCATTGTGGGTGGTGCCATCCTGGTGTGGAAGGCTCTGTCTATGGTTGCTTTTGTTGATTAATGAATAAAGAAGCTATTTTGGCCAGTGGTTTAGCAGAACAGAGCTAGGTGGGGAAAACTAAACTGAATGCTGGGAGAAAGAAGGCAGAGTCAGAGAGAAGCCATGGAGCCCGGCTGGAGACAGATGCTGGAACTTTATTCAATAAGCCACAGCCTTGTGGCAATACACAGATTAATGGAGATGGGTTAATTTAAGATATGAGTTATCCAGAAATACGCTTACGCTATTGGCCAAACAGTATTGCAAATAATATGGTTTCTGTGTGATTATTTCGGGACTGAGCAGCTGGGAACAAACAAGCGGCCTCCTACAATACCATCCCTGGGTGGTGGCCCTGGGTTCTATAAGAAAGCAGACTGATCAAGCCACTAGGAACAAGCCAGCACCCTTTCACGGCTTCTGCATCAGCTCCTGATTCGAGGTCTGTGCTTTGCTTGAATTCCTGACTTCCTTCAGTGATGAGCTACAATGCTGAAGTGTAAGCCAAATAAACCCTTTCCTCCCCAACTCACTTCTCTGTCGTAGTGTTTCATCGCATCCATAGAAACCCTAAGACAGCACCACATTATTTCATGTTTTATTCTGAAAAAGGCTTAAATTAAAACATTTCTTCATCTGTTAATCACAGTGTTCATGTTATATACTGTCTTAGGATTTCTACTGCTGTGAAGAGACACGTTGACCGTGGGAACTCTTATAAAGGAAAGCATTTAGTTGGGAGGTTTACAATTCAGACATTTTAGTCCCTTATCATCATGGTGGGACACGGCAGTGTGCAGACAGACGTGGTGCTGGTGACGGAGCTGAGAGTCCTACATCTTGATCTGCAGGCGGTAGGAAGTACGCTGAGACACTCAGAATGGATTGATCATATAGGAGACCTGAAAGCTCACACCCACAGAGACACACTTCCTCCAACAAGGCCACACCCACTCCCACAAAGCCACGCCTCCTAATAGCGCCACTCCCTATGAGCTTATGGGGGCCAATTACACTCAAATTCCCCGCATGTACCTAAACCGTCTTCTAAAGGTGCCCTGCTTTCTTTTGCTGGCATCTCCACAGCAGCCGGGCGTGGTATTTCTTCTTACAAAGGCTCACTATGTTTTACCACATAGAAGTAATTCGATAGTGTTGGTGATTCCAGGAATTGACATTTATGCAGGAGGAATTGTTGGCAAGGGGCCTTTGGGTTTCTGGGATGTTTGCCAGAGAGTTTATCTGTGTCTGTCTTCATACGCTTTGTTGACAGTCGTCTTCTGAGCAGGTGACAGGTGTGACCTTCTGTCCCTACTTTTCATCACATTTATTTAAAAACCCTTATCTTAGCCGTGACCCCGTGGCAAACTTCAAAAGAGACAGGTTGTGAGGAGGAAGATTTGGCTGGGGCACAAAAGCTGGACTTCCTGCGGGACCAGCTGCCCTCTGGGCTCTGCATTGACTTCCCAGACACGCCAGGGAAAGGGGCCGTGGCCTCTTCCTGAGTCCAGGAATCTGAAGAGGAAGTAAATCTCTCTCCTTGGGACCTGGAAAGAAGAGCCACGTGTTCAGATTGGAAACACACTGCTTTCCCCCTAGGGATGGCTCTTGGCAAGAGTTTTGTGGGTTGGCCAAGTGCCAACAAGGAAACAGACAGGTCCTTCTCTCTTTTCACTCTCTGCAAGTCTGAACCACACTCTCTTCTCTGGTAGGAATCCTTTCTTTTTTTTAAAGGCAGAAGAGAAAGTGTTTTTAGAGACCATAGCAACTCAAGGGCCCCTAAAAACTACAGTGTCCATGTCAACGTGGAGAAAACCAGTAAGTTGTCATATGACATGTGTCGTGGTGCAGCGAGACCCCCGGATGGAGTCTCCACTACAGCCACACACTGGAATCAGGGCTGTCCACGCATCCTCAGCGCACCCCCTCACCTCCCTGTGGCTCTCCACAGTTAAAGGCTGCTTCTCACAGACGTGGTGAGTCCGGAATCCAGAGGGCAGAAGGCTTGTGTTGGGAAACTGACTTCATCACACAAGAACTTTGTGAGCTTGGGCAATGGGAACTTTTTCCACATCAGATTCTTCACTTCTACCAACAAGACTGTAATCCGACCTACGGTGACGGTGACATAGACCAGTCCAGCACTCAGGAGACTGGAGGAGGACTTTGAGTTTGAGGCCAGTCTGTGCTAGATCATGAAACCCTGTCTCAAGAAGCAAACAACAAAGCCCCCACAAAACCAAGTCTTAAAGCCTAATACTCAAGCTGGCCCTTGCCTTTTCTTCTTCCGTTGTTGCTGCTGGCTGGTGGGGTGGGGCAGCCAGGAGTTGATGTGTACCAGGCTTACTTGACCTTAAATTCTAGCTCTATGAGTTCAGACAAGTCCTTAATCTGCCCCTGCCTTCATTTCCGCCTTTGCCAAGTGGGTTTAAAAATAGCACTGATCTTACAGGATTACGCTGGTGATTAACTGGGTAACAGTGGGAAACACCCTTAGCTGTTGCCTAAAGTTGCCAGGATTTAGGTGGTGTTACGTTAGGTCAGAGGGGAGGGGACTGGGAAGATGTCATCATCCCTTGAACCTTAGGGATGGGTCACTCAGGCAGAAGACACAGGGATAGTTTTATTTTTGAGGGGAAGAGGCAGAGTATTGCACAAACCCTCCGGTCAGCCCCTCTTGCTATTGCAGGAGCAAAGGGGAACTTCCATGTCAATACCGTAGAGAAGGCAGGAATGGTGGATAGGAACCTGCAGGACACTGCTGGTGACAGTGACCCCAGAGACAGAGACGAACATCTGGTATCGGGAAGACGGGGCTTAAAGACAAGCATGGGACACGGAGACTGTAGAGTGAACCCTGCCCTGGGAAGAGGAAGGAAGAGAAAATGACTGTGTGGTCACAGGGAGACCATGGCCAACAGAGACACCGTCTGAAGTCCTCCAGACCTCCCTTGGCTCGAGGGAGCTTCAGGATCTGAAGCAAAAGTAGTCAGATCTCCACTATGGCTGTTCACGTGAGAATTTTCCATTTTCTCACTTAGCCAATCAGATCTTTAGGGAGGCCTGGTCTGTGTGTGGGAGCCAAATCAGGTACAGGAAAACTCAGAAGAAGAACCTAGGTGTGGCTGATCTGGTAGAAGCCTTCACTCACCCACCCATAGCAAATATTGTTTTGAGCGCCTGCTGTATGCTAGCTACTATTCTAGGATCCAACTGTATACCCGACAATGCCTTCCTTTCAGGTACTTGTAGTTGATGAGAAAAGAAGGTTATAAAAACCAAATAGGATATAATGTGATGTTTCTGGGTCCTGGGATATGGATATGTTCGGCTTTAGCAAATGCTCCTAAGAAATTTTCTAAAGTAGTTAGCAGGAGGTACACCCTCAACCAACAGTGTGTGAAGGTCCATATCCTTGCCAACACTTGGCAGTTTCTTTTTCATTTTAGCCATTGTTTTGTATCATAGTTTAAATGAAGTCATTTGTGAAGTTGAGCACATTTTCAATGATTTGTTTTGTCTTCTCTTTGGGTTCTCCCCTTTCTCTCCCCTTCTTTCCCTTCCTTCCCCACTGCCTCTCTCTTCTTCATCTGTGAGCGGCTTACTCCAGTCCACACATCCCGAAGTGGTTGCTTGATTTCTTGAAGCCAGCCAGGGAAGCACAGAAAGCCAGTATGGCTGGAGTAGAGGGAAGGAAATAGGGGCCAGAGAAACGTGGAGGAGGAGCACAGGTTCTGGTGAGTCTTGGTGAGGGTGTGGTTAGTACAGGAGTAGAGAGACCGGGTCACAGAGTGTAGAACCTGTTTAACAGGGTCATTCTCCTGTGTAGATTCATGGTTCCCAGAGATGTCGGTGCACGCGTCCCCGGATTCTTCTGGCAGAGGGAATTAATGCTGCTACTTGCTGGTCTTAAGCACCCCTGGTTGTCTTGATGGCCCCCATGTATTCACAGAGGTCCTTGTAAGTGGGAGACAGGCAGGTGATGAACAGCGTGAGCCAGCTCTGTATTGCCAGAATTTGTGCACGAGGAAGGGAAGGAGTTATGAGCTGCAGCGGTTAGTGTCATCTGTCACCTTGACAGAGTCCAGAGTCACAGGGAATTCGGAGCAGGCTGTCAGGGATTATCTTAATTATGTATTTTAGTCCTGAGTGGGACCATTCCCTGGGGAAGGAAGGGGGGGGAGAGAGAGAGAGAGAGAGAGAGAGAGAGAGAGAGAGGAGAGAGTTTAGCAGCAACATGTATGCATTCACGGCTCTCTCCTAACTGTATGAGGCACAGTGTGAGCTGCTTGCAGCCTCCGCTGCCTTCACACCTCTGCATCTTGACCTGTGAGTTAAAAGCCTTTCTTTATTGACTGGCTTGGTCATGATATTCTATCCCAGGAACAGGAAAAGATTCCAGGACATTGGCGAGGAGTGGGAAAGGCTATGAAATGGGCTCTCAAGTATGCAGAAGGAACTCATGCTGCTGACACCCTGATTGTAGATCCTTGAGGAGCATTTGAGATATGCAGCCCAGAACTCAACTGTGCTGTTTTTAAGTCACTGTCTTAGTTCAGGTTTCTACTGTTGCAACGAAACACCACGGGCCGATGTCTAAGTTAGGGGTTCTATTGCTGTGAAGAGACACCATGACCACAGCAACTCTTATAAAGGAAAACATTTCCTTGTGGTGGCTTACAGTTCAGAGGTTTAGTCCATTATTGTCTTGGCAGGAAACAAGGCAGCATGCCGGTAGATGTGGTGCTGGAGAAGGAGCTGAGAGTCCACATATCTTGACTCACGGGCAACAGGAAGAGGTCTGACACACCACCATGGCTTGAGCATCTAGGAGACCTCAAAGCCTGCCTCTGCAGTGACACACTTCCTCCTACAAAGCCATATCCCCTAATAGTGCCACTCCCTTTGGGGGCCATCTTCTTTCAAACCAACACAGCAAGCAAGTTGGGGAGAAAAGGTGTGGGGTCCCTCTGCAGACCCTGCTGGCTGCTCGATACCCAGCCCCGGGGGTCCTGGAGACAATCAACTGCAGGGAGACACTCAGACACAGCAGGGAGTCCAGTTAAGCAGGAACTAGTTTATTTCCTTATGGCATGCAACTTATAAAGCAAAAACCTACGAATCCCAGAAGAAGCGGAAGGAGAATTAGTTAATCACATCAGCAGTCACGTCTGCGTGAGTTTCTGCTCCTATATCCCCTAATGGAAAACACGTCATCTTACCCCATCTCTAACGTCAATCATCTTCTTTTAAATAAGTCAGATCTCCTCCCGACTTGCTCCCCTTCAGCACCATTTTGGCTGGGAGTATTCTTCATGGGCTTTGCAACATCACTGTTTTTGAATTCTGAGCCCTTTTCTAACTGTTCTGCTTTTGGCGTAGCTCTTCAGCTTTTGGCGTAGCCATCACGCTTTTGGCGTAGCTCTTACGCTTTTGGTGCCAACTGCACCTTTTTCTAACTTTTTTTTGCGCTAATTTGGCCACTCCAGCCTCCTATATGTGCATGCTCCATTCAGCCCACAAAAAAAGGATTTCTTTGGCTTATATATTCACATGCTGTTCATCACTGAAAGAAATCAAAACACGAACTCAAACAGGGCAGGAACCTGGAGGCAGGAGCTGATGCAGAGGCCGTGGAGGGGTGCTGCTTATTTGCTTGCTCTCATGGCTTTCTTGTAAAACACAGCACCACCAGCCCAGGGACAGCACCACCCGCTGTGGGCTGGCCCCTCCCCCATTGATCACTAATTGAGAAAATGCCTACAGCATTTTCTCATGGAGCCATGTCCTCAGCTGAGGCTCCTTCCTCTCAGATGACTCTAGTTTGTGTAAAGTTGACACACAAACCAGCCAGTACAGTCACTAATACTATGATATTTGTTTTAGCAGCAAAAGGAAGCCAGTGCACCTCTTGTGAGTGAAGAAAGCACCCTTAAGAGGCTTTTTGATAACCAGATGAGAGGCAGAGGCAGCTCGGGCCAGGAAGAATAAGTGGAATTGAGGCAGAAAATAAACCAGGAAAGCAAAAGTAATATCACCGAGCATTTAAATGCCCCTCCCCCATTCCATCCTCACATGATGAGGCTCAGAAGAAGAAACGCTTCCTCAAGAGGTACAGGGGGCAGCAGCTCACACCCAGGTTCCAGGAGGTCAGAGCTCCTGGTTTTTGTTCTCATTGGGTGCTTAAAATTGTATCAAAAGTCTTTACTTTGTTTTTACTGTGCTTTGGAAGGGCCAGGTGGAGAGAGAGCAGCGGCTGTGTGTATTCTCTTAGGAATGGGTGAACCCCTGCGTGTGTTCTCTCAGAAATGGGTAAACCTCAGGGCACAGAATCTACAGGCACTGGCCCTGCCTAAAATGGGGGGGCTCCCTCCACCAGAGTCCACACAGAGTCTGGACTTGATTCAGCTGAAGAAGTCTCTGATAGTGAAGATGACAGGTCAGGACAGAACAGGTAGCTGCTGTAGCTGACCCCAACCCAAGGAGCCAACCCAGGAATTTCTCTGTCTGTAAGGAAGTGAATACCAGGGCTCTTTCTCTAGGATAATGTGAAATCAGGCTTACTTAACTAAAGATTGTCCATAGAGGCCAATTCTTCAGGCTACTTTGGGGCTAAAGGACCAGGCTTATGGTCCAGACCACCCAGCTGACCCAGTGGCAGATCTCCCGTGCAAAGGTGTGTGTATATGCTAGAACTGCTCAGCCCAGGGAAATTAGGAGCAGGGATATGTCTCACCTCCGTGGCAGGGGGCACACAGTTGTTCCAGATGCTGGCTTGTGAAGGTTGCTTGGTGTTCTAGTTAGTGTTTCTATTGCCGTGAAGAGACACCATTACCACTACTACTCTTATAAAGAAAATCATTTAATTGGGGTTGGCTTACAGTTCAGAGATTTAGTCCATTATCCTTATGGCAGGAAGCATGGTGGCCTCAACATGGTGCTGGAGAGGCAGCTGAAAGGTCTGGATCTTTGCAGGCAGCAGGAATAGAGAGTGACGCTGGGCCTGGCTTGAGCATCTGAAATCTCAAAGCCCACCCCCCAGTGACATACTTCCTCCAACAAGGCCACACCTAAGGACCTCTGGGGACTGTTTTCATTCAGATCACCACACTTGGGGAAGTTGAGCTGGTTGCCCTGCTCTTCCCAGCTTCTGAGTCCACAGGGTAGGGAGAGTCAAAGGTTCTTGGTGGAATTTTCTGGATGGTCGGTTTTTAAAGCCAGGCCTGAGCCCACTTCATTCTCTAATTTTTCTAGCACTGCCTTCCACTGCAGGTGGGTAGGTAGCCCTTACAAAGTTGAGAATTCTCAACAATTCCCTACTTTCTCTTGAACAAGTTCAACCTTGGATATGCTCAGAAAGAGCATTTATTGCCATCTCGTGAACACTGGCTCCCATTGGGTAAGGCTCTCCCTAGAGCAGAGGTTCTTAACCTTTCTAATGCTGTGCCCTTTAATATAGTTTGTTCCTCATGTTGTGGTGACCCCCAAAATAAATAAATAAAATTATTTAGTTGCTACTTCATAACTGTAATTTTGCTACTGTTATGAGTTGTAATGGAATATCTGATATGCAGAATGATAGCAGATGCTATTTGACCCCCCCCCCCCCGCCCCAAGGGATCCTGACCCATGGGTTGAGAACCATTGCTCTAGAGAGTGTTTAATTAGACTCAGTAGACAGTTGCACACTGGTACACATTAGTATTTCCCCATTTTTTGGGTGAGGAGAAGCACATTCAGCTAAGCTGGAGGATGCGCTGGAGATCAGCAGTGGCCTTGGTAACGGATGTCTCAGCAGTCTTCCAAGTGACACCACCGACCCACAACACAGACAGTGACACTCTCCTTCTCCGGTGAGCTGGTGCTGTTGGTTGACAGTGGAATCCTACTAGACCGGACAAAGACCTTCTCTGCTGCCAGAAAAGGTGCTGTAGAAAGCTCGAAGTAGGGACGGTGGAAAGGCCAGAATTGGTGGGAAGGAGAACAGCATTTGTTTCTGAAGCCACGGCTGTCTCTCAAAGGGGAATGAGAATGTCCTCAGAGGCATGAGTGGCAGGTCCACCTTTGGTCCCACACGGGAAACTTAAACAGACACCAACCTGTGAGCACATTACCACTTACCCCTCATTTTCTCATTCACAAAATTAAGTCACGATACCCCTGGGGACGGGGGATAGGCCGCAGCGTCGGCTGTACAGTACGCAGTCAATATCACTACAGGTAGCAGATTGAGTTTAACAAGCCATATGGGTTGTAATTGTCCAAGTATGATTAATTCATAATGTTTGTTCATTTTATGTCTTAGATTATGGTTTGTTATTATTTCATCTAATTACAGCGCTAAATCCCTTTTCTAGACGCTGTTGGGAACCCTTAGGGATTTTAATATTCCCCGAGTGACAGCAATGACCTCTCTCTGTCTCTGGACTCTGTCTGGGACTCACTCCTTCGTATTGGCAGAAGGGTCACAAAAGGATGGCGTGAAGTTGGAGCAGATGGTGCATCCGTCCGTTGCTGAACTCTCCTGGCAGCCCAGAGGAAGACTTGATACTGAAGGTGCTCTAACGGCTTTCTGCTCAGTTTGTTGTAAATCCTAAATGGGGTGATTGAGGGCTGTAATGAGCAGTGTTGTTGGATGCCTCTGGCTGCAACATCTGGCGAACCCTTCACTAGCCGACAACTGTTAGTCTTGGCCTCCTGCTGTGCCACCCAGACCTTTGGTTTTCAGTAGGTTGTAGACGAGGCTAGAAGCAAGTATCACTAGTTCATGTATCAAGAAGAATAAGAAGAAAAACATACCCCCATAACTTTGTTTTCAGAATTAACAATCCATCTGGTGAAAAACAGAGCCCTGAGTATACGATTACGGAAATAGTTGAAAGCCAGACTTTTATTGTAGTTTCTTAGCGCAGGAATTTAAATTGATATTCTAAGCCTTGTGTAACCTCTCTCAGAGACAAATCCAAATTGCTAGCAGCACCAGGGAAATCTTGGAAAATTACCTCCTCTCCTGAATTAGTGAAGCCGATGCAGGAGGTGCAGGCAGGAAACCAAACACCCAGTCCTCTTACTTTCAGAGTTCCTGCCGTGACTGCTGCCAGATATCACAGTTTTGTGCTCTGCTCTGAGATGCCAAGCACCCCCACCTGAGTCCAGTACCATAGATGAACGCTGACTTTGTGCTGGGACTCCAGTTGATGCTGCTGCTGAAGATGGGGAGGGATGCTTAAGATGCTGTTGTTGCTGCTGCTGCTGCTGCTGCTGCTGAGGTTGGGGAGGTCACTAGTGACGTGGGAGAGGATAGCAAATCTTATCTGATGATGACTTCTAAAGAGCCCAATGTCTGAGAGGCCCTTATAAATGTTGATAACCCAAGATAGAAACTCTACCAGTAAATCCGATACTTCAAATCCTCCACCTCCAGAAATCAACTTTGATAGTGCCCAGAAATTTTATCTAGGGAAAAATGGGTTGAATTGCATGTGTGAGCTAAAAAACGTGTGTGTGTGTGTGTGTGTGTGTGTGTGTGTGTGTGTGTGTGTGAAAAACAGGGTTAGCCCATAAGACAAGTGATTCTTCTAAGATGAATACCCTCAGTGGTCCCTCTTACTTTGTCATAACAAGGGAGACTGAGATTTAGAGAGATTAAGGCCCCAGGTCCCCCAAGTGTAAATGGTGGAAGAAGGGTTTGAGCCCATCCTCCTAATAAACTCGCCACTTCTCAACCACGACCTCCATGAAGATCCCTTAGAAGCCAGCCATTGTTTTTCTTGCCAGAGAAGCTACCGAGTCTCCGTCCTGATCCCAGGCCGTCTTTGTTGTCTGGGAGGAAGGGTCACAGCAGACAACCATATTTGTGAGCTCACGAAATGTGGCTTTGATCGTGAGTACAATATTACAAAACCATAGTTCAGATATTAACACTTTCCTAGGCATGGATGATGAGTAGAAAATGAATGTCAGGGCAACGTGGAGGAGAAGAAAGAATGTTGCCTAGAGCTCAGAACAAGTCTGTCCTTCATGAGGGGTAGGAGGTGGTCAAGTTGTTGGACTTCTCTGAGACCCACTTCCCCTATCGGTGAAAAGGAGAACTGTAGAGTAAATGATGTACAGGGTTCTCCATGTTGTAAGGTCCACAATTTTAAGATGATGGAAACCACGGGTCATATGTGGAAATAACCCCGTATTGGTTTTGGGCCATTGCTTGTATTAAAGTGAAAACGCCATTTATTTGAAGACAAACAAGCAGTATTTCAGTACAGTTTGAAAATGGGGAGAGGCAAACGGTGTGCTGGGAAGTCTTCCTTTCCAAGGGCTAGGACTCACCCCTCTGGGAAGGGCCAGCGAGCCTAGCAACTGCCGGTTTCCCTGATAAAAGGGTTGCAGTGTGGTTATGCCAAGAACTCTGTGTCGACCTGGCCCCGATCCCGGGTCTCTTGTTCATGCCTGCTCCTGCCAGCTGCTGCTTTCTGCTCTAGCTGTTTGGAATCTGGGCCTGGCAATATGGGTCTGCCTTGGCATGCCTCTTGTACGTCTCTTTCTGTGTGCGCCTGTGTGTGTGTGTGTGTCTGCAGACTCAGCATGTCATCATGGTGAGGAATAAAAACAGTGCTCAGATGTGGGCCTTCATCTTTACCTGTGTACTGACAAGTCACCCCTCAACTTAGACTCTCCCTCTGCAATTCCTTCCCCCTCCCTCGATTCCTTTTGCAGTTGAGCCAGCAAAAGAGGCAGCGGAGAGAAAGCAGAGACTGTCCCACAGGCTGAGCTAGCTGGTTGCCCAGCACCTGGAGGAGCGTTGATCTCAGCACATCTGGAGAACTGCATGGTGGAATTTTGCCTGTAGGGTGTACTACAGGGATTGAGGGGATTGGGCACTTGGGTCTCACCAGCTGTTCCTGTAACTCCATTGAGGGTTGGAAGCATCTAAGTGGGTTTGTGAGGGTCTGGACTTGGGAGACAATGCTGACTAAAACAGCAGGTGTGTTTTAGGCACCGTTTTATAGTACAGCCTAGATCCTGAAGCCAGCAGCGGTCTCTCTGTGCCTGGACTTTTCAACTCTCAATACAAATGAGCATTTCTTCTGATTTTTAAGTCAGCTTAAGGTGATTGGGAGTCAAAAAAAAATCATTTAGACAACATTACCTGTAAATTTGTGGGAATTATGGATTTGACAATTTTTTTGAGTGTGCAGACTTGAACCTAGGGCTATAAACATGCCAAGCAAATGCTCTAATATTGTTATATCCTTAGCCTGATTATTCCTTTTTTATTGGTATCTAATTTTGTCTTCATACCCTCCCTCACTCTTGAGCTAATTTTGTCGGTTTTTTGCAGCACAGGCACCTATTTCCGGGTTTGGTGGTTAGTAGGTAAGCCCTGTACCACTGAGCCATGAGCCTAACTTTCAGGATAGGGTTTTACATTGGTAGCCCTGGTAGGCTTTGATCTTACTATGTGGTACAGGCTGAACCTGGTTTTCAGAATTGTCTTGAAAAATGGAGACTGCTTTTGCTTTTCCCAGCTACCCAGACCTGAATAATCACACAGAATCTATATTAATTACAGCACTGTTTGGCCGATGGTGCAAGTGTATTCCTAGCTAGCTCATATGTCTTTAAATTAACCTAGTTCTATTAATCTGTGTATTGCCATGAGGCCGTGGCATTACCTCATTCCCTCCATGTCTTGTTTCCTTGGCGATTGGCTGGCATCTTTCTCCTTCGGCAGCTATATGGCATCTGCTGGCCCTGCCTTCTTTCCTCCTCTAGCTCTGCTTGGATTTCCTGCCTTGATATAGTCTGTCTGGTAATGGGGAATCTCCTTTAGCTAATGGCCGTTGAGAAGCTGGGCCAGGTTGGGCGTGGCTTTGGGTACCAAAAAGGCCCTCTCATCCTCTCTGGCTTTCCCTGCTTGCCATGTTCAATTCCCTTCCTGTTTCCTAGTCATAATCTTTGAGTTCCCTTTAATAAAGAACACCTTAGTAAACCATATTAGGAGCTAGTGTGGGATTCCTTTATTTGTGTTCCCCTCCAGCCCTGCTATAAGTCAAAGCAGCTTCTTTATTAACCAATGGCAATAAAACATATTTGCAGCATACAGAGGGGAATCCCACATCATTTCCCCTTTAGTATCTAAATAAAAAGGAAGGTTTTAGCTTTAACATAATAAACTTACATGTAACAAAGCAGGTATCAAGCAAGAGGTACACTTACATTATTTAAGTCTATTTGTATCTGGAAAGTTTCATATCTAATTTATCTTTTATCATAACTGAGGAAAACAATAATCGTAACTATCTGCCTTCAACTCCATCAAAGACCCCAGAAAGATATAATATTGCCCAAGTAAGCAGGTAGTGCATTGTAAGCAACTTCCAAAACTCTAGAACTGACAGAGACATTGTCCTGCTCCAGTCTTCTGAGTACGGGGGTGACAGACCATGTCATCAGGCCTGCTTCTCATTTGATCATTCCTTCCACTGGTGCTCGTGGGTACGCCTGTCCAGAAGACAGATTAGCTAGAAGCCACCTGCCCTCCCAGAACTTAGTGTGTACAGAGAACACACCCAGTGATATCAAACCCAAAGCAGGAGATGCCAAGAAATACCTAAGAGAAGTGCTGCTGTCCAGCCCTAGGTGTGCCAGGCACAGGGAAGCCTGCTGAACACGGGAAGATCAGGTCCGGCCTCAGGTATGCCAGCCTCGCTGAGGAGAGCAGCTAACATAGGAGAAATGGAATCACTGGGAGGGATGACATTGCCCAGCTGTGACTACTTAGTGTTAACACCAGTCAACTAGCATCTAGGATTAGGTCCACTCATTCTAGGTTGGAACTGACAGGTTACTGGTGATCTGGGGGCTGTGCTATTATGTAACAGATATGGCTAAGTGTGTAGCTTTTCTTTTCTTTTCTTTCTTTCTTTCTTTCTTTCTGTCTTTCTTTCTTTCTTTCTTTCTTTTTTTTTTTCAAGGCAGGGTTTCTCTGTAGCTTTGGAGCCTGTCCTGGAACTCCCTCTGTTGACCAGGCTGGCCTCAAACTCACAGAGATCCACCTGCCTCTGCCTTCAGAGTGCTGGGATTAAAGGTGTGCATCAGTCCAGGGAGGGCTGCGCCCGTGAATTGCACTGCTTTGTCTACCCAGCTATATGCTGCATCTATAATAGTCACTCAACAAACCTTTGCAAAGTAAGTGCAGGGCATCACCGTTCCTTATTGTCATTTCATGAAAAATCCTAGAGCATGGGAAGATGGGGGATTGCAGTTACCCAGGGGCTGCAGGTTCTAGACTTCTCTTCTGCCCTCCCTGTGGCTGTTTTCCCTGCTAAAGCAACCAGCTGACACAACCCCACATCTGGAGAGGGATGACTGAGTGTAATCCCTTCTGCCTATAACGGTCCCAGCAGAGGGGCAATCGCGGAAGCATTTGAAGGGCTAGAGAGTGACAGCAGACAGATGGGCCCATTGACAAGTCTGTCCCCTTGTGGTGCTCCTGTCACAACTGAATTATTCTGTCACTTGTGCTGCCACTAAATCAGGCTGAGCCAAGAAGAGGAAAGACAGTGTTTCTCGTCACTCTGTCGGGGGAGGAGCGCTCCCTGGCTCCAGGAAAGGTTTACGGCTCTCTAGGAGTCCAGAGAGAGGGCAGAGTAGAAGGCAGGATGTGAGCAAGTGGCTGCTGCTACCGTTGGGTCCCGCTTTGTTGTCATTGGCTTAGCCCGGCTCTCTCCTGTGTCCTGCCTGCCTGTATTGAAGGAACCTGGCTTCGAGCTTAGTTGAGCTGATTCCTCACTAGCCCACCGTGCTGCCTTCGTAGTGAGGGTACTTTAGGGGGCCTGTACCTGGGAACCCTCACCTGCCAAGCTCCGATGCCCTCCTGAGTAGAACACTCAAGACCTTTTCTATCCATGTTGCTTGGTCATGCTTCAAGGGCAGCTGTCCCAGGACTCTGGGACGCTCTTGGAAGAAGGGACTAGCTGCCATATCTGTGCCTCTGCCACAGTCTCTGTAAGTGACCAGATTCGAGTCCTAGCAAATGTGGCAGCCACGGAGAATGTGGCCTGGAGTGTACTAGAGCACTTTAAAGTCAGGTCCAGATGTTAATGTGCTAAACACATTTAGAGTCACACGTCAGTCTGCCTGCCTGTCTGTATATGTGTCAAACTACCATCTTTGTATTTGAGCAAACAATTTAAATTTTTTTACACGTATTTTATTTGTGTGTGTGTGTGTGTGTGTGTGTGTGCACTTGCTCGAGTGTGCCAGGACACACATGAAACATTCAGATGAAAACTTGTGGAAGTCATTTCTCTCCTTCTGCCACGTGAGTATCAGGAATCAAACGTTAGACTTGGTAGCCCGTGCCTTTATCCCTGAGCCATCTTGCATCTCACAGTTATTTTTGCATTGCTTATTATATTCTATTTTGTTAAAGTTCCAGCCACGTTGATGTTGGTCTGCATAGTGCAACTGAGTAATAAGAGAATTTATAGAGTGCACAAGCATGCATAAAAATCATACTATATATATTATATTTAGCAGTATTATGCTACATGGTATACTCACAGAACCATGTAATTTATAAACTTGTTCTTGCAGGGGAACCAGGTTGGGTTCCCAATACCCACATGGTCTATAATTTCAGTTCCAGGATATCAGACAGCCTAGTTTAGCCTCCTTGGGAACTAGGCATGCATGTAGCACACTTACATAATATACAGGCAAATACTCAAGCACACAAAAGTTTAAAAATTAATCTTTAAAAATATAGGACTGATAAGAGACTTTTTACTATTGCTGTTGCTTTGAGTCAAGGTCTTACTCTGTAGACCAGGCTAGCTCCAACTTGAGCCTCTTCTGCCTCAACCTTCCCGAGAGCTGGGGCTGTAAGCATGTGCCTCCCTGCCTGGCCAGAGAATGGTTTTCAAGGAGTTTAATGCTTTGTGAGATTCTGGCGCAGTGTGGTGGATATTTAGTAATAGTCCAGACCAGTTATATCCAGAGAACAATTTACTGTGTTCAGAGCTGAGGTCTAGCTGAGCAGTGGGCCTAATGATGTCAGTCTAATAAAAAGCGGACTTACTCCGTGCATACCTAGAATCCTACCACTTGGGAAGCTGAGGCAGGAGGATTTCCTCTTTGAGGTCAGCCCAGGCTACATAGGGAGCTAGTATATAGTCTTGGTAAAATAACATAAAGAAACAAAACACAGAAAAAAAACCCTCTGTCTGCATTTCCTTTTAAGTAAGAGTAATTAGCCTGAGTTGTGGATGGTGTTCAGATGGTGGGCGTGGCTGCTCCCAGGTGATGCATTAACTTGTTCTATTGTTTCTATCTCACTTTCCTGAAAGTGTAACACACTACTGTTTCCATCTTTATCTGGCCTGACGCTGTGGCCTGTCACCTAAGCAGAATCCCGAGGGGAAGCCTTATGACTTGGGGTAGGCGTCTTTAGCTATGCTGAGCAGGTAGAGAAGGGCTTAGATTAGCAGAAATGCTAAGTAAGGGTTTGTGGATTTCCCCATCTTTAGCCGAGATAAAAAATTTCTGACTCCTCAAGTTCCCTGGGAATGTGTTAACAAGACACTTTGTGTCTTATAGACAAAGATGTCACCAAAACACACGGGGACATTTTTAATTTTGGAAACATTAGGGGCTTGGCGATGGGGATGGGAGATTGGTGAGCTCTATACAGTTAAGGGTTTAGACTGTCTACACTCTATGTGATCCCTGGTAGGGCACTTAGCCACTTGGAGCCTCTGTGAGTTGGGGGGCATCTGACAGTGGCATGGCTATATGAGTTACTGGGGGCAGTCTCTGAGGTGAAATCTGCAGAAGTCTGGGTACTTGGCACTCACACTCGGGCCGGCAGATATTAACGAGACCGGGTCTCTTTGGCTTTTCCACACCGCCTCTACTTGCTTGTGATATTTGGCAGTGAAAACCACAGCCCATGTCCTAAGGAGACCCACAGGGCTGTCCTTTTATTTGGGATTCCTATTCCCTGCCCTGATTTCTTTTGCTCTTCCTCCACCATCATCACAAGCTCACTGTGGAATCGCGGCACTCCTGGGCTCTAGAGCTCACGACTGGAGGTGTTTCCTGGTTCTGTCTCTACGAGCAGGCTTCCAAGCCCAGCGGATTTATGGGTTTATGGGTCCACGCCTCCAGGGTAGGGCTGAGGGAGTCTGCTTTCCTGGAGTTGTCTCTCTCAGGCACGTGCACATTCCATTGCTCTGTGGTCATGTTCTTTCTGGTCTGTGAGAGTGTGTTGAAGATTACTACCTAATCATTAAAAAGAAAAAAAGTTTCCAAGCCCCCGAAACTCATCTTGATTTAACCATTTAACATATTATGCAAATAAAATATAATGCCTACTTTTGGGATCTCTCCCATGGTGGGCTTCGCTTGATTTTAGGCAGGGTTAAGTCAACTGCTTTCCTCACCTCAGCTGACTCTCCAGTGTCTGGAATCTTTCATTTTCAAATGTAGTTATGCCAAGAAGACTTCATCATGGAGCTTGAATAGTAGACAACCGAACAAAGGATAGCTTTTATAGTCTCCCATTTCAAAGATTACGTCCTTGTAATGCCTCAGACTGAGTTCAAATGCCGTTTGTGCCGGGTGGTTGGGTAAGTAACTGGCTTCCAAAGGCAGTTGGCAAAGTTAGAGGTTGATATTTCAGCACACAGACTGTGCAGGGACAGCTCACGTGACATGAACTGGGCGCTTTCTAGTCTGCTGGGAAATGGTGATTTTTACATCACCATAGAAGTGTGTAGTTTATGTCCCATTCTTAATTGGGTCTCCTTCCTTCCTCCCTCCCTCCCTCCCTCCCTCCCTTCCTTTCTTCCTTTCTGTGTTGTTTCAGGTAGAGCTCTTTCAATTTGAGGTCGTTTCTTATTTTGAAAAGGTTCTTAATTCAGGATTGGTTAGAGTTTAAGTACCGGGTTCATAATAAAAACAACCCTAAGACATTGTGCCATCAGATCTTCGCTCTGAAATAAGTTAGGTTGTACTGTAAAGAAGTCTCTTTGACAGCTGAAGGAAATTGAGTAATTAACGTCAAGTGAATTAACTAGTTTATTAATTTATAAATTTTCTTCCACACAGTGACGTATCTTAGTGTCATCTTGTCTGCAGAGAACTGTATGTTTTGAGTGGACATTCACACAGCATCTTCATTCTGAGGAGTTTAGAGACTAGGAGGAGACACTAATTTTTATTTCTCGCACATGAATTATTCATTTGCTTTGCGTGTGGGGTGATGTATGACCAAAAGTCAATTGTCTCCTGAAAATAAGAATCTCATGAGCTGGGTAATCAGAGAAGGGAGGAGGAAGGTCATCAAATGGTCTTTCTAGGTATTATGGTCTTCTGGGGAGGAAGGTGAAAGTACCATTTTGCCTTGCCTGTTTCCTCAAATTCCAGGGAGCCGAATTTGGAGGTTGTACGTCCTGAGGCAGGGAGGCTGCCTCGGGTAGTGTGAGACTTGACAACTTTTTCACCATCTTTGCTCTGTGGGTGGTAACTCTGACCCCAGCTCTCTTTTCTTTTCTCCTCGGTATTTTATTGAGAACACATGGCAGGGGATAGCCACTTGGACCAGAAAGTAAAAATTGCTAACTCATAGATGTTTCAGCTCAATACAGAAGATGCTCTTGGTCCCGGGGTCTGCACATCACCATCTTCTATAGTTTGAGTCTGGAATATTGCCCTGAGACCCTGTGTTGGAGGTTAGCCTGTTAGGCTTCTGGGGGGTGGTGGAACCCTTAAGAAGTGAGGGCTTGTTGAAACTCCTCAGGTTACTAAAGGTGCGTGTTGAAGAGGACTGGGGACCCCCCACGTGTTTCCTCTCTCTGCTGCTATGCACCCCTATGTGTTCCTGTCATGCCAGGCTGTCTTACCACGGGCCCAAATCCATCGCCCTCTTATCAATGGATAGGAATGTCCATAACTCAGACTCTGAGAAACCTTTCCTCTTTGTAAGTTACTTCATCTTAGGTACTTTTGTTATAGTTACAGAGAGCTCACTCATACACTACCTAAAACATTTCATTAACGCTCTCTGTACTTACCCAAAATTCCATAGATAGTCACAAAACAGAAAAAAAAAACATCATTTAATGCCAATTATGAAACAAAAAGAAAGGAGTCACCTGGGAGAAAAACTTGATTTCCCTGTACAAGTGTTTGCGTGTAACTGCAGAGGTTCTATTTATAGCCATCACGTCTGTGACAGCTACAGAGGCAGGCTGACGCGGGACTGTCATGTCGGAGCACCGGGTACCTATGGCAGCACGACAGTAGAGCCTTTCCTACCGTGAAATGACATTCCGAGCACTGACAGCTCTTGCTTAAACTCTCAAAGGGAAAATTCGGAACACAAAGCTATGCGTGTATGTAACGTGGAGGAAGGTTCCAGGCTCAAAACTGCATTAGTTTTGATACATGAATGTACAGTTGATCATTTGAATGCCGAGGACGTGGATGGATGCTGGGTGACAGACGTTTCCTGGGGAGACACAACACACAGGCCTCTTCACTCCGGAAAGGGAACCCGGGATGGACCAAAGTGACAATTGCAGTAATGTATCCAACTTGGCGAACCAATGGGACTGCCCTGGGGTTACTAACCAAGGTGTGCGATGAAACACCATGACCAAAGCAACTTGGGGAGGAAAGTGGGCTTTTTTTGGCTTACACTTCCTCATCACTATGTTTTATTGAAGGAAGTCAGGGCAGGAACTCAAAACAGGGCAGGAACCTGGAGGCAGGAGTCGATGCAGAGGCCATGGAGGGGTGCTGCTTTCTGACTTGCTCTCCACAGCTGGCTCAGTCTGCTTTCTTATAGAACCCAGAACCGCCAGCCCAGGGCTGGCACCGCCCACAATAAGCTGAGACTTTCCCCATGAATTGCTAACTAGGAAAACTCCCTACAGTCAGATCTCACAGAGGCTTTTTCTCAATTGAGGCTCCCTCCTTTCTGAGGAATCTAGCTTGTGTCAAGTTGACATAAAACCAGCCACCACAAACGGGGAGGACGCAAACGTAGCCACATCACTGAAAATCTCACCCCCACATGGATAACAATTCCCGAATGCCTGGAGCTCTCTGTACAGCTCACAGTCTGAGAATCTCTCTCTCTCTCTGGAGCTTGGCTGGCCAGAGTCTCCTCCCCCAGCAAGCAGTTGCTTACTCCATTTATAAAGCCAGAGACAGGCCTTCTAGAATCTTCCAAGTTTCTATTTCCCTTTTGTTTGCCTCGGAGTCTCCTGAGCCTTTCCCTCCCTCCTGGAGGGGATGTTTCAATTTGGTGGGAACTGCTGTGTAACAAAGGAAGGCTCACTGTCATTTGAGATTGTCTGCCTTGCAGAACAGGCACGGCCCACGACCTTGACCACTAAAGGCGTGTAGAAACTGCCTCCTCTAATTATTTTAGCCATGAGAAACGCCTCACACAAGTTCAAACCTTCCCCGTGAGGCTACTCCAGACCCCACAAGGACCCCTTCAGTCCAGCCTGGGCACCCTGCCTTGACCAAAACACTCCAGGGAGGGCCACTGCCGCTGCCACTGCCTCTTCCCTTTGTCTGGATTTGTCCCTTCGGGGAGCGCTTGCTCATTTTCTGTCTGCTTTTCCTTTCAAGCTAGGTGTGATTGTTGGATGTATTCAGGCAAGACTTCTTTAGCTCAGCCCTTGGACATTTTCAACGAGAGCCTGACTTTCAGGGGTAGTATGGCACTGGGTGATTCTCACTGGAAGATCCCAGAAGACTTTCTCTACTCAAATTGCTCACGGTGAAGGACACTGAGTTGCTGTCTTCAAAGAGGAGACGTTTCAAACCCAGATGTCTAGTCACCTCTCTTCCTTTTCTGCCTCGGCACCAAGTGAAAGGTGTTCCAAGCTTTCCGTGACTGCTGATACCCAGCGCTCTGCAATGGTGTCAGCCCTCTTCCTTCTTGGATTGGCCTTGCTTTCGCTCACAGGATGAGATCCACACAAGTTTTGCATTTTGTTCCAAAGCCAAGGTTAGGGTGTTGAAAATGAGGCACCGAGACCAGGGATGGACAGATCCTTGGAGTCTGGGCCTTTGTGTCCAGCTTGCAATTCCTATGGCTGACAGGACAAGGGTCTCTGCCTGCTCCCTGTCAAAATCCATTAGCTTTGCTAAAGGCTAAAATGTGGAAATAACCAATAAAATTCTTGCAAACCGAATGCAGAAGCTGGACATTGCTTTGGCAATGCAGGAGTGTGAAATGACTGATGAGACCAAGACCCCTTTTCTACAGTGAGCCTCTGTTGCTGAGAGCTGGGTGGAGACACCCACTGCTTGGTTTTGACTTCCAAAGGTTCTGTTTGCCCAGCAGGGTCAAGATCAAAACTCACCAACCCAAGGCTTTTCCATTTATAGCCATAGTTATAAACTTGCTATTAAAAATAAATCCAAAAAACAAAACAAAACAAAAACCCAACAACAACAAACACCTTTTGCTCATTTGTGTCTGCATGGTGTGTGTGTGTGTGTGTGTGTGTACATGTTTACGGGGGTGTGTGCACAGGTGTATGTGGTACACCGTTCATGCACTTGTATGAGGAGGCCAGCAGGTGACTTTTCAACTCTTCTCCATCTTAGTTTCCGAGACAGGCTCTCTTGTTGAACTGGGAACTTATAGTTGCAGCTGGGCTCCTAGGTCAGTGAGTTCTAGACATCCATGCATCTCTTCACAGGACTTGGGCTGCAGAAGTGCGCCACCTCGCACAGCGTTTGTGTGGGTGCTGGGGATCTGGACTGAGGTCCTCAGGTTTGTGTGGCAACCCCTTTACCAGCTGAGCCCCCTCAGCCGTGCACAGGGCTTGTTCAAAGCACTAAGACCTCACTAGCTGACTCTTCAGCTTCTGGAATCTTTTTTCCTGATCTCCTGTATAATACGCTATTTCTTCATTTCTTTAAAAATGGAGTTGGGGGAAGGGCCCAGTGCTGCAAGCTGCACAGCTTTGGGGTTGATCTGACCGGGGTGATGAGGGATGAAGGTAAGACACGCAGACATTTGTTCAGGGAGGTTGGTATCGGACATGCCAGGCACCCTAATGGGGATCCACCAAAGCCTGGAAATGCAGTGCAATTATTTATATATCTGCACGGAGGAGGCAGGTTTGTTGTATGGGGCTGAACGAGGAGACAGGTCTACCTAATCTTAAAAGGATGAAGTCCATACAAGGGAACAGTTTCAGGTTCTGCTTATTGCGTAGGAGGAAATTGTGGTTGATACTTTCTGGGCATACCATCAACATCTGTGCAAAGACCAGATGTTAGTTCCCTGAGCTGACCTAGGTGAGACTTGGCCATTCTCATGGGTCTGAAGCACTGGGATCCGTGTCACAGTTGAGTTCATATTGGTAATACACATCCACTCAGAACTTTGTCTTTTCCCCACTTAGCATCATTAATATCTATTTTTCCTTCCTTAAATGACTCATATCCCTTACCTTCCCAGTAGATGAGCTGAGCACAGGACGTTGCAAAACAGAAAATATGAACATATGCATTTTTCTAAAACTGTACGTATGGTATGCTGGGAAACTCACTGTCTGTTCTTGTGTATCATACATGAGAGCTCCAGCATGTAGCCCTCAAGGCAGATATGAAACTTCTTTACCCTGTGTAATGCTGACTGGGAGCGTTTATTTACTCTATTCTTTTGTTTGTTTGTTCGTTTAGACAGAGTCTCACTGTATAGTCTTGGCTGTCCTGGAACTCAATATTGTATGTAGATCAAAGATCAAACTCACAGAGATCCATCTGCCTCTGCCTCCCAAGTGCTGGAATTAAAGGTGTGCACCATCACGCCCAGCTATTTGTTTTATTTTTAAAGTTGCATTTTTACCTTATAATTGTATTAATGAGATTGTTTTGAGTACTTATCAATCCCCAAACTCTCCAAGAAGAGATGTACTCACCTTTTTTCATCTTGAGAGCCAGCTTCTCTTCCATTAAGTTGATCATTTGGAAAGTCACGGATGGAAAGAAGAGAAACAAAAAAGTAACTCTTGTGCTGATTTCTTATAGCCACTATAATATTTTCATTACTACAACAGGAAAACGGGGCAAGGAGAAAAGGTCCTCCTCAACTTTAGACTTATCATTGTTTTAAAATGAATACTCAGATCTTCATAGCAATGTCAATAACAAAGAAAATGAACAGGAAATAGTGCTAAGAGCAGATGGGGTGAGAAGTTTGACTTTCAAAGAGCTACATTAGGCCATGGTCCAGCTGTCTATTACCTTGTGATAAACCATTCCCCAGTTAACACCGCAGCACACACAACTAATGTAGTTCCTTTTTTCCCCCCAGAAGGCTATCTTTAATCTACAAACAATGCTGGCAATATCCTCAGATAAGAATTAATCCATACTCTCATACCTCATGGATTTCTTAATCTAATCTTCTGAAGCATTGCCTCTGGAAATTAAAATGATTTTTTAAAAAGTTTCCTTTTTAAATTTAAAAAATAGTTGACAGCAAATGCCCAATTCTTTTCAGTACCTTTCGTCCCAGCCTGGTGTGCTACTCCCTGAGTTCACCTCAGGGTGCTTGGTTTGGTTTCACATTGAGCTTTAACAGATTAGCCAGGGCCGGCAAGATGACTCAGAGGATGACGGTACCAGCTGCCAAGCCCGATGACACGAGATCAGTCCCCGGGACTCTCACATGGCAGAAGGAGGGAGATGACAATCCCCAGGTGACCTGTGACTTCCACACACATGCTGCCACACTCGTGTTCCCACCACATATGAAATAAACAAATGAAGAAAAGTTGTTTTAAAAGATGAGTCAACATCTTAGGTTTAGTGCAAAACTCCAAATTTTTAACTTCTAGTGGAGAGTTGTGTCATGTGGTTGGGCCAGACCTGAGTAACAGCTGTCACCACAGAAGACATTATTATCTCTCTACCACTTCCTAGTGCTAAATGTCATTTTCATGTGCTTGCATCTGCCCCACCCACTACTTACGATGAAGAAATACACATCTGGACTCAACCTTTGTTAAAGATAGGAAAACACAATATAAATGTGTGCATGTTTGGGGTAGGTAGTGGCGGGCAGGCTTTTCCTACATGTTCACAGTGTCCCTGCCCACATGGCTTGGATGAGTTAGTGTCTGCTTCTGCTTACATTCGGAACCTTCACGATAATGACTAGATGGTAGTTTTGTTCTTGACGCTGTTGTTTGGTGGGGGGGCGGGGATGGAAGTCAGGCCTTTACGCGGGTTAGACAAGGGCAATCCCACGGAGACACATCCCCAGACCCAGGCTGCCCTTAAGTGCTTAGCACCTCAGTGCATAGCAGAACCCAGGGTAAAAGCAGCCGTGAGAGGAAAAAATTAAGTCCCTAAAACTCTGGCTTTTACTCTGCCCGTGGTGGCGTTCTGAAACTAGCCCCAAAGAAGAGAGAATGGATTAACAGTCGATAGACACTCTGCCTGGAGAGGTGAATTCACTTTATTAACCCTTTGAGTCTATTTGGGGTTTTTGCTCCTCAGGATATGGGGTTTTAATCCCTTAGTGTCATTTCAGAAGAGTGGCAGCATCTCCTTCTTTGTCTTGGAATCCTGTCACCTTGTTATAAGGGAGCCCAGGAGGCTACAAAGAGACGCCTCTGGAGGAGAATTGTGGCCTCGGCTGATGTTTTACCATCACTTTATTATTCCCGTGAAGGAGTCATCTTGGAAATGGACCCAGGCGTCCTTGCCCTGAAGTCACTCAGCTGCCCTCATGTGGAGTAACGATGAACTGCTCCTGCGGAGTCTTAACTAAACTGTAGAGTTGTACCCAAATGCAAGAGAGTTGTTTGAAGCCACGGATTTAGATGGATGACTTAAATTGTTATTTAGTTTCGAATCTATGGGTGTCTAGTGTCTGTATTCCCAAAACCTTGTGTGGGTAGCTCTAGTTTCTTACATGAGCCATTTCTTCTTCCGGCGTGTGTACCATGGCTTCTGGGGCGAGCTTGCCATTCAGTTTAGTTACATGGGAAGTGTTGGCCGCAGAGGTATCTCTGGCACCAGGCACACGGTAGGCTCTGGGATGCACCAGGTAAGTAAGACCTCTCTGCTGCATTCGTGAGAAAGGTCTCTGCGTTTTCAAATGGATCTAAACCTGAGAGAATATTGATCCTAGAACTTCCAGGAGACTCCAGGTTAAGCACGGAGAATGAGGCCAGCACAGTGGGGGCTGGGCTGAAAAGGAAAAGAACCGAGACACAACGGTACTGGGTTTGGCCCAGCTGTGTCTTAGGTCATCTCTACCCTCAGACAACAAGGGCCAATAATAATTTCTGTTTATCTTGCCTGGGCCAATTTGAATTAGATTTTCGATCACCTGACCAGGAGTTCCAGGCACAGGGTCTCTGAATTTGAATTGTGATGCTGATATTAAAAAAAAAAATGTATTTGACACAATTTCATATTACAAAAAAAATGAAATAATGATACAAAAGATTCACATATCCACCTTGTCCAGATCTCCCAAATGTAAACAATTTTACTTTTGCTTCCTATTTTCTCATTCTATCTACATACATACATGCATATAACATGTATCCGTGTAACTTTTTCTAAATGGATTGACAATAAACTTAAAACTCAATATTCCTTTGTTCCTAAATACCTCAGTGTGTTTCTTGGCTAGAGGAACATTCTCCTACATAAGCAGAGTGTAGCTACCAAAGTCAGGAAGTTTGCGTTAGTAGAACGCTATTATTTCATCCATTGGCCTTGTTTAGGGTTTTCTGCTTGACCCCAGGAATGATCCTCACAGCAGAAACTGGAGATTTTGGAGCATGCACCCCCATCACTATCGAGTCTCACTAGTCTGTCTCAGTCTGAAGCAGCCACTTGTCTTTTCATAACAGATGTATTTTAAGACTGCAGGCACTCACTTTATGTCCCATCATTTAGGTTCATCTAAAGTTCCTCATGATTAGACTCAGGCTGTGGGATTTTAGCAAGAACACAGCAGAGACTCTGCACCAAATTAAAGCAGGAGGCACAGAACCCTTTGTCCATTACTGCTGATGGCCATGTTGAACCTTTATCCGAGGTACTAAATGCCTATTTCTCCAGTATAAATGTGTTATTTCTTTTTTGTAATGAGTAAATGTCTTGATACTTGTGTGGATATACCTTGCCATTCCTCAAACTTTTACCCATTAATTTATATGATTTTTCACTTCTAAAAATTAGTGCTATGCTAGTTATCAAATGGAAACTTCCCTAGTTCTGTATATGTGATTGGCTTTCTAATGTAACAAAGAACATTCCCATCCAATAAACATCCAATGAACATTTGATTAATCAATCTAATCTCTCTCTGTCTCTCTCTCTCTGTCTCTCTGTCTCTCTCTCTCTCTCTCATATGGGCTTGTAGAACTCAGTTCTATTCAGATGTCAATTTGAACTTGCTTGGGCTTTGTAGCCATTCACAGAGTTGCAGAAGCGTCCTTAAGGTGAATGACAGGTTTGTGACGGGAAACCAGCACCGCGTCAACTCTGTCCTAAGGAATACGAGAAGCAATTTCAGAATGAATACCCCCGTCTAGCAAGCAAGAACCTTCTGAGTACATCTGTTTATATTGTGCTGACTTTCAACTGTATGTATTTAAACAGCTTACCTTACCGAGCTACCTTTCTCACTGGGAGCTGTGACGCTAGTCACCCTATCTAGTGAGGAAGGCAGGGCACAGAGAGGCTTTCTTGGAGGGATATTATTCTTGACCCCCAGCCCAGGCTAAGCTAATGGACAGCCCTCACCTGCAATTGGGCCGCTTGGGCCACCTGGGAACTGGGTCCTCTGACTCCCTTCTGCCCTGACAAGCTGCCTTTGGCTCATGTTGCCGAGAACAGAAATGAGTGTCCCCTGCTGAACCTTGCCTGCATAGAGGAGTCTGAAGTACTAATAAATTATTACTGGCATTTTAAACCACTAAGTGGGACCTATCTGCTACGCACCAGCGAACAACTGGGACTGGCTTTGGTACCCAGAGGTGACATGGCGCTGTCAGAAAGCCTAAAATGCACACCAGTGTGTTTGGAACTGGAGGAAAGCAGAATCTGGAAGGACCTTGAAGAAGGGCTTAGTTGGAGCTTGGTGACTTTGAGGACATTGAGTGAGGATTTAAGGGAAAGTGAGGCAAGACCTTCTCAAAAGTGGTGGGAAGAGGATTTTGCCTACAGCGACATAAAAAATAGAGCACACAAGGCGAGCTGGTGAATACCACTAAGGGGAGGTTTGGGAAGAACGGGGGAAGTGCCCGGTGGAGCCGCGTGCAGGGTTCTCTGTCAGCGCTTAGAACACAAGGCCTTTTAATTTTAGACGTCACAGTGCCCTTGGAGGATAGATCACTGTAGTGGAAATTCTAACTGATCTTCATAATAAAAGCCCAGAGTCAGATATTAGGGGGTGAGCGCTGAAAGATCAGAGAAGCAGGGCAGCCAGCCACTAGTTCTTACCTCTATGAAATCCTCAGGCCGAATTGGGTATGCTGTCCTCAGACCGGAAGCCTTGAGCTTCTGTCTCCTCCCACTTTATATCCCTCTATCTTCCCAGCCGTATCATTTCCCATCTCCACCTCCCTAGTGCTGGGATTAAAGGTGTGAGCCACCACCACTTGACTCTGTTTCTCTTTTAGACTGATTCAATCTCGTGAAGCCCAGAGTGGAACTCACAGAGATCCTTCTGCCTCTGTCTCCCAAGTGCTGGGATTAAAGGTGTATGCCACCACTTTATGGCTAACTAATGTGGCTAACTCTGCACTCTGATCTTCAGGTAAGTTTTATTTGTTACAGCACAAACAAAACATCTAAGTCCCATGGTGATTTGTTATGCAGTAACTTTCAGCTGGTACGAGTTGAAAAATAGTAAATTCTCCAACTGAACACAAACACAAACTATTTCTGTGTATATTAATAGTTGTATTTGTCGAATTAGAATATGTAATTTATTACATATTCAAATGTAGCAATCTGTGTAATAGATTATATAGCAGAAGGAAACTTTGTGTCTAAAATTCAAGTGCTGTATAATGCCTTTAAGTAGTGTTTATTTCATTTAAATAGTTGGGGCTGAGAAGATGATCACTCTCAATGCATAGCTTTGACCTTGAAACTGGGAGTCCAAAGGCACAATCAGAGGCTTTCCCTAGAGCTCATCTCTATCAGGGAGATGCTGAGACAGAAAGCAGTAGCCTAGATCTCCCTCAGAGTACTGTCATCAAACAGGGAGGAAGAACGGAGTCACACCACATCCGTAGCTGAGATATGATTTGCCATTAGCTCTTCCTGCATCCCGTTTATCCCCAACAGAAATAATTTCCTCCACAACTGCCTGGTTCCTCCATGTCCCTCTGCCCTTTGAAGAGGGCACATAAGTTTCTAAGTCACACTGGGCTTAGGGGTGCTCATTTTCATCCCTGTGATTTTAGTGTGTGTGTCCTGTAATCTGTGAGCTGGTCTGCCAGGCTGGTAAACTCGATAACTGAAATGTTGAAGGGGGGGACAGGGAGACATTAGTGGGAAGAAGGCTTTCTCTGCAAGGATGGGGACCTGAGTTTGAAAATCCAGCATCCACATGAAAATGCTGGGCATGACTGCATGTGCCTGCAACCCCAGTACTGAGGGAAAGAGACAGGCACTCCCCAGAGCTTGTCTCAGTAAAGAGGTTTAGCTTGGGGAGAGACCCTGTCTCAACATGTGAGCCTGTGGAACACTTAAACCATAACATAAAGTTTGGGACGATTCTATTAAGTTGTAAAGATCCAAAACCAAAGAGGGTAACATTCCTAAACAGTGTAGTCACAAGAAAGGGAGCTGGGAGTCAGTGGGGAAGTTTTCACAGACTTTGGATCCCTTGGCTCTATCAGGTTTTATGACTGTACCAAATAGTTGTCCCTACCAGACAGTTTTGAGAAGCCCATGGGGATGTTTTCAGAATCACTCTGAACCATGTCTGTGTGGTGTCAGGGTCTCCTTCTCTGCTGGATCCTGGCAGCGGATGGGGCTTCTAGCCCCGAAGGCTTCAGTGGTTGGTTCTTCTCTTCCGGTTTCCAGTTGAAGGGTTCCCCGAGCATCACTGCGTACATAGTGTGTGCTTGCTGTGCTTTCTGACACATGACCTGGAGTTCTTCACCAAGGAACCACGCTCCCTTCTCTCCGGCGCCCCGCTAGGAAGGCCACCATCCAAATTTGGGCCTCAAGTAGGAGATAAATTCAAGAGCAAGGCTTTGTGCTCCTTCCCTTTCTGTAATCCGCTCAGTCTCAGAATGCTAGGGCCCATCTTTCAAAAGGACAAGCTGTGGACTTAGCTCCCCAGGCATTCAAGAATTTTCTGACTGACTCTCTCAACCATTTGTCAAGTATTTCCAGGCAAGTTTGACGCTCTGAGTCTCTTAACCAAGCAGGGGAACTGTCCTCCAAACATAGCTCAGGACGATCCTGTCGCACTTTACAGAGTTCTGGTCAGCAGTGGTTAAATGCTCTTGTCTTTGGTAGCTTTTTAATTGATAGTTAATTTCATTTTTGCTTTTACGATGCTGAAACACCCCGACATCCTCTCCTACCTAGAAAACAATGATTTTTCTCTCGGGGTTGTAATTTTCCTCCCTTTGGATGGTTTCTCATTTTGTCTCGATTACAGCCGAGTAGATAGTAAATACGTGCTAACCCCGAGGCACTAATTGAGGGGCCCTGTGTGAAAATAAAAACTGGGGCTTCTACATGCGTTCTGTGATTTCCCTCTCTCAAGTCCAGTGCTTGAATTGGAGATGTAAACATCTTGATCAAAACTTTTCAGGTGGTTATCTTGGCTTCTTTGTGATTTAAACTGTAAGCTCAACATTTGTTGTCTCAAGTACCCTTGGAGGGAGAAATACTCCATCACATCCTCTTGCCATTCCACTCCCCGCTGCCTCCCCCCACATGTTTCAAACAAAAGCCTGAACTCAAAGGGCTCACACAGAATTTCAGAAGCCCATGATTACTCTTCAGAAATTAAAAAAAAAAAGAATCCCCACATCTGACAGAAATTGTTAAGAGTCTACAATTAACAAATAGATATGGCATTAGCGTTTTTCTAATCAAAATCTATTGTTCTGCCGAGGCTCCGAGCCGTTGTTTTAACTGACAGTGGCTTGCCCTTCCAGGAAGCCCGGGGAAAGAGTGGCTCACGGAGAGGTGGGTGAATGTGTAACCACGCTCCCGTACTGGGGTCCTCATCTGTCAGCTCTCCCCACAGTAGCTGAACCCCTGCCCCATCTCAGGAGGGTAGCAATGTGTTCCTCAAACTAACCCTTTCTTTCCCGGATGTCCTCAAAAGGAAAGAAAAATAAAAGACTCATAAGTTCTTGTTGCACCCAAATAATGATAATAATAATAACAGCAACAACAAATTTAAAAAGAAAGGAAGGAAGAAAAGAAAAAAGAATCAGCGGAGCGGGATATGGGAGCATCTAGATAGTGTCCCTTCTGATAGAGAGGGTCCGTTCCACCCTCATCTGCAAAAGTCAAGGCAAGCAAAACAAATTCTCTTGAAGTTTTCAGAGGTTTAAGTACTTAACTGGGCCATATAATTTATTTAATGGCTCAAGGACTTCAAGTGTTCTTTGGTGAAAGGAAGTATTGCCAGGGATGTGATTTGTTGGTAGACAGGTTTTCATAAACAATGGTCCACCTAACTTAAAAAAAATCATAACTGCTGCAAATGAAAAAAGGGGAAGGGAAGGGGAAAGGAAAGGGGAGGGAAGAGGGAGGGAAGGGGAAGTCCTCCATTCAGTTTAAGGAACAGAAACTGGTTCTCTGCATCAACGATTTTGATGTTTCTGGGGTATTCTGCAAGGATGCTCCCAGACATAGTCACCACACTGGTGGCAAGCAGAGGTTGAGCATCTAAGACCTCTCCCGGACCCAATATGCATGCCAACCATGTATGCTGGCAGGTTTCCTGCCAGCCTGTTTAGTGGCAGGGACAGAGCCTGGACCTTCCCTGGTAAGCGAGCGCCTGCTCAACTCCATCTGAGCAGGGCCCCTGAGAGAGCTTGAAGGTGTTAAGTCCTTCTGGCCGAGACTGCTCTTCACCCTTGAAATCCTGCCTGGGGAACTTGGCTCAAGCTGATGAGAAAAAGGCACATTCCAAGGCTGGACCCAGTGCCTCTTGTCAGAACCACAAACAAGACCAGGGAATAGACTATAAACAAGGTGTACATGTTTTATTTAAAAAATTATCCCTTAGAAACAGGTATCTCTTTTCAACATCATTTAGCTGCTTGGCAGTAGCATCAAAGGAACAACCCTTCCCTGGAAGGTGAGTTCTGGGTTCTTCCAAAGGCAGACGGTCCTCAGTTGTCTCCATTCCTATTCCTGTGCCAGCCTATGGAATCTTGCTGTTCCCGGGTTACCCTGGCCTGTATTCCCTATGACTTGCAGACTAAGGGATCCTGCTCTGGGCCATGAAGTACACTGATCACTACTATTTGTGTGACGCTTGGCATCTGCCACTCAGAGTGACTCTCTCAGCCTGTCTGCCTGGCCACCCGGGATTTCTGTTCTCTCTGGCAGCAAGATTAGGACATTGGGAGGAGGAAGTCTGGAGACCTGGGCACTGGATAACAGGTGTCAGCTAGACGGTGTGATCTGAATATGAGTTTGTAGCTCCTGGGTATCAAGGGGCCTCCATCTCATGGGCCATCTGCTTGATGGAGGGTGATGGTCAGAGGATGACCACAGCAAGAGCCCTCATGAAACCACAGAAAGTTGGGTAGAGGTCCTTTTTGGCTCAGACCAGGGCTTTTGCCAAAAGTCATGTTCAATTACTGAAGCTGTGACAAGAATAATCTGGTGGGTAAGGGCATGCTAAGATTTTCAGCGTGCCTCAAACATGATTTGAGCAAGAAGGTAGAGGCAGACGTGCGGCAAGCTCATAAAGGGTGTGGTCAGAAGGATACCTTGGTGGTCAAGGGGAAATTTTAAGCATGAGGCCAACATTAGCATCTAGGAAGGAAAAACCTGGAGATGTGTGAAGTCAGCATAGTGGGAGGTCTTTCAATACTGTTGGAATTTTAGCAAATGAGAAATTCAGGGATGAAGGCAGGTCAGGCGGAGGGTGCGTGGCCAGGGCAGATCCAACAGATGCTCTGGGAAAGGCTTCTTCAGGAGAGTATTATAAGATAGACCACCTTAGTAGATGTGGAGCTATTGGTTTCAGATGGAAACACTGATTTAGAGAACAGCAGTTCCTAATCTGTGGGTTGTGACCTCTTAGGGATCATACATCAGATATTCTGTGTAACGGCAAGAAAGAAAATCACCCCCAAGGGAGTGATACTATTAGGTGTGGCCTTGTTGGAGAAGGTATGATCTTGTTGGAGGAACTGTGCCACTGTGGAGGCGGGCTTTGAGGTCGTATCTGCTCAAGCCATGCCCAGTGTTTCAAATCACTCCTTTTTGCCTTTAGATCAAAATGTAAGACCCCTCAGCTCCAGCACCACCTCTGCCTGCTGCCATGCTCCCCACCATGACAACAATGGACTAAATCTCTGAACTGTCAGTGAGCCACCTCAGCTAAAGGTTTTCCTTTATAAGAGTTGCTGTGGTCATGGTGTTTCCTCACAGCAATAGAAACCCTAACGAAGACATCCTGTATATCAGATATTTGCATTATGATTCATAACAGTAGCAGAATTACAGTTAGGAAGTAACAATGGAATACTTTTAGGGCTGAGGGTCACCACAACATGAGGAACTGTATTAAAGGGTCACAGCATTAAGAAGGCTGAGAACCTCTGTAACAGAGGGAAGATAGATAGACCCTCAAAAACTAACAAGAAATTTCCTCAAACTAAATAATCTTTTCTCAGCATCCCCAGTGCTGGGATTACATGACTCTGGGTGGTGACAGGCTGGCAGCATCTCCCAGCCAGCCTCTAGTTGGTACCATCTTGCCGGGAGCTGGTTTGTGGAGTTCAGCAGGTTAGCTACATTAAAGACACTTTCAGCCTATGTTGTGCTCACTTCTGATGTACTTGCTGAGATGTGCGTCCACCAAAAGCCTCTGCACTTGATCAGAGCAGCAATAGAGGCCTCAGTGTGTCAGCCCATCCTTTGCTAGATTCTTAAAACACGCCAATCAGGTGGCCTCCGGCATCTAGCTTGCCCACTGTCCTAGAGGCGGGCTGCAGCTGGTGAGTGAGCCTGCTCGGTTTCCCCAGTGTTGAAGACACTGGGAACAGAAAGCCTTCCCCTGCTGGCATGTAAATTCTGAATAACGGAAAAGTCACTGATGTGCCTAACTTGCAAAATAAGATAGCACTGACTAGATCTGTGTTTTCCGGGCGCACAAAAATAGGATGCAAGATGCCATCGTAAACTGACCATCTAGAAGCAAGCCTGCATCTCAGTGCGCATAAAAGCTGGTGCTTCAGATTGTCAGTTTTTCAAAGGGCTCATTTCCCCAAGACAAGATTTTCTTGTTCTCTTTCTTACCTTCTTGGCTGGTAGCAATAGGATGGCATGTTGTTATTTTCCAAGTTGCCAAGATTAATGCTCATTTTCTGGTTAATTAGAATCTTTTAAATAAAAACACTCCAAGTTCAGACCATCGTTGCACTCATTACCATGTCTGCAGTATCTTTGCAGGCAGCTATTATGCAAGGCTGCAGTAATTCTAACACGGCCCTTTTATTCTGTTTGTCTTTATTGAAGACTGGTGTTCATTATTGGCTTGTCTCCTGACAGCCCAGAATACTCCCCCAGACTCTCCTCCTGAACTGTGAGAAATCTATTTTGTATCCTCAAGGGCCTTCCCAGATCAGGTAAGAGACTGCATTAGAAAACTTGGTGGCTACATGCTCTGACCATGAAACCCTTTCGGCCAGGTCCTCAAATCTCTCCCACGCTTCAGCATTTGCAGGTCGCTTCTGTTTGCAGATGTTCACTATTTGATGGGTTCCTATCTCTCTATCTGCTTTTTTTTTTTTTTTACATTAATTGCCTCAATGCTTTGTTTCAAGAGGCAACTGGAAGATACATTTGGACGCGTAATCTACCATGGAGTAACCTACTTCATGTTTGGTAATTCACAGAAAGAGCTTCAACTCAGCTGAAAAACTATCCCATGCTCCAAGTGTTCTTCACAAGAAGCAAAGGAAGATGAATTTTGAATTCCCATGGATTATCTACTAGTACACAGCTCTGACTATACATACAAAGTCTGTGGCTGAGGTGAAGTGGGGCAGGCTTGAATCTGGCCTGCTTTTAAATTTAATCCCTACCATCTCCATGGTGAAAGTCTTTCCACCGAAATAGGAACTCGGATCGCTAGATTCAGAGTCCAGAGTGCTAACCATTACACGTGTCTGTGGTGCTGGCACCTAGTTACTGAACTTCGGGCAAGGGGGCTGGAGGTTAAAATACACAAACACACACAGACAGAGAGACAACGACAAGGGTCATCTTTGAATTCCCCAAGAATGCCCCCTTTATTGTGTTCAGGGGCAGAGTATATAGAGATAGCCACGCCCCAGCCAAACCCACCAGAAACCACTCCCCTGCCATCAGGAACTCCTGAAGGTCTCGTGCTCAGAGCAGCTGTAGGCACTCAGATCAGGGGATTACAAGAAATTCAGGATCTGGGGTCTCACTGCTCCCAACAGTACACAGCTCTGACTATACATACAAAGTCAGTGGCTGAGGTGAAGTGGGGCAGGCTTGAATCCGGCCTGCTTTTAAATTTAATCCCTACCCTCTCCATGGCGAAAGTCTTTCACAGTGTTCATGGCCTGGTTGCTCTTGAGCCTAAATGTCCTCTGCTGATAGACCTCCCAGGGGACTGCTAGGTAGGGGTGAGCAGGGCCAGCTGTGCCTCTGGAGTCCCCACTTTGGCTCCCTGCCTAGTAGTTGCTCTCCTGTCCACACAATGTTTTCAACGTGGTCTACTCGGAAGTATGCAGGAGGGCCAGGCGTTAAGGGAGGACCTGTGACTGCCTGTCATATTTTGGCCAGTTGTTCTTGTTCCCTCTCTTCATGTTCCCATTCTCCTTCAGAAGTTTTTGCCCAGCCCTAGGCTTCCAGGATGCCAACAATTTTAAATGTGAAGTTAAAACCAATCAAATGAAGGTGTATTTTCCCCATCCCACATGGATTCACTGAATGAGTCGATAAGTTTATCCCTGAGCTAATCCCTGGTTATTCAGGGGACTATAGTGTCACTAGCCAAACTCTGGGCAGGAAACTTCTCTTTCCAAAAGTGCCAGGAGACAGGTGCTGGTGGCAAGCAAGGAAAGACCTGTGGACTCTCTGGGCAGAAAGCTTACGTGGGCTGGAAAAATAAAGCCATCAGTCACATCGATGTCCGAGACCGTGGTGGCCCTTTTATTTCTCATTTAAATCCAGCTCTACTTGGAGTCCCCATTGCTTCAAATGGCTCCCGTGAATATGTAGAAATAAGAGGTCTTTGGAAGCCCCGGGACAGTCCTCATCAAAGGCCGATGTCTCTGTCCAAGGGTGAGAATAACGGGCAGCTAGCCACATTGTATTCTTTGACATTCCAATTACATTAAGCAAGGCAGGCATCAGAGATCAATCAACAGGTTGGCCCAGTGATGTGAGGGCAGAGAGAGGCGGGTCATGAAGAGATGGCCCAGGGTGGCCACAGGGCAGTGGTTGGTACCTCTGAACAGAACTCGCCCTCTGTGAGCCTCAGGCTGCAGTTTCTAAAGTGCTGTCCCCTTGATTACCTCCCCGCTGTCCCTTTCTGACAGTATGAGCCTGTCAATCTGGACCATCGCCTGGGCTGGAAAGCCGGTTAACTAGGGTTCGCCTCACCATTTCAAAAGGAAGTGTCTGTTTGTGGGAAGAATAAATGAGTGCACTCCCTACTCCTGGGCGTTTTCCACTGAAGCCCGACCGGCCGCCAGCTCAGGCTCCATCAATCTATTTCTAACTTCACCAGTCCAGGTGCCCACGGAGTTTGTCCTTCCCAGCGCCAACTAGCTGCGCGTCCTTCTTTAATTTTACAGCTGATTGACTATGGCGTGGAGTTTAGTAGATTGGGGATCAAATAAATGAGAACCATAGCATTTCTTCCCTGGGGGCTAGGTTTTGATTATTTTGTTGACCCTGGAGCAAGACATGCCCTGGTGGGAGGGGGAATACCCTCCACATGGCCAAGACCAGATGGTCCTGCCAGGACTGATTCAATTACATTTAAAGAAAAAAGGTAGGAAATGCACCCCTCTAACCCCCCTGAGAATTAGCACATACCTGATGAAAGAGAAACCGGGAGTGCCTGTCGTGGTGAAGGGCCTGATGGTCCCTGGAATATGAGGGCTGATTTGGCTCTCTGGCTGGAGTTGGGGAGGACTCCCAAGAGCTACATCAGGGTTAATTACATAAGTACAGCCACAGGGGGATTGCCTTCGCTGCAAGGATGTAAAAGCCTTGTAATTCAATTACGACCCAAATCTAGTGCTTTCTAAATCAAAGGAGAGAATGTGGGATTTAGCAGCCTATTCATAAACACTTTATTAGCCTACCTGCTCTGGAAGTTTCGGCATCCCAAGTGCCTGCTGTATGCCAAACGGTGGAAGAGGGAATGTGTTAGAAATAAAAGAATATGGTCAGGGCAGAGAGGATCTTGATCAAAAGTCTACTTGGTATCTATCTGTTTGCACTGGGAGTCAGTCATAATTATCATACCATTGGCATATTTAAACCTTAGAGTAGTATTACTTGATTATCAGAGATTGTTGGGAGTGCAGGAGAGGCCAGCGTCCATTTATGGGGGTCTCTCTGTCAGGCAGTGTAAGTTCCAAAAACGTGGTTCCTTTGGTCCCATTGGTCTCTGGTCTAAAAAGGGCCCCATTCTCAGATGGTCTATTTTGAGTTCTTAGCAGAGGTTAAAGAAGGGGCTCTACACTGTCATGTGATCTGGGCTCTGCACTGTCAGTCATGTGATCTGGGCTCAGCACCTTGCGTGACTGGTCCTTCTCCATGGATGCTGTGCCCTGGACTAAGGGAGACGAGTCATTCAGAATAAATCTGCAGTGAAGTCATACTTCTTAACTAGACGCCAAGAGACCTTCACACATCTCCCAGAGATGCTTTCTGGTCTAGGCTGTCTGAATGGTCCCTGTAACTCACAATGAAAATTCCTACAGGCTGTCCTTGGTTATTATGATGGGAACGTCACAGCAGACAATGTGCTGAGTGGTCTTTTTTCTGTTGTATGCCGGACTGAAACTGATTCTTGGCCCAACAATCCAAGTGTCTCTCGCAAACATGAGAGGGTGGGGAAACTCAGAGACTGCCAGGCAGCCATCTTGTTTTATTGGTAGGGAGAAGCAAAGAAGGCCACATGGCCAGCCCTAAATACAGACATACAGAGACTGAGATGAGAGAGTGTGGCTTTGCTGAGGGGACACCATGGATTTTGGGTACCTTTGCTGAGGGAACACCAATGGTTTTGGATGGGTTTCCAGATCCAGTGAATCCGTAGCTTCATTTCCTGTTCCTCAAAGAGCAGACCTGTCCTTGCTGTCCTTGAGTGTCGAGACCTCAGAGTTCCCAGTTGGGTTCAGTCATGAGGCTTGAACCCAGAACTCTGCACACAGCAGGCAGAAGCTTTGCCCTCAGCTACGTCTCCACCTCCGTGCCGACTCCCTCACCAGTCACAGGCCAAAGTACCCAGGCTGCTGTGTTGCTGGCTCACACGCTGTATACTTTACGTTCCCCACAGCCGTGGCATTCCATCGGTTATAGGATGAATCAAGATGGAGCCTAGCTGTGGAGAGTATTTGGTGATTATTTAGAAGTTCCATTTATCAGAGAATGTCATTCAATCTCTCATTTCCTAAGACAAAACTTGTGGCCCACAGTCATGGCCACAAGTCATGTGTTTAAAGTCATTTAAAATGTTCATGGCGAAGATGCCACATTAATCATATAATTTGGGCTAATGTGAATATTTTTATAGGGTTATTAACATTTCAAAGATGTTAGAGCTGTTTTGGAATTTAAAATTGGATTTATGGATTTGAGGAACACATAAAAAATTAATCTGATTTCTTCTGGTTTGGAATCGAGAATGAAAGAATCGGCAGCAGTGGAGTTAGCAAACGGGTTGGAAAAGGCAATTTAAAATATAAGAAGAAAAGGTAGGCGCTGAGGAACCTGGGGGAAGGCTGCTGTGACTGACAAGCAGGGAAGTTAAGATTGGGAAGTAAATGGAAGACAGTGGGTGTTGAATGGAGGTACGGAAGCGCCAAGGGACAGGGTCGGGGCTTCTAGTAAAGTCTGCTGCCTGGCGGCATCTTTCCTTCTGTTTTTACTCATTTTTAAAAATTCATTCTTTTGATCACCCATTCATTCTTTGGGGGTTATGTTGGTGTTTTCATCGAGTTTGCTCTCTGTAAGATTAGAGAGATGAAAGAACCCTAAGTTCAAGCTGGGCGGGACGACAGAAGATCGGAACACCATGTTCAGTTGCTCTTGTCCGTCCTTCCTTCCTTCCTCCTCCTCCTCCTTCCTCTCTCTCTCTCTCTCTCTCTCTCTCTCTCTCTCTCTCTCTTTCTCTCTCTTCTCTTGATTTCTAAGACAAGGTCTCTCGACATAGCCCTGGCTAATCCTGCAACTCACTATGTAGACCAGGCTGGCCTCGAACTCGTGAAGATCTGTCTGCTTCTGCCTCCCGGGCGCCATGCTCAGCTTCGCTCCTCTTACTTTAACTTGGATTTCAAGCAAGCCAAGAATGATCTCAGAAATCTTGTTCATCCAGGACCTGCCTGGATGGCTCCTGTAGGGTTAGCTGAAGCCCAACGTTTGACCCAGAGTGGCTTTTCTGGCTCTCAGGATTGTCCTGGCCTCTACCAGCATCTAGTGGAGACAGACAATCCTGCTAGTTCACAGGGTCACTATAAGGTCGGAAAGTTCCTATATTTAATTCCGGGAGTCCTCAGCTGGGCGAGGAGGTAGGTTGTGGGGCAGCCGTTGTAATAGTATCTTGAACTACTGCTATTCCGGCAGTGACTTTCCTAACAGCCTAACTTTCCCCACGGAAGTTAGGAGGGAAAATATCCATGCAGTTTAGTAAGTGGATAAGGCTGCCAGCCTCAGACCATAAGTCACGCCCCTCGGGGTTGGTTCAATTCTGAGGAGAATATTCCGGTGGTCTACTGCCATGTGTTGGCTCCAGCTAGCCTGATCCTCAAAGCCAGCCATGGACAGCCCCTCTCTGAGTTGGCATGGTGTATGCCCACCCCGGCTTTGCTTAGCTCCCTTCTCTCATGTTCTGCAGTGAACGAAGTCAGCTTGCCTGGTAGTTTACATGACCCAGTTTGTCCCCCTTCTGGGTGCGGTGTATGACAAACAGGGACAACCATTCGCCAAAGCACAATAGGCGTCTCTTGATCTTCGTCTGGCCTAGGGTTACTGGAGAATTTTCAGCATTGGAGGACGGGAGACCATTTTTTACTACAAGCCTAGGTTGCTGTCTGGGCTTTCTGGGGTGTTTGAAATCTTTTCTGTGCTTTGACATTGAGGTTCCAGGAGGAAGCTGACTCCCGACCCAGGAGACTTTGAAGAAGGGTACTTTGTGGAGCTGTGGACAAGGTTAAAGGAACTGGGGATGGATGGAGGTTGAGGCACCTGGAGGGAGATGGCAGGGAGAAACCCTTATAAACCCCCTGGCCTGGGGCAGTAAATGGGATTGGTGAGAGCCTGGATCAAGCAGGAGTCTCCCCTCTGCCTCCACACCACAAGTCAAGACCGGATACAATCCCTGCCAAACCATGGGATTGAAGTGTGTGTGTGTGTGTGTGTGTGTGTGTGTGTGTGTGTGTTGGGGGGAACTGGTAATTCCCACCTCTTGCTAGTCTTGTATTTTGCTATTCTGCTAGTGCCTCCCATTGGCCAGACACACCCAGGAGTCAGAGAGCCACAGGGGCCTCAGCAGGGTGGTTGCAAGGACAGTATCCTGGGGCAGGCAGAGGAACAACAGCAGCAAACAGGTCAGGGGTCAGATTGAGCATGCTGACCTGAGGCTGTCAGGGCCTCCATGGGCTCACCACTGAGGCCAGAGGAATGGGACACATGGATTCACCTGGGCTTATCACGAGATGAGGATGGGGTAAGACAATGCAGTCATTGTCCTGCCTTTTGAATATCTACCATTGGCTGCCAGTCCCATTGAGGAATCTTTCTATTGCCTGTTCCTGTGAATAAGCTACTCACTCATCTTCCATTTTAAAAAAAAATTTTAATTCTTTTTCCCCCATATTTTAAAATTTGACTTAATAATAATAAAAAAAGCCCTCAAGGTTGACAAGGACTAGGATTGACAGTAACTATGGCTTTTAGAAATCCCTGTTGTCCAGTTAAATTTTAATGTTTCTATCATTTGTTCCTCAGTGTAAATTAACAGCCGTGGCTGTGTGTGGGGTTTCTTTTCTGAAGTAGAGACTTTAAATTTAATTCAATAGCGGAGATTTACGGCACTTCTATATTTCACACGGCAGAATCAATAATGTGACTGAAGTGAAGAAGATAAAAATTTATGGTATCTTGCAATTTAATGGTTGAAAAGATGCAATTGGAGAGATCATAAATTGTGAAGGAGTTTATGCTTCATTGCTCCTGATTCAGTGCGTGCTGTTGGAACTTGATTTGTGGCTATTCACAAGGTGTGATTAATGGTGTGATCGATGCTGGCCTCGGCGCGGTAAAGCGGTTGGAATGCTCTTCATTAGAATAAATAAAATAAATTGACTGAAGCTTTATAAAAACTGTGTAACATTTAAAATCTAAAATGTCAATTTTTTTTTTCTCCCTGTTACAATTTAGGTTTCTTCAGGCAGCTTCCACCTACAGCACATCACCCAGCGCCATTCTTTTTGGCTATTACAGAAGCCCGTGTGGGTTCGGGTTGGCTTTATGCAAAGCTCACTGAAGGGGAAAAGGAGGCGAGTTGAATAGGATCGCAGGAGCTGGGACATTGTGGTGGCTGTGCTCTGTCTTGTTCCTAATGTGCATTTTATCCCTCTTAAACACACAGAGTTTAAAGAAATCAAGGCAGAAAATGACCTCTCTGTTCGCCGATTTGTCGCAGACACAATCAGAGTGGGTCACGTCCATTTCTGAAGCAGGTGGTCTTCAGGTGTCCCGGCGGCAAGCGCCCACCCTTTAGGAAGCGTGTTCTTCATGTCCAGCTGCTTTTGTTACATGTACACACTGTGATTCAAAATAGGGAGGGGCAGGGAGTCTCCCCAGGTTTGGCAAGAATAAGGCACATCTAGGTACTGCCTCCGTGCCTGGCTGGGCACCGCTGCCTTTACAGGCGCACGCAGGAATTCTTCCAACTGGGGGCTTATTCAGGGCGCTCAAACACCAGCTAGCTGCCTTTGCCTCCATTTCAAACTCTGAAATTAATACTGCCAGTTAAAGCAAACTTTTGCACATCCTGGGGAAGGAACATGACTGCAGAAATCTCTTTGCTTGCTTCATTTCATGTGGCCAGTTTGTCTTTTCATTAAAAACGCTAAAGTCACCAGCCAGTGACCAGCTTTGCCCAGTAGAACTCAGATGGTGGTAACTGACTTACGGGGGGGCCCCAAGGCACCAGAAATCACAGACCGGCACCAGGCCTTGGATCTGGGAAGCCCTTGAAGGGTGTTTGCCCTACTCAAGGGGATTCCATGAGGACGAGTGTAGAAAGCTTTGGTGATACGACTGTCCCTCAATGTCAAGGTCTTAAAAAGGGAAAGACATGGCCGTAAGCCTCCCTGTCGTTTGATTTTGACATCATGTTGAAGTTCTGTTCCTGTCGCCTTGAGAGTCTCCAGGAGGATTGAGTGGAGAGATGTACAGAGGTGGCCCATGTGTTCTATTCTCAACTCGAGCGTATCAAGTCCACTGGCTTCCTGAATTTTCTTTATTTCCCTGGAGGGGTCCTTCACTGAATCTCTATTTTCAAAATGACTGCATCTTGGTGTAGCCAAGATTTAACTTCCTAAAACAAGTTCTTTACCTTGGCCACCCTCAGCTGAATGAGTTGCCTTCTTTAAAGCACTGGTATCTAGAAGTGAAGCAGGAAAGAGGGCTGCAGCAGAATTCCCTAGTAGGGCGGACATCTCAGGGGGTGGGACTTCCTGTGCCAATCATGCCTGTGGAAGCTAGAGAGGGAAGACAAAGAATTCTCTGATTAAAGGGAACAAAAGAGAGAGTAGAGAGACTCAGCTGAGCATGAAGGAAACCAAACTGCTTACTTCTGCTCGAGGCTGAATTTTTGTGGGTGCTAACTAGCACCCATCAGGCTGGAGATGCTGCAGACCCCTTGTGGAAACCCCTCAAGAGCTGTGTTGTGTATATCACGTGTGACAGTTTGTTTTGGTTGCCACCTTGACTAGATATAGAGATACCATAGACGGTCAAGTTTCCCTTGTATATCCGTGGGGGCGTTTCCAGAGAGGTTTGAAACATGGGAGAGTAACTAGGAGAGAAAGACCTCACTGTGGGCACACCTTCCAGAACACCAAGTCCATGCGAAAGCAGGGTGTGCCCATCCGCCTTTGTTTTTTTGTTTTTTATTTCTGAGCTTGGTGTCCATTACTGTTGCTGCTGTCCTCCACCTCTTCGGCCACACTCCAAACACCAGTCGCTTTGGCCATTCAGTGTGGACTCAATTCCAGCAACTCTCTGAGCATCTTTCACCCCTTCAGAACCTGCTTGAGGCTGTTGAGAAACCCTACTGGGTTCTGCCTCTCCAGGGTGCAGACCACTGCAGTTAGACTGTATTGGGTAAGCAAGCCACTCTAATAATCCTGGTTTATTATTTATAGGACATTGGTTTTGCTTCTAGAAAGACCCTTGCCTAATACACTATGTCTGTCCCAATGACCATTCTGCCTTGAATAACGGCTGTCACCTACAGCAGAGCTCAGCACATATTCTTTTGTAAAGGTAAGGTGATGAACAAATCTTAAAGACCGCAGACAAACTCAGCAGCTAGAAAAACTGTCAAGAGCCATCACTGAAAGTCTTAAAAAACAGAAAGGCTTGTTAGGATGGGGCGGGGCCTGAAGTAAGTTGGGTGGTGTGGGGAAAGCCAGCACAATCGTGTGTGTGTGTGTGTGTGTGTGTGTGTGTATGTGTGTGTGTGTGTGTATGTAAGTATGCTCACAGGCATACATGCTCTAGGGATCATTGTGCTAGGTTGGGTGGTTTTGACCAGGCTTCCAGGCAACAGCTTGGGGGAACAAACAGAGTAAGAAAACCCAGTCAGTTATTTGGAGAAGGGAGTAGTGGGTTTCGGCAGGAAAACTCCTGATAGTATATAAATAAGTAGGAACATTTGGCAACTTGGGGGAAATAGATAAACTTCTCTAAATTTGCCTTCTTATCTGTACTGGGAGTGGGGGAAGATGGGTAAGTTGTTCCCCAGGGTCTCGTTCAGCCCTGTACCCTTCACTATCCTGCCTGTTTCTAGATCTAGTAAGTCCGGCTCTTCTACCCAAAGGTAGACTAAGTCTCTTCACTTGCTAAGGTACTGCAGACAGCAAGCCTCTAGGCTGCCACAACGGATACTCACGAATAGCTGGAACTTCTTCCCATGGTGGAATAGCCTGGCCTTTCCTGGGATGGCCTTGCTGGCCATCTTGATCACTAGTATCCTATTCCCTTCTTCCTCTGACCCTGCGCCATTGAGAGCCTCTATCCATGCGATTCCCAAAACCATACCTGTACTCAGATATCTGGACACGGTGAAGGGGAGAGACACCAGCGAAGGGGACGGTCACCGGCGAAGGGGAGGGTCACCGGCGAAGGGGAGGGTCACCGGCGAAGGGGAGGGTCACCGGTGCTGGGTCCCCATGTGTGGCTGAAGAGATTGGAGTCTAATGACAGCAACAGTCATTGGCACAGAGCTCAGAAGGAAGGCAGGTGGGCACATGCTGCTCTCCCCGTGGCTTTGGAAGGTGCCACCCACAGTGAGGGCTTGCTCTCCTAGCCCCTGTTCCACACGTCAGCACCCGAGAACACCCCTACAGAGCTTATGAAAGGGCACAAGTTGCTGAAACTCAGCCCAAGTCCAAACCAAACTTTCACAGGCGACTCTAGCTTTTCCCAGCCCCGTGTCTCCCATTCCAGAACAGGATTTGAGTTCCATATTTGCGGGGTCTGTTAAAGTATTTTGGGGCCTTTTTTTTCTTTGACCTTCAATGTAAGCCTCCATTTCTAGCAATAAAAAAGTTGTGATTAGCTGTCCCACAGCAAACCCCAGGGATGTGATATTTTCTGAGTTTCCGGGACTTTGGTAGGTTGGCTTCATGATTATGAAAATTTGAGCTTCTAGCCTTGGGTTTTAATAAAGAGAAAGGAACTGTGTAGAATCTGTGGCTGGCAAACACTGTTTACTCCAGTGGAGTTGCGGGTGGGGAAGAGGCCATTTCTTCCAGCTGGGGTCTCTTTCGGCCAGGTAATTGTTCTGAGGCAGACGGTGCAGAGATCTTCTGTGAAGGTGCCTACTAGGCCCCTGGATGTTTAAGGAGAAAGACACCGTGAGCACCAGGTCACCCCTATTTCCCTTCTGTCTCTTCCTTTGTTGAATTTTGCTTACAGTTGTACTGAATGCTGTGGAAATGACCACTGTAGACTACTGAAGATTTTCTGAGCGCTTTGGCATCTACAATCCCTCAATGACTTCCTCACAGCCGGGCAGGCAGTCCCCGCTGCTTGAATAGGCCCATTCTGCAGAGGACAGCGCTAGTCTATGGCTTGGTGCCGGTGCCCCAAGCAGGCCATGACTGGCTGGAGACCAGTGAGCCTCCCCAGATCACCCATTCCCCACCTGGCTCAAATATAGTGCTCAGTCAGAACAGTTCCCTGACTGTGCAGAAGGCCTTTCTGCAGTTTTGCAGGGCAGAGGTCTAGCCCTTGTCTTTTACAGTTCAAAGTAATTCCTTTGAACACATTTTTTACTGGAAAGCTTGAACTCTGGCACAAACCACCTTTCAATCCAGTGTTTCCTGAAAGAACCTGTCAGTTCCTCAGAGATGAGGTGACAGTTCATGGTGAACAGTGTCTTGCTTTCTTATAAATCTGTCACAACTGAGGGGACAGGCAGAGGGAAAGAAAGAGGTTTTTCCCACATTCAAATAGTTTCCACACCATTCCTACTTCGGTGTTTTGGGCTTACCAAATTGCCTCCTGCTGAATGCCCACACACTCTTAGGTCAGAGCGACAGGCTCTGGTCCATCTTTGGGGGTGGCAGCAGTCTGTTCTTGTGATTCCTTTGTGAACTGATGTGACAGGAGCTTTCGGGGCCAGCAATGGAGCTCACTGTAGAGGATGGAGCCCTAACTTCTTTCTCCCTGCACTCCACCAGTGGGGTGTGGTGGGGTGTGCCTGTGACCCCAGCACTCAGCAGGTGGAGGAGGGCAAGAAGATCTGAGGATCAAGGACATCCTTGGCTACATAAGGAAGTTTGAGGCCAGCTTGGTCCAGAGACCCTGACTCAGAAAAGAAAGAAAAAGAGGAAGGAAGGGAAGGAGGAAGGGGAAAGAAGGGAGGGGAGGAGAGAAAGAGAGAATGAGAGGGATGGAGACGAGATGGAGAGAGAGAGAAAGAAGGCAAGAGAAAGAAAGGAAAGGAAAGGAAAGGAAAGGAAGGGAAGGGAAGGGAAGGGAAGGGAAGGGAAGGGAAGGGAAGGGAGAGAAACATTGTTCCTAAGTCTGTCCTCACGTCCATTTATTCTAGAAACCAAAGGCATCATCCCGTTAGCATCTTTAGCTACCTACATTTCAGTGACCCCCTTACATAAGACAAAGTGGATATATTTATCTCATCAGGCAACAGCTAGGTCAAGGCTGCCAAGAATCCCTCCCTCTTCTGCTTCCTCTGAGTGGCCGGCTGATCTCAGAGGGCAGGGACCCGAGGGAAAACAGCCCCACAGGCAGGGAGGGCTGTGCTCATTAAGTCTTCGGTCCCCAGGAATGGCTGGAGGCCTTCTGGGAAAGGTGCTTAGAAGATTGCTAGGGGGACTCCTGCTGTTACACAGAGTTGAGTTTTTTCCTTTTTCTCCCAGTTATCTATCTCCTTATTAGAGAATCCTCTAAAACCAAGAGGAAGGAGAGGCAAGCTTTCTGGCTAGCTCACAGTCCGTCTGCCTCTCATTAAGGCTTCCTGCTCAGTGTGTTCTGTGATGTGAACTTGTGAACTCGATACGGCTTACTTCACCATCAGTACTTCAAGCTATCAAGGACCCAATGGCAACCAGCTCTCAGGAGGCAGGAACAAAGGCATCTGCCATTGTACTCGGGTCTACTTGTCCTTTTCTATGGCTCATGGTTGGTGGCGTTTCAAGGAATAGGAATTGGACCATGGGATGCATTCTTACCCATCCTTGAGCTCCATGTATCATGCGAGAAGAGAAGCCTCGTGGTGTCTGAGATGAATTCCGAGCACTTAGGAACAGGGGACCGGTTTTCACAAACCAGCTATGCTTTGAGCTGCTAGGAAAACCCTCAAGATTACGGTGGTGAGTGGAGTCAATACAGGGCAATTAGGGACAGAGTGAAGCAGAAGGAAGCAAGAGAAGCATTCCAGCTTAGGAGAGTTCTGAGGGCATGTCTACCAGGGTGGGGCATGGGGTGTGGGATCGGGGAGGACATGTTACCCTAGACCTTTGGTTTGCTCTTGCTTGTGTGACTCGGTCCTGGCCACGATCCCTAGGCTCCATCTCTGTCATTCTGATTCAGCCATGGAACCAAGTGGATGCAGCTATCATCACAAGACCTACTGCTAAGGACTTCTAAATCTAGAACAGGGGCCATCCGACCAGCTCCAAAGGCCACATTCAGCCTACTGCCAATGTTTGTAAGTAAAAATTTACTAGAACACAGGCCAGCCTTGTTTCTTTGGGTGTTGTCTGTGGCTGCATCCACACTGCTGGTATTTTATGGAAAACAGTTTGCTGGATGTTGGAAGAGAGCATGCCAAAGGCCAGGAGGAGCTGAAAAGGGGACGGGTAGAATTATGTGAAACAAGTCATCTCATAGCTAAACAAGTGGCAGAAAAATGACCTTTCTTTCCTTCTGGATTTTTCTGGTCAGGACAGGGGCCCAGAGGGACTGTCTGGTACGTGTATCATGTTGTGGGCAGTCTCATCTGGAAGACGAAGAAGCTGAGGGCTCCACGGGCATCTCCCTGTGCCCTCTTCACGTGACCACTGCAGAACTCCTCTTTGGAGACACGTGCACACAAATGAAGGTTTGGTGGAGTGGTGTGAAGCCATACGGCCTCTGTGGCTCCACCCTTCAAGCTACACAGTGCCACTTCTTCCGTCCTGGTTGCTGCAGTAGCCACCCATATTCCCGCCCCATTTCCAGGGAAGACAGCCTGGACCCCATTGTAGGTGTAAGGGTAGCAATGCCCCATTTTAAGAACGTGTGGTGGCTACACGCAGGGACACTTGGTCTTTGGAAATCTGATCTAGAGAATGTCTGCCTTTCCATCACTCAGTCCTGAGGACTCTCTTCCGCTGCCCACACATATGTGCCCAATTGGCGTTATCCTTCCCAGGACCCTCTGCAGGCGCCTACCCCTTGCGGCAGCCTAGCCTACAACCAGGAGCCGTTGTCTTCCTTTAGGGGTTTGTCCCGATCCTTAGGCTGTTGTCTGGGCTTCCCTACTGTTCAGGTCACAATGGTACCCCATGGACTTCCCCCTAAGGCCCTCCTCCTTTCTTCAGTAGACCTCAAGCAGGTGTTCTTTCTCTACTGGAACTTCCTGATATTGGTCTGCTTTTTTTTTTTTCTGATTTTATCTTGGCCTAGCAATAGTCTTTTAGTCCAAACTAAAAGGAGTTTCATCCCTTTGATGAACTCTCCCTCTCCTTCCTGGTGTGAAGTAAACCATCCCTTTGTGTCCATCGTCTCGAGCATAGGTGTGGCTAGGGTGGGTGCTTCATTGTCCAGAGTGAGGATTCTTGGCTCGTTCTTATCTATGTGCCTCTTGTATGTTCTCAACACATTATTTCTTGATGTTGGTCTGCACAGCACATCTTTTCCTTAGCTTCTTACTGGATGACCGTGTCGTCATATACATAGACGTTTCTAGTTCATATTTACAATTCACCTGAGTTTATCAGAGAGCCAAGGAATCAGAAACAGATGTAGGATGCTTCTTACTGAACTAGTTTCTTTATGATGCTTTTGTTTATTCCAATACAATATGTATTGACTAAACCCCAAAGAGAAAGGACAGGAGATGGGAATAGGAGAGGGGGGACTTCATTTGTCCAAATAGCTAAGACTTGCCCTTTGCATTGGCCGTGCCTCACCTAGCAGACAGCGAAATGTTTCCTCGAGGATTTTTGTCCACACGCTTCCCTGAACGCCACTTAGGCATGGTGGCTAAGCCATACTGAACGTCTTCCAAATGACAGAGCTCATATATGTTTGGATGCTAAATTAACAAACTTATCTGGGTTCCCTGAATTCTTTTAGGTCTTTTTCCAACCAAGTTAGCATGTCATAAAAGGTGGGGAGATCCCTTCTTTCTCCACATGCTCTCTCTCCCTATTTGTCTGGTTTGCCGTTTCTGGGACTGGTGCATAATAGTTCCTCTGTAGATTGCTCACAGTTCATTAAGGGGTTGCTCAATTTATTAGGAAGCAATCATGCATTTATACTTTCTTTTATCTGAAGTGCACTTTTAAATGTTAGACCATGCACTAATCACACTGAACATGATAATGAGCGCACATTCACGTTGTTAAGGTAAATGACCCAACGCACTTAGAGTGGGGGTATATTTGAACTACAATCTGCACTTTTCATTGCAATATTGAACAGTCCCAGCAAGGGTCAGGATGCCATTAGGAACTGCCCTGGGAGGAGTTGATTAGCTTCGCACTTAGAACTAGAAAGCACTCACCCTATTTTCTGTTATCCTTTGAAAGTACAGCAGGAAGAGGAAGTAAACTTTGGGGGAACAAGGGGAGTTCCATAGATTGCAGACGACTCATGTTTTGATAATGTCTAAGAAGCAGGGAGAAGAACAAATGTGTGGACGGCCTCAAATGGCTGAGAGTCTGAGAATACATCTGGTTGGAACACTCTTTGGCTTCATGGTTACTTGTTCATTGATTTTTGAGATAGGTTTTCATATATCCCAGGTGCTCTCATATTTTCTATGGAGCAGAGAATACCCTAGAACGTCCTGATTCTTCTGCCTCAACTCCTTAATGTCGGGATTACAGATACGGGCCACCACTCCTGGGTTATGTAACTCTGGGGTTGATTTTAGGCAAGCACTCTACAAATTAAGCTACACCCCCAGCCTCCGGTGCATGGTTTTAACTGAAAGGTATTTGTCTAAAAAAGTCTTGAAGCCACATATATAGAAACCACTAAAAGCCCAAAGTTTGTCCATTTTTTCCATTTGACTGCACTTGGCTCCACCCCTCCTTATTCTGCTGCATGGGAATAGAAGGGTTGAGCCTCAGGTGCAGGCCACGAGTTTTGAACCAGGCTGCCACAGAAAGAACGGAGGCACATTTGAGGACCAGGTTTCTTGCTCTTCTTTCTTATGTAGTAGGACTTTCTTGTTGGGACTGCCTGCTGGCGAATAATGACACAGAGACTTATTATCAATTATGATAGCTGTGCCTTTAGCTCAGGCTTATTTCCAACTAGCTCTCACAACTTACATTAACCCATATTTCTTAATCTACGCTTTGCCATGAGGCTTGTTACCTCATCTCTGTTCTGCACATCATGTTTCCCCGTCTAGCTGGATCCATCCCTCTCATTTCCTCTCTCTGCCTGGAAGTCCCACCCATTCTTTCCTGCCTAGCTATTGGACATTCAGCTCTTTACTAAACCAATCACAGTGACAAAGCTTCACACAGTGTAAATAGATACTCCTCAACGGTCTTATATACGATGTGCTAAGCAAGTGTTTTAAGGAGAGACAGTCTACACACGAAATCAGATGTCCCTCCTGCAGACGGGAATGGATGTAGATGGTGCTCGGGTTGACTAAGATACCCCTGGCACATCATGAAGAGCTGGATGTACAGAAGTCCACCGTGAGGGGCTTACTTCCTGAAGAGTAGGGATGCTATAGGTAAGACTTCAGGGAATAGGCAGAAGGTTCTGAACCAAGGTAAAGGAAACACAGAAGGAAACAGGCCAGCTCACTCGACAAACATTTATGTTCCAACATGCCTTTCCGGTATTTAGAAGAGAGAAATAGGATTTTATCCCCTACTCATGTAAGACTACGCTGCTTATGTGTTTGCCGCACAGGTTGGTAATCAGACCATAAGCTCACACACAAGCAGTTTAACAGTAAAGCACATCGCTCAACATTTTAACTGGAGAGGAACTTGGTTTCACTACCTAAATGCTTTCTGGACGAGGAAAACAAAGACAAAAGAAGAAAGGACCACACATGGTGCGTGTGGGAGGGTGGGAGGGGGTGAAGGAGAGAGAGAAAGGGACTCATTTTCCCCCTGGGGAGTTTCAGGAGCTACTCTCCTCCTGGAGCCTCCATGGTCCTGTAATTATCATCACCAGGTGATGCTCATTGGGCACCCTGGTGAGCATCTCTCTGCTGGGCTGTTCCTACTTGCTTAAAACACCCAAGCTGCTGTGCGTGGAGGCTTTATAAATGAATGCACAATGGGCAGTGAGTCCAGATGAGGAATTCTAAGCAACTGTGGTCAGCTTGCTATGTGGGGCAAACTTCCAGCAGGGAGGGCCTCTGTATGAGAAGCAGGACTGTGGTCGTTAAGGCCCACGTCAGTTATAAGTTTCCATTATTCTTATTTATTGTTTGAGTTCTCTATTTGACGAAGAACCCATACAATCCTAAAATTAATCAGGCACCATTGTAATGTGTGACTTCTTCGAAAGCATAAATCCATATGTCATCTCCTTTTATCCCCGTGACAAGGCACAGATAACAGCTGGAATGTCTATGAGGCTGATGGGAAAACGAGGTTCTCTTGGCCACCTAGGAAGTAGATGAGCTGGGATCTCTAGAGCCTGGGGACAAGGCCACCGAGTTCCACTGTCTTCTCTGTCCCCATTATTACAAAACAATGGACAGTCAAAACACCCTAAGCATGCTACTCTATCTTAAGGTTTTGAGTCACTAAAATAAGCATCCATTCTCCCCCTACATCCTTGACACAGATTCCCTAGTGGTCCACTCTAACACAACACTGGAATATGCACAACCCCTTTGATCCCTGAACATCCATTTAGGTCACTTGTGTATCATGTGCTGTTGCAGCAACTAATTCTTCCCAAAGCAAAAACACCATGGATCCGAATTGCTATTGGTGATTCTGACCTGGACTGTAGTAATAGGGGCGGCAGGGCTGCGTTCCCAGCACCCCGGCCGCCTGCTCGGCTAGCTTATGCCCCGAAATAACAACACACAAACTGTATTCATTTAAACACTGCTTGGCCCATTCTCTTCTAGGCTAATTCTCACATATTAATTTAGCCCATTTCTAATCATCTGTGTGTAGCACCCCAAGGTGCGCTTACCGGGGAGATTCTAGCCTATGTCCATCCTGGGTCGGAGCTTCATCCCAGGAGCAGGGCATGGCGTCTCTCTCAGGCGTCTGCTCCCGAGAGGAGAGCTGTGGAGTCTCTGACCTCACTTCCTCTTCCTCCCAGCATTTTGTTCTGTTTACTCCACCCACAGGGCCAAGCAGTTTCTTTATTGGCCAATGACCTTCCTCCACCACTGGACAATCTGCCTACCCCCATCCTCAGCTGCAAGTTGATCATTAAATTGGAAAATCATTTTGTTCTCTCTGAACCTGCTGCCACCACCTGGGCCAATTCGTACTTCTGTATATTCTGCTTTAAAATTGAACAACTTTATTTGTTAGCTTGCTACTGATCAAAGCAACTACTTTGAGAATTGCTGACGTCTTGGTCTACCTGAAAGACTGTGAGTTTAGTCTGTAAGATTCTCCCTCCCTCCCTCCAGGAAGAAGCCTTCATTCTGGAATAAGAGATACTTTTTATAGTATCATTTGCTTCTTTGGTTAAAAAAAAATCAGTAGCTTTCCTTTCTTTGATCTTTGGTTCTTTTGTTCAGTATTATGCTTTTGGTTTTCTTTTTGTTTCCTATATAATGTAGTTATTTCTTTATTTTTTTGAAAATCACAAACTGCAAATGAGCAAAGATGTTTAGAATGAGGAGGGAGGAAGAAAGAGAAGTTGTGTTTTCGGTCTCTCCCTGCTATATAAATATACGCGAACTTTTGATCTTTACCAAAATAAGACCATTCTATTTCCAACAGAGATACTGGCGAGTAGTTGATAACGCACACTTTTTTTTTTTTTTTTGTATTTTGCACTGATTCTACTTTATGGTATTATAAGTCAAACGTTTGTGAGCATGTATGCCCCAGTCTTTCGTGGACATGACCTTACCTGTCTTGGACAGATGGGCTGGGAGTGAGATTGCTGAATAACGTAGACTCTCGGTGTGCAGTGTTTCCAGAAGCTGTCAAGTTATTTTTGAGTAGTTATGGCCAACCCAAAACAATGAGGTTTTTAATGTTTAGCTGTTTGAGTAGATGGGTAGTGGTGTAAGCAGCTTCCAGCTGAATCTCAGTGCCTTGTCTGCTGTCTTCTGTCCTCTACTCTCTTGTTTTGAATTTTTTATTTAAAGAAAATTAAGGATTCTTTCTCGATTCTGGGTGCAACAAGTGTGATTTGAGTGCCACGTGTAAGAAATCGCTGTCTAACACGGGATTTCCTGTGTTTCACCTGTGCTTTCTTCCCGAAATTCTACAGTTTAAAGTTACCCCTTTAGGCCTATCATGTGATTTCAATTACTTTTATAAGATGCTAGATATGTGTCAATCTCCTCCTCCTTCCTCTTCCCCTTCATCTCCATTTCCCCCCTTCCTGGATAGTGGACAATTGTCAGAGCATCCTGTTGGGAATCCTATCCTCCTGTACTTTACGTCTTTCTCCAGAATCCATTACTCACGGGGGACTGCATTTGTTGGAAAATGTCACAATAGTATCTAACACATATGCTGATTTTTAAGAGGAATAAGTTATGGCTGTGTGTTGATCTATTTTGGGAGCTCTTATTCTTCTATGCTGATCTATTTGACTGAATCTTCCCTGGTCCCACACTCCATGTCTTCATAACATTCTGGAGTCAAGCAATGCTAGTGTCCAGCTCTGTGCTTTCTTGGAGCAGTGAGCTTGTTCAGGTCCTCTGTATTTCTACTCCACATAAAAACTCATAATCAGACTGCCAATTTCTACTAAAACAAAACCTGCTGATATTGGGCTAGGATTATTTTGAGAGCTTGTTTGGAGGTTCTAGCAGGGGAGCGCAGCTGCTTGTGTACTCTTGACTGAAGACCGATCCTCCTCTATTTGTGGAAGGTCGTCCTCTTCGACCAAGCACACAGCTTTGGGAGGGACGCACATGGAGTGGTAAGGGAGGAAGGGGACACCCGCCTAGCCAGCCAGATCAGCCGAACCAACCCTGGCCATCAATGGAGTGACGATGTCGCAGCCAGATCTCCCTCACATCCTAGGATTATTTGAAACTTCAGACGAGTTTAAAGAATGACATCGTTGATGATTGAACAGTCTGACTCATGAATACAGTATTTCAATGTATCTCAGAGAGAGGCTTTACTCCTGTAAGTGTATGCATTTGCGTGTGTGAATGTGTTTGTCAGGCACATGTATTGAGGTCAAGGATGACCTCGGGTGTTAGTCCTCATCGGCCACTTTGTCTCTTTGTTGCTCTCTTCTGCAGGGTGGGCCAGGATAGCTAAGCCCATGGGCCCTGGAATTTTCCAGCTACCTCCCCACAGGAGTGTGGGTGTTGTAAATGCTTATGCTTTTTACTTGAGTTCCAGGGATTCAAACTCAGGTCCTCAGTGAGTGCTTTTACCACCCCAGGCCTGGTTGTACAGTGTTTAGTACACAGACCTTTTGTACTTCAGTCCAGCCAACCTTAGACTATTATAAACAGTTTGCTTTAAAATTCTCACTTTCTAAGTATGCTTAAAATTTTTAAATTTTTAATTGTTCTTTGCTAGTACAGAGAAATCCTGTGTGTGTGTGTGTGTGTGTGTATATATATATATATGTATGTATGTGTGAATATACATATATGTGTCCATATTGGTATATATATATGCCTCTAATCAATTAGTTCTAGAAGCTTCCTTCAGATTCAGTTTTACTCTGTATAAAGCGTTTGTCAGTAGGCTAAGGTCACTTCGCAGGTGTCCTTCTATAATTAGGCCTTTGTTTCTTTTTTTCAAACTGCCCAGTCACTACTGAATTCAAGATATGAGAGTTGTTCACATAGTTAATAAATTAAAATTAAATGTAAAAGTACCAAAAATAAAACACATTGGAAAGAGGATTGAGTTAATCAAAACATGGATAGAATTTCTGTGGACTTTAAGACAACATCAAGCAATCAGAATCTCTGTGGAAATGTACTTGAATCAATAATTAATCACGTTAAGATGTCTCAAGCTTTATGAAACCTATAAACGTACAGAAGCAAGAAACTGAACAAAACCCAAGCACTCAAAGAAATAAGAAAAAAAGTTCCACCAGGGTACATCGTATTGTTAAAAGCCAGTGGCAAAGAGAAAATCTTAAAGAAAGTTGGAAAGAGAAAAGGAAAAGAGAGTTACCAGTGGAACGAGGCAGCCTCTCCCGCAGGAGCCCTGCAAACGGAAAAGCCACAAAGCAGCCTGTAAGCTCTGAAAGAGGAAAGAATCAACCTAGGGCCTGTATAGCAGTAATAAAGACACTTTCAACCATACAACGCCCAAAAGCCCACGATTAGCACACTCATACTATTAAACGGTACTTTAAAAACCCTTCAAACAAAGGAGGATTATTCTAGATAGAAATATGCATTTACACGAAGCAATGGGGAACACCGGTCGAGAAGACACAAATTCACAGGGAATGCGATCCAAAGGCTTACTTCCCTTCCCAAGAGCTAAAAAAAGATACTTGACAGTTTAAATAAACACAGTGTGGCCTGGAGGACCGGAGTGGCTGGAGAGGGCTTTCCTGCTGGTGGAGATGTAGGAGGCGCAAGGCACAGGAAGCATAGTAAGAGACCCCGGTTCCAAGGTGTGTTTATTTCTTCTTCCTCCTCCTTCTCCTCCTCCCCATCTCCTTCCTCTTTTTCCTTCTCCAAAAGCCTTGGGGTGTGCATCCTGAAGACTTTATCTAATCCTAATCTCTTTCAAAGACCTCCAGCTCTACGTGACACAATGAATTACACTTCCACACTCTTAGGTACCTCACCATGGGGATCAAATTTCAACATGTGAAACCTCTGTGGGCAAATTCAAACCACATCCAAACCGCAGGACACGCGAATTGGAAGCAAACACACAGCTGGGCGTGCTGGTGCACGGCTGCGATCCCGGAGCTTGGCAGTGGAAGCAGAAGGGCTTTCGCTAGGTTAACAGGCAGTGCAGAGGGAGTTCACGGCCTTCCCGAGAGACCAGGGTGGTAACTGAAGTGATGAATTTAATCAATCTGAAAATAAACAAAAGCCCCAAAGAGAAACTATGGGACACCACATACACCATGGCATAAGAATTAGACACAACCTACCCATAGCACTATGATGGAAGGTAAATTGGTTATATTTGCCATAAAGCAATGGAGATTTCAAACAAAGGATAATTGTTATCAGAGCTAAAATGGAGCTTTTCATAAAGCTCCTTCAAAAGCATAAAAATTCTGGATGTTTATGGCCTTAATCACTTACCCATGAAGCAAAAATTGCAAAGACTTCAAGGAAAGCCAGAAAGATCTTTAGCTTTGCTCCATGGTTTCAAGGGAGTTCTCTCAATGACTGATAGAAGAAGGGGTCAGGAAATCAGAGACCATGCCTTCACTCAACAGCACTGTCAGCCTCCTGGAGAGTGACGGTATCACCATCCAACAGCAGCCGGCCAGGTTTCTCTCAAGCCTAGGTGGGACTCTTGTCAACGCGGACTGTGTTTGTCCACTCAGGCAACTGTAACAGTGCACCGTAAGCGGAGGGCACAGAAGCAACAGCATTGATTTCTCCTAGTTCTGGGGCTGGGAAGCCTAGCAGCAGAAGCCAGCAAGTTCGCTGCCCTTCCCATGGCAGAAGGAGCCAGTGTGTCTCTGAGGTCTCTTTTACAAAATCTTGCCAGTACTATAGAGCTTTGATTTTGACGTCAAGTTACTTGTGGACAGTTCAATCTTTTGGAGGCACGAACGCTTATGGTCTGTGAGATCAGAAGTAGAACAATGTCTGGTGTGGGCTAGGTATTCTCCTTTCCTGAAGCAAGGCCCCTTTGTGCTATATACCCGAGGTCTATGTGTGTGTCGTGTCTAGAGCCCCTGCACGGGGTGGGGAAAAGCCACTCTTCCTGGTTCTGTCCATGCCTTGGGTGTGGTCCTGCAATCTCCTGGAGCGGCTCCTTCCCAGGTCTCAGGTAGTGCGTACACTGCTCCTGGCCTGCTGAAGACAGGCTCTCTGTTTGGCCCTGGCCTGTAAACAGTAGTCGGTCCTCACCCTCTGCAACACAAGGAGCCCATCTGCCTCTGGCTGGGCATCTTGTCCTTGTGTAGAAAGACCAGAAGCCCCACGGCAGAACTTTAGGGAGCTTCAGGGCCCTTCAGTTGTTTCTGTTTCTGGGAGGTCACTGCTTTTTGGTGATGACCCAGGAGCAGGGTGGGGGCAGTCTGGGGCGCCTCAAACATGCAGTCATGGGGGGCTTTTATTGTTGTTGTTGTTGTCGTTGTGAGTTTTTGTTTGGTTGGTTTTTGTTTTTGCTGTTTCCAAAATATCCAATGAATACATTTCCTGCTGCCAGTCTCTGAGTTACACCAAGAAATTTATGAGGAGCCTATGGCTCCTCCAAGACGAAAGATTGTGGGGTTTTGTTGTTGCTGCTTGATTTGGTTTGATTTGGTTTGGTTTCTCCAGGCAGTTTCTCTGGTTTCTTTGTGTAGCCCTGTCTGACCTGGAACTCTCTCTGTAGACCAGGCTGGCCTCGAACTCAGAGACCCACCTGCCTCTGCCTCTTGAGTGCATGCACCATCACTACTCAGCAAGACCGTGTTCTTGACAGCTACTATGGAAGAGGCAAGAGTTAGTTACTAAGGCAGAAAAGATGCTTAAAAAAAAAAAAACTCTTACTCTATCACATACCCACTGCTATGGTGATTTGCCCTGTCACAAGCCCAGAGCAATGGAGCCAAGATACCATGGATGGCGCCAATGAAGGAAGTTGTACGCCAAAATCAACTTATCTTCCCTTTAAGTTGATTTACCTTAGGCGTTTGTCACAGTTCCAGGAAGCGATTAAAGTAAGAAGATGCTTGTGAGAGCCTCTTTATAATCGGCTTCACTGTGACTGAAGGTCACATTTGAAGGTGGAAAGAATGTATTTTAAGAGATTTCTCCAAGGAGAGGCGCTGTGCTGGCCTGATGGGTCCAGAAACTTGGAGGCTCCTCATGGGCCCCTCCCGGAGGAGGGGAGAAATGAGTTTAACAGCAAGTGTTAAGTGGCCGTCTGTGCCCTTCCTCTCTCCCTGCCTCCCCCATCCAAGATCTCCATTGCTTTCCTTGGTAAAATGTCACAGTGTTTTGGCCACGCTAAACGGTCCTTTTGGAATGGTCGCTTCCAGACAAGAAGCAATTTCCGCGCTTTCCAGCCCGTTCTGTGCGACAGGCAGCGTCTGACAGCTGGGCTGCCGCGGAGGCCGGGGAATTCCCTCCCTTTGCACGAAATACAGATTTTGTACAAAATCTGTCTATTTCACTTGCCAGCCACCAAGGCCTCTGCTTTTGCTGAGGGCTGACGGAGATAATGAAACATTAACGGATCCCTGTATTTTGCCTCTTATTTGGAGCTCTTCAGCCGTTGCTTCTCTTTCGTTTTAACCACCTTGCCAGATTTAAATTTTATCACCAATTGCGGCTACCATCTTAGCTCATTTCCGCTAGTGATCTGGCTATTTTATACAGTGCAGAGGAAGTGCCTGGTGAGATAAATAGGAGCGTGCAGCTTCAATTTCACTTTAGAAGAAATTGGTGCTTTCCTCGGGTTAAAACTATCGCCACAGTATTTACTCAGTTTTCCAATTATGATTCCGGTCTCCATGCCAGAGGTACCGGTCTCATAGCAGGAAGAGCACAATTCGAAGGCATTTCTCTTCATTTGTGTCTCCGCTGTATTATTCCAACATAATCACGCCGCAGTTGGATGATTTATGTTTATAGTGCACCATTTATATTTGAGAACGTGTATATAGATATTGCAATGATCCTAATAACTGCATTTCACTCTATTTTCAGTGGCCAGAAAATGCAATATTCCACCACATTGAGTTACAAAAGCTACATAATGTAATCTTCCTGGAACATTTATCCAGCGCCTAATCTGCGCACTGTCAAAAATTTTTCATTGTTATTGGAAAATTAAGACCATAACAAGCCTCACATTGGTATATATGTGACTGTCTTACCCTTCCCGTGGTTAAAGCTAGCATAATACATAATTCATTCTTTTTCTCTCTCCATTAGAGAAATGATTAAAACCAAATGCAAGCGATTTACATTAGAATTTGAGTTCTGCTAATTGCACAGAGCTATATCTTTTGAGAGAAAGCCAGCCCGGGTCTTTATTGCCCTTTTTGGAGGCAGGGTGCTGAAGAGCAGGCTTCTCCGAGTGTCTCTGTGAGATGAAAAGTCGAAGCATTTGTTCTTCGAAGAGGGCAAAGTCAGTTACAGCGAGGAAAGGTTCATTCAGGAATTGGCAAAATAGATCTGGGGGTCTGACAAATTTTCCAGACTATCCGAAGATCCCACAGTAGTCAAAACCTCTGTCTGAGGACTCCGCAGTCTGTTCGGGTCATTGCTGATGCAGACCAAGAGATCTCTTGGTCTCTTTCCTTTTGATCTGGTTTCAGGTTTTTTGAGACAAGGTCTTGCAATTTAACCCTGGCTGGCCTTGAACTCATGATATAATTTTCTTCCCTTAGCCTAGAAGTGCATGCCCTATAGTACCCATCTGCCTCATGATTTCTGTTGGGTTGGGGGTTCAGGAAGGGTTTGATGAGGTAGTTTTGTCTGTAGGTGTAGATAGGTCAATCCTGCCCACCTCCAGCAGGATCTCTGGCACAGCCAGGTGAGACAAGTCCTGCTCTCTTTCGAATTGTATGATCTTCAGTTTCTCCATATGATGCTATGGGCTACTTTGGGTGTCTGACAGCATGGTGGCAGTCACCCTGCTTCCCCGGCAGAGAACAGGGCCAGTGTCCGTGTTGCCAGAGCCCAAAGCTACCTGCGACAGCTTCTTCAGCCTGGCCTCAGAAACCATGCATGCTCATTGCCACCTCGCTTGACTGGTTGTAGCTAAGTAAGACTCTTGCTCAAGCTCAAGAGGAGAAGACATAAGCCATCTTTCCCCAGGGGAAGACTATCAACTACTCACAGTATGACAGAACACAGGCCTGTACCTCAGCACCTACATTATAGTCCTCAGGCCTGGGGAGCATCCTGGCAGTAGGCTAGGCGACATCTCATGGTTTCCTTCGGCTTGGGCCCATCTTAAATGTTTATTACATCCAAACTAAAGACCTGCATGTCAGGGATCACAAATGACAACACTCTGCTGTCTTCTGAGGAGGTTGAGATATATTTTATCCTCCACGGCAGTGGTTCTCAGCCTTCTATTCTGCTTGTTGTCTGCTCAGAATTTGGTTGGCTTTGACTGTCCACTCAGAATTTGGTTGGCTTTGACTGTCTGCTCAGAATTTGGTTGGCTTTGACTGTCTGCTCAGAATTTGGTTGGTTTTGGCCCTTACCCTGAGCCAGTCCTTTTGTCATAGGACTGGGATTGGCCATATCCACATAGGAAGGGAGGATGCTGTAGGAGAACCTCAATCCCCCTGCAACAGCACCTATCAGACTCTCTTCCAAACCCTAGGGTCTCAGTGCCATGGACTGGCCTTCTGCCTCTGGCGTCTCTTGACTCCTCTTCACAGGGTCACCTTAGAATCTCCCTTGACCCTGCCACTCTCAAAAAACTTTCAGGGACTCCTAGATGCTAGCCCAGAAACACCACCACACACTGCCCTGGTCTGTTCCCCTCTCTCCCTCACCTTTGGGATTTTAATCCCTTCCCCCAGCTCAGTGTATCCCCCCAATTTTCCTAAGTTAGAAGGCCTTGGTTGACTCAGCTTCTGAGACCCTTCCTTACCCTATCTTCTCAGGAGGCTTCTCTGATGCTACTCCCCACCCCACACACCGTCATGCTAAGGGAAATGGAATTCTTAGGATCTACAGGCATGGGGAACTTTACCTTTTCCCAGGGAAATCCTATAGTTCTGAAGACACTTTTTTTTTTTTCAGAACCCATTCCTGTGCCCCAGAGCCCAGGGTTCCTCACTGAGCGAGAATCTGGGTGGCAGAGACACCCCAGTATAGAGGAGGCCCAGGATGTGTATGAGATGGTCTGGGTCCAGAGATGGGTAGTCCAGACAATTTCACCTTAATTTCCTTTCAGAGTGTTAAACAATGGGAAGTCAGGGAGGACACTTGACAAATGAAAGCGAATGTGTTGTTAACAATTCTCAGTGAAGTTAGCAAATGTGGGGCAGGGAGGCTTTGATGGATTTAAGTACTCCTTTGGAACATTTTGTCCTGCTAGAATAATCCAGCCTATTGTGTGATCAAGTAATTATAATCACCACTCCGTGTCCCAAGTGAGAGCAGAAGAAAAGAAATATCTCTCACGCTGGCTTTCTGCTTCCTGAGAGCTAGAAAGTCTCATCTCTTTATGTCTCGATCAACGGGGCAAATGCTTACTGAGAATGTAATTCAGCTGCGTTGGGAAGCTGTGGCGTGGAGAGGAAGGACCAGAGATGTGTGTGGGCTCAGAAGAAAACCCATCTGGAGAAGACAACGTCTCCCTGGTCAAGGGAAAGGCATGCTGGAGTGAGCTAAAAGCAAGCAGAGCGCAGAGCCCCAACTGAAGCTCCAGGTCACTAGCGGGGTGACCCAGGGCAGGGGGAGAAACAGCTGGAATCACGGGCCAGGCTTTCCTAGACCTAGATGGCGTGAGACCATGGTTGGATTCACCTGAAAAGTGAAGTCATAACCAAGGGCACGTTCCAGTGTGTGAATGACGGCTGGGAAATTATAGGGAAACAGAGAGGCATCTTGGCAACCCCTTCTGCCCAAATGAACGAAAAAGACAGGCTGCATTCACGGATGTGGCATTGTATGGAGAGTGAACCTTCTTCATGCTTGACTTCTCCCTGTAGTTCTAAGGGACACTGGGGAAGGAGCAACCTCCTTGCATTCAGAATTGCCAGTATACATGGATGAGCACTTCTAGCGAGGGATATTTATACATGGACTCATCACAGTGACAATGATGGACTGGGTGGCCAATAGCTTGCAGTATCAGGGACAGGGCATCCCGTGGAGATTCTTGGATGGGCTCATGAGATCTTTGTTTTGGCTGGCCTGGAACTTGCTATGGAGACCAGACTGGGCCTTGAACTCAGAGAAATCTGCCTGCTTCGGACTCCCAGGTGCTGTGTGTCCCAGGGCAGAGAAGGCTCTTAACTATTTGGACAGCATGCAACTTTGGCTAAACACCAGCCAGGCCTGTGCTGAGTACCTGGCATCAGGGAGTATGGTAGGGATGTCAGGATGTTTGGAATTGGGCTTACTGCCAGGGGCTTCTGGGCTCCTCAACCCAGCAAGGCAGCAGACAGAGAAAAGAGCTTTAGACTGCCCTGATAGCCTCTTGCATCAGACGAAGATGTACAGGTCACCCCTGTCTTTCTTACTGTCCATTCCTCAACTAAAGACCAGCCATGAGCAGAGAAAAGGGAGAATCTCAGAATGGAATGTGTTGGGAGTAGATGCATAGATCTAGATTAATTGATCCTTGAAATGGTGCTAAGTGGAATTTTCATCTTGGAAGTGCTGGGATATGCCTCAGGGGTTATTAATGGTGGGGCATTTTGAAGCCCACATCTGGAGGGAACTGAAGGCATTTTCTGCTTGTATATATTGAATAGAGATCAAATGGAGCCTTTCCAACAAGCCAACTGTGGTAGTTTGATTGCAATTGGCCCCCATAATCTCAGAGAGAGAGCCACTATGAGGAGATGTGGCTTTGTTGGAGTGGGTGTGGCCTTGTTGGCGGAAGTGTGTCACTGTGGAGCTTTGAGGTTTCCTATGCTCAGGATACTGCCTAGTGTCTCAGTCAACTTCCTGTTGCCTGCAAGTTGTAGGTAGGACTCTCAGGTACTACAGCACTGCATCATCTGCCTGCATACCATGCTCCCATCATGATGATACTGGACTGAACCTCTGAAACTGTATGTTTTCTTTATAAGAGTTGCTGTGCTCATGGTGTCTCTTCACAACAATAGAAACCCTAACTAAGATACCAGCTATGAGAATTATGCAGAAACATGAGGGGTGTTCTTCAAAGAAGCAGCTAAAAGACAGGAGAGAGTTTCCACTGGGTACCACTGTGAAGAGTGGATGGAGAGCAAACTGAGCTTTGTGATGTGAGGAGGCTAGTGGAGAGACATCTTTAGAGCATGTTCTTATGGAGACAGACTCCTGGTATGGAAAGCGGAGAGACACAAAATGGCCTTGCATTTCAGATTCCAGGCCATAGCCTTTGGACTGAAGACCCATCGTCCAGTTTCTTGGCCTGGAATTCCCATACGGGAACCTGAGAGTGAGTTTCAAGTGGCAGAAGGACATTCCTGAATTTGCACATACATTTAGGGGAAGAGAAGGGAAACCTTAGCTTTCAGTGGCTTCTTAAAAAATCTAAAAGTGGAATAAGAACTACTACTACAATCATCTATGTAAGAACACTGTCTTAGGGTTTCTATTGCTGTGAGGGGACGCCATGACTACGGCAACTCTTATAAAGGAAAACATTTAATTGGTGCTGGCTGACCGTTTGGAGGTCATGGAGAGACATGGAGGTTTGCATACAGATATGGTGCTGGAGAAGAAACTAAGGGTTCTACATCTTGATCCACGGGCAACAGGAAGTGAAGGGTGTTCCACGCTGGGTATAGCTTGAGCATAGGAGACCTTAGGGCTCATCTCCACAGGATACACTTCCTCAAACAAGGCCACACCTACTCCAACAAAGCCACACCTCCTAATAGTGCCACTTCCTTTGGGGGCCATTTTCTTTCAAACAACCACAAACACCAAAGAATTTGTATATAATTTGTTTCTTTAAAAAAAAAAAAGGAATGTGGAAGTCAATGTTTACACGGTCACCACTCAAGGGATTGCTGGGAAGTCACGGGGCTGTCACTTTATCCACTGTGATTAGGTCCTCTTTAATGATGATAATTCTTACACATTACCATGTTAACATTGTGACCACCATGTAATAGATTCTTCTCACTGTGCAATAGAGTCTAAGAAAGAATTGAAGTCATAAGAGTTCACTGTCCATCACACGAGCCGTTGGTGGAGATGAGACAAAAGCTCCTCCTGTGCCCTGTGACTCTCTAAGTGGTTTAGGGGATTCCCCACCACTCCTAGGCTTGATCCCTCTGGCAGACACATTTTCAACTAAGTAGATTATATTTGCACACACATATACAATTATTCAAGGTAGTTTTATCAATAACCTAAAACACCATTTCTATTCTTAGGTATGGAGGAGGTTACAAAAGAAATGAACTGAAGGAATAGCGCATGCCATGAAGGTATGGGGACCTGGGCTTCACCTCAGGCACCCATGTAAGAAGCTGGCTGGTGATACATTCTTGTCCCAGTGTTCGGGAAGTGGAGACAGATGGGTCCTCGAGACTCACCAGCTAGCCAGCTTAGCCCCTGTCTACAAAACACAATGGACAGATCTTGAAGAATGGCATTTCAGGTTGACTTCTGACCCCCACCTGCATAGACCCATGCATTTGCATGCATACATACAAATACGTACATACATGCACAGTAAAAGGGAAAAAAAGATGATTGTTGGTACAGGATCTCAGAGTCAGGGGCATCCTAGAGCTTTTGATATCCGAGCTCCTGATTTGGAGATTTCTGCCGTGCTGGGGTCTGATCCCAGAGAAGCTAGACAGGTGCTATACTACTGAGTGGCATACCCACTCTGGCATCTTTGTGTTCCACGAGGTCATTTCACCTCTTCAGCGTGAGGCGACACTTCAAAATTTAAGTGGTAAGAGTTAGAAACTTCTAGTGGGCAACTACGGGTGATGAAGAGTGGGAGAACCAGGCACGGGGAATGCATGTCTGGAATTCCAGGCTTCTGGAAGCTGAGGGGGGCATTGTGTGCTTAAGGCTTCCCAAACTGGCATAGAGCCATAAGAAGAACAAGTAAGAAAAAGTAGGGGCTTCAATGTCACACGACAGGCTCGATCCTTTCACCCACTTGCCTGCTGTGCAATTTGTGCAAGTTAATTCAGCTCCCTGGATTTCAGTTTTCTCTCTATGAAATGAAAATGACAATATTTCTGAGGGTCTTTGTAGTGTGAGTGAGGGTGCTTACGCTATGGCTGGGGTAAATCAATGCCAGCCATTATTCTTTCTGGAAGATTCCTAGCCTCTTTGGAGAGGAATGGGAATTCTGAATGTGGATCGGAGACTGCCAGAGACTGTGTCCCAGGTGAAGGATGACATCAGAGCCACACCAGGGAGAACTCGCTGCTCTTCCCTTCCTGACGATGGCCACTCTTGGAAGGTCAAACACCAGCCACTTCTTATCCTTGGATTCTGACTCAGTAGTGCAGAGTTAGAATCTGCCTTCTCTCCTTGGCCACTCAGCCATGAGTTTCTTTATGGTGTTGATTTATCAAATAAGTCACATCAATCTAAGATTAGTCCAGTCAAGATTTGAATATTATTTATTGATAACTTTGGGTTAGGAAGAGCTCATAAAAATTTCAACGCTCACCTAACACAAGCGGAAGGTAACATTTTTATGATGCAATAAACTCTCATTCCCCAGCACGACAGATAAGCTTGCCTGAGTGTTAACGGATCCTTGCAGTGATCAAATTTGTTCTGTTCAACATTTCAAAGAAAATTACCATCATGAAAACCTTTTCACACAGGCTAATGAGACTTTAAGTGTGATCAATCAGGAGGCAGCTCTAATCACTCACAGAAGGCTTACTATGTAACTAGGGCTCTCTGGTTTTAAAAAAACCAGAGGGCTGTATGAGAAAAAAAAAACAGCAACTTTATAGAAAAAGGAGGCCCATTTCAAAGCAATGTTCAACCACTCTTGCTCTCAACAGGGTAAAGGTCAGGGAGTGACGAGGCAGAGATCTCACATGCTGCCATGAGGAGACACAGCAAAAGGGGGAGAGGTGCTGCTTAGAAGTTTGTCAATGTCTATCAAAAATTTAAGGGTAAAGCCAAGCATGGTAGCTCATGATTGCAATCCCAGTACTTGAAAGACTGAGACAGGGGGATTGCCTTAAGTTTGAGGCAACATTGCATTTGCTGCATGAGTTCCAGGTCAATATGAGATAAGAGTTAAGAGTGAAATATTATCTCAAAAATAATAATTTAAGGGTGAGGAAGTAGACTTAGCAATTTTAGTTTCCGGAAGTCTTTGTGCCCCAGGTGGATGCTCGGTGACAGAGGCAGTCTTGTTCTGCCAGCAAGTGACTGGGAATGATTCAAACATTTACCAATAGGCTACCAGCTAAATACTCTTGTCTTTCCATATAATGGAACAGCATTCAACCACTAAGAACAGAACAGCTTCTAGAAAAGTTTCTAAGATCATTAATTAGGTGTTGAACTAAAATTTATTATTTTTCTTATAGGCAGGATTCCAAATCCTTCATATCTCCTGATTGGTCAGTCATTAAATCATACAGAGTCTATGCCATTAACACCTGAGTTTCAGTGATGGAGAAACAAAGGCCCAGGGAGACTAAACAGCTTTCTCAAGGCCACACAGCTCCTATACAGCAGAGCTGGGATTTGAACACTAACTCAAAAGTTTATGCTCTTAAAGAACAAATGTAAAAACAATAACGCTTGTTTAGGATGATGTCATCTGGGCGTCAGAGATCAGTGGGGAGCAGACATCTTAATGGCGCTTCATTCTTCTCTGTTTCTTCATGGGTACACTTGAACTCCTATCCGTTAGTGCCGGCTTAGAAACAGAGAGACAAACAAGCAAACACTGCGACCACAGGTTGCAACCTGTGCTGTATACATCATGAAAGAAGGGGCATCTCTGAGGGCTGCAAAGATTTCCTAAGCCCAGGGACCTTTGAAGGCCTGCTTTGTTAAAATTCAGGGATTTTCTAGAGACTCCAAACTGTTGGTCACAGGGTGCAGGCAGCTAGAAAATGTTTGCAGTTGTGGTTTGGGTTTTGGTTTTGGCTTTGGCTTGAGTCAAGGTCTTACTCTCTAGCCCAGCTTGGGCTGTAATTTGCTATGAAGCCCAGGATGGCGCCAAACTTGCAGCAATCCTGCTGCCCCAGTCTCAAGTTCTGGGATCACAGGCATATGTCAGCTCACCCAGTGAGACCTGATTTGTCTGCTTGACTCTTCCCATTTGTCCTGGAGCGTTGTCCTCTGGGGGTGACATGGTTGTTGCCCCTATTGAACTGTCAGCAACTTTGAGTCTCCCAAGGAAACCAGCACAAGATTGGATCTAGTATCTTTCCATCATCCCGGAGGAGGGTTCACAAGACTCCATCGCTTAAGGAGTTAGGGACAGTTAATAATTGCTGGGAGAGAGAGCATTTTTTTCTCTTGTAGTAGCCCTTAAGGAGCCCCCAGCCTGTAAATAACCCCTCCCCATACTCCTGTAAGGAAACTCATTGTTTCTCCTGTCTATACATGAATGGAATTGCTCCCGTGATCTGTTGTTGGTGTCCTATTAAGTAGAAGTTTGTTCAAATATTGACCCTAAAAATGTACCTTCAACACCATTCACGCACACACAGTATCCTAACAATTTCTCTTAGTGACCCCAGATCCAGTATGGAAATCTCAAAGGACAAATTCCTGATGGCCCAAGAGCACTTGAGAGCATTAGGGCCCCCCTGGGGAGGTCTTGCCCTCTCTCTGTCCAGTGTCCACTCTCCCCACGGTCGGCTTTGGTGCTTATGTAAGCAGAAATGCTCGGAGATGGGAGATGAAAGAAGCTTTCAGTTTACACCAACGTGGCTCCCAGCATAGAGCTTGCACAGCTATGAAAATAGGCCAGACAATGAATGAGTGGGCTCAATGGGCCTTGGAAAGAAAGATGGCTGCCTCTGACATCCAAGTTCTCTTTGGCCCCAGATAGCCACACGACATTCTCAAGGCTGTGCCCTGTGCAGATCCCCACTGTGTTCCCTCAGGCTGCTAGGAAGGACCGCCATGCTTGCTGTCTGCAAAGGCTGGCCATGAACTTACCCTTGAGGCTCTGTCTGGAACCTCTACATCTGTAAGGCGAGGCACACACACACACACACACACACACACACACACACACACGCCGGCCGCCGCTAAACCACACAGGAGGCCTGGACTAGTTCTGAGTTTATCTCTAAAGAAGAAAAGAAAAGAAAAAAGAAGCGAGGGGAAGGGAAGGAAGATGATAGATAGATAGATGATAGATAGATAGATAGATAGATGAGAGAGAGAGAGAGAGAGAGAGAGAGAGAGAGAGAGATTGATTTTGGGGTTTCACTTCTTCTAAAGATTTAATATCATTTTTACGTGTACGGGTATTTTGCTTACATGTAGGTCTGTGCACCATGCGCATGCCTGCTGCCCTAGGAGACCAGAAAAAAGGTGCCACATCTCCTTAGAACTGGAGTTAAAGATGGCTGTGAGCTACCATGTAGTGCTGAGAGTCTCCCCAGGTCCTCTGGAAGAGCAGCCAGTGCTCTTAAACACTGAGCCGTCCCTCCAGCCGCTCCATCTCTTTGTAAAATGCTCCCCCCAGTTCCTTCTGGAGAGCATACTCCACAGTGAGCTCAGAACGCTTCGGCCCCTTGGAGAATCACCTAAAATCACTGGGTTCACCCTGCTGCTGGGGAACAGAGCTATGAGCCCTTACTCACGCAGTCAGCTCTCCACCTCCCACAGTTGTTAACATGGCCGTCGGGAGCATTGCTCTAGTTCCTTACTCTCCCACCCTTATTCCGCCTCTGTCTCATTTCTGTTCAGCTCGCACGTCTGTGGTGTTCTGTGAACAGGTAGCACCCAGCATGCATGCAGTGGTGAAGCGACTCACTGTGGCCTCGGTGGCACAGGGCAGGGTCCCCGTTTCTCTCCGCCTCCACTTCTTTATCTATAAAATGAGGGTGGTTTCTTCATAGGTTTGATTTCTGATGGCAAGCCGATGCCACCAAGTAGGCAGCCCTTTTCCTTTACATGAAGAATTTACACAAATAGGACATAAAGTATAAGGTTTAAGACCAGAGAAACCCAGCCTTGCCAATAACAGTCAGGGCTAGCTTGGCTTACTAAGCCATGGAATTAATTTAGAAGTTTTTCTTGAGCTATTTTACGGGTTCTAACTTGACAATGATCCATGAACAAATGATTGCTCACAACATCTCTCATCCCCACTCCCTTTTGCTGGCCTAAAACTCACTATTCTCCTGCCTCAGCATCCAAGAGCTGGGATTAGATATTCCCACCCTCACAGACTCACCCAGCTCTTGACCCAGAGGCTTGCTGGGTCACAGGACTCTCCAAGTCCTGCTTTCTTGGCTGTGGGAGCAGCACTTGGGAGAGCTACCCTCCCTGACTGTGCTGCGGAACCGCCGGCTGAGGGGAAGGTGCACACTTCCAGCTTGAGAGCCGCACCCCTCCGCTGCTCCGTCCTTATGTTTCTGTTGCACAAATGCAGCGAAATGAGTAGCAATATTTTCATTGAAAACATGCCTCATGCAAATCAGTTTGGTAAATATGGAATTTAGCCTTTATAAAAGAGCACCTGTTCCCCCCGCCCAGTTCCTCCGTTTAATTTTTTTGCATTCAGATACACTCCACTCTGCCACGAGCCTAGTCCCATACACTGCCACGAGAACAGACTGGCTGGTTTTGAATCGAGTCGAACACCCACTCCTCTTTTCCAAGAAAAAAAAAATCTCAAAAAATTAGAGGCACCTGCGGGCTGATTTTCTCGCGCCTCTGAAGAGTATTTCCGTAGTAGCAAAATACATTGATGGCTTTAAAATGAGAAAACCCTTCAGAGTTGGCAGTGTCTCAGTTTCTGAGGCGTGGGTGCAAGGCAGGGAGGAGGGTGGCTCCCAGCCTAGCACTGCCTGGTACTCCAGGGGCTCTGGCTCCCCCTCAACCGTTTGGTGATGGTTGGGTTAATGGCTCTCTCTCTCTCTCTCTCTCTCTCTCTCTCTCTCTCTCTCTCTCTCTCTCTCCTCTGGAGCTGGATTTTAATTCAGTTCTGTCCTGGCCAGGGTGTTTTCCTTTTCACCATCAGAGGGATATTTTAAAACTACGGACAGAACCTGGGGAGAGGAGGCCCAATTTGACACCTTTGAACCTCTCCGGGACCGCTTCATAGGCTGAGATTTGATGGGCTTGTTGGGTGGGGACTGGCTGCCCGGGAAAGCCTTTCAGAGCTTTCTTGGAGGGACACAGATTCAGTTTCCCGAAATGGAGGGTTTTTTTGTGTGTGAGACCTATCAATAGAAATATCAAACTGTGAATATACAATTGAACTTTATTATCCCCTTTGATTTTGTAACTACATAGGTATGACAGACAGAGGCCGAGTTTGAAAGAAACTCACAATTGCCCACATGTCCTCTGTGTGAATCCCCCGGCTGGAGGTTTCTCTGTACATTGGTATCTTCAGGTAGGGGCTGTGCAGGTGCCTCCCACCGACTCCTGAGCTCCGTTTTAATTAAGGAACAGAACATCTCTTGGCTTTCTGTTACAGAGAGGCAGTGGCCTGTGTTCCCAATTGTGCCTCTGGGCTCATTGTGTGCCCCCATGTTTACGCCCTGCCCAACTTTCATTTCAAAGATTCTTACTTTGAGAGCCAAAGGGACTTTTTTTTCCTTCCTTCTTTCTTGTTTCCTTTTCTTTTCACTTATTTCCAAAATGGTCTGCACCTGAAATTCAAGAGGCAAGCTGTGCTCTTTCTGCCTCTGACACCATTAGAAAACCATAGGGTGGGAACTCACCTTCAAATGGTTGGCCTTACATAAAAGTCCTTCTCACCATGGGGTCCCGAGAGGTATAACAAAGGTTTCATCTCACCTGAGGGATCAGGAGGTCAAACCCAAGGCAGGTGCTCTTCCTCCGTCAGACTTCTCCATGCCCCTGCTTTGCTTAGGTTGTCTAAAGCTCTTCTCCCCAAAGCCACCATCCTGGTGAAAGAGATCACCACAGATTATCCATGCGGAGTTGCTATTCAGAAGGCTTTCACTTTAAGCCACTTACGTGGAAGTTTCTAGAAGTTAATTCGGAAAAGATTATCTCCAATTAAGGACCACACAACCAACCAAGACCCAGGTCATAGGTCAAGCCTTTGATCTATTTTCACACCCAACACAATAAGTGGGCTGTGCCACAGAGTCAACAGGAAGGCTTGGGCTCTCTACAGCATCGGTGATGTTGCTGGAGGGGCAGAGGGGACACAAAACCCTGCCAGAGATGCCCATCCCCTCAAACTATGAAAGAATAAGCCTCCAAAAAGTGCACTCGACTCTTACCGCAATGACCAACAAGGAATTTATATTTGACAGGAATTTAGATTTATCTCTACTTTAAATTATATAGTTTGCACAGGTGCTATTGAGGACATTCCCCATATTAAATCTATAAACACATATGCACATGTACAGACTCCTATGCCTAAAAATAACTGGAGATATTCAAATGTGTGGAAAAACTGAAAACTAAAAACAATCCTTAGGTCCCGAACCAGCAAGCTCGGCTCAACTCCTTTGGAGCCTTGCTGACGATTCTGCTCTCTGTGACCTTCAGCATGACAATCTCTGTTTTCACTAACCTCCCCCCCTCCCTTTAGGGACCAGCCTGATGTATGATCGAAACTGACATGGTGGCCCCTCCCTCTGCCACTGTCTCAGAGGGTAAGCTTGTGTCCCTTATCCCTTGTGCTGTTCTTCCTCTCACCCTGCACACTCACAATCTCCAAGGACGCCTTTTCTGTTTCTTGGCTATGAGCATCCCTGAGGAGCCTGCTAGAGCCCCAAGTCCTGAGATCTGATCCCGGCCATTGCCTTGGCATCATTAGGCAGGGAACCATGACTCCAAACTGTAGCAGTTGCAACTGGGAAACAGGGATTCTGAGATCTGCAGTGATTTCCCCATTATCCCTTAGGAAAAAGGAAACCCGTGTGGCTCCACCAGGAAGAAATGGCCTAGATGGTCAGACACTCAGAGATCTTGAAAGGAAAACTGTTTGGAACTGTTCGCAAGCCTTTAGAAAGCGAATAGACCCTGAAGAGTCATGCTGAGGAGAGGAAGGAGGGATTGGAGCTAGAGGGTTGGAGATATCACAGGAAAACCCACAGAAACAGCTAGCCTGACTCATGGGATCTCACAGAGTCTGAACCAACAACCAGGGAGCCTGCATGTGACTGACTTAAGCCCTCTGCATATATGAGACAGTTGTGTAGTTAGTCTATTGGTGGGACTCCTGGTAATTGGAGCAGGGACTGTCCCTGGTGCTTTGCCTGACTTTTGGATGTTGTGGGGTATTTGTGCACTGGGAACCCATTCCTCATGCTGGATTGCCTTGCCGAGATTGAATACAGGGGCACGTGTTCGGTCTTATGGCAGGCAGCTTGATAGGCCATGGCTTGCTGATGAGCAAGGGAGGCCTGTCCCTTTCTGAGCAAATATGGAGGGGGTGGATTGGGGCAGGCAGAGGAAGTGGGAAGAGAAGAGGGAAGGACGAGAGACTAAGGTTGGGATTTAAATAAATAAATTGGTCAACTAAATAAAATTTAAAAAGTGATTAGCCACTTACAGTCTTGCTGATGAAAAATAGTCAAAAAAGAAGATAAGGATGCGTGCAGAGATATTCATTGTACGGTTGCTTATGGCTAAGTCCAAAAATGGTTACATGGAGCTAGTGTCATTCCACGTAGGGATGTACATAGCTGTCAACAAAGAATGAAAAGAAGGATGGGAAGTGGGGAAAGAGGAGGAGGGGAACTGGGAACTGCCGAATTATGCTAATGACTATATTTTAGGGACGTTATCAGGGATCTGAATTGTCTCGTGCAAATGATCTTTCTAGAAAAAAGGAGAAGATACTGGAGAACAGACAAAAGACCACATGAGGAGGAGAGATGGCAGAAAAGAACCTAGGAGAGAGTGATCCCACTAATTCGGCGTTAGCTGGCAGAAGCCATCCCCGTCCAGGGAACCATTCAAACCCTGTAGCCGAGGCAAAGAAGGAAAACCGGGCAGACAATTTGGCTGACGAAGTGGGAGGCAGAATATCATACAGCTGCCTTCCCCACAGCTGGATTGGCTTTACAGTGTTGACAGTTTGAAAAGAAGGGGGAGAGAGAGAGGGAAGGAGGGAGGGTGGGAGGGAGGCAGCTGGGATGTGACCCTCACAAGGCGCTTAGGTTTGATCAGTAGAAGTTATTGGTTTATCGTGAATTATATATAATTTTTTAGCTTTAATGAAGTTTTCATTATGTTGGAGCATTTTTTTTCTCCTTCTTACCAGGGATTCTAAGCATTTTTTTAAATAAAAGTATTTATTTCTGCATATTTTATTCCATGCTTTGAAAACTCTCCATAAACAATATCACCGTGATACACATTTTCCTTACCCTTGACCCTGATTACTGGTTTCCTACCACACCCAAACAGTAAGTAAACTGTTGAAATTCTAGGCAAAGAAAGAAAGAGAGAGAGAGAGAGAGAGAGAGAGAGAGAGAGAGAAAGAAAGAAAATCTAAGCTGACACAAACAGGCAAAGTGAAGTGGAGATCAGCTAATGACTTGGTAAACTTCAGCTGGGTAGACAATCTGCCAAACTGATACCATTAAAAAAAAAAATCCCCCCATAGTTGTTCCCCCACCCCACCCCGCCCTGCTCTCAGTCATGGCCCAAAATATATGAACGACAGCTCAATTCTCTCTTTCACCGTGGCTTGGGTCATCTTGCTCTTGCCACTTAGGTCAGAGGTCAAGTAGCTGCGAGCATGATATTAACACATCAGTTCTGAGAGTTCTCTGTTTTCTGGAAGCATCTATTTTAGAACTCCTGCAGGTGGCCGCCTCTCACAAAGTCTGTCAGATGCTACTGGACGCAAAAGGGTTTAAGGGCTTGTGTATTTCAGACGCTATCTGTGGAGCCTTTTCACAAGTCTCTGCTATTGTTCCGCATAATTTTCATGGCTCTTGGAGACTTAAATGCAAGTGAGCAATTTTAAAGGAACCAAAATATGACAAAGGGAATAATGGCCCCCTATTCTGAAGCATTCCCCTCTCGTCTGTCCTCCACCTTCCAGCCGCCCTCGCCGGTGGGTGCAGCCAATGCTTGAGAAAGGCTGAAACTTCTTAAAAGGATTTGACCAGACCAGCTTAATAGAGTACTCGGAGCACACATTAGATTACCATAAATTAAAGGAATGAAAAAAAAAAATAAGACCATGACATTGAAAAGCCCTGTATGACTGACGTGCCAGGCTCATTCGATTGGCTTAGTACCAATTTGATTGTAATTACAATCATTACAAAGTGAGGCCTTCAGGGAACTGGAGAGTTAGCTTTCCATGCTTGGCCAAGGAAGGTTTCAGAGTTTGAAATGACCAGTAAATTTTGATAAACAGAGTAATACATATATTTCTTCCATATTATTCTTCTCTGTTATTTCTTATCCCAGGTCTTTCCCATGACTTGAAAAAGATCTTTCTTTGGAGTTTCTGAATTTCTACTTCAGTCTCTCCTCCCCCCAGTAAAATAAAAATGAAGCCAGCGATGACGACGACGATGATGATGTTCACATTTATCAAGTAATGACTACATTCAAGGATTGGAACTAAGCACTTCACACGTACCGATTCATTCCAAACTCACAACAGCCCTAAGAGGTTAAACCAACAGGCTCTCACTTCCCCTCTCCAGATAAGGACATCGTTCACGGTCTATGGCTGGTAATTAGCAGAGCCAGGTTCAGAACCTAAGATTCCGACACTTGACTTCACCCTCTTCAGCGCAGTGTATGCCACAAAGACACTTTTCACGCCGAGAGGGATTGAGCTATTTTCGTTTTCACCCAAATAGGAAACCATTTGCCTAAGGAGGAATCTTTCCTGCAATACTCACTCAACTCGATGAGGTTTTCGGCTCATAATATCTGACACAGTGGACACACAACGCCACTTAGATACTTGACTTTGAGGGCATAGCATGTCTGTGTGCTGGCTCGTTCGTTTATTAGCTTGCTTCTTTAGAATTACTTGACTTGTAGTCAACTTCTCACAGTGGAAAGAGCATCGTAAATTAAATCAAAGTACAGCACACTTACTGAGAGAGCTTCACGGAGAAAAAGGAAGATTTCCCCTTAACCAGAGCTCACCTGAGAAGTTTGTTCTAGGAAGAAGGAGACAAGGGACAGAAAGGTGGGGTTTTCCCTTCAATCTACCATGGTCCACGTTTGAGAAGAACAGGCTGTCAGTAGAGGGGAGAGTGGGGACACTTTGTGGGTCTAGCAAGCTGTGGGTCTAGCTGTTTTTGTATTTAGTGTCACAAAAATCCCTGACAGGAACAATGTAAAGGCTAAGATTGAATTTGCTTCATGGTTCCAGAGGGCTAAGTTCATGGTCACTTGGCTCCAAGGTTCTGAGCCCATAGTGAGGTAGAACATCTTGGTGGTGGTGGGGTGCTGGTGGGGTGGTGTTAGTGATAGGGTGGTAGTGTGGTGGTGGTGGTGGTGTGGGGCTGGTGATGGATGGTGGTAGTGTTGGTTGGTTGGTGGTGTGGTATTGGTGGTGTGGTGTTAGTGTTGGTGGTGTTGGTGGTGTTGGTGGTGTTGGTGGTGTGGTGTTAGTGTTGGTGGTGTTGGTGGAATGGTATTGGTGATGGGGTGTTGGTGATGATGGGATGATGATGGTAGTGTGGGGTGGGGGGTAGTGGGAAAGCCTCTTTATCCCTTGGTGACTGGGAAGCAGAGGGAACAGCAGGAAGGGACCAAGGTTTACATACTCCCAGCCACCTGCTCCTAGTGGCCTACCTCTTCCAGCTCTTGGACATCCAGGAGCAAAGAGAGCTGCCTTGTTATTAGAACAGCAATAAAAGCACATCAAAGGAAAAACATCTTCTCAACAAGAGAATAAAATCTGGATTCTGAATTTCTCAAAAAAAAAAATACAACTTCTCCTCTTTCTTCTCTTTTCTAAGCACACTTCTCCAGCTCTGGGCTTCTTTATGCTTTCTCTAAAGTTCCCCTCCCTGTGGGTGGCTGGATGTGCTATGTGCCAGTGTCTGCATGCACATGTGTGTGTCACGTGTGTGCTTGGTGCCTGTGGAGGCCAGAAGATGATACTGGGTTCCTTGGAGCTGGAGTGGCAGGCGGTTGTAAACTGCCATGTGGGTGCTGAAAACAGAACCTGGGTCCTCTGCAAAAGCAGCACGTGCTTTTAACATCTGGGCCATCTCTCCAGCTCTAAATGTTTCTTTTAAACTCTAGTAAAAATTATTCTTAAGGTACCATTTGAGTTTGTTATTAAATTCTCTCAGTAAGAAAACTAAGAGCCCCAAAAGGAGACCCTGATTTCCTTGGTATCATTTGGCAACCATGAAAGGAGTCCCTAAGATTATGGATACCAGGTTTCTGAGGAGGCCCCTTTGTCTGCAACTCCTCATTCTCCTCTTCCTCCTACACCTCTGCTTATAAAAGCAATGTTTTTTAAATTAGCCAGTTATGTACACTATTCAGCCCCTGTTCCTTTATCCTTCCTGCAGCATGTTGGTCAACCCAGATAAAAAGCTCATTATTTGGTTTCTTACAGAGACTACCAGAATCCCAGGGTGCTCTAATATTTGACCAAATCACTCTAAACACCTCATTTCTTATGGGGATTAATTAGTGGCTTCCTATTCTCCTTCTAAGCAAAAGTACCACTATAAATACAAATACTATCTACATAAAACATTGCTCTCCTTACAGGAGGTTAAGTTAAGGTCAGGTTCAGCATTGCTCAAAACTACCCAAAGTGCAGACAAAATCCTGCCAAATGAGCTTAGACTGTGGTCGCTTCTCCCCTAAGACAGAGCAGAGCTGGGGTTGCCAGCCCGCTCCTCTCAATGCAGCTGCCGTCTGTGAGAAGGTTTTCCTAAAGAAGCTCTACCCTGTAGCACCTGGAGTAAAATACCCGGGGTCAATGAAACACACTCAAACGCCAGCTCTCAGAAGTGGACCAGCACTGGGGTACTTCAGAGACAACAACCAGGATCTGAAGTTATCTAAACAGAGCATGGAAGGGCGGGTGACTTGTCTGGTGTCACATAACCTGAAAGAAAATGAGGACCAGGTCACTTTTCTCTCCTGTTCAAGCACAGGATCTTAGTCTCCTCCTATAGAGAATGAAAGCTGAGCGTGGTCACATCTAGGATGCCCCTTCCCACCCCAGCTTTCAAAGGCCACTAAATACTATCCAGTTTCTGGTCAGTTCTGACTGGGAGGTCAAAGCAGTACGAGGATCTAAGAATCTTTGTTCGGTCCCTGTCATCAAGAGGACAGACATGTCCGAAGTTCCTGCCAGCCTTAGGTGGAGGATGCTAAGTCTACCTCATTAATCTGTCTGTTAATCCTCACTTTGTTCAAATCCTTTCTCCTGGGCAGAAAGGTCGTCCTCTTGTCTAAGGGACAGTGTCTATATTCTTTGGACTCCAGCTCAGAGCACCCTCTCTGGTATGCCGGATGATCCCCAGTGCTAACGCTCACATGTCTTCCAATCCAAGAGGATGCCTTCGAGGAATTCTGGGGCCAAGGTTAGCTCTTTCTAACTTGCAGGTCTCTGTGCAAAATGAAAACATCTTTAAACACACTAAAACATGAAGAATTTTCCTTTATCCCAAGGTCTTTCTCGTCTCATTATGGTAGTTCTTATTTGCTTAATGTCATTCTAGAGAAAGAAAAAATCTAAATTTCAAATTATTGACATGAGTCTTACCATTCATCTTTATATTGGGCGATGTCACTTTTAAATGCAAATATCAGAACATTTACCACGGATGTGCAATCGTTGGAATGACACAATTTTGTATTTTCAGCTCTTACATGCATATGTATTTTGTTCTTACCTCCGGATGAAAACTGCACGCAATCCCACAAGCACCTCGAGTCTTCCTTTTGCCTCTTGCTTGGTAAGTGTGTGTAGTAATAGGGGCAGCGGGGCTGCTTCCCCAGCACCCCGGCTGCCCACATGGCTAGCTTATGCTCCGAAATAACAACACACAAACTGTATTCATTTAATCACTACTTGGCCCTTTAGCTCTAGCCCTTACAGGCTAATTCTCACATCCCAATCAACCCATCTCTAATAATCTGTGAGCACCGGTCTTACCGGGAAAGATTCAGCATGTCTAACCTGGCGGCTTGCTTCATTGCCTGCGTCTGCCTGGGAGAGCGGAACATGGCATCTCTCTGAGGCGTCTGCTCCCGAGAGGAGAGCTGTTGAGTCTGAGCTCACTTCCTCTTCCTCCCAGCGTTCTGTTCTGTTTACTCCTCCCACCTATCTTCTAACCAATGAGGACCAAGCAGTTTCTTTTTATTTAACCAATGACCTTCCTCCATCAAGTGTGCATTCTACCAACCCTCTGTCTTCTGCTTGCTATTGAGAAAGGCCAGACAGAAAGCATACAATGCTATGGCTGCCCTGCCTTTCTCTTTCCTTTGATGCCATCATTTTCAGCAGAAGTGGATGGAGAACTTAAATAGCTCAGGTAAGAAAGAAAATGGAACTATTCCTTGATCAGCCCGTTTACCTTCCCGGAAATCTCTCTCTCTCTCTCTCTCTCTCTCTCTCTCTCTCTCTCTCTCTTCTGCGTTAGAAGCAAAGTTCATCTCAGACAGAAAGTATGACCTCGTGGACCCATTAACAGCCTCTCCAAAGAGAGGTGCGATGGGGAAGAATGCTCTTTCCTAGGATTTTCCTTATCAGTCTTGGTGACCTCCTGCACATCAAGGGTCCATGCGAGTGTGGTGCTCGTGACCACAGGAGCGATGGCACCAAGTAGGGCACCAAGGCATAGTGGATGCACACAGCCATAGTATCTCCCCTGCTCACACAAACTTCACTGCCACACTGAAACAACCAGAGAAAGGATTCCAGTCTGACTTTGGCAACTGATGAATCCAGAGCCTCTCCCCCCTCTCTCTTCTGTTCCCCCTTCTTCTTCCTTACTTCCTGAACGAGACCTTCCTTCTCTGCAACTTTCTGAAATGGTGGATAGAATGCTAAGGCTCATGGGAATAGGTGCAACAAAACTTCCCATTTCTCTTCCTAGTTGGGAGATGGAAGGAGCGATGGTAGGAGATGCTGGAAATGCCTCCCATTCCACCCCAGGAGTTTCTGCTTGACACTTCCCTCCCCCCACCCTCCATGTTGCCGGGTTTATGCAGTATTTGTCGCCTTGCTTGATGTCTGCAGTACTAGACAAACCCAGGGCTTCATGCCCACTCGGCAGGCATCCTACCAACTGAGCTACATCCCCACCCCTAATTTAAACTATTTCTTTTAACTTTGAAAACACAGGTTTGCTGTGTGCCTGACGCTATCCCAAGAGTGTTATAAGATGTACTTACTCCGTCCTTACAGCTAGCTGAAGCAGGCAGCAATGAATGACTCCACAGTCTACCAATAACGTCAAGTAGAGAGAGTGCAGTGGTGGCCAGCGGCACCTCGCTGGACAGTAGCACAAGTATAAGCTCAAGCAGCGTGACACACAGAGAGCACACTCCTGAACACGCACAGCAAGGCGCACCACCACCAGGCTAGGCTGGCAGAAGGACCATACCCACCAACCAGTCCAGTTGCTTGCAGCCTTGTGATTTCCCCAGCCACCATCCCAAAGGGCTCAGAGCTGCCACAGGCTGCTGCTGACCCGCTGACCCACTGACCCTGTATTTGCTCCTCCTCCAAGTCTGGGTCAATGGTGGTGTGGAGAGCTCTCCCTGTACCCCTTGGCCCCATAAAAGGGTTACCAGTGCTAACTGTTTGCTTCTACACTGTGCTTTTAAAGTCTCTTCACTCAGTAACACTTTCCATTTTCTAATGACACTTTAAATTCCATTTCTATTACCTGAACATCAAGCACAATTATGCCATTCTGAGTTTCTTCTCGGCAATTAATGCAATCATATGATGCATCACTAATGCCAGCCAAGATCCTTACCACAAAATAGTATGAATTATCATATTTCTATATACATTTGCAAATCTCTTATTAACATTCCAATCCTGTGTATATTTTTCTTCTGGGGAAAAAAAAAAAAACCTTCTCTGTTAGGTTTCTGGAGCTGCTGCTATCAGCTAAACTAGACCAGCCGAGTGCAATGACTGGTTCAGTCTGGTTCTGTGAGATCTCTCATGCACTCAAAGGGGCTCCATAAACTGGTAAAATTCTCCTGAGGCCATGAGACCATCTTCTCGTACAGATACATATGGATATAGGCCAGCCACACAGATGGATCATATGGAGACACACACAGTTGTTTTCTCCTGTGGGGGTATTTTATATGGGTGATATTAAATATCAATAGTTGGATATATACAACTAGCAATTTATCTATATACACATCAACACTGGTATTAAGCCTTTAACATCTTATAACACTCTTGGGATAGCGTCAGGCACACAGCAATGACCTTTCTTCTCTGTCACTGATTTTCTTTCCTAGTTACCTTTTTCTCACTTTGTCAAAAATACCAGACCCAATTTAAAGGAGGAAGGATTTGCTTTGGTGATGTGGGATTCCCCTCTGTATGCTGTGAATACCATTGGTTAATAAAGAAAACTGTTTTGGGCCTGTGCAGGAAATAGAGGTAGGTGGGGGGGGGACACACGGGACACACGACACACCGACATGACTAAACTGAATGCTGGGAGAAAGGAGGCGGTGTCAGAGAGAAGCCATGTGACCCTGCTGGACTGCTGGAGACAGATTCGGAACTTTAGCTGGTAAGCCACAGCCACTAACTAGCAGCCCCCTTCAACACTTTGGCTCTCACTGTCAGAGAGCTCAGGCTATGGTCGCTTGACTTCATGTGTTGGAGTAGAACACCATGGCAGTGGGGACGTTAGTGGAGGGGCATCTTTATTTCATGATGGACAGTTAGCACAGAAGGAGGATAGGACCAAGGACTGTGTATATCCCTCAAAGACACACCTCTGTGACTACTTCCTCCAATTAGGTCATTTCTCCTCTGAAACAGCCCAGCAGGAGACCAAACATTTAAGATACAAGCCTGTGTGGGGGACACCACATGTTCACACCATGGCAGGATATCATCACCTGATCTCATATATGGTTCGCAAATATTTTTTTCCCTGATTGGTGGTTTTCCCCCTCTCCCTAGTTTTGCCTTTGCTATGCAGAAACTTTTTATTGCTTGTGACATTCTGTGGGGTAGCGTATGTTGGGGACAGGGAGTGCATGGGCCCATGTGTGTGCTAGCGTGGAAGCCAGAAGAGAATAGGAGAATAGGAGGAAAAATCACTTTTTTTCAGCAAAAAGTCAAGTAACAAAGGAAGAATAATGGTAAAATCAGAAATAGCAACAGGCAGAGACTATCATGGTAGCTTTCTCTCTGTGCAAGAACGGTCCAGGGTGACAAAGTTGCATTCGAAGGGTAAAGTGTTTACCTAAGGTCACTTTCCCTGTGATTAACTACATATTAATTACACAGGAAATAAAGCAGTGGCTTTAGAGTGAAGAAACACCTTGACTAAGCGACCACAGCGAGCCTCACCAAAGGCAAGACACGGACGTTGTGTCCTTTCTGCCTTGAGACTGAGAGAGACAGCTTGACTCAGATATTTCGATGTAAAAATACATAACCTCGGTGTCATAGAAGAAAGTATCAGGGGAACCAAATGGAGGTCAATTCTGCAAAATTACTATCTGGTGCTTTTCAAACCTATCAAAGTCACAAAAGACAGGGAGAGAGTAAGGCGAGGTGGTCCCAGATTTGGGAAACAAAAGAGATAAACAAAAAATAAAAATAATATATATATGTATACATATGATAAATAAACACAACGTGTTATCCTAGTTTGAATTAAAGGAACACAGAGGATATTTTTTTCTGTTATTATGACTATTATTGAACAATTAATTAAATGTAAATGGAATCCTAGATTAGGAGAGAAAACGTATCAACATTAATGTATTGATTTTGATGTTTACTCTGTGGTTCAGTGGAAACCTATCTTTGTCTTTTGGATACACTGGAGGGGATATTCAGAAGCTTTCAACTAGCTTTCATTTGATTCGTGTGGGATACACACACACACACACACACACACATGCGCGCGTGCGCACACACGCACGCACACACATTCATACAACAGAATGAACATGCACACTTGGGAACAGAGTGCTATATAGAATTTGCAGCGCACATCTAGGTTAGGGGTATAGGGTATGTTCTTCTTACCCCCGTTTCCATAAATTTAAAACGATTTCACAATTGAAAGTTCAAAAGGACAAAGAGAATTGCTGCTTGCGATTCATTCCTCGGGGGCGGAGAGTCCAAGGCCGGTGGGATCGCCAACGGTGCCCCGCAAAGCCTGCGGCTGCCCAAGACCTTCACTCTAAAGAGAAACTTGGAAGGGTTTTCTGTGTGAGCAAACCTTCGCAGCCCACCATGCTGAAGTGAATATTGCACGGGGAAGACAGAGAAAGCTCACATCGTGGTGTGCGTGCTGATGAGCTCTAAGGCCTCTGAAGGGTTGCAACATTGCATCCTGCCCTCCTGTGGGGGAGAGTCTGTCTGCTCCCTGGAGGATTGAAGACACCTGCCTTCCCTGGTCTGGCCCCCTTCCCAGGCGCACAGGAAAGCTGGCAAAAATAATCTGTGATTACCCTTGTTTTAGCTCGTCACTAGATTGGAAAATACCAGAGGGCTTCGGCCGTCTCTTACCTTTCTCGATCGCCTTGCACAGAAAGGAATGCTGCTGTACAGATGTCACGGTCCGATCTGGGGGTGGGGGGTGGGAATACCCCTTTTCGTGCCAGGGAAAACAACTGCAGCCTTTGCGGCTCTGTTCCCACTCCCGGGCCTCTGAAAGCCCGGGTCCAGGTTAAGCAGCCCTTTGTGGAGCTGCATTCTCTTAGAGGACCGTGTGGCTCTCCAGCAAGTCACCTTTGGCAGGGCGCCTTCACCTTGGTGGGCCGCCATCACCCTGATGAAGCACAGCTGCAGTGTGAGAACGATGCCATTTGCACTCGAGTGGCTGCTGCCCCTCCAAAAGAGCAGCTCCGTCCCCGGTTACAGCAGCATTCCCAGGCCAGACGTTAGCCCCGGAGGGTTTTCTGTCTGGATGGGATGTGGTCCAACAGGGAGTTCTAAACAGCAGCTGCTGATAGAGAACCCTCCAGTCTGAAGACGTTAAAAACCCTACCCGGAGTGACAACCGAGTCCCATGTGAGTTTCAAACCCACTTCTGCATTTTTTGGAAAAACTGTGTTTCAGAAGAACCTGACACGGATCTGTATCACCAGACAGCTGTCCTGTGCCCCTTCAGGCCCCATTAGACACAGAGGATGCAAGAAGGCAGCTCTCAGCCCGGTGATCGTGGAACAGCTCCCAGCTAGGCGTGGCATCTCGGACAATACTCACCAAAGCCTGTGGTTGCCCAAGACTTCCACTCTGAACAAAGAAGTTGAGTGTTTTTCTATGTAAGCCTGCGGGCCACTCACTACGCTGCCCTTAGCATTTCATGGTGAAGACAGAAAAAGGCTGTCTGGTAATAACCAGAATTGCCTATCACTGTGTGCACTCCAACACCCTGTGTGGTTATCTCATTTGACCCTGCTATCCTCTGGGGAAGGATCTGTCTACTCCTGCCACTAAAGACTAAAGACACCAAAGGAGTCATGAGAGGCACGGAGCTAGGAAGTACTGGAACAACCAAGATCTGAACCCCGAGACTCAGGTGATGTTGTTAACAGCTTTGGTCGACACTTCAGAGATGGGCACTTTTTAAAGAAACTTTGGATTGGCAAATAGGAGACTGTGTGAAGGTATTGAAGGTTGTTTTGAACATACACATGCAGGCACGCACACATGTAGATATACACACACTTTCAGGCACTCACACACATGCAGGTACACACATGCAGGTACACACATGCAGGCACACACACATGCAGGCACACACACATGCAGGTACACACACATGCAGGCACACATACATGCAGGCACACACACATGCAGGCACACACACATGCAGGCACACACACATGCAGGTACACACATGCAGGCACACATGTAGGCACACACACATGCAGGTACACACACTTGCAAGAACAGACAAGTGCAGGTACACACACATACAAGCATATGTTCATATAGTGCTTTGGACATAGAGCAGAACTAAGCAATACTGCTGACAGAGAAAGATCAGAAATGCTTATTTTGGCTGTTTAGGATGCCAGCAGGGACAGAAACCAATGTTTAAAGTACAGAAGGTGACAACGCTAAACTCATTCTGGATGAAAGGGTTGGAAAGGCGTCCTGGGTAATTTGCGGGGAACACACCCCGTGTCTGGACGATGAACCTGGAAGTGTGACAGAGTGAGACAGGGAACAAACCCAGGGCTTGTCAGTGAGACTCACAGGACTTCGGACAGGACAGCCAGGTAGGAAAGCACAGTGTGTGGAAATGAATGTTTCACTTGGGCCCAAGCCCAGGGACCGCACTAGCAGGCATAATGAATGGGCTGGGTGTGCCGAAGCCCAGCTAAAGAGGAGGGAGCGAATCAAAGGTTTTAAGCCAATGTGAGTGAGTGGCACAATGCTTCAGGGGGGAGACAGGTAGATGTCCCTATGCAATGATATGGCCTCGGTATTTAAGGTTTCTGCCCTGTTGATCGTGTGAAGGAATGAACCACACATTTTCATGAATCCAGCAATCATTCATTTCTTAAACCATGTCAGTGAGCTGTGCAGAGCAGAGCAGGGGCACCATTGGCAGATGAACCCCGCCCAACAGTGCTCAACTGACTCAGTTTACTCTAATAGCCCCAGGAGCCACCCTGACACAACTGGGCCGTCTCCCACATAAAAGGAAAGAAAGCATTTTAAGTTCTTGATTCTTTCTAGAAATACGAAGGGCCACCTCTCTCACTCAAGAATGGCAGCAAAGGCCACCAAGGCCAAACACCCTGTTCTCAACAGCGCAGGTGGTTGCCACACAGGCCAGACTTCCCTTTTGAATTTAAGTTCTATCACTTTAGAAAAAAGAAAGACAGTATCAAAGAAATGGGCAGGAATTTCTTTCTTTCTTTTTTAATGAATAGAACTTTTAGTAAGATTATGGATATAGGGCTGGAGAGATGGCTCAGTGGTTAAGAGCACTGGCTGTTCTTCCAGAGGACCTGAGTTCAAGTCCCAGCAGCCATATGGTGACTCACAACCATCTGTAATGAGATCTGGCGCCCTCTTCTGGCCTACAGGCAAACATGCAGGCAGAACACTGTATACATAATAAATAAATCTTTTAAAAAAACAATTATGGATATAATGCTATCTTGGAAACAGTTATTACAGAATTATAAATAGCTTACTAACTGGGGTTAAGATCATACATGACCACCAAACCCATGATAAGTTGAGAGAACTAGCAAGACCCTAAGAAATAATTTCCAAACTATAAGGTTGCTATGACTTTGGAACAATTTACCTACATTTTGTTAAAGATGGGGTCTCATGTAGTTTGGGTTAGCCTCCAACACTTCATGTAGTTGAGGATGACCTTGAACTTCTGATTTTCTTGTCTCTGGAAAGTCTATCCTGTGTTAGGGTTTGAACTCAGGGTCATGTGCACCCCAGACAAGCACCTACCAACTGGACTACATCCCTCAACCAACCTACATATTCCATATGTATGTTTGTGCAAGCATGTGTGTGTGTATGCAAGCATTTGTGTGTGTGTGTGTGTGTGTGTGTGTATGTGTATGAGTGTGTGTGCCATCTCCCCAGCCTCTAACCTACATATTCTAAGTCCTTCTTTCTGTAACAAAAATAAAGACAATGACTGGAATTGCTAAATCCACCCAAAGAAGTTTAAATCAATATTAATCAAACTGAATTCTATGGGGTCTGTAAATGCTTCAATTTTCAATTTTAAATGCCAGGGCTAGAACCCAGGGCCCTACACATGCTAAATGAGCTCTCTACCACTGACCCTCACACCTAGTATGTAGTTTGACTTTTTTTGCTCATCCCCCAACACTATTTTGCACCCCCCTGGATGTGACCCAAGTTTGACGATGATTTGAATTCTAGTCTCTCCTCTCTTGTTCCGCTTCTGTTTTCTGTTGCTCCGGTATAAAGATCCTTTAGACTCAACACTCACCACACGATAGAGATGTGTTAGAGCATACACTCAGGGCCTCCTTTGGCTAAAGGTGATGACCAAGAGTCAGAGTGGTGGAGAAAAGGGAGATGTATTTACCGCCTATGAATTGGGCCAATTGAAAGTGTATGTGGTCACTGGAAACATTAAATGCTGAAACCCCTGGGATTCAGGCTCCATTAAAGATTCAATCAAAATTCTTCAGGGAAGTTATTTTAGCTCCTCGCATACTTTGAAAAATTATAGAGAATGTTTTATCTATTTAATTTGCTTTTAGATATTCTATACACTTAGTCACCGACAACCCTGGGGGTGTTGTTTCTAAAGAAATGACTACGCGTATATGCAACATCTCAAATACCTCATGGATTAACGCATCTGACATGCTGTTTATTTACCCCGTATATTATTACTTTCAGATAATGACGAGCACATATTTATCAATAAGCTACTAATTTGGTGTCACTCTGCCACGGCGCCTCATTACTTTTCAGGATCTGATTGGGAAACGCTGACCAGAATTTTAAGAGCTGCGCTGGAGCAGAGCTGCAGTGGAGCAGTGCAGCCGGCTCGATGCATGGGGGCCATGTTCTCCAGAGGGATGCTGGCTAGCACACGTACATGTCTGTCCAGCAAGCGCACTTGCAGGTTCATCCACGTTAATCGCTCACATATGAATCCCTCAAAGCAGCTGCCGAGAGTGAGGTTTTCCAAACCCTCAACACTTACAAATTACAAATGGAGCACCAAGACACAAAACTTGAATAAAGCATTCATATCCATATCGCCTATTCTTGGGTTTAGTCCTATTCTTTCATGCTTTTATTGTCTGTTGTCTGTTTGTTTGCTCTGTTTTTGAAACGGGCTCTCACTGTGTAGCGCTGGATAATCTTAAATTTGCTAAGTAGACCCTGCTGGCCTTGACTTCCCAGAGACCCATCTACCCATGCCTTGTAAGTGTCCAACTCATTGTTTTCCATAAATAAAATGCTTTAAAAATAAAAACAAATTATAAAATGACCATTGAGACATATGTTAAATTTTGAATAAAACAAGCATTATGCATATTTCCCATTATTTACCTTAAACCCGTTTATTTATGTCTGATGTCTCTTTAAATGACATAACTTACTAATTTAGAACAGTAACATATGATATCACTTAAAAATCATTTTGAGTTAACGATACTTTTCTTAAGTAAAAGGTGGCCTTTGCCCATTGTAAATACTCAAGATTTAAAAAAATAAAAAAACAACATTTTACACTTTAGAATTTGCATAATATAAAGTAAATATTTATGCAAAATACATTTCTGAAGGCTGAGTTATTTAGAATGTAGGCATCTCCTAATTCCCGAAGGCAGATTTGATGGTAGCAGGATGGGTCACCTAAGATGAGAAGACCCATCAAAGGGATGCATTTGTTTCTGTGTACGAAGACATCTAAAGAAGTGTTAGATGCAAACCCGAGAACCAAAAAGGATCCGTCTTCCGCTGCAAGGTGGTCCCCAAACAAACTCCTGAAGCTGGGTCCCTTTGGTCAGGCAGACGGTCAGATAACAGGTAAAGTGGTAGGTACATAGCAAGCTACTGTTTTGTTCAGAATCATAATCTAAGTAACAGATGACTGTCGGAACGGCAGAGCTGTGCCCTCCTGTTTAATATGAGGAGGTTCCGAGGCATTCGGCACTGCCTGTCAGCTTCTGGGCTCCAACTTGTTTAAGGCCGTTCCCAGAGTGAGAGTTGATTGGCCACGGTTAGAAAGCTCTCAGGACATAAACTAGAAGAATGACAAATGACAGCAGTTGAAAATGTGTCTTTAGACACTCACCTGCAACTCCCATTTATGCCTCTCAGAACAGAGAAACGAGGACCAGGGGACCAGATCTGGCCCAGGCAGTAACGGCAACGGTAACACATCAATGTTAATGTCCGCCGCAGTTAGTGTGGAACGCCGGAATAGCAGAGTATAATTGTTAACTGCCAATACATTCCATTCCCGTTACAGAGGAATAAGCGAAAAGCATTTTACTATAATTTCTAAATGATTCCATGGTAATAATGATAAAAGATTCTTTCCATTCCTTGCATTGTTAAAACTGGGTATTCTGAAAATTAACCATTGGCATGTCACCTTTCCAGACACTTGTGTTCTCTGCGAGAGAGAGAGAGAGAGAGAGAGAGAGAGAGAGACAGAGAGAGAGAGAGAGACAGAAAGAGAGAGAGACAGACAGAGAGAGAGAGAGAGAGAGAGAGACAGAGAGAGAGAGAGACAGAGAGACAGAGAGACAGAGAGACAGAGACAGAGAGCATGGGTGTGTGCATCTGTCTGCTATCGGGTCAGCCGGTGAAAGTCTCTGGTTGTTGCCAGTTCTCAAGGCTGCCTGTGCCCTTGGTATCTTTGTAAAAAAAATAGAAAATGCTTTACTGCAGACTGTGGTGTTTTAGGGCTGATTGTGATATTGAGGAGAAGCAGGGGCCTCTTCTTTGCCTCACCTCCAAGGCACCTGCCAGACCCTTTCCTCTGTTGGAAGCGTTTTCTACTTAGGTTGTTCTGTTCTTCCTAAACCTCCTCTGTTCCGGTCTTCCAACAGCACTGTGTGTCTGTCTAGCACCCCAGAGAGCCAGTTGTTCTGCATGTACCTTAAATTTACTACTGTCTACGGCCATACTACCCTGAACACGCCCGGTCTCAACTTAAATTAACTACATCTTTACCACTGAAAGCACTTCATGAAATACGAGGCTTGAATCTCTACAGTAAATCTGTCTTGCCATCCCCCTTCCCCAAACCACTCACTCTCCATTATTTCTCTGAGTAGTGGTCGTTGCCTCAGGTCATGCGGTTCTCGAAATAAAGACTACCCACCAAGGTCCCGATTCTCCCTCTCTGCCAAGGTTTGGACACTCAGAGTAATCGTGACTCAAGCTTGCCCTGAGTGACCGGGTTTGGTTATATTCTCTCTAGGGTTGTGTGAGATTGGGTTAGTAGTTGTTTTGATGCTTGCAGCTGAAGTATCCCCACTGACATGTTTTCAGATCCCAGTCAAAGGAAAGAAAACCATGACTTAGAGACGCTAAGTCGTTCCCCCAAGGTAGGTGGTAGCGCTTAGACGCACCCACACCAGTAAGCTTCTGAAACAGAGGGACAGCCATCACGCTAGACTGACCAGCAGGGCCAGCCAGGGGAGAAGTGACGAAGCCCTGAGAGAGAGCACCCCACTCCATTCTTCTCCAGCTTTCTAGACTGCACATGATCTTCATACGAGATTAGATTAGATTCTAATTAGACTAGATGCTACAAACCCCAGGTTTGCACCCTGCAGGAGCAAACTGAAGCCCAGCAAAATGGCTGAGTGAAGCCTCTGCTGTTTTCTAATGGATTTTTATTTTATTTAATCTGTTAAAATTAATTTTATGGGTAAGACTATAAAGCAACAGGTTTTGTTATGGCATTTTCATACACATTTGCCGCTTGACGTCACTGTCAACTGTCACTACTCCTAGGATGTATAGTTTTTGCTGGGTCTAGTGGCACAGGCCTGTAATCCCAGCCACTGAGGAGACTGGGGCAGGAGGATTGCAAGTCTAAAACTAGTTCAGACTCCGTGGAAAGAACTGGTCTCAAAATAAAAATAAACAGCGGAGCTAAGGCTGTAGTTAACGGTCGACTGTTTGCCTAGCAAGCACGAAGCCCTGGTTTAGAGTCCCAGGACTGCTAAAAGAAAAAAGGAAAAACAAATGCTATTTTAATTCTGAACACAGAGCCAAAGCTCTGCTGTCCTTTTGCAGTGTGACAGGTGGCATGGTTCGGGGAAAACAAATCAGACATAGAGTCCAAAGGCAGGCTTCTTGTTTCCCATTTGTGCTTGCTAGGCAGTGGAATCCAGAGAAGTGTCCTCTGTCGGTGTCTGCCCACCCAGCCTTGGAGTGCAGGTGTAATGATTCTTACTGTGTAGACAAGCTGAGAAGACCCGGTGAGACCACAGGCGTCTTTACCTCTAGTGTGCTTCGAGCCCCATAAAGTGCATCATTTTGACTCCCGGCATCTGGAGACCTGCAGGGTTCTATGGCGATTTCAAGAGCATGTTCTTTGCTGCAAAGACCAAAGTGGTTATGCTAAACCAGTCTTATTCCTCCTCCATTTTTCACTAAGATGAACGGCAACGCGTTTATAATAAAATACATATTTCAAGCTTCTAATTGGTGAGCATAACCATTTGTGATTCTGCCCCACCTTTGTAAAAACTCTGATTTCTTTGGAGGAACTATGATCTGAAAGAAGGGTCACATGCAGGAGAGAGAGGACAAATCCCGTGGGTCACAGGCCATTCTAGTTCTCACTGATGATGGCGATAACCTGTTCCCACTCAACAAGAGGTTGGAGGCTCTCTGGGAAAACCAACACTTCACATTGGTTTTCAGAGCGGGCACAACATGAGAGAGTATAGACATGGTCCAGCTCACTCGCACACCATGGTCAGGGTCAGCCAGAAGCAGCCCTCTAAGTCTGGGTCCATCTCATCTAGTGGTGATTGAATCTTATTAACTCCGAACATGAATTCCTTCTGTCTGATTTTTTTTCTTGCTTAAGATTCATTCATCACTGATGCTCTATTCCATGCAAGGTTTTGGGTTTCAGTTTTGCCAAGAATCCCAGAATTTCTCCTCTCCAAGAGCAGCCTATATCCAGGAAGGGCTATAAGATGCAATCACAAACATCCTTAAACAATACAAGCAGGTGAGGTGCATGCATGCCACAGCACACATGTGGAAGGCAAAGGACTATTTGTAGGAACCAATTTTCTCCTCCTGCCATGTGGATCTCAGGGATTCAACTCAGGTCGTCTGGTTTGACCACAAGCATCTTTACCTGTTGAGCCTTCTCAGAAGCCCAACAATAGGTATTTCAAAGCTGGAAAATACATTTTGAAGAGGAAACGATTTTTTTCTTTAGGCAGACAAGAACAAAACAAAAACACACACTAAAACAAACAAGCAAAAAAAAAAAAAGAGCAAAAAAATCCAAACCAACAACCTGAGGCAAGCTCTTCTAGGAGTGAGGATGAGACATAACACTCAAGTTCTGGGTGGAGAACAGATCTATGAGGAACTTGGAATTGAGAAAGGGGAGAGGAGGAGAAATTGAGCAAAAAGAGAGAATGGCACAAGTCAGAGGGCAGGGGATCCACCCTTAGAATACAGAGTCCAGAAGCTAGTCCTATTCCAAGATGGGGAATAGATACAGGGGAGTATTTAGCACACTGTGTGTTATGGGAATATAAACTCTCTCTGCTGCCTGAACTCATTAGCAAACTGTTTACACAAATACTTCCTGCCAGCAGCTGGTACGGTGAGAAATTCCCCCCCCCCCCCCTTCGGAGAATGGGGTGTGCTCCACACCTTCAGAAAGAAGAAAGGGCTCCAGAAAGTAAGACACAGAGAGAGCAGAAACTGGAGACACAAAGCCCATGAGTTTGTGGTTCCCTAGGAGGCAGAAGCAAGAGCTCAATCTTACTGAACTCTCTAGAGCATGTGGTTTCTGCTGATCCCAATGAGAAGCACAATTGTGGTAGAGGTTGCTCTTTCGTTCTTGGCTGCCCAGACTCAAAATAACCACACAGAAACTGTTTTAATTAAATCACTGTTTGGCCTATTAGCTCTAGTTTCTTATTGGCTAGCTCTTACGCCTTAGATTAGCCCATTTTTATTATTTTTATATTTACCACAAAGCTCATGGTTTAACAGGAAGATTCTAGCATCTGTCTCCTCTGACTCCACCTACTTTCTCTGAGCATTCAGCTTAGTTTCCCTGCCTAGTTCTATTCTGCCCTATCACAGGCCAGAGCAGTTTCTTTAATCATTAACCAATAAAAGCAACACATATACAGAAGGGCTTCCCACACCACAGAATAGGAGGGGGAGTGTAAAGAGACTGCGAAGTCCTTATGAGCAACAAGCCTTGCAGGGATTTCACAGGTCCAGGTATTAGCAAAGGCCAGTGTGGCTGTGGGCAAGCAAAGGCTATGTGTTGGCCTCAGCTGGTGTCCAGAAAGAGACCGTGAGGATGGTGAACTTGTTCACGGCCAGCATAGCAACCCAGAAAGCCCCACCCACACATCTTAAACTTTAGCTCAATGATGTTTCTGTGCTGTGTGCATCCATGAATATTCTCGTTGAATAAGCATGTCCTGGGAGAGTCAGACAATTCCCCAAGGAGGTGGAGCAGTGTGGTGGGGGGACCACTGGGCATGCACGGACTGATTTTCTTGAGAGCAATTCTAGAGGAGAATTTCTGATGAATAAAATTCTCCACCTCATTACACAAGTAACTAATCTAATCAACCAGTCCAGTAAATGGGCTAATTTTTGGTGTTTGATCTTCTGCCTTGGCCCACCCACTCTCCCCAATGCCCTTCTTCCCAAGTTTCAAATGGCTGCCAGCAGGCCGTTCCGTCTAGTGCTGCTCAGTGCCAGGCACTCTGGGAGGTGCTGGGAAATGACCTTTGGGGACAGTGATCCTATTGCTGTCTGCTTGGAGTCTAAGGATGCTTTGATGAGTATGCAGAAACAAGGCACTGCTACTAAAACCCCTGTCTCAAATGTGCAAGTAGAGGGCATCACTTGTTTTCAAGGTTCTGTGTGTGTGTGTGTGTGTGTGTGTGTGTGTGTGTGTGTGTGTGTGTGTGCATGTACATCTGTGTGCAGCTTAACTGACCAAGTGGCAGGCATCACTTATTTCCCAGGTTCTGTGTGTGCACACATCTGTGTGTTGGTATACTCAGAAGCCAGAGAGTGATAAATACATCAACTGTCTTCCTCAATTGCTCTCCACCATTTTTGTTCTCAACTGATTCCTAGGGCTTGCCAGTTTTGGGAGGCTGGCTCCCAGCAAGCCCTAGGGACCCACCTGTGTCTAACTCCTCAGCCCCTTGATTACAGGCCTGTGTCTCCACAACAAGCTTTGCATGTGGCTGCTGGAGACCCAAACTCAGGTCTTCACGCCTTCACAACAAGCACTTTCCTGAACGAGTCATCCCCAGCCTCCTGTTCGCATTTGCATTCTCGTGTTTTGGGTTCACAGTCAGGAGGGAGGGCATGGCTGACAGCTTTGCCATTCCTGACCCTTGAATTCTCCTGCTGAACTCACTTACTCTGTGTTTACTCCTGACCAGAAATCCCATTCCAAGGAGTTTACTGCGGATGCTGTTCTGGGATGGATGGTTGTGCTCCAACATTGTTGACTCGGACTAAGGCTGCTTGTGTCTCTGAGCAGACTGGGGTCAGAACAAGGCTGCAGCCGCCTCTGTGTAGGACCATTATCCCATCAAGAATAGTTAACCATAACAGACCCTAGCAGCAGAAGGTGGATGCCAGTTTAGGACACGCGTCGTGCTGAGCCATTTCTGATTCAAGACTGAACTGTCATTGCTGAAAGCCTGGGATGCTGTTAGCTAAAGTAAAAGCCAATTGCAATTATTTCAGGACACACGACATTGAAACATTGCCTGCCTGTGTGCCTGCCCTTCAGAGGCCTCTGTGAAGATGGTTCTCTCTGTTGTCTTGCCCACTGCAGGCATACCATAGTGTAGTGAACAAACTCTCCACTTCTGGCCTTTTTTTTTTTTTTTTTGGTTTGGTTTTTTGAGACAGGGTTTCTCTCTGGTTCTGGTCTGGAACTAGCTCTTGTAGACCAGGCTGGTCTCGAACTCACAGAGATCCGCCTGCCTCTGCCTCCCAAGTGCTGGGATTAAAGGCGTGCGCCACCACCGCCCGGCTTCTGGCCTTTGTTTTAGTAAATTCCTCTACCCTCAGAGTGTTGCCAGGCTAAGGCTGTTTCCAGCTGACCACTCACCGCCTGTCACACCCATGAAAGTTTCCGGTTGCCTCTGTAATTGTTCATAAACTGAGAACCCCTCAAATGTCCGTCAGCGGATGAGTACACACTCACCACATGGCTCGTTCATGTTATTTAACAGTAACAATGAAATCACGGCTTCCAGATGTCACCAAGTGGAGCCCTTAAGATCTGTGCATGTCATTGCGTGACGTTTTACCTGCTAAACCTATCAGTAGCTCCTGACCCCTTTTAAAACTATGTAGAAATCACGGTCCCAGTCTGGACACTCATAGAGTCGATAGTGATTGGCAAGGATTGGTGGAGAAAAGACAGGGGTGGCGGGTTACTGCCAATGTGTAAGAGGTTTCAAGTTTGGGGAGTGATAAAAAATATTTTAAACTTAGATTGTGCTGTTGACTGTCTATGTCTCTGGGTATGCTAAATGTTGGTCAAGTTTATTCTTTGGGTTTGATCATCAACAAACTATATCTCAGCAAATGAATCATCTACCCAGCGTTGTGGGCAGTCCTGATGTGGCCCTTCACTAGCTCACATTGCAAACTGTGGATCTCTGAACATCCCACCCCACTCCTCACATGGTTCCTTCTTCAGAGCACCCCAATATAACTACATCTCCGTGGCATTCGAGGTCCATCTCAGACAGCAACTCTCTCCGGCATCCTGTGGACTACAGCTACTCTCCTCTGCTCCCTGGAATGCGGAAGACTTTCTGCCTCACATTGTGTTTATGTGGCCAGTGTCTAGTCTTTCTCCTCAGACTAGAAGATCACTGTGAGAAAGAACTGCGCCATTATCTGCTCATCTATGACAGCATAAAGAAATTGCTCAATAAATGTACTGGGCGCTGGTGGCTCCCGCCTTTAATCCCAGCACCCGGGACGCAGAGATAAGTGGATCTCTGTGAGTTTGAGGACAGTCTACAAGAAAAAGAAAAAGCTTGATGAATTGATGGAGTGACTCAACTATCAAGAAGAAAACGTTATCAACCTTTCTCATTCCTACTGCCCACTGCCCCTCCCCCAGCTTCTAGCAGTCACCCCTGTAATCTTAACCAATGAGATCAACTTTTAGATTCCACATATGCATAACTTATCTTTCTGTACCTAACCTACTTCACTTAATCTAAATCTAACTTCTGGACAAAGGACAGATTTCGTTCCTTGTTACAGCGGAGTGATGTTCCATTTTGTGTAGGAACCAAATATTATCTATCCACTCATCAGTTGGCAGACACCTGGGTAGGTTCTATGCCATGGCAACTGTGACTGTTGCTGCAATGTGGCAATCCCTTCAGCACGTAACTTCCTTGCCTTTGCACGTATACACTAATAGAATTGCTAGGTCATCGGTTCTTGCATTTTTTGAAGAATCCCTAGCCCTAGAACAACCAGCACAGACAAATACTTTGAAAACACATCACAAAGGTGGCTTCTGGCTCAGTTCTTTCGTAGGTCCATGCTGCCCTATGAACCCCCACAAACAAGACCTCTGCTGTCTGCATTTCTCCCAGCATTCCTAGCTTCTGATCTCCCACAATAGCTCTTTAGGTTCAACGGTTCTTCTGATGCAAAACTCCAAGATCTTCCACAACCCTAGACCCAGACAACCCAGAGGCTTAAAAAACCTCACGGCTGGGTCCATCACAACTCTGCACTCTCCTGCTTTTGCTTTTTCTCTTTGTGGCCTTATCTCCCTTGACCATTGCTTCCTTCTAGAAGGTCTTTTGTTTCAGGTCTTCTGGGCACATCTTTAATCTAGTTTGAATCAGTTTTTGTAACTGAGGGAGATGTGGGTCGTTCCAGTCTCCAGCATGTGTGTGCTCAGTTGCCAGAGACCCATTTATCAAAAAGGGCTGTCCTTCCTCAGGCGCTTGACGACTGCACCAAAAGGCTGTGCCGGGTGACTGACCCGTGAGGGTAGCTCCGTGACAGTGCATTCCATGATGGTCACACAGCCATGACTCACCTTAGCAATGGACTCTCAATGAACCCCAGTCGTTAGGTGACTCACAGCTTTGAGATGGTTCTCTTGGACAAAGACAAAGGAAAAAGGCTGCCCTTGCAGTCACCGTATCTGTAAGAGGCTTTAAGAAAACAAGTGTTCAGCAATGGTCTGACCTACAGAAGACTCGTGATAGCCTTTTCCATACTAGAGAGCTCTGAAAAGAGGCAAAGAAACACACTTGGTCTGAAACACAAAGAGCTGAAAGAGCCAGGAATCCTGCTCTGTTCTTACGGCCTTGTTTACTTGATTTTTCATCTATCTATCTATCTATCTATCTATCTATCTATCTATCTATCTATCATCTATCATCCATCCATCCATCCACTTAACTACCTATCTTTATCTATCTATCTACACATCTATGATTCATAATAGATGGATGAATCGATAGATAGATAGATAGATAGATAGATAGATAGATAGATAGATAGATAGATAGATTCTTCTCTCACACAATACATTCCAATCACAGCTTCCCCTCCCTCCACTTCTCCCAGTGACCCCACTCTCTTTCCACCTCCCATCAGAAAAGAGCAGGTCTCCAAGAGACAACCAAACACAGGGGGACATGGCAAGAAAATGAGCAAACAGTAGCGTGGGGGCTCTTGCTCATTTGTGTCTCATCACATCTCCCTGATGGTCCTACACCAAGAATCTCCCTTAGGACCCCCAGGGGTCCTGGTTGCTAAGCAGCAGATGCCGTTGCAGTGATGTGTCATCTGGTTGAACCTCTGGCTTCCTTTGGGTCCCACAGCGATAGACCTCAGCTCTTCCAGGTCCTGCTCACCAGTCACTCCAGGAAGGGATGGTGGATAAAGCCTGAGCACCAGAAGACTGCTCGTTCAATTCTCAGAAGGAAATGAGGGGCTTGGAGAGGCTCACGCTGTCTGGTTTTTGTCTAAAATTGATGGCTGTCACATTCTCATTCCTGCTGTCTGCGAGACGGGACTTTCAGAGCACACTCCGATGCATGGGGATGCAGACTACACTGAGGCGGCTGGGAATGTGCTGGCAAGACTGGACGTCGACACTGGAGTAAGATTTACCTGCCTCTATGATTGCAAATGGCTTCAATCCTAGCCAGATTATCCTCCGATCAATCTCATTAAGAAGCCTAGGGTGGTGGGTAACAGGATCCCCGAGATACCATTCTGCTGGATCCCAGTTACCAGTGATACCGGAAGCAGTGTAGGGCGGTGAGCAACAGGATCCCAAGAGACCATTCCAGCTAGATGCAATTTACCAGTGATGTGAGAAGCTGAGAACGAGGAAAAGCGAGGTGACTACGGAGTAGCTCCGTGCCATCCCTCCTACCCCCAGCGCTATAGACAGTCTCAGCTCTACCTTGCCTGACTGAAGGGGATGGCAGAGGAATCCGGTGATGAACGCTGCTGAGATGAACGTGGCACAGAAGCCTCGAATACATACTGGATTTTAGAAGCAGTCTGTGGCCTGGAAAATCCTGGAATGTGGTCAGAAGTACTTCAAGGCTCACTTGGGGGTGGGGGAGGGGGGGCGGACCTTAAAGCTACCGAGTGTCTAGAACCACTGTTCTGGAGCCGCTGCTATTCTAGACAAACACCCAGCCCATGTTTACCAAAGGCTGCCCCCTCCAGGTCATCCTTGAGCAACTTGGGCTTCTGCCAGGGACCACAGCATCTTTAGGAGGTTGCGAATCATCTCCCAACCGCCAATCTGCTGTGGATCCTTGGGAAGCTGCTTTACCTCTCTGAGCTTCAGTCTTTTGTCTTTTCATTTGAGGGAGAAATGGACATAACAGCGGCTGGATGATGTAGCCAGAGTTAGCACCAGCACTGAGCCTGGGTCTGAGCACACAGACTGTACTTATTTTAAGCTTCCATTGTTACGCATAGCATGCAAAACTGACGCCATTAATGTGGTCCAGCGATGATCAACCCTCTCTGTGTCCCTTTGCCACTGGTGCCAAAGGTGGACAGAGCCGCTTTGGGAAGGGTTCTCAAGTGTGGGAGTGTGCGGCCCCCTAGCGCTATGACACCAGAAGCTGTAGGCCTTGGGAGAAACTGTGAGCGCTGGATGAAAAGAGGGACAGGAAGAGAACAGTTTTCTCTGACGCACAGAGAGTGTGATGGTCTGGGCCAGAAGGAGGTTGCTTTCCCAAGAAGAAAGGGTTCTAAATACTGGTGGTATTTCTTTCTTTTCTGGGGCCACGAGGACTGAACCCAGAGACAAACACCCTATAATTGAGGCGCAGCCCAGCCCAAGAGCAAGGGTGTTTCTAATTCGTCCTCTTTCCCCACCTGCAGCCCTCATTTCTGTGCTGCAAGTTCTCATGGGCCCCTGCAGGCAGTAGCAGGGATACGCATCTCTCCCTGACTTTGGCTGTACCCTGCTGGCAGTGAAGAGTGCATTCCCCTGACTGTCTGAAGAAAGAAGGACTCTGGGTCACACTGAGCCATCCCAGGTGAAACTCTCTAAACACAGCAGCTGTGCAAAGGAAGGAAATGACAAGCAGCATTGCTGTGGAGATTGGACTGTGCCCTGCCCTAAGTTACTCCGTGTTGTGTTAACAGCAGTGCTTTGGACTGTGATTTGCCCTCAGGGAATCCACTTTCCAAACAGCTTTCGACTCTGTTTTGAGGATGGAAGATGATTTCACACCTGATGGACATGTGGACACCACTGTCCAACCACTCCCACATGGTACAGGCTGAGAAATGACTGAAATATGTATATCACCCTATAAATTTGTCCAGGTGAACTGATACTGCAAGATGGATAGACAGACAGACAGACAGATAATCTACTATGATAGATAATTTATTGCTGTAGACAGTTTACTATATAATATGTGATCTGATCATTATTAGTAATTAAGATTTGGATAAAAGAACCCATGTTTGCCTTGGTCAGGATTGCCAAAGAAAGTGGGAATGTTTGGCTAATTGCTGCCGTGGAAACATCCCTATTGTATGGAATTATTGTTCAATTAAGTTCTGACATTGCAGAAAGACACACACGTGTTCATCTGTGTTTCTGACATAGTATACTAGGGACATAATTCCCTATTGCACTATGGGAATGCAAGTACAGGAAATACATGAACAAAGAAAGTTCTTTGGGGACAACCCCCCTTCCCTTATCACAATATTTAATAAAACTAAGAGACTATATGCTGAGAGTGGGCTCCTCACTGCTCTCCAACATTTTTTTTTAAGACGGATCTCCAGCTCCTCCACCCTCCAGCAAAGGATACTCTTCCTTTCTCCTCTGACTTGGGAGCTGACCGAGAAGGCCAGGGTGTGATGCCTGGTAAGATGAAACATCCTCAAGGCTTCAAGCCTAAGCCCAGGTGGGCACAGGCAGACTCTGAAAGCAAATACGGTAGCTTAGCTTATAAGCACTACCTACCAATGCACTGTAAGGTCCATGGAAGACTTGTGAGATCAGGAGCCTTACGACCTAGGAACTCTCAACTGAAAGTTTACATCTTGTTAGAAGGCAGATTCTGAGTTTCTATTTCCATTCTTCGACGGACCATCACTGTGAACTCAGGTGAGCTACAGTTATGTGAATTCCCTTCCTGGGAAGACATGAATAAAAATCTATTTACTCCAGATAAGGCACCAAAGGAATCATTTCACCCTAGTCTAGCTTAGCAAAATATTACATTTATTGGGGTTACTTCCAGAGACATATATCCAAGGCAGTTGTATCACCAAAAAACCTACTTGAGTTTGAGTAATTGCACAAAGACTACACCCCTGAGGTTTTCTATATGACTTACAGTAAGCTGGCCATAACACAAAAACTGCATCCTCAGAGTTCTACACATGACTTTCAAGAAACTAAAATTAATCCAAAAGCCACTGAAAGTCTCTAGCCACTGGTCCTCACTGTTTATACGATCATGGGAAGGGGTTTTGTAGACCTTGTAAATTTCAGGAAGTTCCTGAGACTTGTGGATTGTGGCTTCTTAACCTTGTGACTTGTACTTTCTTCCTGAGTCTTAATGAGCCACCATTCAAGATGGGAATGCTTCAGTTAAGAGGAAGTTGTTACATAATAGCTATTGACAATGGCCAAACCCACCCACTCATGGCTCATGTTTTTGTTGTACAAAACACATAGAGCACAAATACAAGCCAATGATATTATTACCACAATTCTGAGGCCTTGAAAGAAACAACGACAAGGTAATTATTTTACAGGGTCCTTTGAGAAAAAGAAAAGAACAGAAATAGCTCATTGTAGGTTTGGATGGAGGAAGTATATTGCTTTGTGTCTTTTTAGAAGGACACTCACTGTTGGGGAAATATTATTTTAAGAAGTGTACTTTCGTTTATGTTGCAGTTGTTTAACTCTGTGAAGTTGTGTTACTGTGCCTGCCTAAAACACCTAATGGTCTAATAAAAAGCTGACTGGTCAATAGCAAGGCAGAAGACAGGAATAGGTAGGGCTGGCAGGCGGAGAAGATAAACATGAAGGGAAATCTGGAAGGTGAGGATCTAAGGATCAGGGAATGAGAAAGGAAGAAGGCGTCGGACTTCAGGGGCCAGTCACCCGGACAACCAGCGACACAGTCAGACACGGAGTAAGAAGGAAAGAAAAGGTATCCAGGAATAGAGAAAGATAAAAGCCCGAGGCTGAAGATGAATGGGATAATTTAAGAAAAGCTGACAAGAAACAAGCCAAGCTAAGGCTGGGCATTCATAACTAAAAATAAGGCTCCATGTGTGCTTTATTTGAGAGCTGGATGGTGGTCCCCCCAAAAAAGACAAGAGAGTAAGAACAAAAACATCCGACAACAACTCACTAATTCCATTCAAGTGGCATGTTGACATAGAAGGAAAAAAATCAACTCAAACTCAGTTCCTCCTACTGGAGTCCACAACACACAGCACTTCTGACACCAGGCATTGGGGATTTCCTCTCATGCAAGGAAGCAATTAGTTCTGCGGCTATGGACAATAGATAGATGTCCTGTAATCCAGTTCTCATCTGACGCTGTATTTTGAGGTAGCATCAGACTCCACCGACTGAAAGCTCAGCCCCTAAGACTTTGCCCTCCCTCATTCCATGCTTTGAAAACCAATTGCAAGGCCTAGGTTATTCTATGTGTACTTGTGAGTGGTTTTAAATCAGAGTTCCCAAACCCCCTCCTTGGGGGCTCACAGAATTCAGGTGAACATTTAATTTTTTACTGGTTTATTATAGAGAACACAAATAAAGACACGCACAAGTGAGCTGTGAGGGATGGGCAGAGAGTTTCAGAGTCCTCTACAGGGACTCCAACCCCCTGAGGCCCCACCCTCACCACACCCTATTAGGCTAAGTTGTCAACATTTAGGGGTTTCAGAAAAGCTTCATTACAAATGCAGGGGTTGTTAAATTCCTACCATTAGAGGTCAGTTTCTCCACTAGCCCCTGGACCTGGAGACAGGGATACGTGGAATTAGATTTTGTTACAGGGAGGACCTTAAAACACCCCCACCCCTCCACCCCCTGATCTCACCCCATATAGTGGCCTCCCTCCTAGGCACAAACCACACCCAAACGCTTGTTTTCACAGAGAGGCCCTTTATTAAGTGGGGAAGAAAAGTTAAAGAGGCTGCTTTCTGACTCAGGCAGGCAAGAGCAGCAAATGACCTTGCAGGTGTCATTCTTTAGAGGAAAAGGGGGAGGACTGTGTTAGAATGGGCTAGGATGCAGTGGTAAAGGAAATAGGGGATGGGGATGAGGAAGAGGGGAGGGGGACAGGGGAAGGTGGGCAGTGGTATTTATCCCTGAGGGACAAAGGACTGCCTCTGGATAGAGGAGTCAGATGTGGCGCATAGGCAAATGGCGGTTTATAAAGGTAAAGGCATAACCCCGTATTAGGATGAGATGTTTAATTTTAATTGGCAGCGGGGCGGTGGTGGCGCACACCTTTAATCCCAGCACTCGGGAGGCAGAGGCAGGCGGATCTCTGTGAGTTTGAGGCCAGCCTGGTCTACAAGAGCTAGTTCCGGGATGGGCACCAAAGCTACAGAGAAACCCTGTCTCGAAAAACCAAAAAATAAATAAATAAATAATAAAAAGAAAAAGAAAAAATTTAATTGGCATGTTAATTAGATGAGCCAGAAGGAGCTTCCGATTGCTGGACTTCAATACCTCCATAGCTGGACCTTGGTAGTCAGCCTCTGGAGGAGGAAGGGAACAGACCTTGGCGGCTAGCTTCCGGAATGTAATCTAATGGTTTTCAGCACGGTGGAGAGAATAGGGAAGAGAGCTAAGGCCTGCCAGAGCCACGTGCTCGAGCGAGCTGGTATTCCTCTGAGTTCCCAGGGACCTGATTAAATATCCAGGTTCTTGAATTTCATGGCAAAGAACTGAACAGAAACACATAATTAAAAATGGAAAAGCGACAGTGTAACTAGAAACAGAAACCACTGAAGAAAGGGAAAGTGTGCCCCCAAACGGGAGAGAGGTGGTGAGTGGAGGGAGAAGCCCCAAAGTGCTGGACCTGAGCTTATGACCTCTTACAGGACATTACATAGCACCCACCTCCTCCATATTTGTACATCCTGGGCTTTTCTTGAGCATGCTCCGTTTGTACTATGAAGCCCAGGTGGGAAAGGGCTTCCAGTCTCTCCGCGAACTGTCTTCTTTAATATGTCAAACCTTGGTCCTGCCATACTTCTGGGCCATTTATTAGCAAAGTGAGGCACCCTCACTTTGAAGATTCCGTGGACTTTAGGAGTTCTGGGAGCTGCCAGGAGATAGACAAGGAGCAAACAGGTTCTTTCCAGTTCACATGTGGGCTTCACTTTCGTGGTCCGATTACTTCTCAAAGCCACCCCCCCATACTACCTGACTGAATCTTACCATTCTATGTATGAAGGTGGGGAGAGTCTAAATGTTCAGACCCCATCCCAATACCAGAGGTTTTTAAGGTGCCTGTGGAGAAGAAGGTTGGAGGTGACTTTCTGAATAATAATATCCTATACTGCAGGACTCATGGACTGATGTCATCTGGGGCTCCAGGGACCGAGACTACAGGCCCCGGGCTGGTAGGAACCGTGCTAGGAGCTGTGTTTTCTTCGTACAAGGTTACAGCAACTGAATTGCCACCCCATGTGCTTGTGCCTCATGAGGAGGTGGCCTGAAGGATACAAGGATTCATAAGATGTGAATCCCATCCCTTCCCACCACCATATAGAGACCCACACGCATATTCAATATGAAATATGAAAGGTGGATTTAAGCTAAAAGAGAGAGATTTAGGCAGTCACTCTTACCCACGCCCTGGTGACACTGGACTGTCATCTGGAGGCAGCACTAAAGCAATCCCTGTTTTACAGGTGAAGATGAGCAGAAATCCTTGGGCCTCTTGAGTGGATAGGGCATCCACCTGCCTCAGGCCAGAGCCTGGTTCGAGGAGTATCACCGGGTCCCTTCCCCCGTATAATTCTAAGACGCCCTCATTTCCAAGGCGCTAAAAATAGACACCTAGCGTCTGGTATGTAACAATATACAATATTGCAGCTGTGCCTTTATGTGGGATAATAATACTGCGGGCTGTGTGATGAAGCAATCACTTCGGAGCGCAATCTCATTAACCCTCGCGGTATTCTGATTAGGTAGGCAGGTGGCAGGGATCTGAAGTCACTCCGCGGTAGTGGAGCTAAGACACACGTGAGAGAGGCTAAGAAACTCCTCGGCAGTACAGGGTTCCCTGCCCCTGTCAGCGAGGGAGCCAGGGTCTTCCTTCCCGATCCCGTCGTGGCTTGAAGCTGCGATTAACACAGCTCCTAAGGTTGAGCCAATAGCAAACTGAAAATTGGTAGTCCTGAATCTATGCACTGGAAGGTATTGCTGATTCTGTTGGGAAAAAAAAAATGGCAGCCTCGTTCCAAGATTTAGGCTTAAAATGTAACGTTTCTGCTCCTGCCCTCTCCCGTCCCTCTAGCAGGTAACCGTGTCCCCTCCACCTAAATCCAACATGTCTTTGAACAAACCAAATTGCATTCCAAACCATACCTAAGCTTCTGACTCCTTTTCCAGCCCTGTGAATCTCTCCCGGGTTTTTGTTTTCATTCGTGAATCAGTTTTTAGGAATGCCCCTGCCCTAAAAGTCTTTCAACACTCAGCCAGGCGCCCTGCCTAAATGACTCTCTTTTCCCCAGCTTTGATTTTTATCTGTGTCTTTGTTAAGGAGTGGGGTGTTCAGGTGCTTCCCAGAGGCTAGAGGGACAGGTTTGGTAGCGCAGATATATAAAACCAAAGAAAAATGACACTGTAGCCGTGGCGTTCCCTCGCCACGAGTAAAGGTGGCTCCCAGCTTCTGGAGAAAGGCCAAGATCCTTTATCGAGAGATTAATACAGGCACTCGCGGTTTAGGCTTTGGGAGACAGGATTCCCCAGCTCCCTTTGAGACAATGACGAGCGGCCAAGTCTTCAAATTGTTAATTATGTACTGCCCCCTAGGGATTTTTGTTTTGCTGGTGGCAACCCGCATCCAATCCTCCGGGAAATATTTATCAACCTGCCTCAGCCAGCCTTTGCCACAGAAAGCTGCGCCTTTTTGTGACCTAGTTGTACCGGACCCGCCTCCTCCCTCTAGCAAGCCGGGTCTGGGCACTTCACTTTTCCTTTGTTGCGCCCCCCACCATCCCACCCCGCTTCGGTCTTTATTATTGTATTTGCCCGGGATGGCTAGATTTGCATAATCTGGAATAGACTCACTCCCTGCCCATTTTAAAGCTTTGCTTTCCTTCGGTGGCGATACTCTACCAGCCCCCCACCCGTAGGATTTGTAAACATCTCTGGATTGGGGGGGAAAAGAGGACCAGCAAACTAGGAATTATAGGCACTTACACATGGGCGCTTACATATTTATCTGCACTCACCGGCGGAAGATTTCTCTACACTCTCAAATGTTCTCTATGAAATCCCATTTAAATCAAAAACTTTTATCAGAAAAATGAAATTGCTTCGTGATTGAACAGCACTTCTCCCCTAAGTGCCAGCCATCGAGGCTGATGAAATGGCCGGAGCGCGTGCTTCCCTGGAAAGACATGCCCTTTATTTGAAAGTTGGAGCAAGGTAGAAAAAAAAATCAACACCCTATTTCCTCACACAGAGGGCAGGAGAGCCATCTCCAGCTGTACGGAAAGACTTGTTGGTACCTGATGAGAAGTTTGTAAATGTCCATGATTTTTACCGTCTATACAGTGGGTTTCTTCTTTTAATAATGCATGAAACAGCCATGGCAGGGATCTTTCTTCGTGTGTTATATGTCTTTAAAAGCGCACGCACACGCAGGCGCACGTGCACGCACACACACACACACACACACACACACACACACACACACGCAAATCCCATACACAACAACTTCAGAAAATATATGCATGATCAAAACAGTTCAGAAATATCCGCTCGGCAAATGAGCAAAGGGCAGCAGGTTTCTGAATAGACTTCATCAGCGGAGGGGAGAGGTCAGTCGTGAAGATTAGTTACAGGAGCTATTGAGTCTCCTCTGACACCCGCAGAACAAGCTACTTAACATAATCAGCCGCAATCAGCAAAACTGCTGTTTATTACAAAACGGTTTTCGCTTTTAATATTTCATATTGTTATGTAAAACGGTGCAGTGTAGGGACACACACATTTCACCAGGGACAAATTGTACAAATTGTCAGCAATAATAATTTGTGGCTCTTCTTGTGACATCTTTTGGAGTTAAAACCACGGAGGGCTAACTCTTCAGGGCTCTCTTCTCTAATGTGGTTAATGGTTGCCACTGGAACTGACCAGCGGCTCTCTGTACTGTGTTGTGACCGTTTGCTGGCATGAGGAAATGTTTGTGTGGCCGGCCATTTGGCAATCAGACAAGTCATGAAGCTTGGCTCTACTTATCCTTCCCATTTGGAAAGAGCCCTCATGTGTAAGTGTGTCTCATAGCGAAATAAAGACTGGCAGAGATCTTTGCTAGCCTGTCTTAATAACCAGAGTAATTCTTCACTCAAAACCTTCTCACTTAAATAGAGCTGGAGGAAATCTGTGGAACTCCACACAGTGGGGATTGAGACGTGAGAGGTTTCCCAACTGTCCAACAGGCCTACTTGCAGGCCTAGATTAGCCAAACGATTTTTGGATTTTATCCTCCACTTTGAGGAGGAGGAGCAGGAGGAAGAGGAGAAGGAGGGGCAGAGGCAGCTATTACTGGCTCTCCTTCCAACCCACTGAAGGTCACAATCAGGATGTCCCCATCTAGAAGTTGAGTCTCCTAAGGGCCCATCCCTATGGGGTCTTCCGGGGAAAGCTAGGCAGCTCTGCTGGAGTCAGGCATGGGGCTAGGTCTTACTGACACAAATCTGCCAGTATGGAAAGGTTAAAATAGGCTTGTCCTTCCCAAAGGAATCACCTTAGCAAACCACATGCTGAACTTTACAAAGCCACTAAAGACATCCAGTTATTCTCTGGTCCCTGGCTGGTGGCACTGTTTTGGGTGGCTTTGAAACCCTCCTAGCTAGAGGAAACCGATCTCTGGAAAGTAGGATTTATGCGTAACAAGGTCTGGGGGCTTCTGCCTCAGCTCTCTCAGCTCCCTAATCTGCAAGAAAGGCCCCACTCCTGTCCACAACTCCTGTCCACAGACAGAGCCTCGTTTGGCCACCATGCCCAACAAAACTGTTTCTCCCTAAACTGTGAACCAAAATAAGTCCTTTGGGTCAGGAGCTGTGTTACAGCTGTAATGGCTGCTTGAGGGAAGAAATTTCTCACGTACATGCGTTACGTCGCTGGGCCAGGCACACAGACGTTCCACTGCCATCGTTGAATACTGGAACAGATTGCAATAGATAACCCTCTGCTTCCGTTGGACTTTGCATGCTGAAGACCAGAAATAAGGGACTTTATCATTTCGAGAAATTTGTTTAAATAGTAGAAACTTCTCAGGGATCAGTGCCCATGAAAAGCATGTCACCAAAATGTAAACATTGCACAGACATCCAACTTTCTAGACCAGGGCAATCTAACGGAAGTCTAATGTAAATCACTTCTATGATTTGGATTTCCTAGTAGCCACGGTAGGGGGAGGGGACGTGAACTGCGTTGAACTGATCTTGTTTAAAGTATGAGTGATAGATTTTTATCTAACCTAAAAAATCCACTAGTATTTCCACACACAAGCAAGTTAAATATGACTAACAACTAAGGTATTTTGCAATGTGTTTCGACCTTCATAAATCTTTGAAATCTGTAGCCAGTTATGAAACTACAGCTGATCTCTATGCTGTTGGGTTCAAGGTCCAGCAGCCAGCTGTGGCTGGGAGCTACATGATTGGTAGTGTGGTTCAGATCCACCTTCTCGGGTGTATTTGCCCTTTTCTCCCCAGCTGAAGCAAGAAGGCTAGAGACATGGGCATGGGATTCTGTTCAAATCAGAACTCCAGAAGCTCTTGAAACACATCAGCTAGCATCACCAGCTGCATTTTGGTGGTGTGTGGGGGAGCGGAGGGCGTTGGCTTGATTTGGTTTGGTTTTTCAAGACAGGATTTCTCTGTGTAGCCCTGGCTGTCCTAGAACTCGCTCTTTAGACCAGGCTGGCCTCAGACTCAGAGATCTGTATGCCTCTGCCTCCTGAGTGCCAACTGCATTTTTGAAAGGTTAACTTGTGTGTGTGTGTGTGTGTGTGTGTGTGTGTGTGTGTGTGTGTGTTAGTACATGCTAGAGTTATATGCTGTGTGAACCACCAGGCATGGGTTCTGGGACTGAACTCAGGTCCTTGGCCAGAGCAGCACTCATTTCTAACTGCTGAGTTATCCAGTCCTAGCTTTTCTTCACTGGTTTGGTTGCTCCTTTGATGTTTCTTCCTACTTTCAAGCCAGGCAGTCACAAGGAAGCTGAGAGCAGAGTTGAGGATGGTTTGGTCTAGAGCAGCACCGGAGGATCCTCTAAGACTCAGTGGTGCTCCTGGTCCCACCATGGTAAACGTGGCATAGTCAGAGCCCGCTCAGGAGAGGATGTGGGGAGAGGGTAAGGTATTGTCAAGTTCACAGCCTGGGGACGTCAGTGCTATGGTTAGAAGGAGGTTGAGGAGAAGAGGAGTGACGGTCACAGAGGTGATGAGCTCCATTTGAAGCCGGAGAAACTTCCTCCACATGGGGAAGCAGCCAGCTCCTAGATCCCTGTGTCTGGCCAAATGCAGGACACAGGAAGTAGCCTGGGAAGGGTAGTGCTGGCAGTGAGTTGTAGCGGGATGGCATGAGACCAGAGTAGGCAGAGAATACTGCTTTAAAAGACCTGCCAAGGGTCAGAGCTTAGATGTTAGGACCCAAATAACCAGCACTGGACAGGGCCAGACAAAACAAGATGGCACTGGGGCTTTGATGTTGCTATGTCCCTCATTCGCCTAGATAAACTTATTATAGAACAGGGTATATCTTTCCTTCACTTACTGGTGACATTTTTTTAAAATCTAATGATGCATCCTTTACCATTCATTACTGACCACAGTGACCAAAAGGCAAAATAAAACCAAACCCCCAAAACCCAGAAGTATTATTACTAAGCCTTTGGGAGGGGAAACAGTCATAGACCTTTGATCTTAAATTTATTGGAGTGGGAATACGGCATGAATTAATATCTTCAAGTAAACGCACCATTGAGATTACCACCAAGGAAAGGCCCCTGTTCTTTGAACGGAGTTTACTATTGGACTTCTTTTAACCTGAGCATCCTTTCCTTTGCCTTGTGTGTCTAGACTCCAAATAAAATCCCACATGGTAGGAAAGCCCTACCATTTCTTAGGGCATACATGTGTTTGTAGCCTTAACTAGTTCAGCTAAGAAAACAGAATGGTTTCATCCCTGCCTCCTCCAACATTATGATGGCGTTATGTCCTTCTAGAAAGAGTGCGCGGCCATAAAGATGCAGATGGAGGACAGAACATATGCCCATCCAGATGCCTTCTCTGCTCTATATTGTGTTCCGCCAATGCATATGAATCCCATGTATTTTAAATGTATCTATAGAGGAGAAACACTTAGCTCATTATACACTAGACGTTGCATCTCTGATGGACGTTAAAGAAGATTACAGTCCATTGCTGCCCTGGGTGTATTGTTTTTTCTCCCTCATTAGCTAAGAGCTAAGATAGTTGGCCAGGGCCAGCAAGAGCCAGACACGGGAACTCACAGACGTTAAAAAGTGTGTTTGGCTGAAGAGTAAGTCAAAATTCCCTCCTAATGAATTTCTGCTCTGAAAATGCTCTTCCGTGTCAGGAAACAGTCCACAAGCAATGAGCATCTTGCGTCTCTGATTTGCATTGTGGGAAGAAAGGGAAAATAAATAGCACAGATGCATTCGGCATTGTACAAAGAGCATATATGGGCATTTCAGTCCCTGGTATCGTACTAGTTTCTGATGCTAATGTAAAATATGTCCTTTCTGCATTTATAATCATGATGAGCAGATGGCGAAGACGGTTTAAAGTAGTACTGTATGTCTATTAAAATAATGTATGCTGTTAGTGAGTCTCCCTAAAACTGGAGTTTAATTGCTTATAAACACATACGCTAGAAAGCACCATGATTCTAAGAGCGACTCGCTTTGCAAGGACAATAGTTTATACAGAGCTTCCTGTCGCAGGCTTTGGCCAAAGACTCCTTATGGCAGCAGATGCTTCGCTGTGCTCACTCTCTACTAAAGAGATTTAACTGACAAAAAAGGTAGGATTGGCTCAAAAGAACAGTGGTCTCTTAAAATGAAGCAACCCCTCTAAAAAATTAAGCTAAAATGGAAAATTTGAGGGCAGCATGAGCTGGGGGAGGGGACAGAAAGGAACCAAGTAGGAAGCCAGTCTAGTTTTTCTTTTCTCCTTAACTGTCCTGCCTCAAGCAAAGCATCAACAACGGCATTTTGTGGTTTGTCAGGGACTCACATCGACTGTACGGTTGCTGGGTTTTCCCAGAGTAAAACCTTTCTAAGAGGAACGGCTCCTTGTCTCCAACCAAAGGGCTTCATTGCTCAGTCGAGGGAAAGGAGTTAGACCTTCTGCCTCTGAGGTCTATAGATAGACCTCCTACTGGGTCTCCTCAGAAAGGGGATGGTCTCCCAAGGAGGACCTGAGACAATCAAAACAGATGACTAAGTCGAGAGGATGGGTTCCCTTGAACGCCAGCAGCCGGGGAAGGGGACTCACGCTGTTTGCAAACCAGAGGAGAAAGGAAAGCAACAGCAGACGAGGCAGGCTGAGAGCCAAGGACCCTAAAAAAAAAGGCAGCAAGTTTGAGAAAATACTCATTTGACTAATTTGCCTAATATAATAAAGAAAGGACGGTTTTGTTTTCAAAGTGCAGAAGCGGTGATTGATTAGGTGGGCATTCCGCTTGCAGCGTGTGGAATGAGTAATGGCTGTGGATAGATACAGAAAATAACTCACCAAGAAGGGGAAAGAAATCCATAAGTCATACGAGGTAGAGCACAAAAATACCAACAGACTGACATTCAGAGAGAGTTTAAATAATAACAGACTGGATCTTGGAAGGGGTCCAAGGAAACAGGGATAGAAAGAGAGCTACACATAGCATAATGGCTCCGAGACAATAGGCATTGAGGGAGGGTCTGCACATGCTCGTGAATGCGGTATTAGCTCTTTCATTATTATAATCACCTAAGTTTAAGGTCAAGTCACATGTGTATTGCTGATAAAGTGAATGATTTCTTCTGAAACAGAAATAGCTCTTAAAATACCCAGGATGTTGGAGGAATAGATAACCCACGTGGCTGAGCTATGAGACAGCCCCAGTCTGGAGGAACAACGTCCCTGGTAAAGAATGGCACAGAACCCAATCACATCTGCAGCCTTCTAACACAGATGCCCAAATGTGTGCTCCGCTGGCTTAGAATAGGGTTTACCTTGGATGAGATGCAGCCAGATTTGGAACCTTGAACTCAAGTTATACAAGTTCTGGTCAGTCATCAAATCAGAGCCTCCATTCAAAAAGCCCCGACGTAAAAGATCTATGAAATGTTTGTACCATGAACATCTCTGGATGATGACATTCTGCAAAGTCTGATTTCAGTGGCAAAAATCAAAGGTTTTATTCTGTTATAGAAATAACTCTGAGAGTCTATGATTTGATCGTTCATGATTTCCAACTAGTGGAAAATAATTTCTTAAAGTCTCTGAAACAAAAACCACAGGGGCTGGAGAAACGGCCCCATGCTTGAGATAGCTTCAGATAGCTGGCTGCCCCCAGGATCTGACTCAACACCCACAAGGAGGCTTATAACAACCATAAGTAACTCCAGTTCCAGGGAATCCAATGCCTTCTTCTGGCCTCCACAGGCACCAGGCACATATGAGCACACATGATACATGCAGGTAAACACTCACAGACATAAACTAAAAGTAAATAAACTTTTAGAGGAAACTATAGAAAAGAGCTATCATATTAACTTACAAACACTTTTCCTTTTTTTAGCTTTCTTTTTATTTCTTCTTTGTGTCTTTCAACCTCGTGTCTCCACAGCATGTCTCCCGACCTCACCCATCTCCTCCAGTGAGTCATGCAGTAAACCCCTTTATCCATGTAGTCTTACATGCAGACATTCTTTTCAAAGAATCATTGGTCTGGTTTGAGGTCCCTGGTGTCTGCTACACCATCAATGCTGGGCCATCACTGCGTCTCTTCCTGGACATCCCCTTGCTGCCCTGTGTCATGGAGTTCCTGTAGTCCTGGGGCCACAGGACTGACGCCCCCACCCCTGGTCTCCAGGAGACCACAGATGGGTTGGATGTTGGGGTCGACCAACACATAGCTCTGATTCTGGGCCTGGGTAGTTCCAGGGTTGGTCAGCCCAACAGTTGTCCTCTGTCTTCGCCCCCAGGGTGAACTCTCTGGCATTGCCCTTGCAGGGATGAGCAAAGGGCGGGGCCATTTCTCCTGCTTTCTCACCCCATGGTCTGTTCTTCCCCACCTACGCCTTCAGGGCCAGCTCTACTGTGTTGCCCAGATGAGGTGTAGGGGCCGCTCTCCTGAGTGCTGCAGCTGATGAGCGGCAGGGACAGCTCTCCTGCTCTCCCATCTGCCCCAGGTATTGATAGGGGCATCTCTCCTCTCCCCATGCTGCCACATGGCAGATGAGTAATGGAGACAGTTCCTCCATGCTCACAACTCTGGGGATGGTTCACTCACCCCTCTGCCAACAGGGCTAACTCTTCTGTGTTGCCAGCATGAGATGTGAGGTCCACTTTCCCAAGTCCTAAGGCTGGTAAAGAGGGTCAGTCCCTCGCCCACCACAGATGACAGGGGCAGGTAAGAGAGGGCATCTTGTCCTTGCCCTCACCACCCCACGACAGATGCAGGGGTACGGCCAGCCATCCCACTTTCACACACCCAGGGCCATCTCTACCACACAGTTACTTAGTTCTGCTATTGCAACACCAACCAGCCTTAGAAAATGTGGATGAGCTGGGCATGGTGGTACACCCTTTAATCCCAGCATTTGGGGGGCAGAGGCAGGCAGATCTCTCAAGGCCAGCCTGGTCTACAGAGCGAGTTCCAGGACATCCAGGGCTACATGGAAAAATCCTGTCTTAAAAATAACCAAACCAAACCAAACAAAAAAACAACAAAAGAGGTATCACCTGAACAATGGTATCCATGTGCCCTCGGTTCTCTGAGCTGACCCATTCAGATGAAACTGACTTCTGCGGTCACAGATTCTCTACCTTCTCCTAGGTGGGCTCTGATGTCACCAACAATGGGGCTACATGTCTCCTCTGTTCACTGAGCCTCACCTTTGGGTTCTGTTATCTTTTTTCACGGGTCTTTTTTCAGACGGTTGTGAGCCATCGGGTAGGTGCTGGGAACCCAGTTAGACCCCTGAGCCATCTCTCCAGCTCCTAGATTTCAAATTTGAATCTTCACTCAACATCTGGGGTCTAAAGAGTCTATCTAGCAAGAATGTCACACACTCCTACCCCGGTAAAAAGTGCCCCCACACATCCGTGGCTTACCCCCTGAATCCAGCCTCCTTTTCAACCGTCATGTTCTGGCTGTCAGTAAGTGCTGTTGACCCAATTTTCTATATAGGCTTTTAGTCTATTTTGCTTAAATCTTCCCTTTCCCTCCCTCTGTCCTGAGATCTAGGCCACACAGCCCCCACCTGGACTGCTGGAAACTGCCCACACGGATCCAGCAGGGACTCTTCCCCTTACCATCCACTTCAAAAAAGAAAATCTATTTTTAACCCAATTTTAGGTTTAGAGAGACACTGAACGAACGGAAAGCACAGAGCACATCTCTATATAGCCCTCCATGTCCCTTCTCCCCTGTTTCCTCCTATGACCAACGTCTTAGATTAGTGGGATACACTTATTTGTTACTGTTCGAATTGAGCCAATATTGATGCATCCCAATGACCTAAACTCCAGAGTTTCCACGAAGGCTCATGGTGTTGTAATGGTCTGTGCCTTTTGACAGCTAGACAGTGACAGGCGGGCACAGCGGTGCAGAGAAGCTTCCTCTCCTTAGAGCACATCTCCAGTCCTCCTCCTGCTCCCCTCTTCCTCCTGCTGTCCTCCCAGCTTTATCTCTTCCAGAACCACACAGCTGGAAGGAGAGCCAAGGGCATTAGATTGGCTTCTCTCACTCGACAATACGAACGTCAGGTTTCTCTGTCTTCACCTGGCTCACTTACATTACCTGCTCCCAGTGAAGATCTCCCCAACTTCAAGCCAAAGTTAATGATGTCACCCCATGTTATGGTATCTTTCAAATCCATTCCTTGCTGCTTAACTCTATTTGACAGACATTTTTCAGTTTCATTGTTTCTTCCTCCAATAAGAGTCTTACCTACTGACGTACTCAGAGACCTCAAACTATGCTGGATTAAGCACTTTATTTTTAGATGGTTCCCATTTTCTGGAATTCAGTTGAACATAGAATAGTAAAGTATCTGGTGAAGTCAAATGACCCAGGAGAAAGAGCTGGCTTGGTTTTAAAAAATAACAATAAAAGCTGTTTAAAACTCTAGAGTTTTCCAAGTGTTTGAATAAATGAAAGGAAATATACATTTGAAGAGGTGGTTAGCATCCTAAGATACTGTTTGCTAGAGGCCAAGGAAGAGTTGCTTCAAATTTTATATTCATGCATTAAAAAAAAAAACTTTAAATGCAACTGATAATGGGGGACGTCAGTGCTTAAGCAAATGCATGGCGCCTGGTGGTAGTGCACACCTTTAATCCAAGCACTCAGGAGGCAGAGGCAGGCGGATCTCTGTGAGTTCAAGTCCAGCCTGGTCTACAGAGCTAGTTCCAGGACAGGCTCTGAAGCTACAGAGAAACCCTGTCTTGAAAAACCAAAAAATAAAAAATAAAAAAATGAAAAAAAAAAGAAAGAAAAAGAAAATGCCTGGCTTTGAATTGCACGGGCTTATGATCAAACTGACTCTGAAATATGAACCTTAATACCTCTTTCCTGCTGTAAGGCCCTAGAGTTCTGCAGGAGGCTGTCACTCCTAGCATTTAGCCATTATGAAAATGTAGTACCAGATAAAATGTCCAGTGCACTCTAGGCTACTTTAAAGTTGGTCAGCCTTTGAGGTGGAGGAAGGCTTTCTATTGTGAAGAGCTATGGTGCTCCTCACAGTCCAGCACCTGTACTGACCAAGCTCGAAGGTGGAGAAGAGAATGACAAGAGGAAACTGCTTGAGGACTGGGGAGAGGGGTCTATTGGGAAAGACGAATCCTCCAGGGGGTGAACAGGTTTGCTCATAGGTGAGAACTTATTATGAATCATGGGCAGCACTCGCTCCTGGGACCTCACATCTGCTATGATCTGGGTCTAAAATATCCCCAGCATTCACGGCCCAATAAAACACAGCCCAGGAGTGGAGCTTCTTGGTGACAACTAGATCTTACAGGCTCTAAACTTATCAGTCCAGACGGATGAATTCAAAGCTTGGTGGGACAGTAGATGATGGTGAACACTTTGGGGAATGGCGCATAGTTAGAGCAAGTGAGATCACTAGGGTATGTCCTCTCTCTCCCTCTCTCTCCCCTTCTCCTCTCCTTCCCCCTTTCTGCTTCCTTGATGTGGGCTGTTTTGCTCTAATGCATGCTGCTCCATGAGGTTCTGCCTCCATACAATCTTAAAAGCCGTAGAGCCTCCAGAGCACAGACCGAAAACCAACAGCCAAAATACACGTATCCCCCCTTTGAAGCTAACGTGTCTCAGGTATGCCGTCAACAGTGTCAACACGTGTGCTAACCCTCGGGGGGAGGGGGGGATTATTTTGTGAGCTGTCCCTAGTCAAGACCTCTTTTAATCAGCATTGCTGTCCAGATACAAAACATATCAATTGATTAGTTTAGAAATGGGTATCAGGTTTTTTGTTTGTTTAATTTTTGCTTTCTTGAGAGGTGGTTTCTCTGTTAGCCTTGGCTGTCCCAGAACTTGCTCTACAGGTCAGGCTGGCTTTGATCCTCCTGCCTCTACCTCTCAAGTTGGAGATGGTTATCAGAAGAGTGAGCATGCTTTTGTTGTAGTCCTTAAACTCTCAAGGATGCTATGTTTGTTTTTCCTTCGTGTCGACCATATGGTAAAATATTCACTGTGTAAAATTTCCCCATTCTCTGACTTCTTATTCACGGCTTTTTGGGTTAAACAAATCAGTTGTTGAAGCCTGCAATGACTAAGTATTCCCCATCTTAGAAAAAAAAAATCAATGGACAGATTTTCTCTTTTTACTAGGAAGAATAATTAACCACGAATCCTGTTATGAGAATTCATTCCTGAAGAATCTGTCCATTGGAGAAAAAATTATTTTTCATCCTCAATATCATTTGCATCACTTTTGCCTCAGTAAATTTTGTCAATAAAAGCTTCTCAGTGGTTCTTTCCAGAATCGGCTCCCCGGTGTCAGACAGAACAGGCTTGCCCAGCTCCTCTTTATTAACAATCCCTGACATTTTCCTCCTGCCTTTTTAGGTCGGCGTTATGTGTGAGATTTTTATTATTCCTGACATTTTGTTTCTTTTGACCAACAACTAAGTATCCAGTCCCACCACTACCTGTGAAAAGCCCTGCTCTGAAGTATCTCATTAAGTTTTCAACAGTACATGTAACATTCTGGAAAAAAAAATTGTGAATAGCAAATGTTATTTTCGCCCAGATCTTAGCTATACCCCCCATTGCCATTTGCTAAACATCAAGAGAGCCATTTCCTCGCCCTGTATAGGAAGCTCTTTTCTTTCAATAAACCTTCCAGGCAGTGTGGCTTTGCCCACTTCTCCCTTTTCAGGGTTTCTTAACTGCTCTTGACTCACTGAAAGCTTTCTCGGCTGCCTTTGGCTGCCTAGCCCTCAGCCGTGGAGTGGGAGCTCTTTCGCTGCCTCCTCTCCCACTTCAATCAGAACAATGGCGCACTTGCCGGGGTCTTCAGCTCCCTTGGCTGGGTGGCAGCTAATTTCTTGCTTTTATCCAGCGTAGCACCATAGGAACTCTGGGCTTTTTTTCAGCACCCTGGCTCTTGACCATTTTCAGGGGTCCTCAGATGAGCACCTCACTTCAGATGCCAACAAAAATGATGCCCAATCCCCAACTCGGTGGAACGCGTATCAATCAGCAGGAATGTTCATGATCAGGACATGTCCTTCATCAAAAATACTTCATCTGTTGCAGATAAACTCAGGAGAGCCTAAATGGCCGAAGAGATGTGCCCCCATCAAGAACCAAAAAGCTCCTCTTAGGAGACTTCAAAAAAAATAACTTAAAGGTAGATTCATTTCTTATACTCTCTTTCCTGCTGAGGATGTATCTCAAATACAGTGATCAATTAACAGAGCATCTTCTACAGTGGCGCAATTGCAAGATCAGAGGAAGACAAATTCTGTTTCCCTTTTATTTTGTCTTGCTCATTTTAAGTCATATGAATGATATCCCTTCCTGATAATGGTCAGAATGTAATCCTTTCAATTTTTATAGAGATTCTAAATATTAAGACAGATAAAGTCATGCTCAACATTACAAAATTATAACATGTGTTTTGTCTCCCCTTCCTCCCTAAACATCATTAAAACGGGCAGTTTAAAGAGTAGAGCCAAAGATGGTGTTATCATACCAGGTTAGAAAAGCCGAAATCAGATGAGCAAGAGACAAGTTTCTGATCTGAAAACAGGGTTGGAGTGTTAGTTATAAAGACTCAGCAGAGTCTGGGGATAGTTCGGCCACCAGCCAACCCTAAAGAATCCTTATCCAGGAGTGCTCTACCCCCTCCCACGCCCACTTCCCAGCACCAGTCCTGCGGGGGAGTCAAGGTACAAGTTGGGCAAACTGAACAAAGGAAGCTGGGATGCAGCGCATGAAGAGCGAGGCTTGGGTTCCAGCAGAGAGACACAGTAAAGGTCTGCAGAGCTGTGGGGACACTTCCCCTTGGCCTCTTCTGACGACTGGAATCTCCAACAGGACCAGAGGATTTTCAAACAAAAGCTGAAGAGCCTCAGGGGGAAAAAAAAGTCTCAGGATCTGACATTTAACATTTTCCCAGTAGGAAAAGTTCTGAAAGTTAGACCATCTCGTGGTGACACCACCACACAGCAAGTCTGTCGCCGGAGCCCAGATTTTCTTCACAGTTCTCAGTGCTTCCGGCACTAATTGAAACCACAGTGCAGAAGACAGCCAAGGAAAATCGCCAGCGTGTTAGAGTACAGACAACAGTGGATAAAACGCTGAGCTGACACTGATCCTGCAAGCAGACGGCAGGAGGCACCTGAAGAATTAAAAAGGACCACTTCTGAGGAGGACAATGCAGTGGTAAAAAACCGCCAGGCGCAGTGAGGGAGACTCCTTGGAGGACAAAACTTCAGGAAGTAACAGCACAAGCGCCTGCAATTAATAAAATTTGTAAATGATGTTCTGTATATAATCAGATTCTTCTGGATACTTGAATTAAAAAAATCTCAGTATGGAGACGAGCTGAGGCATGATTTAAAAATAAAATTAGATCAAACTCTCAGCTCTTACATGTGGTTAATACATTTCTCAGAAATAGAAGACAGAGAAAATGAAGGGGAAAAAACCCAAATTATCAAAGAGTTGGTGAAATTCTTCTAGAATTTAAAACCATGAGTCTCCAGTTTCTCATTTCTCTTCTTGCAGTTTTAGAGGAACATCACACACAGTCAACAGACACAAAGTTCAACTCCGAGTGCCTCAGTCAATAGCACAGAAATTGGAAACTACCCCACCTCCTCCAAGGCTCCCAGCATCCCTTGCCTGCATCCCCGCAGAGGCCATTTATCCCCTCTTCTGGGTGTGCTGAGCCAGTTTCACAGAAACTACCTCTGAAAGACAGAGTTGAACATACTTCACAGCCCACACTCAAAACCTCCGAGTGGCTTTCAGGGCATCTGAAGGAGACTCTTCAACACGCCTTAGAAGTCTGAGTGATCTGGTCACTTGGACATCCAGCTTCATACTGTGGTCCTCTCGGGTCTCTACTCAGATGCATTATCTTCCTCTCTGTTGCCCTGACTGCACATCACCTAGGAAACCACCAGTTTCCAATACAGAATTCTGGAATGCTTAGACTCGCACAAATCTGGGCACGAACCCAACATGTTTGAGCACCCTGCCCCTCTCTGACGCCCAATTTCCTTATCTGTAGATTGCTGACAATTACACTTGCTGGTGAGGTGAGTTTTTTTTGTAATGTGTCATGGTGCTTGACAGAAAGTAAGGAGCCAGGAAATTTTAGCTGTCCAGAACTATGCAAAGAGCCACCCACACATATCCCTCTTTCGATAGTAGTTGGTCATGCTTGTCATTTGTTAATCGGTCTAAACCTTTACAAGCTCTATTCACATCTTTAGTTTGTATAATTCTCCAGGATAGTATTTTTTTATAACTTTATTACCTTTAGGACAAACAAAATGGTGCCAGAGATGTGTTAGAGCTGGTTCAACCCAGTTTGGAAGAATGTCAGGATTTCAGAGGGTCAATTGTTTAGGATTTCAGTGGGTCAATTGTTAAACATGCCTTCTATTTAAAAAAATAATAATAAAGAGGCACAACACCTGGGGAAATGGCCCAGAGTCCGCAAAGCACTTGCCGTGTAAGCCTGGAGACTGGCAGATGGAAGTTTCTGTCCAGCCCAGTCCCGCAGCCAGTCTTTTCTCAGTGAGGCATTCTCATCTTGCTTCCTCTGCATCTGGCTGATAACTGACTATCTGCCTTTCCTCTTCCCAGAATTCTTTTAGTCTGGTTGCCCTGCCTATACGTCTTTCCTAGCTACTGGCAAATCAGTGTTTTATTAAACTAATACGAGTGACCAATATTTACAGTCTACAAGAGCTTGATCTCACAGCAGAGACCTGAGTTCAGATCTCCAGTACCGATAAAAAAATCCAGGCATGGATGCAAGGGTCTGTGATAGTAGCACTGGGAAGGCAAAGACAGGTGGGATTCACTAGAGCTCTCTGGCCAACCAGCCCAGCTAAACCTGTGAGCTCCAAGATCAGTGAGAGACCCTGCCTCAAAAACTGAAGAAAAGAACAACCAAAGAAGAGACCTGACACAGACCTCTGGCCTTCACACACATGTATAAACATATGCACATACACAACACATATACATATGCACACACACATAGAACGAGATAGAGGTGAGGAGATTGAATGGTATAAACTTCCTATTGGTGGAATTAAATGAAATTATTGTGTTGTGGCTTAAATGTGAACTGTCCTGCATAGCTTCATGTATTTAAATACTTGGTGGTAATGTTTTGGAGGGTTCTGGAGACTTTAAGAGGGAGAACTTGTTAGAGGAAGTGGATCATTGAAGGCGGGTCTTGAGAGCTTAGAGCCAGTCCCATTTCTTGTCTGCTCTCTGCTTTCTGACTTCGGACACAATGTGACCGCTTCCTCATGCTTCTGGGCCCATGCTTCCGCTGTCATGATGACCAGCGCTGCTCTTAAGCTATGAGCCAAAATCAGCCCTTCATCCCTTGAGTGGCTTCTTGTCAGGCATTTGGTCACCACCCCAAAAAATGTCAGTAAGTAGTTTGATAGTAACTGTTCAAAATGTCTATTTCCCAGTTCTTTCCCATTACCCTTGTTCTTATAAACAACAGTCCCAATCGTGTGTGACTATTATGCCTGGTTTTGAAATATTCTGCAGTATTTCTCTACTGTATCATTTCTTCTGGCGTCTACATCCAGTGATGTCACACTGTGTTTAAAACTGGCCGTGCTGGGAGTATTTATTCTATGAAAATCAGCACTTGTTTATAAACCGATGCTTCCACGCCCTCCCAAGAGAACTTAACCAGCTTGCCAGGTAGTAAAGCCCATTCTGTGGACATGAGACACAAATACATACTTCCACACAAATGACAGCAATCTCTTCGCCAAGTCAATAGCTCTTGTAAAGTCCCTTTATCAGAGCATCTTTCCCTCTGGTCTATCCCTGGAGTCTCCAGCTGTTCCCTTACAGGAAGGCACTGACTTTAAATTGATACACAATTCTTGTTAAGTTTGTGTTCTGAGATCCCTCGCTCTGCCCATTGTCCAGTGTGGGCCTTTGTATATGTTCCCATCTACTACCGGAGGAAGTTCCTCCAATGATGGCCGAGGGAAACACTGACCTATGAGTATAGCGGAATGTTGTTAGGAGTTCCCAAGTGAGTATTCTTCATATTCTACAGCCTTTAAAATAGCCAAAATAGCAACTTTCATATCAAGTGTGTTTGACCTTCATTTAAAATGTTTTATAAGCAAAAACGTTTATACATGGCTGGTTTTGTTTAAAATGTGTGACTTAAAGCGAGCCAGCATCACTTCCTGCAGATCATTCCTTCTGGTAGAGATTGCGGGTGAGATATGGGACTTATTTGTTGGCATGTATCTGTAGCCATCCATAATGGCAATAAAACAGTGATCGATATATACTCACTGTAAGAGCTTGTGGAGGAAGAAAAAGAGGAGGACTAGGCTGGGGAGGTGGGAGGCACTCATGGAGGTCAAAGGGGAGGATGGTAAAATAAGGCAAGTTGCCCTCAAAAGAGCAAAATATGTGAGAGGTCTCAGATACAGACCAGTAGGATGGGTTCAAAGACTAGCGGCCTTGGAGTTGTGACAAGATACTATTTCAGAGTATTAACCAACCAATGCATGCCTTGCCACTCCACCCTGGCCCTCCCATCATTTCCTCTTCCTTTGGATACCAGCTCCACCTCAGTTTTACCCTTGTCTCAGGGCTTGGAAGAAGGCTACTACCATCCTCAGAGATGCTCCTGAGGTTCGTTTTCATAGCCAATGTGCTGAGAAGAAAAGATCTTTTGCTGACCTCAAAAGATCAACGTGTCAGTCCATACTGGAGTTTGTAGAGCACAATCACCCTCGGCAAACCCACACAATATGGATCCTGGAAATGGCTGGCTCAGGCTTCGTTGGGATGCAATGGTCCTGGGAAGGGAAGTGTTGGGCACAAAGCTGTGCAGGAGCAGTAGGCTGGGCTGCTGGGCAGGGGCCGTACTCAGCCAACAGCCTGGCCCGTGTGGGAGAATTTAGTTTTGCAGAGGATCTAGAAAGCCAGGGGGGCAAAAGCCCTAGAACGATAGAAAATGACAGAGATTGTTCCTGGCGCTCTAGAAGCACGGTGACACTAATTACAATTAGGTTGTAGAAAAAATCAAGCACGTGAATTTTGTTGTTCCGTGCGGGAATTTGCGAGCTGATATCTGCACGGCTTAGGGGAGGAAAGCTTAAAAAAGTGAGAAGGGTTGTAGGGCAGGTGGAAACTTTAAAACTCAGCAAGCAGGAGGAGAAAACAGAGATAAAGACTCCAAGGGTGGCAGGGAACAGAGAAAGAGAGATGGCCTAATGAACAAGGACTGGCATGGCGGGACGCTCGCCAGCTGGCTGTGCCAACCCCGCATGTGACATCACTTTCATGGCCTTGGTGTGTGATTGCTTCTGTGACTCACCCTGGCTGGAGATCAATGCTGTCTTCTCAGCTTGGAAATCCAGGCTGATTTCCATTTGAGTTCCTTGATTCGGGTGATACAAGGCACCGGTGGGGCTCCTCAGGTCAAACCCTACTGGTCTTCAGCCGTAAGCGTCTTTTCCAGCTGGTACATGGTGGCTGCTCTTTCTGCCTGTGTCTGCCCCTTCATCAGCATCTCACCCCTTTCATATTCGCCTGTGCGGTGTGACCTCTCCTCTCCCTTACAACCTGGCTTCAAGATTAGGATCAATAATGCTTCGGGGCTTTTATTCGAGTGATGGATAGCCTGGGGAACTCTCCTCTGGGCTGATTGCTGTCTCTATCTGATATTCCATACTGGCCTCCAGTTTGAGAATAGAAAAACCAAAAGTTCTTTAAAAAAAAAAAACAAAAAACAAAAACAAAGATGGATGATCCTCTCTTGTTTTTAAATAAGTAGGAAAAATCTTTTGATCAGGACACAAGTAAAGAGGGAATCTGGTTCGGTTTTGTTTTACAGAGTCACCGAAAAGCCCTTAATAGCTTGTCTTTGTTTCTTTTAATAAGTTGATAGCCAAAGTTGACAAGAACTTGGGTTTTGAAGGAGAGCTGTGATCAGAACTTGACATGGTCGAATACTCTGCCATTGGTTTTTTTTTTTTTTTTCTTGTTTGGTTTCTTTTCTTCCCTGCCTTTTCTCCCAGATCCAAGAAATAGTTAAGATTGCATAAAATAGTTAAGATTCATTTGGATATCCAAATAAGAGCCTCCCCACCTCCCACTACTCAAGCTGAACTTCTTAACCATCCCAGGGAAGTCGCTCCTGTGCATCGTCATAAACTGGCGCTCAAATGTTTATCCCCAAGGGAGAAGAGATGCCACAGGAAAATCATTGTGTCCCGTCTTCTGCAGGCGGCTTCGGTGTGGTCCTTTGTTTCTTGCTTCATTCCAAGTGGGGTTCCACCCTCAGCCTGCCTCAGAAGCCTGCTCATTGCCTTCCAGGTTCACAGCACTCATCAGAGAGCTCTAAACACACAGCACACCAGAGAGGGCAGCCTAAAACAAAACAAACGCCAGAGAATCAAACCCTCTCCTTTGGATCGACCAATCGGATGTTAATTATAAAACGAGGCACGGAGGGAAGGCGGGGTAACCAGACTAGGAGAATTCTGGGAGGAGGAAAGGCGGAGAGTCCGTCACAAGTCAGATGCAGAGGAAGCAAGATGAGAATGCCTCACTGAGAAAAGGATCGGGCAGGACAGAAACTTCCATCTACAATATGCTGAAGCAGGAATTTTAGAAGTACCAGGGAAGTCCAGATCTTCGTGAACACACCAGCCTCGGCTCCATCCAGGGAAACACTGTACTAGCCATGGTGTCTGACACTGAAGTTTAGAAAGACAATGCCTTATTCATAGAATAATTCTAGAGGTTGGTGTTGTCCCCACTGACTTGTTTTTTTTTAATGCAACTACTTTAATGATTAAAAAATATTTTTATAGAAGAGAAATTCATAAGCAGATTTTTCTTGCTCTAGTTAAAACTTTCCCATCTCTAAGGCTCCACTTAGTGGCTCTCTCCTCCTGAAGCATCCAAGACAACCTCTCCATCAGAAGACACAGAGCATGCCAAACCACTCCTTATACTGCCTCACCCCACTTCAGCAAGACAGCAAGTAGCTTATTGCTCACCCATCAGCGTCCATGATGACCTACTTGGTCCCTGTGGCTCTCCCCCAGTCAGCCATTGCTTCACATAAAGAGTGAGTACGGAAGCCAGGCATGGCCAAAGAGAGCTTGTTAATCCCATCCCTGAGCCAGGCCCGTGAGAGGTCTTCCCAAATCCCTAAAGAGATGCGTTTTCTCTTCACGGGAAAATCAAACTGTGCCAGTGTGGCCCATGGGTGCTTCATATCTGTGGACTAATGAGGAGGAAAGAATACCTCAGGGGTAAGGGAGACACACAGATAGATCCAGTCACCAGACAGCTGAGCTATTCAGTCTGAACAGCCGGTGGTTTCTTGTTTTGCTTAAGCCAGGCGGAGCGGGATTCTCTGAGCTCTGTTATATTCAAATATGCCTGAGGGATGAGGCACACGCTCTTCCCAAACAATGTCTAAGCGCAAAGGCAAGATCTGAGAGTGCATGGATCCCCTGTGGAACATGAAAGGAAGTGAGATGAGCTTCTCCGTCCAGCCACAGCTCCCTCCCCAGGACACTAACCAAGCACTAGAATGCTATGGGATTTTATTTGCAGGGCCCTTGACAGTTTGGGTTGTTGAGTGAAACCAATTGCTTAAGAGTCTTGAGTATCTGTTAATTAAATTGTGAGTCAGTAAGATGATCCTATTTGTGAGCCACTTGTATTTATACTCTGTTCTGGTAACCATGTATTGGACAGCAGATGGTACCATGGACTGAGTTTCCTTGCCCAACAGCTTCACTCTGCAAGGGCTGCGCCCCCTGTAGGACTGACTAGATCCAGGTGATCTGTATTTATCAATAAAGTACTAACAGTGTAAAAATAAGGCAATTAGACTCCCATGACAGAGCTAAATATTATGTCACCGTATGAAGCGATTGGCATTGTTAGTCATTTCTGCAGATATGATTTGCTTCATAAACGCCGCGCTTCCTGGCATTGAAACTCAGCAGGGAATCTTTGTCAACAATCTGCCATTGCTAGCTAAATTAAGTAATCATCTGGCTACTATATTTAGAATGTGTGTGCAGGCAACAGAATGTATAGTGAGCTCTAAACCCCATGTTTATCTTCAGGGCACACCACAGCGGAGGAGTAGAGAGGCCTCTGCTTTGAAGAGAAAAAGGCCTTTCTATTAGAAGTCTCTAGAAAGAGGTTACCTCTGCCTCCGGGAAGACCGAGGTGATGGCGGATTGCTTATAAAACCAGTGCAGAGTGTCTTTCCAATTTTCCTAAAGACTCCATTTCATTCTAAATTCTTTCTCTCTATCCTAAGCCAAAGTTTGAAAAGTATCTTTGCTCTAATTCCCTCAGACCCCCCTCCTTCTGTGAAGGGCACCCTCTGCTCCCAAGTCAAGGGTTAGTGTGGGGTTTGCATTATTATGTATTTATCACATCATAGAGATAGCAGGCATCTACAAGTACTATCTTATTAAATTAGATAGGAGCGTATGTGCATGCATGCATGTGTACACAACGCATCCATGTGTGTTGCTTCCTGTACTTAGGATACACCTGGAAAGGTATGTACTTGTGTCTGTTCTCTAAGGATGGAAACCAAGGCTCAGAGATAATAAAAACTCGCTGGCCACCTCCCAGCAAGTTAAAAAGCAGAGCTTGTTATGGCAGCTTCCAAGGACACTGTACCGCTCAATGGCCCTCTCCTGTTTCGTGTTTTCTGCTCCATTTGCCCTCCTTACTTTAATCTGAGTCCTCTCCCCTCTACTCGCTTCTGTCTGTTGCTTCCCATGGAAGTGGGTTAAAAAACCTAACAATTATTTCAGGAGACGTTCCCGGTCCTCTGAAATAAATAAATAAACCCACATCCATGAAAGCTAACAAAAAAAGAAGCTGAACAGAAGGCTAGATGTTACGAGCCCTGCTGGCCTGTCCTGACTTGCCTCGGTCTGCCACGCCACTCCTGAGGACTGCTTGCTTATTTTCATGTCTAGGCTACAGCTCTCTGCTGGGGACAAAAGACTGGGACTTTGCCACTCTTCTGAGACTTGCCTGCAGGGAGGAGTGAGGAGAGTGCCGGCAGCCAGGACTGAGTCTGGGGACTGGGAACATCAAGTCTTCACATCAGATCTCCAGGCTGTCGTTAGCACTGGGCACCTGCTCTGTGGACAGCGGGAGAACGGGCCTCACGATTCTCCCTCAGAGAGATGAGATGCTGGAAGCTCCACGGGGCGGTGGAAGTGAACTTGGCAGTCACGGACTGGCAGTTTCAAAGCAGCTGCTTAAAGAAAGTCCTAGTAAGGCATAAAAATATCTGCCCCAGAACCAGAGAGGATCGCTAAAGTTGTTGATGGGTCTAGGGGACAAATATTAGCTTCTGTCTGTACTGATGCTGGACTTAATTCCCTGTGGTCAGGGAACACACTCATCATAATTATAGTCCCTTTCAATACTTTGATATTAACTTTATGGCCCTGGCACATGGTATATTTTTATGATTTTTTTTAAAAAAGATCTACAGTTGAATATGTACTTTGATATAGTTGGGTGGAATTGCCTGTAAACATCTGTATAAACAATCAGTCAGCTTGCTCACTGTTGAGCGGGTGACTCGTATGGCTGAGGATTTGTCTGATTAGTGTCAGAGAGCATGGCTCCCACGGCCAGCTGTAGCTGTGTCTCTTTCCCTTCTTTGTTGTTGCCTTTTGCTGTGTGTCTTTCAAAGCTCTGATATTGAGGGCACACATATTTAGGATTTCATATTCCTTGGCAAATTACTTCTCGAAGCATCACAGAAATTCCCCTTTATTTCTAGAAATGGGTTTTTGTCCCCAAATTTATATCAAAACAAAAGCCCCGGTATTCATATGAATCAATTTAAAATATTTCCTATTCTTTGACAATTTCACACACGTAAACAGTATAACTTGATAACAGCCCACCGCATTCCCTTTTACTTTTATCTCCCCCTTTCCCCCTCCCCTCTTCCTCCTTCTCCTCCTCCTTCCACAGAGACTCCTGTTTAGTGCTGCCTGAGTGTATACCGGCATGTGGGCAATCTACCAGCAGCCACATCCTTAAAGAAAAGTGACCTCGACAGCCAATGGCTCCCCAGCAGGGGTGGGGCCTTGAGAGAACTCTTCCCATCCTTGCTGGAATGTTGACTGCCTCCATGTTTGCAGGCCTTGTGCAAGTAACCACAGCCGCTGCGGGTTCACAAGCACAACAGCCATGTCACGTCTGGGAGATGGCATTCCTCAGTCTCCCCCAGACTCCAGCCTGCCTCCTCCTCTCCAGAGTCCCTGAGCCCTTGACAAGGAGGGGTTAACAGAAATGGACCTTTAGTGAGCTCCCAGCATCCTTTCTTCTCAGCTCTTACACAAATTACGAGTCTCTCTTGTTCATCACTGCTCACTGCAAACTCAGCTCCCTCTAACCAAATGAGAGCAGCATTAATCAGTCTACAAACACAAATGTTTGAAGGCAGTTTGACAACATTTCCAACCAAACAGTAGTAGCTTACCCAACAGGGCCTCTGACCTCCCTCGCCATGGGCTTTTGACCAGGATTAAAGAATCAGGCGTGAGTTCCCTCCAGTGACGTTGACCTCAAATCTAACCAGAAAGCAGCTGATTCCCCCTTCCCGATGATGCCATTATTGCATCAGAAGGTTTATCCTGCCCGGCAGGTCTGTGTTCTAGCATGCAGAAACCACTGCTTGTAAGACAGCTGCTATCTTTCCTCCCCAGCAGCCTGGGTAGTATCTTCCAGCTGAAAGGAAGTCTCCAGGACGGTTTCAGCTTTTTTTTTTTTTTTCTCTGTGACCTGCACCCAGAGTTTGCACGACTTCCTTAATTGGGTCTCACCGTCTAGTTATGATGGGTGGCCAAGAACAATGGCAACAGCCTGTGTTGTTGTTGTGGGGGGTGGGGGCTCTGGAGTACCTTGATCAATAGCTTGCAGGAAGTAGCCCAAAACAAAAACAAAGATTTTGATTTAATGACCCATGTCTTCTGGAAATAGCATTGCTTACCCTTGCAGAATACCTCCATCCAGACGACTTTCTGGTTTTCTTAAAATCAGCTTACAAAATAGTGAATTTCCAAAAGGCTCTTTCAGTCATCTTTAGCTGGGGGAACCTAGCCTACAATTAATCCCGAATACTGCCACCCCGCGCTTAAACACTCACCCTTCGGGGCTGCCACTCACTAGGTTCACTCTATCATCTTCTCCTCCATTAAGGCCTCCTCTTCCCCTCTCCCTTCTCAGGGGCTCCTCTGACCTCCTAGCCTCTCCAGACACTCCAAGTTAAACACACAAATCTAAAATCTTAAGCTAAGATCCACATAGGTGAGAATATATGTGCCCATGAAAGCTAATCTTGATCTCCACGTCGACACCTTAGAAAGAGGGAACAGCCGAGCGGCAGTGGCGCATGCCTTTAATCCCGGCAGAGGCAGGCAGATCTCTGTGAGTTCGAGGCCAGCCTGGTCTACAAGAGGTAGGTCCAGGATAGGCACCAAAGCTATGGAGAAACCTTGACTCGAAAAAACTAAACTAAAATAAAATTTTAAAAAACTTAAAAAAAAATAGAAAGAGAGAACATCAGCCAGGGAATTTCTTCCATTAGATTGTCCCATGGGCGTGACTGTAGGAGCATTTCTTCATTGCTAGTTGATGGAGAAGGGCACAGGTCACCGTGGGCAAGCAGAGTCACCTGTGAGTGTGAGCAGGCGGTCTTGGGGTGTACAGAAAGCGGGCTGAGCACCAGCGGGAGGAGTCAGCAGTGTTCCTTGATTCTCTCTGCTCTGTTTCCTATCTCTGGGTTCAAGCTAAGCTCCTGCCCTGGCTTCCCTCAATGACAGACTGTCATCTGTCAGCCAGGTAAATGCTTGCCTCCCCTGCGTTGCTCTTGGTCACAGTGTTTATCACGGCGATGCAATGGCATTTGTTGGGGAGTGGGGGCGGGATGGGGGGTGTCTCACTGTATTTTCCATTTCCATTCATTTTTCTGCAAATTAAATTTTTCTTTATAGCCAAATAAAATCCAGTTGTATGTATGTACCCTGTTTTCATTTTCTATTCATCAGTCAGTAGACATCCAGGCTGATTTCCTAGCTACCGTGAGTGGACAGCAAGGACCATGAGTGTGGAAGCATCTTTGTGTAGGGTGCGGGGGGTTCTGAGACCACCCTGAGCCACACAGCAAGAAACTGTCTGGAAAAAAATTTTAAAGCTATTTTAACATCATTCTTGCTAGTTCTGCCTGCAGAAGTTGCCTCTATCTATACACTGATTTTTTTTTTCCTTATGATTATGGGTTACATTTTTCTTCTTTGTAGCAAGTCTGGTGGTTTTTCTCATGCCTTGGATTCTAGATATTACGAATGTAATGTTGCTGAATATCTGGATGTTTCTTCGTTTTCCTTAAATGGTGTTGACTTTGCTTTGCCAAACAAGCTACTTGCTTTTCCGCTGGATCCTACCCAGACCCATCTCTTGGCTTTTCTAGGCCACATGTGATACTGGTTCATTGTAGGGGTTGCTCAGTTGTATTATTAAGGCATCTTCTCTGGACTTGACCAAATACTTTGGGTGATCATTCAGCTGGCTGAGTGGCTAATATTTTAGCAGTCCCCTGTCTGTGAGCTTGGCGAGTCCCCGACCATGCTGTGTTCTGGCTTGGGGAATCTTTATCCCATGCATGCTCAGCCCCATAGCGGGCAAAGACGCAAGGGTTCCCCGTGCAGATTAATGTGGCTTCATTTCTGTGTAATGCGTTCCCTTCTGGAAGGTGCACGTTTTAACTTCCAGGCTCCTCAGCCTCCCGGCCTCCTTCTCAGTACATTGGCTCAACTCAGGTTGAGTCTCTCCTTATACTGTGATCTGAAAACTCTCTGTGTGAACAAACCGAGGCTGGTGATGGAACCTACCATTTCACTTTTATCTTTCAAACATTGGAGCTCTGAGCTCTTCTAACCAATGTGTATGAATAGTTGCTCATAGACTTTGTCCAGTTTCCTGGTTGCTTGTGACAGAAAAGCAAATCTGGTTTCTATGACTTGTCCTTAAAGGGAACAAGACCAGGGAATGCCTAAAATCTGGGCTAGTAAACTGAGCTAGCAAAACACTAGGGCCAAAGTGGCTCCAGTTTTTTGTCCTTGACATTGGTGGTGACTGTCTCTTATCCCATTGGTGGGAATGACTTCATACTCTGACATGATTGGCTAATTAGCACTAAGGGGGAAGAGAAAGTTCAGGAAAGATGCCTCCTTGCCAGGCTACCTTAAATACTTTTGCTTTGATCTCTTGGAGGTTATGTTGAATTTTGTTTTTTATTTTGGACCAGAGGAAATGACGGTGCAAATTCCTCCAAATATTCCTTCAAATATTCAGATTCCTCTAAATAGTCATGCCCCGACTGACTTAAAATTGGTAAGTTCTCTTTCAATACTTAAAGCCTCCAGTTACTTGTCTAGCAAGACGCGTGTAACTTTAGGGAGCTCCTCACACATGCTGAAAGACTGAATGCGCTTGCGTAGGTAACCCAGATGATCCCATGCGTCATCTGCCGGTTACTCCATTACTAGGATGGAGCTGTATTTAGAAGCTGTGCCATCTGTAATCCTGGTTACTACCCCCCGACCCCAGTCCAGGTGTCTGAGGCTGCCATGATACTCCAGGCTTGAAACCCAACGGAAACCTTATTTGCATTTCAGACTTCAAATCCCACCCTCTGGCTTCCCTTGGTCACTATTTTGAACATTGCATTAGTGACATAACCTCCACATTCTGTCCTGTGACCTGCAGACAGGTGGCTGACCCCTGAGATCGTCTGGTTTACTCATGCAAGCCTATTGCGTAGTCTTTAGCATTGTGAAGAGTTTCTGAATAGAAGTATAATTCAAAAACAATAAAGAAGACTTCTTTGATAATCAGAAAGTATCTCAGACGTGGGCAGAGGGCGAGATTTCCCAAAGCCACTGGAAACCGTGTGCCTTAAAGCCGGAGCATCTTCTAACGTTCTCCTCCGGGGTTGGTATGAACACCAGCAGATGCAGTCACGCCAGAGTCTCCTGGGAACATTTGCCATCCCTGGCCAGCAGCCCTTGATAGCTTTACATATTTTTTTATTATTCTTAGGAAAAAAAATTTCTATGATTTAACTGATAACTCTGCTTTGCAGACGGTTTGCCAGTGAGATCCATTCAAAACACCAGACATTAACACATGAATGAACTTCTCCATGTAAAATTACTCCAGCTGCAGTGTGACTCATAGATGGGGGGGTGAGGGGAGAGGAGAGCAATTTAGTAAACGGACATGAACAGATCAATAAGATGCGTTCAATACCACTGGCTTAAGGAGGGGTGTCAGCTATTGAAATGGCCCCCCAAGGTTTTCTTAAACATATGTAAATAGGGGTGCAGGTTGTCTCTGTACAACAGACCGTTGAATGCCTGTGCTGTGGGCCTGGGAAAGGGAACAAACACTTGAAACTCCCTCCCTTCACCAACAGCCCAATATGCCTGGCTTTCCCTCATAGTATCTGTGACCTCAGGTACCAGGAGCCACTTGCTCACATAAATAGTTGAGAAAGTACACGAAACTCTTCGTGAATCCATAATTCCTTCGGGTAGAATTTCAGAAGCCTGATTTTTGTCAGAATAGGTATGGGGAACCTAGTGAAAGCTTCATACATAACTGTTTGATCTATGAATGTATTTTCCTGGCAATAACAAGACAGCAGACTGTGCAGCCGTAAATCAAACCCCTGTAACATATTTCCTTGGCTATAGAGCTCTCTGGTGTCTTCAACCTTTTTTTTTTTTTTTTTTTTTTTTTTTTTTTTTTTTTTAATTCACACGCAGTGTTGCTGTGCCCTGGAAAATCTGAAAGATTCCCTATGCTTTACAGTAGAAGAGTGACAGGATTTGCGGGCAGTTGGTGAGCTTGTTGTTCCTTGTTACCCACAACTGCTGGCAGCACAGTCCCCTGCCCACACAGGCGCGTGCCACTTGAGACAGTCTTCTCGACCGTGGGATGTGCGTGGAGACCTAGCTGCTCTTGAAACTACAACTGTTTGTGGTTTTGACACACTGCACTGTGGACTACGTGACGCCTTTGTTCTGCGTTTGTCACCTCATCTCCAGTGACCACTCATTATCCGGCTTCCTTTCCACTTTGTTCTCCCTTCCCATTTCCCACGATCCTCTCGATAATGACCGAGGTGTCTACCGTGGACATGGACCTAGGGTGTTCGCTGCAGCTTCTCCACCTGACTCCAATTACCTCTCTGAACACTGAGTGTGAGTGCTTCTGCCTTGACATCTTTGCCCATCGTGTCCCTGAGCAAGGTGTGATGCCTGACACTTGGGCCTGACGTTGGCAGACTGCCTTGATGCTCTGACTTAATGGCCACCCCATACAGATGGTGCAACTTTGTCTGTGTGTGGATAACAACTCCAGAAGCCACCTTAGCCCTGCACGGGGCCTCTGTCCCTTATAGGCAGCCAGCTTAGTATTCCTGAGAAAGTATTGATCAGTTTCGGGTTTTTTATTTTTATTTGTTTGTTTAGTGGGTTGGATTTTGTTGTTGTTTTTCTTGCCTAGCCAATGTCAACAACTCTTAACACTATTCAAGAGTCAAACAGCCTGTGTGGGATGTTTAGTTCTGCTCGGGGCAGTCTCAATCCCCATAGCCTCCTGCCTCAGCCTCCTGAGTGCTAGCATTACAGGCGCATGCCACGTGTCAAGCTGTGGGTTGATGAAGCCAATTCTGAGGCGCCATTCTCAGGCTCTAACGGGTCAGATGAGGCCCGGGAAGCTGTGATTCCGGCAGTGGCGCTTCTGTGGCCCCGGGTGACTCGGGTGACACACTGACAGTCTGTTGAGAAGTCTGCTCTGTGTGCAACTTAGACGTTAACAGGTGCACCACGGGGCTCTTAGGTAAAATACAGTTTTTAAACTGCTTTGGATCGAGCCAAGCATAGCGTCACATACACCTTTAATCTCAGTGCTTAAGTGGCAGAGGCAGGCGGATCTCTATGACTTTGAAGCCAGCCCTTTCTACAGAGTTAGTTCCAGGCTAGCCAGAGCCACATAGTAAGAACACTGTCTCCAAAAATATTGCACTTATAAATAAGAAAACAAGATATTAACATTTTAAATTTTTTTATCGAATGACATTAACAAAGAGTAAAATACCTCTGTCTGACTAGCTAACATAGCACCTACGCCACGTACTAGCGTGACCTTGACAAAATTCTTGGCAGCTCTGAGAATACCGCCCAACATAAGATGACATGTTCCGGCCAAGCAAAGAGACACCTGAGCAGAGAAAGAAATGGATTTGTTTTCCTATCTAAACAAGATCTGGAATTCTGTCCCATTTTATTTGTTCCTAAAACCGTAATCATCGAAGCTCCATCGAATCTGTCAAATCCTAGAGATACACTTGACCTAGAGGGAAGTAGTATCGGGAATTTTAAAGCGTTTAACTCCTAGTGTGTATTGGTAGGAAACTAAGTTGAGCAGAACCCATTAATGTCACAGTGATCAGTTACCAATGGAAATAAATAATTCATGATGAAGGGAATTAGTCTAATTAGCAGGCAGTTTGAGTCCTTTGATAAAACCCAGCTCTAATGCCGTGAAGGGCAGGAAGCGCTGTCATCATTCAGCCCTGGAAAGATTAGCATCTATTATGAATGAGTTCGTCACCCTAGCGAAGTCATGTGTGTCCTGGAGACAAACTTAATATGTTCCAGAATGGGACCCAGTTTGTCTCACCAACACATCACGATTCCTACCAGGCTATTGTATGTAATAACAAGCAAGGATCAGCGCTCTGTCCCACCGTTCGCTCCCCTGTCCATCATCCTGACAACTGCGTAAATACATCTTCCATGCAAAGCAGGGAGTGTGCCCTGAGTCCTTGTAAAATTGCACAAGATGTCAAGGAAAATATGTGTTACTTTTCGCACTCCCCAAAACAAACACACAGCACCAAATGTCAGCCCTAGAAACTGACGGTTTCAGAGACGGCGGGCAATAGAGTATGTCAGGCTCTGTCTGCGTAGCCACATTTCACTCTAAACACTGTTGTCAAGCCTCTCGGGGAATTCGCTTCCCTACTTATCTCCCTCGAGATATTGGAGTTACAAGATCAATCACAGGCTTCCAGCTTCTGCGACGGCAGGGAAAGAGGAGCTGAGTGTCCCTATGCAAGGTAACTCTGAGAATGCCAAACTCATATCGAAGAGCAACGAGAAGCTGTTTTGTTTTTCATCACAGCACATAAATGGCTTAGATCCTCGGGACGGCTCGAAGATTTATAGTTTCAAAATGGATCTGGCCTGGTGTGTCTACAACGATGCCGACTGCTCCGCACTGCGCAAAAACCCCACATTATTCTGCAGCCCACAAGCGGATGTGGCATCAGCTGTGTTTCCATTTTTACTTATGAGCCTTTTGAAATTACATGTTTCCATTTTGCAAGTTGATGTAATAATAAAGAAACTCCAAATTTGTAAGTTATTGTATTGCTTGTTTTTATTGTGTAAAATTAATTGCTTCATTTATTTATGTCATTAAGGGGGGGGAGACCGTTTTGCACATTTTATCATTGGCTGTAATAATTAACATGCCAATAACACCACAGAAGCTTTGGAAACAGGGTGGATCATGCCCGGATGTCTGAGCAGCATAAACCACGGCAAGTCCAGTGGGTCAGAAGGGCTGCTTCGGAAAAACAGAGTGCCAAGTGCGACAGCCCACGGGGTACCAATCCCGAAGAGTGATACCCACACGTGAATATCTGTCTAGTCAAATACAATACTTGCTTTCTCCAGAGACAGATAGTCAAGGTCATCAAAATCACAATCCACTGTCCACGTGCAGTTGGGATATACCGAGACTACCTAGACTCGCAAGGCTGTACAAACAGGGTTGATGACTCGCTTAGATTTCAAAACAACCTAATCGACATTTAGTACAGGTTCTTTGAACTGGGGTTTGTTACAGGGTTAAATATTGGGCCTGACCTTATTTCTGACACAGATATAAACTAGAGATCTGAGGCTTTGTGTTTTGTGTAATCTGCAGGAAACTACGGGGGAAATCTGCAGATCCGCAAACGCTTCGTACTTCCCCTCCGAGCGTTTCCGTGTAGAGCTTTCACTTCAAGGTAAGGATGCGTCTCCATCTCAAACCTTCCCTTTCTCCCATAAACCTCAGCCAAAAGGCAGTCTTGTCGGTGCTGTGGAAAACATGGACTGAAAGAGTCTAGTCTGGAAAATCAGCAAAAATAAACCTCAGAATGATAAAAGCCCTCATGTGCTCGAGAATACTCCTGATGTCCAAAGAGTCTGCAGGGAGTGGGCAGAGCTGCGAGGGCGGGTCTGGAGCCTGTTTGTTAGGGTTGTTAATGGTGTGCTGGGGCGGGGTTCAGCTCACATACTTAAGACTGGCAGGTCTCTGACTCCACAGAGGACAGCTTGCCACCGTGACCCTTACCACTCTCTGACTTTGGAGAGAAAAAAAAACAAAAACAAAAAAACTTAGCTATTTTGAGGATGCTATGTGAGAGCGCTTTTTTTTTTTTTTTGCTTTGTTTTGTTTTTCAAAATCTACAACATTTCACCTGAGTCTCAAGATCTCTTAGAAGGCAACTCTCATTAGCTAGGTGACATCTTCCCTCAATCCACACCTCAGTGTTATAGGAACAGTGCAAAGGTAATGTAGAAGCTGGTTGTTCGACTATAGAAGCAGTCGCTAAGTTAGAAGAGTTGGAAAAACTCTGAATTAATGAAGAATACAAAATACAGAATTTTAAATACATTTTTTTAATTTTTATTTGTGTGTGTGTGTGTGTGTGTGTGTGTGTGTGTAAGTGGCTAAAAAAGATCAGAAAAGGGCATCATATTCCATGGAACTGGAGTTACAGATTGTTGTAAAACGCCTGCCACGGGTGCTGGGAACCAAATTAAAGTCCTATTTAAAAGGATTAGGAGGTGTGGTCTTTTGGAGTAGGTACAGCCTTGTTGGAGGAACTATGTCACTAGGGGTGAACTTTGAGGTTTCAGAAGCCCACAGCAGGCCCAACAGTCAGCTCTCTCGCTCTGACGCTCTCTCCCTCTCCCTCTCCCCCCTCCTCTCTCCCTCCCTCCCCCCCCCTCTCCCCAGCTACCTATGGATCAGAACATAGAACTCTCAGCTCCTTGTCCAGCACTGTGTCTGCCCACACGCTGCCATGTTCTCTGCCATGATGATAATGGTTTAAGCCTCCCAAACTATAAACAAGTTCCCGATTAAATACTATTTTTAATGAGTTGTCTTGGTCTGCAGTGGTATATTATTTATATTCTAATAAATAAAGGTTGCCTAAAGGTCAGTGAAAAGCAGCCACACAAGTCAGTCACACAGGCCAGGCAGTGGTGGCACACACCTTTAATTCCAGCAGCCGTGGTAGTTAGCCTTAGAGGCCCGGGGTGGTGGTGGTGCACACCTTTAATCCTAGCACTAGAGAGGAATATGAGACAGAATGAGACAGGAACTCGCTCTCTTTCAGTCCAAATATTTCAAAGTTGTAAGAGCTCTCTAGTGGCTTGGATACTTTGCTTTTTCTGATCCAGGTTGAACCCCAATATCTGTCTCTAGGTTTTTATTATTCATGTTACATTTAGTGCCCAATGTTTGGGGTACGAATTCACGAAAAAGTGGTTTGCCTGTGGCTTTTGAGAAACTGGCATAGGCCAGAGTTGCACATGGGGTTCCTGCCAGAGCTGCATGGGAGGCGGGGGCGGGGGGCTCAGCCCCACCCAGCTAGGCTTTTTTTTCTTTTTCTCCAAGCCTCTGAGAAGTTGGGGGATTTCCTGTTGTAGCCTCTCTGAAACAGTCTACAGCTGTAACCTAAACTCCAGAAGCACCTGGGCTCCCCATGCCACAGGACTCTCCTGCCCTAGACTGACTGGTTCTGCCTTCAGGAAGCTCCCACCACATGTTTTTCCTGAACAATCCCCTGTGTGTTTTTCAGACAGTCCTCTCTCTCTCCCTCTCTCTGTCTCTCTCTCTCGCTCTCCCTTCCTCCTTCCCTCCCTCCCTCCCTCCATGGGTTGTGGGCTCTCCCTGAACCCCCCCCCAAACCCTCTTCTCAGGATGCTGTCAAACTAGATGGCCCTGAAATCCAGTCAGGCTTTTACTGTTCTACACAGCAGCAATAAGTCTCACATCTTCATCAACATTGTCAGTAGACTTGGTAAAATAATTGGGAATTCTTAAAGGGAGGGATTAGTTAAAAGAAAGAGTTTTTTTCCCATATTAAAAAAATGTGTAAAACCATTACAATGGAGGGGTTTGGATCTCTGTGTGATAATATACTAGACAGCTTGAAAATGGAATGACTAAGGAGAGGATATTTAATTTAGATGGGATTTATGTAATGTCAATTATAAACATCAGATTTATCATTTTTGTCTAATACTAAAAAAGTTGATTAACCTGAGTGCTAAGATACAGGCCTTAGAAAAACTTAATAAAACAGATCACAGAGGTATTCAAATCCATACAGAGAAATTTAATGAAGAGTCAATTTCAGCACTGCAGTATAAGAATAGAGAGGAACAGCCTAAGGTTTTCAAACAACCAGCCTTAATATATCCAGTAATCTTACAGGAATTGCCAAATGACAGAGGCTCTGTTACAGCTAACTGACCTCCTGTGCCATTGTTAGATTTAGGGAAATTCAACAAAGCAGTTGTTTCGTATGGCATGCCTTCACCTTTTGTGAAGCAAATGTTAAACTCATGGTCAATTTGAAATAGAAATATCCCTAAAGACTGGATAGAATTGGTTGAAGGTGTTTTAGAGCCATGTCCACAATTACAATGGAGTTTGTGGTTTAGAGAAAAAGCTAAGATTATTAAACAATGGAGTAAAGCTAGAGGTAGGGAAATTTTCCAAGATCAAACTTGTGGATAAAGAGATTATGCTACTATAGAAATTCAAGCTGTATATGATGACCACACCCTGGATTTATGCTGCAAAGCAGTTTTGAGTGCTTGGACAGAATTTGTGAAGTAGAAAAGAAAATTGAGCCATTTACTAAAGTTATACAGGGCCCAAAGGAAGACTTTCCAAAATTATTATGAAGATTGACTTTAGCAGTAAATAGAATGATACCAAATTCAAAAGCTAGCCAAATAATAATTAGATCTCTGGCTTTTGAAAATGACAATTCTCCATGCAAAAGGATAATCAGGCCCATTAAAGGCAAGGTTAGCACCTTTGGAGAAATGTATTTGAGATAAATTAATATTGAATCTCATGACCATGATGATATGTGGATAGGAGAAGTGATTTCCAGAGATTTGAGGGAAAACTGAAATGTCAAATGTTACAATTGTGGCAAACAAGGTAAAGGTTATATATATAGGGCATTCCAAGAAACAATGTTCTTTCTAAGAATAATCTGTTCAGAATGCCCCTCCCTTCTGGATTATGCAGGAGGTAAGGCAAAGGCAGGCATTGGACTAATAAATGTAAGTCAATGAGGAATATTTAAGGTAATCTTTTGCCATTGGGAAACTCCATGAGAGGGCTTTCAGGCCACTATGCCAAATCCAGTTCAGTCATTTCCTGCCATCATAGAGGAAACTCCTTCCCAGAACAATTAAAGAATCTGCTGCTTGTTGTGAGAAACCATACTGCTCTGGATAAGAGAACTGCTCTAGAGGACAGAACAAAAAATTCAGGAGAAACCATAAACTGGATATTTTGGTAAACTTCCATAGATTAACAAAGATCAAAATTAAAAATACAAATAAATAATGTTGTCGTTGAAGGTCTAGTAGACACAGGTGTGGATGTAACAATAATTTCATCCGAATCTTGGCATCCAAATTATCCTCTTCAGGACATAAACATTCAGTTTTTAGGGTCTGGAACTTTTATCTCACATAAAGCAGAGTGCAAGATGGGTCAAATGTACAGGGCCAGAAGAACAGAGAGGAACATTAAAACAATATGTGGCTAACAAAGCAATGTATTTGTGAGAACATAATTTGTTAGAGCAATGGAATATTCAGATTAACATTCCCCCAATCTTAGAAACAAACCATAAACTAACTTATGTTTCTAGGAAAAATATTTCAAGATATTATAAGAGACCAGTCAGGTTGTAAAAGAACAGGCCACAATAGCTGCTAATATTTCAAAGGCACCAACAGCCCTACTGTTAAAATTGTTGACATAAAAACTTGTATGGGTTGTACAATGGCCTTTAACAATAGAGAAACTGCAGGGTTTAGAACAGCTGGTATAGGAACAACTAGATACTCAGCAAGTTGAAGAATCAACCAGCCCTTGGAATTCTCCTGTATTTGTTGTTAAAAAGGAAATCTGGAAAATGGAGAATGGTAACCAATATAAGAGCTGTTAATAAGGTGATTCAGCCAGTGGGATCTCTAGGGTCTAGAATTCCCTTGCCTTCTCTATTACCTAAAGGATGGCCTCTTATAGCTATTGATTTAAAAGATTGTTTCTTCACTATAACTTTACAAGAAAAAGACAGAGAAAAATTTGCCTTCACAGTGCCTACTTATTATAATTCTCAGCTTGCTAAAAGATATCAGTAGAAGATTCTCCTACATGGAATATTAAATAGCTCCACTTAGGCCAATATTTTGTAAGTCAGCCATTGAAAATGATACATAAGAAATTTCCTGGATCTATAGCTTATCATTACATGGGTGACATACTGCTATCTGATTTAAATGTGGGTACTTTAGAAAAAAATGTTTGAAAAAGTAGAGAAAATTTAGCCTTGCTGGGGATTACAAATTGCTCCTGAAAAAATACAAAGAGGAGATTCTATTAATTATTTAGGTTCTAAAATTGATTTACAAATAATTAGACACCAAAAGGTACAAATTAGGAGAGACTGATTGCAGACTCTTAATGACTTAATCCAAAGATTGCTAGGAGACATTTCCCATCTACAGTGCACTATTGGGATAAAATCTGACGATATGGTTAATTTAAACAAAACCTTATATGATGACAAGGACTTAAATAGTCCCAGAGAATTGTCAACTGAAGCTGAGAGGGAATTGGCTTTGATTGAAGAGAAATTATAGAAGGCACATGCGGACCATGTGGATTCAAATCTTAACTGCATCTGGTCATATTACCCTCCAAACATTCCCCTATAAGAATTTTAATGCAGAGGGAAGATATTATCTTAGAAAGGATCGTTTTGCCATTAATTTAAAAAGTTATGTGGAAAAGGTCTCTAAAAGGAAAATTGAGACTTCGACATCTAGCAGGAATTGACTCAGCAGAAATTATAGTATCTTTTAATAATGATGAAATTGACAAATTATGGGAAGAAAGTGAACTTTGACAAAGGGCTTGTAGTAATTTTTTGAGAGATATTAGCAACAACTATTCCAAAAGCAAGAGAATTCAACTTACAAAGAGAACTAGCCAGATCCTTCCTTGCATTATACAGGATACACCAATAACTTGAGCTTCTACAATTTATACTGATGTAAATAAATCAAGAAAGTCAGGTTACAAATCAGAAAATATAAATAAAGTTGATCAAACCCCTTATGTTTCTGTCCAAAAGTCAAAATAATATGCTATTCTCTTGGTACTAAAGGATTTTAAAGAACCTCTCAACACAGTTACTGATTCACAACATGCTGAGTTGTTTTGCATATTGAAACCACTGAATTCACACCAGGTGATACAGAATTGACTTCTTATTATTCAATTACAGGATATAATCAAGAATAGGCATCATCCCATATGTATAACACACATCTGATCCCATACAGGTCTATCAGATCCTCTAGCACAAGGAAATGCAGAAATTGGTCAATAATTGATTGGAAATGTGCTGAAGACCTCAGAATTTCATTAAAAAAACATTATATCAATAGCAAAGGTTTAAAAAAAGACCTTTTCCATCGTGTGGCACAAGTCAAGGAAACTGTAAAGAAATGTCTTGCTTGTTCTTTATAAAAACAAACAGCACTACCTGCAGAAAGTAACCCAAAGGATTCTCAAAGGAATGAAACCTGATAGATGAATGTATTCCATTCTGTAGAATTTAGACAACTAAAATACATCAGTATATGTCTCTAAGAAAATGAAACAGTTTTTTCCTTATTATAATATAAAGCATATTACAGGTATTTCATACAATCCTACAGAGCAGGCAGTTACAGAGAGATCAAAACAAACTCTAAAGGATATGTTAAATAAACAGAAAGGGATGACAAATACCTCCCAGAAATCGGTTACATAGTGCTATATTAATTTTGAATTTTCTAAATGCTAATGAGAAAGGAACAGCAGCTGCAGAGAGACTTTGGAGAGCAGAAAAACTACAGAATTAAATCAGTCTGTACACCTTAAAGATGTGCTGACCTCAGAATGGAAAACAGGACATGTGTTACGTTGGAGAAAGGGTTGTACTTTTGTTTCCACAGGAGAAGAAAAACTGTGAATACCATCAAAATTGATAAAGACTCCATTTGAACAGGGGACATCTCTTAATTAAAAGAGATGACAGTTCTTTAAGCACCATGGCTGTTTAAACTAACCTATAATACTAACAAATGCTTTTCATTTGATCAGATATTTGCCAAAAGAGAATAACCCCAAGATTAGGATTGGGGAAAGGCTTTGTTTTTGTCTTTTCAGGAGAATGAAGACATCCAGCTAAGGAGTCTGAAAACTATTGGACAAATGAGACATCTGAAGGAAAAGGACAAATCATCCAGGAAAAAAAAAGTTTCAAGAAAAAGAGCAAATTGGCCTGTTGGTATATTATATTTTCAACAGGCCACAGAGTTGATTCCCCATCCTGGAGGGTCTTAAAAAGACAGAGGAGATTTTCTGTGTGCCAGGTTCTCAATTCCTTTCCTGTTCTGATCCTGTCTTTCTCTGGGATCTGGGAGGAAGACACTGCTAGCATTCCGATATTATGCTAGCTTGCCCCTTGGGGTCCTGGCAGGATGCGCTCAGGACATACTCAGGGCCGGCTCAGGGTCCTGACAACATCATCAGCTAAGTTGCTACAGCACGTGAGCTACATCCCCTCATAAAAGGCGGCCCCGCCTGTCTCCTGCTTCTCTCTCTCTCTCCCTCCCTCTCCCTCCCTCCCTCCCCCTCCCTCCCCCTCCCTCCCCCTCCCTCCCCCTCCCTCCCTCCCTCCTTCTCTCTCTCTCTCTCTCTCTCTCTCTCTCCTCTTCTGCCATGTTTGTCTCCAGAGGCTGCCCCCACCCCTTTCTCCACTTGCCTCCCCCCCAAAAAAACCCTACACATGAGCTCTGCCCATGGCGTCTCTCTCCCTCCGTTTTTAAAACTATAGCAGACGCTCTCTGAGCTCTGTCACCTGGGGCTTTCTTATCAATGGGTTCTGGTTGGGTCTGACTAACAGGGGAATCAAAAAAAGATGGAAGATCTGCAGAAGAGGGGCTTCCTTCCCTACTCCTCTCCTGTTTTGGATCTTGTGTCTGGTACTAAATTTTTTTTTTTATTTTTTGAGACAGGGTTTCTCCGTAGCTTTTTGGTTCCTGTCCTGGAACTAGCTCTTGTAGACCAGGCTGGCCTCGAACTCACAGAGATCCACCTGTCTCTGCCTCCCGAGTGCTGGGATTAAAGGCGTAATCCACCACTGCCCAGTTTGGTACTAAAATATTCCTCCACCAGGATGTCCCTGCACTCACAGGACTGTACTACTGACAGTCTTCCCTTCTCTTGAGACCTTAAAATGCCTTCCACTTTGCCTTCCTTCATTATTTCTTAACTAATTACCTATGAACATTGGGGTCCCTAAGTAGCTCTGGCTGGTCTGTCTGGAACTCAAGATCCTCCTCCTGCCTGCCCCTCCTGTGTACAAGGATTACAGTCATGTGCCATCATGTTTGGTATAACCAACTTCTTTGTAGGCCTTATATCCTCTATCTGACAAGCATTCGAAGGATAAAAATGATGGCTTGGTCCCCTCTGTATCCTCGGTGTCTGACATGTGCTGGAGACCGTTATATATGGAAGGAGAGAGAGGGTGCAGGGATGTGCAAAATCCTGGGGATGTTTCACTGTGGTTTTTCTGTCCTCCTCCCGCCACCCCGTGAAGGCAATAGTCATCTTTTTTCCTCTCCAAAAAGGGTTTATGTTGCCATGAAATGTCATATGTACCCTGAAAAGATCAGAAGAGCTGCGACTCAAGCCCCAGACAGTCGTCACACAAGACAAGCACAAGGCTGCTGTGTCACAAGGGACACCTTGCCAGGTGTGATCAAATGCGCTCACGACTTGCTCTGCCTGTACCTCTAGAGGTGCGTCAGACGATCCAGGGTAAAAACCTTCTGGTTTTGTTTTCACAATAATTTCATGTTTACCTGAGAATAATATTTATTCTTCATGGGTGCCCTGACTAAAATATAAGCTGATGAGAACACAGGAAAACTGTGACTTTTTAACGGCGTTCATTTAGTCATCACGGCACCCTTAGAGACAGGCAGAGATTGAAATCACTTCAGTAACTGCCGTCTCCTCCCCTCCTGCCAGTAAGTCTTTGCCAGTAAATCCCTGCTAGACCCACGTGCACAGGGTCTTTAGGAGCCAAACAACAAAGTGGATATTCATCTGCCTTATCCTGTATCTCTTTTGTCTCCTGCTTCGTCTCCTCTGCAAGATCTCCAAGAAACAATAACATAATGTGTTGTGGCAGCTAAGGACATGCCAGGCGACACTCACAATCAAATCTGCATCACTTGCAGCAAAAGCTTTTGTTGTCATTATGAAGTGGATGGTAGGGCTCCCGGTGACTCGGGCCCCACTGGTTATTAATCATATTGTTTGCTATCATTCTTCCTGTTGTGCAAATGACATCTGTCTCAAAACTAACTCTCAATATCATCTTTAGAAGACCCTCTGCCTTAATCCTGCCTCCTCTGCTGCCTGGCTGGTATCGGATCCCTAGTAAGTCCCTGACCAGGATGCCTAGCCTAACAGAGCACAAATCTGACTCCAAATGTTAAGAACGTTGTGTCTCCATGGTGCTTAGGCCTGGAGGTGCAGCTTGGTAGGAGAGCACTTGCCTGGTATGCACAAGGCCCTGGGCTTGATCCCGAGCCCTGAAAGAAAAACAAAAGCAAAAAAACAGTGCCTGGAAAGATGTCTCGAAAATCCAAAAAAAGAAAGAAAGAAAGAAAGATGTCTCAGCGGTTAAGAGCATTGGCTGCTCTTCTAGAGGTCCTGAGTTCTATTCCCAGCAACCATGTGGTGCTCACAGCCATCTGTAGTGAGATCTGATGCCCTCTTCTGGCCTGCAGGTGTACATGCCGACATAGCCCTGTACACATAAAAACTTAAAAATCAAAAACAAAAAACTAAACTAAACTGAAGAATGGAGCCTGCCAGCCTCGAAACAAGATGGCAGCTCTCCCATTCTCTTGAAGGGAAACTGACTCTCACTTTTCCCCTCCTGAGAGCAATTTTAAAAAATGGTCACAGAGGAGGAGGAGGAATAACAAAAAAAAAAAAAAAAAAAAAAAAAAGGATGAGGATGAGACAATGATTGCTTCCTAGTTCTCAAATACCCGCATTTCCTCCAATTTAGTTGCACAAGCTGTCCTTAGGGGTCTGGCTCTCGCCGTGTACAAATCTCTTCCTCTGATGTTCGCGTCTTGTGAAGAGAGCAGGCTTTCTCGGCTACTCTGAATGCAGAATAGTGTGAGTCTATTTGAACTCAACAGGAATAACAGCGCTGCCATCAAAATCTGAGTGCTAGTTAAGAGCTTCTGAGAGAGAGAGAGACACCCGGGCGACTCAGACGCAGGAAACCCGGGTACTCAGGAACCCTGAAGCTGGGTGGCCCCAAGGAGACCAGGCTCTTCTACCACTGCTTTGATGGGTCCTAAGACACAGCTGACCCCGAATGGAGCCCAAACGTAGGCAGGATGGATCTCTTCTGCAGAGGGCTGCCGGTCTAAGGCTGCCCCGGGGGCTGATGGGGTAAGTTCAGGTCTGGAAAATGTGTGACTACACCTGGCACAACCCACCCTATGGTGGCTCCCGGAAGTTTCTCCTGGTCCTCAGACCAGAAAGCTGACGATGGACAAAATTCATTTTCAGGCAGTAAATGGCCAACCCTTTGCTTTATTTTCAACATTCCAATCAACCATGTCCTTGCAAGAAGAGGGAGGGAGGGATCACCCTGCTGTTCAGGGTGATCTAATTTCCCTTCAGTAGTGATGTCTTCTTCACAACAGACACAATTCTGGACAGAAAACCTCCAAATTTTTGCTCTTAAGAACTAAAGGGCATGCCCTTTCTTCTCTCTTCCTCCGACCTGTGTTACTATGCAGCAGCCATCTTTCTACCATAAGCTTATGTCTAAAGAGAAAAGTCAGATAGGTCTATGGCTATACCACCCTGACTGCACCGATCTCATCTGACCCTGGAAGCTAAGCAGGGTCGGGCCTGGTTAGTACTCGGATGGGAGAAAAGCCAGATGGATGACATCACAGAGCCACTGTGTTACTCTACCACGGAAAGTCTCTTCCAGCCATCCGGCTACAGGAGATTACAAATGTGTTTCCTTTTTAAGCCCTGCCCTTTGAAAATGATACACAGAAAGACTATATTACCCTCCTGAGCTCGTCAGATGAATGAATGAATGAATGAATGAATGCCCCAGAGCATATGCCCTGTGTTGGACACAGTGACAAAGATTTCCTTGCTTTATAGTCTTCCCTTTTTCTGCATGCAGCGGGTGCAAAGGGGTGTGAAGGGAGGAGGAAGAGTGGGTGCTCGCAGCAGGAGTGGGCTTAATGCCCTTTATAAAGACACGTGGAAAAACATACACCCTGGCTATAGCCAGCTGCTCTGCTGGGGGTGGTGACGCTGGGCAAAGTTGTGATTCACACCTCAGAAGCGTGAAACCACAGGGAAGTTCCACTGGTAACAGTGACTCAAATGCTGATTACAGCTTCGAACAGGACTGCTGTGCTGGCTGGCGCTCGCCCTCCCACCAGCTAGCTGTCTTGTCTTCCCTTCCGGCATTAAAGAGCTCCCTTCCTGAGGTTCGGAGCTTGCAGGAACTCCATCCTTTGACTAATTCACCTTCAAAGAAGAGCTGGGTCTTGATGTATTACAGTGCGAGGCTGTGCCATGCTCATCATCCGTCACCCAGTCAGACGACGCTGAACTCCCGGGAGAGAGAAAGCCAGCCAGATGGTGTTGTGACATGATGGAGCCATGTGTCAGCTAAGCCTGGAGCTCTGATCTGGTCATCTGTGACCCCCACGGTGGCCCTGTTCAGAATAGACATCCTGGGCCATGCAGAGTGCTGGACAGATTTTTTAAAAACCTACTCAGTGCCGAGAAAGACTTTTATAATGCCGATTGGTTCTTCATTGCCACCCAGTTTGGTGCATTTAATAATCTGGCCAAGGAGCCCACATGAGGACACCGATTTCTTACATAATATAGCTGAAAAATCAAAGCTTTCCCAGACAACATTTCGTGTATCTTCATTTTTATCATTGATGCTTAGAATTGTCTTTCAAGTCAGGAACCAGTACCATCAGTCCAGTACCAGGATTCATGCAAACAGAAACTGCTTTCAATACTGGCAGCTGACTGAAATCGACTCCTGGTTTGGTTTTGGACCCTTGGGAAAACATTCCTGGCTGCAAGGCCCTGATGTGGCCTGAGACAAGTGAGATTACCCTACCATGTCCTAAAGACCTAAGAAAGTAAAACCGGCCCTTAGTCAAGCTCCTCTTATTTGACCAGCCTGTCTGCTCATAAGAGGGGCATGACCCAGAAAATGGAGGGTTTACAAAGTCAGTGCCCACCTGTGGATCTGTTGATCCTTATACCTCATCCACAAGAAGCCAGGGTTTAGATAAAACGCTTCCATTTCTCTAGCATCTTTAGGAAGCCACGTGTCTAGTGAAACTCTTCCTGGCTGGAACTCTAAGGATTCTAAATTCCTCTCTCTCTCTCTCTCTCTCTCTCTCTCTCTCTCTCTGTCTCTCTCCTCTCTCTGTCTCTCTCCTCTCTCTGTCTCTCTCCTCTCTCCTCTCTCTGTCTCTCTCCTCTCTCTCTCTCTCTCTCTCTCTCTCACACACACACACACACACACACACACTCCTCCCACGTGTGAATTGTTCGCAGCTACAGAGAACAGGAAGCGAGGATTTCCTAAAACCAGGGGAGCAAGCACAAGCAACAGACTGTCTTTTGATGATGTAACAATCCTACTTATATTAAGAATATCTCAATTTCCCATAAAAAGGAAAGTTAGCTAACTATACAGGGGAGTTTAATTAAGACCTCATTCTTTGCTACGTTCTACCAGAAAAAAAAAAGAAAAAGAAAAGAAAAAAAAACATGATTAATTCTGTCTCAAATAGTGCACCTACAAGAATGGGAATGTCTGGTGACCTGTGTCTTATCAGGCCCCCTTCCCAGTCCCCACAGACATCACCCATCACAGGCACAGAAGAAGCCCTGTCTTTGAGCCTCCTCCTTATCTCCATCATGGGGAGGTAAAGTGTGTGGGGGCTTTAGGCATTTGAACTTTAAAGCGGCAATGAAGGCTTTATCACAGGCAGATACATGCTGGGAGGGGCAACGGGCTCAGCCCTGTTTACTGAAGCTTTCCATCCAAACATTACTGTCCTTTTTCTCAAAATCTTACCAACCAGGGCAAACTGGGACTGTTGGTCACCCTAGCAGTCTGGTCCCCAGGTCCCACACTCGGGCAATGTAACTAAGCCCTAAATCAGCCTAGTTCCAGAACTCCACATCCTTCTGCATAACTAATAAAAAGTAGCGGATCCAGTTGGAACTGGTTTAAGGGCTGGGTTAGTCGCAATCACAGCTACTCACAAAGGGCCTTCACCTGGGCTCGAAGAGATGGAAGATACAGGTGCAGCCTTTGCCTGTAACCATCGCAGGGTCGCATTACTCCACAGTGAATGTCATGATGATTATTTTTTCTTTTACAGTGTGTGACTGAGACTGAGAAGTCAAGCAATCTGCCTGGGACGGAACCTGTGGGAAATGAATCAGGGATTCGAGCTAAGGCCTTCCTAGTCCCGAGCTAGCCTTAAAAGTGGAGAAAGGAGGACAAGTACAGGAGGGGACTCTGTCCAAAGCACACGGCTCTCCTCCCCCCATCCCCGGTATGCTAATAGCCCGCAATCAGCAGGCAAACGAATTTGCAGGGATTGGAGGTATTCCGAACGTTTTTGAGCTGACTAATCTCGAGATGTGAAACAACCACCAGCTCAAGGCAGGGTCTACGTGGGCAGGATACTGATGACAGCGGAGGACCTCTGTAATACATGAAAACCACTATTGAATGCCCTTTCCTTATTACATAATAAGAAGGCCCAGCCTAGCATCCAGCACCGGGTGCTCATTAGCATACCATAATCAGCCTCTGAGTGCCTTTGGCCAGCCTCGGTTCTTCAACCACAAGAGGACATCTGGCAGAACAATGGTGATGAGCTACCGAGACAAAAGGGGACCCAGCCAGACAATAGCAGTCAGTGAGTGTCCTTTTCCAGCCCCCAGCTTCTGGGGAAATGGGGCAGCACTTCAGTCTCTAGGCACTTTCTCAGAGACCGGTTTCCTAGCTCTCCTCTCTACCTTAAAACATGGTGGAACAGATACTGTAGGCTCAGCCTCCTCCTTATTAACCCTGGCAGCAGAGCTATGGCTCAAGAAAAAGATTTGGAATCAAATCTGGTGTGAGATCTTTGCTCTGTCATTTGAAGCTGGTAATTTAGTCAACTTTCCTGGCCCCATCAAGTCACATTATACTCACCTATAAAACAGCGAAAAAGAATATGCATAATCCAAATTATGAAGCACATGGATATGGGTCATTCATTGGATCATGGGCAACCAATCAGCAGCCATTTCCCGGAGAAAAATGGTTCCCCTTCACAACAGTCATTGGTTCCCAATAATTCCTCAGCTAGGGGTGGGACCTCGTGGGACCCTTTCCTATCCATGTCCTTACGTTGATGGGCTTGATCTCTTGAAGGACTTTCGCAGGTAAGCATAGCTGCTGTGCATTCACGGGTGTAACAGGCAAGTCCTATCCACTTTGCAGCTCTTCTCCCCCACCTCTTCAGTGTTCCCTGAGCCTTGATGGGGTTGGTATTGAGGTCTCATTTAGAAACAATCACTCAAAAGTTACTTCCTCTCAGCAACTTAACTAGCGGCCAGTCTTGCGTTGACTGCCGCCCACTGTGCAAAGACGCTCCTCTGACCAAGGTTGAGAGAGCACTAATCTATGTGTATACATATAAATATTTAGAAGACATTTGGATGCACCTACTTAGCCAATAATAGTATATTTCTCTCTGGCCCATAACCTTCCCATCCTTGTTTTTTTTTTTTTAAACATGGTTTATAGTACCGAGCATGAATTTCTCCATGGAGCAGACCTTAAATCCAACCAGAAAGTCATGCCTCTCTCTGTCTCTCTGTCTCTGTCTCTCTCCTTCATGGTTGTGTCTCAAAGTGTAAGCCCTCAGCTGCTGCTCCAGTCCATGACTGCCTGACAGCTGCCATGCTCCATGCCATGGTGGTCATGCACTCTAACCCTTTGTAATCACAAGCCTCAAATAAATCCTTTATTCGGTACATGGCCTTGGCCATCATGTTCTTGTCGCAGCAATAGAAACATGACTGAGACAGCAGTGTTGGAATGTTCTCTCGGTCTGTCAGTGATAGAGACAGCATCAGTTCAGGCTCTGAGACACCAGCGTCTTTCCCCCACAGGCTCCTTTTTGAGAAACCTGCAGTACACTCATCTTTCTCCCTCCTGAACAACCTCCCCTGAACGCCACCCACCAAACACGAGGTCCTTGCCTACAGAAAGGCCATGTCTCCTGCACATCCTCACTCAAGTCTGCTGACCTTCCCAGCCCCAACCATGCCTTTTCCACAGTCCTAAAAGTCTCCAAAGAACACAAGCATGCGCCCCCAGAAGATTACTCCAAATTTCTCCTTAAGAAAAGTGTCTTCAAGCTGGCCATGGTCACTCAATGGTCCCAGCACTCAGAAAGCAGAGGCCGAAAGTCAACTGACCATGGATGAAAACCCCTGAATCTGAAAGTCAAACTAAACCTTGGTGTTGTTTAAGTTGACTAGGTTGGGTGGTTTGTTTGCTTGTTTGTTTGTAGGACTCGAAAGCTGACTAACACACACAGAGAATCCAGATCTCACGGCATGAACAGTGCTGGGGAAATGCTATGGGATATTATTTTTGGTGGCAGCACTCTACTGTTCCCCAGGTTTCCCAGGTTCTAAGACTCAAGGTTGAGTGTTGAGTCTGCCTCAAGTTTCTTCCTTCTTAGACAATCAAACTTTCTTCCTAAGCTGTGGTTTTATCCAGAGTTACCAATCAAAAAGCCTTTGCAGGCTTCATGGTAACTTTGAAAATTTCCTAGAAAAATCTTTCTTTTCAGCCAAAGAAATGTCGACACACAAAGAGTAACATTAATATGTAAATTAGCATACTGTAAAATTCATTTTGGTGCCTCAGAGGCAGTATTTTTATAAATACAGAAACATAATTATGCATCCTCCAGAGGACTAAAAATAATTATACAAATTTACAACAAAGCCCAAGGCTGTGTTTCCTTTTAACTGACTGTTTTTAATATCATTTAAATCTTGTTAGAACTTAATTACCAAATCTCCCTTGTAATAATTCAGGTGGAAGATTTAAAGTCTAAACTTGCCATTCACAAAACAGAGCCTAATCAGAGAAACAAAGACACCAAGGCACTCATTGCCCAAACAGGACAACAGGGGAAGCGTCATCAAGAGGAGCCATGTTGGGTGTTGAGACAAAGACAGCTGCTGAGAGAGAACAGGAATAGACAAGACTTGATCATGTTTAAAGCTACCGTTTCTTAGGAAGGCACGATTTTATACATAGTGATTATTGTGGATTATAAGCTCAATCAGCCATTTCTGCCTCTGCTTTAGTTTTCTGTATGTTCCTTGACTTATTCAAATTAAGGTATGTATAATTTGGGGGCAACGTTTTTCGTGCTTATTTAATTGCCCTTTTAAAGGTCTATCCAAAAATGTGTGTGTGTGTGTGTGTGTGTGTATGTGTGTATGTGTGTGTGTGTATGTGTGTGTGTGTGTGTGTGTGTGTGTGTGTGTGTTTGCACTTCATAGCTAAAAATTGGCTTTTGATAGTGTGGAAAAGAACAATGAGAAAAGACATGTTCCAATTTATACTGTTTTGATGTTGGTTATTTATTAGCACTTGGAGAAACTGGGTACCTCATTGTGAAATAAAAGGTGAAAAAAATCCAGACACTTGAAATTCAAACACATTTCCGCTTACCATTAGTTAGTAAGTTTCCAGGACTTACAGATCCCTGGAAAATTAATTAGTTACCTTATCCAACAAAGAATAATAATTTGTTTATGTGTGAAATTTCTAATGTAGGTTGTTATCTGTTATTTCAGCAGAAGCTGACCAATTAATTTTCCAGGGAGCTGTCTGTAGTGGTTTATATTGGTGATGTCTATCCAAAGTCATGATTTACCACAAAGTGTCAGTCAACTCAGAGAAAAAAATATTAATCAAAATGAACCTTTGACAGCATTAAGATGAATCAGCCACTGGTTGAATTTTTCAACCATTTATTCTGGTTTTATGTTGGTATATAAATATACAGGCATGTGTTTATGTCATATGAATATTTCTTCTAATTTTCAGTGACTTCAATCCTATGAAAAAAAGTATAATGCTAAAAATCTTTTTACCTGATACACTGATCCAGTCTTCTGCTTCACCTTTCGCTGGGTACACTCTCAGATATTTAATCTGTGCAAGTTGAGCCCGTTATAAATGAATATAAAGTAGGCACGTTGAACTTTTATCACCACACTGGGGAGGCAGAGGCAGGAGTCAGTGAGTTCCAGGCCAGCCAGTGCTGCACGGTGAGACCCTGTCTTAAAAAATTAAAATAAAAATAACTCAATTGACACAATACCGAAGGTGATTTAGGAAAATTTTCAATCTAAAAATACTTAAATCTCTAAGTCACCCTCTTGGCTGTCATGTAGCCAACCTAATGGAGACCTAAAATAAACAGGCAGACCTCCGTGAGTGAAAGAGGGTCTGTCCTGTGTAAGACAGAGAAGCATGATCCGCCCAGGAGAATCTCTAAGAGGTGCGGGCAGTTGTTTGGTTCAGGGGAACCATTAAAGCCAAGCATGGGAAGCAACCAGCAGAGTCAGTGATAGCAGATAACAGAGAGTTGCTGAGAGGCCTTACAGCTGGGGCAGCTGAGTAAATGTTAGGACCTGAGTTCCGATCCCCAACACCAATAGAAAAGCCAGGGTTCCACACTTGCGATCCAGCACTGGGAGACAGCTGCATGAGAAGCCAGTAGCCTCTGTGGGGAGACATCCCCCACCCCGCCACACACACACACACACACACACACACACACACACACACACACTTCTTTTTTAAAGGGAAAGGAAAAAAAAAAACCCTAAACATATAGCCCCTGACTACTCAAAATGGAAACACATGTGAATTCCTTCTAGAGACATACCCAGGCCTCATCGTCTATGACCATTTCCTCTTGGCCAGGAGAGGAAACCATCCACGATGGCTGCCCACTGCACATGTCTGTTACCCTTGCCAGCTGATGTTTAGTAACACAGGGTGTTTGTTCTTCTCCACCGTTTGAACTTTCTCCATTTGTATCTGCCTTCCCCTCCAAACTAGACCAACTCTGCGCCGAGTTAATTCCCCAATTCCACGATGGCCTCAGTGGGGGAGGGGGGAGTGGATGGGAGTCAAAAGCAGCAGACAGGAGACAATAGGAGCAGGCAGCACTCCAAGAGCTTTGGCGCGCTTTGCGGGAGGAGACTAGCTCTGATTAATGCTATCAAAATGCTTGTCTTTCCTTTGATTGATATTCCAGACCCTTGCTACAATTATTGACGCTGGTTGACAACTATTATCAGAGTCTTTTATGGTTTGATGTTGGGGGAGAGGCTGCATGGACTTCACCAGAACATCCGCACACCTGCCTCAGTTTAACCCAAAACCCATTATTTTGCAAACAAAAAAATATAAAGCCAACCTAGTAATCATTATCTCACATATTCTTCTATTAAAACCTCCCCAGTTCACGGTAGGGGGTAGATCAACTCCTGGCCCGCCCCAGGTACATGAAGGGCCTGATGTGGCCCTAGAGGGTTCTCTGCCATCTGAGATCTGGCAAGCCAGGAGCATCATCTGGAAGGCATTGTTTGCCCTGCAATGCTGCGGCATGGCAGAAGGCTAAGACCAGACAGGTGCAGAGTCCTCTGGGTCGCTGCTCTTCAAGGGTGAGGGATGAACCGGCCACAGCTATCTGAAAATGACCTCGCCCGGAAAGGCTTGATCACCACCCCACAAAGGTGGCTCTCAACACAAGAAGTGTGACCATGGTCACACTTCCCCACCACCCATTATTCAGTTGAAATAATTGCCAGTCTAACCTTCACACACCTTCTCATTTCAACTTGACTGAACTGAAGCTTTCAGTTTTCCTGCCCCTGATATCTACAGGAATGGAATGTTTGGTCTCTGTTCCCAGGAAGGCAAACATTATGGGAAGACTGGAAAATGCGTTTTATAAATTCTTAGTTCCCTAGGGGCTCAGGTCACTTTTCCCCCTTTACATGGGTCTGAGTAAGCATATTTAAAGAAACTTGTGAGTTTATTTAAATATATCTCTACATGTTGTGAAACTTATTTTCTCTAATGGACTTCCTTTTTGGTTTTTAAAAAGTAGTTAACAGGGGCTGGAGAGATGGCTCAGTGGTTAAGAGCACTGACTACTCTTCCAGAGGTCCTGAGTTCAATTCCCAGCAACCACATGGTGGCTCACAGCCATCTTTAATGAGACCTGGCACCCCCTTCTGGCATGCGGGCACACATGGAAGGCTGTACACATAATAAATAAATCAAAAAAATTTTAAAAAAGTAGTTAACATAAGTGCACAGGAGACAAGTATGATTTCTCACTTACTCTCTGTTAACCAGCTAGGACTCAGAATTGTGGCCTGTATATAGTGAACATTTAACAAAATTTACTGGGTAGGTGGGTGGGTGGGTGGTTGACGGATGGATCGATGGATGGATGGATGGATGGATGGATGGATGGATGAGTGGGTGGGTGGGTGGACAGATAGATGTATGGATGGATAGATGGACAGACAGATGGATAGATGATGGAAGTAACAGCAATAGCCATAGCAATGTCCTGTAAAAAGTGTTGTCCTGTTGACTTGGTCACTGTGGGCATCAAATCTTGCAAAAACAGCAAGTGGGGTTCATCCATTCATTCCAATATCTATCTGAACCTTTGTCAGTGCACACACGCATGTGTGTGTATGTGTGTGCGTGCTCATGCCAGACAACAGCCTTCAAGAGTCAGTTCTCTTCTTCCACCACGTGAGCTTCAGAGATTGACTTCAGATCAACAGGATTGCTGGCAGGTGCCTTTACCTTCTAAGCCATCTCCCTCTCCATTCCAAGCATGATACTTTTAACACACGTAAAGGAAGACACGTGGTCCAAAAGACCATGATCAAACTCACTTTACTCCAAGATTACCTCCTACAAATGGAACTGGGAAGTGTGCACTTCCTTTGCTCTGAGCTCTGGAGACCATAGCATTATTATAATTTGTAACAGGTTTCCCTGGAACACCAGCCCCCAACTCATAACACAGAGACTTAATATTAGTTACGAATGCTTGGCCTTAGCTTATGCTTGTCCCGCTAGCTCTTATAACCTAATCTAACCTCTTTCTCTTCAACCACATTTTACCTCGGGTTTTTGTTTGTTTGTTTGGTTGGTTGGTTGTTTGGTTGTTTGTTTTTTTTAACTTTTCTTATATTCTGTATGTCCTACTTTCTTGTTTCTTCCATGTCTGTCTGTCTGGTGTCTACCTGGCTGGCTGGCCCTGAGTATCTCCCTCTCTTTCTCCCTCATTCTCTGTTGAGCCTAGATTCTTCCTCCTACTTCTTCTCTCTGCCTGCCAGCCCCACCTATCCTTCTATTGCCTAGCTATTGGCCATTCAGCTTTTTATTAGAACAATCAGGTGCTTTGGCAGGCAAAATGAAACTCATGCAACACATCTTTACATAGTTAAACAAATATTCTATTTGTTTACAAGGGCAACTTACTGTGCTCTCTATCCCCTAATCTGGGGTGTACCCATCCTCAGGCTAGTCCCCAACAATCTTGTCTTCCATTCACCATGCCATCTCGAGCCTCATGCTCTGGACCAAAACTGATGGAGGAAGGTCATTGGCTAATAAAGGAACTGCCTTGGCCCATTTTATTGGTTGAAAGATAGGTGGGAGGAGTAGGCAGAACAGGACGCTGGGAGGAAGAGGAAGTGAGGTCAGAGTCTCAACAGCTCTCCTCTCGGGAGCAGACGCCTGAGAGAGACGCCATGCCCCGCTCCCGGGATGAAGCTCCGACCCAGAATGGACATAGGCTAGAATCTTCCTGGTAAGCGCACCTTGGGGTGCCATACACAGATGATTAGAAATGGGCTAAATTAATATGTGAGAATTAGCCTAGAAGAAGCTAGATAAAAAAAGGGCCAAGCAGTGATTAAATGAATACAGTTTGTGTGTTGTTATTTCGGGCATAAGCTAGCCAAGCAGGCGGCCAGGGTGCCGGGGAGGCAGCCCCGCCGCCCTTATTACTACACAAAACCGCATCCCTGCATCTCAAGGCTGGGTGGAGTGACTATCCACCTGGAAATGCCTTGGAACTCCTATGGCCGTCCTTTCTCCTTCAAAACCCTAGCTTCTTTTTAGAGCGAGTCATCAAACTTTACAGCCTCGTAAGATTCTCATTGCTGTCACCTTGCCTGCTCCCGGGTCCGTGGAGTCACATGTCAGCATACGGCCCGCTGCCCCCCTCTCCACTATCGTTCCTATCCTATCACCACCTTGGAACTGAACAGCGTTGTGACACTTGGCTCTTCTCCTGCCTGGTGCCCAGTGATCTTTTCCTCCACACGCCCGACATCTACTTGTGTGATCATCATGTCCGACCGCTGACACAGCCAATAATAGAAACCATGGGCTTCCTGGTACCCCAATCTCCTCGTTGTCCTCTCAAGAACCTTTGTTGCTTCCCCTCATCTCCCTCACCTATAGCATATGGGACATCGTTTCTCTCCTCTACCTGCACATATTTCCTAGAAATCAAAATCCACATTTTCATCTTTAGGGTAGCATGGAACTGAACTATACACACACACATGCATGCATGCATGCACCCCTCCAAAGCTCTGGAAAATTCATTTCCATGCACCCTTCTCGTGAATATCCAGGTTCAGATTGCTCTCACATCCTACCCACCACATTTCACACGGACTGCTGCGAGAACTTCTTAGTGGGTCCCTTCTTTCTGTCTTTGTCCCCATCCCTCTACCCTGTCCCTTTCTGTCTCTCCTGTGCACTGTAGGCACAGTGATCCTTTTAAAAGTAAACCTTATCTCTTGTTCAAGGCCTCCAGCTGCTTTCCCCCTCACCATTTGCGGTGCCAGAAACACCTATCACAGACTGACCCATGAGACCATGTTGTCTGATCCTGCCTCGTCATCACCAGTACTGTCTCCATGACCTTCCCTCCTGCCACTGTTCCCTTGGTCACTTTGCTCCAACCATTGGTCCCATCTTTGAGCTGCCAACCAGCTCCCAAATAGAGACACTGAGACTTATTATTAGTTATAAATGTTCTACATTATCTTATATTTGCCCCATTGGCTCTTATAACTTAATTTAACCTGTTTCTCTTCTACATTTTTCTCAGGGCTTTTTACCTTTCTTTCATTCTGCACACCCTACTTTCCAGCTTCCTCTGTGTCTGGCTGGCTAGCAGCTGCCTGCCTGGCTGGCCCTGGGCATCTCCCTCTCGTTCTCCCTCATTCTCTCTTGACCTAGATTCCTCCTCCTCCTTATTCTCTCTGCCCACCAGCCCTGCCTGGGTGTGGAATATTAATTTAAGATGTGTTACATTAATTTATGCTGTGGAATATTTATTTAATGATGCAAAGATGTGTTGCATTCTTCTTGGTTTAATTCTGTGCTACTTTGCCTGCCTAAGACACCCGATTGATCTAATAAAGAACTGAACAGCCAATAGTAAGGCAGGAGAAAGGAAAAGCAGGGTTGGCAGGCAGAGAGTATAAATAGAAGGGGAAATCTGAGAAGAGAGATCGGGAAATGCAAAAAGGAGGAGAGGAGGATGCGGGGGGAGGGGGTGTCAGTCACCCAGCCACGCAATCAGATACAAAATAAGAAGGAAAGAAAATCTATACAGAAATATAGAAAGGCAAAAGCCCAGAGGCAAAAGGTAGATGGAGAATCTAAGTTGAGAAAAGTTGGCAATAAATAAGACAAGCTAAGGTCGGGCATTCATAAGAAAGAATAAGCCTCTGTGTATTTATTTGGGAGCTGGGTGGCAGCCTCCCCTACCCCCCCGCAAAGAGTAAGAGTAAAAGGTATAAGGAAAAAACCAACTACATTTTTGTTCCTCCTCTGCCTAGCTATTGGCCATTCAGCTTTTTGTTAGACCAATCAGGTGCCTTAAGCAGGCAAGGTGACGCAGTAACACATCTTTACATAATTAAGCAAATGGTAGCATAGCCAAAAGCAACACACCTTTACATAGTTAAGGTCATATGCTGCAGCATAAACAAATGTAACACATCTTCACATAGTTAAAGTCATATTCCACAACACCATCTCACATCAGTTATCTTTCTGCCTGGATTTCCTGAGATATCACCATGTCTACTCTTCCGGCCTTTGTTCAAATATCTCCTTCCTAGTAAGACCTTCAGGGGCCTCCCTATAAATATTTCAGTGATGTTCCCTTGGCATCCCTTCCTCCCCTTACCTGCTTTTCTCTTCCTGCACATTTATCGCTGTCTGATACATTCTGACACCTAATTGTCTATTTGCTTTTTTATATTTTCTCCTGTTATTTTATATGTGATGAATTTCTATTTAATTCGTTGTGCCCAATATAGCTGTGCATGAGTCGTGGAAGGATACGAACACCTCTGAAAACTCAGCGTCCAACAGAGCATCCTTAACCATCACACCTGTCCTTGCAGCACCTGTCAGGGAGATGATCATTCCATTGGCCCAACTACAGGTTCACTCTCCTGAAGTCTCCTCCACTCTAGCAGCCACTCTGCCTGGTCATCACACATTCGTATCCTCCTTGCCTTGTCTCCTCCTACTGCGCACACCTAGGAAAACCACAATTTTTGTAGGAGAACGTGAATAAAGTAATCCTGCACCAACTTAGAATTGAGTATAAATAATGAGGGGTTCTTTATCTAGGGGGGCCTCACAGATCACAGTCCTCTGCATGAACAGGGAACTGGGACCAAATCCAGAAGCCAGGCAAGAGAGGAGAGAGAGCAAGCAAGTGAGCGCACACTTTTTTGGCACCCAAGACTGTGCCCAACCTGGCCCAGCCTCTCAAAGGACATTGGCTGAAGGAGGTTCCCCAGAAAATTCCTTTTTAAAATTTTCAGATATTTTGTTGATGATAATAAGATCCCACCTAAAAGCAATAACATTTTTTTATAAAATAAATTTAAATTATGTTTAATTTTTTTAATTTAAAATATTTTAAATAAATTATAACTAAGGGGAATGCTTTCATAGATGAAAATGAAACATCAACACATGGAATCTCCTAAAAGAAGAAATGGGAAGAAATTGTTGAGCCATCTGAAGCACCAAGAAGAACTGGGAGCCATACAAGAAGCGTTGTGACGGGAGATTGTTCCCCAAATCAGCCTTCATTCCCCCAATGCACATTTGGCATTGAACTGCTTTTCTTCACCTGTAGAGGTGATGGGGGTGACAAGGCATGAGGAGACAGCCAGTCCCGCTCTTGGCGATGGTCTCAGTCATCCATTGCCCATCTCCAGCCAAGGAGTGCCGTTGTCACGAGAGGGAGAAGGTCTGACCACTGTGCTGAAGAGATGGACACTGTCCTTTCAAACGCCACTGTCTGTATCCTGAGTGCGCTGTTTTCCATTTAGCATGAGTTAGCCTTGTAGACAGACTGTCAGAGTGCAGTGTATTAATGTAGACTCTAGGAGCACTGCTGTCTAGCAGACCCTCCAGAAGTCAGTCCTCTTCCATAGCTGGGAAACACGTCTCTACTTCTGCCTCCACTGACTCCAAACGCTAGTGAGCTGCTTACTGCACCCCTTTACTGCGTGCCCTACCTGTGCATTGGGAGTGGGAAAGTGTTCGGGGTTCAATTTATGGAATATTAGTTGTTTACAAAAACAGAATTCAGACCATTGACCATGATTGTCAACTCTGAGGTTTTCCTTAAGTTCTGCAGCCAGAAAACTTTGCAGCATAGTGTTCCAACAAGCTAGCTTTACTCAGCCCTGACACCTGTCCATCCTGAGGCAGGACCTTCCAAGAGACAAGGAGGACACTAATTGCTGAGATGGTGCATACAACCAATTATTAATGCCTTATGCTGTATCAGTAATGAAATCATTAGTTGTATTAAATCAAGCAGAAAATTTGAACTGTCTCACGTACCCATCTTGACGCTTTGTTGCCCACAGCCTTATACAGAACACACCCTCCCCAGTCAGGGTCCAGTGACAAGCAGAAATCTTGCTATGCATGAAATTTGGGGTTTTCCGATATGCTTTTCAAGATGGGAGAGGTGTGTCACTATGCAGGCCAGGTTGATCTCAAATGCACCATCCTCCTGCTTCAGCCTCCCAAGTGCTGGGATTACAGGTGTGCCCCACCACACCTACCTATGGTCTTTAAAATAACCAATAGCTCTTTCTAGATTTGTTTTTTTTTTAAGTGTGCACAGATGTAGGTGTGTTTGTGTATGTGAGGGCAGGGGCCTGTCGAGGCCAGAAGAGGGTGTCATATCCCCTGGAGCTGGAGTTATATAGGTGATTGTGAACTGCCCAACATGGGTTCTGGGAACCAAAGTCTGGTTTCTTGTAAAAGCAACGCACGGTTCCAAACACTGAGTCATCTCTCTGGTCCCCAAAACAAATAACTTTTCTATTCCAGTCTGTTTGCTTCTTCACCGCCAAACAAACTTCCCAATGTTCTAGAGTTGACAAATTTATATGTTTTTTTTCTATTTCTTAGCTCTTATTCATCCAAACTAATTTTTTTCTGACTTCCAGGTCTTTCTCTTATTATTTTTCCTAATCTCTTTATTTGGATATTCATTTTTATTTCCCATATTTCTAGTAGACATAACCAGAGCTATGAGCTTGGCTGTGAATTTATCCAGAGCCTTGTATCCAAATCTAATGCTATTTGATGTTACATGGAACCTGTATTTATGTCTTTCTTTTCATTGTGATATTTATCATAAACTATACCTTGTAAACAATTTTTAAAGTGTAATATAATAATGTTAATCCTAGAGGCACTGCTGACCAGTAGACCCTCTGGAATTTAATCATCTTCCGTAGGAAAACAGCTCCCGACTCCTCTCCACCCTCACCCTCTGCTGACTCCAAACTCTAGCTCAACGAGCTGCATACTGGATCCCTTTACTGAAGCAGTTCAGTGGGGCTAGGTAAAAACCATACAACCATCCTGTCAGGACTCACTCCAGATTTATGGTCAAGACTCTTCAGTGACCGCTCAACACGGTCTGACATATCAACTCCACTTGTAAATTCATTAGCCTTCTCCCAGGATGCCTATTAGGTCCTTTCTCCTCACTCCTCCAGTCTCCATGACCCCTCCCACCCAACTCTCAACTGAAATGCTTGTCATATATCTCACAGAGAAATAGAGATGTAAGCGGGGGGAAGCCATTTCCACTCACGGCTGCCGTGCCGTAAGCATCCCTGTGTCTACACACGTGTGCCCTGGTGCACTCTAGCCCCTTGTGTTCTCCTCACACACTTGTCCCCCAAAACAAGGGTCCCTTTCCTGCATCAGCTAGCTTTCTGCTAGACCTCGGCTTCCACAGAATGGCCATTGAAATAACTTGTGTAGGCTTCCTTCTCCCAGCCGCTAATCTCAGTCCATCCCACATCCATGAGCTCTGTCTCCAGCAAAGAAAGGACTCTGGCCATAGTCTCCCTCCTCAAAATGCTGCCATGTTCCTAGGGTCAAAGATCTTTCAGAAAACCACTTTGAACGTCTATTTTTTTTTCCAACACTTTGAGCATACGTTTGTTGGCAAGAAAGGAGAGTTGGATGGTGCACAGTTCTCCCCTTTTAGAAAAGCTCCCCAACACTTATCTGGATAAGGAAATTTTAAATATGATACCAAATGCACAGGTAACAAAGGCTAAAATTGAGGAGACTTCATCAAGCTAATAGGTGTCTCCTCAGATCAAAGGAAGCAATCAGCAGAGGGAGGAGGCAACCTACAAAATGGGAGGAAACAATTGCAAGCTGTGTGTTTGACAATGGGTTAATGTCTAAAACACATAAGGAACTCCAGATTTCAGGATCAAAATCCCAAGTACCCAGTTTTAACCTGGGCAATAGGCCTAGACAGGCATTTTCCAAAAGAAGACAAATATCTCTTTGTGTGTGTCTCTCTGTGTCTCTCTCTGTCTCTGTCTCCCCCCCCCCCACACACACAGCTCCACATCGCTGATTATCTGGAAATGAAACAACAAACCACAACGAGATATCACCTCACTTAAGCAAAAAATGGCTTTTATCCAAAGGACAAAAGTCAGACAGACTGGCAAGGACTTGGGGAAGGGAAATTTTGCTCTCTGTCATGAGAATGTCAATTCGCAGTCATCGTGGAAAACTACAGAAGATTCTCCAAAGGTAAAGTGTATCTATCACAGGATCAAGCTATCCTACTACTGCGATACAAGCAGGGTGAATGAAGCCAGTGTGTCCATGGACCCCTGCACTTTCACTTCTATTGCACCACTACTCGGTGGCTGGAGACGGGAACAAGAAAGAAGCGTCAGTTTATGAATAGGTAAAGAAAACAAGGCAAGAGTAAATTCTTTCCATTTCAACAGCACGCTAGAACTGAACACTGCTAGAGCAAACCAAATAAACTGTGCACAGAAAAACAAACGCCAGATGATGTATTGATTCAGGCAACCTAAAAATGATAAATTCATAGACGTTTATGGTGGAACTGTGGCTACCAAAAGCTAAAGGGTTTAGGAATGGGTGGGCACATGATACAAAAGTTCGTTTAGGTGGACGGTGTAGGCTTAAGTTGTATCATCATTGTACATGATAGTTAATAATCTATCATTAGTGACAATCACTAAAATATTGAGCAGATATTAAGTACTTTAAGGGTTCTCACCACAAAAATAGGAGTATAATATAATACAAATGCTAATTATCTCATTTTGGCCATTCTATACTGTGTGTGTGTGTGTGTGTGTGTGTGTGTGTGTGCAAGATCTTATATATTAAAGACACTATTTTCATCAATGTATAATTTTTTTCAAGGGTTTGGGGCAAGTGTAAGGCTCTTGGTTCAGTCCTCAGTTCTAGTAACAAAACTCTTATTAAAGTTCTTTTATTCTGCTTTTTGATGTTTGTCCTCTCCTGTGTGACAACCACCAAGGAGTCTCTACCCATTGGCTACCCAGCCTGGGCCTGTAGCTGAGTGCTTCTGCACGCATGCTGGTCCCTCTGCCTCTCCACGATTGGTGTATTTGATCCTTGTCCCCAGTGTCCACATAGCTGTCCAAGCATCACCAATGCCCCTAACTTATGTTAGTGGCTCAGAGATTGAGTGAATGATTGACGGCTCACACACCTTGCAAAAGCTTTTACCATCCTATAATCAAATAGTTCCGGCCCCCAGTTTTTCAAGAAGTATAAGGCCTACACTGGTTTATATAACTCCTCAAGGTTGCTTGAAAATACTGTACAGCACATATATTTTCCTCCACGGGCATGGATCTAGATTATAAACATATGCTTGTTATCCCCATTGTTGTGATATATGCATAATTGCTCTCTTCCAAGAATACTTAATCATCTTAAGTGCAGCTTTAAATAATATTACTTCGTGCATCAGGAATCCAGCATCCATCAAAACAGCAAGGTGCTGCCTTGTTTGTGAGACAGTATTCTGATGCTGTAGAGACAAGACCGCAGATTTACAAAGGATGTGTGTAACTTTCATAGAACTCTGCGGCAGCACAAGACTGAGACCCCCTCTGTATACCTCGCATTCGGCATTATTTCCAAGACGTTTTACCAGCCACACACATGCTAGGCGCCAAATTGGACAGGCTAGCCGCAACCCCTAGCTTGAGTATTTGAAACCCCTTTATTTCATGAGCATGAGGCTTATCCTTTTACTCTTTTCTGTGACGTTTACCAGCATACAATCAGTAAACCGTTTATTTCTAGAACACCATAAAATATGGACGACACCCTGCATACAGTATTTCAAATAGACTCTGGTGTGTTCTGCACCTGCTTGGATTCCATGGAGGCAATATGAAAATTGGCTGTTGGGTGTGGTCTCGCGTCTGTGATTAAGTGCTTCATTCACACTCATATGTCAATCTATTAGTGTGCTGTTAATTCAAACGTGGCTGTGATGTATCTTATCCCCATTAGCACATTCATCACAGGTAGATGTGCAACTTGGACAAAGGTGTACACTCTCATTAACGGTGAGCGGCCTATTCATCTTACAGGAATGTAATTAATGTTAGTTTCCATCTTTAATTTTTCACTGTTTGGCACGATGCATATTTAGCATTTCCCTTGTCCTTTATCAACTGGCCCCTTCTTATCACCTGGATAATTCAGAAAGGCTTATTTTTAACCGCATCTGCTGCTCCGATTTAAAATATTTCATCCACGTGTGCTTCTTCACGGTCATGGCGTTCCCCTACTGTGAGGGTTCACGCGGGTTGGGGGGCACTTTCGGGATAAAAGGAAAGGCAATGTCTTCCCGCCTTTCTTTAACAGATGAGATGAATATAATTCACTAGGTCAGGTGTTCACCATACAAGCATGAGGACCCGAATTTGGAGCCCAGCACCCACATAAAAGTCAGACAGCAATGTGCATCCAGCTCTGGGGTGGGCAGGGTGGAAGTGGGGACAGAGGGTCCTGGAGCTTACTGGCAGCTCGGCTCCTGGAGTTGCTTCCAGGTTGTCTCAGAACGTAAGGTGGAGACTTACTGCTGAGGGAGAGAGCCAATACCGTCAACCTCTGGTCTTTTACACACACATGTACCAAAGACACCATATGCACAGGTGAGAGTACATTCACACACACATGCATGCACACATATGTGCACACACCTCTACAGAGGATGAGCACTCCCTTGAGAAGCCCACGCCTACACTTGAGTGCACACACACACACACACACACCATACACACAGGTGAGAGCGCATTCACACACACGCACACACACACTCCTCTACAGAGGGTGAGCACTCCCTTGAGAAGCCCACGTCTACACTTGAGTGCGTGCTATCCTTCCACCGTGTGCTTCTGTGCTAACCTCGTGTTAAAACCTATGCTTCAAATCTCTTTTGATTTTGAAGCTCCAACTCGGCTTCAAAGGAGGAAGGATGTTCCTAATACCGCTTCAATGGAAGAAGCAATTAAGAATCTCTTTTTTCTTGGTCTCTGAGCCCTTAACAGGTGCCAGGGGCCACGGTGACGCTCAGACACTGAGTGGACACCGAGGACTATTAGAAATTGCTTCTTAGGCCACAAGAAAGAAATTCATTTTTTTTTCAAATTTTCATGCTTTGTCATGGATGACACAGTTGTAAAAAATGTATGTGGCCACCTAGCACTCTCTTTACCAAACTCTTTGTGTTGGAGACACTACCAAAGCCACCCTATCTACACCCTGAGAGGCTGAAATGTAGGAAGTACGTTTATCTCTAGGTTCCCTAGAGGAAGGAAGAGGAGGCTGTTGGAATGTCCTTTCCAACCTCAGACCAGCAAACTGTCAGGATAAAAACACTGCATCTATACTGCCAAGGCTACCTCCGCGCTGGCTCTCCCATCTCACAATGGAACCCAGTGCACCAACACATCTGTCTACCCAGTACCAATCCCAAGGAATAATACTACTTGTTCTTGCTGAATTCACTCCCACCTGAAGTTTAACCAGAGCAATGAGATCTCGGAAGCAGCCCAGGCCACCTCTGGGCCGCAGCTCCCTGAAGGGGAAGCCCCTTCCTCTGGTTTCCCCCATCCCCAGGGTAAGCCATCAGTAGCAGCAGTGGCCGGCTGATGGCTGATGTGGCTGCCCGCAGATTCAGGGGGAATCAATCTCTCCGCATGGAGCTTGAAACCAGTGCGCGCTGCCCACCGAACCCCTTTCTTCCTCCATCCCAGAAGAGGCTTCCCTGTTGGAACGAGGCTCGAAGCTTTGTACAATCAAAAGCCTTTGATTAAATCGGACCCACTCCTTCTACTTGCCGTAGCATTGTGTAACCAGGGAGAAAGCCACGGGACCACAAAACAGCCCAATCTGTCGCCAGGTGGGCTGACAAAGCAGCGCTAAACACACGATGGATTTCAAGCCACGTTACATCTCCACATTGCAAAGCGATGATAAAGTGCGTAGGTAACGGATGCCTGCGGGTGCACATTTCTCGCAGACAGAGGCCACTCTGCCCCCGAGTGGGCTGTTGCCCTTCCCACTGAGAGTTTTTAAGCCACTTGGGAATAGCGACCATTTGAACAGAAAATTGTTCCTGTTTCTAAATGATAGGGGGAAAAAAAAAGAAAGAAAGAGAGAGAGAGAAAGATGCTTTTCTGACATCTAACCCAAAAGCCAAAGGGTTTGTAAGAATTAACTCAAAGAGATATTTGCTTGCTCGGACCATCACCTGCTGTCTCTTCATCTTCACACCTCCTGTCCATCGGCCCACGGTATACATCTCCCCACCTCCTAGCCCTCCAGAGAGTCGAGGAGAACTCTCCGTTCCCCACTTTTTCCAGAACCCAGCATAAACCACCTTCTTCTAGCCTGATAGACTGTGTGGGAAATCATTCAGGTCCACTTTAAACGGGGTTCCTTGGGGGAAAGAAACCTCACATTACCTGTGCAAAGTGCTCTGCCCTCCACGGCACCAAAGCCTTCAGTGCAGCCTGCCCTCCCCACTGTGAATGGCTCTTTGGCGACCACTTGCTGTTGCTCAGGTGTTTTCCTGGCACTGGAGAGGTCTCCACATCTTTCCTGCCCACCCCTCGGGGGTACACCAAAGATCCTTCCCCCTCAGATGCATTATTGTCTCTGAAATGTAGCCCAAACACGTAGGTGTCTGTCCTTCTGTCCAGTTTTATTCTTGTACATGGGATGCTTCAGTCCCATCCACTTGTTCTGATCTGCCCCCCAACTCTGTGACCACTTGGGTCTGCTTCTCCTTGAGTGTATCTGAGACCTGACCAAAGAAGGAGTCAGTGGAGAGGGACCAGGAATCCAACAGCTACTGTTGAGCAGAAACAATGCAAGCAGCAAAACAAGGGTGAGGTGGGGAGGGTGAGTATTAGCCACTATCTATACTTGCACCCCACAAAAAGCCGATGTAATCATTTCAGAGTCTCAGGGCACCTGGGACTGGTAAATTGAGGCTCCATAACTACCTCACCTCCAAGATCAAGCCACCCTCGCATCCACGTGAGCCTGATCTTCAAACAAAATGAAAGGGTTACAGGTGAGTGAGCTCATGCTTCATTTCTTCAATCTATTGTGTTAAGGGCTCCACTTTAGCCAGGTGGTGGTGGCGCACGCTTTTAATCCCAGCACAAGGGAGGCAGAGGCAGGCGGATCTCTGTGAGTTCGAGACCAGTCTGGTCTACCAAGCAAGTTCCAGGACAGCCAGGACTGTTACACAGAGAAACCCTGTTCCACTTTAAAAAGTAAGCTGACATTTGAACACGGTCTGTATGGAGAGCAACAAAGCCCAGTGTGTCTCATGGAGGAGAGGCGTGTCTGAAGCACACAGAGGTGAAAGGTCAGCTCTTTATAGGAGACTCCTCAGTGTCGCCCAACACTATACCCTCCCATTCCACTTGTTAATGACTCTACTTAATCTTCATGGAAATCAATCATTTTCAAGCTAATTTAAGAGAAACCTTTTATAACTTTGTACTGTGAGCAGTATTTTTTTAATTTCCAACAGTTAAATTGAGAATTTAAGCGTTTATCATCAGAGGTGTTTTTCTGGTAGCTTTTACCTGTAGTTACAAAAGACTGTGTGACACTATGCAATGACACACGCAGACTTACATACATTGGAAATTGATTCCAGTGACATTGGTTCTGTTCACATTGATTATTATAAACCATCAAGTTTAAAAACATATGTGGTAACTGCAGGCTGCTGGGGGGAGAAATAAACACCTGAAATAATAGCAGTGGCCAAAAGTTTGTTGTAAAAATTTAAGTCTATGAATTATATTGTTGGGGAGGATTTTGTTGCTGTTGTTGAACTGATTTGGGGAGGGATGGACTGGTTATCGATTTGTTTGTTTGGTTTGCTTTCATTTGCTTTTTTCAGAAAAAAAAAAAGATCAGAAAGGCGACATCCATGGTACGAAATGCTTCTGAGAGGAGAATTTAATACGGTTTAGAGCATCGTGTGCCCTGTGCCCGATGTTACCTGTGGCGCTTGCAAGCGACACAATCATGTCACCTCTGCTTTGTTCTTGGCAGTCATTTTACAAACCAGCAGATCAGGCGACTTCAGTTCAGGTCTCAGATCTGATGTAGTGAGGCTTCTGTCTTATTTTAAGAAATAAACAGTACTTTTGCCCATTTGTCTTTAACACGTTTTGTGCATCATAGTGTCATTTCATGAGTATCCCCGGGCTCACTTGTGTTTACTCAGAATGTAGAGAAAAGCAAGAAGGGGAAATACCTTAGGATCATCGAGAATCTCTGCACATGAAGAGCGTAGGTGGCTGGAGTGCAGGGTGCGCTAGAAGCTGCAACCCAGATAAAAGTAAGTCCGGATGGAACCCGAACAAAAATCGTTTCCAAAATGCCTTGACATTAGTCAAACCGGCTTCTAGAAATGTGTGTATGTAATAATGAGAAAAAAAATTAATAGTGATTATTTTCAGGAGCATAGCACAGCCAAGACCTCAAAAAGAGGACGTTTTTTTTTTTTTATGGGTAAGGCATTGCATTTAAACATCAAAATGTGGGGTAATGTGAAGTATGAAATAAGTTTTGAAAGGAAGCTGATGATGAAGAAGAAATGCAGTGGGCATTTAATAAGTGGAGGAACCACAAGGTAATTAACTGGCATGCATAAAGATTCATGCTTTATACCAAAATTTTAATTTTGCACATAAATGTGCCTGATGTAGGCAGCATTTAATCACCTAGCTGACAGGAGTAACCACTTTCATTTAACCTTGACTGAAGATCATGAATTCTAACAGGTTTAATTGGATACATCATTTAACAGAATGAACAGAGCAAATTTTTCTCAATTCATAGGTTCTGATTGACATGCACCAGCAATAAGGCGTTGCACAATTACAGCTGCTCCGCGATCCTGCCCTGGGCAGCAATTGCCATAGTGACGTGACTCTCCTGGATGGCTGGGGCACAGCAACTACACTGAATCCCCCCCTTGTTTTGAAAAGGCCAAAGCTTTTTTAAAAAAGAGAGAGGGAGAGATAGGAGAAGAAGAAAGAAAGAGAGAGAGAAAGAAAAGAAAGAGACATGGAAGAGGGGAAGAGAGGAGGATGGGAAAGACGGGGGCTTCGGCAATTTCTTGCATATTAATCATAGTGATGGGCACATTCTGAAAGGGAAGGGCTAGGTCTTGCTATCAGCCACACGGAAAATGGAGAAATAATGACATTATCTTTTATCTGTTTAGCACATCTCTTCCCAGCATGTCAGAGAAGACCAAGTTAAGCAAAACAGACGGGGAGGAAAGGCCTGAAAGAGACCATGGAGGCCACAGCGCCAAGCGCGAATAAAGCAGCATGATGAGGAGAGGAGGCCCCTCTGTCCACCCGTGGGCAACAGGGACTAGGTCCTGGGCCAGGGTGACAACGGAAGATAGGGCTAGACATTTTTATACTTCGGATTCCTCCATTGGCTAGCTTTTAAAAATCCCAAATTAATCACAGGCATGAAAGAGGCAGATCCCCAACAAAATTATAAAAGACCTTCCTCCATACAAACACACACACAAACGCACACGTATATATGGTAATACTATGAGGATTTATATTATCAAAGCTAGGCAAACTGAGAGTCAAATCCTCCACCGACCTGCTTTCAGCTGTGAGAGACTGGATTGAGTGTTTTCTACCCAAGGTAATGGCTTTGTGAAATGGAGCAATGTAACCATTGCTCCAAGTAGGTGACCTGAGCAGTGGACAGTTGAACCTTAGATGGTGAGACTTTATAGCCCCAACTGGGCATGACACTTAGAAGAGCAGAAGTGTCAGTTTGGCTATATATACGAAGGTGAGACTACAGGACCGGGTGATATATTGGAATTCTTTAATGAAGGAAGTATAGTTAGATGTTTAAGTCTCCAGTTTTGTTTTGTTTTGCTTTGTTTTATTTCTATTTGAGAGAGTTCACTTAATGAAAAGGGGACATGAACCTTAACCAGTCCATCCACCCTGGCAACCTCCCACAAAGGGATACCTGTGGCCTGGTTAGGCAGGGTAGAGAGAGATGGAGGGGGTCCCATAGCAGGCCAGGAGTGGGACTGAGTAGCAGGGGGACTGAAGACTGCTGGTGGGGTGAAAGTGGGTGCCAGAGTTAGAATGACCTGTTGCTGGGGAGGAGGAAGAGGAGACCACAGGATCTGGAGGAGGAGAAGTGGTTTGTGTCTAGGCCCATAAGGCAGAGGCTCCTTAGCAGAGTAGTAGAGTGGGCAGGGCGGTGGTGGTGCACGCCTTTAATCCCAGCAGTAGGGAGGCAGAGGCAAGCAGACTTCTGTGAGTTCAAGGTCAGCCTGGTCTACAAGAGCTAGTTCCAGGATAGACTCCAAAGCTACAGAGAGACTCTGTCTTGAAAAACAAAAAACAAAAACAAACAAACAAAAAACCAACAACAAGAAAAAAGAGAGTAGTGGAGGGTTTCTCTAGTTCAGACTTCATAGCTTATAGGAACTGAGCGGGGGCAGGAAGAACAGAGGGAAGGCTTGGAGCAAAGATAAGAGAAAGCTGGGACGTAGGGGACCTCTTTCCATCTGCTGGATCTCTGACAGAAGTCTTGTATAATCTCAGGATCTAGGTTACTGGTATGTGACCATTTGTTTTGATTATCAATTGGGTAAGATTTGACTGCAAAATGAGCTAAGTTTAGAAGTCCTGAAGTCAGCTGCTAGATGCAGAGGCCTGAGGTTTTCCAAAAGGCATCCCAGAGAGGAACTCAGAGGCATGGTCGAGAGTGGAGTTCCCAAGTGTGAGGTACAGGAAGAAGATCCAAAGCCTGAACGTCCTGGCATCCCAAGGATCCAGGGAGGGCTGGATTAAGTGTGAGTAAGCTGTCCAATGAATTGTCATGCACTGAGCAGTGGCCAAGGGCTAAGAGACAGAGCAAGATGCTGTTGCCTGGTACCAGGGCTTACCAACAAAGCCAGAGGGTGAAGACCACGCTCCAAAGATTAAGCCAGGCTCATGAGAAGTGGCCAGAGGTGAGGATCAGCAAAGGGTGTTAACCATAGCCTTAAGGACTGTGGCTGGGGGTTCTTCCACCTCCAAGAATACCAGAAGGATGTCAGATGCTCAGCCGTCACCCCCACGGATCCAAGGAAGCCTTTTCGCTAGCTGGGAGAAGAGGGACTTGTCACCAGTCGTTGCTGGTGTTGGGTGACATGCCCAGAAATCAGTTAATTGGAAAGTGAACCTGTTGCAGTTAGGCTGGGTACAGGGTCCTGGTGTGCCTCGGACTGCCAATAGGCAGGAGGAGCCACCAGGAAGGGCTGCCAGCTTCAGGATACCAATGTAACAGTTTAACAGCAGAAGGTAACCTTGGATAGGTTGGAACCTGAGGGCACTACAGCGTCCCACCACGCAACAGAGCTCATGCAGGAGGTGGATTTGGGCAAGAGGTTGAGAAGGCAGCCTTGAGCGAGAGCAGAAAGTCTCCTAAAGGTCTACCACCCATTCTTTCCTTTCTCCTGCCAGGCCCCTGGCCTCAGTTTCCCTACATGGAAAACAGACTGATGCTCACTTAGTCAACCCCCAAAGAGGCTTTGAGAGTCTCACACAACTTACATATCTAATTACCCCAGTGCTGATGTTTTTCCATAAATACGCCATGAACAAAATTCTCCATAATGCCGGATGTGCCGGCGCACTCCCCATATGCAGCGAAAGCATAAACACTTTCCTTTCTTCAAGGAAGTTCTTTATGAGCATTAAATGAGCAGATGATTTGTTGAGAAAGAACAGCAAATCAGAAACACACACACACAGAGAAATCGTCCTCCAACTGCTGGAACAATGATTCTTCTTGCATGTCGCTAACAAATCTGTTTTCTCCCCCCCTGCATCCGCCTAACAAACAGCTAAGTCTCCAGCATGCCTGCTCACGGCTCGGCTTTCATTTCCTACCCGTTCCTTCCACTTATCCCGAGTGCGTTCCCCTGTCATTGCAGCCAGCTCAGGGAGCCCCCCCAATCTCCTTGGCTTGCTTTCTCCATTACTCCCACAGCTGGAAGTTCTGCCCTGAGCTGGCCCAGCCCCAGTTCCCACCCCGGCTCCCTCCCTCCGAACTTAGTGATTTATCACCCCAGTTCTTCAAATCCCACCTTAAGAGCTTCCTTCCCCGCTAGGTTTTATCTTGCTGTCACCCCTCAATGCAAAATGTTTGGGGACACTTTGTATTAAGTGTGTTATTGGCACTAATGGTGCACACGAATCAATTGTATTAAATCTTCGTGACTTCAGGTAATTTGTCTGGGGGAAATGACACTCTCCATTTCCTCCCAGGATTTTGAATTTGTCTCTATGTTCTCTCTCTCTCTCTCTCTCTTTTTTCTCCTTTCCCCTCAGTGCTGTTTTGAACAAACAACAAAAATTACATAAACTGTCGAATATCCTTTGCTTCCATTTTCCCTCCTGCACCTTCTCATTGTGTGAATTGGCACACTCTCCCAACGCAGTTGTGTTTACTTCTGGGCCCCGCGGTGTAATTTAACTTTCCGCAATACAAAATAAGTCCACGGCTTTTTTTCTTTTTTTTTTCCTCCTGGACTCGTTCTGACAATCTCCGAAGTTATCTCTCACTGTTTTTATTTAAAGGCTCTCGACACAAGCCTGGCTGCTCTCGCTGCCAGCCTCTGGGAGGGCTACAGCTGAGACAAGCCTCTGTCAGGAAGTGAATAGAACTCGCAAGACCATTGAGCTGGCCAGCAGATTAGTAAAAGGTCTGGAGGTGAGGTCCGACAGGGCCAGCTAATGAAGCAAAGCTGCGGAAAGCCCTGCTTTGTTGGCCACGACTGATCTGGCAATAACAGCAGCACTTAGCAAAGGGCCTGATGAGCTGAAAAAATTATGTCATTATCATTCATTCTTTCCATAATAGAAACATGGTTTTGACCTTTATATTTTCTTACATTTTACCATGCTGCTGCCTGTATTAACTGTAAGATTACCTAGTGGCTAGTGCATTCAAGAAACCCTCCAGGAAAGTGAATGGTTACTCTTGCCTGACTATTATCGACAAATAAAGTTGATACAATTAAAAAAAAAAAGCAAGGACTTTATTTGGAACAATTAGACAATGCTAATGATGGAACCGTAGGTTGGTTTGTCACAAAGCATGGTGCAATTTGTCTGACTTAGTTAAGGAATATGATAATGCCCTAATTATCTGTCTAAGATGTGCCCTGGATATTGCACAGGAGACAAAGAATAAAGAATGGCAAACCATGAATTAGCCGAAATAATCCATGTTGTTAAAGGTTGGCTCCTGAGAAAGTCTGGTCACTGGCAGTTCTCTCGTTTGCCATTCATCTATTGTTAATTTAATCTTTTGTGTATAATCAAAAAAAAAATTTTTTTTTTTTTGCCCTGGGTTGACATTTGTTGGGAGAATGTCTCTCCGCGTAACCCGCAGTGGTTGGAAGCCTGTGTTTGAGCAAACAGTCGGTCTTCAGGCTTTGCTTTTCTTTTGGTGACTGGACTTGAAGTGGGCCAAGAAAGCATCAACCCACTGCTAATTAAACGGATTGATCAGACTGGATATTGTTAGAATATAAACTGATGAGTGTTTGGTAAGTGCCAGTTGAAGTCAAAACTAAGAGAATGTATCAGCTAAGAAGAAAAGTCTGGGTCTTGGATGAAAGCCGGAAACCTAATGAATTTAAATGTGTCCCTACCAGGGTAGATATATTTCTTCTTACTGTGAGACACTGATGTCTTTTAGAGTAATAGAAGTAAATTACTATCTTAATCTGACAAGCCTATCACTGTTTTATCAAATCAGGTTGCCGGCTTCCGGACAGACCAGGTGGAAACAGCAGAGGGAGAGCAACGGGCTTCCTTCTTTTAGAAGAGTAGAGTTGTGACCTCTCCCACACTTTGTTTCCTTTCATTAGCTAAGGGAGCCCCAAAGGCAACAGACCCAAACCAAACCCACCTGTCAGAACTTTCTCAGAGAGGGCGGGGTCCTTCCAACCTTTATCATGGCTCTTGCCCTTTCGGCCGAAGGAACCAGGGGCAACAAGAGACCTGTCTGTGAGAACTCTGAAGTAGGATGTCTCCTTGGTAGCCTTCAGATCAAGAACGCTGGCTCCTTTGCCACCCAGGTTCAAGTCAGGTGAGATGCTCTTAACAACCCATCAGCAAGCCCTCTACTCCACCATGTGGAAATACTCAGTCTCTATCTTTGTTTAAATACCTGTACTATTTAGTCTGAGACCTTGTGTAGCAAATGAATGTGCTGGAGACCACATAGCTATGCGGAAGGCACAAACTGCTGTACTTTCTTGATGACAGGGCCCACACCACCATCCCTGCTGCTCTGAGAAATTGGGCAATTAAGGCATAGTTCCTGCAAGGATATCTTTCTTAACTTGTTTATTCCTAGTCCTTAAAACTATGTTACTCAATGGATGAAGCTAGAAAACATTATTTTGAGTGAGGTAACCCAGACACAGAAAGACAATTATCACATGTACTCACTCATAAGTGGTTTTTAAACATGAAGCAAAGAAAACCAGCCCACAAATCACAATCCCAGAGAACCTAGACATCAATGAGGACCCTAAGAGAGACATACATAGATCTACATGGGAAGTAGAAAAAGACAAGATCTCCTGAATAAATTGGGAGCATGGGGGCCTTGGGGGAGGGTTGAAGAGGAGAGGAGAGGCAGGGAGGTGAGCAGAGAAAAATGTAGAGCTCAATAAAAACCAATAAAAAAATATGTTGCTCTATTACCTTTCTGGAGACATGGTTTGCTTTAAAACATCTCTTTGTTCTTCTTTTGCTTCTGTCTACCTTTTCTCTTCTGTTCTGTCCACTTTTTCTTTTTCTTTCTTTTGTTTTTTTGTCTGTTTGCCTGTTTGTTTCATTTTTTTGTTTTCCAAGACAGGGTTTCTCTGTGTAGTTGTGAAGCCTGTTCTGGAACTCACTCTGTAGACCAGGCGGCCTCAAACTCACAGAGATCCTCCTGCCTCTGCCTCCTGAGTGCTGGAATTAAAGGCATGCGCCACCACCACCTGACCTGTCTGCTTTTTTTTCCTTTCAGTTTTTCTTCTTTCCCCCAATACTCTGTCCTTTGTGTCTCAGTTTTCTGGGGCTTGAACCCAGGGCCTTGTCTATGCTAACTATTCTCCCACTGAGCTGTAGCTCAAACCCCACCTCTTCCTTTTCATATTCTTGCCTCCTGTTCTCTCTCTTCTTCTTCCTCATTTCATCATGTTTATCTGTCTGGGCCTTTTTATTCCACAGCTGTTTGTTTGTTTATTTGTTTTCTTATGTCGTTGGTGTTTTTTTCTGCACGTATGTCTATGTGAGGGTGTTGGACCCCTGAAACTGGAGTTACAGACAGTGGGTATTATATAGGTAAGGAGTAAATCTAATTATTACTGGTTATTGTTGTTGTTTTATAAGATAACCTTTCTCAAGGTAGACTATTAAATTGATAATACAAATTTTTAAAATACAAAAATGACCTTGTTAAAATAGGTTCTGTGTTTGCAGCCTGAAATTCATGTTTGGAGCCACCGGGGTCCTTGTCTGGAAGTTCTACATGGTTCTTTCTTTAGCATTGTAATAATAGCCGCCTCATTACCATTTTAAATAATTCTTCAGCATCACTCATTATGAAATGTTGTTACAAGAATTGCTTTCTCCAAGACCATTTCACGACCATCATAAAATTCATTTAATTAGCATATTTCAAAAACGAGTACACATTAAAATAATGAAACTCACAAATTAGATCAAGACTCGTTGTTTTCAGATATATTGATACCTTTCTGGGGGAATCTTCAGAGCCTGCAGACCAACACTAGGAACTATTGTCCCCCTTTCCCAGAAAGCCCAACACTGAGACTCGGCCCTGAGGAAATAAGAATATGCCAAAGATTCACTCCCAGAATAGTAACGCAGCACCCACTAAGGAAGCTCTGAATAAGACAGGATCTCAGTTTCCCCAAACCTAATATGGCCCACCAGGCCCGGCAGCACACACCTGTAATCCTGGAACTCCAGAAGCCGAGGCTGGAGGATCATGGGTTCAAGACCAGTGTATCAAATTATTTTCTGTTGCTTTGATAAACCACCATGACCAAACATGACTTATGGAACTGTTTATTTTGGTTTACTGGTCCATAGTGGTTCCATTGTGGTGGGGAAGGCATGGCCGCAGGAGCAGGAAGTTGGAAGCTCACATCTTTAACCCAGAGCATGAGACGGAGAGGATGGGGTGGAAGCAGGGCAAGGCTGTGTACTCACAGAGCCCATCCCTGCTGGCATAGTCCTCCAGCAAGCCTGCAGCTCTTAAACTTCCCCAAACAGTACCACCCTCAGGACCACATGTCCAGATGCCTGAGCCTATGGGAGACATTTCTCGTTCAAACCAGCCTGGACTACACAGAAAGCCTCTCTCCCAATCGCCACGCCCCCCACCAAAGCCATGGATCATTTATAAAATGGATCATCATATGCCCATTAAAATACTGTTGTAGGGGAATTTTTTACCTAAATGAATTCTTGGTATTTTGATACAGATCACAAAATGAAATCTATGCTTGGATCTCAGTCTGACAATTTATTGTATCTCTGCCTCAACTCTGCCTCCAGTATCTCTCCTGCTGCAGTGGGCTAACCCCTTAAAGCATTTGCTCTTTGCCGGGGAACATGATCCTAAGCTTGTCAGTAGAGGTGCGAGGTCCCCGTGCCTCCCTTTTTTCTTTCTTGTGTTACCAGCTGCACCTCCAGACCCTGCAGTCCCTCCGCAAGCACTCAGAGCATCCCAACAGTGGTTCTCCTAAAAGGGACACCGCTCACCTCTGTCTTCCACCTACCCTGTCGACAAAGTAACTCCTGATGCCCCAGCTACCTCTGATCTGCTTCACGGTATGCTCCCTACCTCCCCAGTAGCTAAGGTTCAGTCCTGGCTCAGGAAACTCAGTGAACTTCACCGTGATCCAATGCAGCGTAGACAACTTCTCCATCATGGACCCTTCTATCTTAGGGAGTGGGTTTCCTATGATGCTCTTTCCTTACACAGTCTTCCTTCACCACAGGGTTCTTTAGCCTTTTCTTTTCACCTTCCTAGTTACCTTAATATTGTATTTAATGGTTCTTTAAAGTAAATTTTCTCTGCTCAAATGGCTTTGGGGGGTTTCTGTACACTGTTTGGGCTTTGACCATAAGCATATTAGCACATAGGAGTGGGAAGAGGCACTGAGACAAAGAGCCAAAAAGTTCACAGTGACTAAGTGGACCCTGAGATTGTATGTGTCTTAAATGCTGGTCTTTGGGATTTAACAATAGTTTCCCAAATTGTTTATCCTTTTTTGTTTGTTTTAATTTCTGTTTCTACATTCCGTTGTCAACAATGAATGCTAGCAAATGGCGAGCTTTGATGACAGATCCTGGTTTGGCTACGAAATTCCAAACCAAAATTAATTTTGGTTCATTGGTATATTTCAAAAATCATCAGACATTAAAATAAAGACCCCCCCTTTATTTTAAATTCTTAACTCTAATTCTTAATCCTACTAACTCAACTTTCTAAGTGCAGGGGTTACAGATGTTCACCACCAAACCTGGCCCAACTCCACTTTTAAAGTCACCCCTTTATTGCCAAGGCATAAAGAACTATTTTTATAAATAGTAAGATAATTTTTTAAATACTATAGCAATCTTGAGAAACATATCAGGAGATCTTACTGCCGTATTCTGGTCTGTAGAGAGATCCGGCCAGAGATGGAAAACTGACTTGCTGCAGAAGTCCCGGGAACACAAGGAGGCTTTGACAGGTTCCGCGAGGCTCCTAGCTCTTGCTGTACAAATGCCTTTTCCCACTTATTCCACCAAACGCTTCATAAAGGAATTTTTCAAATATAATAAGGTCCCAAACCTGTTGTTCTTAAAGCAGGGTGGCTATCCCTGGGAGCCGTACCTCATTGAATGGACCCATTAAAAGCAGAGGCTTCTGTCTTGGCAGCTGCAGGAGAAGATGAAATCAAGAGATAGGACACATGGGGCTGGGATTCAACATGGAGAACTGCCCCGTTGTTGAAGTTAAGGGTGACCAAGTGGCAGTCTGGACAGTCGGGGATGTCAGGCCAGGACCTTCATCGTCTGACAGGCAGGAAGTAAACCGCGGGTTTCAGTTTCACAACCTCAAAGAATTGAATTCTGCCAATAACCTAATAGAGCTTCCCGGAGTCTTCAGCTAGCCGCAGAAACCAAACAGTGAACAGACTGGATCTGGCTGCTGGCCACCTCCTGGTTTCCAGGATGCAGACTCCCGTGGCATCGTCCTCAAAGGAACTACAGAACGTTTGGAATCGTGAGCCCTAGTCCCACTCGTCAGTATGGTGTCCTTGTTGACAAACCACCCTGAGCACCCTGATACAAAGACGGCTCTAGATTAGGGAATCTGGGCTCTGGATTATAGAGTGTCAGGTTAATTGCTGGACATATTTCCTTTCTGTTCCTGCAGCTAGAGGATATCATGGCACAGATGAGCTTCTCAGACGGTAAAGACTCGGGAGACAAAACCACACTACCTGTGTGGAGTAGAGTTGTATCAAGCTCATAGCCCTCCTTTCCTAACAGCTTCCTCTTCCTTTCTATCACCTTTTCCCTCCCCCCACTTCCTACAGTGTCTCTCTGCAGTTGGGCAGCATTTGTGTACACAGTCATTTTGTTGTTTGGTTGGTGTTTGTTTTGTTTTTGTTTTTGTTTTTCTACTCTATCGCTTCTGGTGCTTGCACAAGGGTAGGAATAGAAGAAGCCTTTTTTTCATCAGGAACTTGAAGTGATTTTGCCAATGAGTTTCGAAATCCGCTCTGGGAATTAAAATCTAAATCTACATTACCTTGGATTATTTCTGCTGGTTATGAGAAAAAGGAAAAGCAAAGATTTTAATTGGGGATAATAAATTTGGAAAGCTCTGAACAGAAATCTGTCACTCGGAACCGAGAGGAAAGAAATCGCTCCTCCTAGGTGGGCCCTTCCTGCTGTTGGCAGCAGGGTCTTTGTGCCGTAGTCTCCTGATAGGTATTGATGCTGGCCCATTAATGCTGAAGGCCTTGACAAAGAGTCACTTCTCGTGTTTGCCATGTCACTTCAAGGGAAAGGCGAAAGAAAGTTTCATTTCCCTCCCGACAGTGGCCTGGAAATTGAACCGTGGAAGCTGTGAAATCGCCGTCAAGCCTAGCCAGAAGGGTGGCCAGGCACGCTTCCTCTGTTGACAAGAGTGACCTGAGGTGTCGGAAAGGAAAAGCCGTTATCGGGCACTTCAGTCTGCACTCTCCAAGAAAGAAAAGGATTTCGGAGTCAAGATGAAAAGTCAATGAGGAGATGCCACCTGTTTGTCTTTCATTTCCTCAGAACCTCAGGAGCCAGTGCTTTCCCGGTAGAGAAGCTGGGAGCCGCCCAGCGCCCTTGTGGGTCCGATGCAGGTTGACCCATGGGAAGTCTTTCTGACAAATGCTGCAACTGGACTTGTGCCCCCTAAAACGCATAGGCCCTAGCTACCAACACCTCAGAATGGGAGCCGACTTGGAATGTCAGAGCTCCTGATGTAATTAGACAAGACTTTAACACACACTAGAAGAAAGCAGCCCTTTGTGCCGTGTAACCATATCTAAAGAGAAATTCTTCCTCATGTACAGAAGCCACATGAACATTAGAGTTATGTGGCCACAAGCTAAGGAACTCTTGAGAACTGGGAGGGAGGCCCAAGCCAACCCAGCCTTCCTGGACCTTGGTAGGAACATGACCCTGCCAACACCTTGAGCTCACACAACAGATCTCCAGAACAGAGGCACAACAGATTTCTGTCCACTAAAGGGTACCTATTTTGTGACATCTTGGTTCTTAGGAAATGTGTACGGTAAGAATAACGATTTTCCTTTCCTTGCTTATCTCTGATGATCATGGCTAGCATGAGCCCTCAAGCCAGCTTCAAGTCACAGGACATCAGAATTAGGAGACAGGACAGGGTTTCCTAAGATGTCTGATTCAGGACTACATCAGAGATTTCGGGGAGGTGCTGTCTGAACAGGCAGTGGTCAGGTCTGCAAGTATGACCCCTTGCTACACCGTCTCGCTTGGGTGACTTTGTCAAAGAGCTTCTGTTCCCCACTTACCACCCAATGTCCCAGTCGGCTGAGGGTGGATAGGGCCATGGAAAAGTCTTGAAGACACTGGTCTGGAGACAGTCCTTTGCTCCTGCTAGTAACTATGTATCTACAGACATGTTTTAAATAAACTGGAGTGCATGCGTGTGCTTCCCACACAGCCCTGTGACTATTTGGAAAGAGGTTTAGAACAGGGAGCTAAAGGCCCATGTGACTTCTGCCCGTTTCCTTTGTTAATATAGGACACAGGTTGTTTTTGTCCTATGGACATTTTTTTTAATTAAAAATTTACTGGCTCATGAGAAAAATTAGGATTTTTTATTTTTCCAACATAGAATATAATAGAGCAAAAGTTTTATGAGTTATTTATCTTACTTTATGTGTATAAATGTTTTTCTGCATGTATGGATATGGGGCGAGGCCGAGGTGGAAGGAGCCTTATACTGACCTTGAGATCTTAGGATCTTTGGACTATTGCTTGAACTAAACCCATTTGGCCTCATCCTCCAACATCTGTGTAAAGGAATGCTACATGTATGAAGTAAAAGTGGAGAGGGTGCCTTCAGCAAAATGCAAAGGGGTCCTTCTCAGAGTCAAAGGGTAAAACTAATAGAGTTTATGGTACATGATAATTTACATACTTGAACGAGAAAAGAAGTTAAAAATAATTTTTGTACATCATTGGGCAGCTTTTTTTTTTCCAATCTCAGTTTCTTCTAGATTATATTTCCTTGCACATTCTGTTATTTCTTAAGAATCACTCAAGGCCCTACTGCACGTACTGGCTTTGTAGGAGCCTAGGCAGTTTGGATGCTCACCTTACTAGACCTGGATGGAGGTGGGAGGTCCTTGGACTTCCCACAGGGCAGGGAACCCTGATTGCTCTTTGGGCTTTCGAGGGAGGGGGACTTGATTGGGGGAGGGGGAGGGAAATGGGAGGCGGTGGCGGGGAAGAGACAGAAATCTTTAATAAATAAATAAACAGAAAAAAAATAAAAAAAATAAAAGTGGGTTTTCCCTCTTCAAATGACTTAAATAAAAAAAATTCCTCACATGTGTAAAAAAAAAAAAGAATCACTCAAGGGTGCTGGATGGGGGGGGGGGGGCGGGGTGACACGCCTTTAATCCCAGCAGAGGCAGGTGGATCTCGGAGTTTGAGGCCAGCCTCATCTACAGAGTGAATTCCAAGATAACCAGGGCTACACAGAGAAACCCTGTCTCTAAACAAAAACAAAGAGACAAACAAAAAGATCACTCGAGCGCCTGTCCCAGAAAATTCTTCAAGGAATCTCAGTGTCATTTTATGCCCTTAATCTTCCCTGGGAGCCTCCTGTAGCTCAGTGACAAAGGGAGAGAGATCTGGGCTACTTAGAGGGACCCCTTCCGGTGGCAGCAGAGGCTGCATTGAGAGGCATCCCTTCTTGATGAGGCCACCGCTCTGCAGATGACACACAGCACACTGTACCTTCAAATCTCTGGCTACAACACCCAAGTTTGACTTTAGAAGGCAGGGAGGGAAAATCTTTTTTAACCTATGGAAAGTGGAATAAAACTTTCCAAAAAAAAAAAAAAAAACATGACCAGTAAGCAAGACATCCTAGTTGGAAGTAGATCCTCCTCTTAACTCAGGTTAGGACTGGAAATGTTTGCTCCCAACTAAAAATAGTTGGATGGAGATATGTCTATTAGCTTAAGCCCACCTTCACCTTCTCTTAGAGAACTTCTGAATCTACTGCCTCTAGAGAGTCCATCAATGAAAGCTAGCATATTTGTGAAAATCCAGACCAACACAGTGCTGTGTGCTTCCCAGTTTTATGACCCATCAGGACGGATTGAAATAGATAACACTCTCCGGATGAGAACAATTTACTCTTGTCTCACAAGTAGGATCACAGACTAAAAAACATTCAGAAGGCATGATATTCAGGTCACATGGCTCTCGGACATGAGGTTCTGCCAGTAACTCGGTCAGTTGCCAACCCCTCCTGTTAACTTACTGTGCTAACGGGTCTTCTGTGGCCATTCAGTCTTCACCCATATCTTGAAGCATAGGCTCACTAGAAACCACAGGTTATTAATCAGACCAGCCTCTGTACCCACAACCATCCAGAACACAAGAGGTTAAACAATTTCAAGTTTGCCATACAAGGTTGAGAGGGGGGGGAAAGCAGGCAATACAGACCTTTGAGGACTCTGCTCAGAACTCAACTTTATGGCTGCCCCTCGCTAGCACATCGTGTGAAATTAGCTCTTTGACAGGGGAAAGCTGATTTTACAGCTTTCCAATAAAGATAGTATTTAAAATATTTATACTATTTCCTGAGTTATTAACAGTTGATGCAATGGCTAGAGGGGAAATTGCCTCCAGGTAACAGCGGGGCAGACAAAGTTCTACCTACCATCTTCACATACAGACACACACGTCTCGTATTTAAAACTAGTGACAGGGAGGAAAGAAACATCACAGATACAAGGAAGTGCAGTATTTTTAAAACACAGCAAGCTTTCAATTAAAGCTGATTTAAAATGTACCACCAAATGGATTTAATCACAGGGAAGAAACCACCAGCCAGGAACAAAGGCCATGAACTGCATAAGATAGGAAGTGTGGGGAGGGCGTCACATGACTCTTTAAAAGTCACCCAGACAGCTCTTTGTAGGTGACGACATCCTGCATGTGTGCCAGGCCCTAGTTCACACCTCTGGCAGTCTGGAACATTTGCCGTACATCTGACACGGAAAGACTCTGAGGCTGTTTTGTAAGTAAAAACAGGACGAGAGCTTGCTGGGACAGTCTAGAATGTAAGGGAGGAAGGAAGTGAGTGTGGCTTTAGCAAGCTTCGAGGAAGAGCCCCGCCATTAGCCGGGGAACGCTATCTAGAAGTAAACAAAATCCTTTGCCACAGCTGTGTTGCAGAACTCAGCAATGTTAGGAATTTAGAGTCATAATTCAGGGCACATGTCACATATTATAGATATGTAATATCCCCACTAAAGGCTGGGCAGCGCTCCATACGCTGACTGTATAAATGTTTGTCCTGAACGGGATAAATAAAAATAATCAGTGGCCTCTTTTCTGATCATACCAGGTTTTCCTGCCAAGGGAATTACGCAATAACTTCCCACTCTTAGATTGTACTTTTTTAAGTTTTAATAAAAACGCTGCTTTGGGCCTATTGCAGTGCAGAATAGGGCAAGTGCAGAATTCCAAGCAGAGAGAGGAAGAAAAGTAGGTGGAGTCAAGGAGACAACATGTAGCCACTGAAGGAGAAAGAGGCCCACGGGAGCCTTTTCAGACCTTGCCAGTAGGCCATGCACAGATTAATAGAGATGGGTTAATTTAAGATAGAAGAGCTAGCTAGCAATAGGCATAAGTGATTGGTCAAGCAGTGTTTTAATTAATACAGTTTCTGTGTGATTATTTTGGGTCTGGATGGCCAGGAATGAACAAGCAGCCTCCAACAACAACGTGTGAATGAATATATGAGTAAACAAGCGCTAGAAGCAAGAATTACAAGCAAAGCCTGGGAACGGCCATGAATGCAGGTGTGATGGTCAGTGGAGGAGACATGCTCACCTGGGAACAGCCATGAATACAGGTGTGATGGTCGATGGTGCAGAAGACACGCTCACCTGGGAACGGCCATGAATGCAGGTGTGATGGTTGGTACAGGAGACATGCTCACCTAGGAACGGCCATGAATGCAGGTGTGATGGTTGGTATAGGAGACATGCTCACCTGGGAACAGCCATGAATACAGGTGTGATGGTCGGTGGTGCAGAAGACACGCTCACCTGGGAATGGCCATGAATGCAGGTGTGATGGTTGGTACAGGAGACATGCTCACCTGGGAACGGCCATGAATGCAGGTGTGATGGTTGGTACAGGAGACATGCTCACCTGGGAACGGCCATGAATGCAGGTGTGATGGTTGGTATAGGAGACATGCTCACCTGGGAACAGCCATGAATACAGGTGTGATGGTCGGTGGAGGAGACATGCTCACCTGGGAACGGCCATGAATGCAGGTGTGATGGCCGGTGGTGCAGAAGACACGCTCACCTGGAAACGGCCATGAATGCAGGTGTGATGGTTGGTACAGGAGACATGCTCACCTGGGAACGGCCATGAATGCAGGTGTGATGGTCGATGGTACAGAAGACATGCTCACCTGGGAACAGCCATGAATACAGGTGTGATGGTTGGTACAGGAGACACGCTCCCACAGGGAGGGAAAGGCTGAGCATATCTATTGTCTGTGCTGAACAAGCATCCAGAGCCAGGGTTCTTGTTACTTGAGAAAAGTAAGTCCGTGTTGACATAAATCATCACTTGTGAGAATTTTGTTGTTGTTACTTAAAACAAGAAGCGCCCTAACAAATTGAGCAGTTGTATAGTCTTTTCACTGTTACCCCCTTGCCCACAGCGCACCTTGGCAACGTATTGAGAGACTTTGTAGTCTTACGAAAAAAAAATTGAGGTTTTTCAAATTGCAAAATTTTTGCATTAAGTTTTCTGGTATGACTTAGTTACAGGTGTATCTGAAGACTATAAATAAAATGTTTTAATACTATGTGTTAATGTTGTATTGAAGGAGCATGTATGTGCATGTATGTATGCACACACACACACAATTACTACTACTAAAACTCAGAATGCTAAGTACTCTGGATTTTCTATTCTCAGGGACAGGAAATTCACAATGGAAACTGAGCATTCATTAGTCTAATTAATCTTAATCAATAAAAACCCGGGAGTCAGATATTGGGGTAAAACCTGGAAGATGAGAGAACCAGGAGCAGTTACCAGTTGCTTCCTACCTGTCTCCTTCCCCATCCAAAAGACCGGAGATCCTGTTTCTGTCCCACCTTATCTCTCCCTAGCTGGAGTTAAAGGCAGGAGCCACAAGTGCTGGGATTAAAGGTACATGCCACCACTGCCCAGCTTCTATGGTTAACTAGTTCCACCCTCTGATCTCTAGACAAGCTTTATTTGTCAGAACATAAACAAAATATCACACAACAGGATCACCCCCATACAGCCCACCCACCCCCTTCCACCCCTACCCATCCCTATCTCCTGCCCCTTCCTATTTCCTGCCAAAACTCTGACTCCACTTGCTTCCTATTGGGTCTTCATTACTCCAAATTCAGGAAATTCATGGAGGAAATGATAAGCAAATAATACACAGTCTTTATCATATTATTTCCTCATGAGTATGTTTTGTTAATAAAACCACACACATATGTATATATGTATATGTATATATGTGTGTGTGTATATATGTATATATGTATATGTATATATATATATATATATATATATATATATATATATTTGTGTGTTGATGTAAGTATTCCTGTGTGTGACCAAAAAGTTGATTCCTGTTCAAGTTGACAATATCAAAACAAATCGCTGTGTTAGTGTGAATGACTGATCTGCTCTAGGGGAAGTCTCTCCACTGCCTTTCCCCAGAACCTTCCTTGTCCTTTCTGCCCACATCAGCTCATCCCCTGTAATCTTCCAACAGGGCTGGGACTCTCCAACACTGTGACGGAGCCCATCAATAATCTGATTGATGTCTCGTCCATGTCTCCATGGTCTCCAGAGACAAATACATCTCACTCAGCTTCCTGGCAGGCATTCTGTTTCCTTCCATCTTCAGATAGAATTCTTGCGGGTGGGTGGGAGCTCATTCCAGGAGCACATGCTCTGGACTACATTCTCCCACACCAAAGTTTGGACGAGCACCTGTCTGGAAGACACTTACTCTGCAGGTCCCCAAGGCATCTGTGATACTACTTGATAGAGGGTTACATTGAATTCCATGGCAAGACCTCTGCCTTTCACAAAGAACAATAATGCAGAGTCTCTTTGCAGAGTGACCATATAAAGATACAGATAATTGAGGAAGTGTTGAGGCAGGTTTGATTATGTATTAGTTTTTCTATTATTATTATTTATTTAAAGTGATTTTATCGCTCCGGTACACAGAAGAATGTAGGCCACTAGAAAAGAGACTGTGGGTGACTCCCGTTTCCAACTGGGCTGGAAAACTCGCTTAGTCCTATAATAGCAAACCAGTAGGTGAATCGTACTCTCTCTAGATGCAGCGGGATTTAGCATCCTTATCTTTCTGCTCCTCTCAAGATGCCTGGGGATAGCAATGGCTTTCCTAATCAAATGCAGAGAACCTTGGGGAGATCAGGAGCAAAGCCTTTGGACTTAAGGATTCTCGAGCTTTTATTACCAGTCCTGAGACAGACCTGCACCACACCATGGGAGTCCTTTAGGATCTCACCTATTTGCAAGGGAGGTGGGCTTTTCTTGCCCGGTTTGTAAAGTTCTTCCTTCACATATTAGATGCCAACTTCAGCTAGATGGGGATGCTCCAGAGGTAGAGCAACGCCAACTGGGACAGGCCCATTCCAGGAGCATGCATGTGACCATCATGGTGACAGTCTGGCAACAAAGAGAGTGTTAGCGTTTGTAATAAAACAATGTCTATATTTTTAATCTTTTGCATGAATGAAATATTTAACTATTAACAAATTCCTGTGAGCAGTTGTTGTTTGAAGACAGACATGATGCAATTGTTGCCTTTAAAGAAAATTGTATGAAATTATCAAAGGATGAATTAAATCAGTTTAAAAAATTTAAATGTCCTCCTTAAGTCTGTTAAATAGTAGCACAGTTGTCTAATTTTCTGGAGGGAAAAAATATTTCTGAGGCAACAAAGAGTTATAAAGTAGTTGGAAGGGGCTAAGTCCTCAGGTGGACAGGCACAGAACCTAAGGCAGCATGCTTAAGCCTTTCAAATGAGGGAAGAAGGAGGACGGGGAAGAGGGTAGGGAGGGCATGATGCTGCTCCATATGGATGCACTGGACAAAAACCATCTGGAACACAGCAGATGGTCTCGGGCTACAAGTCCTGCCAGGTCACAGGAGTCCTGGGATTTTCTCTGCTCTCTTAGGCAGGCCAGAAACACAATTTTTATAAAGTGTAATCCTGGTGATCACTTTTATCTTTGGGATGTAAACTGTGCATCCTTTAACTAAAGAAGGCGAAGGGGCCTCCTTTTATCCGTTCAACCTTGACTAACATCGTAGAAGAATAAATCTTTGTCGAAGGTGTTCTAATGGTCACCAAGAATTGGCAAAGCACTCTGTCAACCGTCTCCAGGAGATATGTAATGTAAAGAGTAATCTTAAGACTTCAAAGTGTAATAGATTTGAGGAGGTGAACATTTCTTTTATTTATCTGAGTTCCAGGACTATTCTAAGATTTCCTTGGGGGAAACGTTAGAGAAGGACAAGAGGTAAGGCATGGGTTCCACGGGCTTCTGAACCCCCAACGAGAGACACACTTCTATAAAACCAGCACCTAGTGCTCTTGGGAAAGGCCAGCCCTGAAAGGATCAGGCCAAGGAGTTATCCGTCTCAGCAGTGTGTGTTGCCTGCGGATCTTAATGGAACCTGTACTTCTGCAGATAGGATTTTACTGTTAAAAATGGATTAAGACAAGATAGGCTCCACAGAAGCTGTGGGCAGTGCCCTCTCACAATGCAACTGGACTTGCTAAAGCCAACTTTGACCCCTCTATGAAAAAAATGAAAATAAGACATGAGCACTCAATGGGAACTATCTGATATGAAACCATTGGATTCTGAAGTACTTTGTAAAGGAAAGGGAGAGATCAGAGAGAAGGGAAGAAAGCAATGTACTGTTGGAACCCCAATCTCGGGAGGAGAGCATTCTTTATTCAGGGAAAGGAGGAAGGAAATCAAGTTGAAGGAAGAACCTTTTGCTTTCCCTTGGGCTGTAAGACTGGGTGCTCCAGGGAGGGAAAACTAAGCCAGTGCATTGGAGAGAAGGAGGAGGATGTGATGTGGGATGTCCTTCTGTTTAAATGTTGCTCTTATTGGTTAGTGAATAAAACTGCTTTGACCTCTGACAAGGCAGAATATAGCCAGGCTGGAAGAGATAGAGAGAGAGTATACAGAGTCAGAGAGACACCATGAAGCTGCTGAAGGAGAAAGACGCTGCCGCTGGAACCTTACCAGTAGACCACAACCTCGGGGCAATACACAAATTAATAGAAATATGTTAATTTAAGTTGTAAGAGTTGGTCCACCATGGGGACTGTATTCTTAAATCAAGAGCCAAAATAAGTTCACTTTTGTTATAGCAACATTATGTGGGAGGCCCCCTCTGTATGCTGTGATTACCATTAATGAATAAAGAAACTGCTTTGGGCCTGTTGATATGGCAGAACTTAAGTAGGCAGAGAAAACTAAACAAAATGCTGGGAGAAAGAAGACAGAGTTAGGGAGACGCCATAGAGATGCCAAAAACAGACACTGGGAATTTTACCCAGTAAACTACAGCCTCATGACGATACACAAATAAATAAAAATGGATTAAACTAATAAGAGTTAGCCAATAAAAAGCTAGGAGCTAATGGGCCAAGCAATGATTTAATTAATACAGTTTCTGTATGTTTATTTCAGGTGTAAGCTAGCCGGGCAGCTGGGAAGAACAAGCGATCCCCTCCCTCCAACAGCAACAAGCATAGTAACCAGTATACCCTGCTTTCTGGAACCACTTAAACATCAGGGGTATGTTATATTGTGATCCATCATTGTCATGTCAGTTGGTCATCTTCTAGGGCAGCTCCTTACATGGGACAAAGTATTTTTAAAAACAGGGGTATTCCACAATACTTCCAGAGACATGTTTACTCTCTGTTGCTAAGCAAACGTTTTAGAACACAGAGCCCAGGAGGACCTCACTTAGGCAGAAACTGAACTCCCCTCATACAAACCTAGCCTGGATTCTGTTTTTAAAACTGGCATGATAATTTCTAATAAGTAAAGAGCAGCAACCAATGTAAGACCAAAATTCAGTTGGATTGGATATTGACTCGTTACTGAAAAAAAAAAATAATCCACTTTGTAAATACAAATTAAGATTAGCTGGATCAAGTAAGGGGAGCATGGCAAAACCAAGCTGTGTTAACACCGAGGATACCGTGAATATTAACTCAGAGCGTGTGGTTCGGTGGGGTGTTCGGGGGACCAATTTGCGTAAATCCAGAGTCTCAAACACCTTTTTAAAATGTCGAACGTGTGTAGGCTATAAAGAAAGACTGAGCAGTGAATGCAATTAGCAAAAATAGAAAACTGGGCAAAGTGAAAGTCTGGCACTTGTGTTTGGAACCCCACATAGAGATAAGTAGGGCTGTGAGTCACCTGAGTACCAGGGCTTTGTGTCCAGACCTGGACTTCCACCATTGTGCTATAGAAGCCCCCATGGAGGAACGCCTGCAATTGGCTTCTCGCTGTGTTGTCACTTTAAACACAGCTAAGTGAATAGCAGCAGTGCCCAGAGTTTCAAAGTGGGACATGGGGCATGCTGCTTGAAGCCTACTAATCACGCAGTTTTTGATCAAGCATGACTTAGGTACATCTTAAGTAGTAATAAGGGACATTTCAAAAGTAGCATTCAATGACACATGGTAGGTCAACTTCATTTCTTCTACGGCATCTTTGTGAACCCCACTATGAGTTGTTGTGCCTTTGTTTTTGTTTTTTTCCTTCCTGGCTTTAAATTTTGTCTTTGTCTTAGTGCCTCTACTATTTCTAAGGGGCCCTTAAAACAGAAGACACGTAACGCTGCAGAAGAATCAGGGTAAAAGAACTAAGTTATATCTGCCGAAGTCTACCAATGGTATCTGTTGACTAAGCAAGGAAGAAAGCATGAAGAGAAACCTAAATTGAAGACTTTAGTGAAGGGCATTTGTCAGTACATAGCAAGAGATTTGAAAATGCACATTCTGTTCCATAGCCACAGCCTTATCATCAGAGAGCAATGGTGGGTTGTGCAGATCTGGGACAAAGGTCAGCAACACTCAACATTATAGCTGGTATAGGGGTTGAAAGATGACTCAGAGGTTACTAGCATTTCAGGGGATCAAAGTTAGGTTCTCAGTGCTTATGTCTGGTGATTCACAACCACCTGTGACTCCAGCTCTGAGGATCTGACAACCTCTTCTCTTCTGGCCTCCATGGGGAGACACGCATACACAACTAATAAAATAAATCTTTCAAAAGCCCGTAAATGGTTTACCTCCATGGTAGCGTGCTGTCAAGCATGTATAAAGCCCTGAGTTCAATCCCCAGCACATCTGAGAAACAAGAAATTATAGACACTGGAAGCAACCAGAACTTTGAGCAACAGGAGATTAAGGAAATAATATATAGAACATTCAGATAATAAATAAGCTACAAGTCATTAAAAATAATATTAGAAATATTACTGGTCTTTCTTTGGACTGCCAGCTCCCAAATAATGAGATGGAGACTTCTTATTAAGTATGAAAGTGTTGCCTTAGCTCAGGCTTGTTCCCAATTAACTCTTAAAACTTAAATTAACATGTTTATATTAATCTACAGTTTGCCATGTGACTTGTTACCACTCCTCAATATCATAATCCAACATCCACTTCTGGCTGGTGAATCTCCTAAGCCTCCAATTCTTTCCAAGAATTCCTTTCTCTCCCCAGAAGTCCTGCCTATCCTCTCCTGCATAGCTATTGACTGTTCAACTCTTTATTAAACCAATCAGATGGTACCTTAGACAGGACAGAAACTTCAACAGGACAGGAACCTGGAGGCAGGAGCTGATGCAGAGGTAAAGGAGGGATGCTGCTTACTGACTGGCTTCTCATGGCTTGCTCAGTTGGCTTTTTGTAGATCCTGGAACCACCAGCCCAAAAGTAGGCCCACTCAGACTGGGCTGAACCCTCCCCCATCCGTGACTAATTAAGAAGATGCCCCACAGGCTTGCCTACAACCTGATCACAGAGAGACATTTTCTCAATGGAGGCTCCCTTCTCTCTCTAATGAATCTAGCTTGTGTCGGGTTGACATAAAACTAACCAGGGCAGACCCACCTGGAGAAAGGAGACAACCAACTCCCACAAGCTGTCTTTTGATTCCACATGCATGCTGTAACATAGGCACACACACACAAGCACACACACACACAATAAATAAATCAATACTAGCAAAAAAAGCTTTAACATCTCTTTCCCTTCCCAGGACAGTGAAATTGCGCTGGTGGGCAGAAATGAGCCACAGTGGGAATATTTAGGCTCTTCTTTATCAGCATCCAACTGGAATAATCCCAGGCTCCATACAGGGGGAGACTGTGCATGTGACCCCCCAGAAGCTGTAGGCAGTAGCTCCAGGCCTTCCCCTCAGCAGCTGCACTTTTTCAAAAGAGTCTCTCTGATGCCTGCTCCAGAAATATGTTGCCTTATGATCACCTTAAATTCCCTAGTGAGCTGTCTTAGCTCTGGCTTTTAAGTTTTTCAAGGAGAGAGAAACGTGAGGATAGACGGTACACCTTGCTCAAGCAGCTGATGCGTCCACGGGAGAAGAGGTGGCCGTCATTGTATTGTTCTGCTGGGGCCAACACTTGGAAGGCAGACCCCTGAGCCCTCCTTGGCTTAAATGCCAACAGTTGAAATAGCTTCATGTCCTTCCCCTCCCTGTGCAGGTAACACTCGAAAGCCCTCTTGCCACAGCGCACCCAGATCCGTGTATACAACCGCTTCTCAGTCGTGCGCGCTAACGTGGACTGGGGTTCAAAGAAATTAGAGCAAACCCAAGAACGATTAAGTTATTTGTATATATGTGCGTTACATGCATGCCTAGTGGCCAACGGGGCTAGAAGACCCTCTGGAATTAGAGCTGCAGATGGTTGTGAACCACCACGTGGATTCTGGAAATGAAGCCAGGTCTTCTGCAAAAGCAACAAGTGATCTCAACTGCTGAGCCGTTTCTCCAGTTCCACGTTATTAGATACAAATAATTTTGAGTGGAAAAAAACAAAAGCTCCAATCAAAACTAGAATTTTAATAATAAAAGGGAAAGACTAACCAAAAAAAAACCCAATGTAACCAAACAGAATGGTTTTTTTTCTTTTTTTTTTTTTTTTTGGTTTTTCGAGACAGGGTTTCTCTGTGGCTTTGGAGCCTGTCCTGGAACTAGCTCTTGTAGACCAGGCTAGTCTCGAACTCACAGAGATCCGCTTGCCTCTGCCTCCCGAGTGCTGGGATTAAAGGCGTGTGCCACCATCGCCCGGCTCAAACAGAATGTTTGAGTAGCCAGAGTACTTCAACTCTTAATATTGCTTAAAATCAGCTTAACAATTTCAATTTCACATATACAATGAAAAAAAAAATTTAAAAAGACAGACATTCTAAGGGCTTCTCCTCTACTAATTTAATTTTTTTTTTTATTTTTCCGAGATGGATCCTCTCTGTGCAGCTCATGTTGACTCCAAACTCCCTTTGTAGACCAGGCTGGCCTCGAACTCACAGAGATCCGCAGAGGCTTTTTGAGTGCTGGGATTAAAGATGTACACCACCACTGCCCAGATCACAGTAACTCTCTTGATGCAGTTTCCCCAAATGCTGGGGTTACAGGTGTAAGCCACCCTGCTCAACCTCAGTGTAAAATTTTAAAAAAGTAAATTCCCCAAGGAAAGTATTAAAATGGAATTTAAAAATCATATTAGACTTAAATTTGGCTGTTTAAAGAGTTCATAAATAATTTAACCCTTAACATTTAGAGCTGAAAATTGGTACTTCTATAATTTGATGCATAGGCTATTTATGCTATGTATAAAATATATTACACACCAGGTGGTGGTGGCACACGCCTTTAATCCCAGCACTCAGGAGGCAGAAGCAGGCAGATCTCTGTGAGTCCGAAGCCAGTCTGGCCTACAGAGTGAGTTCCAGGACTGGCTCCATAGCTACTGAGAAACCCTGTCTTGAACTACTTCCCCCCCCCCATATATATGTGTGTGTGTGTGTGTGTGTGTGTGTGTGTGTGTGTGTGTGTTACAATACCAGAATGATACAGCCAAATTTTAAGTCAAAGTATCTAATTTAACCACGCATATTCTGCAGTAGGAGATTTAAAGTTCATTGAGTCCCTAAGGAAAAGAATTGAGGTGTTTAATAGCAATTTATATTTCTAGCTTTATAGAGGTACTTCAGGTATTGTAAGCATTAAATTCTCCGTTTGGGCATGGCTTGGAGGAAGAATGCTTGGCTGGCATGCACAAGGCTTTGGGTTTAAGCTCTCCGGCACCAAACACAAACAAAACCCATAAACTTTCTGCTCGACTGATGAAAACTCTAGTCACGTGACAGTGATGGCTACTCAATAACACGTGCATCACACACACAATGCTGAGCTGCCACGCCTACTGCTTCACTCCTGCTCAGAACAGTAAGCTTTCATTAGAAGGCAAAGTTTCAAATTAATTTCGAAACATTGCTAACTTTATTCCTCTATTCTAGCTGTCAAAATATGATCTGGGGACGTCATTCTAAGAATAGGGAAGCCCTTATGCCCAAAGATGTGGATGTCAATATTAAACCCAATAGGAACCAGAGTAACCAATGACAGCAAAGGGGGCATCTAACCATTGGCTCCTCTACACCACAGAACGGCAGGAGGCCCAGTGCGGAGGTCACAGTGTTTGCCTCTTCATGGAGGTCTCAGTCAGCCACTTGCCCCCTCCCCCCCAACAAAAGATGATTTTTTTTTAAATATTTATTTGTTTATTATGTATACAGTATTCTTCCTGCAGGCCTCATTACAGATGGTTGTGAGCCACCATGTGGTTGCTGGGAATTGAACTCAGGACCTTTGGAAGAGCAGGCAATGCTCTTAACCGCTGAGCCATCTCTCCAGCCCCCGATGATTTTTTTTTTTAACGTTTGTAATTAATCTTCTGGATGTGATTCTGTATTTGTAAATCTAAAATGTGAATTAACCCCTCAAAAATAAAAATATTTCTGGAGAGAGGTCTCAGCAGTTAAGAACACTTGTTGCTCTTGCAGAGGACCAGAGTTCTGTTCCTAGTACTCGCAAAGCGGCTCACAAATGTCTGTAACTAGAGGTTCCAGGGGATCTGTCACCGTCTCCTGGCCTCTTTTGGCATGAGGCGTACACACACCTGCAGGCAAAAAACACTCATGCACGTAAAATAAAGTAAATCTTAAAAAAAAAAAAGTATAACGAAACCCATTATTTTGAATGCTAAGTTAAAATGATTTAAGTTGGGGGAGGTACCATCAAATTGTTCTACATATTTAAGGGTACTCCTGGTCGTTTTGCCCCCTGGTAAGTAAGCACAGTATGGAACTGATTCTGTGGGTGGCCGAAGGAAAGGGTAAGTACAAGAAACAGAAAACACACCAATCTCGACTCAAGTACACTCTGCCTAGACTGGCATGCTAGAAAGACTTCGAACTTAAGGGTTTTTCAGTATGTTATGAACAGTGTGCCCAGACACTGAGCTAAGGCAGTCCAAGGCTACACGGAGCAGGTGGTACCCACTCATGTCGCGGTCCGTCCGTATGTGTCTGTCCGTGTGTCCTTCCTCCCTTTCCCTTCTCCAGCTGGCAGAACCCAGCAGGGTCGGCTAAGATGAGCCTCAAAGTTTTCAGGTTGGACGAAGTACAGTTGCTGATCCAGCCGGCAGCGTGTTTACTCCCGTCCTAATCGGCTTCCTCCGTAAGATGCTGCTGAACGGCGAACGCGTGCGAGCACACCCAGTCTGAGGACAGATGGCGCTTCTGTGTGATGAAGACAAAATGAGGGCGAGAGGAACAGCGCTTTAAAAAAAAGAGAGAGAGAGAGAGAGCGCTGTCTTCCCCTGCCCCCCTCATCGCCTGGCTTCCTCCCCAGCCTCCTCCTGTGAGCCACGGCTTTCTCCTCAGCTCCTCCCACCTTTGTGAGGGATGAAAGATGCTGTAGGTTGGAGAGGTAGAAGACAACGCTTAATCCTAAATCCCCTTTGTGCGCTTTAGTGGAGCTCTTGTCCCCCCAAGTCAAATAAAGAGGCCCGGGGCAGCTGTAAAATGGCAGCAGAACGGACACAAAGAGCACGGGGCATATGGTGACCTTCCTTTCTCTGATGGGTTGAGACTCAGTTGTCATGCTGGGGGGCTGGTTTTAAATATCATTTGAATGCTATTGTTTGTTAGAGGCCCAGAAAAATGCGACTGTCTTGCTGAGCTGAAGGGAAGAGTCATCTAAAAGGGATTTATGGAAATGCCTGGAAATTTTGCCAAAATGTCAGTGTTGTTATTGTCTGCCGACACACATCTGAGGCTGCCCTGTCTCTACACAGGGCTGAAGTGGAAAGTATATTTGGACTTTCACCTTGTCCCTTAGTCCTGCCTGCCTTGTTTGGAATCAGGACTCTATAGCCTTCCATCAGAAGTTGGTGGTGGGTGTCACAATGTCCATGACGTGCTTCGGTGACAAGGGACCCACAAATTAGGTTTCCCATAGGAGTTACCATTCCAAGTGTTCCGTTTCTGTAGAAGTCAATCAGCGCACGCCTTCTTACCCAGCCATATGTCACCCGTGTTTCTGAAGCCACAAATAACTCAGTAAAGATCCCGTTTATTGCGAAATGAGCAGAGTGGGCATGCATAAATACTGAGCAGAGGAGAGGAAGGATGGGAGGACCAACCCTAACCTGGGGCAGTGGATGAGGCTTTAGTTTTAACTTCTCTGTTTCCTGGTCACATGGCACTTGTCCAAGAGAAGTTAGCTTCTCAGTCTTGGCTTTTTCATCTGGAAAATGTGTGTGTGTGTGTGTGTGTGTGTGTGTGTGTGTGTGTGTTGTCCTGGAACACACTGTGTAAACCAAGCTGGCCTTGAACTCCCAGAGATCCACCTGTGTCTGCCTCCCACGTGCTGGGATTATAGACGTGCCCCAGCACACCCAGTTTCCTTTTTAAAAAAAAAAAAAAAATTCTTATGTGCATTCAGATCCCAAAATATATCTTCTAATAAGAGCATAGTCCATCCAAGTCCCTAATGTACTTTTTCCCCGTGCCTCCTGGCCAGATGAGTCAGTTGTGTCTCTAGGGTTGACCACTCTGCCAAGCAAACGTGGGCTACCCTGTGTAGGCAGCCAGCCCATAGACGTCACCCAAGCCCAGAATTATTTAGGTCTATTGCCTGCCTTCCTGGAAAAAGACTTGTTAGCATCAGGAGAGGGGACTCCAGGGCACAAGAGGCTAGAATTAAAATAAATTTAATTAAGAATTCAAATAAACAGTTTAAGAATAAAAGAGTAAGTGAACAAAACTATGAAAGTAGAATATGAGCAACTTGAGGGCCTGCACGGGGCTGTCTTATGATGCAGAAAAGACATATGAATGTATAGTTATAGAAAGAATGCTTTGCCCTTAACTGCATGCATTCAAAATGTGGTCCAGCTTAGAGGACAGAAGGAGAGCTTTGGAAAACATTTTCAATCTCATATTTAATATGCTAGAAAGAATGTTACTATACCACGCCATCATTAAGTAAAAGCTGGCAGAGATACAAGAAATATGCCTCGTATATAGATATGACTCAGTAGAGAGCTTCCCTAAGCAAGTCTTGGCTTGGGCCGTAGCACTGCATGACCTAGGCATAGTGGCACACGCCTGTAATCCCAGAACTGGGTACGTAAAAGTAGGAATATCAGAAACTCAAGGTGACTTTTAATACACACAGAGTCCCAGGTCAGCCTAGGCATGAGACACTGCCTTAAAATAAATAAATCATAACTTAAAACATTCATTTAGAATTCCTGGGCTCAGAGGAAATCTCAAAGGCGAGGGAAAAGCAAGAAGCCCAAAGCAAATAAAACACCTGTATTATTACCTGCCTGTAATACACCACGGCCTGGGGCCCAGGGAGGAAGGAGAGCTGCCTGGAGGCTAAGGGGAAGACACAGCCTGGGAAATAGGGAGGGGGCATGTTTGGGCAATGACGGTGGAAGAGCCTGGACAAGGCTAGGAAGCAGGCAGCACGTGAACAACACTGCTGCTAACCTTTCAGTTACCTCATTATCTGATTCTGTTTCTACAGAGGTAGTCTTTCTTTTTTAAACATCTATTATTTTTAATAATATGTCTGCCTGTAAGTCTGTGTGGGCATGCCAGGCCAGCAGAGGCCAGAGGCATCAGATCCCAGGAAGTTAGAGTTAAAGCCAATTGTTAGCCCAGGACGTAGGGGCTGCAAAAACAATACTCTTCACAACTGAGCTATTTCTCCAACCCCAAAAGGAATTTTTCTTAAAGAACTGATCCCTTCAATACCTGGAGGAGATCTGGCCATGGTGATGCACACCTCTAATCACAGAATTCAGGGAACTGAGGCAGGGAGACGAGGGAAAGTTCAAGGCCAGCTTGATTTACAGAATGAGCCAGGCCAGGCCTAATGAGACTGTTTCAGTTAAAAAGGAAAAGAAAAAAGAAAGAAAGAAAGAAAGGAAGAAAGAAGGAAGAGAAAAAGGGAAGGGGAACTGGGGATCTAGAAAGAAGGAAGGAATAGAAGGAGGGAAAGAATATGTACTCTGCAATCCTCTAAAACTCTTCGTATTTTCTAGAAGCGCAGTGTCCTCGGGTCCAAGCCAAGAGAGCTAATTGGTGGTCCCCATCTTCAGCATCTGCTAAAGTTCCTAGTACAGCATCCCTGAATGGAACAAAGGTCCTAGTGCAGCATCCCTGAATGGAACAAAGCAAAACAAATGAACAGGCACTGAAGTATAACACGAACAAGAGGGAGGTCTGCTTCCCTTCATCCTTGCCCCATGCATCCTCTCAGGGCTTAAAAAATTCAGTAGAGAGAAAAATCCTTTTAAAAAAAAAAGCAGGCCGGGTGGTGGTGGCGCACGCCTTTAATCCCAGCACTCGGGAGGCAGAGGCAGGCGGATCTCTGTGAGTTCGAGGCAAGCCTGGTCTACAAGAGCTAGTTCCAGGACAGGAACCAAAAGCTACGGAGAAACCCTGTCTCAAAAGTTCAAAAAAAAAAAAAAAAAAAAGCAGACTATTCACATTAGACACACAGCTGTCCCAACTCTGCCACAGACCTAAGCATCTTTTCTAGCTAGAACAACAGCTCTCTACCTGTTCAGGTAGTGGTCTAACCATCCCACACAGGTTATTTCACAGCTGCCACTAGTCCTCCCACAGTTACCCATTAGGAATCCATTAGTCCTCCTTTTTCCAAATAAAGCAAAGCGATTAAGGCCTACCCAGGTCACATGACCCGTATCAACCACAAGTGTAGCCCCAGTGTATTGTTCGAGTTTGGCTTTTAGGTGAGTGTGTTCACTAGGAATGCAAGCACAGGTGGAGGCCAAAGAGAGCTCGTCTTCCTCTATTGCTCTCAACCTTATTTTTGAGACGGTTTTTCGCTGAACCCGGATCTTGTCATTTCAGCTAGACGGGCTAACTGGCCAGTGAGCCTGACAAACCAGCCTGTCTCCATCTTAGGCTTAAAAGCCATCTTGTAGTAAAGACAAAACTAGGCTCATTCCTGTTTATGACTAAATCTCTGCTTCCAAAGGGTGGACTATGCCCCGCCTGTAACCTTAGCTACAAAAGGTTTTGTACTGCCTGTTCCAGGAAACAGCAACCATAACTTAGTTTCAAAAAGGTGTTTTGTAAAACCATACCTTTGTTTCAAAAGGTTGTTATGACTACCTGTTGTTAGGACTACTTTGTTAGGACCACCTTGTCTTTGTTTCAAGAGGGACTAACTTGTGTTTATGTTCTGCTCCTGTAACCCCAACTATTTTTTTTTTTTGTTTTTGTTTGGTTGGTTGGTTGGTTTCTTTTTTGAAACAGGGTTTCTCTGTGTGCATTCCTGGCTGTCTTGAAACTGGTTCTGTAGAATTCACAGAGATCCACCTGTCTCTGCCTCCCACGTGCTGAGATTAAAGGGGTACTCCACCACCGCTGCCAACCCCACCTATTTTGTACACCAAATCCCCCATTTGGAAACTCCTTATTCCTGAGATATAAAAATCTGTGTTCCTCACACCCAAAACTGACCTTTTGAACCCTGCCTTAAGCACACACACACACACACACACACCTTGCTTTAATTAATTGCTTGCTTTATTTAATTTGGTCATGATGATTTGGGTCAGTGGTTTTTCCTCCTCCCATCTTTGGGACAAACAAACCCTCAGGGTCCTTCTTTCTGTGTTCCCCAGCATCTGGGGTTCAGGCTTGTGGCATCATTCTCGTCTTTTTACATGGGTGCTAGGAATCCCCAATCAGAAGGGCAAGCACCTTACCCACTGAAGCATCTCCTCAGCCCAGCATCTGTCTTCATAGTCTTTACTCAAGATGCTGAAAGCAGTTTGCTAAAATGACACGTCTTTATTTTAATGTATCTCCTTCCTTGTGAAACCATCTGTAAAGCCTCTGCTCCCATTTCTTCAATGAAGTCCGCAATTAGAATACGGTTAAGAAGTGTGTGTGTGTGTGTGTGTGTGTGTGTGTGTAAATAGAAAAAGAAAGACGAAGTAGTTCAAAGAAATCCAAGTTTGAGAAAGTGTTGGGAACATATTTGTTCATTTTGAATTATTTTTACAGCAAAAACGCTGATGTTTTTCATCTCTACCCCATATGTTTAAAATAAAAGGCTCTTGCTAAAGCAAAAACTAACGCAAGAACTGAGATACAAACGATTTGTCCTCAAAGAAAAAGAGTGCTGGAAACAACCCAGGTCATTGTCTGTGAAGAGAACAATAAACAGGGCACAGACAGAAGCAGCAGGGTTTTAGTCTTGTTCTTTTTTTGTTTGTTTGTTTCTTTGTTTGTTTTGTTTTGTTTTTTATTTCATTAAAATGTTTTAGGTCTAGTTTAAGTCTTTTCTGTGTAGGTCTCTAGTAACAAGGAGAGCCATTGATATAATATCGTTTTAAAGTCCTACCTCAAGTGATCATCAGTATTCCTAGCCATAACCATAGTGCTTAGACAATTTAATTTTTATACTAGAGATGCCTGAGGGGGTTGTTGCTGCTATTCCTGTCCTTTGCTTTGTTTTTGAGGGAATTTTGAATCTAATAAATAGCCCTCAATGGGCAGGGTCTGTAGTTCAACTGAGTGTTTGTCTAGTGAGGAAGTGGTCCTGGATTTCATCCTCAGCTTGGAGGGAGAGAGGACTGAAGGAAGGAAGAGAGGGAGGAATGAAGAGAGAGAGGGAGAGAAAGGAAGGAAAGAAGGAAGGAAGATCCTTATAGCCTTAGAGGAAAGTGATTGCATTAATATGTAAAAAGAGACCCCTCCCTCAAAAAAAGATTGTGTTGAAAGAGAATACACATGGCATCCCAAGAGAAAGTCCTTGGAAAAGCTAGCTCTGGTTGAAGTACACATTTAATATCTTAGGCTTGGGTTTCACAATTTCTCTTCCCATCATAGGCCTCCACAGCATCAGAACAGACAAAAGACCTAGATCCTGGTTATTAAACAAAACAACAGCCTAATCAAAAAGAGAATTCTAAGATCATGAAAGCGAGCAAAGGAAATTAACCGTTGGAAACGTCTCCATTTTACACGCTTAACCCAGGGCGTGACCCTGTCGAGACGCGGTTTCATTTGATCGTTTCCTCCGCAAGTTCTCTTTAATGTACTTGACATGTATAACCACTCCCGGATATAACTCAATGAACCTTTTTAAAAAACATCTGAAGATGAAAAATAAAAATAGAATAAAATAAAACATCTGAAGATGGGGGGAGAAAGCAAGGAGAGGCCTGGACAGCCACTGTGGCTAAAGCACATGAAGTGCCTAGAAAGGGAAGGATGGGTGATTGAATCCAGGCCTGGCGGACATGCCTATGGTCCTCCTTGGGATGCTACGCAAAAGGGCAGCAAGTTCGAGGCCAGCTTGGAAATCTTCGGAGGGGAGGAAAGAGAAATGCTGTTCGCTTTTTACTTTGAGATGTTCTGACACCTAGACACGTGTTCCTCAACATAAGCTGGAGTCAATCCTGAAAACTCCCCCAGAAAGCTGAAAATATCAGGAGACAAAACACATTTAATGCACCTTATCTGCTGGCCACCCCAGTTTAGCAGCCAAGTCCTCTCTAGAGCACCCTTGTTTCCCCCGTCACTGCCTGGCTGACTGAGGACCCTGGCTCACCGTTGTTGCCCAGAATCATGAGAGACTATTGTACGGTTTAATTTTTATTACTAGCCTGAGGGGGAATCAAAATATGTCACAGTTTCCACGGAGGGCATATTGCTTTTGCACCATCACGAAGTCTAAAACCATGCATGAAATCATTGTGAATCAGTAATAGATTCGAAACTTTGCAGCTGGGGTGTTGACCCCCGGGTTTCTTAATCAGGCCATTTGTTAGTATCACAGAGTAGTGGTACTTTCTTAAGAAATACTGATACCTTGATGCAACCCAAACCAACTGCTCCAGACTCTCTGGTCACGGAGCAAAGACAGTGATAAGTTCCCTGCGGGTGTGTCGCCGCACGGTTTGAGACACGCTGACACAGACAACTCAGCCTTTAGAGCCCCCCCCCCCCCCCCCCCCGCCCCAGCATTGGGTTCAGGTCACAGCTCCATTAGAATGATTTGCACAAAGCTGAGTCTTGCCGCCTTGTCTGGGAAAAGGAGGTGTCAAGTCCTCCTTTGAAAGATAATTGTAGAGCCGAGTGTGGTGGCATGCACCTTTAATCCCAGCACTCAGGAAGCAGAGGCAGGTGGATCTCTGAGTTCCCGAGGCCAGCCGCGGTCTACAGCAAGAGTTCCAGGACAGCCGGGGGTACACAAAGAAGCCCTGTCTCAGAAAAACAAACAAACAAACAAACAAACATTTAAAAAGACAATTGTAACTATTAGAAGAGAAACTAAGTGGAAGACATTCATAATCAAAGATATTAAGTCCAATTTCTCCCCTTCATTCCTTAACTGTTTTGTACTTTGCAACAAATCTAATTTTACTTGACTATTTTAAGAAAGTGGGGGCTGGAGAGATGGCTAAGTGGTTAAGAGCACTGCCTGCTCTTCCAAAGGTCCTGAGTTCAATTCCCAGCAACCATGTGGTTGCTCACAACCATCTGTAATGAGATCTGGTGCCCTCTTCTGGCCTGCATACATATATGCAGACAGAATACTGAGAATACTGTACACACAATAAATAAATAAATCTTAAAAAAAAAAAAAGAAAGAAAGAAAGAAAGAAAGTTACCCAGCTGGGTGGTGGTGGCACATGCCTTTAATCCCAGCACTCGGAAGGCAGAGACAGGTGGATCTCTGTGAGTTTTAGGTCAGCCTGGTCTACAGAGGTACACAGAGAAAGCCTATCTTGGCAGGGAAAAAAAATTACCCAAATGGCCAATGTCTTTTCATTCCTCCCAAAGAATCGACTTTCCAATACCTGCAATGAGTGATCTAATTCTACCATTGAAACTGCCCGTCTCTAAATAGGTGGGCTGTGGATGCTTGACTAGCATGCCTAAGGCCCTGGGTTTCATCCTCAGCACTACATCCCCCAGGTGTGGTGGATCACACCTGGAACCACAGCACTCGGAGGTGGAGGCCAGAAGATCAGAAGTTCAAGGTCATTCTCAGCTACCCGGCAAATCCAGTCTGAGAATGCATGAGATCTTTTCCCCAACAAATAAATAATACAGAGTTGAACATTTTCCCCTAACAGTACCCCACAAACATGGCACGTAATAAGAGTCTGTCAGAGCCGGTTCCCTTAAAATAAGGTCCACAAAGTGATCTTGAGACCACAGCAGATCTTACTGCAATGACTTTAGAAGCCCTGGGAGATTTTTCAGTGGTCACTGTCAACGGCCAGCACAGATTGCTGGTACACAAGGTAGCCGTGTATAGCATCGGGTGTACTTACTCCCTGTGGCTTAAACCAGAGGAGCGTGAGAAGTCAAGTGATGATGAACCTTCCCCTCGATGGAGCCTCTCTTCCACAGGTCTTGAGCCAAAATACTTCCTGACCCACTTAGGAGTCCAAGAAGAATCTGGAACTTTGTTGACTTTACTGCAGAAAGAAAGGAAGAACTTTTTGTATTTAATCATGTCTAAGCTAAACACATGGTGTTTAATATATATATATATATATATATATTATGCATATATATGTTCAAGTTTGGATTTTCATCAGTCAGAAAAAGCTGGTCCTGTCCTGGGGTTCAAGCCAAAAAGCATGGGCTAGGAATTTAGTTCAGTGGCAAATTGCTTGCGTAGAAAGCAAAAGACCCTAAATTTGATTACAAACATCATGCACAGAAAATGACCTCCAACATAAATAGACACAGTAACTCCATCAAAAGGACACCAGATTCTACTCAAATAAGTGTACACATCTCATTACATCTGTGCTACCCTGCGGAACTCAAATCTAGCTGTAGACGTGTCTACACTTCTCACTGTAAGACGTGTCTAGATTAAGCAGTATTAAATAATCATTAAAATCTGCCTTTTCCTTCATGAAGAACAGCTCCCAGCTCCAGTTGAGCTGTGTGTGCTAATGGAACATTAGGTATTGTGTAAAATGTGAATGATAACTGTCTTGTGGGGAAGACAGATTGCTGAAGTATTATCTGGAACACGTGCTGATTTACTAACTTCTTATCCATTAAAAAAAAAAAATCCCTGGGTAAATAAACGTGCGACTAAAGGATTGTTGCTCTGCGTAATCAGATGAACAGATACGACCAGCCAAGATCGCTGTCATTACGCCTTAGACGGCGCTCAACAGATGCTCATGATCCCTTTCAAACAGTGTGCAGTACCAACCTGCTCCCTTCTGTCTGGGCTCTGCTTTTCGTCACTGCGATGCTCCGTATTCCAAGTAAATCATTGTCCTGAGATGAGAAGGTTGTTCTCTCTGTGTCTTCTCCTTCCACCCTCCTGCCCACCCTGCGTCTTGTCATCTTGTGGCTGCTGTTGTTTGTTTTGTCTGTCCAGCTCTAACCTAGTTCTTCCCCATGTGTAACCTTAAAATCAAATCATCACAACTTAGCTTGACAACAGCTGAGAAGGAATAAGCTCAGTAGGGTGGGAGGATGATGGATTCAGTCCGAGATGTGCTATGTGTAAGATGCATGGTCGTCGATGGACCTCCAGGAGCAGAGGTGAGCAGAGGAAGAGGCACCTACAGAGGGAGGTGGGAAAGAACCGCCAAAGCTGGGGCGAAGGACCAGGAGACGGTGGTCGGGGACCAAAGCCATATGCTCCATTCTCTCTGTATCAGTGATAGCCTTGGCCATGTAACTGCCTGGGGACTCAGCATGTCCCCTAACTGCTTAGGAAACCAGACAGGCTGCTTCCCACTTAAAGTCAATGAGAACTTGCGGAGGGCCAACCTAATCAAGGTAGGAGAAACACCTGCGTGGGGGAAGGCAGCGCTCTGTTCCCAGACTCAAGGAGAGCTTGCCGTGCTAGCTGGTGCCCAGTGACACTTACATGACCTGTTTAACCTCTTAACCTGTACAGAACAGGACGATGGTGGTCATGGTGCAGACCAGATAGGGTTCCTGATGGAGAAGCCTCAGGCAGTGCTGTGAGATCTTGTTCCAAACTGCACTGGGGAACCAGAGAGTGCCACAAGGATTTCTGTGCTACTGTGGTTACTATGTGGTTAAACGAGATGAGAACATTCCCTCATATACAGGGAGGGCTGTGCTGAGGTGACCATTGTCACCAGCTTGCCTGTGAGAGGGAGCCCTACCTCTAGTCCCAGATCTTCCAATTATTTTTCTATTCACAGCCAAAGCCTAGAAGGATGCTTAGGAACCACGGCTCAAGTCAAAGCGAAGGAGGAGTATTAGAGGAACCAGCAGAGTTTTGGCCCTGCCACTCCTTCCACACTGATACAAGTCCCGGATCCCTGTCTCTCAGATGTCTTCACTTCCTGGGTGGTTTACTACCTCACTTGACATCTCATGAATGACTTGTACGTGCACACAGCGCACAAAGGTTACAGTCTGAGTGAATCAGGAGAGAGCAGTCAGCTTCAGCTTTAGGAAGCAGCCATCAATATTTCTCTTTTCTTTTCATGGAGCTACATACACATTGCTCATGGCAGAGGCTCCCTCGATGAAAATCCAGGAGAGTGGAGGTAAAGCACTCAGAGGTGGGAGGTGAATGCCCCCAGGAGAGGCATGAGAAGGGCAGAGATAAAGTCCACGACCGCTTCTTATTTCCCCATGGGCCCTCTCAACGTCCCAGCCACCACAGCCCACAGATCTTCCCTGGGCCACCTGGGACGCTGGTGCCGTCTGTGGCTGCAGCAATGGACCGAAGCCCTGGTAATTACCCAAAGTGGTGAGACAGAAAGCCAGGGGGAAAGACCACATCAGTGCAAGCTGAGACGACTTTGGACCACCCAGAAAGACACTTAATTCTGTCAAGTTCAAGCAATCTTCGGACGCAACATTATCAATAGCAAAATAGATGTAAACCCCAAATCAGCGCCTCTAATTATGAAACTGTTGGGAACAACCGAAATCAAGGCAGCGGGCTTCTGAGCTAGCTGTCAAGACGCATTCAGCGCCACACGGACTATTTACTCAAAAACAGGATCGTTTCAAAGTGCAGACTCTGCGGTCATTGGCTCTGATTAGGTGATTGTATTTACGGAGATGTCATGGACAAGGCAAAGATTGTAAGGGTGCAGCCCTGTCTCTACTGAAGCCTGCGTCCTAGGAACCGCAGCAATTGGGCAGTATATAAGGAGTGCTAACTAGTGTCACTTTAGCCGGGACAACGCAGAACTGGCAGGTCCCCAGGGAAAGTTCTGTAGAAGAGCCAGAAATTGAGCCAGAGTTGGAAAAGATGACTTTCCACTTAAGAGGAGTAAGCATCTGGCACACAGGTGTGCAGTCAGTACTTGCTGGATAAGCATCACTGGACAGGGACATCCAATGGGCAGCATCCTACTACGAACCTACCTTCCCCCGCCTTCCTTCTGCTACAGTTTATCAACACATCCCCAGGGAAAAGCATCAACAGGCTTCATTCCCCCATCACTCTTTCCACTCTAAGTGAAGGAGAAAGAGTCCGTCTAGCTTCTACAGAGGACCTGACTATACCCGCTACTGTCCTTCAAAACCTCATAAAAATAAGCCCTTAGGTACCACTTTATAATCTGTACCATTTTCTTACTGGCAGTCCCTACTCATGCAGTATGAGTTAGCTGTCCCTTGCTGTCCCTTCGAGGACACAGTAGGTGCTTGCAATCTGTCGAAACTCTGATGAGGCCCTGACTACGCCTCCTCGCAATACAATTCCCTCATTACATAAGTGAAAACAAAAACGTTCGTGGTCTTGCGTGTGAAAAGCAAAGAGCCGTGCCTGCAGTGATGTACAATAGAGAAAGCGAAGTAAGATCCCAAAATGGCCACGGGGCTTGCAATTTATAAACTAAACACAAGGAAATCCTCCTGTCCTTGTGTACACCGAAGCCTACAATCTACTGTCAGCGTAAGTGTGTGACCAGTCTCTGTGTATTCACAGGGACACGTTTTAGGAACTCTGAGTGTGTTTAGAGCACTGCCAGTTCCTCAATTCAGGAACCACCAGAGTCTATAGAGCAGAAAAGAGAAGCCCAGAGAGGCAGCTCTTTCCTCGTGTTCTGCATTTCTCAAAGTGTGCACTGGCATCCTGAAGATAAGCTCTCTATTAAAAGGGGGTCAGGCCATGATCAGATACAGTTTGGGAATTCTGGGTTAGACAAAATTGAGTGGGGTTTTCCTTGGTTTATTTAAACTATAGAGTTTATAGGAGTTGCAGCCAGCTTTCTTTCCACAAATTTAGGGACAATGGGACGGAAGAAGTTGAGGACCCCTAGGGACAGCAATGCTCCAATGCTCCAAGCAGCACAGCCTTGAGCTGCCTCTTAGGTACACGATGGGCTGGACCGCTTTTCACATGACCTGCCCACATTTTGTTAGGCTTCCTCCATCTGCCTGCTCATCCCCCAGAGTGGAACGCGGAAGACATGACGGAAGAGTCCCTTAACCCCTTGTAATTACAGTGTGAGGGTCTTTTTGTTTCTCATTCTAGAACCAAGAGAGAGCAGCAGGAACCCAGCACTGACTGGAAGCCCAGTCCATCCAGCAAGCTTCGCCAGCCCCCGAAGCTGCCTGGGGTTGGCGCCCTGCCCAGCACACCGACACAGAGGAAGGAAGCATCAGAGCGCATTCCCTGCGGAGAGCAGAGGTGTGCAGGGGAGGGGAGGGGCACTCGGGGAAAGTGCGCTCTTTTTCCCCCCTCATTTTTTTTTTTCTTTTACTGCTGATCACCTGTTTCTGGAAGGTCTGTTCTGCTGTGTTTCTCTACAGGTATTAACCACTTTCCTCATCCAGGGACCGCGCAGACCGAGACCTCTGTTTCTGGTTCAGCGACATCATCTACGGACCGTGTTACCAACCTCTGTGGCAGGGAATGCTGAACTCAGAAAGGGCAATGGCCGTGATAACCCGCGGACAGCGAGCAAAGTCGGGTTCTCAGAGTTAGGGCTCCCCCTACTGGAATCAGAAGCCAAACCCGGCTGTAATTTTCTTCTCCGGAAACCCAGTTTGAGCCTGCCTTCAGCCCTCCACTTCACATTCAGACACGGCTTCTTCCCAAAGACTTGACTGGCATCTCTATCCAGACATCTGTGAGTCCCCCCTCTTCGCCTGTGTTCTCTTTCCTAAAGGATGATCCAGCTTGCCCAGCCCAGGCTAAACGGGACTTCCGATGCTAGAAATTTAGGACTGGGCTATTTCCCAACTTTTCCTCAAAGTAGATCTTTGTAGGACAAGTTTTCCCTAATAAGAATTACATTTTTCAAATGTTTGAATATCGGATCCCTTGTATTGCTCAGTTGAATGTGAACGAAAGGAGAAGGGGGAAGGGTGGCCTGTGGGTTCTAGAGGGTGGAAGGTGAATGAGAAAGGCCTTCGGAGGCCGGCAGCTCAGCCCTGCAGAGGAATCTAGTTTTACTCCGTTCTGGTTGCTAAGCCCCTTCTGTGGCGCGGGAGAATAAACAGTTAATCTCGCGGGTCTCTAGCTTCCTCCGGCTTCTGAGACTTGAGTCTCTGAGAAATTGCATGGCCCTCCATCTGGAGACTCTCCCCCCACACACCCCAGGACGCCACTATTTGTAATTGAGAAGTCTGCGTTTCTTTTCGTTTGTCAAAGATGAGGGGAAAGGAGGAAGGATGAGCCGCATTGAAATGGAAATCCGGCTTTACCGTGCCGAGGGCAGCAAGGTTTCTGGCTGTTCCCGGTCGGGTGATGACCCATTATGATGCGCTGGCCTAGAACTGGTGCCTCCTCAAGACCTGAGAAGTCAGGGCCTGTTAGCTGTGCTTTCCAGCAGTAGAATTTGTACCCACTTGGGGGCTCACTGAAGAGAAGGCACGGAGGGCGAGGAGCAGTAGCTCAGTTGGTAGGTGCTGCCCTGGGTTTGATCCTCAGCACATCATAAACCAGGTGTAGAGATGAGACAGGCCCACAATCCTAGCCCTTGGGAGGCAGGGGGAGCAGGGTGAAAAATTCAAGGCCATCCTCAGCAAGTGGAGGCGACCTGGGATGTGAGACCTTTTTCAGAAGAAATAAAGGCAGCAAATTCAACCAAATGAAGGCATACCTCTTTCAACCCCATGAATAATTATTCGCGTTTACGAAAACGAATACTAAAATGAGCACATCTTCATTTTAGAGCAGGCTGCACTATGGGATCCCTTTACATTCCAAGTTCCCCTGATGCATAAAACATATGATTAGATTTACAAAAACTTGATTTACACAGGTTCTTTTTTTTTTTTAACATCTTTGCAGAAAGATTAGGTGTGATTAGATGCAATAGGAGCCCCTCTGGGGCTTCACTGATGGGCGATAGTAGAATTAATACCCAAACACTCTGCAGGCCATTTGTCAGAACTGATGTCAGTTCTGTGAGACTCCTGGAGAAGTCTTAGGGGAGGCCAGATGACTGCTTAACAAGGGTGGGATTGTAACTCCTGACAAGGGATGCTTCGGGATGTAGGTGCTGTTCAACCTTCACGAACTGGCCTAGGAGGTAGAGCATCACGGGTGGGCAAATAGGATGCAGGAAGACAGCTCCACTGGTATGGGGTCGTTAACAGGAGAGGTCCCAGGTGGCCAGAGAGCTAAAGGAAGGAAGCTATCACACCTAATTAATCGATCCATTCTGGGAATTCTAAGAAGACCCTCAGAGCCCACACTATTGTGCAAGTTATTGAACTGGGCTTCTGCTTGCAATTCCCACCCTTTCTGGGCTTGTCTTTTTCCCCATGAAGCTCTGTCCTGAACACAGCAAACAACCACATAGTAAGGGATATGGTGACGTCTCACCTTGCTCTCCTCGAGTGGTCAGAATCAACTTTATTTTTAAATACAGATTAGGGATAATTAGCCGTGATAACCCTGAAAGAGGAAGAGAAACAGTTCACAGATGTCTTTTCTGATAAAGAGCTCCTACCCTGCACCGTTTTGGACTGACTGGGAATTTCTGTGGTGCTGTGCTCTGACTCCCGTTGGTTTTGAGCCTCCTGAAGGGAGGAGAGCAGGGGCTCTGAGCATCCACATCCAAGCCCCTTTCTCACCCTGCCTCCTGCCAACACACACACTCACGGCAGCATTTGGAGACGGACAGAGAAGGCAGTTCCCGATTTCCCTGTCCTCTCATCTCTCTCCTCACAGCTTCAAGGCTGCAGCAACACTGAACAGCTGTTCACCCCTGGCCGCCACTCCCCGGAGCTGCCATCCTTGGCCTGTTTGTTTCTGATCGTGCACCCATTCTGGTGACACAGCACACTTGTGGCTCATGAATATTTGATACCAAATTAAACGATTTGTCATTCTAGTACTTAAAGAAAACAATGTAGTCCAAAGGAAACCATTTGAAAGAGAACTCATTATTACGTACCTGGATTTTTTTTTCTTTTATTGTAATGCTTTGATTGTTGTATAGACAATACATGACTTCCTGCCTCTTTCTTTTAATTCCTCTTTTTGTGTCTTAAAAAAAAACCCTGTCTTTTTACATTATGAACTACAATACTTGTTTTCATTTAAATAAGAAAAAGTATTTTTCCAAATTATTAAGTTGTTTAATTTAGAACAAAGAGATTAATAATATTTTCCCAGGAGAGTGCACTTTGAAAATCAGGGAGAGCATACATGCTCCTAAAATAACAGTTTTATCTCATGATTTAGCCAAAAAGACACTTGTGAGACTTAACAACCAGTCCTTCTGAATGTTTGTCAGTGGAGAGTCTGTGCTGGTTTGCACGGGTAGGTTTATAATTCAGTATGGATGTGTTATAAATGTCGGGTCTTTTTCAGAACTATCTGGAACTGTTTCTTTGCATATCCGATTAAATTCCGGCTGTGAGCAGTGATGAAAATAACTGGAGTTTTGTTCGGCGTGCCGAGCAAGCCACGCACTCTGATTTTTAGAACTACCTGGGTGCAGGAACGAAAGGCAGCCCCCCAAAGCCTGCCTGGTGTGCCTCCCACCCCGAAGACCATAAATTAAGTACATGATTTGCTGTCTATAACTTTGGGCAGCCTGAGTACCCGTCACAGTGAGTGGGATGTCACCAGTGGTGCCCAAAGGGAGAGGGTCATTAATGTACAGAGGAACACCATCGTTCCCCAAAGTGGCAAGCGCACACATGCTCCTGCATGGTCACCAATTCATTTAAAATAACTGCTTTCTTGTTATTTTTCTTTTCCTTTTTATTTGACCAAGGAAATGCAGGAAATGGTTTTAGGGCATTAAAAAAAATCACCCAATAAAATAAATCAAGTGATTTAAAGCACTCTGAAATCAGTCACTTGTAATGCTTACCCACACAAGCTAAGCCACAGAATCAGACTGTAGGATGTCATCAGCAGGCTTAACAATATTTTCATATTTTCATTTCATTTTCCTCCCTATGAGGTTTTTTTCTCCTTTCCAAGATCTAAGATAATACTTCTCCTGCTCAGCATTTGCCAATTCCCATACTAATATTAAATGGGTTTTCTTAATTAAAAGGCTTCTTTGGGTGTATAATTTAGATTAACTATATTCAGACATAACTAGGGGAATCAGACTCCTGCATTCTACTTCATTGTATAAAGCACCAAAAAGTCCTTGGTTGTTGCTTACCCATGATGGTCCTATTATGTGATTTTCCTTATAAACTGACAGAAATGTCTGGTGTGTATCTGCTATTAATCCTAGAATAGCAAATGGTTCCCCGTGGTTTTTAATTATGCTTCCAAGAGTCTGGAGACAGAATGGTGCTGGTCAAGTTCCACTGCGTCTTTAATAATCTGTGGAAAGTAAACAGGGTCTATACATTGCTGCAACCATTTTATCCCCATGATTGGGCTTCTAGTTAAGTGATGAGGAACGTCTGATTAGTCCCATACCAGGCCCCTCCCATTACAGTTTGTATGTTAATATTAGTTGCCCATTGTGGACAGATGACTCCAAGGAGTAACTAACTCAAAGGTGGGCTTTGTTTTTAGAAGTTAGACACAAAGGTGGAGTTGGGTAAAAGGAAGGCCTATGTCTACAGTCTCTGACGGGTTTCCATTTGGTTTGTGAGCAGCGTGGTTGCTGGGTTGCTCCATCGTGATTGCTTCCTTGAGGGTGCAGTGTCCTTGACTGAAGACTAAGGAAGTCAGAAAGCTTGATTTCAGGTTGGGTCAACTGCAGTACCCTTTAAAGACTGGTTTATAAAATGAAACTTGGATTTGGGAGGTGGGGTTGTGAGATGACCTAGGTTGGGTTTGTCAGCAGCCTGGTTGGTGGCGCTGTCAGGTCACCCGGCAGATGTTTTGTGTTTCAGAGGGCTGAGGCCCTCTGAAGTCTCTGCCTTCTGCTGTTTGTTGCTGTTGTTTGTGTTCGGCACACAAGCCCCCGACCTCCCACCTGGCTGCCTCCTTTCTTCTCTCTCCTCTCCCTCCTCAGCCCAACATAGACTCCACAGTCACTCTTTTTGATTTCCCTGGTTCCTCTACCTGGTTTGCCCCCCTTCTCCCAACCCTTGCAAGTGTCTCCTTTTCTGTGACTTCAGCTCATTTTGCTCTTCCTTTTAACCTCTTGTTCCTAAGCCTTGTCTGCTTCTAAGTCTCCTTTAAAATTGAGTTTGGCCATGAGCGGTGCCATGTGCCTTTAATCCCAGCACCTGGAGGCAGAAGCAGGAGGATCTCTGCGTTCGAGGTCAGCCTGGTCTTCAGTGAGGACTAGGCCAGCCAAGACTACATAGTGAGATCCTGTCTCAAAAATATGAACTAACAAATGGATAAAACTGAGTTTGCCTCTGTGTTCCTAAAAATGAGGGCTTCAAAATCTATGAGGGGATTACCACCCTCTTCTTCTTACCGCCTCTTCTCCTTCTTCTCCTTTGTTTTCTTCTTCTTTTTTTCCAGTGCTAGAGATGGAACCCAGGTTCTGTGCATTCCAGGCAAGGGTTCTGCCACTGAACTACATCCCAGCCCTCGGGTTTTTCTTATTTAAAGAACATAGTTGCTCATGGACATAAAATAGAAGAAAATAAAGAGAATATTTTTGTCAGTGATCTGGGCTCTCTAGGAACTCAAAGGTGTCCAAGATACCATCAAAAATTAAAGATCGGCCCCCCAAAAGGAAGCCAGTTTCTCTTGTGATATGCACCTAAGTGAACGTGGCCTCCTCCCATGGAGCAGGTAGGACTTCACATTGGCTTTGAAGGCACTGAAGTACCTTAGTGTTGAGACTCACTTGATTATATCATTCCCATTGGCCAGTGAGGCTTGTCTTATTGCTCAGTGTGGCAACTCATCACCAATAAAAATGACAGGAAAGGGTACCCATTCCTTCTTCTATCCAGCCACCCTTACGTGAACAGCTTTCAATGAAATGCAAAGCGCCATGGAGTTAAAGGCTAACCATATGAAGATTCAAACTGTCCAAAGTCTCGGTAGAAAGTAAGGCATTTAAATGCAATGCTGAAGGCTGTAACAAAGAGGTTAGTATCCACGGAGTAGGAAGGAACGCTATTCGGGTGTTTATTAGCCACATTTTCTAGCAACACACAGTGCAGACAGAACATGAGATTCTCTATCTGGCTAGTTTTCAAAAAACTTGGGAAATCCTTACCCACTTCTGCTAGTACCTGGCTTTTCCTGGCACACATAAGATTCCCTCTTCATTCTTCTTACAAATGAGGGAGGGCTCTTAGGGCCAAGGCTGTCCTGGACCTCAACAACCCTTGCCAGAGTCTGGGGTTGAATTGTCCCTTCTGGAAATCCTCACAGTAGGACCAAACATTTGTTCTCCACAAATATGTGCTGAATTTGGCCAATCAAGGAGACTTGTATAAGGGCTAGATTTAAGACTGTCTCCTGTAATTGGACACTGGTGATGCATACCTTTAACCCCAGCACTGGGGAGCAAGGATAGGGATCTTTGTGAGTTTAAGACCAACCTGGTCTACAAAGCCAGGGCTGTTACACAGAGAAACCCTGTCTCAAAAAAACCATTAAAGAATAGGGGAAAAACAAAGAAAATCACTAGCTCCCATAGGTACGCTAGGAAAGCCATGGGTGATGGTTAATCTTGTTTGCCAGCTTGATTTTGATGAAAGACACCTGGAAGATTGGTAAAATGCATTTGTGGATTGTCTCCTAGAGGTTGTTTCCAGACAGGGTTAACTAAGGAGGAAGATTGAGATTAGGTTTGGAGGCCGGGCAGTGGTGGCTCATGCCTTTAATCTCAGCACTCGGGAGGCAGAGGCAAGCGGATCTCAGTAAGTTTGAGGCCAGCCTGGTCTACAAGAGCGAGTTCTAGAACAAGCTCCAAAGCTAAAGAGAAACCCTGTCTCAAAAAAAAAAAAATAAAAAGATTAGGCTTGGATGGCAAGGTCCAATTGATGAAATAACTAGATGAAATAAAAGAGGAACGAGGAAGCCCACTAGCATATTCTCTCTCTCTCTCTCTCTCTCTCTCTCTCTCTTCCTATTTCCTTCCCTCCCTTTATGGTCTATCTCCACTCCCTCTGTCTCCTGCCTCACTCTCCTGTCCTCCATGAAGCAAGTCGCCTCTACCACATGTCCTCATTATCATGAAGATACCTCATGTTTCAGGGTGTCCAGAGCAGCAAACCAGCCCCTCCCCTCCCCATTCTATGAAGCCAAAATTCTATGAAGCCAGGAGCCAAAATAATCCCTCACTTGAAGTTATTATTTTTCTCAGGTATTTATCACAGCGATGCTCTACTCACTACACTTAATGTGTCTAAAAACATCTCTTTAGATCTCCAAAAGCCAAAGTCCAATTAGGTCAGTGAGGGGGAGGCAGGATGGTTAAAGTCCTTGAACTTGACCGAGGCATGGAGAAAAGAGCCAGACTCCACCTGAATCCTGATCTTGAGCTCCATGGTTAAAGCAACGCTGCCTCTGAAACCTCAACACAGCTGAGCCAGTACAGGTCAGTGAGCATCCACGGAGGTCCTTGCGGGCCAATTCTGAGTAAAGCCATGAAAATCTACAGTAGCGACTGCTGCCTGGAGGTCAGGTTCACAGAGCTTTGAGGTCCAGCACCGCTTCAGTTCAGGTCACAGGAGCCTCTGTTAGGCACCTCTGGCTGCCTTGGTCGGGCTCTCCGGGAGCATCTGGGGACTGGGAGTGATGCTGGCAAGGAGAGAAGGGAACAGGCACCCTCAAGATGCTCCAGAATTTTAACCATCTGTGGCACGGTTTAGAAAGCAAGTCTGCCCAGATGACCTGAGACCCCTTGAAACTGCTGCCTTCTCTGCCGTTAATGAGGGGTGACAGTGGCTGCAGTCATGAGTAAAGGCTCTCTGGGGGACAGTATCCTGTTTGGATATACTCGGGTTCATTCTGTTTGTTTCCAAATCTTAATAAACACCCTCAGTGACTCCAGTGCACAAATTCTTATTCTCGGGGCACTGCCAGGTGCAGACGGCACTGAACGTAAAAGGAAAGACTTTTGCCTCCTGCTCATCTGTTTCTTGCGGGACTGTGTCTCTTGAACAAGCCTTAGCATCAAAGCAGTGGGGCAGGACCAGGAGGGCAAGTCCAATATATTAGATGTGTCTTGAGAGTGTTAGCGGGATTGTTTAAAAAGAAGTACCCTGCCATCCAAGACATCTGCAGGCGCCTGCATTGTTCAAACCAGCTCACCTTTCTAAAATAAACAAGCCTCTTCCAGTTGTGCTGGCTGAGGTTTGCTCTGCATCTCACGATTCAGCTACCTTAGGTGTTTTTAACCAGCAACCTCCCTCCCGCCCCTACCCACAGTCTCTTTGGGAGACGCAAATAGCACACTAATGTTTCCTTTTGTCAGGGTTAGTTGTCAATCTCCTCCGGGAGGGAGCAACTACAGACAGCTCTTCCTTTTGATAATCTTCCTGACACTTGCGGGGAAACTGGTTTATCCATCACACAAGAACCCCACTCCGGGGAGAGAAAACATGCCCAGACAGGCAGTCAATCAGTGTGGATGTCACTTTGTGTCCATCAAGAAAATATGTAATTGTGAACTATCACGTGTTTTGTTCTAGTAAATAGCCTTCCTTTCTCCCCGAACCTTGACTGTGTGTCGAGGGCTGACGACAGTACAAACACACGCACACAGGATTGTGCCCTTTTGAACACGCAAGTCTGAAAGCTGTCTTTTGTGCAGGTTTCAATGTGCCAATGTACTCCGTTGTTTTCCATGATAAAGGGGATGGGGGGGAGGTCACAGACACGGAGGCTCCAAACGCCCCACGCCCCACGTCCCACGCCCCACGTCGGGTTCCCTGTCTGAATTAGGAGTGCTGGGTTTGGTGAGAGACTGTTTCTCACCCTCATCAGCCATTGGAAAGCCTCATGCTGGCCAGCTGGTGGCGGCGCACGCCTTTAATCCCAGCACTCAGGAGGCAGAGGCAGGTGGATCTCTGGGAGTTCGAGGCCAGCCTGGTCTACAAGAGCTAGTTCCGGGACAGGCACCAAAAAGCTACAGAGAAACCCTGTCTCGAAAAACCAAAAAAAAAAAGAAAGAAAGAAAGCCTCATGCTTGGCAGCTGTGAATGAGCCGAGGGCCCTGCGTTAGAGAACTAGGAATACAGAGCCAGAAAAATAGGGCGAAGCCATTTCAGCAAACAAGTTTGTGGAAGTCAGCCTAGTACAGGTCTGGAAAATTCTCTCAGATGCATTCCTCCTCTCAAAGGAGAGAGAATCATCATATAGGAGGGGTTTTTGTTTTTTGTTTTGGGGGAGGGTAAGAACATGAAAAATTTTTATTCATCTTTTCCTTCCTTTCTTCCTTCCTTCCTTCTTTCCTTTCTTTCTTTCTTAGTTGGCTTCATGGTTGATCTGGAACTTTCTATGTAGCCCAAGCTGGCTTCAAGTTCAGAATCCTCTGTCATCCTCCCAAGTGCTGGACTGCAGGGAGGAAATGAAAGAAACTATTTATATTTGTGTACTAGGTGAACAGACCGGCCACTTACTCTGCTAGGTGGGCAGACTGGCCACTCGCTCTAGTTAGCCCCATCCCTTCCAGTGATGGAACCAGCAGCCACCCAAGATCCCTCGCGACTGTTCTGAAGCCTAAGATCTGTGACTCGTACAGTGACTAGAGACCCGTGACACACGTCTACCCTGTATCTAGGCTTTGAAAGAGGGTGATCTGGAGAAAGCCAAGTTACCTGGTGGTAGGAAGGGTTAATAAACAGCAGGAAAGTAGACTACGGGAGCATCAACAGCCCCTCAAAAACAAGATAGATCTTGGTGCCTTGCCTTGGAGAAGTGCCCACCACCATGTGGAAGTACCCAGCTTGCTGACCTATGACACAGACACTGCCCCCCATGTTTTATTTCTAAAGGTTGACGGTAATGCCAGCTGCCTGCGATGGACTTTTCGGAGCTACGCGCTTGCATTTTCAATGTTTTCAAATACTTATTTGAGTTTTTAAAAGTAAACGGGTATTTGCCTGGCTGCTTCTTTTAGGACAATAAGAGTCATTTGTCTATTTTCACTCACACATGTTCCCTGGTGAAGGTTTTTATCCGCCTTCATTGCTGTAGAAAAAGAGGGACATGTGGAGTGTGGGGTGTGTGTATGTGTGTGTTTGTGGGGAGGGGTGATAAGATGGAAAAAAAATCTATTTTTTAAAAGTTATCAGGTCCAAAAAAAAGCTATCAGGTCAACTTTGCCCCCCTTTGGCTGAGAAAATTAAGATTTTGGTGTGTCCTGCCGATACAAGAGAATTGAATTGAATTGGTTTAAATGGAAGAGAAACTAGTTCCTGTACACCTTCCACAAAGGTCTGGGGATTCCACGACAAAGAAATAATAATCCTCAAGGCTTCCAGACTAAAAAGAATTCTGTAACATTGATGTAAACCAACAACCGCATAAAAACCCATCTACACGAATCCCTGAGATTTATTTCTACTGGTCTCTTTGACTGTAACGTTTCAAAAGCCTTTTAAAAAGTTTTTTTAAAAAAAAAAACAAAACTGATCAGGAAAATAAACCCTGAGTGAAAATTCAGCCAACATGCCAACCACAGCCTTGGAGGGCTGTAAGAGAATCTCCTCCTCATAAGAAGCATGGAGTGTTTACACAGAAAGCCTGGGGTTGGGGCCCGAGACGCTGGAGCAGTGATATTCATGGCTTAGAGTGGGAAGGAAAGTATCGTGTGTGTGCACGGGGCGCTTTCCAGCCAAGCGGAAGAGGCCACATGGCAGGGGCCTCACTCAGCCACAACCCTGCAGTCAACCCGCTTTTTCCTTTGGGGTTTGTTTTTTTTTTCCCTTCTGTGGTCTGAAGGAATCGAATGATCTATGAACAAACTCTCCAGCAACTCCAAATGAAACCCGGCGAGAATTTCTGAATGACTTGAAAGGACATGACACATTTAGCATCGTAAGCAAATCCACCGTGTTTGAACTCAAATATGCCTTGTGTCTCCTGCTCCAAGGTTGGGCTAGATGGGGACTACTAGGAACACGTACACACACGTGTGTGAGTGCACACTCACAGTCCTTTAGCATGCACCGCAACATGGCTACACGCTGAACAGAAAACAAGAAAAAATGAACAGTCTAAAATATAGTGCTTATAGGGCTGGAGAGATGGCTCAGTGGTTAAGAGAACTGTCTGCTCTTCCAGAGGTCCTGAGTTCAATTCCCAGCAACCACATGGTGGCTCCAAACCATCTGTAATGAGATCTGGCACCCTCCTCTGGCGTGTGGGTGTACATGGAGGCAGAAAGTTGTATACATAATAAATAAATAAATCTTTAAAAATAAAATAAAATAAAATATAGTGCTTATAAATGCTTGTAATTGGGGATGGGGGCTTAGCTTAATGGTTTATAGACTACTTACCTAGCAGACATGAAGTTCCATGCTCAAGCTCCAGTCACACACACACACACACACACACACACACACACCAAAAATATTTATAATTAACTGATAAGTTAGTAGATGTCTATAGTCCTAGCTACTAGGAAAGTTGTTTCTTGAGGCCAGGAGTTCAAGGCCCTGTAGCAATTTGTGAGACTCCATTTCAATAAATAAAGCAACCCCCCCCCCAAAAAAAACCCCAAACACCTCATAATTAGTAATAGCAGGATTAAGATATGGTTATAAAATCTTGGAATGCTTTTGCTCATAATGGTATCCTAAGGGCAATTGTTAAACATAATTATAACAGAATAGAGCTAAATGCCCGTCATTAGTTAAAGTAGCTTACAAATTAGGCTATACCTAATAGTAGGATACAGACATTCAAGACAGGTGATGGTCTGGGGATGAAGCTCAGATGTAAAACACTTGCCTAACATGCACAAAGCTCTGAGTTCAACTGCAGCATCTCACACACACGCACACACGCGCGCACACACACAAGCTTGGTTTTACTCGTATATAGGTGTTATATAAAACAATAATTATATACTTATAATATATGTGTGTGACACTTGTGTAGCTTGGTCTGTTTGTGGGGCTCCTAGCAGTAGGATCAGGACCTATCCCTGGCAATTGAGATGGTGTTTGGGAACCCGGCCCCCAAACTGGGTTGCCTTGCCCAACCTGGATGCAGGGGGAGGTTTTGGTCCTGCCTCAACTCGATGTGCCTTGCTGTGTTGACTCCCATGGAAGGCCTGCCCCTTTGTGAATGAAGAGGGAGAAGGAGTAGATGGGGGGATGGGGGCAGAAGGGTGGTGGTGGGAGGAAACAGGAGGGAAGGAGGGAGGGAAACCGTGGTCAATATGTAAAATAAATGAAAAAAAATTAATAAAGCATTTTTTAAAAGTGAGGTCAGACTGAAATATCATACGATAATATGACCCATTCTAGTAACAACGTGGGTCATACACAAAACAATTGCAGGCAGGGAAGAAAACAATAGCTAGATCTTTGGTGTGAGCTATTTTACACTATCTGTGTGCCATTATAAGGTATAAAATAATGGGCATGAGATCTGAGAGTGACCACCTCTGCCATGGCGTTAGGAAGAGGGACAAGGCAGTTGGTAGGACTCAAAAAGCATTTTGCTCTAGGAAGTAGTGACATGGTTTGGATGGGTTTTTTTTTAAAGCTGTTTCAAGTGTTGAGATACTTCCTTGTGGTCTGCGCAACTTTCTGTGTGCGTACTATACTTCAATTTGGGGGGAAAACATATCACTAAAATGTCTTTGAAAAACACTGTTTTTAAAATTCTTACCAACTCTGCTACTTTCTTACTTAATGACCATATATATGTGATTTATAATATATGTAAAATTATCAAAATCACATATAATATACTATATATACCACTTACATATGATCTTTTATAACCCCCAAAAAGCAATTATTTGGAAAAAAAAAACTCAAGCCGTAAAGATAGGAATCCTAATGATTTCTCAAAATTGAGATAAAATCTCCTTCTATGGGACTCTTTTCTGAATTTGCAGTAGATATTCAACGCCCATGTGTGTTTTCCATCCCTTCTAAAGATGTCCCCCAGCCGCAATGAAATCAAGTTTTCCCTCTGTGGTTCAAGGTGTAAGGAACATGGAGACCTAATCCTCCTGCCTCATTAGGAAAATTCCCAGCCCAAAGAGGTCACCCAACAGAGCAGTGTCCAGCCCTGGAGGGAAGTGAATGGGGAACGGGATGAAGGCAGCCCTGTCTCAGATTCCTGCCGCTCTGGCCTAGAAGTTGAAGGGATCCGTTGAGGGATGTTGCTGTGTCCTTGCCAGGTTCTGTTTATTTCATGTTCTGAATGATTTCTTTTTAACCTACCAAGTATTTATAGCCCATAGAAACTCAGAGATGAAAGTTTTCCCAACGTTGCAAAAGCCACAAATGACAAAATCTTGTTAGAGTGGCCGAAGCCAGGAGGGCTATCAGGCTCGTGTGTGTGTCCATCCGTCTGAAGCCCCGTTCATTACGACGGGGCTTTTCTGGGCTGGTCCTCAGAGGAGAATGGGTGACCCTAGGAAACCACTACCACCACTGTGTTGTGAGCTGAAGGAGAGCCATTGAACACAAACAAAAAGGGATGCTTCAAGGGCGCATCGCAACACAATCAGAACCATGCCACGGGCTCTGATGGCTGGAGGGGACAGCAGGAGTGACACAATTAGGGACAGGAGTCGTTCAATTTAGGGGGAAAAAAAACTAACAGAAGTGTGCGGTCTGCCGGACAAAGAGGCCGAGTTCTAAAGCACCCCCAGTAAGCAGCTTCCACAAAGCACTGACCATGGGCACGGAGCAGCCACCGCAGCCGGCTCTTTAAGCCCCACTCAGAGCTGGTACTCTAAAAAGAGTTCGGGGGCAGCGGGCTTGCAGGCAAGGGAGCGAGGAGCTGCGTGAGAATGTGCGTGTGCCCTCATGTACCACAGACAGTGGAGGCCAAACAAAGCCTCACCTGGCGGGACTGGTGAGCCTCCAGCCTGTTTCTGCTCTCTTCCCCTTCTTCCTGTTCCGGCCTCCCCAGCACTTCCCTGGCTCATGCATTTTGAAGTGATGAGCCAGTTTAGAATTCCCACATCTCATTTGTTCAACCGTTTTGGTTACAAAGCTTGCTCGACCCATGCTTTTGCTCCTAGCAACAGTTTTCAGAAAACAAGGGCTATGTTCTGGAAGAACAGGCTGGAAAAGGCTGTGTTGCATCTGCCGGGAACCCTGTAAGGTCCATTGTACCCCTGATGCCATTGACTGGTATTGGAATAACTAGAGAAAGGAGCTAGGGAGCTGGCTTCATCAGCAAAGGGCCTGCTGCACAAAGACTGGAGTTTGAACCCCATAACTCACATAAAATGCTAGATATAGTGGCTCACGCTTGGGATCTCTGGACTATGGTGACAGAAAGAGACATGAGGATCCCAGAGTCTAGTTCATCAGCCAAGTTAGCCCAGTCAGTGAGCTCCAGGCTCAGGGAGAGATGATGTAGGATTGAAAAACATCAACCTGTCACCTAAACACACACACACACACACACACACACACTATTAGAGAAGGAAAGATATAAGTGGCAACAAATGAAATGGACATATGCTTAACCCAGCCGTTCTCCTGAACACCAGACCCAGGTCCATTCTTCAGATGGTCATGACAGATGAATCGGGACCAGTCTTCCATGATTTGTCCTCATCCCTCCGGAGGATGAGGACCTACCCTGCTGTTGAGTTTAGAGCAACCTGCCCTGAATAGCCCATGGCCAACTCTTCTGCCACTAAGTGCCAATGTTTGATTTCTCTTACAGTACGTGGGGCGCATCTTCAAATAAGAGCACAGCTGGCACTAACATTAGTGAGAGGAATGTACTTCCATCTTTCAGGAAACATAAACATTGTGAATTCTGCCCATTTAAGGAGGCAGACATTCTGGAAGCTTACGGGAAGATTCCTGCCTTGAAACAAAATGTAGACTTCAAATGCATCACAAAAAGAAAAGAAAAAAGAAAAGAAAGATCAGCCATGCCAAAAAACAGCCTGTTGTATTAGACTTGGAGCCTCCGAATATGGTTGTAAGTTTATGTCCTGAAAAATATCTTGGGGGAAGTGGGGAAATTCTCAAATAGACTTCAATGGGCAATGTGGCCTACAGTGTGAAGGTATGTTGCTTGGTGCAGCCAAGGCGAACGAAGGTACATTGTAGAATACTGGTATCCTGAATCCATGTCCGCTTCCATGTGGTGACTGGGCAGTGCCAGGCTTGCACACACCTGTCCCTTTGTGCATGCTATACCCCAAAGCGCCTCTATCACTAAACAAGGATGTGAAAGATTTTGCACGGTCATGTAGCCATAAGCTTACCATATACCCCTCAATAATAGCAATTTTCCATGTTTTAAGATTCTACTATGAACCAGGGTCTGACAGATGGTGTTATTTAGTCTCTTACTTCCTGAGCTCAACTGACCTAAATACAAGCTCAGGGCTGCCCAAGCCCAGGGACCACCACTTCCAGCCAATCTCTCTGACCTTCGTTCAGTTCCCAGGGACTCTGATCTGTGGCTGGTGTTTTTCTCCATCTTAACTGTTCAACATGCATGAACCATGTCAGTGCTGTGTGTGTGTGTGTGTGTGTGTGTGTGTGTGTGTGTGTGTGATTACACCACCTCAGGCGCCATTCCTCAGATACTGGTTTGGGTTTTTTGTTGTTGTTGTTGTTGTAGTTGTTATTTGCTTCTTTTTTTGTTTTGTTTTGGTTTTTGGTTTTTCCAGACAGGGTTTCTCTGTGTAGCCCTGGCTGTCCTAGAACTTAGGTCCTCATGTTTGTGAGACAAGCATTTTTAATGATTGAACCGTCCTGGCACCTCCTCCTTTGAGTTCTCAGCTTTGTTAAGCCTTTCTCCAACTATGTGAGACACCCCCACCCCCTCATTCTGTTCCCCTCCTTGCAATGGCTCTGTGGCTTGTATTATGCCTGTCCTAATTCAGCCTCCACACTGAAGCACCGTGAGCCTTACAGAGGCAGAGCTGTGCCTGTCCCGTGGATCCCTGGTCACCTATTGCCTGGTGTATACTTGAGCTTATCCGTGTCCCACTGAAGAAGGATCAAATGAATGAATGACTGATGAGGGCCTATATAAGGTGACTGCAGCTTCCACTGTGGTGTCTTGAAATGACTTCTTGTCTGCCAATGAATTTGCAGTCAGCATTTGAGCCCTCTGCAGAATGATTTTTTGTGTGTGTGCCTGTTAGGGTTCGAATACCTCAGCCAACACGGCCCAGGAGCCTCCTTTTTGCACGGCTCTCCCTGGGACTTCACTCAGTGGGCCACCTCCTCATCTTCTGCAAAGAGAGCTCCTTGGCCTTTCTTGAATGCTGGGATTCGGGCCTCTTATCCCACAGGATAGACATCTTCCCAAGACACTCCTGGTAAAATGGAGGACTGCTCACTGCTTTTCTCGTCCCCGTGACTCAGTCCCGCCACTAAGTACAATATTATTCATTAGTCTCATGTACAATGATCATATTATAGTGATATAATACATTCTGACAATCTTGATACTTTCGTTTGACAAGCCAACAAACCTGACAATCTCTTTTTAAGGTATCTGCAATTTAAAGGGAAAAAAATGTACACTCTAATGTCATTGTGCCCTCCCCAAAAGAGGAGGGGTTGGACCCACTCGGAGTACGACATGCTGAAATGCTGTCAGAAATCTTAAAATTAAACAAAAACCCTCTTGGTGTTACAAGCGAGAAGACAATAGCAGCCACTACCTGAATAGATAGCTGTCACTCTAGAAGACAACCTGCTGGCGATGCAGAGAAGTTGCTTCTGAGGGGCTGTTAAAGCTGGGGCTAAAGAAAGTGCTTTCCCTGGGTACCACATTGTGGGTGGGTGGGAGATCTTCCCCTGCTGTGTGGTGGTTGGGGATGTCACTCATCTCACGCCACCTTTCTGTCTGCGTCCGGAAAACAAAAGCTGCCCGGGATGGACTGGGAGAGACGGGTTGTGTGGTGAGGGCACGTTCATCCAGAAAACTGCCCACCAGGGCTGTGGACACTCACTCCTCCCTAAGATTTTATGATTCCATTGAACTCGTGTTTTTTTTTTTAAAAAAAAAAATACTAAATGGCTGCCCTCAGTTCAGTCTGGTTCCTTTTCCCCTACCTCGTTCAACACGTACAGTCTCAATCAAAATCAATTATTTACATCCTTAAGGAACTTAGCTCATGCTCTGAAGGAAAGAGAAGAATTCGAACCAGTACTGATCCTCCAAAAGAGGAAGAGTCCCAAGGAGCTTAACGAGGGACACACACACACACACACACACACACACACACACACAAACCAACCATCTCTGCGCTTGCATTTGTGCAGGCGCCATGCTCCACAGCTGGCTTTGAAAAAGCAGAGCAGAGCTCGCGCCTCAGCGGTCAGAGTCAAGGCCTCACACTTGCAGGGCTGCGTGTGTCTGGAATCATGTCCCAGGCTTAATCAGAAGCTCTGTCCTTCCCAGGCAGCAGATGTGCGCCCCTCTGTGACCCCAGCACGCGGCAACGCCGCGCTCCTCGGAGGATGCTCACCTTTGGGGAAAAGAAGGCTCTAATCTTGATCCTGTTCCCACCGCTGCAAGAATGGCCCTGGTTGTGTGGCCCCAGTCTTTTTTCTTGCCTGGCTACTCTGATCCTTTCTTACCCGGGTAAGAGAGAAAGTGGTGCGGCCGCGGGGCTCCCTCCCTCCGTCCTCATCTGGGTAGCAGGCTTTTTTTTTTTCAACCCCCAGTCCTTCCTCACAGGTAGGAAGCACATCACAACTCATTAGTAATTTACTGCTACAGTAATTTTTATAATTACTGCCAGGAGGCCTCATTAAATTTGATCTAATGAATAAATATTGTATTTTTCAACGTGATTACCAGAACAGCTTAAGCTGAGTGCCATAAACAATTATTTTCCTCAGTACTCAGGATGTTGGTGACTATTGATTTTTATTTCATAAAGAATTTACTGTAGTAATATACCAATATAAATGATTTCAGAAATAGGCACCATCCCTATGTCAATTCACAAGCAACTCCGAGCCCTGGAAACAGCAGCTTGAAAGGGCTACAAGGTAGACAAATAGGAAAATATGGCAGAAGAGAGAGACCCCGGTGTCTGTGGGTCTGCTGGCTGTGTACAGCCAGCCAGGTGCCATCAGCCTCAGACCCTGGAGGGCTGGTGAGCACTTGGGCTGGACACAGAGCTGGAAGCTCTGTTTTTATTTTAAAAAATAGAGTCAATAAATTTACCTCACTTAAAAATTTACAAAGTAAAATATTCACGCCAGAGCACAACAGGAGGCTCCCATCAGACACCCTTGTTCATGTGCTTCTTTCTTCCCGCGGCTATTTTGGGCTTGTTTTGTTTTGTTTTTCGGTGTAGGGTTTCTCCAAGTAGCCCTGGCTGTCCTGGAACTCACTCTGTAGACCAGGCTGACCTCAAACTCACAGAGATCCACCCGCCTCTGCCTCCCAGGTACTAGGATTAAAAGATGTCCAGGGCGGTGGTGGCGCACGCCTTTGATCCCAGCACTCAGGGAAGCAGAGGCAGGATGATCTCTGTGAGTTTGAGGCCAGCCTGGTCTACTACAGACTGAGTTCGAGGACAGCCAGGGCTACGCAGAGAAACCGAGTCTCGAACAAACAAACTAGCAACAACAGCAAAAGATGTGCTACCAAGGCCGCCTGGCTAGGGGTATTATCTTGATGGGTCGCCGATGTGACAAGTCCCAGTCTGAAAGAAGGCAGCACCATTCCCTGATTTGGGGCCCTCAGCTGTATAAAAGCTAGCTGAATACTAAGTGCATGCATTCATTCATCTCTGCTGTTGTTAACCTAGGGGACTAGCTGTTTTCAGTTCCTTTCACCCCAGCCTCCCTGCTATGCTGAACTCAAACCTGGAACAGTCAGCTAAAATAAACTCTTTCTCCCATAAGTTGCTTTTTGACTGGATATTTCATCGCAGCAACGTCCAGCGGGAGGAGGATCAGACTGGGTGGCAAAGGCGATGAAAAGAAGGTGGGCCTAGCAGTAAGATGCTAGGGCAATTTCTTGGAAAATGCCATCTACCACGCTTAGACAAAATGTCAGTTCTGTTTCCTTGTTTGGTTGATTGGTTGGTTTTGGTTTCTCGAGACAGGATTTCTCTATACAGCCCTGGTTGTCCTAGAACTCACTCTGTAGACCAGGCTGGCCTAGGACTAACAGAGATCCACCTGCCTCTGCCTCCCAAGTGCAGGGATTGAAGGTGTGAGCCACCACACGTGGCTGTTTCCTTGTTCTTAAAGTGGAATATGGCAAAACCTCACCTGCTTTGTTGGCGTGGACCCCACGACGACCACTGCTGCTTGGCCAAGTTCCAGCACCCCAGCATTGCAGATCGGTGCGTCGCCACCTTTACGTCCATCTTTAATGATTCTCGTCGTGCCTTATGGGAATTCCTTTATGCCTCTTCCTTTGGGAAGTTTGTGTGAGTTTTGGTGAAGGATGAAAATGTATACAATGACAGCCTCATTAAACAAAATAATTCATTAGAAAAAAAAATCCCCACCACTGTGGAACCACATAACTCTGCCGACTCCCCACACAGGACTGCCCATTGGGCCCCCACCTGAGTACACCAATAATAGAGAAGTTAAAGATTTACTAACTGGGCATACCTGGTCCCGGGGATGAAAAACACACCATCAAGAGAAACAGTGGGCCCAGGGCCTGAGGTCATTTAGGGCAAGAGTTCAGTTAATAACTGTACTAGAACAGTGCCCAGGATTAGTGGCTCACAGAATGTGTGGCAAGATATGGTCTGCCCCGTGGGGAGCAGACTCTATTAATAAGTTAGACGGGCTTGATCCCCCTCTGCTGTTTTATAGGAGCATAAAGAAATCAGAATGGTCCAGCACAATGGAAAAAGAGTAAGCTTATGAGGGGAACAAAGTCCGCTATCATAAGACCAAGGCACAAAGGAATGCAATTAAAAAACAGCTCAATGCATGTTGGTCTATACATGGTACAAACGCTGCATCATTACCCTTGAAGAAGGAAAATTGCTCTTCCGGGTGTGTTTCTCAGGACTCAATGGCTGACACCGCCTGACCACAAGGGCTGAGACTATGCAGTAGGCAGTGTAAAAGGGTACCTAGTGGGGTCACTGAACCTTGGAGAACAACAGGCATTTAGATTCTTGCTAAATTTAGTGAGTTTTGTTTTTCTGTTTCTGTTTTGTTTTGTTTTCTGAGACAGGGTTTCTCTGTATAACAGCCCTAGCTGTCCTGGAACTAGCTCTTGTAGACCAGGCTGGCCTCGAGCTCACAGAGATCCGTCTGCCTCTGCTCCCTCCCCCCCACTACCACTACTGGGATTAAAGGTGTGCACCACCACAGCCCAGCCTAAACTTAGTGTTTTGCTTTAGGAAAATGCTGTGATGATGTTGCTACCATCCTGACTCACTCAGATCCTCTCAGTCTCCTTCCCTGGACAACTTCACACTTCCTTTTTGGGACCTAAACCTGGAGATAGACTCTGGACTCCCGTGTTTGGTTGTTGAAAGGGTTAAGTAAGAGTTCTAGAGCACAGTGCCTGTACCCGGCAAGGGATTGGGAAACCCCAGTTACTCTAGCATTTGGGACCAAGCTCTTTATGCTAAACACACCTAGAGGGATGATCGCAAGCCTGAGGCTGGTCCCACCAACCCAGAATCATGGCAACCCCTTCATCCCATCCCCATGGCAACCCCTTCATCACATCCCCTCTCCAGTCACATCCAGTTCCTCCTTGCTCAAAGCCCAGCCTCCTCATCCCTCAGAACCCAATTGTCTCCACAACAGTGCAGGAATGGGAACGTGGGACTCCATAGTCTCCTTTAATTAACTCAGTTCTCTCTTGCCTGAGCCTGCTCAGGGGAATTTGCTTGTGCAAAAGAGGAAATTGAACACATTTAGGCAAAAAAACTAATTTGAAAATGTGCATTGCAAAAACAGTATCTCCATTATTTCAAGCAAATAAATGAAGGAAGGAAGGAAAATGCACATATATGTCCAGACACAGAGAAAATGCACATATATGTCCAGACATAGAAAATTTTAAACGTTGAATCTTATGAATGTTTATGCCTGCTGGGCAGTGGTAGCACACACCTTTAATTGCAGCACTCAGGAGGCAGAGGCAGGTGGATCTCCATGAGTTCCAGGCCAGCCTATTCAGAGCTAGTTTCAGAACAGCCAGGGTGTTACACAAAGAAACCCTGTCTGGAGGGGGAAAAAGGAGAATGTTGATCTCAGGGTGATGAGGTCCTAGGTCTCCTTTGTGCTTTACATCCCACATCCCTCACAAGGAACAGATCATCTCTGCAGCCACAGCAGCAACAAAAACAACACTGATGTATTTGTCCTTTAGGGGTCGTCATTTCTACAAAGTGATAGATGCTGGGACTGACACTGTGGTGCAGGGAGACCTCTTAAGGTCCCCAGCAGTGACTACCTTACGATCACTGACTCCTCATGCTACTTCCCCGGTGTTTGAAAAAGAAAAATAAAAGGTATTTTATAAGCGCTTATTCTTTCAACATGGTTGAACACTTGGTACTCATTTCTCACGCTGGAGCACAGGGTGTTCTGTGCATGTTTTCCTTCCACACCGATAGCAAGGCACACTCCTGGATGGTCCAGTTTTGAGCAGATTAGGGAAAGAGAATTAGTATGTGATTTGTTGGGACCAGGCAGGACAGGGCAAAGCCCTTGTTATGTAGGAGAATGCCTCAACCTGTGTGTGAAGCACAAGGCAGCTTGGAAGTCTGGCACAGAAAGAATGGAGGAGGTTTGCTTGTGTCTCCCGACCCCACCCCCGACCCTGAGAAACAGAAATGAACTGCCCACGGACGGAGAAGAAGATGGATTAACGTACACTGGGCCCTTCCGGTAACACCCACCTCAAACTAGAACTTGGAGGTTGGGTCTCTCAGAGCCGGAGTCAGCTCCCAGCCTTTAGCCTGAAGTCACGTCCCCTCACAAGGAGGCCCGGCTCAGCCAGCCGGGGTCAGCCTTCCCACGGCCCCATTCCTAAAGACATGCTGACTCTGAGAAGCATGAGGATGCTGAAAGAGAACCTGCAGCTGGCAGCAGGATAAAATGAGCTGAGCTGAAGGGGCTAAAGAAAGGGCGTTCTTCAAGAAATTGGAAATAAATTCTATGCCAAAAAATTGATGCTATGAAAATGAATAATCACAGGACAGTAGTGGACTCTTGGAAGTTAAAAATATGGCTAAAAACACAACTGTTAATTGAACTATATGAAATTGGTGATATTTGACCATGTTGTGCATAAAAAGCAATTCTACATGACCAGACCTAGGTTGAGGATTTGCAGCCTCACTAGGTGTCCACAAAAGAGAAAGATAAAAACAGGGGACCCGTGCAGCAGATCTGGTATGCAATAACGAAGAATTCAGGAGTAAAAATCCACACACAAAAGTAACAACAAAATTGACGGAAGTAAATTATATTTAATATGGAAAAAGTTTCCCTTGGCAGAATAGGATCGTTTTAATTAAAGAGTATCAGTCAGAACAAATTGCGGGCGGTGAGAGGGTGGAGAGAATCAAAGCAAAAGTCACCAAGAGACATCATTGTGAAATTTCGGTACCCAGAAAAATCAAACCTCGGAAGCTTCCAGAGAGAAAAATACAGGCTTCTACCTGAAACATCTTTCACTGGCACAGTAGATGCTGGGGGGCAAAGGCCCCAGCAGGAAAACTGGGAGAAACAATTCGGCTTCAAATCCTCCTTTCCTTCCAAGCTACCCATCAGGTTTGTAAAGAAAATAATTACCAATGCACGCAGGGATGTTCCTCCTATACTTTCTGGAGAAATCGCCTGAAGATGTGTTCAGTAAAACTGAAAGGAGAAACTGGTGCAGGGGAAAATGAAAGTTAGGGAATGACGGATCTCACCACAACCACCACCATCACCACCACTCTTACGCCCAGATCCGCGAAGTCCCCCAAAAACCAACAAGGAGAGCAAGTCCCATATGTAAAAGCAAAGAGCCTCTATTTTATACAAGTTTGCAAACTTGGTCTCTCCATGTGTCCAATGTACTGGAATACTCAAGAGCCCCAAGCTCAGTTAGAGTTGGGTTTTTATAGTAGTAAAGGTGGAGGTGAGGGATTTCTAAGGTTCAGGACCCCTGATTGGCTGACATTTGTCTAGGGGTGTCCTGGTGAGTATGTGCTGGCAGGTGATCCTATCTACAGTGGTTGGAACGTTAGGCATTTCCTTTGGATGATCTGTTCTTGGGTGGTGCTCAGGTAATCTCAGTTTGTGGTTCTTCCTGCAACCAGGTATTGCTACAGGGTAAACTACTGAGACTCAGGCCTCCATTAAACTTATCGAAGGCTGAGTCCTACACTGGCAGGTGATAATGGTTGGAAGTAAAGAACTTCCTTTTGGGTGGTCTGTTTCTATTTGGTTTATCAAGACTGGCTCCTACAACCACCTCCACCACCTCAGCGGCAGCTGCCACCACCACTCCCTCTGCCCAACACCCTCCTTGTGTGTTTAGCTACTTTTCCTGTTGTCCCTAAGAAAAGGAGCTTGATGGGGAAGCTCCCAGCTCCAGGGTACAGTCCATCAGGTCAGAAAGGCTTGGCAGCAGGAACCTGAGGCACCTGGTTACATCAGTCCATGTTCTGCTCAGTTTTCTTTCTCCTTTTCTTTCAGTCCAAAAATGGTGCCGCCCCCTGAGGACCTAATCTAGGTAACCCCTCACCGGGATGTCCAGAGGCTTAGCCTGGTCCCCAGGGGGATCCTAGATGCCATCAGGTTGACAAGGGACATTAGCCACCGCATCACCCTAATTAAGACACCTGTGCGACACAAAGGGGATCACAGAGTGGACTCTAGCGAAAAGGATGCCGTGCAAGGTAGGATGAGAAAGAGCCACGGGCAGAGGAGAGGACTGGGATGGACGACAAGAAGGGAAACATGTTAGTAAGGGAAGGTGAGTTCTAACCTGGGAGAGACGCTAAGGTGTCTAAAATGGGAGAAGAAAATTTAAATTCACAAGTTGTGTGTGTAGTTCAGGGAGAAAACACCAGCCTCGCTTGTATCAGACAGTGGGTTTATTCCCCACTACCGCACACACTTAAATACAATTTTTCTTGGAAAAAAAAAAGTGACACAATTTTGAAGAATCACTGCAGTGTGCAAATAGAAAATTGAGCCAGTGAGATGGCTCAGCGGGCAAAGCCACTTGCCACAAAACCCGACAAGTTGTCCTCTGGCCTTCCCGCCCGTGCTGTATATACATATGTACATGTATGTAGACATATATTGCACACATACAATAAGTGATAATCTCAAAAAATAGAATAGAGTGGGGCTGGAGAGAGGGCTCCATGGTCAAGAGCACTGGCTGCTCTTACAGAGGACCTGGGGTTGAGTTCTCAGCACCCACATGGTGGCTCTGGCTGTAACTCCAGTTCTAGGGGATCCGATGCCCTCATCTCATTTCTGAGAGCACGGTACGGACAGGGTACACTCAAATACATACAGGAAAACCATTCAAACTGAAGGCAGTGCTACCCCTGAGCAGGTATCCCTGGGGTATATAAAAAAGCAAGTTGAGCAAGCCACTGGAGGCAAGCCAGCGCAGCACTTCCTCTATGGCTCCTGTCTCTATTCCCCTCAATGAAGGACTGTAAGCCAAATAAACCCTTTCTGCCCCAAGGTGCCTTTGGTCACATCATGTTGACCCAAGCAACAGAAACCTAAGTGGAACACTATATCTTGCGCATGCCAAATATCCAAAATCAGCAGTTGTAGAGAAAGGAAACAGATGGGTCCAGGAGCTTGGAGAGGGAAGAAGAGAGAGGACAGGCAGTCTTTAGATCCGCGTTTTCAACCTGTGGGTCGAGACCCCACAGCTCTCAGATATTTAGATTACAATTCACGGCAGTAGCAAATCTGCGGTTATAAGTACTGAAGTAGTTATGAAGTAATTTTAAGGTTGGAGGTCACCACGACGTGAGGAACGGTATTAAAGGGTCACAGCATCAGGAGGTTCAGAACACTGTTTTTGGAGTAAGAGACTTGGGAATGTTTTGCAGTTAGTGAGGCGCTACACAGCACCGTGAATGTGCTGGAAGCTAACGAACTGTAGGCTTTGAAATGGTAAATTTTATTTTAAGTTAAAAAAAAAGAGTAACAAAACATTGAACACACCAGGGGCCCAAGAAGCTTGATGCTAGATTGCTTGGGTAACTTTCCTGCCTGGTTCTATGGTCAAACTAAATTACCACAGAAGCTCTACCATTCAGGGTAGCCCTCCAGTGGGTTAGTCCCCTCATTGTGCCAGCTAAAATCAATTAATAGAGTTCTTGGTGTCTACCCTAATCATCATGCAGGCTGAGAAAATTTAGTTAATATCTTCTTCTCCCTCCCCAACACTGAATAAGATAAATAGGCTCTATCTCCATAATCTCACTTAGTCATTTAGCTCAGTAGCATCTGTTTATCGTGATTTACAAGAATCTGGCTCGCAATGAGAGTTGCTGGAAGCATTTGCATAAAGGAATTTTATTTACATATTTCCTCTCTAAGCACCAGAGGACTCAAAATGGTCATGTCTTCGAAGCCCAGGCAAGCTCCGGAGACGGTTTCTGCTTTCTGACCACAGTGGTGGTCATTGAGAAGCAACAGAACAGCTACTCAACTTGGAAGAAAAACTTGAGGACCGGTCTATTAAAATACGGGCAAACAAACAAAAACGAGAGAAAGCAAAAAAAATATGGACTCCTGTTACTGTCAGCAAGTGAGGAAAGGGAACAGGGCAGGTTTGTCATGACCTCACACCGCCAACTTCTGTGTGGCCGAGGAAAGCATTTTCCAGATTGTATTTCTCTGGAACTTTTAATTATATGTTCAAACACTATTTGAGTATTACTCCAGGATTCTTTCTACGGCATTATTTTTTAATTAACTTGTGTGTATATGTCAATGCTTCCCACGGCACATGTATGGAGGTTTGGAGGACAACTCGGGGGTCTTTCTTTCCACCATGTGGGTTCTGGGGCTCAGATTCAGGTCGTCAGCTTTGGCGGCAAGCACTGTGCGTTCCTCCTTTAACAGTGTGTGTGGCTGAGATAAGTGCAGTTTCTATTCTTCAAAGAATATGATAGGAGGCTGAAGAAAGGGCTCAGCCGGCAACAGTGAAGACACGCTGTATCCGGCAGGCACGAGGTTAGAGAAACACAGGTAGATCTGGGCAGGCATAGTTGTGAACATCTGCAATCCTAGGAAGGAGGATCAGGAGTTCAAGACCAAGTGGGTTTAACAAAAAGCAAAGCAAAACAAACAAACTGCACACAGTGGCTGACTTACCACTCCTAGGAACCCAAACAAAGTCACATTGCTCTGCCACAATATTCATGGTTTGGAGATCATGCTTCTGGGAGGATACGTTGCAATAAGTCATTATAAATATCTCTTAAGTAGATACATGAATACTTACATGCTCATGTTATCTTCATTTCATTATTTGCAGTGATAAAATATTCTGGGAAAGGCGATTTAGAGGAGAAAAGGTTTCCAAGTTCACTGTTGGGGGGGGGGCGGGTCCTTTGGAAGAGCAGCCAGTGCTCTTAGCTGCCGAGCCATCACTCCAGCTCCTGCCCCCACCCCAAATTAAAGCTTTTTTTGCTTCAGGACAGTGGTTTTCTTTGTAGCCCCGGCTATCTTGGAACTCACTCTATAGACTAGGTTGGCCTCAAACTCAGAGCTCCACCTGCCTCTGCCTCCTAAGTGCTGGGATTTAAAGGTGTGCACCACTGCCCAGCAAAATTAATTTTTTTCTTTTTAAAAACAGGGTTTCTCTATAGCTTTGGAGCCTGTCCTGGAACTCACTTTACAGACCAGGCTGACCTCGAACTCACAGATATCTGCCTGTCTCTGCTCCCGAGTGCTGGGATTAAAGGTGTGCGCCACCACCACCTGGCTTAAAATTGAAGCATTTCCAGCAATGTGACTATTGTTTATCCCAAAGTATAAGAATGCCTACAGGGGGCCTGGGAGGCTGGACCCTGGAAACTCATCCGCAATAGAAAGCTCAATTGGGAATTCGGGCTGACTACCTCACTTTCCCCAGTTTCTGCTGGATGTCTGGAAGCCCTCAGCGGGACACCACAGTATTGCAAAACCCCAAATTCCTGAGGAGATTGAATAAAAGTCAAGTGAGTGGCTTTTGCTTTTGTTCCTTGTTCTTTCCTGCTAATGTCTTCACCATTCAACTAGCACCTAGTGCCTTTGGCTCCCCCTTAGAGGGTTTTCATTCATGCAGGCATGCAGCGAAAGCTCCTGGTTTCCGTCACCCATGCGAATAATCCATCACCCTGGGTAGCCATCATTCCACACCCTCGTCCTGAGCCTTTCTCTCCAGCAAGGCCCCTGGTCCTCAGGAGCCTCCACTTCCTCTCAGCATTTGCTCAGCCAGATTGGGCTGGGCACCCAGCCTTCCTCTCCAGACTGAACTTAACCATCTTCCTAGGCTTTCTTGTTCCTGCTAGGGCAAGTACAGTTTCCTTTCCTGGGGTTTAGGAGAAGCCTGGGCAACATACAAGTTCCTTTCTCAAAAACTGGGAGGGGAGCATCTATGGCAGAACTGCCTGAGGAGAAAACAGTGCTGCCTCCCTTCACTCCACAAGGGACGTCACTTGTAGGCTTTTTTCAATAGTCCCTCTGGTAGACTACATAGCTCCTTTAAGATAAGGTGTCACAGTGAACAACTGCTGATCATTTTAAAGGAAAAACCGTATCCTTTACACTAACATCAAAAGCTATGCAAATCAGCTGGGGGTATAACTCAGTGGAAGACCCTGGGTTCATTCAATCACCAGTCACAAATGTCAAATAAACCAACTTATATGAGCTCTGGCATTTAAGCTCCTCAATTACACTCAATGGGGTTGAATTACAACTTGGTTTCTAAAATGTGGCTGACTTCTGGATCCATGTACCAAGTGAATGACTTTCAGTCTTGTCCTACCTAAGAGTGTACCTCCATAGTTTACCACTGTTTACGATATAGTATTTTCCCCCTATAAAGAGCCAGGCTTGACAAGTCAAGAGGGCATTGTATCCCCTGGAACCGGGGCTATGAATGGTTGTGAACTAACACATGGGTCCTTCCAAGAGCAACAAATGCCATCTCTCCAGCCTGCCGAGTGCTTTGAAAATGAAAAAACTTTTACAAATGTAAAAAGGTATACGCAGTAGGATGTGCATGCAGACTGTAATTCACTAATCCTGGTTAGAAATTTAGTTATAAGAGCCCTGTACAGGAGTCTGGATGGCTCAGCAATTGGAGTGCTTGCTGCTCTCCATGGACTCCGTTCCCAGCATCCGCATCTGGCGGGTCACACTTCCTGTGATTCAAGCTCCATGGGATCCCACATCCTCTTCTGACCTCCCGAGGGCAACTGCACATATGCAGAAGAAACCCATGCAACATATAAAACAAAATCTTCTCTAAAAAATAATAATTTTTTTTGAGGCTTGCCTCAAATTTGCAATCCTCCTGCTCCAGTCTCCTGTGAACTGGGATTCCTCGTACCATCACAACCTGCTCTAGTGTTTCTGTCTTTTGTATGTTCTGGTTCTTACAGTCTTGAAAACTCAAGGCGTGGAACACATTTATTAAGTATTTGATAAAAGTGGGCAAGTCCTGTGAACAACAAAGGAAAACAATACAAGACTTGCCAAGCACACGCGTGTTCTGCTAAGAGTCACATCATCAAATGGGACCCTGCTCAAAAGAGCTGCCTGTGGGCATCAGAAACTTAAGCCAAGAGAGAAAAGTTTTAGTAGAAGAGTGATGGAGGAAGGTCATTGGCCCATTTTATTGGTTAGGACATAGGTAGGTGGAGTAAACAGAACAAAACGCTGGGAGGAAGAGGAAGTGAGGTCAGACTCCACAGCTCTCTCGGGAGCAGACGCCTGAGAGAGACGCCATGCCCCGCTCCTGGGATGAAGCTCCGACCCAGGATGGACTAGCCTAGAATCTTCCCGGTAAGACCGGTTCTCACAGATTATTAGAGATGAGTTGATCAGGATGTGAGAATTAGCCTGTAAGTGCTAGAGCTAAAGGGCCAAGCAGTGCTTAAAAGAATACAGTGTCTGTGTAATTATTTTGGGGCATAAGCTAGCCATGTGGGCGGCCGGGTGTGGGGGACGCAGCCCTGCCGCCCCATATTACTACAGAAGAGGCAGAAATGACCTTTCAAAACACAAGGGGAGAAGGGGACTAAGTACAATAATACTGATTTTTAAAAAGCAAAAATAAACACACAAGCTTAAACAAAATGTTTTATTATTAAAATAAAAACCTTTGTATAAAAGCATTAGAAAGCAAAAGCTGTATTTACACCGAATGATTCAAGGCCCAGCGAGCATCACAAACAGAGCAGGACACAGCGACAGGAAAGGGGCGGGGGGCGACTCACGGCATCTGCCCATAACTGGCAGGGGTAGCTTGCTACCCATCTCTAAGAGGTCACCGCTCACTGTCACAAAACTGTTTAGAATCTAAAGGAAACCCTGGACACAACCCCCGGGGAATCCTCTTCAGGAAACTTCCGGAACCAAAGGAAGCTATTTAAGTTTCTGAAATCACAGCAAGATTTCAATCGGCCCATCACAGAGACGGATCGTCTTCTCTTCCTAGAAGGCTTCTTCTACAGCAGTTTAAGTAATTCTGGTACCACGTTACCACAAACCTTTGGAGACTGTGCATAGATGGACCACTCTAACTTAGGGACGATCTTAGCAGCAATCGAGTCTCCACTGCAACAGGGTGGACGCTGAGCACAACACAAAGGAGTTCTGTGTTTCCAGAAAGTCATTCAATGTGCTACTCCACTTCCCAGCAATCACCTAATTTCCCACATTGTTTCCAGACCTTTGTTTGTGCCTCGGCCTGATCCATTTCAAACGTCAGCCGACAGCACGCAAGACTTAGCTAAGCAAGCATCGATTCTGTGCAAACAAGTGGAGGGACTTGTTCTCTGCAATCTAGCAGAACTGTTGTTCCCAACACTACTGGACCCCTAAGTGCTTGGGTTTATTGGTGTGTCCTGAGACGATTTCAACACCAATAAAACAAATCTGCTTTCGAAAACTGCCACTTTAAGAAGAACTCAAGTGGTGGCAAAGGACCGTGGGAGTGGGGAGGCTACAAGGTAGGGGCCAGGGCAAACTTTGGGGAATTACATGTAGCTGAAGAGTAACTAGCGGTATGAGGTCCCGAAACAAGTGTGAATCCCACAAGATTAATCTGACTGACTTCTAAGGGCGATGGGCGTCCATCAACGACAGCGTCAAGAAGACAGCATTGAGAAGCCGAGAGCAGGCAGTGGATCTTCAGGCCTGCATTTCAAATTCCTGCTTCAGACTGTGAAGGGCAAAGAGGAAGATGTCAAGATGGCTCTAAACCAATAATTCGCTCTGGAAAGTCAAATTTATTTCTTAAAAAAAAAAAAAAAAAAATGGAGCCCTAACATATATACTGTCAACACACGAGTACTAGTCATCCAACCTATGTTATACCCATGGCCTGCTCAACTGAAGACGCATTTCCGCTAACCTGCCCCGAGAGAGCCTCTCTCCAGACGTCTATCATCTTATTAAGGCGCATAAATGCAACCAAGACTCAGACATGAAAGAGGAAAAACACATGGCTGTTACCTTTTCAAGTAAGCATGCACATTCCCAAAGCCATGAAACTTGGCTAAATACACGAGGACTCCCGTGGCGCACCGTCCATCCCGCTGGCGGCAGAAGCTGCAGTTGCAAATTCCTCGGCAGGGCGGGCAGTGCCAGTTCTGAAGAATTGTGGGAAAGCACCCTGAGGCTAAGCATCCCTTCGCCTCCATCCATTGGTTCCGTTTCTTTAGCCACTCAAGTACTCAGCATCAACTCATTTACCCTGTGACTTTTTTTTTTAATGAATAACTACGTCATAAAACAGGAATCCAAGTTTCTGGCTCAGCATGAGAGCATTTGTCTAGCGTATGTAAAGCCCTGGGTTCTAGAGCCCTGGTAAAACACACACACACACACACACACACACACACACACACACACACACACACAGAATCGACCTATGAGCAGCAGCCCTGAGCTCTCTGGACAGTTACATCCATGCAGAACCACAACATGGACTCCTGACACCGCGAGTTCAATTCCCTCCCCCAATCTTTTCCAGCACCTACTGGGTCCAGCAGAGCGTCCTTGACTTCTTCCCCATAGCGGTTTCGAAGGCAGGGCCCACAGAACTGGCCCCGGATGCCCCAGCAGTCTGGGTTCCTGCAGTTTGTTTTGGTGTCAATGGTTTTCTGGCGACACTGATGACATGTAGAACCCTGAAAGGAGGACCAGATGAGAGAAGAAGCAAAACCTGCTGTTTGCAGAGAAAAAACAAAACGAAACAAAAAATGACACAAAGAACACCCACACTCTAATAAGGGACCTGAAACTCGATCTTTGAAGTTCACTTAGCACCCGCACACACAAATATGAAAATAAGTACCTCAAGCAAGGCTTCCCACTCTATTGGTGGGACGATAGTAGTGTCATCAGAACTATTGGGGTGAGGAGGAGACACGACTCAGACCAGAGTACGTGTTTAACACACTCAAGGTCCTGGGTGTGATCCCCAGCACAGGAAAAAAAATGCCACCAAATCCATTTTTCTTCTCCCAAATCCATTTGAACAACAACAACAACAAACCCCTTTGGCTCACCATTGCATTCCAGTAGCTACCGATACACACACCCTAACAGTACACAGTAAATCCAAGCTGCACGAATCAACTTCTATGTTAAGAAGATATAACCCTACTGCAGACTTTCCAGGCATACTGTAAAACTCTTCTTCCCTTGTATAAAAAAAACAAAAAATGTGCAGGGCTGAATGTCCAGACCACACATATACCATGTGTGGCAGGCACCCTTAAAACAGGGGCTGTCTGTCCTCTGGAGGGGGACAACCCCGGGGCACTCACCAGCGACCGGTTGTAGATCTTCTCCCGAGAGTTGCTGCAGATGTTCCTGATCTCTTCCTCGGTAACTTCTTCCACAGGGCGGATTATATGCGGGAGGGTCATGGATCCAGGGCGACGGCTTCTGGGCATGTCGTCGTCCTGCAGAAGAAGCAGGAAATCGAGTTCCTCTCTGTAGCCCTAAATCTCAAGATGCTTCGTGTAAAACTTTTCACAGGAAATTCAGTCTGGGAAATCTTTCTGGCTCATGAAGAGAGGGGGCAGCCCGCATAATTTACTGTCAGGATAACTAGCCGGAAGCGTAGAAACAATTCTTACAAATATTGGGAAGTTGAAAATCTGGCTCTTGTCCGAGAACAAAATGAAGGACGCTTACGTAGCATTAATGGCTTAGGTAGCGTTGATGGCGTGGAGTGGCCTCAGGCTGTGTGTTCAATGCTAAGCTTCCCGAGGGGAAACAGGAGATATCATGGAGGAGGACTCACATTCATGTAGCCATCCATGGACTTCCTCCTCCTCACTAGCATGTATTTATCCTCTTCCTCTTCTTCCTCCTCCTCCTCTGTGGGCAGAGCGCCCAAAGACCCCAGGATCCGGGACCTTGACCTGGTAAGAGGCCGGGCTCTCCGTTCAGGGTTCTTTCTGGAAGCCACGCCTGGGAATGTGCGTCTTCTAGGGGACTTTGACTGGTGAAGGAAACACACAATACAGATCCACTTCTTAGTAGGGTATGACTTGACAAAGAAATTCTGTGTACTTTCTTTTACCTCAATATGTCTTAAAAAGACCGATTTTGAGCCAAGCGGTGGTCGCACACACACCTTTAATCCCAGCACTCAGAGGCTGGTGGATCTCAGTGAGCTTGAGGCCAGCCTGGTCTACAAAGTGAGTTCCAGGACAGCCAGGACTATGACACAGAAAAACCCTGTCTTGAAAAATCAAAAGCAAACAAAAACAAAACAAAACACAAGCAAAAACCCTATTTTGCATATAGCATGTAGGAAAAAAATATGCTGCTTGAGTACACAGAAACAAGTTATCAATCTTCCTTGCTGCTAGTATGGAGAGAACCCATCAAAAGGGGCATGGTCAAGGGTGGCAGAGGCAAAGCAGATCTCTGTGAGTTCAGGGCCAGCCTGGTCTACAAGAGTTAATTCCAGGACAGGCTCCAAAGCTACAGAGAAACCCTGTCTTGAAAAACCAAAGAAGAAAAAAATAAAAGGGCTGTTTCTAATGACCCCACACCCCCCCCCATACAAAAACAAGACTCTAAAATCTCAGAGATCTGTTCTGGGCGTGTCCAAAACAAGAGTTCAGGAAGAAGCACTTACACCTTTGGATCCGTGACCAGAGAGAGAATGTCTTCCGGAGAATATGCCAGGGAAGCTTTCTAATTCTGACATCAGCTTTGCAAGCTAAAGGGGGAGAAAGTAAACGGCAATTGTAACTGGTGACAAGAGGCAATTTGTGGAAATAATACTAGCCTATCCCTCAACCTTCTACTTAGTAAAAGCACTTGCTCTTGCCAAGGACCCGGGTTCAGTTCCAAGCGCCAACATGCTAACGCACAACCAGGCTTAGCTCCAGTTCCAGGGGATACAAAATGCCCTCTTCTGGCCTCCAAGGGCACTGCACGCATAGCAGAGCCCCTTCCCCCACGTAAATAAAAACAAATATAAACATTCAAAACACATCATTACGTCTTCACAGCTACATGCAAACACAGCGGTAGAAGAAACTCAACTGCTTAGAGAAAAGCCGGAAAGGGTTCCTTCGGGTGCATCCAAACACCTACCATTGCTTTGTTTTGCTTTATATTTAAAGCCCTCTTCTCCAGAAAGTTCATACCGTCTTCTTCCTCAGAGTCAGAATGGGAATCATTTGCAGAGTTCTCAGGGGGTTTTGAGGGGACAGCTTTTTTGTTGGCTGGCCCCCGCGGGTTTCGTGCTGGGAACTTCATGGCTACCCTGAGAGGTCCCGAGGGACGGCACTGACTTCGGGTCCTGCAGCCTTCCCTGTCCAACTGCAGTCTCTAGTCAACCAGAGAAAGGGAGTTGGTAAGGACCTGCTGACTGGCATACAAGCGAAACCAAAGACCACTACAAAATCCTTTTGGGGGGCGGGTAGCGGTGGCAGACGCCTTTAATCCCAGCACTCAGGGAGGCAGAGGCAGGTGGATCTCCATGAGTTTGAACACAGCCTGGCCTACAGAGTGAGTTCCAGGACAGTCAAAGCTACGTAGAGAAACACTGTCTCAAAAAAAAAACCAACAACAACAAAAAAAAAAAAAATCCATTTGGAATAAAAGACAAGGACAAATCAGCCGTAAGTGGACAGCAAGGATCATGGGTAACAAATCAAGACTTGAAAATGAATACAACGGAGAAGAGTTCCACTCGGTTGCTCGTCTCAGACACTGTCTTTACAGTCTTGAGACCTATGCTTCTGATTTTTTAAAACATGAAAACTCCTTCGGGCGGTAGTGGCACACACCTTTAATTCTAGCACTCGGGAAGCAGAGGCAGATGGATCTCTGTGAGTTCGAGACCAGCCTGGTCTAAAAGAGCTAGTTCCAGGACAGGCTCCAAAGCCACAGGGAAACCCTGTCTCGAAAAACCAAAAAAAAAAAACCTCCTGCCCTCTTCCCATTTCCTTAAAACCAATCCTTAGTCATTTTCATAAGGTCCTCTAGGAGCACCTATGCTCACCCACGAACATGGTTTCAATGCCTCCGATGGCAATAAATTATCTCCTAAACTGTCCATATCAAATTCATTTTTAATTGTGATTAAAATGCACATCACTATGTGCAGACCATTTCAAGATTTTTCTCTTCCCCAACTGAAACTTCAGGTTCGTTCAACAGTATGGTAGGTTGTGTATGGGTGTGTAAACTCTTCATGTAGGAACCCTGAGCTACACAGCGAGTTCTACACTACACTGCCAGATCCTGTCTCAAAAACAAGCAAATAAAGAATGTCTTGCCAGCCAGCTTGCCCTAGCGACCCTATCTCTGCCTTCTGAGAAGCTGGGATTACAGATGAGCCACTACACCCACTAAGCATTTATACATGGCAAGCAGAGTCATCTCCCCAGCCCCTCGAAAAACTGAATGGGCTGTGGATGTAGTTCAGCGGCAGGGTCTATGTTTAGCGTGTCTAAGGCCCTGGGTTTGCTGCGCAGTACCCACTAAGGATCCCCATGGGCAGCTTTCATTGTTCCCGGACAGAGGTCATGAAACAAAACTGTCATGAATTCTTAGCACTTTCAATCAGCCGCCACTTTCTTCATCACAAGTTAATACCTACAGAGAGTTAATGGACTGCCTAGGACAGTCAGGCCACAGACAAATGGGTCACACCCAGATCTGCACACTGTCCCCAGCCACCAACTGGGACGAAAGTCTTTGATTAGGGGAAGCATGCATTGTTACGGACGGTGATAAAATAGTCCCAGGGCCAGTGCTGTCCCTCACAGCAGTGTCACCCAATGGGTGGCCTGTGGGGACAGTTGTCAGAGACGGTGAAGATAGTAGCATGCAGGTGGTTGTAATATACACCCCGCTTCCTTAGGGAAAAGTCCAAGGCTGCTACACTCGCTCCAGCGTATGCGGGCCGGCGAAGCAGACCAGAGAGCAAACAAACACAGAAGCGGCAGAGGCCCTACTTGGTATCACCTACACGATGTCCTTGGCAGTTCTCAAGATGCAGGCACAGCTACAACTATGGAACCTGCCTTTGTCAGCTCTGGGCCAGCACTGGGCCGGGTACCTGCATCTACGTGCCGATGGAAGCAGTCTAGGACATATGCATTTCCTGTGATTAGGCCAGATCTGAGGCTAACAGCCATCGGGAGGCTAGCCAACCTTGTTGAACAAATTTCCAAGATTTGTGGAACCTTAAAAAAAAAGTCTAAGGCCTACAAAGAGGATATGAGTAAACATGGCTTTAAGAAGCGAAGAAAGCATTTGATCAGGGGAACAAGTCTGGCAGCTGAACTGACAGGAGAGCTGGAGGGAGGGTGATGATGGGGGGGGGGGATGGGAGGGTCAAAGAGCAAATCTCTCCAGCCTCTGCATGCACCTCACTTCTTGATACTGGTGAACTTCTCAAACTCACCATTCCATCCTGTATCTCACTCTCTGAAAAACCGCAAAATGATTCATCATCAGAGTCGGCATGAAAAATGCTGGCCAATTCGTTAGCGACATCTGGCCTTGGTTTCTGCAAAAATCCACAATGGCTCAATGCATCTCATACCTCACCCTTTGGAGAGCCGCAGGAAGATTATCAGAGCCCTCATAAAAAACATTAGCCAGTTCTCCACTGATATCTGACCTGAATTTAGGTTTCTGTGAAATAAATAAATGTGGTTGTAGATTTTTTTTTCTTCTTTCAAGAACCAATTTTCCATAAACCGTGCAGAGAGCAAATCACATTTACAAGTGCACTACAAGAGAATGGCTTTTGTTACAAAGAAAAACGTTTTTGAGGTTTACAAATGATTTCTGAGTTGTTACAGCGAGTCATCAGTCCTGTTGGGTTAGGCGACATTTCAAAAGGACACAACAAGCAGCTAATCTACCTCCAACAATTACTACCTAGAACCACAGCAAAGAGCGAGATGAAATTACAGCGCATGCCATATTTTCCTAGCGTCTGTACAGAAATGCAGGCAAAGCAAGCGGTTTTAATCGCGCACAAAGCATGTTGGGGCATTTGGAGCATCGCAGACTCAATTCTGTTTATTCTCAGGCCGCACTTACTGTGTTTGCAAAATTATCGGAAGCAAAGCTGTCACAACTGTCATCAGAGGAGGACGACGTTTCCATGGAAATCAGCTCCATATAGCTGACGTTCTTTGAGTCCTTCACTTTGAGAGCCTTTTGCTGCAAGGAGAAATGGCAACACTGTTGAGTGGTATGCTTCCTGCAGCAAGGACCACTAAAGACATCTTTCTCAGTCTGCAGAGGAGACAAACACATTGCTATTCCAGGCCCTACAGAGAAAGAATGAGATTGGCAATGGCTAACCCCCCTCCAATCAACTCAGGTCAAACTCTGAGAAAGGATCACTCCCGGAGAACATTTTAATGATATTTATCAAGTTATCCAAACATCTGCAGTACTTCTCTTCCCACCCTATAGTCCTAAGCATCAGCATTATATTCAGCCCCACTGAGTTTAATGCCAGCTCCCAAAATCCAACCTCATTTTTTTTCTGATTGAACTGTACTTCTCAAAGGAGATTTCGAAAGTGCAAGATGGCAGAGCAAGTTTTCTCCTTCAGCCAAAAACCAAGCTAATGAGGTCTTTTTATGTAGGCTTTGAGCGCTGCACTGTCATGCTAATTTCCCAAACTACAAAAATTGGGCAGGTCCTGTGCTTTAAGATGGCAGTCATCCAAACAGCCCCGTTCCAGTGAGGAGGGGTACGGAGGTGCTGCACGGCCCTTACAAATCAAGGATTATCAGCCCACAAACACATGGCCCAAGAAGCCAAGTTAGAGGGCAACTCATACTCAAAGTCCAGCTGAGCTCTCCATGACCGTCTTCATGCAGAGCCCTCTCACGGCTCCTTAGGCCTTGAAATGGTGTGTGTGTGTGTGTGTGTGTTTGTGTGTGTGTGTGTGTGTGTGTGTGTGTGTAGAGCCCAGTGGTAAGCATTTGCCTAGTAGGCAAAGTCCTGGGATCAATTCTCAGCCCATGGGGAAGAGGTGGTTTTTTTTAAGTTTTCATAAGGTAAAATTACTTGGAGATACAAAAATGCTCCACTCAGTCCCATTTACAGCCCTGTACTGTTCACTAGAAAATGTAACTTCACTGGTACAGAACTAGTTCTGCAGACCAGGCTGGCCTGGAACTCAAGAGATCCATCTGCCTCTGCCTCTGCCTCCCGAGTGCTGGGATCAATGGCGCACGCCACACCACCTGGCCAGATCTTATAGTCTTAAATAGATTCACGGAATAGCACTGAAAACTGGAAAGGCAAGCTGTTACCAGCTCCACAAGAGTGCCCAGATGCGTTAGGGGGAGAGAGAATGCCTAGATGTGGAGAGCTGGACTTCCTCACGAAATTCTGTCTCTCAGAGTCAATAAAATTATTTCCCAGCCGGGCGATGGTGGCGCACGCCTTTAATCCCAGCACTCGGGAGGCAGAGGCGGGCGGATCTCTGTGAGTTCGAGGCCAGCCTGGTCTACAGAGCTAGTTCCAGGACAGGCTCCAAAGCCACAGAGAAACCCTGTCTCGAAAAAAAAAAAAAAGATTATTTCCCAGATGATGGCAACCCAACCTCCCCTCATTCCATGGGGCGAATGGGTAAAGCTATAAAATATAGAAGCTGTATTTACAGTAAATGCTCGAGCCAGTGTGTTGTCTGGAGTCAAAAGGAAACCCAAAGTCTCTGCTCCGTTTTCCAGATGAGAAAGCCCAAGACAACACAACGCAAAACCCAAGAGATCCCCTAAAACAGCACCGCTCCTTAAATGACTTCGAGTCTCTTCACTTTTCTAATCAATCTATTTCATTAGCCCTCCATGTCAGCCAAGAAAACAGGCTAAGCTTTAACAAGCCACGGCAGGCCAAAAGTCATCCACCAGCCAAATATATCCTAGAGGGAAAAGGCACAGAAAAGCAGAGGAAATGGCCACGCCTGGGGTGAACTTTCTTGGCAGACATAACTCTAATTCCATTTATGGCGAGCGTTTCTTGGCGGCAGACTTGCTAGCGATGTTTGCTTAATATTTTGAAGCAAAGGTGGCATTATTACTATCACTTAAATCAGGAAAACTGACGGCAGACTTGCTAGCGATGTTTGCTTAATATTTTGAAGCAAAGGTGGCATTATTACTATCACTTAAATCAGGAAAACTGAAACTCGGAGGGGTGAAACCGATTCTTCCAGCCGGGTGCCCAAATGCTCATTCAGTCCAATTCCCCACGGGCGGAGATAATCGTAATGATAATGATCAAACCACGACCCCGCCTACTCACCCAGACCTCCCCAGAGGGTCCCGAACCTCTAATATTTATTTTAAGTCACTGTCTTCCTTTCCGCCCATCCCCCTCACTTTTCGACCCTCTTCAGGGCAGGACCTAAGTTCAGGCTTCCGTTGGAGCAAAAAAGTAACGTTCCACTCGGGGCAGTTCGCAGCTGCAGTGAGGTAGAAAAGGGGTGGGGAGGAGGGGACAAGGAAGCACACTTTAAACCGCCGTGATACACGGCTTGCACCGCCAGACCCTTGAACTGGGCTCAGTCACAGCCTAGGACTAAAACAATACCTTCCCCCACGTGCACAACCCAAGTTCTCAAGAGATGTTCACAAGGCCTTCAATCCTAAACCCACAGATCCAGAGTGGTTGAAGGGGCCTCAGAGCAGAGGAAGCGGGTTCCAGGGCCACCGGTGCACGCGTGAAAAGTCACGCACCCGTCGTGAGCAAGTAATGCAGAGCTAAGTCCCAGGGGACGGAAAGGCTGGGGATTCGTCCGCCGGACACCACCACCAGCCACCAGCGCCCCCCCCCCCCCGCGCCGCCTCCGGCGCGCACGTGTAGCACGAGCGCACCTACCGTAGGCTCCTCCAGCACTGCCAACCCCGTGCACGCCGCCGGCAGGCGCATCACCTTAGCCCAGAGTTATCCTGGGTGCAAAGATTATAAGAAAAGCAATCGTGACTTCCCCCAACCTGGCGACGAACAGAAGCACCGTGGGACAAGAGTGTGGCGCTCACCCGCGGAGTCGGAGGGAAGTGGCCCCTGCCCGCCGGCGTCCAGCCACCCACCAACTCCGCCCCAGTGCACCCGGCCGGGCCTCACCCGCGTGCGGCGAGCCTCCATGCTGGCGGCGGGTACCAAGCGGGGACAGGTCTTCGGGAGCCCAAAAGCACTTGCAGGCGGAGCAGAGGGAGCTCCGGGGCAGAGGAGGGGCGCGCACTCTGCCGCCGGAGGGGCGGGGCCGCCGACTTTCCCGCGCCGGCTCACAGGTCCTGCCAGCTAAGATGACTACTCTCTCAGCGTCCGTAGAGCCCAAGTCCCGGGGGGAAAAATACCGAAGCGGTTTCGACCATCGTAATCTCTAGTGTCCTCGGGAACTGCTGAATGCGCTTTGAAACATGGCATTTGGGGGACTTATTGCTGCCTTTTCTTTATGAAGCTGCGCGGTCCTGAGAAAGTGGCGCGAAAGTGACTGCCGTGGTCCTGGAACTGGCCCGCTGATTTGCAAGCGCCACGAGGGAGGGGAGGGCTGGCAAAGACTGCGTGCAGAGCCAACCCCGGCGTTCTCTTTTCTGCTGTGGTTTAATCTTTTAAAAATGGACAAATGTCAAAGAAGCCAGCAGCGACACCACCCACAACTAGCTGATTTATCCCGGGCGTAGCACCTCTTATCTAGCAAACCACACCATTATCTGTCTGAAGTCTTTAGCTGTGTTAAGTCTTGGTGCTTCCAGAAAGATTCTGAAGTCGACTGTTTGACCCTTGACTCATGGGTTTTAAAGTAGCAAACATTCCTTGCAGGTCCAAAAAGACTTACCTGGAGGGTAAAAGTCTTTAGAGATTTATCTTTCTGAGATACAAGCTGCTTCAGGTAAAATTGGAAACTACCCGGGTTAGTTTGAAAGAAGACCTGTTTTTCATAACCCTTCCTGTCAAACCAGCCACACCAATAAAATAAGTGAGGCTTCCCTCTTTTTGTTTTTTTTTTTCAAGACAGGGTTTCTCTAGCTTTGGAGCCTGTCCTGAAACTAGTTCTTGTAGACCAGGCTGTCTTTTTTTTTTTTTTTTTTTTTTTTTTTTTTTTTTTTTTTGGTTTTTCGAGACAGGGTTTCTCTGTGGTTTTGGAGCCTGTCCTGGAACTAGCTCTGTAGACCAGGCTGGTCTCGAACTCACAGAGACCAGGCTGTCTTAAAACTCACAGAGATCCGCCTCCCTCTGCCTTGCAAGTGCTGGGATAAAGAGTTCTGGGATTAAAGGCGGGAGCCACCATCTTCCAGACAGGCTTCCCTCTTTTAAAGGGCAAAAAAAAAAAAAAACACTCGCTTAAAGAAGAAAGAACCGAATAAACTGTGATGCCTTAAAAAAAAAAAAAAAAGCCTTTAATTATAATCATAGATTTAAAACAGTGCTTGAAGTGAAAGCATTTTCCCTCATTTCAAAACTTTCCTTTGGTATGATGCCACCACAGTCCATGGCTGTGAACAGAGCATGGAAACATGCGTGCATGTGCACATACAGTTTTCTCTAGATATTGACCATAAAACCTTATAAATAAATAACGTGGGAAGACAACGGATGGGAAGAAGCTGCCAAAAGGTCACCCTCCATCTGTGCAAGAGACAAAGAACTCCAGAATCAGCGTTTGGTTTGTTTAGCAAAATTCCTGGTAGCAGCCAGGTCCTCAATCAACATTTGTCGGTCAAATAAACAACTAAGTGAACGATGAGATAAAACTATCCTTCTGCAGTGTTCTTGTGAATATAGTTCTGTGCAAGTAAAACAGAACACGTGGGGTCACAGAATGAAGGGAACATCCAAGTCGCTTTGCCTGTTAAAGTTCTGATAAAAGCATTCTTAGTCTTTTTATTTATTTATTTATTTATCTGGAGACAGGGCTTCTCTGTGTAACAGCCCTGGCTGTCCTGGAACTACCTCTTGTAGATAAGACTGGCCTCAAACTCACAGAAATCCTCCTGCCTCTGCCTCCCGAGTTCTGGGATTAAAGGTGTGTGTCACTGTCACCCAACAGCATTCTTTATCTCAAATTTAGAAGTGGGGTAGTGGTGGTGGCAGCAGGTGGTGGGGCACACATTTAATCTGAGCACTTGGGAGGCAGAGGCAGGGCGATCTCTGTGAGTTCAAAGCCAGCCAGGTCTACAGAGCAAGTTCCATGACAGCTAGGACTATACAGAGAAACCCAGTCTCAAAAAGCCAAAAAATTTGGTTTACATGTTTCTTTTTTTGTTCCTTCTTTGTTTTTTTGTTTTGTTGTTGTTGTTTTTTGGTTTGGTTTGGTTTGGTTTGGTTTGGTTTTTCTAGACAGGGGTTCTCTGTATAGGCCTGGCTGTCCTGGAACTAGCTCTGTAGACCACACCCCAAACGCACAGAGATCTGCCTGCCTCTGCCTCCCAAGTGCTGAAATTTAAAGCATTCCCCACCACCTGGCTGGGTTTACAGGGTTTTGTTTTGTTTTGTTTGGGTAAAGTATCTTTTTGCGTCTTTTTTAAAGACTGCTAATCTTATTAGTGATCAGGAAAATGCACATGAGACATAGAAATATAATTTTGCTACCAGAGAGAAAAAGTTGCCTGCTGAGAACAAGCATTAAGTAAGAATAGATCAGTTCTTACAAAAACATTAGTACTGTGGATTCCACTTACTGGAGAACAACTCAAGAACAAAACCACTTCAAGACAGGTGCACTAGAGGAATGGTTTCTGCTGCAGGTTCAGACCTGTAGGTAGATTATGGCGTCAATTCATTGGGCTTCAACCAGCATATTTTCTTCTATTTTGGTGTGTGAGCTTGTAAATACATTAATTTAGTAATTATATTGTTATTGGCAAGACTAATTGATACAGTCTCTACTTAGAATTTGAAAATAGAGTCTATGGTGTTGTTGACAGTGTTGAAACAGCAACCTTTTAGGATCAGTTCAACTTGTTTCCCTGGATGGTCACTGGATTAGTGACTCCCCACTTACCTCTCCCTCCAGGCCCCTGCACCAACCCCACTCTGGCTCCCATGACCACAACAATTTCAACTACTTGGTAGATAGTGTTTGTTCTCCTACGTTCCTCTGTTTCTTTCTCAATGAAATAGAATGTGAGCACAGGAAGGGTGGGTATTGTTTCCTTGACGAAACAATTGTAATGTGCTTGTGTGTGTGTGTGCAGGCTTCACCATCAGGGGCTTTCAAGGCCCTGCCCCTAACAGTGTTGGAGGGCTAGTGCAGCAGGTGCTGTTCTGAGTACTGGGGATACGAGGGCCAGAGAGTTTACATTCTGATGGAGGAGCTGGAGTACACGAGAGAGTTTCTGGTGTAATCATTGTAAGAAAGATAAAAGCAAAGGGAAAAGCAGAAGGTAGGAAATAAAGGATGCTTACCGCTGTGGAAGTTATACAACCAGGTACTACGCAACCAGGAGCCTGAGCAGTCAGGGACGCCACAGGAAGAGAGGAGGTACTGGTTTCAGGCAGGTGGCATCTGGTCTCAAGGCTACAAAGCAGGAAACCCCGTCTGTACGACTGAGAATGAGAAAGAGAGAGAAAGTAGACATTTGCTAGACATTTGCAGCTTCCTAGCTATGAAAGAGCTCTGCCTTTATTCCAGGCATGATGGGAAGATGCTGATGGATTTACAGACTGGGGCCCCAATCTGATCCCATGGATGGTGTAGATGGAGGATTGGCCAGGAAGGGGTAAGAGCTGGGAGGCTTAAGATACTAATGGTCACTGTAGAGCACAGAGAAAGTGTTCAGATTTAAGAGACTTTATTTTGAAGTTGGAGCCCAGTTGGGCCAGAGGAATAGCGGGCTTGTTCTTATTATCAGGGCAAAATACTGCAAACAAGCTAAGTGACACTTGTGTTTGCGTGCCCTCCCTAAAACAAAAGTCTGACGTAAACATGGAGGTAGGGAGACGAAGGAGGAGAAATGTATTTGGCTCAGGCCTTCAGAAGGTCCCCATAGGACGGTGTGAGGAAGGCCACAGTGCCACAGACAGTGTGCATCTGTCTTAGCTGCGCTCTCCTTTCCCCTTTGGTTTCAGTAAAACCCCCAGTGTGTGCAATGAGGACCAGTTCCTTTTTAGTTAACCCTCTCTGGAGACACCAGAAGACACACTCAGGGTTGACAAGATTAACCACGGCCACCCCTCAAAAGAGATACGATTCTGGGAGAGAATAGTGGCACAGGCATATGATAGAATTCAAACAGTGGCTCCAAGCAATGGAGTACCAATTCGTGCATCCATGTGGCCAGCTCCTAACACAATGTTGAGCGAAAAAGGGAACTGCAAACCCGTCTGTAAGGGTTACCCCTAACGAAATTTTAATGGGAACCAGAGGAATAAGATAGATGTTCACCCTAAAGAGAGAAGGAAAGGAAGGCGTGGAGGAGGAGTGATTGGGACTCTTGGATCATGAGTGCAAAGAAGAAGAGGCGGGAGGGGGAAAGGGAGGAAAAGGGGAAGGAGGAGGCAGAGAAGACATGGCATCATTATCAGGCACATGCCCATTATCCTAGCTCTTGGGAAGGAGAGGCCAGAGGATCTATGCTCAAGGTCAGCCTAGCTCATAGACATAAACTGCATGGAGCAAATACGGCAGATTAATAAAAGAGATGAGTAAGAGTACCTTTATACTTTTAGTCTCTGGGATTTTTTACAGTACGAAACCTTTCATAATATTAAAATGTCAAGTTTTAGCCAGGCAGTGGTGGCACACTCCTTAATCCCAGCACCCAAGAAGCAGAGGCAGGGGATCTCTGTGAGTTCAAGGCCAGCCTAGCACAGAGCTAGTTCCAGGACAGGCTCCAAACTATACTGAGAAACCCTGTCTCAAAAAACAAACAAAGAACCCTTCAAGTTCTGAAAAATGTGTGCGTGTATTTTATGTCACTAAAGGCATGGCTAGACTTACATATGCATTTCCTTTACAGGGTCTGATGAGTGGGGATTCCACGTTACATCACGGTGCAAATCACACACTGGTGTGCCTTCATTTTGAATGGGAGGCTCCCGATGAACTAGTGTTGGGGAAAGATGAGGACTCAGACTTCCACAGCAGGAGAAAGGAATGTCGTTTCCCAAGCCTGACACAGACAGACAGCATCAGAGTGCTGGGAAACAGCAGGCATTCGGTAAGCACTTGCTACTAACTAAAATGATTGGAAGTGGACTTTTAAACCCGTGAAGCCTTCCAAGCGACCCACCTCCTGCGCAGGGCTTTGCCTTCCTTGGGTTATCATGCACTTTAAGGATGGCACTGGGCATTGTCTTCAAGCCTGTGGCTTGTCTTCCCCTTGCAGGAAGAATTCCACTGCCTCCTGTTTGAAACCCGAGAATGAGGCCCTAAGCCTTCAGCTACTATTATAATGAGGTGAACCAAAGTCAGACTTTAACTTACAGTGGTTGGATTTTGAACAAAGAGAACAACAAGGAGTAAAATATATCATTTTCAGATGAAATTTCAAAACAGTGTTGAAGTCTGAATGGATGCTGGCTCTACCTACCCAGTCCTCGGGTAGTAACACAATCCCAGGCGGCATTGGCGAGCAAACCTTTGAGTAGACCAGACGCACCTGGAGACAAAGGGCCCGACCCACAGTTTTTACTGTGTTGGTGGGTATGTCAGACCACACATCTCTACTTTCAATCACCCTTTAATTATAGATTTACCTCCCCTGTGTCCGCTTTCAGAATGCATAAAGGGAAAAACCCCTAATAGACCTTCTGGCTATGAAGGATAACTCAGTGGGAGGGCTCAGCCCCTTGCCACCCAGGGACTTCTGGTAGTTCACAGATATTTCCCTTGGATTGTACTGAAATGTTGGCTATTCATTCTAGGTCAACACTGTCTTACTAGGTCAGTTTGCTGACAACGGATACTTGATTACAGAATATTAAAGAAATGAATGAAAAGATGTGTATGTATCCATTCTTTCTTTTTTAAAGATTTATTTATTTATTATGGATACAGTGTTCTATCTGCATGTATGCCACCAGACCAGAAGAGGGCACCAGATCTCATTCTAGATGGTTGTGAGCCACCATGTGGTTGCTGGGAATTGAACTCAGGACTCTGGAAGAACAGGCAGTGCTCTTAACCTCTGAGCCATCTCTCCAGCCCCCGTGTGTATCCATTCTTTTTTTTCTTTTCTTTTCTTCTTTTTTTTTTTTTTTTTTGGATTTTTCGAGACAGGGTTTCTCTGTAGCTTTTGGTTCATGTCCTGGAACTAGCTCTTGTAGACCAGGCTGGCCTCGAACTCACAGACATCCGCCTGCCTCTGCCTCCCAAGTGCTGGGTTTAAAGGCGTGCGCCACCACCGCCCAGCCGGCCTTCCATTCTTATCAGGAATGAAATATATTTTCTTGGATGAATGTTTTCCATGGTGAACTGCAGGTGTTAGAACACTGCACTTTTTAAAACTGTATTCTGCGGATCTCTGTGAGTTCGAGGCCAGCCTGGTCTAGAAGAGCTAGTTCCAGGACAGGAACCAAAAAGCTACGGAGAAACCCTGTCTCGAAAATAAAAAAAAAAAAAAAAACCTGTATTCTGTGTGTGTCTTCAAATATTCAGTGTAAAGCTTAACTCTGATCAGTTCCATCCAGTCAGTTTCAACACTAAGGGACCTCAATTACAACTCAAACCTAATTCTGCCTCTCGGAGAAATAGAATATTTTTTTTAAACCTGTTTTGTTTGTTGTTTTCTTTTGTCTTTTGAGATAGGGTTTCCCTGTTTAGTCCTAGCTACCCTCGGTCTCACTATGTAGAGCAGGCTGGATTCAAACTCACAGAGGTCCTCTGCCTTCCCAGTTCTGGGATCAAAGCTGCACACACCACCACACTCCAGCTCTTCCCTATTACCTTTTGTTTGTTTGTTTTTGCAGTTGGGAAAATTTTTGGTTTTATTCCATGGACCTACTCTTTCAGTGTTAGCAATGGCTAGCAACAACTAAACCTCAACCAACAAATCTTAGTGGAATGCCTTCTTAATCCCTCCTCATAGGGAACAATGGTTTGTATGCTCTTAAACTGCCACCCATGGGCCACTTCTGGAGCAGCGCCTTCTCTCTCCTTCGTGGACCACGGGAGCAACCTTTCACATCCCTGCTCTAGTCCCTCACCTTGGTACCCTTCCAATCCCACACAGTAAATCAATTCATACTTGTCTTTCTTCTTCCAGCTTCGTGAGAGAGAAGAGTCTGGCATTGGCACCTGTGTGTGGCTGCCTGAGGTAACCTCTAGCCTCTAATATAGAGACTATTTCTTTCCAGAGACAAAGGCACTTTTAGATTACCTGCCCTGCCCCCATAACCGTCAGTACTACAGGAAATCTATGACAGCTTTGTCTTAAAAGAGGAACTCATTTGCAGTTGAGACTTCCTTATGAAAATGTAACATCTGTACCATTTTATTCTAAAGAAATGAAAACTATTTATTGACCACTGTTCACCATTATCCACAATAAAGTAAACAATATACAGTTGGATGATATTCATATATTAATATTACAAAACTATTTTTCTGGCTTCTGTTGAACCAGTAACACTGTGGGATTCCCCTGTGTATGCTGTGAATATGATTTATTACCATTGGTTAATAAAGAAGTTGCTTTGGGCCTATGGCAGCCCAGAATAGAGCAAGGCAGGAATTCCAAGCAGAGATAGAGGAGAAAAGAAGGCGGAGTCAGGGAAACACCATGTAGCTGCCTAAGGAGACAGACACCCTGGATCCATACCAGTAAACCACAGCCTCGTGCCAATAATGAAATAATGAAAATTAAAGAAGAGCCTACCAGTAAGGAATGAGACAGGTCAATGCTTTGTGTTACCAAATGATTGTGTTACCATAATCTGTCCATTTATGCCAGCAGGTGCTAGATTGCCGACATCTCTAACCATGATTCCATTTTCACAAACCTTCTTAGCATAAATCTTTTAGTATATATATGACATCTTTCTGTAAAGGAATAACTCACAGGAGGAAACTGTGCATGACCATTTAAGCCTTGGTTAGTGTGATGGTGAGTTTCTGTCAACTTGATACAAACTAGAGTCATGTAGTGTCTTAGTCAGGGCTATCATTACCGTAATGAAACACCATGACCAAAAGCAAATGGGGAAGGAAAGAGTTTATTTGGCTTATATGTCCACATTGTAGTCCATTATTGAAGGAAGTCAGGGCAAGAACTCAAACAGGGCAGGAGCCTGGAGGCAGGAGCTGATGCAGAGGCCTTTGATGGGTGCTACTAACTAGCTTGTTCCTCATGGCTTGCTCAGCCTGCTGTCTTAAAGAACCCAGGACCACAAGCCCAGAGAGGACACCACTCACAATGGACTGGGCCCTCCCCATTGATCACTCATTAAGAAAATGGTCTACATGGTTGCCTACTGTATTAGTTGGGGTTTTCTAAAGTAACAGAGCTATATACATTAAGGGGATTTATTAGAATGACTTTCAGGCGGTGGTTCAGCTAATCCAACAATGTGTGCCTATGTATGGAAGGTCCAAGAATCCAGTAATGTTCAGTCCACAAGGCTGTGTATTTCACTGGTCTTCAGTGTGCACTGGGATCCTGAAGAAGTAGGCTCTCACGCCAGTGAAGGAACGGACTTGTTTGCAAGGTGAGAACAAACAGGCAAAGATCAAAACTTCCTACTTTATGTCCTTATATATACTGCCAGCAGAAAGCATGGCCCAGATTAGAGGTGGGAATCTACCTCAAAAGATCTGGGTTAGCAGGAGGCAGAGGCAAGTGGATCGCTGTGAGGTTGAGGCCAGCCTGGTCTACCGAGTGAGTTCCGGGGCAGTTTTCTCAGTCTACAAAGAAAAACCCACAAAACCAAAACCAACAAACAAACAAAACAAAACAAACAAAAACCCCAAACCACCCCAAAAGATCTGGACTAAAGGTTGTCTTCCTGTCTCAAAGATCCTGATTGGAAGTGGACCTTCCTGCAAAAATCCCTAGCAGGGGCTGGAGAGATGGCTCAGCGGTTGGGAGCATTGCCTGCTCTTCCAAGGGTCCTGAGTTCAATTCCCGGCGACCACATGGTGGCTCACAACCATCTGAAATGAGATCTGATGCCCTCTTCTGGCCTGCGGGCAGACACACGGACGGAATGTTGTATACATAATAAATAAATAAATAAATAGTAAAAAAAAATCCCTAGCAGGTGCATCCGTCCATTTTGGGGTTTTAGTAAATTCCAGATATGGTCAAAGTTGACAACTAAGAGTAGCTATTACAACGACAGTCCAGTCTTATGGAGATAGTTTCTCAGTTGAGGTTTCCTCTTGTCTGATAGCTCTAGCTTGTGTCAAGCTGACTTACAACCAGCCAACACATAAAGGCATCCCAGCTGAGAAGATGCTTCCTTCAGATTGGCCTGGAGGGATATCTGTGGGGCATTTCTTGCTGAATGGCTGATGTGTGAGGACACAGCTTACTGTAGGTGGTCCTGAGCTGTAGGCATTTTCTTAATTAGTGAGCTCCATTTTGGGGGAAGGAATTCTAGTCAGTTTGTCCTTATAAAAAGCAATTGCAATTTGAGGACACTTCATGTATGCGCTTGCCAGCCCCAAGTTGGCCTTATTTGAATTCTTCCATTTCATGAGAAACATCAATTCTCCACAGCTGTCTGTGGCACCAGGGATTTGTTCAAGATCCTGACCTCCAGCCGGGTGGTGGTGACGCACGCCTTTAATCCCAGCACTTGGGAGGCAGAGGCAGGCGGATCTCTGTGAGTTCGAGATCAGCCTGGTCTACAAGAGCTAGTTCCAGGACAGGCTCCAAAACCACAGAGAAACCCTGTCTCGAAAAAAAACCAAAAAAAAAAAAAAAAAAAAAAAAAAAAAAAAAAAAAGATCCTGACCTCCAGCAAAGTCTGTTGGCTGTCAGCAGCTATTCTTTTCTTCTGTTTACTACTGTCAAAGTCACTGTCAGATAAAGATTCCCCGTCTGTTTCATCTTCACCAGCTTTTTGACAATTACGAAAAACAATTCGATTAATTACACATGTAGCTCCACCTAGATATACGTTGTGCAACAGTTTCCTGCCATAGTCAAACCTTCAGTCCCAAACCGACGAGATACAAAGTGAACAACTCAAAATAACTTCAGAAAGTCCCTGAAACTGACGAGATTCACCAGGCCCCTCTTACCCAAGAGTAAACAGGAAAAAATTCTGAGCGTTATTCTCAGACCACTAGGCTGCGAAGAACACTCTGAGACCAGATCAGCTGCCTGCAGTAAGCAGAAGTCAGCCAAGCTGTTTGGAAGGCACCTGCAAACCTGAGAAACCTGTTGAGCTGCCTTCAGGCTGTGCGGCTTGCTCCAGGTTCAGCTTTTGTGTGCTGGGTGGGCTGCGGTGATACAGCTGTTTTTGAGCCGATATTCCTCTTATAAGGAACCCCTCACCCTCCTCCTGTAAGTCACCCCAATAACACTCATAGGTTCATCAAGCTGGAGCTTGTCATACAATAATATAAAAATTATGGCAAGCAGAGCACCCAAATATAGCTGATTGTGGTGGAATACACCTATAACCACAGCCTAGGAGAGATTGCACTCCAGGCTAGCCTTAGCTACATAAATAAAACTTATCACAAATAATCGAACCCCAGAAGTTAGAGTCTGTATGGTTCTGCAATAATAAGTAATGGAAACAGAGAAGAGACTAATGGTTGACAAGGGCTAAGGCGCTGCTTCAGGCAGAAGGAAAGCAGATGCAAGAATAAAAACAAAACTTGAGGGACACTCCATCAGTGTCAGTCATGCAGTGATACTGTACTATTGTTATGCCCACATCACGGGACCCCCAAACAAGGCCACCACAGAGCCCGTTATCTGATGCAAACACACTAAAGTTTATTGATTTTTTTAGGCTAGCCTGGTTGGAGTTGCAACACAGGGGGTGGAGAAAAATGGCCCCAAGGCTTTAGGGTAGGGGATTTTTAAAGGGACAAACCACAAAGCAGGGTGGTACAAGCCTTGGCTTTTTAGGATAGGGTATGGGCATGCGATTTTTAAAGTCATTGGTTGGATACAGTGGAATTTTCAAAACAACAGTTTGATCTGATGCCCACAAGGACGTCTGAGTCTAGTGGATGCAAACAGATATTGTTTGGGTATCCTGATAGGGTCATTCTGACCAGTGCAGACATAGTGGGTGACTTTTTCTGGACTTGTTACGATATGATATATCATATGATAATGGTGTTATGATAATGGTGGTGATATTTCATCAGAGTCATATTATTACTTAAAAATTGAGAAACTTTGGAGTCTCAAGGTAGTAGCAGAATAGCAAGAGAAAGAACTCTGAAATGCCCAGGTAGCATAAAAAGTTTTGCTAGTACAGGCAGACAGCCAAGCTGCTTGCTATCTCCTGCGGCTGCAAGCTGAATTCCAAACCTCAAGCAGTTTGCAAGTTAACTCTTTCTTTCCCAGTGAATACAAGTAGGCCTAGGGTTCCAGGCAGAAAACGACATTTAGCTTCAAGCCTTAACAATAACAGTTAATGACCTGGTCCTCAAGTGGTAGGGATTGCATGAAAACAAAGGTTGTTTCAAGCTCTGACCTTGAATCAGCAACAACACCTGGGAAGATGACCTCGTGTATTTGTCTCTAGGGGCAACCTGCCTGCTCCTCCACATTATCTGGGAAATATTAAGGTTGTGGGAAACAACTAAACAGTAGTGAAATCTCTATAGTTTCTTCTGGCTGCATGAAGAGACTACAGTTATCTCAAAATGGAAGAGTTTAATTGTTTGAAATGAAGCAAATTGGGATATAGCTCAGTGGCAGTGTCTGCCTGTCACTTCCGTTCTCCAGCATTATATTATTATGTATTTTATCATTATATTATAAAATGATTACAAATATAATTATATGTAACATAGAGATTTTTAATTTAAATGATGTCTGTGTGTGTGTGTCTGTGTGTGTGTGTATGTGTGTGTGTGCGTGCATGTGCGCATGTGTGCATGTGTGTTCGTGCGTGTGTGAGTGTGTGTGTGTATGTCTGTTTGTGTGTGAGAAGCTGTCTGCAGAGACAAGAAGAGCATGTCAGATCCCCTGGAGCTGGACTTACAGGCTGTTATGGGCCACCAACATGGGCTCCCAGTATCTGAACCTGGGTCCCCTACAAGAGCAGTCTGTGCTGGTACCTACTGAGTCACTTCTCCAGTCCCGCTATTATTTTTTAAATGAAGCTAATATGCAATTCAAACCTAAAGGAAAAGCCTTCCTGAGCTCGCCCAGATTGCTAGAGGACTGTAAGACAACAGAGCAGGACAGAGATTCCAGCTGTTGGTGTCTGAGCTTGAGCCAGGCCCAGTTAACTTCCTGTTAAAGCCAACAGCTGGGACTCTTTGGGACACTAGAACACAATCCAGAGTCTCTAGGGTGTCTTGGATGAAAGTCCCAAATCCCTAGATATAGAAAAACGAAAAAGAAAATCCAATTTAACAGTCAATGCAGACTGACTTGAAATTTCTCTAGATGTTGAAAGTAAAAATGAAGGCTTTTAAAACATTAAAACTAAAAAAACCTAAAAACTAAAAATAAATAAATAAAACATTAAAACTATGGTTAAGGGGATGGAGAGATGGCTCAGTGGTTAAGAGCACAGACTGTTTCTCCAGGGGACCTGGGTTCAGTTCCCAGCACCCACATGGCAGCTCACAACCGTCTGTAACTCCAGGATCCAACACCCTCACACAGACACACATACAGGCAAAACACCAATAAAATAAAGTTTGAAAATAAACAAACAAGCCACGCTTAAGGGAAGAAAGGAAAATACAATAAATACACAAACAGGAGATGTTAGCACAGAGACCAAAGGTATAAAAAGGAATCTAGTGGAAATTCTGTGACCAGAAACACAGAGTAACTGAAACAGAATGAGGGGCTCATCAGATGGCTGGGGAGGATGCAAAAGTAAAGAATCCTAAAAGCAGATTGTTTGGAATTATCCAACCTGGAGGACAGAGGGAACGTGCTTGGCAATGTAGGAAAGAAAAGTAGCTTAGTGTCCTCTGCGTCCAGAGAAACCTATGAGTAATTAGAGACCCAAGAAGAAAGGGAAGTGAACGGAACAGAGGAGATATTTGAGGAGCCGTAACTAAAAATTTCCCAAGCTTACAGATGGAGGAAGCTTATTGAACCCCAAGCAGGATCAATACAAAGAAACCAAATCAGCAGTTTCAGGAAAATGTATGAAAACCAATTTTAAGTCTTAAAAGCAATTTTACTAAACGAATACATAACATACCCAGAGGTGACAACACAAATGGCTACCAGCTTCTTCAAATTCCTTGTCACTTAAGTGTTCTAAAGTCCATGTTCTAGGTGTCACTCAACTTTAGCAGGCCACCAGTCAGAAACGGCAGTTGTGCATACCCTCGGCAGATTTTTTTTTCCCGCCATTCCATCCTCCAAAATAGATCAAAGAGCCAGTTGCTCCATGGAGACTAACAAAAACCTAGTTGCTTAAGAAAATAAAGGTGTGCCTTTGTTGAATAAATATTGGCAGTAGGTTGTCATATCAACCCTTGAAAAGCCAAGGTAGGGAAGACAGGTAGAGGGGAGATCAGAAAAAAAAAAAACTACAGCTGATTAAATTGGATTATCATCCTGAGAGCCCCTTCTTCTAATCTCCGGTCAATGCTGTCTCTCTAGGGGTTTATTTTCTTTATATTCTTTGGCTAACAGAAGTGTTCGTTTTTCAGGTGATATTGACCTGGTCCAGGACTAGAGTCAAATAGCTTAAAAGAAAATTTTACAACTCTTTCAGCCTCAAGATCAATGTAGCAAAAAAGAAAGGTAACAATGGATACTTCTGAAATGGAAGAAGTTTTCATCAGAGACATTCATACAAATGAACTTAGAGAGGTATTTGAAAGTTATTCTCACAATGGTCAGAAATACAAAGCAAGAATCAAATGAAAAAACATAAATCAGAAGTGCAATTGAGCATTTTATACTGATTCTTACAAAAATGTAACAACCTGTAAGGATAAAAACATCTCAGGGGACCAAAGATAGACCCTCTTAGAATGGCTACATTCTCAACAACCTTTATAAGTTATAAGACCTGATTCTAACAATGGCACTGGACTGAAGGTCTCAAGCCTTTGAATTCTCAAGTCCACATTTCTTGTCCTGACTTCTCTTCCAAATTCTAGATTGTCTTCACCTCTGGCTGCACGTTCGGGGAAGAATGTTATCGAACAATGTTTTCCTAGCTTTGCTAGTTCACTCCTGTCTTGCTGTAACCATGTGACCCTTAGACGGTCATCTAACGGTCATTAAGTTTTAGTTGAGATATTTTTGTATACGTAAATTTTTGAAGTCATGGCTAAAAGTTAAAAATCCATAGAATTTTCCAGTAATAATATGGTGGAGAAATGCATAAAACATGATTAAGGGTTAGTTGCATGTTGCTGTCTTCTGAAGTCTGACTCCCATTCTGGCTTTGCTAACCAAAAAGAATCCAGTGATAAAGAGCATATGAACATCAGATTGAGACTTCCTTAATGTATTTAGGAAGACTTCTGTAGGATTAGAAGAGAAATTATGTTGCATAATTTTATGTCCACTTCACAGTAAACTAAAGTCATTTGATGGATGGGAACCTAAATTGAGACAATGCCTCCATAAGACTGGGCTGCAGGCAAGCCTGTAGGGCGATTTCTTAATTGGTGACTGATGAGGGAGGGCCCAGCCCATTGTGGGTAGTGCCATTCCATGGGCTGGTGGACAGGGTTCTATAAGAAAGCACACAGAACAATCTATTAGGAGCAAGCCTGTAAGCAGCACCCCTCCATGGCCTCTGTCTCCAGGGAGCTGGGATTAAAGGCGTGCGCCACCACCACTGGCCCCCAAAGTTACCTTATGCAGGTCTTTTGTCTCTCAACAAAGATGTAAAATATTGTAAGGCTTCAGAAATAAAAGAAGGAGGAAGGCAGGTTGGGGGCCAGGGGAACAGGAAAAACACACAGTCCTGTGGGTAGAGACCAGAGAGTTCTGGTGCTGGCAACAGTGCAATAAGAACTGCAGTAATTCTCCCATAGGAAACTGTAAGGAGCCGGACAGGATCGCCATTACAAGATGGCGCAGACATCCTGTCTTGTTGGAAATAAACAACTCCATATTTGACTATGCCTTTGGGAGCTGTGCGTTCCCCCGCTTCCCGCATGCGGGGTGGATAAGGGTCCTTGGGCCTATCCGATGCAGTCTGGTGTCAGCTGATGGTGGCAGCCAATCACAGGGCGACCCGTGTGCCAATTTCCTATATAAGCAGCTGCCTTAGTGCTCTGGGGCCCCTCGTTCCCTGCCCCTCGTTTCGTGCCTCTCGTTTCCTGCCTCTTGCTTCCTGCTCTCCCTCAACCAAGGGCACTCCAGTAAAGCGTGATCTGAGAAGAATCCTCGTGTGGTGGTCGTTCTTCCTCGCTGGTCGAGAAGTTCGCAGCAGGAAACAATCGTCAGTTCTAGACAAAGCTTCCCAGCTCTTCAAAGAATCCAGAGAGGGAACAGGGGGCAGAAACTGCAGACCTCTAGCCTCAGAAACAGGAACCACAGAGGCCAGCGGAATGCCGCATCTACCTCGCCCCTTCCCGCATGTACAGTATGGCAGGCAGAAGCCTCTGAAAACCCCATTTTAAGCGGTTAGAGACTGAGACCTCGGAGCTACAAGGCCTGACTTGAAACCTAGGGTGAACGCCCAGAAAAGGAGGAGCCACAGAGAAGGGGTTCCCCACATCTACAGCAAAACTGTCAAATAGTTTGTCCGCCTCTGAACTCTGCTTATTCACCGTGCCCAGTAGACAGGGAAAGTTGGAAGCTTGGAAGAACTGATCAGGCAAACCCGCTGTTGTCTACTGCCTTTGAGGGCTGCCACATTAAAGAGACCGAATAAACACCTTGGGTTTTAAGTAGGCCCACGGTGGTGATGGTGGTGGTGGGGACATCAATCAAGACTCTTAAACTTAGCCGGGCGGTGGTGGCGCACGCCTTTAATCCCAGCACTCGGGAGGCAGAGGCAGGCGGATCTCTGTGAGTTCGAGACCAGCCTGGTCTACAAGAGCTAGTTCCAGGACAGGCTCCAAAACCACAGAGAAACCCTGTCTCGAAAAACCAAAAAAAAAAAAAAAAAAAAAAAAAGACTCTTAAACTTGAGGTGGCCAGCCAGTAATTTGTTTATAGAACGGAAATCTTCAGAGAAACGTAACAAAAGCCAGAGTCCCCACAAAGTATCACTCGCAATGTTCAATAAAGCAGGAAGTAGCTAGCACATGGAAACAGGAGAATTCCACCTTACAGGCAAGGAAAAGGAACTATAAGGTAGAAGCGCACCTAGAGATGGCACATGTTCGAATTAGCCATCAAAGAATGCAGAGAAGTTGCTGGACGGAACACTATAAAGAAAGTCACAAGGAGCAAATGTGGGGGGATCTCAGCAGAGAAACAAACATGTAAGGAAGATTACACTGAGAAACTAAACCTGAGGACACAGTTGCAAAAATTGCTAGTTTACAGGATGCATTTAGGAATAGAGTTTGGCTTGCTAAATATGAAGAGAGCAATATAAACTAGTCTACCTTTATGATCAAGGCTTCTTATATGCAAATATCACAGTGGAGCCTATGGGTCTGAAAGAGTACAGCAACAGTACTGAAAACTAAAACAAGTTGCCAAGCGTCCTGAATCATACGTGACGTGATATCAAACAAACAGGCCCCCACCTGTATTTTGTGTATTTTGTGTCATCTCCTTTTCCCAAACCTGTCACTCTTTCTCATCCACTCTTGTCTGCTTTACTTCTCTCTCTTCTTCCCATCTGGGAATTTACATCCTCTGGGAATAATATGCAGAGAGCACGTGAGTTTTGCTATAAAGATGTTCATTGCAGCATTGTGTATAACTTGGAAACAGTCAAGCAATCTCAGTGCTCAGGACAGGGAATTCATTAAGAAGAGACAATAGGGTATAACTGAGAGTGAAAATGTCGCCCAATTTTCAACCACGCAAGGACGGGAGTGTAATATTTTAAAAATTTCAAGGCCAGGTACTGCGGTGCACATCTTTAATCCTAGTACTTAGGAGGCAAAGGCAGGAGTTGTGTGAGTTTGAAGTCAGCCTGGTCTACCTAGTGAGTTCCAGGCTAGCTAAGGCTACACAGTGAGGCCTATACTAGGGGAAAAATTCTATTAAAGAAAGTAATTGTATATACAGTCTGTTTAAACTCTTAGCTGGGGTCATAATTGTTTATTGGAGACATGAGAAGGGAGAGGAGGCCCTCACCCTGGCTCTCACTGAAGCCTCTTGCTAGCAGAGAAACGAGAATTCCAGCACTCTTAACTGCTTGAGGCATTTCTTCCCAGCTACAAAGGATGTTCTGGGAATCTCCCCAGAGACCTCTTTTTACAGGGACAGGACTTGCACTCACTAAAACCCTTGTGTAACCCTGGGGCTTCTGGTTTTACCTTATCAGATGATCACTTCCCTAAGATGTCTTCAGAGCCACCCTATAATCTTCCTTATCAAAAGCCAGCAAGCCAGCAAGCTTCCTAGCAACCAGATAAGATATAACTTGAAAGCCCAGAGAATGGTCTATAAGGTTAAGGCTAAGACATGAATGGAGCCATTGTGCCTCTTCCTCGAGCCCATCCCACAGTGGGACGTATCTTACGTTCTCTGTTCTCCCATGGGAAGCACTTGCCCACACTTGGATATGCCTTACTTTTTCTGGGCACCTCTTTGTCTCCTAAGCCTCACTGACTCCTAACTTTATAGCAGCTAGTCCAGGAATTCTTTTCAGGGTTGACACCTTGAATCAGTGACCAATGCTACAGCACCACATGCAGTCTCTGACAAAGTGTCCTCATCATCACTGTCTTGGGGAATGTGATCATTGGTAGACAGGAAGCGTCAGGAGGGCCTTCTGGCTCAAGCTCTTAGTGACCAAATGAGGTGGTTTTGTCTTTGGTGTTTCAATAAACTAGCAGTGAGATCTCAAGACACTTCCCTAGAGAGGTAAAATTTAGATGTGGTCTTTGAAGCATGGCCTCAGACTAAGTGGGGGTTGGGTGTGTGGAAAACATGGGCTTTAAGGGACATAGGTTTGGTCTTCAGCCCCATCTCTCAAACCCTCCCAGATGCTGGCACATGCAAACACCTGTGTTCCAGACAGAAGGTATACAGGAAGCAAAGGAGCAAGAATGAAGTCGGGAAACGCTCGTGCAAGCCCCTAGGTAAGTGTTAGACAGTAACTTGGACATGCCTGTCTCTCTGTGCAGCAAGTTTCAGCAAGCTGAGTTGGTTGTTTTTTTGTTTTTAACAGCTTTTGTATATGTGGGAACATCACTGGGTGGGGCTGAAATGAAGGTGGTGTAACCCTGGGCTGCAAAATAATAAGGGAGAACACATTCCAGCACCTGACTGGACTTTCTAGCCTCAGAACTTAGGGGCTAGCACTCTAGTTTATTAGAGACCCAATCAAGTTTGTTTGCTGGGAAGCTAACTTCCTGTTAACTGCCAGTTAGCTTCCAGTATTGCCTGTCAGGCAGAAATTGCTTTGGAGATTGTGTGCGGCCGATTCCCTTCACTATGACAATTGTGAGCGCGGTTTACTGATTTTCTGACAGTGGTTTTCATGAACCAGGGTCAAGCATGGAGGCAGTGTGCCACTCAATGGACTGATAGGTGTTGGAGTGGATCTCACTTTTATAATATTGATTGTATATTGTAATAGCTACTTGTATGCAGGGCTCTCACGGTACTAAGCAATTTAGCTTATGCGATGGGGTAGGTACTATTATTATCTTATTATGCTCTTCATGAAACCCGAAATGCAGTTTGGGTAGGTAATTGATCACAGTTTGAAAGTGTGAGTTGGGGGACTGGAGAGATGTCTCAGGCGTTTTAGGGCTGCCCTTCCAGAGGTTTTGAGTTCAATTCCCAGCAACCACAAGGTGACTCGCAACCATCTCTAGTGGGATCAGATGCCCTCTTCTGGCCTGCAGGCACACATGCAGAGCCCTCACCCATAAAATACAAATAAATCAAATAAAAAAAGAAAGCATGTGTCTGAGTTGGCGCTCAGATAATCTGGTTTGCCCTCATACCTGTGGTCCCCTGAGTTCCATCCTGAGTTTTTGTTCTTCGTGATAATGGCACCAAATTCAGAGCCTTGTGCATACAAAGCATGTGTTCTGCCACCGAACCTCTGCCAACCCCAGGAGTTTTATCTTTTTTTTTTTTGTATGTGTGTGCAAGACAAGTTCTGCTGTCAGCTCTTACTTGAGAGACAGCCTTTCTCTTGGATGTTGTTATTTGATGCTGTGTACTCCAGGCTAGCGGGCCTGAGCATCTGAAAATCTGAAAATCCTGTCTCTGCCCTACATCTCTCCTGAAGATTACAGGGGTGAACACAGCCTGGTGAAGCTTCTGCGGGCTGTATTTCCCAAACTGTGGCTGAACTCGGCCTTGTCCTGCGGTGACAGTGTGGTGAAGGAGAGCACAGTGATTGGACAAAAGACGAAAGTTAGGTTCCTCTGCATTCTAATTCGGATGGCTTTCTTGCTTTCCCTAACACCTCCTGGAAATTCTTTCCACATCTGGAAAGCGTAGATAAGGTGTCTTAACACAGGCAGCCCCTGGTAGCTCCCACATCTGAGGCTTGCTTGTTTAGCACCAATGACGGCCAGGCACTGTTCCATCTGATAGGTTTCCTGTTTGTCTGAGAAACTCCAGCTGTGTAAAAGTGATGGTCTTAGGTACCAGGGGCAGGATGTTTTCTTTGAGAGAACCCGGCTGAGGGAAACAGAGCTCGCAGCAGAACACGGTAGAATACAATGACCTCACAAGTATGCAAACTGGCTTTTATTGAGAACCAAATCACCACAGTCATATACCAAGGAAAATGAACCATCTCTCTTTAAGGACAACAACAAGCTCTCAAGATAATGACTAGACAAGTATCATTAATTCCTGGTGCCTGTAACAAGCACAATGGTCTGATACGGGGCCACCCTGCAGGAGCACTCAGCTGCTATTCAGCCTGAAAAACTGCCCTGCTAGAGAAACTCCAGCCAGACAAAGGCTCAGAAAAACAAAATGGTCAACAGAACAGAACTGAAAACAATGCAGGACTTGTGAGGTCCAATGACACACTGAGAAAACACTTGACACACAGTGACTGATTCTGATGATGGCCACTTCTGGGGCCGGGTGAGAATAAAGGCGGAGACCTCGGGAAGTGGCTACAGCCAGGTGATGGGGAGGCAAAGAGAAATCGTTTCTGGGTCTGAGTCTCCAAAACAAAGAGGTCTAAACAATAGAGATCTGTCACCATCTTCCTGTGGCTTCCACCATAGTTCACTGGGACCCAAGTACCCAGCAGGTAGATAAAAACAACAGTTTGGGTCTCAAGTAGCTCAGCAGCTTTCTTTACACCCCAGGGTCCTGCCCACCATCTGAAAATGAGAAAGGCTGAGCTAAATTACTATTGTCTAAAGTCAAACAACTTTATTTATTTATTTATTTATTTATTTTTGGTTTTCGAGACAGGGTTTTTCTGTGGCTTTGGAGCCTGTCCTGGAACTAGTTCTGTAGACCAGGCTGGTCTCGAACTCACAGAGATCCGCCTGCCTCTGCCTCCCGAGTGCTGGGATTAAAGGTGTGCGCCACCATCATCTGGCTTCGAACAACTTTTTAAATTATTTACTTATTTAGGTTTTTGCAAGACAGGGTTTCTTTGTGGAGCCCTGGCTGTCCTGGAACTCACGCTGTAGGCCAGGCTGGTCTTGAATTTACAGATCTCCCTGCCTCTGCCTCCTGATTGCTGGGATTAAAGAGGTATGCTACCACTGCTGGGCAATTTATTATATTCCTATAAAAGGAAGAACATGGGCTGGCAAGGTGGCTCAGCAGGTAGAGGTGTTTGCAGCCAAATCCAATGCCATGAGTTCAATCCCTGGGACTCACTTGGTAGAATTGTCATGGTATATACAACCTGCCCCCACCTTTGCATAAACAAATTAATAAATGTAATAAAAAATTTAAAGGAGTGTTTGGAAGAAAGAGATTATTACATTCTCTAAGTATTATTACTCTGGTTATAAATGTTTCTTAAACACCACCACTGAAAAGAATATAAGCGTCGTAATTTACAGTTGTCTTTCAATGTTTTACCGCCCTGATGAATCCATAAACTAAATGTAAACAAAATCAATGCCATTTCATCATGTTTTGAGACAAGGGCTTACTCTATAGTGTACTCCAGGCTGACTTTGAACTTAAGATCCTCCTGCCTCAATCTCAGTGGTAAATTATAGCCAGGAACTACCATATCTGGTGGTGTGAAGACTTCATGTCCTTTAGTATGTGTGCAGGATGTTTGATCACACTGTGTGAAGATGTGTTGCTGTTTTACCTCACCTGCCTAAGATACCTGATTGGTTTAATAAAGAGCTGAATGGCCAATAGCTAGGCTTGATAACAGGCAGGACTTCTGGGCAGAGATACGAACTCTGGGAAGAATCTGAGAGTGGGGGATTTGCCAATGAGATGTGGAGGAAGTTGGACATATGGTACTAAGGAAAAGTAATGATCCACAGGGTAGAATGTAGATTAATATAAACAATTTAAGTTCCAAGAACTAATTGGGAGCAAGCCTAGCCTAGTGTAGGAGGTCCTTCTGTTTGTGTGTTGTTTTCATTGGTTGAATAAAGAGACTGCCTTGGCCTTTTGATAGGACAGAACTTATGTGGGTGGAGTAGACAAAACAGAATTCTGGGAGGAAGAAAGCAGGGTCATATCTTTTGCAACCCTCTTGTCCTTTCCCTGTTGGCTACAACTGACAACTTAACTGCATCAGTGGAATAACACCAGAGCGAGGGCTTAGCATCCCAGGCACCTCAAATTCTGAGGCATTCTCTAGTCTTTGTGGGTCCTACCCTCTTATGGTTCTTCTTTTCTTCTAATTACTTTGGGTAAATAGCTAACCTCCTCAAGTGGAAAATGGAAACAATAATAGCATCTAATTCATAGGTTTGGGTGGTTAAACAAGGAAGGAATTTAGAACAGGCTTGGCACAATACAGTGAGTAAATGCTAACTATAATCAGAAGCACTACTTCTGTGAGTTTGAACAGGTACGGTGTCTCTTTCACTGGCAACCATGCAGCCCAGGGCCTGGCACATGCCAGGCAAATACTTTACCATTGAGTCACACCTCAGTCTAATGTCAAAGCCATTTTTAGGGTTCAAACCTTTGTCATAGATTAGGCTGCTGAAAAGGAACATTTCAGGGGCTGGAGAGATAGCTCAGTGGTTAAAAGCACTGGTTGCTCTTCCAAAGGACCCAGGTTTAATTCCCAGTATGCACATGGCAGCTCACAACTATCTATAACTCCTTTTTCCAGGGGATCTGACACCCTCACACAGATATACATGCAGGCAAAACACCAAAGCACATAAAATACAAATAATAAATAGATTAAAAAAGGAATGTTTGATTTGTTAATCCAAAGATTGGAGAAGAAAGACCAGACCCAAATCATACAGCCAAATTAATTAAAGGAGGCATTTTTATTTGTGTACATGGGATGCTCCCCATAAGATGGTGTTTGAGAAGTCAGCATTGGATGTGACGAAGACAAGGCTTTTTATAGCTCAGGGGTGGAGCTTTCCAAATGTAGATTTGGCAGGCAAAATAGGGGGGAAGCAGGAGCAGAACATAAGCATAACAAGTTAATCATAATGACCTCCTGAAACAAACACTTGATTGCAAGGTGGTCATAAGAACAGGCAGTCATAACAAGGTAACCATAGCAACCCTTCTGAAACAAAGGTAAGGTTGCAAGACAGTTATTAACTTTTTGAAACAAAGACATGACTGTCATTCCTGGAACAGGCAGTGCAGAACCATCTGTAGCTAGATTACAAGAAGGGCATAGTCTAATCCTTGAGAAACAGATTTAATCATAAACAGGAATGAACCTAGTTTGTCTTTATTATAAGATAGCTTTCAAGCCCAAGATGGAGGCAGGCTGGTTCTTCGATTTCTTATAGTTCTGGAGACTGAGAAATCCAAGTCCAGGGTACTAGCTCTTCCTGTTCTGTGTCCAAATGAACTATGCTCACATTTAACTTATAGATTGTGGAAAATGTAAAACAAGCAAAAGAGACAAAATTAAGATTCAAATTACAAAGGGGAATATGGAGACTATGGGTGTCCGTGGTAGTCAGCTTACAAAATGACCTTCCAAGGACTTTCACTGCCCGGTGTTTTCTTCCTTTGAGCCTGAACAAGGTTAACCTGTGCAAGCAGCAAGATAGTCCATAAAGAACTTGGAAAGGAGCAGGGCGGTGGTGGCGCACACCTTTAATCCCAGCACTCGGGAGGCAGAGGCAGGCGGATCTCTGTGAGTTCGAGACCAGCCTGGTCTACAGAGCTAGTTCCAGGAGAGGCTCCAAAGCTACAGAGAAACCCTGTCTCGAAAAACAAACAAACAAAAAAAAGAACTTGGCAAGGGTTCTGAAACCAAGCAAAAAATATAGTGTGTCTGTTCTTAGCCTCTTGGGTAGCTCTCTCCTAAGAATCCAGTCACTATACCACAAGTGCTTAGAGCTTGTGGAAAGACATACTCAAGGAGAAACTGAGGTATTTTGCCAACAACCAGTACCATTAGAGAGACCATCTTGAAAGCAGCTTCTCCTGCCTCCTTCATAGGAATGCAACTCGATCAACCCTCTATTGGTACTTCTTCAAAAATCTCAGAGCAGCCCAGCATGATGAGACATGTGCAGTGAGACATTCTAGAGGCTGAGGCAGGGGGATCACAAGTTCAAGGCCACTCTGGACTAAATTCAGTTCCAGGAGTGTAAGAAACAGCAAGACTGTGGTGGTTTGAAAGAAAATGGCCCCCAAAGAAAATGGCACTATTTGGAGGTGTGGCCTTGTTGGAGGAAGTGTGTCACTGTGGGGGCGGAGCTCGAGGTCTCTTTTGCTCAAGTTGCCTTCAGTGTGACTGTCAGTCAAATTCCTGTTGCCTGCAAGATATAGGACTCTCAGCTATTCCTCCAGCACCACATCTGCCTGCATGCCGTCATGCTCCCTGGCATGATAATAACGGACTGAACCTCCAAATTGTAAGCAAGTCTCTCATTTAAATGTTTTCCTTATAAGAGTCGCTGTGGTCATGGTGTCTTTTCACAGCAACAAAACAAAACAAAACAAAACCCTCTAAGACAAAGACCCTGTCTCAAAAAACAGAACCAGCCATCAAGGCCACTCCTGAATTTTTGACCCATAGAAACCATATGGGATCATAAAGATTTAAGTTATTCTTGGGGGACATTTGTTACACAGCAATCCAAAGCTATTACAAGGTCTGTAATAAAGATGTGATTGCTCCCGAGGGACATTTATATAACACAAAGGATTCTTAACCTTTCTTAGATGTATTCACGCACCAAAGCCTATCAAGAAGCCATTGTTTGTTAGCTGGAAGACATGCAAGGAGTTCAGAAACAAATGAAGCTGGCTGTTTTCAAGAAGATCAGAAGCTGGGGATCTGGGGTGGGGTGCAAGCTTTAAGTGCCCCTTGCAGATGTCACACCCCTGCTTTGATGTCACATTTTCCATCTGTGTTGATGTTTTGAGGACATCGACTTTGGCTGGGGCTGCGGTGGCTGGAGAGCCTGCTCATTCTTTCGGCTGTACAGTTGTTTGGTTTTAATAAGAGTGATCAATACCGTTAGTTTTCCCTTTAAATGCTAATGATGGCTTTAACACAGCAGATGCAGACATACAGTGTAAAGCAGATTAAAATTAGGCTCAAAATTAAATTGCTTACACATAGCAAAGGAGCTAGTTTGGACATCTTGATAATCAGGCACAACCAGCTGACAAATCTTGAATTGTCCTGATCAACATAAAACCTCCCCAGCCTCAGTGAGAATGGGCATTGTGAGGCCCTTAGAGTGGTCTTAGGACCTGGGACGGGTAAGGACAACTGCCAGGGGCAGGGTTTGTGCATAGTTCTGGGTACCATACACGCAGTATCTTTGTTCTTTGTCCCTCCTGTGACAGCAGTAACTGAAAGCCGGCACTCAGAGTGCTATGCTGAGTGTACGACTTCCAAACAAACATGAACCCAGTTTCCTCCAAGGCAAGGAGAAGCATTTTGGGAAAACCAGGCTGTTCTTTCCTGTGAAGGCCTCAGGACACCCAGAAGTCACTCCCATGGCCCAGAACATAACCAATGTCTCATCTTGGGGTTGTGTTCAGGGGCAGACTCGTGAGCAAGTTCTCAAGAGATGGATGTAGATGATATTAGAAAGGCAGCTGCTTTAACACTAGATCTACTTTTTGGTTTGGAGGCTCTATTAATGACACTCGATGAGTATGTAATCAGAACAAGAATTTAGAGGATTTGAAGGTCTGGTAGCCACGTTAGTTACCATTCCACACACTTAATAGATTGAGTATGTTTAAAAGCTCTGTTAGTGACCAAGATACAATAATTAATATAGTATAATATGTAACAATATACAATATATGATATGACCATGCATCTCACAGCCTAGCCATGCAAGCAAATGCAGACAGACCTGGGGAAAATTCCAATAGAGAGATCGATATATGTGACTGTGTTGCCAAGCAGGGCAGGACAGGGCGGCGGCTGGAGATCATGGAACACTCCCGACAGAGAGCAACCTTTCTGCTGCAGGCTCAGGCTGCCTGTGGAAGTGGGTTGGTGTACAAAGTTTCAAAGTTAACAGACAAAAGGGCGGCTAATTTGCGTGGCTGAATGGGATGCCTGAGTGAGTCCCTGAGGGCCTGAGGAAGTGCAACACAGAAGAGGGGCTAGAGCTTGGTCACATGATCACCACCACCACAGCTGTGTACTTTGCAGACCCAGTGGATCCCTATGTCCCTTTGGGTGGGCCTTGCTGGTGATTACTGTTCTGCTTATGTGAGCTTTGACAGAGGGTGGCCTTTGTGAAGGCTTTGCTCAAATCTTTTCTCTCAGCCGGACTCCGAGGGCTGAGAGAAACACAGCTGTTGGTAGGAAAGGGACTCCTCCGGTAGACTGAGTTATCAGGGCTGAACTTTAGCTGTGAACAGAGGTTGGAGAAGCCTCCAGTTTTGAACTGTGGTGGCTTGGCCAGGCATGACCACTGGTTAGGTAAGAGGGTGAGAAAGAAGCCACTGGCATGAGTAACTGGAAACTCTCTGCCGTGGGTTTGGCTCTTCATAAGGCAGTCGCAGAACTGGCAGGTGGACCAGAGGAGCTAGGCCTAGGCCTGAGCTCTCATCTCCTCGGGGCAGCCGGGACTCAAGGTAGTTCTTAAATTAAGGTAGTTCTTAAATTCAACAATAGCAAGACATTGTTTAAGGCTCCTAAAGTGCAGTCTCTGTAATTTCAGAATTAATTGATGCTCCATTCCGGACAAGTTCACACAACCAAGCCCTGGCAGCTCATGACATCAGTTTCTGGAGCCAGAGTTCCGGAGCATACCACATCTGTACCAACCTGTTGAGGTGGAAGACTCCGTGGAAGATGGCTCCAAGGAAGTTTATAAATTATTTTGGGACCTCTGCCTTGGAAGAGGCACAGTGGAATCAGAGTACTTTGAAGACGTTTCAGCCTTGCCATGTTGAACTCCTGGATATTCTGACCACTCTGTTCTGACCCCAGGATACTTTGATGCTGTTTTTATAGATAATTAGATCAGTTAGATAAATATTGAGCAATGGTCTTGTTAATACAAATACAGAGTAAATATTTTTATCTATTTAATTTCCTTTGTGGTATAACATATTGATCATTTCTCTGTGTGTGTGTGTGTGTTATGTATGTTGTGTGTGAATGAGTGAGGGCATGTACCTGACAAGGCATGAGCGTGGTGGTCAGAGGATAACATTCAACAGTCGGTCCTCACCTTCCACTTCATGTCAAGAAGTCTCTCATTTCTTTGCCTCCCCTTGTTCTCGAGGCTGGCCAGCCCTCGAGCTCCTGGGCCATTCGCTGCTTTTCACCTCATCGTGTGCACACCAAGTTTGCAGTGCTGTCTCACTGTCAGGCTTGAGCAGCAAGTGAGCCCTTTCCTTGGCTCTTTGATATTATCATTTTCCCTCGGAATGGGTTTTTCCCATGGGTTTAATATATAATTTAAAGTTTACAAGGAACATATTTTATGTAATTTGAAACTTTTGCTTCTACTTTGCCCAACTCCAACCAGGAGCTGGCTTTTGCGGGAAGTTCCTTAACCCAATTTCCTGCAGAAGCATTCCACCTCTGTACCAACTTGCTCAGGTAATATATATTGCAGAGAAGGGTATTAGGGAGCCGATAAACTGCTTTGGTACCACTGCACTGGGAAAGGTAGTGAAGGTAGAGTTCCCAGGTAGATTTTACTGACCTAAAGTTCACTCTCCATCATTGAAAGGACATTGTTGTTTAATTTTTCACATTCGCTGTTGAACCAGATGAAAACAATTATTGGTCTGCTCGCTTGTGAATGCACGTGTCCTGCTACGTGCTATACCTTAAGTTCTTACCTAGAAATTTTCCCGTCTGCCCTAACCTCAGCCTCTTCCAGCTAACACATTTCCTGACTGTTGGAAAATGATTCACTTTGTTGCTTGTTTTGAGAACTGAACCCAAGGCCTTCCGGATGCTAAGTATGTAACTAAACCCTAGGCTGCTATTTTTTTACATTTCTGTTTTACCAGTTATTTTGATGATACATGTCCTGTTAATTCTGTTCTGCTTTTAACTTACATTCGTCTTCTAACCTGGCAAATTATGTTTGATGAGTAAGCATCAGAGAGAGAGAGAGAGAGAGAGAGAGAGAGAGAGAGAGAGAGAGCCAAGCCAGAAAAGCACATCCAACTCTTCTGTTTCTTTACAACCCAAAACCAGACTGCAGCTGTTCTTGTTTTGATTTTGACTGGAAGCATCAATGCTGACAAGTATTTTTCCATGAGACATTACAAAGTGGTCAGTTTGTTGGGCTGCTGCAGTAACTTTTTTTGTATGCTCAACCACTGTACAAAAGAAGGCTGAGAACATGCCGTCACTTTAATGCCAGTTTGGATTTTCTAACTCGGGATCCACAAAAGCAAGATGGTGGCGAGGAGCACGACACCAACGGGTCATTTGCACAACACCTTTTAAAAGGGACGTGTCACCGCTTCCCCACACTGTGTATTTGCTGTACCGACTCACACTGCGCTTGCTGTTCCTTTCAGAGTGACTGATTCAAGACAGCATCCAGCTGTTTATCCAAAAATTCTCTAATAATGGACTGCCTATTTGGAAACAGCATATAAAGATAGCACTTTGCTCAAACACTTTTTGTTGCTGTTGTTCGAACATGAAGAAAGGCCATAGGGAAAAAAGAACTGGAGACAGGCTTGGCTTGATATAAAGGCAGGGAGAAGAGGAAGAGTAGGGGCTTTACGAGTTGGTCCGCCATGATGTACTGCATAACCACCAAAATGATCTTGATTTGCACACCCCTTGCTTTGCTTGTGAGTTAGTGCAGACGGTCAATAAAATTAAGTTGCCGAATCAATTTTGGGTCATGACATTTCCCTTGTCAATGAAAGTTATTTCCTACCGTCTCGACTTTGATGCTACAAGATCCTTGATGATCCCAGCAGACCCCATGTACTGCACTGGAGTGTGTACACATACAGTGAATCAGCCTGCTCTCTCTAACATAAGACGAGAATTCAACCCTATAGAACACCCATGACTCATCTGGAACCCCACGGGGCATCCAGAATCCCGGAGAGACCAAAGGGCACCTAGTGTTTAGTGCCAATGAGTACTGAAAAGAATCTTAGCATACCGAGGGTAACATTTATCTATGTAACGCACAACAGGTTTGTTGTCAACATGACTTTCTGATTTGCAAATCAGGAAGCATTTCACAGTGCTGTATTCTCATCCTCGTATTCTCGTGTATCACAAGCTTCCGGCTCTAGACTACACGCAGCCTCCTCTTAACTCCCTGCTGCTCCATGCCGACTGGCTGTAAGGCTGGGATTTATTGTCTTGCTCTAACAAGGCTAATGGTAATTTCCCTGGATTTTAGCCTGAGATGGTATATCCTGCTCCATCTGTTTTTTTTTTGTTTGTTTTTTTTTTTTTTTTTTTTTTTAGGTTTTTAGAGTTCTGACATCCCAAGGATGCTGTACGGACTGTTTCCCCCCTCCTTGCTCCTTCTTTGGTGAAGGTGGGAACTAACACCCAACCAGAGTCCCGGGAGCTCAGGAAAGGAAGCAGTCACAAATCTCCAGGCCATTCAGACCTTTTGTCTGATGAGCCTCAATAAATGAGACAAATACCATACAGTCAACATTAACTTTAACCATCTTTTTTATTACCTAAAAATGACAAGCCAAATCACTTCAGTTCTGACCACGACAGAAACATGAATATCTCACTAAAATAAATACTAACAGGGTTGAGATGAATTGGGCACAAAATTTAGGGAGGCATTTTAAAAATATCCCTCAACAATAAAGATGATATATTTTTTTTATCGCAGTAGTTAAATCAACGCAAAAAACTCACGATGAACAAAATATCCACATTTTAAATAAAGGATCAGCCACAGTGCCTTGCGGAGTATTCTTGGGACCTTAGATGAAAGGGAAAATAAGACATGTCCTGTTTTCATCTAGAAATTTGATATTTCCGTGGCCCACACTAGCTAGCTTTATCCTAGTCAAGTTGGCTAGGGAGAACCTGTCCAGCATGGAATTAATGGCACAGCCCTTCCTGTTTCAATATTAATTCAGGGTACGAAACATAGACAGTTATGGTCAGGTCTAATCGCCACCACTAGAAAACCAACGGCCATAATTGTGACCCTGCTTTGGTTGTCCTTTCAATTAAAAGGTGTTTCCTAGCCCCGAAACTAGTCTTTTTTGGTTTCTGGAATCTGAAGATGTCTTGTTACCAAAAGTCTATTGCACAAACCACAACAAAACCCGCTTGGAAAAGCCCATCTGATTCAAATCATCAAAAGTTCCTCCGCCCGCGGTAGATGCCCCGGGTTCTCTCCTTGCCACTCTTGGCCGGAAGTTGCCTGTGTGTCTTCTTCCGGTTCTCCACTTTAGTCCATCCCCCTTCGCTCACCCTGCTCTCCTCTTCGCCTCCTCTGGAGGCAGCCTCGGGGTGCAGAGGCATCCCGGGGATGGTCCTGGGCTCACGACGGTCATTCGGGTTCCTCTTGAAGTCAGGGGACTGATGAGTGTTCAGTGCTGGCTGGGGCACCCTGTAGTACTTTCCAGAATACCTTTCTCGTGAAGGTGCGGAATGCTGACTTTTGCCCCCGTACCTTCCCCTGGGGGAAGAGTTGAGGGATGCACTCCCGCGGCCGTATTTGTTTCTGCTGCGGTCTGAGTAGCGGCCCCTCTCGGAGGAGCTGTCGGTGTTGAGGCTGGAGAAGCCGCTGTCCCTGGAGTTGAGGTGCAGGGAGGAGAAGTTTTTGGTGAGCCCGTACTGCGTCGGGGAGGAGCTCCTGGAAGGGTAGATGGGTGTGATCTGCTGGTACTTGACGGGCGTCTGGGTGCGCCTCACCGCGGCGGCATAGGAATCTTGGTTGGCAAAGTATGAGAAGAAAGGGGACCCCAGGATGGGGTTGCTCTGGGAACGCTGTAGAGAAGTGTGGGATGCAATCTGCCGCAAGCGCAGAGTGTCTAACCACTGGCAGTCCGCACCTGCAGGGGAAATGGAAATGAGCATCTTCCATGCCACAAAACTGAATGCCTAATTCATAAGCCTGGCCCAGGAAATCAATCTCCGGGCTGCTTGGGGGGCGTGCCAAGCATTGCCATGCATGGAAGTGTCAGGCTAGGTATATAGACCTTTTTCTTTACTGCCACGAACCCTTGGGCAGACCGGTAAATTGTCATTAAGAATACATAATGTGGTTTTCTATTTCTGCTGCCGTGATTCTAACTGTATTAGGAATCTCATCTCCAAGGAATGATACAGTATCGCAGCACCATTTCCTAAACTGCCACTTCTCTACGGGTTTAGCTTCCAAGAGGCCTGAGTTTGGGCTCCTGTCTGCAGCCATGTGTGCCAAGGGAAGCTAGGCCTCTTCTGCCCACGACAGACATACAGTTGGCAGCAAAGGACATATTGCCGTTCCGTGCAAAGCAGAATTGGTGTGGGGTAGTCGCCTGGATTCCAGGAAGGCATTTCTACTAAATAGGAGAGGAGGTCAGGACTGACACCTGGTGCCTTCAGGGCATCACTTGTGTTTCCAGGGCAGCAGACTCAGCAGCGAGGCCGTGGGCAAAGCCAGTACAGCGAGGATGATGACAGGAAAGGAAGAGGCCATCCCTTAAGACTCCATAGTCAAACTTGCTTGTCGTATTGCATTCAGAGCCTATCACCTTTGGACTTTTAGCGATGGAAGGCAATACATTTTATTCATTTAAATCAGTGTTTGAGGGACCTCAGAGGGTTCCTTAAAATGCAGACTGCTGGTTCTAGACCTAGAACATCTGCTTCGGTACATCTAGAGATGGGTGGGAGGGTGAGCATCTCTGACAGGTTCACAGAGGACATTGCAGGACCAAACTGTGAGACCCCCTGAGATAAGCCAGGTGAAGCTGGGTTTTCTGTAAGTAATATATAGTAATGAAGCTGGGTTTTCTGTTACTGGCAGGCAAAATAGGGTGTGACTGATCTAGCAGGAGATCTGGAGTCTTCCCATCCCACTGGAAAAGTGAGTCAAAGGTGTGTGGAGGGAGACAGAAGGGAGAGACACAGGCTGAAAATTGAAGGAAGCCAGATGCAGCTTTTCAGAGGGAATCAGTCTGGAGCAAGTTCAGCCGGAAGTAGAAGGTGCTGACTTTTCCAGTGTACACTCTTCCAGGAAGAATAATTTACTGTTTCTTAAAGATCCTGCTTATAAGATGTAAAGGACATCTATTTGGGGTCTGGGCAGAGTCCTGTTTGGGGAAAGGAACGCCATTGTCACAATGGTAATGGCCTCACAACCCACCCCCAACCCCAGCCTTGTGCCCTGCTATCTGCCACCATCACGCCCTGGTGGTACAGTTCATTGGTTATGGGCGCATGCATGGAGGAAGTACTTCCGTCAGTGTTAGCACAGGGATCTGGAACTGAGAGTGATTAAAACAAATGTTTATTTGGTGACATGGTAGGATTTGAGTCATGTAAAACTTAGAAGTCATTGGAAGCCCTTTTGTGTAATACGAATTTGGAAATGGGAAGAACAGCCTCACAGAAGAGGAAATATAGGAGAACAGGATTCATGGGGGTGTTATTAGGATGAAACAGGATGGTAGTTATAAAACCCTATAGAAGTAAAACGTGCCCTACAAACAGGAGTGTTAGAAGTCGTCCTTTCCTCTTGGTCTCACTCTGAGAACACACTCTGTAGCCTCTGATGACCTTGACCTTGCACTGCTCTGCCTGCTTTACTACAGGGGTAAGCTGCCACGCCAGCTAAATGAAGTACGGAAAGGATCATAGCAGACATACCAGGCAACATACACAGACTTAAACATAAATGGGTTTAGAAGTAGTTGCACGAGAGGAGCATGGAGCCAGACCTACTGTGTAGAATAATCTCAGGAAAATAACAAACCCTGAAAAGCCTGACTGTGTGCTGTGCTTGTAGCTAAAGAGTACTGACAAAATGCCAAGCCTAACCTGGTGGTAAATGTTAGTATTCTGGCGCCCCTTGGAAACCTGGCAGTCATCCCTCTGCTTGGCAAGCAGTTCTGGCTGGACACAGGCGCAAGGGTCCCTTTAAGAGACAAACTCCACCCACTCTCAACTTCTCTTCCCAGGAGGCAAGCTAGTCTAGGTCTTTCTACCACTCTCTTCTCTCTTTCTTCCCTCTCTCCCCCCTCTCTGCCTCTCTGTCTCTCTCGGTCTCTGTGTTTCTTTCTCCCCTACCCTCCCAATACCCTCTTCTCAACAAACTCCACATTCACGCTCTCTCTGCATGGACTGTTCTGTCACCAGCTGCTGTCCCCACGTGCAGTGGGTCCTGCCAGGAGTCCCACTTGTGTGCCCCTATCTTTTTTGGTGTTGTTTTTCCAAACAGGGTTTCTCTGTTGCTTTGTTGCCTGCCCTGGAACTAGCTCTTGTAGACCAGGCTGGCCTCAAACTCACAGAGATCCACCTGCCTCTGCCTTCCGAGTGCTGGGATTAAAGGTGTGCGCCACGACAGCCCGGCTTGCGCCCTTATCTTAAAAGTAACACTGTACCCTGATGGTTATTTGCAAAACAGTGTAACCAAACCAACTCTGTTGACAAAGGTGGTCAGACCTGGCATGATGTCAAACAGTTTGCTGATGGCTTTTGAATGTTCTTCAGGATTCTGTCCACCCTGGCTGGTGGCTATTTAAGGATATTTGTCCTGCATGGCAAGTCAGGCCTTACAGTGGTCAATATAAGGGCCAGGCTGTCAGAATTCAGTGACACTTGCCACTGGGGACAGTAGGTTAGAGTCCTGTCTTTGTCTCTATGCCTGACAAAGAGCCCTCTGGTATGCTGTCACAAAAGTACTCTTCTCTTGGAGAGGAAGAAGTGCTGGCTAGTAAGGCTGCATCTCTGCTGTGCTTTGTGGGGCGTCTCATGGGTAAGAGGGAACTGCATACAACTTTGTATCTGAGCACCTTCAACATACTTGTGAGCTTGTCTTGGTCCTGGAGTTATTAGAGTTCCGAGCCTACAAGTAGGGAGTAAGAACCTTTGCTTGAGTTCACCAAATAATGACCAATTTCCTCACCAGTCAGCTGACCTTCAGTGCTTTTCAATATTTTTTAAATTACTATCACCATTATTTATCATGTACATTAAATTTTTTCTCTTTACTTTAAATTTCTCAGCAAAGAGAAATTTTCTCTTAAATTTTAAAAAACATGTATTTATTGTGTATGTGTGTGTGTGGGGGGGCAGCACATGCCATGAAGTCTGTGTAGAGACTAGAGAACCACATATAAGAAAGAGTCATTCAGGCTTGTGGGCCTTTGTATGCTGAGCTGTCTTGCGGAACCTGTCATCTCCGTTCCTACGTTACTCTTGTTTTGTTCATCCTTCTCTTCCCCTCCTCAGCTCCCTTCCTCCATCATTGCTGTGTTTTGTTACTGGTGTTCGAGACTCATGAAGTACTCGTGGCTAGAGATGTATCTGGGTTGGTAGTGTGTTTGCCTAGCGTACGGAAAGCCCTGACTCCATCCCCGGCACCCATCAAACTGCGCGTGGTGGCCCACGCCTATAATTCAGAGCCTGGAAAATCAGAAGTTCAAGGTCATTCTCAGCTATATGAAAACCATTCCAGGCCAGCCAGGGGCACACAAGACTCTGCCAGAATGAAAAAGCAAAGACAAGAAATACTGGTCACAGCGGTGGCTTTGTAGGAATGTTAGCTAGAAGACTTTTAGGAACTAAACAAGCAGATGTTTTTGCCATTGCAATGTAGCGAAACTACTTTCCATCATTTGAGTTATCCAGATATTAAATCTGGGCAATGTGCTCACATTTACATTTATGTCTACAAATATGACTCTCTAATCTATTTATAAAAACAATATTAATGGGTGAATATGATTAAAGTGCACTGTACATATGTATGATGTTCTCAAAACTTAAGACACACTTTGAAAAAGCAATATTAGAAAACTGAGAGGGAAGTACTGTTAGACAGCTGAGCCACACGCTGCCTGGCGCTCACCTCCGTGGTCATGGCATAGCTAACCTTCTGGACTCAGTCACACGCTGCCTGGCGCTCACCTCCGTGGTCATGGCATAGCTAACCTTCTGGACTCAGGCACACGCTGCCTGGCGCTCACCTCCGTGGTCATGGCATAGCTAACCTTCTGGACTGAGCCACACGCGGCCTGGCGCTCACCTCCGTGGTCATGGCATAGCTAACCTTCTGGACTGAGCCACACGCGGCCTGGCGCTCACCTCCGTGGTCATGGCATAGCTAACCTTCTGGACTCAGGCACACGTGGCCTGGCTCTCACCTCTGTGGTGGGCATAGCTAACCTTCTGGACTCAGCCACACGCAGCCTGGCGCTCACCTCTGTGGTGGGCATGGCATAGCTAACCTTCTGGACTCAGGCACACGCTGCCTGGCGCTCACCTCCGTGGTCATGGCATAGCTAACCTTCTGGACTCAGGCACACGCTGCCTGGCGCTCACCTCCGTGGTGGTCATGGCATAGCTAACCTTCTGGACTCAGGTGCACGTGGCCAGGCTCTCACCTCTGTGGTGGGCATGGCTAACCTTCTGGACTCAGGTGCACGCGCTGTGCTCCGACACTAACTTACTTGAGTCAGATCTGCTGCCAGGGTTGCCGTCCGAGTTGGAGAATAACGTCTGGATGGCAAGCTGGACCGCTTTCACTTCATCCTGAGGCTTCGTTCTACTCCACTGAATGCAGTGGACATGCTTGGTGAGTTTCGGAGATCTGACGTCACTCTGTTAAATCAGAGTTGAAATATATTTTCAGAGAGATATTTTATAATGTTAAATATAATTTAACAAATATAATTTAATTTTATTATTAAATATAAAATAAAGAAAATTTTAAATGGTAAAAGACATGAAACTTTAAATCTCTCTTAAACAAAAGTGCAAGGTATTGCTAACTGTTTTGTATTGTACAGAAGATCTTGATTTTTACAACACAATCAGGTTCCCTTTAAGGCTTAAAATGCCTCTACTGACTTCCTACTATGCTCATAGTGAGTTCTTACTGGGTGCCCGGATCTAACCTTGCCCACCCTTCTGGCTTCATCCTTGTTCTCTGTGTCCTAGGGACTTGCACTTGGCGTCCGTATTGCTCTTCTCTGACCACACAACCAACCATTTTCACCTCTCACTCTCTGACAGGGTTTATTTGTGGCTGGGTTATTTTCTACCCCTGTCGACAGGTAGTGCCAAATGTGTACATTTTAATAGTATGGGTTTTTTTAAAGGTTTATTTATTTATGTATGAGTGCTCTATCTGCACGTAGAACTTTATGCCAGAAGAGGGCATCAGATCCCACTACAGATGGCTGTGAGCCACCACGAGGGTGCTGGAAATTGAACACGGGACCTCTGGAAGAGCAGCTTTTAACCATCTCTCCAGCCCCCATGTTTTCTTTTCTTAATGTAACCTTTTCTTTCTTTTCATATAAAATTCATGGACTCCATTAATTTGGTGATAACAATAAACTCCCCAGAGTTGGGATGTGTGCTGGTCTTTTGAACAGTCACTGATCTTCTCTCCTGAACTCTTACTTCCAAATGAGTTCTACTCACTTTTAACATTATTAGATGGGATATACAAAGTGTTCAATCAATATCTAATAAAAGTATAGGAAAGGCATTATCCCCAATTCTATTGTGTTATCTTTCCTTCCTAATACTTCATTAGAGAAATCTCATTCATCTTTGCATATGCATGCCGGTATGTAATTTGCCTCCCAGTAAACCCACATACTAACGTGTAAGCACCCTGAGAGACCAGACAGATCCCGGCTCACTAACAGAGGGTGGAACTCCGCCTCTGTCTTCAGGAGCTTACCTCATACGTGACCGTGCACTCCACAGTCTGATCCTCCACTATCCCTAGAATCCACTTTTCCATTACAAACGGTGGCTGAAACACAGAAGTTAGGATAGCATAGTGTCAGAAGACAGCCGGTGCTGCAGAAGTTAGGATAGCATAGTGTCAGAAGACAGCCCGTGCTGCCGTGTTTCATAGAGGTCAGCTGTGCCACACACAATTTTCAAGCAGGGACAGAATACTAGATTATCATAAAATCATGCTGGCTTACAACATTCTTGTATTTTGGGCTTTACTATTTTTATACATTTGCAACCAATATCTTTGAGTGACTGAATGAATTAGTGCTTGTCCTACTGATGGGTAGGTGGTAAGTCCTGATTTCCCAGTTTTCTGTGTTTTTTTTTTTTTTTTTTTTGGTGGGGGAGATAGGGTCTGGCTGTATAGTCTTGGCTCAGAGTTAGTTGACGATCCTCCTGCCTCAGCCTCCCAAGTATTGGGATCATAGTTATACCACCATGTAGGTCCTCAATCCTCTCTGGGGTGATAAAACATGACTCCATCCTTTCAGTAGGTTGTTAATTCATGCTGCTGTTTGAAATGGTAGCCTAAAGCTTTGTCAACAGTAAGATAAAGCCATGACAACATGAGAGGTCCCAGAAGTATCTTCCAGAGGGTAGGCCGTAGCTTGCATAGTGTCTTTGACAATCAGTTTTCTATCTGCCAGGCTATTATGCCAGAGGCTTGTACCAATGAAGACAGCGTGGTGTTATTTTACCTTCAGATTAAGACAAAAGACTAATGAGGCCTATATTTTGGATCTTATGCTAATTCTGATGAAAATTATTTTTTTCATTTTTTTCTCTTTCTCTTATCCTTCCAGGTTGGGGCTATAAAACAATGGCTGTATATAAGTTGGGTATAGATTATAAAACAGATTTAACTGGGCTGGTTTTATATAAATTAAGACTGTTATTGCTTCTATTGTTTTTATAAGGTTCTGTAAATTTCGAATGACTTTTCCAGTTCTGTTTTTCCTGTAAGCCCCATTGATGTGTGTTGTTTTGCGCTGGCGCATAATGGCCGAAACAGCCAGTTCTACAAATGCATTTTTTTATATTTATTTATTATGTATATAATATTCTGTCTGTGTGTATTCCTGCAGGCCAGAAGAGGGCACCAGACCTCATTTCAGATGGTTGTGAGCCACCATGTGGTTGCTGGGAATTGAACTCAGGACTTTTGGAAGAGCAGGCAATGCTTTTAACCACTGAGCCATCTCTCCAGCCCCAATTGCATTGTTTTTGCACTGAGCAACTTCTTTCTTATGGCTACATCTTCTTAAGGACATAGAAGCAAGGGGACAACAGTGGCAACTAGAGAGGACAGAACTGGGACCCAGGGGAGAGCATCTATCCTTTCTAGACATCAAAATACATTATATCCCTACAACATAAGGAAACATTAAGCCAAATCATAGCCTTATGTTAAGGTAAGCAATACTATGGAAGTTATGTAGAGGGATCCAACAATGAATTCCATACTAGCCTCCTATGAATCTACTCAAGTTACAAGGACTCGGTCATTTAACCATCTTACGTCTGTGCAGAGAACACACAAGTCAAATGCCATGGCTTTGTAGACTCATTTTGTTTCCTACTTATGTCTGTAGTCTAGTTCTTTGCAAAAAGCTTTATTTTTCCACTGAAATTCAGTGCACAGTTAGGTTAGTCATGGGCCAGCGCTGATGGTTACTTGAGGTCAGGATGACCGTCCTACTGACACTCTACCTACCACGCAAATTTTATGCTTTTTGTTTTCTAGTGTGGCTGGGAAAAAAACTGAATTCTTTCCATTCTGAGGAGTAACTTAAGCATTTCTACTGGATTTTCTTGGGGTTCCAGTGACTCTGGACTAGTAACAAGCCCTCCAACCACTCTAGGAACTTCTGGTGTGAACTCGGAGAAGCTGAAAGGCAGCAACATGTGTCCCCCAAACAACCTTATCTCAGTCCTAGAAACCGACTAGAGCAGCCTGGGGATACGGCTCAGGGGTGGAGCCGGGGATACGGCTCAGGGGTGGAGCCATTGTCCAGCCTGCCTATCACCAGCAGCGAAGGGGAAACAAATGAGGTCTTCATCATCACAAGTTTTTTTTTTTCAAAGTTTAACTCAATCCAGTTTGAAGTAAATATTTTCATTGATAGCATTCTCTTTAATAAATGGTAAAGTATCAAGAAATGTAGGATTAAAAAAAAAACTTAAATGATACTTTTTTTGTTTGCAGTGCTTTTCAGTTCACACAGCATAAGTGGAATTTTAACACAAAAAATTATTCTCTCAATCTGCTAAATAAAATGTGTCTTTCAAGAGCTAGCCCGAAGCTGAGCTGATGTGAGCATCCAGAAACACAAAAGCCCACTGCTGGGGCATTTTAATGTCTTTGTTTGATATCTGCGAATTCAAAAAAGCTTTTAAGCTGTAAATAGAACCTTACCTTTGTCATCTTTAAAATCTCGGCATCAGGGAGGCTTGTGTTGAAAGTCACGTCTTTTATGTAAGTTATTGCGATTTCGTCCCCATCCATCTCCATATACATTTTCCATTTACAGTCCTGGAATTAAGAGTAAAATTATACAATCGAGAGAGTGAAACAATTTTATTTTCATTTTAGTGTTTTATAACACACAAAGTATTCTGAATGAAGTAGTGTGGGAGTGTTTCATTTTTCCTCTTTCAAAAGAAGACATGAAATTAGCCCCTTTTGTACATCTAATAACCCCAGTTAGTGCAGCTTTGAGACGACATTTGTCAGTTGAGGGGTTTTGTTGGAGGAGTCACAAACCCAGAATTCTAAAGGGGCCAGGCAGAATACAAGTTTGAGTAAACCTGTGCAGTTACGTTATGGAGCCTTAAGATGGAACCTCTCACAACAGATCTATATAGTGTACATATTAAATATCACAATGACATTTTAATTTTATCATTCATATAAAAATCTTATTCCTCCTTTTCCTTTTTTTTTTTTTTTTTTTACTGTGTTGCCCTCTTGATCTGCCTTCCTCCATTTTCCAGAACTGATAATGGTGTGGGCTGAAGACACAGCTCACCGTCCTCTCGGTGAGGACAGGAACACTGCAGATGGGATTACTTATGGTAGCTGACAGCTGAGCAATTATGGGAGGCACAGGGATCCTGGAAGTCTGGGCAGTCGCCCTAAAGACATAGTCACTGCCCAGCCTCCATGATTGTTCCCACGAAGGAATATGAGTCCAGTTTTGCTTGGGCCTTCAATGTTTCATGAAAGCTAGAAATTTGGATTCTTGTGTGCAGCTACTTCATTTTTAATGATGGTATATCAAAATTAGAACATTACTATGATATAGTTCTGTATATCATTGGTCAATTCAAACCACAGGGAGTTACTATCACACACCAGTGGAGTGCCTAAGGCTGATACCATCAAATGTTGGTTAGGGTTTGAAGCTACTGGAACTCCCATGCTCTGCTGCAAACATATAAACAGTATAATCACTTCAGAAAACCTTTTGGCAGTTTATTACAGAAGTAAACACACACACATGACTAAGAAATTTTACTTGTAGAGGTCTTTAACACATGGAAATGGAAAAGGGTTTGTGTACTTTCTTAGAAGCTTTATTTTAATAGCTGGTACAGTGATTAATGTTAATTAAAAAGGGAATAGAATTACTGCATATACCTAGAATGGACAGTACGGAAATTGCTGGTACACTCAGGAACATGCATGCATCTGAGAACACAGTGAGTGAAGGGAGAAAGAACCTGAGGGTGAGGGCACTTTGCCCTCAACAACGTTCCTCTGGGATGGTGAGTATGAGAGAACTTTCTGGAAATGGTAGGGATCTTTTGACAGAGCTTAGGGTAACATAAGGGTATGTGCATACTCGTCAAAACCAGTATACATAAGCTCTATATTTCTTATTGAATCCTAGTGAGTTCTTTTGGAATGTACTATGAAGTCAGTATTGCTCAGACAGCTGGAGAGATAGATGAGTGATAAACGAAGTAAGCAGAATAAAATGTTAATAGTTAGGTCAATACAAAAAAACACTAGTGTATAAAGAATTTAGCAATAAAACATTACATGTGTATGTAATTCAGATTCTACCTCTGGACTATAAATTGACAATCTCTCTTGCATTTTTTTCCCAAGTCAGGGGTTCTCTGTAACTTTGGAGCCTGTTCTGGAACTAGCTCTTGTAGACCAGGCTGGCCTCGAATTCAGAGACCCGCCTGCCTCTGCCTCCTGAGTGCTGGGATTAAAGGTGTGCACCACCACCACTTTGCAGTCTCTAGCATTTTTTGCGGAGCCAAGGGTTGCTGGCTGCTTAGACCATGTTATTTTATTTGGCATTCATAATAAGCCTTAATAAGAATCCATAATAACTCATAAATATCCAAGTCAGGTTTCTTTCCCCTTTTAAATCAGTGAGGAAAATGAGGCCCAGACAGATGAAAGAGTTTTCCTGATGGAAAACTTGACCAGTGGTGGTAGAGATGGATGGGACTCCATCTGGGAAAGGTGGCTGAGGGGACACCAGTGGGGAAGGCAGTAGAGGGGGACCGAGCTCACTGCTGGTTCTGCTCGAGAAAAGGATTCATGTATCCCAGGCTGGCCTCAAACCTAGTGCTGGCAGCACAAGGCCGGCTCAGTAAATAGAAGGACTATGTTATTAGCTTCTTCCATAAATGGAACATGTACAACTAATTTGGTCCTCCCCTGCGCCAACATGTCTCAATACAGCCTTGTTAATAAGACCCAGATGTCTGGAAGTACAGTGGCTATTAAATGTGATTGACAGCCAGAGAGTCTCATTTTTGGTCAAGGTAAGGCGCACAGAAAGACGAGCTAATTTGACTGCGATCACAGAGGTAGCTAATGGCCAGCTGAGTTTGGACTTGAATTAGTGTAGTCTCTTTTGGTGCTGTGAAGAGCCCGTCTCCTGTGTTCATTTTTCCATCACTCTGATAAATATATGATATAATCAACGTATAAAAAGGTTTGTTTTGTCTCACAGAATTGGAGGGTTTTCATTCATAATCATTTGGCCATTGCCTTGGGGCCCATAGTAGGGGCGGTGCCTCATAGTGGGAGCTATGTCCTGACCAGGAAGTACAAGAGAGGTTGAGAGTACGCCCCCCGTGACTTAAGCCCCCACTAGGACAGCTCATTAAAGGTTCCACCACCTCCCAATAGCTCTAAGCCGAGGACCAATCCCTTCAGACATGGCTTCATTCCAGATTTAAGCCACAGCGTTTGCTCTCTGAGTCCTGAACTTTTCCCTGTTAACCAGTTAGTACTGGACAAACATCGGTATGAGGACGTTCCGTCCTACAAAGAGAGAGTTGGGGCAAAACTGCAGACAGCCCAGGTTCTCCTGGTTAATCCATCGTCAGGACCCTATCTCCACGAGGTTCAACATAGCCAGTTTCACTCCATCACTGCAGCAGGTATTGTTGGAAGTGCATATAGTACTACTGGAACCACTGAGCTCCATGCCCAGCTGGCAGTGAACCATCCAAACCAGAAACAACCGGCTTGTCTTGTTGCAGATGCAAAGACAAGGCAGGCCACAATTACCCTGGATCTTAATTTCTTTTTTTTTTAAGGGTTATAAATTTAAGCATTTTCATGTAGCATTTTAAATTGTTTTTATTGAGCTATATATTTTTTCCACTCCCCTTCCTTCCTCTCCCCTCCTCTCCTACCCTCTCTCATGTTCCCTGTGCTCCCAGTTTACTCAGGAGATCTTGTCTTTTTCTACTTTGCATGTAGATTAGATCCATGTATGTATTTCCTAGGGTCCTCTTTGTTGTCTCTGGATTTTAACTTCAAACCTAGATTCCTACCCAGGATGACTGCACATGACAGGAAGGATCATCCTGGTGTGCCTTTCTAGAGAGAATCACCCTGGCCCACAGGGAGATAAGAGCCCAGCTTAGCAGAGGGCTGAGCACAGGAACTGTTTATGCTGGAACTCTGGGACTTGGGGCAGCAAACATCGTCCTTGCAATTGTCCATCAACTAGCAGGTGCACTGCTCTGCTGGTCTGTAGGAGAAATGTGGCATCCTGTTGGGGAGAGGGCAAGTTTTGCATTTGGAATGTGACAAACCGGAGAATTCTTCTCGCCGCTCAGGACACGGACACTTCTCTGATCACCTGTTGAGACACCTGGACAATTCTAGGAGCCCGTGTGTGCCTGATGGAGGATGAGAAAGCATCCCAACTAACTGCTTCAGGATCACCAATTATGTGGAAGCATTTCATGAATTAAGATTCTAGGCCAATTAAAACGGTGATTCTTGCCCCGTGGAGATAAAATCCTAAACAACACGCAGTTGATGCTAACTGAAGTATCTCTTTGTGAGAGCTCACTGTTACCCACTTTGTGAGCTGCTTACAGGTCCTTGGAGTTCCAAACTAGCTGAAATGATCAAACACAGACAAAGAAGGAGGGCGGAAGGAATGGAAGAAAAGAGAATAGTAGAGATGATGGTAGCTTTTCTAAATAGGAGAAAACCCAATATTAAAATAGCACAAGCATACCAAACTTCAAAGTTCTGGGAATTCAGAGGCAATATGTTGTTGTTAAACATACATTTTCCCCTACCAAATTAATTGGTGCCATCAACACCATAGATTAATCGTCAACAGTAAAAATCCAGTATCATTCTGGATGCTTCAGAGAGAAAGTGGCCCCCAGGCTTTTCCAGATTACCTTTTCCTAAGAAAACAGACATTTAGAATCAACGTGCTTTCCCACCAAGGTACGATCTGCATGTAGTGAGAACACAGGTTTTTATCTGTAGAGGTCACAGAGTTGGACTCGTATCTACTATACCCATGTAGCCAAAAAAGCCAGTAAGGCATCTCCAGTCCTCTAAAATTTCCCTTGCCCCAGCATGCCCGCTTCCCACCAGCCGGAAGCCGCCACCATTTCCATTTATGTTGCACAGATTCAACGTTATGCGGCCACTGCATTCCTTGGGCATCGTGGTTTCAAGATCTATTTAGGCTATGTAACCCTTATGGTCTACGCTGTTCTAGAGAACACAGTTCCCATTTTATGGATGAAGAAATTGAGGCTTGGATACTGGAGAAATACAGCCAGCCTCGTGGAACAGGAATTTGTGTCCTAGATACATCAAGTTGAATCTTAGAGGCACTGGCTTCCAAAACCCCCCACCTGCTCCGCGCTTTGCATAAATGGAGAAAAATAAAAAAATCACCCACTGAGGAAGTGCTTTAAAATATAAACTCGAGGGGTCAGAAGAAACTTCCTGAGAAACCCGAGCAGGGAGAGAGAGATGCAGTCATAGCAACTGACTGACTTTTGCGGAGTGTAAGAAGCAATCCCAGATGAAAACAAAACCCACAAAAATAATCTTGGTCAGGGCTGTCTAAAAAGTAGGGGGGATGCTGCTGATGGGGGCCTCTGAAGGCGCCCTTACATGTGTCACCATTATCCAGCTCAGCTGCCGGAACCTGCTGTGCCGAAGGCAGGAGAGTGGCACGTCCCAGGAAAGCACCTGGGTTATTTATCATTAAGTATAACCCCGCCACACTGTATTTTATTACGCTGTCTTTGGAAGGGAGATAATACAAGTATGGTTAATTTGCTTCTCTTCTCTATCCATACAGTGTCATGACCCATTGCGGCTTTGTCCCAGGAAATTGTTTTTTTTTTCAACCCCAAAGAAATCCACAAGAAAGTCCCCCTAAAAATTCCATTAATAACCTCTTTCAGCCGCGTATAGGTTGCAGGGTCTGGAACTAAGAATGTTTTAATCTCCCCAGCAAAACAATGTCTCATAATGATGTACAGGACTATTGCCGCACTGATGAAGAATCATACATAATTCAGCACCTTTCCCTTTGGCACAACTGTGATATCCTCATTAGCCGTGGCTCACAGTGTCTGTCAGATGGTGTCCATGCGAACGCAGGCATTATATTGTCTTTGAGATGTGCAGCTGCTTCCATGACACTGCCAGTATATAAAAACATGACGCCAGTTTGTTTTATTTAGTGCTAAACCTTCCAGTTTGTAAAAACAAGGCTGACACGGAGCCTGACATGAGGCAGTGGAAATAATTAGCTCCCATTTTCTCAGCCCCCGATCTCCTTCTCCCTGCTGTGTTCTCTTTCCACTAAACCACCACATGTCAGTCGAAATGGGAGGCAATTAGTGGGCTCATTTCAGTCCCCACAACTGTGCTGAAAAGAAAGTATTTATGATGGCACAATGAACAGCTGAAAGATTAAATAACATTTGCCTTTTGAAAAGAAAATGACTTCTAGCTAAATGGGCAATTTTTGATTATTCTCAAACAAGCTTAGAGTAGTTGGTTTTTTAAAATACAAGAAAGGAAAATGAGTCATTTTTAGGTGAAAGAATCAAATAAAACTTGACACAGTAATGCAAATAACTGATGTTTTATTGCAAAATATGTAAATGTGTTATACCCTTAACAATGGCTTGTGTCTAAGGTCAGGGCAGACCGGTGCCAAGTAGACACCAGTGGAGATAAGGTTGTTCTGTCGCCTTTCGGGGGTTTGTTCTTGGAGGTATGGATGAAAGGGGACCTCAAGGAAGATAAAGGGGAGCAAATCAAGTGAGACACACTTTCACAGGATGCATTATACTTGAGTACCTAAGGTGGTTCGGGTGCTAGTTAGCAGGCTCAGAAAGGGCTTTAAAAATTGTATTTAAAAGCGGAAGGTAGTTGTCTTTAAAAAAAAACAACAAATAGTTTTGCTATTTATTAAGAATATTCTGTGTTGGACTGGGTTTCTTAATGAATATAGACAGAACCTGACTTACCTAACTACTCATCCAATTCTTTCAATACTGAGAGATTTGTTGCCTTTATAATTTTGACTCAGGACCCTCAGAATGTAAAAACAGCTACCGTTAAGGTGTTCTTCTATCCCTGACTCTAGGGATGGTGGCAAGCGGTAGATTTCTGAAAAAGCCCCGACCTGGGGAATAGGCACTGTTTGCCATTTGAGCCATTTCTGATCCAAATTCCAACGTCCAGGCTTAGTAGAGCGTCTTGTATCCTTGTATTCTAGTGCTTTTAATTTGATTGCGACTAATCTGTTCATTTCTTTGGAGTTCATTATTCTCAAGACCTGGAAGTCGCCTTCTCAATACAAAACTAACCAGCGGCGCTCAGGGGCTTCTCAAAGCAAAGGCCGCAACTGCGCCTGCCGTGTGGGAATCACCAACTCTGCTGACCCCAGAGGGTTTTAAAAGACAGGCACAAATTTAGATATTTGTTTCCCTGTCTCTATTTTTACTTCTCGCAAATCCAAATCTCGGCATTTGATTCAGACAACATGGTCAGTGTGAGGCAATGCGAGTCCCTGTTGATTCAGGAGAGCATAGAGCACGGCTTCATTAAAAGACTAACGCTGTCCCCAGGCTAACAAGATCCTGGTAAACAGCAAGAACACGGTCTGTGATTGATTTGAGCCGGCGTTTGCTCACATGCGCTACACCGCCGTTTGCTATTTTTAAAGTTGCTCCTAATCCAGAGGAAGACTAAGAATGATCCATCCGATGGTGTGCTAGAGGCAGCTCTCCTAAGCTGACTCTCACATATGGCTTCCCAGCAACGTTCAGTGATGTCAGATGGAGAACTTGCAATCAGTCATGGCAGAAATATTTACATCCCAAAGTCTGGAAATGTGACATAGCGTGGCTGCTTCCTCTGGTTGACAGACAGTCCCCGGCATGTACGAGTGGCTGTCAGCCGTCAGCCAGCACGTGCTGGGCACCGCACCCAGTCCGGCTCTAGCGCTAGAGGTGGCTCTCCCACGCATCGGACAAGGCACGGCCGCTTATTAGAATCAGCAGTGACTTAGGAAGCTGCAAACGGCGTTTGCTTCGGTGCTGTCAATTAAAACCGCTTTTCTTTCTCTTTTTAAAAGACAACTTTATGGAGGTTTGATTGACATGGTAAAGCTGGATATACTTAATGTGAAGAGCTGGACCAAACCATCACTGCAGCCTGCGGCTTCCTGGCCATCACTTCCCTAGTTTCCTCCCCCTTCCTTCCTTCTTGTTAATTTTGTGATACAAACACTTAAGATTCCCCATCCTACCTCCGATGGTGTGGTGCATGCCTTTAATCCCAGCACTCTGAGGCAGAGGCAGGCAGATCTCTGTGAGTTCGAGGCTAGCCTGGTCTACAGAGCGAGTTCCAGGAAAACCAGGGCTACACAGAGAAACCTTGTCTCAAAAAATAAAAAAGAAAAAAAAGAAAGCAAGAAAGAAAGAAAAGAAGAGAAGATTTCCCCTTTCTTGTGAATGTTAATTGTGACACTGTGCCATGCTGTGGCCCTCTAGGACTTACTCCCTTTGCAGATCAAGCCTCACATGGTTTGGCTAATCCCTCCTTGTTTTTTCCTCTCTAAATCCTGCATGTCTTCTAGAACTCTGGCACCGCAAGTTTCAGCACTCAGGTACATGAGCATAGACATGGCTGGGAGTACAGCCCTCCTCCAAAGCTGAAGAGGGGATGCACTTCCTTATACGGACTTCATGATAAATCCAGTACCCATCAGAGTGAGAAGCTTCCCTCTCAGCTGTTCTGAAATGGACAGAAGGCACTGGCTGTATGCTTGCTTACAGAAACCTTTTCTGGGGGCCCTGTTATTTCAGCCATTTTTATCTATCCATTTACAAAAATTGCATGCTAATAATAAAAAAAAAACCCTATTTGACAGTTTCTGATATTTATGGTATTCTGAGAAAGGGCCAGGTTCTCACAGGACAAGAGTTGGGGAGGAAGAGGAAGAAAGTCAGGGAGAGCCTTCCAGGGACAGCCAGCCTTCTGAGGGACATTGCCAATCTGCTTCAAAATCCTCCTCATTTTCTCCTTCTGGGCCTCTCAGGAGAGCTCTTCTGCCTCCTTAGAAGATCCCTTAAAAGTGAATCCCGAGTGACGGCCATTTGGAAAGGGTTCCCTGACCTGGACCCAGCTCCCTTTTGGGAGATGCTGAGAGACGGGCAGTGATATTTCTGCTATGGCAGGCGATGTGCCCAGGCCTGCGGGGACACAGCCTCTGTCTGGGGACAGGGACAGATAAGGACTCCAGGATGAAGTCTGACAGTTTGGCACTCACAAGTGACGGATGGCATCCCCGTAGTTCCTGCCTCTCTCTGCTCTTGCATTTGTATGGCACAATGTGTCGGAAGCGCTTGGTGAGAAAAGTACCGGGTGATTTGGTAGTTTATCCCGTGGCAAATTGAGCATCAATATTCCTCACTGGTGAGCTGATAAGAGACATAATACTAAACTCTATGCAGCTGAATATTTCAATAAAAAAGGGTGGCTGCTGCCCTGGGGAGCGCACGAAGCTGCCTGAGTTGCTCGACGCGGCTTTCTTTTGTGCCAAGCCAAAGGCATTACAGCACAACACACAAAGCATTCTCCACACAAAACGGAAATTGTCAGAGTATAGTATTAACTCATCAAAATCCAATCGACCAGCAATGCACAGACCCTGAGGGGATGCCGGCACTTTCCAGAAGGAGGCGGTGGAGCTGCCCCTTCCCAGGTAGGGGATCTGGGCAAGGCACCTCAGCTCTCCTTGGCTTCCTCCCAGGGAGGCTAATACAGGGGTGCTGCCCCCGTCACGCTGAGTTGAAAAGATGGCATTCAAAATGTTCGCAAAGTGTCAGTCAGAAGTAGGATATGGGCATAGTTATCAGAGGAGTTAGAGTCATCTCCCACCTCTCACACGGGACATAGTCAAGCTTAGGAAGACCCAATTTCTCTCCATTTGATTACATAATTTCCATATTTATATATGTGTGTGTTATTAAAATAAATAATTAACTTTGCTCTTTAGAGCTGGTCAAATAGAGCAGCAGGTTGTCAGCCAGTGAGCCGAGACCTCCATAAGGATCATATTTCAGATATTTACATCACAATTCATAAGAGTAGCAGAATTGCAGTTATGAAGTAGCAAAGAATAAATTTTATGGCTGGGGTCACCACAGCAGGAGGAACTGCATTAAAGGACGGTAGCATTGGGAAGGTTGGGGACCACTGTCTAGAGTAACCCCAGGACCACTGAACCAGAGGAAGGCTCATCTTCATCCGAGTACCACTGGCATAAACATGCTTTTTCCTCCCTGCTAGGTTGTTTTAGGGCAGGGAATAAAAAAGGACATTTTGCTGGTGGGAGAAGGTCTAGGATGTTTGTAGCGCTGGAGGCTGACAGGAGAAATAAAGATCGTAGACCAGGTGTCGTGTGGACATTTTGGCTCGTGGTGAAGACACACGTTCAGATAGGGATGAGTTCCTAAGGGTCTTTGAATCAACCTCAGGCCAGAAGCCATTTGGTGAAAAACTGAAGCTAAGAAAAGTCATTTAATATAAACTCCTAGGACAAATGACCTCTTTGCCCTCTGAAGCTATTTGTATATAAAATTAAATCTTCATTTTTGTTTTGGAGGCCATCAAGTTATTGAGATGGAGTAACACTTGAAATGACCTCTGCGGGCTCATGTTTGGAACACATTTCTTTAAATGGTGGTTCTCTCTTTTTTCTTCTTTTAAGATTTATTTGTTTATTTAATGTTTGGAATATTTTTTCCTTCTTTCTTATTTTATTTTTTTAAATATTTATTTATTTATTATGTATACAGTGTTCTGTCTGTGTGTATGTTTGCTGGCCCAAAGAGGGTACCAGATCTTATTATAGATGGTTGTGAGCCACCATGTGGTTGCTGGGAATTGAACTCAGGACCTCAGGAAGAGCAGTCAGTGCTCTTAACTTCTGAGCCATCTCTCCAGCCCCTTCTTCTCTCTTTTTTCTTCTTTAAAGATTTATTTATTATATATATATGAGTATTCTATCTGTATGTATGACTTTATGCTTGAAGAGGGCATCAGATCCTATATGTATGGTTGTGAGCCACCATGTGGTTACTGGGGGTTGAATTCAGGTCTTCCAGAAGAGCAGCCAATGTTCTTAACCACTGAGCCATCCCTCCAGCCCCAGTGGTTCTCTTTTAGAAAGTTGTGGAATGTTTAGGAGGTGGGGTCTGATTGGTCGAGGAAGGTCGCTAGGGGTGGGCCTTTGAAGGCTATATTTGCCTGCCTGTTCCCATCATGCTCTTTGCTTCCTGGCCCACCCTGATGTCAGCGGCCTCGACCCCAAGCTCCCTGTTAAGAACTGAACTGCTGCACATGCCTTTCCCGCCACAAGGGACTGAAATCCTCTGAAACCGTGGGTCCAAAATGCATGCATCTTCCCTTGAATCCTTTCTGCCAGGCACTTTGTTACAATAATGCAAAGGCCTAGAGACTCCACCGTCAAAGGCAGAGAGGAGGGGTGGCCGTTATTCCCACGAAAGGACTCACTGCCACGCGTTATTCCCAGTGACTTCTGTTGGGACATCCTTCTCATTTTACTTGTGAAAGAAAAGTGACATCAAGCAAAGGGTTTGGGGAGGACTTCAGAATTCCAGTGTTGTTGGGAGCTGTGACCCCTCAGATTCTGAATTTTTTGTAAAGAACTTGTTTTCCTCTGCTCTGAGACAGCTTTCAGCTGCTCTGAGCACAAGACCCTCAGGAGTTCCTGATGGCAGGGGAGTGGTTTCTGGTGCGTTTGGCTGGGGCGTGGCTATCCCTATATAAGCTGCCCCTGGACACAATAAAGGGGGCATTCTTGGAGCATTCTGGCATCAAGGATGATCCGTGTCACTGTCTTATGTGTTTCAATCTCCAGCCCCTTGCCTGGTTCACGAACTGTATGGTAGCGCATGGAGCGCAGACGGGCGTGGTGCGCTACCGTGTTTCTTGCGAGGGAAGTTTCTTTCTAGTCTAGGAGCAGGTTGCAGAGTAGGGTTATGAGAACCCAGTTTACAGGAATTTTGAGGAAGTCTTTTTCCTCCCTAATGGGTTCTACCTTTAAGGGTCCAGACTTCTCATATGGATATCATTGCCATGCAAAGCATGCTTATGAAGAAGTATTTTGTTATTTAGGGTGTAGAGTGCCATAGTGGGGTACTGTAGAACGAGACAGTAATCTATTCTCTGGCTGTTTTATGTGGGTTTAGAGATGGCTTCAATGAGTTAGCACATACACAATAGAAACAAAAATCAAGCCATAATTTTTGGTTCTGGCTGTGGCCGCCTCATCCCAGGCAAGGCACATACTTTGTCCTGTTATCTGTTTCTCGGTCAGCGATGACACCATTGTGTCATGTGCACCTGGCATAAATGCCAAGGGACTGGTGAGATGGCAGTCATACAATAGTTAAGATTTCTAGAAAGTCTCTAAAGACGGGTTTCATTTGTGGTGTTCAGGTAGCTATTTTGAGGTGGCCCATCAACCTCTTCCTCAACCTCTTCCTCAACCTCTTTGAGCTCCAGCTCAAAACTTAGGCCTTCCCCAAAGTATTTCCTGCTTATCCCATGCCAGCTACTTCCTTCTGCTCCTGGCACCTTGACAGGGCACCCACACAATAGGGTTTCCTTTTGATCTGTTACTTTATAACACCATCTATCCAGCTGCTCAGTTAGAAACCTTTGTCCCCGTCCTGGCTCCTCACTTTTCCTCTCTCTCATCCCATCTCGAGTGAGTGTTAAGTCTCATGGCTTCCATCTCAATGTGTCCTGGGGCCCAGTTTGTCCTCATCACTTTTGATTTTGTACGTTTGTTTGTTTTTTTGAAACAGGGTTACTTGGTGCAATAGCCCTGGCTGTCCTAGAACTCACTTTGTAGAATAGGTTGGCCTCGAACTCAGAGATCTGCCTGCCTCTGCCTCCAGAGTGCTGGGATGAAAGGCCACCACTGCCCAGCTTTCCTCCTCACTTTTAGCTTGATTCTCTCTTGACTCACAGATCTTCCCCACACTGGCCTGGCCTTCCCTGGATTCGCCCTTCTCAGATTCTGAGCAATGTTTTAAAAACACATGCCAGCCCTTACCTGTTCAGTTTGAAACCTTTTGGTTCCTTAGCTTGGCACAGTAAATGGGTCTTTTTGTGTTCAGCAGCCCCTCTCCGGCCTTCCTTTTCATCACACCACTTCCCTGCTCTGTGCCAAATCTTCCCAAGGTCCATGAAAAGGAGCCCAAGAGGAGCTTCCTGTGTTTGCCTGGCTTCATGAATACCGGTTCTTCTGCCTTCCATACCAAACAAATCCCAGTGGTTCTACAGTTTGGATTTTGGCATTTTATCAGGGAGACTTTAAGACCATCCCTCACTTCTTTCTTACCTACAAGTAGACATATATCGTGTGTGTGTGTGTGTGTGTGTGTGTGTGTGTGTGTGTGTGTAAAGACTGATGTATGTGGCACTGGTCTGTATCCACTCACAGATCTTGTCTATTTCCCTCAAGATGCTGTGGATTCCTTGTAAGCCAAGGCTGTACTTTCTGACTTTGTATTCTGAGCACTCAGCAAAAATACAGGCACACAGTAGGCCCTTGGTTCTGTGTGCTGAATGAGTGTGGGGTGACAATTCTAAGTGGGTGACCAGGGACTCAGACTATCAAAAGTTGTACTTGTCTAGAGCCCAGAACTTAAAAGGTACACATTATAGTAAAAAAAAAAAAAAAAAACAAAAAACCAGCTTCTGAGTTTTACTGAAAAATATGTTTCGGATTTCCAAATTACCAAGTACATATTTTCAGTACCTGCACACATTTTCCTGTTTGAAGCTTTTCTTGATAAGTTTCTATCAAGGTCATTTTCCCTCTCTCCCTACAAATCAGGTTACATTAAAAAGGCTTTAGATCATCACGGAGTTGACACTAAAGGAGGCAGATGGGAACATACACCTTGTTTGCTATGCACAGACCCGAGTGTGTGGCACGGTTGGAAGGTCCTTCAGTGCTGCCATAGAGGAAGGGACTCACTTCCACCCTCATTCTTTCTGCCTCTAACAGGAGCGAGTAGACAGACAGTATTTGCAGAACAGCTCTCCCGTATTTACATGTTATGACCAAAAGAGAGGACACACAGAGCCCCCTCCCCCCACCCTTAGTTCATCAACACACTGCGGTGGTGAAGGCGGAACGTTCCCCAACAGGTGTCCAGGAAGAGCAGCGTTTGAAGTTCCAGGTGAAACTCAACCCTCACAGTTTACAGCCATTCCCAGTTCCCAGCACCAGAGCCGGGACTGGCTTGAGAAAAGCAAGGTTTTATTAAGCATTGGCCTGGAGACCAGCCAGGCCTGTGCAGAACCTTCCCTAATTATACAAGCTACAGGTGGGAGGAGTTAGTATCAGTCCCTGACGCCGCAAAAGTACAAGTTATACAGTGGTCAGACACGGGCTGGGGCTGGAGAGATGGCTCCGCGGTTGTGAACACTTGCTGTTCTCCCAAAGAATCTGAGCTCTAGGGAATACCCTCTTCTGGACTCTGAGGGAACCTGCGTGCATGTGCGTGCACACACAGACACACAGACACACAGACACACACACACACACACACACACTGTAAACATACAAAACCAAACCTCAAATCAAACAAAATTTTAATCCAGCTACTTTCTGGTTATGTATGTAACCCTGGGATGGCAAGGCATTTAGCCCCTCCGCGTCCCAGCATCCACATCCGCAAATTAGGGAAGAGTCGCATTTATATGCTAGCTTTGTGACAATTCATCTTCACTGTCAACTTGACTGGATTTAGAAATTATCTAGGAGACATCCATCTGGGTCTCAAGAAGGCATTTCCAGAGAGAGTTAAGGCCCTGGGGAGGAAAAACCCACCCTGAGTGTGGGGGGCACCATCCTGTGGGCAGGGCTCCCAGACTGAGTAACAAGTGCAGGCATTAGCATTACGTTTCTCTGATTCCTGAGTGTGGTGGCAATGTTTGCCACGTCTTCCCCCTGTGATGGATTGTATCCCTTCTTCTTACACCACAAGCCCAAAGGATCCCTTTTTCTTAAGTGGCTTCTACCAGCATTTCTTTGCAGCAATGAGAAAAAGTAATTCATACAAATACTCTTTGCATATAACAATTAATAGATACTATTAGCTATTTACAGTAATCTGAGGTAACACAGGCCCCCGTGCTACCTAGGCAGATCACCACCACTGCCGCCACCTCCCCATCCCCCGTCCCCAGGCCTCACTGGATGAGCGTAGGTCAAATGCCCTGCTGCCCTGCTGGAGCTGATAACCCAGATCCCGCGTTGTCTCTGTTCTACTCTCAGTGTGGTTTTATTCTGACCTTCCTCAAGAGTCAGGAGCCAGGAGGCAGAGTGAGCAAGCGCCAAAACTCACGCGGCCTGTGTTTTGCTATGTGATCTGGAGAGTTTGGGTGGTCTCCCCCAGGATTCTGTACTGACAGAAGTTATACGTTTCCTGATTGGATTCCAGAGGAAGTTGGCAGCCTGTCAGCTAGGTTCTGTTTGACGAAGCCTTTAGTCTACACTTTTATTACCAATCATGTTACCAGGTGGTTGGGGCTGGGGCAGAAAAACCACTGAGTTACAGATGGAAAATACCCAAAGGGTTGGAAACTTGTTACCTGTGGGCCAGTTCCTGGCTTCAAGTGAAAGCCAAACACAAGTTCAAGGTTCACAAGTTTTTCCTCATTTTCTTCAGGTTCCCCTCCTGAACCCTAAAATAGAAAAGCCGATATGGTTCTTAGAGACGGTGTCTTCACTTCGGCTTCTCAGGTAAAGCAGGTCACCCCCCCCCCCCACACACACAGGGAAGAGCCCACCAGGCCCCTGCTGCTCAGCCCACACTTCATGGTCAGTCCCACTCCTGGTTCTGACTGTCAAGGGGTCCCTAGGCCTGATCGCCTGCCTGCACTTTTGTAGTTCTCCAGTGCCTGGTGCTAACAGGGTTTCCATTCTACTCTTTTATTGAACTTTTATCATTAGATTAAGATATAAGCTGCAACTAATGGCTGAAAGCAAGACAACCGACACAGCCTTGAGAACCCCGCGGAGTGACTTCTCCTATGCTCTTCCCAACGGTGTCACCTGGGTGGTTTTCTGCATGCAGCTGGCATTGTGCATTTCTTGCTGGAAGCACATTTTGCACTGGATGTGTGGTAAGATTCCAGACTGAGAGAAAGAGTCAAAACACTCAAGGCATCTCTACCCTCTTTCCAGAGAGGAAATCTGTAGCTTCTCCAAGGTATGTGGACTGAGAGACCCAAGGGCTGAGAGCTGGGAAGCCATAGCTGCTGGCGAGCTAGCACAGCTCTGGGGAGTAGTCCCAAGCATTTGCTAAATTTCTAATGAATCATGTCATGCACCCTTAGGCTATGGTCACAACCAGATGTTAAGTGCAGTAGGTCCCTCTTGGTTCATGGTTTTGTTTCCCACATTTTCAGTTACCTGCAGTCAACTCTGGTCCAAAAAATGTTTTAAATAGAAGTTGTAGAAATAAACAGTTCGTAAGTTTTAAAATAACTTATTTTATTACTGGTTATTGTCAGTCTGTCACTGTGCCCAGTTTATATATTAAACTCTCTCACAGGCATCTTGGAGCAGGAGAAAACAGTATATTTGGGTTTGGTGCTAATCTCGCTAATCTCAGTTTCAGGCATCTGCAGGGAGGGGTGCTGGGGTGTATTCCCATGGATAGGAAAGGGGACTGTCGTTTAATGTTCTACATGAATGACACTCCTCCACCCCCAGGGTAAGTGGCAACCCAGAGTTCTGGTGTGTGACTTCCTTTAGTAACTTAAAGGCCTCTAGAATCAGGCACGAGGCCAGAGGCCTTCACCTACAATGTCTGTGAGGGGCACTATTCTTATCTTGAATGTGTTGTTAATATTCCAAAGTGTGGGAAACACATGCATGTAACTTACAGAGATCATAGCCATCAAAGCGGCTTTTGTTGGACAGATGTAATTAAATTTCACATCAAACAACAGTTTGAGACATTAGCAAACTTGGGTGTGGACGTGGCAGGTGCCCATGCCAATAAAAGTAGGGGCCTTCGGTGAGGGCATCTCACTCACCTTAATTAGCGGTGGGAAGTGGAACAGGTTCAGGTAATCGTGGGCTAGCTTCTCAATAGCTGACTGCAAGGAGAAAGATCACATGACTTTATTAATGATTTCAAGATACCAAAGGTGGTTAAAATTACCGAGCCTACTCCCCCCCCACCGCCCCCGCAAAAGATTCTCTACATAGTACATAGACTATTTTGGGGATGTTAACGTCTCCAAGATGTTGCTTGAACATATGTCTGCTCGTCAAAGTAGAGGTGGTAGTTTGCTATTATTGGAAGGAACAGGAGACTACTTGAGGGGTGCGAAACCACGGCCTATGTAGTTCCTGCCCCACAGGTGAAGCCTGCCAGGCCGCTACTGCTGGGGTCACACTTGCAGTCAACTTAACGCCTGGCTGCAGCTATGAAGGACTCCCTGGCCCTGACGTCCCTGCCCACACTTCTGGTGCCAGCAGGTAAACAGTCGCCACCCTACCAGACCTGAGCCCACACTCCTGCTTAACCAACCAATCCCAGATGGGCAAATCTGAAAAAAAAAATCCAGAAAAACATGTCTCCTCCAAAAATTACTTATCCCAGAATAAAGGACCTCAGGGGGAAATGACCTCAAAGAAATCCTAAATAATTCAAGAGAATGATTAAACAACCCAAGATAAAATCTAAGAGATGAATGAAATAGAAAGTCAATATAAGATATGAAAATATAATTCAATTAAGAAAACGAATGTGGGAAAGCCAAATTGAAATGATGCTGGGAATGAAACATCCGATAAGCTGGACAGGGATGCTAAACCTCAGAGTGAACAGTAAATAGAGCTGGCCTTCAAACCTGGGCTGGGCAGGGCAAGTTAGTGCGTCAGTGTTTAGCACACAGCTGTCCCAGCGATGACTGGGAACACAACTGGGCATAGGAGTGGACCAGCAAAACCATCAGGAGGGCTGCAACCTCAGCACGAACCAGCAGGGAATGCTAAGAATCATACAGAGGGCGCAAGCCTTTAATCCCAGGACTTGGACTTGGGAGGCAGGCAGATCTCTGTGAGTTTGAGGCCAGTTCCAGGACAGGCTCCAAAGCTATAGAGAAACCCTGTCCCGAAAAACCAAAAAAAAAAAAAAAAAAAAAAAAAAATGTGGGTTGAGACCCTTTTTTGGGGAGAAGGAATCAAATGACCCTTTTACAGGGGTCATATATTAGATATCCTGCATATCAGATATTTGCATTATGGTTCATAACAGTAACAAAATTACAGTTATGACGTAGCAATGAAATAACTTTATGGTTAGGGGTCACCACAACATGAGGAACTGTATTAAAGGGTTGCAGGTTAGGAAGGTTGAGAACCCCTGCTCTAGATAGTGAGCCATTACTCAGCTTTTCTGGGAACTGACCATGCACAGACTAAGAATCCCAACCCAGGAAAACTAGATACATTTTTTTTTTTCTAAAGCAAAATGAAACTTCCAACAATGTAAGGAGTGCTTATGGGACACTTAGTTCTCTTCCAGACATTGGCTCCTCCCTAGGAGGCTGGGGGAGAAGGCAGCTGACAGGCTGAGTGGGGGGACCCCGGAGAAAAGCTACGGTGCTATTCTGAGCCAGGTTGCAGTTTTATTGTTCCCTTAGGCTGAGAGACTCAGAATACATGTTGACTGTGCCTTCCGCGGTGAGGGAACAGAGAAGGGGGACAGCTTCTTCCTGGAGTATGTTCATGTGTGCAGCAGACAGTTCTGGCAGAGACCAGGAGGCTGCCTCTGGTATGGAATGCCCATGGGCTCTCATTCCGAAGGCCCAATGGAAGCCCATTCATGCCCGATGTCTCCAAGAGCTCACAAAGAATCAGTTAGAAAAAGTTCCCACCATCTCTTCCTTCTCCTCTTCCTCTCACGAAATCTCCCTGCCCAGGGCTCAGCCAGTAGGCCAGGCTGGTTGGCTCTGGAGCCTCCGGCACCTGCCCAGCTCTGCTTCTCAGCCCTAGGGTTACACATGCATAGTACCAGGCCCAGACTTTTGCAGCTTTTACTCAGGTCATGGGAATTGAACCCAAGTCCTCATGCTTGCGCAGCAAGCACTTTGCCTCCTGAGCTATTTCCTCCGCCTTGTGTTATTTTTAATGGGGTGAAATTCACATACCATAAAAGTAGCCATTTCCAAGTGTTTCCTTCAGTTGCCTCTACTTCCTTCACACAGTTATGTAGCCCTTTCCTCTCCAGTGTGTTCCAAACTTCCCATCATCCCAAGGGGCTGTGACACTCATGAAACAATCACTACCCCTCCCCTCCTTGTCCTACCCCCTGGTGACCACCACCTCTATTCTGTTGGGATAATCTTTTTGTATACAGTGTGCTGTGTCTCTGTCCTTCCTCACCTGCCTGAGGCATCTTCTGATTGGCTTAATAAAGAGCTGAATGGCCAATAGCTAGGCAGGAGAGGATAAGCAGGACTTCCAGGGAGAGAGAGGAACTCTGGGAAAGAATATGAGGTGGAGGGGATTCACCAGTCATACCCAGATGATAGACATACTGTACTAAGGAGAGGTAATGAGCCACATGGCAAAATGTAGATTAATATAAACGGGTTAATTTAAGTTTTAACTTAAGTTGGGAATAAGCCTAGCTAAGGTCAAGCCTTCATCATTTGGAGCTGGTCCAAAGAAAGACCCGTTATAACATTCTGTCTCTGTGGTGTGCTATTCTGGCTACATTATGTACATGGAATACCAGCGTGGCCCTCTGTGCCTGGCTTTTCCCACAGATGTTGTTTCTGGGCTCATTCCTGCTGTAGCGTGTGTCTGCATCTCACCACGGCTCCTTCATCAACAGCCCAGCTGGCCTCCTCTGTTCGCCATGCCTATTTCTGCTAAGGAGTCAGGCAGGCCGTATTTCTCAGTGTTTTAACTTCCTACCTGGAGTTTCAGACCCAGCCTCTCCAGAAGTCAAGTTTAAACTCTCTAGCTCTGGTCACATCCAGACATCCAGCCTGAAGCTGGAAGCAGTCCAGGGGCTGGACTTCCTTTCCTGCACTTCATCCTACACTGCAGCCACCCCCAGGTCTGCTCCAGCCTTATGTTCCACCAGTGCAGTGAGCCACCCACTGCTCCTCTGAACAGAGGCAACCACCCCTTTCATTTTCTTTGGGCCATCATCCCCATCCCTATGGACGTCTTCTGTTCTGTCCGCCCCCAGGTCATCCTCATCCCTATGGACATCTTCTGTTCTGTCCTCCCCAGGTCATCCCCATCCCTATGGACGTCTTCTGTTCTGTTCTGTCCTCCTCCAGGTCATCCCCATCCCTATGGACATCTTCTGTTCTGTCCTCCCCCAGGTCATCCCCATCCCTATGGACGTCTTCTTTTCCGTCCTGCCCCCCAGGTCCAGATCAAAGCCCCCCTCATCTTCATCCTCTATCACAAAGTCTCTCCTCTCTGTCTCTCTCCACTGTCCCTTTCTTCCAACTGCTTGTAAGAAGTTGTCCACTTGTGTCTCTTCTCTGGGATGTAAATGCTGTTAGGGCAGGGTGATTCTTTAAATTCCCACAGGCCCAGTCTTGTAGGCAGACATGCACTGAATTTAATAAGCCATAAATAGGGAGCTGGGACATTACTTGTCTAATGACACCAACCAGCACGGATAGGACCCTTCCGTGTCCCACTTGTGTCTAGAAAGAGTTAAAGCACTTCTGGCTTGCTGAAGTCTCACAGCGTGTAAGTCCCTTCCCCTGGAAGTTGGTGAAGACAGAAGAGGGTGTGGTTGGTGGGAGTCTCTTACACAGCATCTGCTACACAGGACAAGATTTACAAAATGTTTCTTTGGCAGCACAGACACCTCTGTCCTGAGGAAAGTAATTTTCCTGCGGTGGCACACCTAAGCCAGGAGAGATTACGTGCTCGGCCAGTTTTTGCAATGGATGTTTGTGCATGCGTCTTCTTGTCTACCTTGTAGGGAAGACGGCACGGTCCTGCTTCGCCTTGCAGATGCTCTCTGGTAGGTTAGTGCCCAGCCATTGTCCCGAGGTCACTGAGACACTACAGACATGGTTTGTACAAGGTCTGGGCTCTTTGGAACAATGTGAACAATTGGTTCTCTTTGGACTTGAGTGGGACAGGCATAGGAAAACGAGGGTGAGGTACTCTGAGTAAAACGGGGTTATTGGCAGAACCTTTGTGGGGGTGTGGCTTTAGGTGAAAAGCCGTGTTTTTGTCATTGTTTCTTCCCTTCCCCCTTTCTAGTTCCGGTCCTCTGGCCCACGAGGCTTCCTCCCTCACACACCTGCAGTGCAAATTCCTTCACCTGGCTAAATGTTCCTTGTTCTGAGCCTTTACGACTTCCTTTCAGAGATCCGCCCCCAGCCCAGCCCCCTCCTCTTTGAGGCATCTCTCTTGCTGTCATTCCACAGGATAGTGTACAGTATTTCTCCCATCCCACCCCCAGACTAGAGGCTTCCTCACGGTACAGGGGTGTTACACCATGGTGGCCAGGTAACTGCTGTGGGGTTTTGCGGTGGGAACAGGGGCGGCACAGGTGTGGCAGCTGGTTAGGGACAAGCCTGGAGGCATTTCAGCCCCTGATGTCCTCCACTGTGATGGGTTCATCCCTACTCACTAATGACCCAGTGTCCAGCACATACTCAGCTGACTGACTGATGCTCTCCCACCGGGTACCTTAAAATGAATGATGTGTCCCCTGGAGACAATGCCCATGTCTTTCAAGTCCTCCTCATCCAGAAGCAGCAACCGCTTGCCTGTGATGTTGTTTTCCTTAAACAAGCTCGCGTAGCTGCTCATCTCTACTGAAGAGTCACCTGGGGGAGACGTGTAGAAGGCAGGAAGTGAGGCAACATCATAGCTCGACAAAGTTAACTCCATAAATGAGAACGTAATTTGTGTCACTTGCCTTTCCGGACGAGCTGCTGAACCCAAAAGTACTGCAAAGAGAGGACACACAAGGTTCGGGAGGGTCACATACGGGCCTTAGCCATTCTCAACAAGAAAACAGTTTCCAGTAGATTCAGATGTCTCTAACTTAGCCACAAGGGGAAGATGAAAGAGCCCTCTTTGTAGTTTTAAAGCCTCAAGCTTTCAAATTGGGGATATTCCTCCTGCAGGAGGCATGGGGCAGTTGAGAGACTTCCTTGGGAGAGAGCTTCTATCTTTCCTAGAGGAGGCTCAATAATGACCCTAGTGACTGCCACGGTACTTATTTCGGGAACTGTATGAGTAGCAAGGGTCACACGGCAGTGGACAGAGAGATGGACAGAATGAGGACCCCTACTAGGCCTGTTCAGCCTTGGCAGCCATTAGGGGAGGGGCATGCAAAAGATGGTACTTTCTGTGTCGAGTGAGGTGGTTCTATCCAGGGGTCCTTGTCTCTGTATATCATCTGACACCTGTTTACTGGTGGCCTAACATTACCTTGGTGAAGACACACAGAAAAGAGGCCTGGCTTAGTCATGCTGGTTCCCCGGGTCCCTTGACAATAGACTTTTAGTTGAATGGCATGGAAGTCACTTAACCTTGCAGCAAAGACTAAAAATAGCCCAGAGAACTCAGTTCTTTCAAATTAATTTCCTTTCAAAGGAGATGGACCACCCTCGTAGCTCGGGAGGAAGCAATTAAGTTCAGGGCTGGGGCTGGCAAGAGGCTCGGCTTCTAGGATTCAGGGAATGGGGAGAGACAGGAAGTTGGTACCCAGCTTCTTTACTTTGTGGGGTCTATGCAGCTGCCTTCTGTTGATGGAAGCTCACTTTATAAAAAACAAAGGGTAGAGAGGGCATGCCCCAGCCCCACACCAGACTGAGGTGTAAAGCAGGTATCCTGGATTTCCCAATCAGACTCTTTCCCTTGAGGTGCTCTGGGGTGTCTGTCTCCCTGGGGTGGAGCCCATCCTTGCTAGGGCTGGCTAGCATTTCACCTTTATTTCCTTCTTCACGTAATGATGCCCTTGAGCTTGTAAAATGGCCCTGGACAGGCGCGGGTCCCCGAAGTCTCTCATCAGCAGCTCTCAAAATTGTTTTGCCATTAAGGAAGCAGATATGGAGAGAGAACTGGCTACCTGGGATTGCTCCTCAGGGAGTCTACCCGGAGCTGCACGCAGCCTTCCTGCAGACTTAAGTATCCTACCTCCTGGGATGTAAGATGATGGGGCGCACTCTGTCCATTCCTCCTGGGGAAGGCCAGGGTCAGGGAGGCGGTTAGGCATCTTGTCATGTAATGAGCGGGCCTGGGGGGGGAGGGGAACCTGTGCAGGGAATTCCAGCCTGTCATTGTTTCTCTCCTCCATGCTCAAGTATAGTGCTGGCATCGAAGGAAAGTTTAAGAATTGAATATTTTTTCAAGAATGTGTATTTGGCATCCTGAATCATAGTTTTTATCTTGTTATTGGTATTACTATATTCTGGAATATATATATATATATATATATACATATATATATACACACTACACACACAACACACACATATATATACATATGTGTGTGGTATATATAGATATATATTATATATAATATAGTATAGTTTTTATCTTGCTATTGGTATTACTATATTCTGGAGTATATATATATACACTACACACACAACACACACACATATATACATATGTGTGTGGTATATATAGATGTATATTATATATAATATAGTATAGCTTTTATCTTGCTATTGGTATTACTATATTCTGGAGTATTTTCACAGCCAGTTAGGAAGATGGAACTCTCATAATATCTGAAGAGCTAGTTGCTTTTGCTATTGAGTCCCTGTTTTCAACCACTACTAAATTATCTATTTATGTAAAAGAGAAGCTTGTTAATTTCTGCTCGTTAGCTCCAGCTCTCCCTAACTGCACTTCCGAACATGTGGACAATTCTGCCTGCTTCCTGTCTAGGTCCGATGGGGCATTAGCAGAAGCAGCTTACCACGTCGTCTTCGTCCCATGCACTGATCTCAAAGGAAGGCAGCAGCTGCGTGGGAGATACGAAGGACATGAAAAAGGGAAGCGACATTACCCTCACCTTTCTGGTGTGTCCTCTCACCTCAGCTCTTCCGCTGCTCTGGCTTCCTCTGGCTCGGCTGAGAGGAAGACACTTTCCCTCAACCTTCTGGGGAAGTTTTCAGTGTCCAAGGACGCTGAGCCCAGCAGCCAGTTAGTAAATCAGTTCCTGGCAACAATGCATGCTACCTTATGAGCTGCTTTAAGGGGGACTTGGTAGAGTCTTCTTTGGCACGGGCCTTGAGATCAAGGCCTTTCTGACATTCACCAGCCGTCAGAGAAGCCTTGGAATTCTCGACCAGCAGTAGGATAATAGGAAAATTTACCACCGGAAATTCCAAAACAACCATAAGTAACCAGGTGACTTGTTTTGCCTATTCTCACAGGGATTCCTGGGGCTTAAGCATCTCCCTTGCATGGAGGAGGCAGAACATGTGAGGTTGGAATTGTCCTAAGGTATCTGGGTTCCGAGTTGCTCCAAAACAGACTGACACATCTCCCTGTCAGGGACACGTGTGGAATGGGGATTTGCAGAGCCCGTCATCAGTGTGTTCCATGGTTATGGGCTAAGCAGCACATCCTTTCATAACTTGAAAAGGCCTGTATCCCGTGGGCTAGAGTGTGGTGTAGCCAGTAGCTTCAAGTAACTTGACTTGTCAAGATGTGTATTCATGATTCATGACTCATGATTCACGAAAGAATATGCCAAAGTATCACTGGGTCTCTGTTACAGACTGTCTTTCTTTGTGAGCAGAGAGGGAAAAGGGATTAGACCGGGGGAGGTGTGATCTAAACACTTTGTACACATGGGTGGAATTCTCAAAGGACAGCAAGAAAAAGGTAAGAAAGTTGAATGCAGTTGCTTCTGCTAGTGCGACAGTCTGATGGTGGCTAAATTAATCTTCCCAACTTAGAGATATTTATTGCAAAACCGCAAGCTCAGACTGCTAGGAAAGGCATGATCCCTATAAAGAATTTTACTAGACCCGAGTGGAACATCTGTGGATTATATTCAGGAGAGGCCACTTTTATCATTGTTCTTTTAGTTACTAATGCATAATGTTTGGTACATTTGCATATTTGTATGTGTGTGGGTACATGCACGTGTGTACCCTTGGAATTCTTGACCTTGGTGCGTCTTTCCTCAGGTCCTACTCGCTGACCTGGAGCTCATCAATTAGGCTGGGCCGCCTGGCCAGTGAGCACCAGAGACCTATCTGCCTGTCTGCCCCATATATATCCCTGACTGGGATATGAGGTCATGTCACAATAGCTGGCTCTTTATTTATATGCTGGGACTTGAACTCAGGTCCTCAGACATGTAGAGCAGGCATTCTGCCAACCCAGTTCTCTCTCTGGCCCCACCTGTGTAATCTTTCTCATGCTGTCTTATAGAATGAAACGGTAGCATGAAGGACATATGTATTCGGATTATTTGGTAGTCTGCTCTGTGTGGATAGGCATACGAAGACTGATGTCCCACAGCATATAACGGGGGAATGGAAGGCAAGTGGCTTGGGCTGAGGATTGCAGGCCCTGGGGAAAGAGAAGGCAAGGAAGAACAACTGGGTAGATACTGGCCATGGGGCTGCCATAGGTGTGGCATGCTCACTTAACTGGAACACAGGATGCAGTGAGTTTGTGTTGGAGTAAAAAGAGAAGGAAGCCAATTCTGGGTGTGGCAGAGCAGATTTTATTATTTTGAACCCCACTGTTGAAACATGCGTGGATGTGCAGACTCTACGTACCACATCTAGATTGCAAGGCTATAAAGCGTGTGTTGAAGTCAGCCACGTTCCCTACATACCCCACTACTCGTGTGCGTCCTTCCTCTGAAACACACGCTCTACGAAGGAGTCACCCAGCATGCTCGCCTGCTTGAACCGTGTGGATGAGTGGATCTCAACCAAAGAAAACACATGACAGGTTTTACCTCTCCGTGGGGCAGCTGGCTCCAGCTGCAGAAACATTCCATCCCTCCCACCCACCGCGGATACCAGTGTGAAGGAAGAGACGTAGAGATACTACCACAGAAGGATTGTCCTACGTTAAGGCTCGTCTCTACAGGATGTGTGTCAGTGCCTGTGTGACTGTGATGTGGGGTGTGTGGGGTGTTTTGACTTTTATATAATTTCCAAATGTGCTAACAAGACTGAGGAATAACTATTTCTTGATAAAGACTGTAAACAAAACAGCCGACATCTTCAGTTTTAGTGTGCAAAGGACAGCGAAGTGCTCGCCTCTCCAGGGCTGGATCGTCAGCGTCATGGCGCAGGAAGACCCGAGCCTTGCCTGCCGAGCCTTCCAGCAGGAGTCAACAGAGGCTTGCAAAGATCAGTGAGAGGAGGGCTGGGACCAGGCGCCACAGCAAGACGGTTTGAATTCGGCAAGACAGGGGCTAAGAGTTAACGATCTCCAGCCACACAGAGGCTCGCGTCTCCTTCATGTTCCCTGTGCCTTGTTAACATATCAGCGCATCTGCCCGGGATGAGTTCTAAGCCTCTCTCTTTTCTTTGGGGATAAAAAAAAAAATCCCTCACGACTGCCCCATCACTTTAGAAATTCATTATTTATACTCCGTCAGACTTGAGAAGAGAGAAGCTAGCGCTCGCGCTTGTGTGCGTGTGCGTGACACTGATTTCCTCAAAGGATGTTGGGAATCCAGTCTAACAAAGATCTTACGTACACAGCGACACAGCACAGGGGTTTACTGTCAAAACGTTTATTGCAAAATGGAGTCTTAGAACAAAGGAAAGCAGAGAAAAGTTCACATCAGAACAAAATGTATGACACCAACTTGGATTTCTGAACACATTGTGGACTTGGTGCTGGAATATCAAATTCCAACTATGAAGCCGGCAACTACACAGTCTGACCACACAGGATCGCAGTTTAATCTCCCATACAGACATTATACATGGCATTTGGCATAAGACTTGCTCAGAATAACATTGCAGTAGAGCGAGGGGGGGGGGGGGGGGGATTGTTATGGAAACACAGCGGTGATGCCGCCTATTAAAAGCTCACACTCAAAAAGGGTAGAAACGTTTTCTATAGCAGTTCCCTAGAGTGCAAAAGCAGTGTGTCATGTCGGAATTAAGAGTATTCGCACACGCTGTAAACCAGTTGCCTAGTGCCTGAACTCTAGTTTGAAATAGCTAACCACATGCCAGAAAGTTTCTCACACAAGCAACACAGTGCCCACAAAGCTGGGGTCCGAGAAGACAGGGCCTGTCCCGATTTCCTGATAGACATTCATCTTTCAATCACAGAATGCCGCCAGGCTACCCTACGTCCAGCAGGGTGGAGCCTCTTGCGGCAGTGCGGAAGTCTACCCAGGAAAGCGGCCTTTCTCGAAAGCAGCAGACGGTGCCTGATTATAGAAAGAATTAGGCTCTACTGTGTGTCTGTGGTGTAGCGGGACTTGACGAGTTTCACAAGGCTGCCCCGGTCTAGTGTGGCAAAATCGTTTTCAAAGTATCCGTATTTAACTCACTAGGTTTTAAAACCATCTTTCATCTTAGCACGCTAATGAAAAACTCAAGTTATATACATACACAGTAACTTGAAGGGAAATGGGTCTGAGTCTCTGCTAAGCCCCTCCCTTCCTCTAGGCCCTTTGATTTTAATGGGGATCAGGTGTGAATACCTCAGCTGGTGTTTAAAGTCTAACGAATTCATTGCATTTTGTTTTTAAAGTTACGGGTTGAAAAAAAAAAAACAAAACAAAAAACAAACCCAAAACAGTCCTCAGTATTTTCAGAACATCAAAAGCAGTGTGCCCTGTACCTTCAACCGTATCCCACTGGCGATTCATGAAACAATAAAAATGTGCTTTAAAAAAAAAAAAGATGAGAAAAAATTCCCTTGAAATGACTGACTGTGCAGAATGACAGCGTCTCCACCCGGGCTGTACCATTGTGGAGCCTCCTTAATGGGCCAGCACCCCTCCCGCAGGTGGGTGCAGTCATTTCAGAGCGTTCCTGCCAGCAACTGGAAATCATTTCCACAACCAGGGTTCTGGGAAAAAGCTATAACTTCCTAAAATGCAGGAGGTGTTGTTAGCGTTCTGAAAAGGCTGGGGTAATTTTGTCTGGGGGAAAAGTAGAGCTGGACTCGCAGACGTGTGAGGGACTGGACAGTGCTGTGGGGATTTCAGATGGGAATCTTTGCAAGGTGGGGCTGTCCTTGGCCAGCTGGGTGCCACCAGGCTAGGCAGTACTCTGGACGGTCAAGGTGACATTACCTCCCCGCTAGGAACTTCTGCAGGGGTCCTCAAATTCTACCTGCTCAGCTTTATGAGTAAAGAAAGCTAACTGGTGATGTATTCAGCCGTCAGGCTGACAGTTGTTAAGACATTCTAGGGTTCTAATTCTCATTCTGAACCTTGACGTTGTTTTGGGATTTAACTTCTGAATTGTGTTTCTTTGTAAGTCAGGTCTTTGGAATGAAATCTAACACTGATCGTTTGTCCTTTCAAAAACTGATCCAAGCACTGAGCTAGCGCCACGTCTGCATTATTAGAAATTCTGCACGTGGCTAATAGACATTTCTTTATAAAATTAATTGAATCTAAAGCTTTCTAGTAATTTTTACAGATGGTGTGAGACCCCTAAAGGATCCTGTTTATATGAGCCAGATTTCAGGTATGCTTGAGCAATTTTCCCCCACACCCCAAACCGGGTTTCTCTGTGTAGCCCTGGCTGTCCTGGAACTCACTCTGTAGACCAGGCTGGTCTCGAACTCACAGAGATCCTCCTGCCTCTGCCTCCTGAGTGCTGGGATTAAAGGCGTGCACCACCACGCCTGGCATGTTGGAGCAGACGTCAAATAGCCAATGGTGTATTATATGGCTCCAGACAGAAGCTTTGGAAGGTCTTCACCAAGGCTGGTTCTGCCCTGCCCCAAGTCCTCCATGACTGAGTACTGAGCTGTGAGCATGGCTGCAACATTGGTGGAGAAGAAGCAGCAGTTAAGAAATGGCAGACATATGCCTGGTAATGGTAAACCTAAGTCTGCAGCTAGAACCCAGTACCTTCCCCTCAGTGACACTATCTGGCTGGCTTTTCATGCACTAAATTTTTTATATAGAATATGGATTTAGGTTTTAATTTAGGAAAACAACATTATTTCGATGGTGTTTGTATGTTCTAACCAACTCTTGATTAGCGGGTGGTGAGGCGTATGTGTGTTCTTCCTTCTAGGGGAGAACTCATTCCTCATAGAGATCCCTTCACCTTCGGGTCTGCAAATGGTACCCATCAGCCAGGCCTTTTCTGACCACGCTTTGAAGGCCTCTCCCACCAGCCTCCTCTTCCTCCAGTCTTGCTTTAATCTCTAGCACGCACTTCAAACCACAGCATTCTGTGACGCACGCTTTCCTGACAGCGCACTCCTGCTCACTAGCACACATACTCCATGAGTGCAAATGCTGTCATCTAGCTATTCTCGAGAACTCGGTAGACCTGTTGGTCAAAAGCCTTTATTTTTTCCTGGGCAGATGTGCAAGAGGCTTTAAGACCCTGCATCTGCTGCCACTGTCTCCTTCAAGTACTTGCAGCATGCTGGGGAAGTAGGAATTGCTAGGCATCCCTTCTGCTCCCCCTAAGTTGTTCTGTTTGAGTGGCCTGGCTACCAGTCTAGAATACATATGTGCAGAGGATTACAGCAGGACGGGCACGAGGGGAGCCATCTCAGGCAGACTGTACCCGTACTGCCCGTAAACACCTAGTACAGGTGGACCTGGCCACGGCGCACAGGTTCCCAGAGCAACCGAATTAAATCTGTTTGCACACTTTACATCCTAAGAACTGCTCTCTCTATTTCTCCTGGAAGCTCTCTACTTTTAGCTTCATACTTCTGAGCAAGCCTCACTTGCAATCGATGGTTTGATAACCCAGAAGGTTACTGAACCCACTCGTTTCTCAGTGTCCCTTTCACTTGGCAGTTAACTGTCGCCGGTGTGATGTGGCACCTGCCGTGGCTTGGCGCTATGCTACAGGGTCACACACCTTCTTCTGATCCTCTTCCTGTCATGACCATGACTGCCCAGCAGACAGACACCTAGAACGCTGCACTGGTTACTTCTCCCCTGACGAAGCTGTAGTGTACGCTTCTCATTTTGGGTGGTACTTTTCCATTCTCCTGGAGGATTAGAAGCACATCTCATCTCAGATTCCCAAAGACTTAGTAGGCGACCATCCTCGTAGATTAGTAGATGGCTTCTAATCCTTTCTTGGGACAGAGTCTTGCTGGGCAGCTCAAGCAGGCTGTTACTAAACTCCCTGTCCCTCGGCCTCAGCCTCCAAGTGCCAGGATGTGGACACACCCACCTGATGTTGGTGCTTCTAAACAAAAAGGCCCACCACAACTGCTTCATTTTCGTTGTCTAGTGAATGACACTAGTTCTGAGTTAGGCTGATAAAGAGTTTAGTTTTGTTTTGCCTTTGATCTGGTTGTAATTTTTATAGGAGTTTATAGCTTAAATAGGTTTTGAGAGATAAGCTTGTCTGCTGAGAGTGTCTCTAGGTAGCCTGGCCTTCACGGTAAGTAGCACCTGAATTTATTTCTCAAACCAACATCACAGAGCACAGGGAAAAGGAAAGAAAGAGGTGGGGGCGACGCTGTGTCAGAATGCACTTGTGTCTAAGAAGGATAATTTGTATTTCCTTTTTATAGTGTTCATTTTTCCTACACATAGATTAAAATCTAGGATTATTATTATGTACCTCTGGAAAACAAAAAACAGAATGTCTTTGTTGGATGTTCAGAGCAAGAGTGTGCTCAGCCTGTTCGTGCCTAGACAGGTCCCTGTGGGACCATGTGCTTCTGTGCAAAGGACAAGCTAAGCCTAGGGTGACAGTGTGTTCATATTAGGATGTTTCCAGCCAGCATGGGGGATGCAAGCTTGCGCTGTCTGCTGCTTGCTTCAAATCAGAGTGTTTCTCCTTCAAATGTCACTAGAGAACACCATTCGGGTTTTACTTGGAGGAGCTGTGTGCTATTTGGTTTGAAAATTCTTGGCATTTACGTATTTCTGAAGAAGCATTTTTTAAAAAAATCTTTTATCTCAGCCTTTTTTGTGTAACTGGGTTTTACAGTCATCAATCACTTCTGCCATTACAGTGTATTGTACAAGGAGGAAACCTCAGTGTGCTGGGGAAGAAACAAGCGTCAGAGTGGAGTCAGGAGTAGAACTTGTCCCAACCCACCGAGTGAAGAAAATACGATATTGTCAAATACAAACTACACAGTATGCACTTTAAAGAGGAAAGGCCCAAAGGTCGTTAGCTTAAGAACGTGATATGTATATAACTACAAATTTCTATAACCAGGCACCACACTCGCTGATAAATATGCTTTTAGCTTAATTTCCCTGCCTCGATTTTCTGGATGCAAAAGCAAAGTCACCCCATGAGGAAACTGCCCTCTGTGAGCTTGGCCTAAGATGCAGTGCTTGGTGCTCGCCTCCCTATGCTGCTTTTTGCACAGACTGAGATAATACATTTCTTCTGTTTGTTAAAAAAAAAAAAAACAACCATTTTCGATTTTATTGCTTTCTGCCGTCATTCACTATTATTCTCCATGTCATTCTCTTCCTCACCACCACCATCATCATCATCATCGTCATCACCTTCTGACAAGTCAAAATCACTGAACCCCAAGGCCATGTTGACTTTCTTCCCCCGCCTCTTAGATGTGGTTTTGGATGAATTCTGCTTGGCTTGCATGTTTATCTGCATCCCAGAATGCAGCACAGCTCCTGCTTTGTTCATTGAGAAGACATCCCCAAAGCCCATGAGCATCATGGCCTGCAGACTTGGCTTCATGCCATGGCCCTCCCCGTTACTTGTTGCTGTGATCTGGCATGACACCTCTGCACTGTTTGACTCCTCTGTCTTAGATTCAAAGTAAGACTCCTCAGACATTCTTGCAGCAAGAGGCAAGAGAAGCTATCAAAGGGGAAGAAAGGACAGAAGTGAAAAGAGAAATTAGTACCAGTTTAAATCAGGAGACAGATACCACAACATCAGTTGGTACTATGCAGGAGGTGAATGGTGAAGACGGACATCCTGGCAGGTTTGGCACCAGTATATTGGCCATAATTTACAAATGACAGCGGAAATAATAACTGAAAGATGGCAAAGCACCAACCGTGAGCCAAATTCCAAATGGACAGGTAGGGACCAGCTTTAAGTCCTTGCTTCGCTTAAAACAAAAAAGGTTTTAGGATGGTCTCTTTATAATTATTCCCAGTTTCACCTCCGTACAGAAACATTTGGTTAGCCACTCAATTAATTAAAAAAAAAAAAAGAAACGAAGCAGAGATTAAATCTCAAGTTAAAAAAAAATCCAGAAACCCTGTCCCAAGAAAGAGCTCAGAGGAAGGGCAGAAGCAGCTAGGCTGTGTGTCTGGCTGGGGACCTCACGGGCTGGTGCCCCAGCACACTCTGAAGGTCACTATTCTCGCTCCCTTCCGTTCATTACTCGACTCCAGCTAGATCTGACGCTGTGTAGTTCATTCAGGTTCTTCTATAGCCGACCTGGGAACAAATTCTAGAGCCTGTCTAACCTTTAAGTCTGGGGATACTGGGTGGCATGCTTAGGATCCCCGAGACTGCTCCTTGCTGTCTCCACTGCTCATGGCAGCTTTGTCTGTGTGTTCTTTCTCACGCTGTCGTGGGGTAACAAGTGTTTATCTTCTTCCTTGTGTAATCCAACAGCCAGCCTAATCTCTAATGTCTGGTTCTATTTCTTTTACAGTAAAACTGTCAGGATATAAAAATGATGTTTTTAGCTGGGCAGTGGCGGAGCACACCTTTAATCCCAGCACTCGGGAGGCAGAGGCAGGTGGATCTCTGTGAGTTCAAGTCCAGCCTGGTCTACAAAGTGAGTTCCAGTACAGTCAAGACTGTTACACAGAGAAATACTGTCTGAAAAAAGTTTTTTAAAATAATGTTTTTATATCTCCTTTTGAGAACTAAGCAAATACGGTGCGTACTCTGCACATGATGTCACATGCATGAACTTGGGGAAATGCACGGGCCGTGAAATTCCCGGATGAGCTTCACATTCTGACTGTGAAGGCACCAAATATTTAGTGCCATTTTCTTTTTAATTTTAAGAACTTACAAACCTTATCTACTATTGCTGCAGGCATGCGAATGCCTCAGGTGCATGTGTGGAGGTCGGAGGACACCTTTGGGAGTCAGGTCTCTCCTACCCTGTGGTCTCCAGGGACTCCACTCGGCTTGCCCTGGCAAGCACGTGGAGCCGCAGAGCCATCTCCATGGCCTGGTTTTCTAGTTTGAGTTCCTGTTGAACTGTTTTCAAAAACCAGCTCATTCTATTAGAGAATTTTGGCGCTGCAGGCTCTGTCTCAAGGGCATGGCGTCCAGCCAGTCTCAGGTCCTGCCTCGTGGGGCAGGGCCTCACTCCCCATGGCCATCCTTCCTGCATTCTCAAATTGGCTTTCAGCTGATAGAAACTCTAAGGAACTCTTCGCTGTTCATTTGTTTTATTATCGCTGAGGTCTCGTCTCATGTAATGTTAGCCTGGAAGGCACTCCATAAATATTTCTCAAAAAAGACTTTATCTCTAAGACAGCAAACTGCAACAATAATTAAAAATCAGCATCACCCCTAGTTATGCACAGAGAACGCATCGTTCCAAGCCTTTTATGTGTCAGCTTTAAGAAGGGAACCGTATCCCTGAAATCAATGTGATAGTATTTTTGTGCAGTCGTGCAAATGTTCGGCTGTTGTATTTCAGAAGAAGCTACCTATATATATATATCTATATATATATATATATAAAAGCCCAGTCTTGCCACTTTTAAAAAAGATGTCTCTTGTTCTCAGCAGTCAAGTTTAAAGCCAACTAGAGCCTGACGTGAGGATAAAAGGCAGCTGCTCATCAAATACCTGAGCATAAACTCCTTCCCCTTAGGAATAGCGGCTCTAGGCAAAGGAGCCGGTGAAAGCAAGTATTATAAACAAAGAAAACTTGGGCCTCGGAGGGAAAAGGGAGGGAGCCACGCGGAGACATGCACCATGCTGTCCCTTGTTAGCTGGTGGCCCGCAAAGCACTTTCTTTAAACGAAGTTTTCTGGAGCTTAAAAAACGCAAGATACAACCTACTAAGCACCCGTGGCGTTTTATTCTTTAATCCACAACGGTGTTACCAGCAGCAATAATGTGTGCGAGGCAGCCCATAATTTCTTAGCAAAACTGATGCCAATAAAGCCAAGGCGAGGTTCTAAAGCGCACTCTAATAGGCGGTTGAAAGTTTCCTGACAATACTGCGTTTAGATGGAGTCAAGCCATGCAGCGCTTTACAGTTAAGGTTTCAGTGCACTTAAAAAGCAAAACAAAAGAGCCCTCAGCCTTCAGCGGATGGGCTCTAGGGACAGGCTGCATTCTCACTCCTGCTCCCACCTGCCCTGGGTGCACCAACTCATTCTGAACGGGAGACTCGCCCCTTTACTGGTTAAGTCCACAGGACTCACTCACAAGAGTGAGGTACCTTTTTAGTACCCTGTGACAGTCTTATGCACAGCAATGCAGTTCTGACCTTGGCATTCCTGGGATTACCAAGGGCATTTTTGAAAAGGGGTAAATCTGTAATATTTAGATGCATTCTTTTTTTTTGGGGGGGGGTTAGAGGGCTTCTCCATAGGAATTGGAGATAGAAACAATTTCTCTTATTCTTTAGACATGGGATGGCATCTTGCAATATACCACAGGCTGTTCAATGGAGGTTAAGACTTGTCTAGATACGAAAGGTCTTTGAGGAACACAAAGTGACGAGCACTGAACTTTTTCCTTGATAAATTTGTCAATCACTTTATTTTAATCTCTCATTCCTTGTGATTTGAAGTGGATAAAAACTGCCCACTTGAAAATTCTGGAAAGACCAATCGTAAGCTTTTCTTGCTTTCTGAAAGTCTTGCTTTCTGAAAATCTTACTTAAAATCTAGAAGAATGATGAAACGCGATCTCAAATTTAACGGACAGCTTAAACTCGAGGTTAGAAGATAAAGACCCAGGGCTCCTCTGGGTTTAGGAGAGAGTAAGAGTCTTTCTAAAGGTAAAGCAAGCAGGCTTCCTGTCCCAGGAGAAGCCTTTGCCCCATTTTATGCCGCTCATAATCATAGCACTAAATTAATAAGGAATATTAATGCTCGTCATCACTGTCAGCGGCAGGCCGGCTGGATCTTAGAAAGCAAATGTGGCTAAGTTCTGACACACCCAGACATTCCTGGCTGCCCTGCCATTCCAGTTATCCATTGCTGAACAGCAGCGTTCCAACAGCGTGCTAAGACCCTAATGGATGGCCCAACAACACCGCAGAGTGTACTCTAGTAACTTCAACGTACAAATGCTCCGAGAGAATACCAGTTCTTAAGGAAAGATCCAGAAGGAGGGATTCCCCTCTTAAATAGGTTTTTCCTTTAAATATGTGGTGTTTTGGTGTTTTATACACTTTACGACCAGAGCAGGCCTTCAATTCTCAGGAGCAGGGCAGGGAAGAGCTAGAGGTGGGGGGATTAGGCATGTTGCCATGCTCAGCCAGGCTTGCGCGTGCTGCAGGGAGCCACTAGGTGGCGTACTCACCGGGGTGTTGGACTGCTCGGTCAGCTTCTGTTCCCACATCTTCAAGCGTCTCTCTCGTTCTTTGAGCTCCTGCTCTTTAAAGCTGAGGTCTCGCTCTAGTTTCTTCAGCCTCTCCAGGGTGGCCTCAATCTCGCACCTGCAGAGAGGTAACTCAGTGAGTCTCCGCTGCTGGTGGGACTGGGGACACTCAGTGGGTGTATCGGAGTGCTAACCAGGTGAAAAGCTAAGGTGTGGGCTTGGAAATTGGCCAGGAACCAACCAGAGAAGCAGGACTCTTTAGCCTTCAAAATCAACAGGCAGTTTCTAGTTGGGAAAAAACCAAAAACTCAAAGCATTTCAACAAAGTACTGAAGAGATCGGGAACTACGTAGCTCAAGCCAGGAGCTGGCATTGTGGACTGGTCATTTAGTACCTGCTTGTTGTTTATGAAGCTTTACAACTCACAAGGCACTGTCTCAAGGTCTCTCATCTTACTTCTACAACAGCCCCAAGAAATGGGTACCAATCTGTGGACCGGATGGGTGAGTTACTGGGCTAGCATTCTTGCCCATGATGGGGCTCAGCAAGGCTGCTTAACCTAGCAGTTTCTTTGGCTGTAAGGGCAATGGTTATAAGATGCCAGGGTTCTAAGGTGCCTCATCCTGAGAAGTCCTGGGCCTGCTTGTTGAAAAAAATGAAACATGGATGCCTACGACTCTATCTTAGAGCAAGTGCATGAATTGCTGGCTGGGCAAGACTTGACTTTTTCCACCATTTAACAAGCACAGGTAGGGTTTTTTTTTTTCTATTTTTCTTTTATTGAAAATGGACATTTCTCCAGCTGGGCAGTGGTGGTTCACACCTTTAATCCTGGCACTCCAGAGACAGAGGCAGGAGAATCTCCTTGAATTTGAGGTCAACCTGGTCTACAGAACTAATTCCAGGACAGCCAGTGCTACCAGAGAGAAACCCTGACTTGAAAAATAAAACAAAAAGTCATTTTTTTCCTACAATATTCTCTGATTATGGTTTCCCCTCCCCAACACCTCTGAGATTCCTCTTGCCCATCCAAATCCAAACTCTTTCTGTCTCTCCTTAGAAAACAACCAGGAATCAAAAGAATAAGTATAAAAATAGAATAAGATAAACAAAAACACACAAACTAGAATAGGACAAAACAAACAGAAGAAAAAAGGCCAACGAAAAAGCACAAGAAACATATACAGGTGCGGACATACAAGTTTGTACACATAGGAATCCCAAGCAAATGAGTTTTATAATCTAGCAAGCATGAGTTACTTCAGTCCAGAAAAATTCTGCATTTCTTTTAGACTCTATAATCTTAAAGAAAGTTCCTTCCCTCAGGTCTGGGCCACTTAGGACACTGTGCCCAGTAACAGAAACTGAAACTGGCAAGAGGCTTCAGCAGGAACGCTTCCTCCTTCAGCGCTGTCACAATGGGAATGTCTAAATTTATGCCCTGAGAACTGGAAGTTCTCTCCCTTGGGTTTCTGAAGAGCTTGCACACAAGCCCTGAGCCAAAGGAGTGCTAGAAGGGCCGGGGTGGGGTGGTGGTGCAGAGAAGCCTGCAAAGGAAGCCAGGAAGCCTGAAGGACACACCTCTGGTGTCCTGAGAGGACTCTCCCGTAGGCTGCTGAGACAACGCCCTCTACACACTACATCGTCACGGCGAGACCTTGGGTGTGGAAGGAAAGGCAGGGCCCCCAGAGCTTAGCTAAGCAAAACCTGCCCTGCATTTCCAGGGAAAGTCAGAAGAAGTGGACACATTACTCCACTCCTTAGGCATGAAAAGTGAGTCGCTCAGCTCATGGGGAAGCCTGGAGGAGGGTCTGCATTCGAACCAAACTATTCTTTCCCTGCCTGTAGGGAAAGTCCTTCACTGGGGCCGTGTGACAAAGCACGGAGGGACACTGAGGTCACAGTGCAGTTCCAGAACAGCCACAAGAGCAGAATCTTTCAGAATTATGACTTTACCGTAAAATCCAATATTTCTGAAAGACGTCTCAACTGGGAGGATAACCTTCCGCAGTGCTGCAGGCCCGGCTTCCTGGCACTACGCCCTCTTGAATGCCAGGAGAGTGAGTGGCCCATGCCCATAGGCATGAGAAGGCATCACCCCCTCGTGGTGTCCTTTGTTCTGAACGGGCGCATCACTGTCGTGGATGTGTTAATATACAACCCTTCCACCTCTAAAACCTGTCGGTAAAAACCGATTCTCTAACACCAAACCCAGCCAAGGTTGATTTCAGCTAGTATCAATTTTCCCTTCCTAGGAAATGAACTGCAGTTATTCTCCTCTAGTTAGACAGATTTACTGGGAAATCGTGGGTCAGTCTGAAAAACTACCCATATGGCTTGTGGATTACACGGTGAGAAGAAGTATATTCGAGTTGTGCTAAGGAACACATAATGGGTCCTAATACGCACATGGCAAAGATTACAGTTTTGATCTCTGCTTTTTGTTCACAAAAGGCATATCACACCAAACAATACTTTGGCCACCATGGAAAAACAACCAATAAAGTGTTTTGCTAACAGGCAAAACCCGAATTCTCCATTCCAACCCCTCGGTTCATTCATGTATATTACTGCAGGCTTGTAGAGTCATATGAGGTGAACAACCGGAAGCAGGAGCGTTGGGACGCAGGCTCTGCTCCGACTGCTTGGACGTCAAGGGGAGGGACAGCCAAGGAATCGATGAACTGAATCACACGCTCACTCTTTCCTTACACAGTTTGAGTGGCCTTTAGTAAGCTAGTTTTACAGAGGATTTTTAGAATCATTTAATTTTCTAAATTGGGCGTTTTGTCTGCCTGCGTGGAGAGAAAGTTCGAGCAGGAGGCCATCATCTGCGTGTATCCCAGCATGCCTGGACTTACACTTCTCTGTGGCTCCCATTTGCTGAAAATCTTTGGACCCTGACGAACGTTAGGGCAAAGGAAGCAGTAGTATAAATGTCCTCTCCTTTGACCGCCGGGTGATCTGAGACCCTACGGCATTTCTTTTTGGCATGCGGCACGCTGGAGGACAGCTTTTTGACTCGATTGATAACCTAAGATGATCACACCCTGCAATTTGCTTCTGAGCTAAAAGGAAATCAGGTGAAAAGAACCCTGCGTGTTAAAGGGCAGCGGGCGTGACCGACGGCCACAGTCCAGTGTCACGGCGCATGCGCCTCATTCCGGCTCCACCGGGGTACAGTATAAGTTCAGGTGAGTTACCCAGGCTGTTGAGGCCTCAGAGAGATGTTAGCTCCTGAGATCTGAGTAGGGCTGTTATGGAGATTAAGAAAGATAACCCAGATGAAGTGTGGGCATCTGGGGGAGTATGACAAACAATAACTCTTATCAGTGTTACAGCCATCATCCCCCGGGCTTTAACCCATTGCCAAGTTCGGTTACCTGAGCTCTAGGCTCTGCTGCCTCCAACTATTGACGACTCAGGTGAGGCTCACTGGCTCTGTCAGCTCCTGAGAGGCCCCTGAGGAAGCCCCTCGAGAAACGGGGCCCTCTTACTGATCAGGGCACCCTCCCCCCATTCTTACTACCCATTCTCTTAATTTCCCACCTTCAAGTGTGGGGTTTGTTCGCCCGTGTTTGTTGTTGAGATGCAGTTCTGCTATATTACCCAAGCTGCGCATGAGCTTGTGATCCCCTCTCCCTGACTCTCTTGAGTAGGAAGGTCTCTAGGCATGGACTGCTCTAGCTGGCTTTTACCTTGAAGTAGTTTAAACATCACATTTATCATTCAATTAATCCAGGCTTAATGTAGAAGTATTAAAAAAAAAGGCAAATAAAAAACTACCATTACCCAGTGACTCACTCTCTCTCTCTGACACATTTTCTAATGTGCATACACACATTAGTATGCACTGGTTTTATTTTGAAAATTCTATCATTTTGAATAACTGAGACCATAGTCTCCATTTTATGCCCATTTCTCAGATCCACTGATCAGAGCTCCTGGGCAGGGCTGCATCATTCTGGGGGAGGAGACACTGTTTTTCCAAAGCCATTCTTTTCTTACACAACGTTCCGTCTCCAGCTTTGGTGTTCTGAACGGGGCTCTCTGAACAAGCACCCATACACTCCGCCAGAGCTTTCCCATTGGTTTGCTCTGCAATGACATCGTAACTATGGCAGCGCACTGGGCAAAGCCTTTGAACATTTTTAGGGTGTCTAACTGTACCACGCATGCGTGCGAAAGTTTGAAACTCTGATAAATGAGCAGTTCTCCCTTATATTTACTTGTTTGCTGAGTGAGGTTGATTATTTTCACATGCCTATTTGCCACTTGACCTCTTTTTAAATTAGGTTAGGTTAGCATGCAAAGAATGCGTTTCATCACGGTATCTTCATACATGATTCACTGTACTTGTTCTTACCGGTCCCACCACCCACTGTCCTCCTCTGTGCTCCAAACTGCCCAGCTAGCGGCCACTTCTGCCCACTTGTCACAGGTACACTGTTGCCTTTTCTATTTCCCTCCTCCCTCAAAATCCTTCAGCCCTGCCGTGAACCTTTTTCTTTTCCATTCAGCAGCCCACACATATACAAATATAAAAATAGACATATAATTTTATCTTGCATATATGTGTGTGTGGTGTTGTGATTTACTATCTGTTCTTGTGAGCACGCACAGGTGTGTGTATGTGTGCGTGCGTGTGTATAAGCTGGAGGTTAATGTTAGGTATCTTCCTCAATCTCTCTCAGTTTAATTTTTCTTGCTAGGGTCTCTCATTGAACTTGAAACCCACAGACTTGCCTAGGCTGGCTGGCCAGTGTGTATCAGGGATCTGCCTGTCTCTGGCTGCCCAGCGTGGGGGGGTTTATAGACACATCCTACCGAGCCGCTTTAGACACACACACACACACACACACACACCCCACCTGCATGCACTTGTACGTTCTGCCTATAGAGAAAACACATGAATCAGTCAGTCTTGTTAGCTTAACACAGTGATTTCCAGTTCTATTCATTTTCCCTTATGGTTGCATGGAATTTCCTTTATCCGCTCATCTGCTGGTGGGCACCAAGCAGGTAACGGTCCCTGGCTATTGTGTGTAGTGCAGTGGATGTCCAAGTGTCTTAGTGCTGTGTTATTCTGACCTTTGTTGTGCTTAGAATAAGAATAATGCCCACAGCTAGGCAGTGGTGACATGTGCTTTTAATTCCAGCACTCATGAGGCAGAGGCAGGTAGATCTCTGAGTTCAAGGCTAGCCTGGACAACAGAACAAGTTCCAGAACAGCAAGGGCTACACAGAGAAACCTTGTCTCAAAAAAAAAAACCAAAAGCCAAAAGAAAAAGGAAAAGAAAAGAAAAGAAAGAAAGAAAGAAAAAGAAAAAAAGAAAGGCCCCCATAGGCTCCTATTTGAATGCATGCTTAGCCATCAGGAAGTGGCACTGTTTGAAAAGGATTAGGAGGTGTGGTCTCATTGGAGGAAGTGTGTCACTAGGGATTGGTTTTGAGGCCTCTAAAGTCCAAGCCAGGAGCTGGCGTTACAGTCTGCTCTGAGCCTCCTGATGTGGGTGCTGGGAACTAACTGCAGTTTGGGAACAGTAAATGTTCTTAGCCCCTGAGCCATCTTTTCAGCAGCATGAATTTACTATTTTTAAATGAATTTTCAGTTCTATTTTATGTAATAAATACTATCATATATGACTCATTTACTCAAAGATTTTTTTGGAGTCCCCATAATTTTTTAAGAGTGAAATCGAGATGCGTGAGAGACGGCTCTCTGGACAGGGGTATTTGCTGGACAAGCATGAGGACCGGGCTTGGGATCCTGGCACACGCACACAAAGTTGGCGGTGGCCGTGTTTGTCTACAGCCCCCGTACTGTCTCTGCTGGCCAGAGACAGGAGGGTGACTGGGACTTGCTGCCCACGACTTAGCTCCAGTTTCAAGGGAAAGGAAAGAGTATGATAGGGTCACTCAACATCCTCCTTCTGTTTCTGTCCACATGTGTGCACTTGTGCCCGCACACACCCATGTATACAATCCCACCATGCTCGCTCACACACAAACAGTGAACCAAACAGTCGAGAAGCTCTAGTCTACCACACAGTGGAAGAAAGTTATAGCGGGATGCCATTTCTCTTGCAAAATTATTCAGGATAGGTATTGGTTTTGGATTTAGGAAATTTCAATTCTTTTTTTTTAGGAAATTTACTGACTTTGCTTTGTTTTCTTTCTTGGAGCACTTAAAGAAGCCTATCTCCGACACACTAATACTCACGGGCTTAAAATCCCGCTAATCCTTTGGATAACACATCAAATAGCATTTCCTCAGGGAACCCCTGCATTATACACCCAGATCGGAGGATCAGATTTCACTGCAAATGCTCTATTAGCCATGGCTTCTCTGTCCTATGGCTTACCACACACAATGCGGATGGTTATCAGTGTTCTTACGTCTAGCATTGTAACATGGATGCTTCTGAGGCTGCTACTGGAGAATGCCACCCATCTGGGGACATTGTCCACACGACTGCAGCCCAGCACCTAGGGAAGGAGCAGCCTCTCCTGCACCAGGAGAGGTTTCAGGAATGTGATTGTAAGCGCTGTGCCCAGGGTATGAGAGCAGGGTTCCCTGTGTCACAAGTGCCACGCTCCCTGCCTGCCTACCTGCTTTCTTTCCCTGCTGCCTCGCTTCCTTCCTTCCCCATATGTTTCCCGAGCAATTGCTATTGGACAAGATGGAGACAGAAATACAGCCAACAGTTTGCCTTTTCAACCCTCCAGCGGCGAGGTACATGAACTCAGTGATCTCAGAGCCCGGTGGCACTGACCGGTGGGTGGGTGTTGCTCCCTTGCAGGTGAGCTAGGTCAGCAGTTACCTAGACGGCTAATGGGAGCTGGGGGAGGGGCAGGAGGAAGGTGCAACCGAAACAGGGTGGCTATGAAAAGGAGACCGCATTGCAGAGGTTCTGGAAGAGCGAAATGTGCCTTCGTGGGGGGACCAAAAGCCCGAGGCTCGGGGCATGCTCAAGATAATGGGGTCTTCTGAAGGGCGAGCGTTTCCATCTTTGTCTGAAAAGCAATGGAGCCCACATACGGAGTTTGAGGGGGAGTGATATGATTACATGTGCACTGACCTGTCACCATAGGAAACAATGTCTCACCGGGGTTTTGTTATTTTAGACCAGGAAAAAAAAAGCCCTCAGCTCTGGATTAGAGCTCGCTGCATTAATTTTGTATTGCCAAGAAAAATTCATGAAAGCGACTGGTATTAGGCACTTATTTCAAAGGAATGAAAATAAGTAAGGTCATTGTAAAATATCAATCAAACAGAAAGCCCAGGGTAATGTGTGCTGACTGACAGCAGTCAAGATCCAGAGGCTCGCCATGTGCACGCAGTACTGACTTAGGACCAGCAGGTGGCGTAGGGCATTGCGTTACCGCCAGAGATAGCAGGAGCAGGGATGAAGTTACTAATCTCTGCTGAGTCAGGGGAGGAAAGGCGTCCAGCTCCCAAACAGGCTATTTATATTCCCTGCGTCATTCGGTCTAGTCCAACTGTTTCATCTTGGATTTACTTTTTCCACTTACACAATACAAATCTCTCTTTACTGATTTGTTTAGCTAGGATTTATAACATCTAACGTGTTTTTTACAGGTTCCCCATTCCCTGCACTAGCAAATACAGTGCATGGTAAGGCTATCAGGATACATACCTATTTCTTATTTATTTATTTATTTATTAAAGATTTCTGTCTCTTCCCCGCCACCGCCTCCCATTTCCCTCCCCCAACCAAGTCCCCCTCCCTCATCAGCCCAAAGAGCAATCAGGGTTCCCTGTCCTGTGGGAAGTCCAAGGACCACCCACCTCCATCCAGGTCTAGTAAGGTGAGCATCCAAACTGCCTAGGCTCCCACAAAGCCAGCACGTGCAGTAGGATCAAAAACCCATTGCCATTGTTCTTGAGATCTCAGTAGTCCTCATTGTCCGCCATGTTCAGCAAGTCCGGTTTCATCCCAGGCTTTTTCAGACCCAGGCCAGCTGGCCTTGGTGAGTTCCCGATAGAACATCCCCATTGTCTCAGTGTGTGGGTGCACCCCTCGCGGTCCTGAGTTCCTTGCTCGTGCTCTCTTTTAATTTTTTTTTTTCTTTTTCTGGGCAGAGGCTAAAGCTTCCTAACACAGAACGTATACAGAGAAGGTTCTGGAAATGCCCTTTGCTTCAGAGTATGTGATTCGACACTCTTCCCAAACACTTAGATGCATGCTATTTAAGAAAACAAACACAGAGAAACTCTTGCTTCCTTATGCATGAAAGGTAAATCTTAGCCTGCGCCCAGCCCCAGTAGTGCTTAGAAATCAGGACTGTCCATCAGCTATCCAGTCTTATCACTGAAGCCGTGGGCGGGGACTCGCGCTGCACCGGAGCTACTCACCTCCATTCGGCCTTGTTGTGCAGGAACGAGTTACACTGGTCGGGAAGGTTCGTATCGTTGGACATAGACTCCAGGATCGAAATGATTTGCTTGAACGATGGCCGTTTCTGAAGAAGAGAAAAAGGAACCACCGTGAGACTTAAAGGAAATGGGAGGAGGGAGCGGAGCCACAACCAAGGAAACCAAGGCCAGGCTCCCTCTTAGCGTTTATAGCCATCAGATCACACAGGTGTAGGGAGCCGAATTCTTCATCTGCGGTGAATTATCCAAAGGATAGATATTATTTTATCCACAGGGCATCAGGGTAATGAGTACTCTTTTGTAGGTAAGAAGAGAGGGACCAAGTCCTTCTTTGAGAAATGACCAAGAACTCTAATCAAAAAAAAAATCTTAAGTCACCAGAGACCTACCTATGTGGGAGAGATAGTAAAATCTTAACTGGATTATTTATTTTGAATGTTCTGCTATTTACTACGCAAATGTTTCCATCTTTTGCCTGTTTTTTTTTTTTTTTGTAAAAGGTGTGTGGGCAGGCAGTATCTGCTTACTGACCTAATGGAACTAATAAAATTTCCCAAATCAATTGGTCTGAAAAAAAAAAAACTTAACGCCATAATAACATCATGGTTCTGAGGGTTTATCCCACACTGAAGCCTGCTTTAGTCCAGGACGTTACCAGGCTGTAGACAGAACTGGAAAAGCACGCTCCACCTGTCTCTAACAAGCACTGTCTACGCTCACCTCTCTCCGCTCCAGCCAAGGCTGAGACAAAAGGTTAAAACAAAAATGGAGAAAGATAATAAAAGGATGATGCACATCCTCTCCTCATCGTGCCTCATAATTACACCATTTCAGAGCAAATTACAGCTACAGTAATTAAAACACGCATTTTAATTTAGGAGCACAAAAACAGGAAGGAACAGTGTTGAGGTGGCTTGCTCTCAGGACCTGGGTGCCTCTGACATTATTAAGAAAAGCACTTTCCCATAACTCAGGAATACAAAGCTAGGATATTTACTGACTTCTGCCTTGTTTGTTTTAGGGGAAGGCGCACAGGTGTGTGCATCCACAATGCTGTGTGTGTGTGTGTGTGTGTGTGTGTGTGTGAAGAAATCATGCATAGTCAAATGTTACCGACGAACAAAGGAACGTGCTTTAAATAGGACGCAGGAAAAGGAGCCAATGTTCTTAAACTCTGTTCCTATCTTCATGTCTTCCACCATGTGTCAGGTTTTAAATGGAAAAAGAAAGAAGTGTAACTGCTTAAGAACTGATTATAAACACAGGCGACATAGGATTTTCATTTTGCAAGAAAAAAGTAGCAAGGGAAGCTAATGGTTCCTGTCTTTAAAGAAATAAACAGAACAGCATCACCAATCCTTGTCTCATGGATCCCGGGCTAGCCTCCAACTCTGGGTCTGAGGATGACTCTGAACTCCTGATCTTTCTTCTACCTCCCAAATGCTGGGCTGTGTAACACACCTAGCTCATATAGTGCAGGGGGCTGAAACCAGGGCCTCGTGCATATGAGGCAAGCATTCTACCAACTGGGCTACATCCCCAGTCCACCTAATGAACCTTTAAAGACTTCTTTCCCCCTACATGTAAGTATTTTTGAGATAAAATTAAACTCCTTCATATTCAGATCTCAAGCATCCCCTTAAAAAAGTCATTACTGGGATAAGGATTAACCTCCACCCACAGCCAGCTGCAGTGGGACATTCCCGTAGTCCTAGCTATTTGGGAGGCTGAGGCTGGAGGATTACTGGAGCCCAGGAGTTCAGCAATGTACAGTTCTTCAGTGATGGTTTAAATGTGCTGGGGACCTGTGGCTCCTCCTCTGAAGGGCTTAGCTGCCTTTGGAGTGTCGTTACAGATGGCTTATTTTAAAAAGAAGCTACAACGAGGACCACTTATCCCACTAAAGGAATGTCTTCACTTCTTACGTCTCTATTGGCTATTTCCATTTCATACATAGGGCATCTAGTTCAGAAAGGCATATGTTATCCAGCGTGACACAGGAGCTGGTCACAGAACCTGGACTGTGCTCTTAAACTTCCAATCTTTAATCTCATAGAGTATGATAACAACTCCTCCCTGCTTATCAGCTCCAGGGATGTCATTTAAAGACAAATCAATACTCATCTTTCTTTTCTTATTTTCATTCATACACACACACATACAATTTAATTTTTGAGGTAGGTTTTGAATATACCAGGCCAGTCTTGGACTTACTATGTAGACTTCTAATCCTCTGCCTCTGCTTCCCCAGAGCTGGGATTGTAGGCATGACCAACCACACTTGGTTTATGCAGGGCTGGGGTTTGAACCTAGGGTTCAAACCTTTGTGCATATTAGATAAGCACTCCACCAAACTGAGTTACATTTCCAACTCCAAGAAACAATTTTGAGCATACGATATAGGCGACCAGAATGCTCTGTCATTTACACAACGCCATGTTTTTCCTACATCTCTCTTATTCACTGCAGAAGAACACCAGCCCCGCAGGGAAACTGCATAGTGTAATCTGTGTTAACACTCTGAAGTCTAAAGACTGAAAATGGGAATAAACTACTTTAACCAACCCCTGCTCTCCATTTACCATAGGATGGCACCAACTTTGAGCATGAAAATAAACCTCTCAGAAAATTTATGGTGGTCTGGCTTCTGCATCTACTTTCTATTGCTGCAAAGTGCCACAGGAACTCGTGTGTGTGTGTGTGTGTGTGTGTGTGGTGTTCCTACATGTACACACACACACACACACACACACACACACACACACACACTCCCTCAATCCATTTAGCAAGAAAGGCTAGGACTATACAAGCTAGGGTAGCAATCCAGACTGATTCTGGGTCTGGAAAAGGGTTAGCAGGTGTCAGGGAAGACTCAGTGGAATGCCACCCGAGAATGAGCGTGCTCAGGGCATGATGCATGAAAGATGTGTGTGCCGATTAGCACGTGAGGACTGAAGTGTGAGCTGCAACTGCTGTCCAATCAAATCAAATGCAATGGCCTGCAGTACTTCTTATCAGAATAAGATGTCAAAAACTTAGGAAACAAAAAAATTAGTTTCAGACTTCTTTTATACTTCATGTGACTGGAACACAGGATTCTTCTGGTCCTAAAAAGGGCTCTACTTCCTACATGTTAAAGACATGCCAGTTTCATAGGCTTTGCTTTGGGCTTAGATTCCTTGTGCCATATTAAAATGTAAGTGCACATTCTCAGGATTTTAACTAATACAGTATGAGGTTTTTGACTGAGAAACTAAATCATACTAAAATGATTCCAATCTAGCAATCTGGCTGCATTAATCTAACTCAATGCAAATAATCTAAGGTGAAATTTTTAATTAAGCACAGGTAAGATTTCAACGCTATTGAAATCACTGTATATGTTTTAACAGACACAAAAGTTAAACAGCACAGGTTTGAAAATAAACGTGTAAACATCTGCTTACAGCTTAACCTAAGTAGCTGTAAAGTGTACATTTCTTCTGTTTTTGTTTTTGTTTATTTTTTTTGGTTTTTCAAGACAGGGTTTCTCTGTAGCTTTGGAGCCTGTCCTGGAACTCCCTTTGTAGACCAGGCTGGCCTCAAACTCACAGAGATCCGCCTGCCTCTGCCTCCCGAGTGCTGGGATTAGAGGCGTGCGCCACTACCGCCCGGCCATTTCTTCTAATGCTTAATGCAACACCACATTCTGAAAAAAATCACACACTGGAAATAAGAGGGTCTATTCAAGGGTAGGGCAGAACACTCAACTTCTTTGCCAGTGTACTAATAAAAATAGTAACAACGCAAACATTGCATTCTTTAAGAAAAAAATAATACTAAGGTATAAAGGACTCCACTTGCAAAGAGGCTGCAGAAAGTCTGAAGAGCTGCACTGGAAGCCGGAAGCTGCAGGACACTGGGGCCAAGGCAGGCTGTGCATGGCTGCGGAGCCCAGCAACTGAATCTTCCCAGGATGGAAGCAAGGCACAAGGTGGGAGGCTTCCCCACCACGGCGGGCTACTGCAGCACCACTGTGTTTTGTCTCTTTGGAGACAGTGTGCCGGAAATACTCTGCATACATCAACATGAAGTCTGCCCACACGGCCAGTTTGTCTCTAAGCCATTTCCACCAAAGAAGCACATTGCCCTGGAACAGACTTCAGTCATCAGTGTTTGTTCCTAGGGCTCTCAGGGGGAATGGGTATAAATTGAGGAAGAATTCCATGCTTTTTAGGTTCCTTTGCTATTTTTTTAGGCCTCTATTTCTGAATCAGTTGCAATATCTCTAGTTCCATGAAAAAAAAACTAAATAAATTTGAACTGTGAATTTTGCTTCTCTCTTGAATTTGATCTCTCGATTGTTTTAATATTTAATCTGTGAGACTCATTTTAAAATTACAAATTTTAAAATGACTTTTATTATGAAAATCTAAGCACGCAAAAAGCAATGTCTCTATATTCTATGACTGGGATCAAAACCCATCACTTCCAGTCATATTTAACAGTATTGCTGTCCACAAACCTTCACTTGCTTTTGAAGCAAAGCCAGGACCAGCTATCATTTTATCCATGACTATCTCCATATGCATCCAAGAGTATCTTCTTAAAGCTGATCTTTGTGGGGAAAAGACATTAGCTACCGATGCTTACAAGTGACAACCGCATGAAGGCCTAGGATTGGAATTTTTTCAGTCTTATTGTGACGGCCCTGGGAGGATACACTAAGATTCTTCTAATGAAGTATAGCATCTGCCTGCTTCTCTGTTGGACAGAAAGGTAGCAGAGTCGACACTAAGAGCCATGGCAGACTGTCTGGGTTCACATCCAGTCCCACCAGGGCCCCAGGCCATGGGGCCTTGACTCATCTTTAATCTGTGTGTGCCTGGGCTCTCCATCTGTGAGCCGAGGGTGAGCTCAGCTCCTCTATCCAAGAGTTAGTAGAAAGTGCTCGAAACACAGCCTCACATAGAGTACTGTGTTAGCTGTTCTTACGAGGCACAATGGTGGTGATTAAAAGCAAAAGAACAAAATTGCCTTTTGAGTCAAGAATGCCAAGGAGTTCTGTTAAAGGAAGGAAGAGTTGATGATAATCACTTGATCCAGAAGTCGAGCTGTAGAGGTGTCATCATGGGGCTTCTGGGGCTGCAGGCTCGGCAGTTCCCTGCCGCTGTGTAAGGCTTTTGGCTACGCCAAGTTTTCAAAACCCCAAAGCGAACAGGTAAAACTTCAGAAGTTTGAACAATAACACAAGTACCTTGGCATCGGCTTCCCAACACTGATGTAACAGCTCAGCAAAGCTCCTAGGGCAGCTGCTCGGAATGGTTAATCTCTACAAAGAGAAGGCAAACAGAAGAAGAAACAAGGCTTTACTCTTCGGGACAAGGAAGTGCCCTTTGCAGAATCATCAAAGAACTAATTTAGAAACCCAAACAAGACACGGGATCTAAAGCATCCCTGGATTCATAGATGACAGGAAGATTGATGCACAGATTTGTCCTGTCCAATCTCCGAAGGACCCCACTTGCACACATGGAAATCATGGACGATGGATGGAAAGGTCAGGTTCGTCATTAGGAAGAAACTACAGCCGGAGAGGGGCAAGCTGGAACATAATGCTACATCATCTAACACCACCAATTTATTGCTCTGTTTTTATAGGCGACTTGTGATTCCAGCTTACCAGCCCGGTAACTAGGAAACAAGTTGAGTTTTGGCAATAGGTGTGGAGCTCTGAAAACATCTTTGGCACAGAAGATCACTCCGCATTTGGGAAATGGTAATTCTGAGTGTGTCATTCAGAATACACGATTCATCATGGCTCTACCTTCGCGAGGATCAATTCTACTCTCACATCCCACCGTTCTGGTTCTCATAGACCATGGCACGTCCCTATTCCCAGAAGAATTTTTGTTTTCAAAGGCTTGAGGGGCCAATAACTCAGTGACAGCGACAGAAGGGCCTGGCATGGATGAGGCACTGAGTTTGATCCTCCACGCTATGAAAATAAATGATGACCAGACATCCTTCAATATACCATAAAAGCACCATATAATCAAGGACTCTCTTACAAGCCATCAAATTGCAAATGTTCCACGTGGGTCTACATTAGCCTAGTAAACAAAACGAAGTTTATATAATTTTCTGGACCTGGCCTCAAACTGAGTTACAAATAAACAGAAATATTTTTGAGCAGTTTCCAGATGCACCAGACTTCCCAAGAGTGCAACACCCACACACGAGAAATCAAAGGGCAGTGATCTTTGCATTATTCATAACCTAACTACGATTTTAAGGACTGTCACTAGCAACCATGCAGGTCTCGGAACTACTAAGTCATTAGCACCGCTTACTCTATCAGGCGGTCACTTATGGCCATTTCTGCACAAGGCTCAGCACCTTAAATGGCCCCATCATCTTGTCTAGCAAGATCTTGCCTGAGCATGTGTGTACTGCAGGATTTCCATTTATTCTTCGCATTACAGGGTTCCACTGACTTGAAGCATGGTGCCCATGGGCAAGCTGAGGCTTTCTGGCTTTCTTTTCAGCAGAGCAAGTTTATAACTATAGTTGTTAGGAAGAGAGCCCTGGGGTTGGAGATGCATCAGTGGCAGAGCAACGGGCGTGCAGGAAGTCCTGGACCGCATCTCCAGTACAGTGTGTGTGTGTGTGTGTGTAAAAAGACATACTACAGTGGCATGCATTTACCTGCATGCACTCTGTATAAACAGAGTGGGTTTCAGATGGACACACTTCAGCACAGCCTAACCTCAGTGGTTACCAAGGAAGCCACTGTCAACAGGCTTGGGTGTCCTTTGCTTCTCTTTTCTTACTGAGAAGCCTTTTTAGACACGACATTTCAAACATCACACGCAGAAAAAGTAATGTTTGATCTCTAACACTATCAAGTATTAGCTAATCACAGACTCAGACACATTGATGTGAGGGATTTTTTTTGGGTGTCTAAAAAAGTACTTCCAAATAGAATCTGAAGTATTTATGTCCTGATCACACAACTTTAATGCGATCCTAATGATTCCAAACATCTCGAAATGGCCAGATACTATATGGAGCATTACTTACGGTTTAGATGTTTTGGAATAAAGGCTTCATGTTTATAAGAAGAGTACCTACTAATTTAGAGTAATCAAATTAGGTGGGGGCATTTTTTAAAAAAATATTTCTTGTATCATTTTACACATGAGATGTGAAAACAACTACGTTTTTATTTTTCTGAAGTTCAAGAGTAGTAAATGAAAATTTAAGTTTAAAAAATTTGTAGATAAACATATTTTAATTAATTAATTAATTGTGTGTGGGTGTGAATGTGGGGGAGCATGTGTGCATGTACAAACACACAGCTGTGCTGTGGTGTGCACGGGGAGGTGAGGAGACAGTTTGAGGAAGTAGTCTCTCTTCTACCATGTGGGTCCCAGGAACTGAACTTAGGTTGTTAGGTGTGGTAGCAAATATCTTTACTTGCTGGTCCCAATGAAATTTTTAGTTTTATTAAGATTTTTTTACACTAATTAATTTGCTATTTACAACAAAACACATTTTATGCAAGAATCCAAGTGTTTATAAATGTAGAAATTATACCCTAAAATTTTCTGAAGGCCCACTGCTTTTCATGGAAACCCTATATTAAAAACCGTGTCTTAGCAATGCTCTCATAAGCTCACGCCTTCTGTAAGGTTCACTGCTTACTTTGTAAGGCGTAACAAGGGTTTATGAGTCTATTCCTAATAGAAGTTAACGTCAGGGAAAATGATGAGTCAAAAGCCTTATCCATAAGAGTCAGAGGCAAAGATCCTCAGATACGATGTTAGCGTGATTGTCATACAGATCTGTGTGGAGGAAGAGATGACTGCCACCTGGGTAAGAGTCTGTCCCCATCCTCACTGCCCAGCTCGGTGCCACTGCAGCCATATAAGGGATTAGCAGTGGGGAAGCTGGGAACACTGGATTCTCTGTAATATTTTTACAGACTTTTAGGAGTCCATAATTATTTCAAAATAAAAAGCTCTTTAAAAAAGCAGCCCTACTAATTGGCTGTAGATGTTATACAATGACTAGACAGTCCACACTATCAATTCCTCCTTGGCAGTTTAAACGCCATTCTTATTTAAATGAAGACGTGAAAATATGGGAACCTTCCTCCAACCCAATAACTGAAAGTATTCAACAGTAAAGATAAAAAAATTATTGGAGGCTGAAGAGGTTTTATGAGTTACGCTTCTTGAGGTCTCGGGTTTGTTCTTACGTGAACTCAATCTCTGGGAATTGCCTTAACACTGTGTGAGCGGAATTTGTTTGGATAGTCAGTGCCTCTAAGGTGGTGGGATGAAGAAACCTTCTGGAACGGCAACACTGGAAATCCCATCTAGGCTTAATTTCCACATTGTTTTTTCTTTGACAAGTAAGTGCTGTGCAGATAATTATCCTTAATTCAACCGGTTTTTCTTCAATTCATTGGCAAGCTGAGAGAACTTTTGTCACCGTGTGGGTTCTCTCAACTTCCTACTTCAGTTAATGAACAGATCAGGAAGTCTTGGAGTCTCCCTCATCGCAGCACACCACGGTATGACCCAGGGGATCAGTAGGGGGCAGAAGGCAGTGGCTTCCTGCATGTGATGCTATAGAGTTCTGAGGGGTGTTAGTGGGGGCATCCCAACTCTCAGGCAGGACGGAAGCTGCCATTCCCTTCCCCTTTAAATACCCAATGCTTTGGAAATGCTTTGGACTGGACCTATTCTGCTTTTCTCTAGATTGAAAAAAATTATTGTGAAATACTAATTATTCTGTCAACTTTGGAGGATCTGGATGACTCTCTAAACTCCTCTCCTAATCTATCTTGTGTGGTGTAGAAATTGCTTCGAGGTCAGCTGAAGGCCAATGCTCTCTTCATTTGGATTCATCAACCTGAACGAAATACTCAACCATCTCTCTGGCAAAAGATACTGAACAGTGGATCTCGCGTCCCAAACCATTAGTTATCTTAACCGAACAGCACGTGGAAATAATGATTATCTAATTAAAACCTAACAGCTCTTGTGAAGCAATGAAGGAGGCCTGGCCTTATGTGGAAGTCCTTCCATCCCCTAGCCTGGCAGTCCTCTCCCACCAAATTCAGCCACCGCAATGTGCCGCCCTTTTCCAATGAGTCGGGAGGACAAATGAGCCAAATAGCTTGGGATCTGGGAGACAGAATCTTGGTTTCTTCTGGTCAACAGCGGCTTTCTGATTAACCTAGCATACTCCGTAGTCACTCAGGGTACAGATCAATCCAGTTCTGCTAACACGCTAAAAGGGGGCTATCTTTAAATATTCTTCTGGAGAATATTTTTTCCTTTGAGGTCTCTCTCAGCCTTTGTATACAGCTATGGAAATGAAGAAGTTCTGGGAAATCAGTTACTTTGCCTGGCAAGCACCAGCGTGCACGGCCGCAACACCATCTAAGTTCTCCTCACGCCGTGAGATGGGATGCTGCGTCCTTATGCTGTGCGATTTCCATGGCTGTGCGTTTCAGCGACAATTTGAAACCTTTCAAAATGTAGTTGCTCTCTTTGATATGGATGTGGCGTGTCCTCTGATGTAGGCTCATAGGTCCAACTAGCTGAAAGCCTCAATTTGTGGGAAGAAGAAAAGCGAGGCCGGGGACACAGCACAAACGGTGTTTACGCCACTGAAGTCCCTTTGAAATGGAACGACTCTGCATGAAGAAGCCAGCACTTGTACCACTGCCTCGCCAATTCCAGTGAGGAGCTCATCTTCAATGTAGTGCTCAACGTAGGTGGCAAAACTGTAATTTTTCCCCTTTTTGAAACTATTTTTTCTTCTTTTATTTTTGAAATTCTCATCTAAGCGACAGTTTCTTGTACTATAGTGACTCCTGCTGGGAGAGGTAAGTTGAAGTAGCTGAAGGTCTCTTACAGATATATCAACTCCCGGCCAGTAAAAAAGATGTCCTAAACGCAGGAGATGCAGTTAAACTGTTCCCCTACCTTGGACGCAATGGCTTCTTTCATCACTAAGAACAAACCCCCCGGTTTTACAATTGAGACTGAGAAACTAGTACAGTACTTGTACAATTTTTGATCTACAGCATCACGACGTGAAGCTGCAACAATTAGATGTAAAGGGGCCATTCATGAGGAATAACATCACTTTGACCCTTTGTGTTAGCTCCTACTGCTAATCTTTCCATAAGCGTGAACTTACTTTCAATTTGAAGAAGATGAAAAAGTCTTTTGCAAAACCCCAATACTGTTTTCTGATCTATGCACCTGAATGGAGAAACGGAGTCTTACCTCGTTTTTTTCCACTACAAGCCAAGCTACTTGCAATCCTTCCAAACCTTTAAAGGGGACCTCCCTTGTTAGCATCTCCCAGAGAACCTAGAACAAAAAGGAAATGGAATTTTTATTCTGGTACTTTATATTGGTATATTACTGAAAAATGTAGCTAGCATTTAATTGTATCCAATTACTAGACGTAGCCAACCATCTGTAGAAACTTAGACTATGTATGTATATATTCATACATAGGACTTTTACCATATGTTATATACTTTCATGTTCTTTGTATGTAAAGAAAAAAACTTGTCTTAGGAATTGGAATGTCTACACTTAAAATTTTATATTAGTGATTAAACTTGATCTTTACACTCTGTGGAATTTTCACATATTCCCAATTTTGTATTTTGTTAGAGAACAGTCTTTCTGCCTTGAGCCTCAGATACATTTTTTATTAGATAGTAACCAAAAATTCAACACAGTTTTAAAGGTTCAACAATGGCCACATTAAAAAAATCAAAGTCCCCAGTTCAAATCCCTAGCAAACTCCTCTGCCCCATACCAGAAGATAGTTTTAAATTATAACATTTGGACTTTGTGATTTGGACAAATTTCCCTCAGAATGAGTCAGTCTGAAGGATCCATTCCTGCATACACATATTATACCATATTCTCAAGTACGGTGCACATTTAGTACACATACATGCTGAATGTGTGCTGACTGTGTGCAGGAGTGAATATGGGCCCCCAACTGTGTGTAAAGCTCAAGGTGAGTGTGGACATGACCATCAACCGGATGCTAAGAAGAGCCAACTGGTGCTAGCATGGAGATCTGGGCTTCTCTCTAAATACTGAATAATGGGGATTTGAACACCCAACTGCCATCTCTTCTTATTCAAACAGACATCCAATTTTTTTTTTTTTGGAGACAGAGTCTGGCTATGTAGCTCAGGCTAGCCTTGAATTCATGATCCTCCTGCCTCAGCCTCCGAAGGGCTAGAAGTACAGGCATGTGTCACCATGCCAGGCTGACACCAAACATTTAGTCTACTAGTACTGGGCAAAGCACAGAATCAATTCTAATTTTGCTGATAATCATGATGTGACAACCACTATGATTTACTGAGTGCCTAATATGCTCCAAATCCCATCACATGTTTCACCTTGATCACAGTCAAGCCTCAGATACCATCCTTGATTTACAGGTGAGGAAATGGGTGTCTAGGAAAGTCAGATGAACTTGCCTACAGACACCCAGCCACCAAATGGGACAGCAGGGACACACACTGTTTTCTTACTTGGAGGCTGTGCTCTCATTCCATGTAATTCTAGGGCTGGGGAAAGCCCGGTGGTCGACAGAACACACCAGGCTCTGATGTAGGCATGGGACAAGGCAAACTCAGGGCGACAACTCTGCAAGGTAGGCTTTGCTCTCCCTGGCTGCAACTCCAAAGTCTGTTTCTACACAGGAGTCTAGATTGACGGCACGGCTCAATTTGAGTAAGTCCTGTAAGCCTTTAACCGTATAGCCATTATATCCCCAGCCAGCCTGCTGCCGTCCTGTTCAAGCTATAACATGTCAAATGAATGCTGGCTAATACGAAGATAATTAGCAGGAAAATCAGGGAAATTGGCAGATGCTCCTCAAGAGTGAGGGGGAAAAAAGTCCCTGAAGTCTCTTTGGGCTTTTAATCAAGAGCGTAAGGTACTTCTTCAGAAAAACTACTGCGTAATTCCATTTGAGTCGCTCAAGCGATTAGGAAAAGGTAAGGGGCTACCCTGGAAGTCTAGTGCTGGCTGGGAGGGAGGGTGAGAGTCAGCACAGGGAGTAGTCACCCTGGCGCCCCGCCTCCGCAGGGGAGAGGGCAGAGCTAGGCTGAGCGGGAAGTGAAGTCCCTCACTTTGCTGTGATGGCCACACTCTGTTGGTACTGGGGACAGAGGGGGAAAGGAGGTGACGAGTGGGAAAATTGATCGATTGGGCATTGGCTGAGGGGGAGGGAAACAAGGAGGCAGCGTCAAAGAAACCAAAGGCTCCAGCCCCCCCCCCCCAAAAAAAACCACTCAGGTGAACCTTTCAGGCCTCCCCCTTTCATAGTCTGGGGGAGGGCAAGCACAACTCATGCACAAATATGTGCCCACGTGTGGAATCTGCCTGCATTCTACAGAGCAAAATGCACCCCCCAGAGTCTGATGCAATAACATCAGAAGGCCACCTTTTCTTCGTTTTTTTTTTTTTTTTTTTCCAGACCAAAATACTTGCCTGGACAATAACAAAAGTCGAATAAATTAGGAGTTATAACCCTGAAACAACTGGACGGTGTCACTCTGCCTGTGTCTCTGAATAGATGCAACAGCCAAGGGAGGTGCTTGAGGGATTTAAAACTGGGGAGACTGAGGTGCTAACCGCCAGAAGCCTCCAGTTCTGGAACCTTCACGAGGCCTTCTATTTGGTTCCAGTATCAACGCCTCCCATGAACTCCCTTTATTAATTCCCCAGATTTGGGAATGCACCCAAATGAAAGCAGAATGAGCTAGGGTGGCTTTTTTCTGCATTCAATAAAAATGACATTTGGCAAAAAAAAAAAAAAGTAAGTTTGTTGAGGAAGTCACTTGGAGGTCTAAAAATACATGAAGCCGATGCCTTAAAATACCAGTTCCAAGGACGCAGGCCAAACACGGCTGTGAGCTTTCACCTCCAGAATATTTTCCAACTCATTGTATACTAAGACGTCCTCCCAGCTAAACTGCACTCACAAGGAGAATTTCTATTTTCAGTTTACAGAGCAGAAACTTGGATGAGACTGTATATTTCTGCCTTTTCTCTCACAAACAATAGGAAGCCATTACCTGAGCCCGGCTGGTTCTGGAACAGGGCTCCAGACAAGTCTCAGAGGCTGCCCCTTTAGCTAGTCCAGTCCAAAGCTGGCTTTGGCTGGAAGTTCCTGGGAAGGTAACCCTGGCCACTGGGGAGGGCGACGGGCCGTGGGGTCTCCCCAGGCTGTCCTTTCAGCCATCTGGGCTCTTTTTCTTAGCCGGTCATACTCTAAACCTACTCCCAATCTTTCAGGAGACACTCTCTTGGGGATGTACAAACATCTCCTCTCTTGTAAAATGAGGAAAGGACAATTGCCTGCCTAGCACTGCTTGGAAACAAGAAGTTTCTCGGAAGGCAGGGCAAGGCTAGTTAGTCTTGCCACGTGTTAAGAAGCAACACAAAATTACCAATCCGAGAAAGACGAAAAGCAAAAACCTATCTTGGCTTTTTGGGGTGAGTTTCAAAAACCAACTCTTCGATGGCTGTGCTCTTCATGAACTATGGGATATTTTATGTTAGAATGATGCTTTTCCTTTATATATATATAAGTATGTATATATTAGGTTGATGTAATTTTTAAACTTTGAGGATTGCAAGCTCCTATGCCCAAAATGGCCACAATTGGAACAACTACCCTTTCTCTCTGGTGTCCAACCCACTGGGAACTCATAATGGCTTTTCAGGTTTGTTTGTTTACAACAAAGGGTTCTGGAGAGCAAGCCTTGGCTTTTCCCTGTCACTGATGACGCTTATTTAGAATGAACAGAAAGAGAAGGGGCAGTGTTAGATGCAATCCCGAATGCTTATCATTCAATCAGCACAAGCGCACTTCCCTGGAGTTCTCTGTGAGGCTCGCCGGCCTTCTCGGTCAAACCTCACTTAAAGAGAAACTAATGGCAGAAGATGATTTTCCCTTCACTTATTTTAGCATGGCACGCATGCGGAGGTCAGACGAGAACTCGTGAGAATCTGCTGTCTCTTAGGGATTAAACTCCTCAGACTTGCCAGCAAATACTTTGACCCACACAGTGACATTTCTCGGGGCCAGAAGCTGACTTTGTTGTTGTCTTGAGATTTATATTTACTTTTATTGTATGTTACATTTGCTTAAAGGTATGTCTGTATCTGACATGTGTGCAGTGCCTGCAGAGGCCAGAAGAGGGCATCGGATCCCCTGGGACTGGAGTTACAGAGAGTTGTCAACATCCGTGTGGGTACTGGAAAGTGAACTGAGGTCCTCGGAAGGAGCAGCCACCTCTTAGCCCCCTAGAAGCTGTTTTTAAAAAGACACGGAAACATTTCTGTTTCAGGAACTCAAGGGCAGGAAGGCTCTTGGATGAGTTTGGAATTAACATTGATAGAGCCAGGGGACTGGATAGCCAGGTTCTCCACCACACCTGGTGTGTGGTGTAGTGTAGTCCTGGCAGCGCGGGTATTTTAGGAAACGGTCTGTGAAGTCCCTGTTAAGTCCCTTCCTCAGCCAGCAGGACAGCCCATGTCTTTAATACCAGAGGTTAGGTAACAGGCAGATCTCTGTGAGTTCCAGGCCAGCCTAGCCTCCACAGGAAATTCCAGGTCAGCCAGAGCTACACAGTGAGCTTTTGACTTAAAAACAAAAGAGAACAAAACCATCCTTTCCCCCAAGAAAGCCGAAGCAAGGCAGGCAAAGGTAGGGGTGGTACACATACAGACATGCAGAGACCCTTCTCTCAAAAGTGGCACGTAGTCTCTGGAGTGAAAGGTTTTTACAACAGATGGAAAACCCACTGCACCAGAAAGATGGATTCAGACTGTGCTTAAGGAAGTGATCAGTGAGACCTGCCACAGGGATTTAAAGACGCGGGAGAGATCCTTAGCTGGGTATCAGAAGTCATGGCTCAGCAACTATGGTTTCCAAGGCAAAGGCATCAGTTCCTGGCTACAGGTACCGAGAGGGCACAGTCTTAAGGAAAAGGAAGAATGGTGTTTCACACAAAGCCCAGGCATCTGGAAGCATTCGAAAGAAAGCGACACAGAGCTTATTTTCATAAATGCAATAATATTGAAACTAAACCTTCATTCTATACATAACTCATAGCTGTGAGTTTAGGTCAAAAATTTCTAATAGGGAAATTCCAAGGCTTGGGGAAAGTTGTCAAAGTAAATACAATACGTGGATTGTGGGAGTAGAAAATAAACCTCAAAACCCATCTGATGAACAAAACGGTGCAAGCTACTTTAAAGCCACGGCTGCCTAAATATGGTTTTCTCTTTTTATACACTCCTGCACATGCGAGGAAAGTCACATGATCAGCTGGACCATGGCCAAATGACCCACGTATGTCAGCCACTCTGCTGTCTTCCCGAATCCCCTTGCTGCATAGAGGGCTCTGCAGAGTATGGCCCTGCTGCAAAGCACAAAGTGGTTCTGCCTGTTAAGGAGCTGGGAAGCAGCCTCAGCTGCCAGGTGTAAGCAGTCCTCAAAGACAAAGCCATGGCTGCCTGGTCCCTTATAGAAAACACACTGGCTTCTGTTCAACAGCATGAAATGAGATACCGGTACTGTCAAACACGCTATGTAAAATGTAGTCAAACGTGCTATGTAATATGTATACCGTCCAGCCCACAGACTAACTCAATAAGCGATCATTTTCCCTAAAGTAAAGGAACGTGACTTGGTAAAAGAAAACAATTTCACAAAAGGTTTAATTTTTTTCCTTCTGTAGGTTGGGGATTGAAGAATTGAACCTAGGGCATATTGCTAGGCAAGTGTACCAGTACCCAGCTAAGCCCTAGCACAAAAAGTCTTAAATTGCAACAAAGCTCCCATTTTCGGAATTTCTAGATGAGTGTGAGATAATAATTCCTGTTACAGAAGGCAGCTTCAGAAGCTGGTGCCCTCCGGAACAGTTATTCTGTTTCTTCAGAAGCTGGTGCCCTCCGGAACAGTTATTCTCTTTCTCCCCTTCTTTCATGGAGAAATACTTTTTCATTCTCAGTAGTAATGTGGTTTTTATTCTTAGAAACATTCAGAACTAAGGGGAATTAGCTACTTGAAGTGGTTACTATTGCCATCCTTTAACCTTCAAAACCCTAGATTTGCTGGGCCTGATGGTGCATGCCTTTAATCCCAGCATTTGAGAGGCAGAGGCAGGCGGATCTCTATGAATTCCAGGACAGCCAGGGTTGTTACACCAAAAAACCCTGCCTTGGAAAACAAAACAAAACAAAACCAAACCCCTAGACTTTAGGCAAAAATACATAATCTATTCTTGAAACTGTTTTCAATAGCCAACAAAAGTCACCTGTGCATAAGAGGTTCATGACTTAGGAAGCACTAGCCAGCTGGAAAGGCCCACATGGAAGGAAGCCAGCAGACTGATCAGAGAACGGGGTGTCCCTGAAAAGTGTCCTTCTCTGGTCATTACCTCCCACCTCAGGTAAAAGGGTGTGCAGAGGGGGCGTGAGCTGTTCCTGACAACCAGTGTCTCTTCTCTGCAAGGTAAGGGGAAGTAGCATCTGTGGCACAGCTGGAAATATGACCTAGAGAAGAAGCATTCCCCATGATGCTCTGGGCTTTTTTCCCCCTTTACAACATTTTAAGGAAAGCATCTTTAAAAGGGGGGCCACAAAGAATTCCTTCCTGCAGCAGGAGCTACCCTAGTAGAAGCCTTTCCCTACTACACGATCCTTCCTTATCTGTCCCCCCATTCTACCCTTGCTCCCATCTGTCAGCTCACGTAGCAACGTCAACACTTGTTTTTGTAGGGTGTGCAGCAGATCTGGACAAGGTTATATGGCTTAACTACATGGCCTTTTGTAGTTTGGGAAATGCATAAGTGTGGCTCACTTAGCAGCTACTGGTGGTCACACACCGTGTGGGCAATCTATTACAATCAAGTGTACTGCAAGAGACCCTCAGTGTCAGTGAATTACACAGCTCTTCTGCCCTGTTCCCACTCCTCACAGCAGCATCCCGGGGAGCGGGCAGCACTGATCGGGTTCTGGATTACTTGCTTCTTGGAAGTAGTGATGGTTCTTCTCAGTGCGGGACAGAAGTGATCAAGCCACACATCAGACAGCTAGAAAGCTCTGTCCCTATGCCGCCACCGTAGATGATCCTCCTGTCTGAGACACAAGCTAAACTTTGGCCCACTTTCTTCTCTAGGCTGTTTGCCCTTCCTATGTCCTTTGGAAAACAAAGAAATAAGAAACACACTCACCACACCATAGGAATATGTGTCACAGGTTTCAGACACAGGGAGACTCTGGATAACTTCTGGAGCCATCCATGGGAAAGTTCCAACCAAGGACATGTGTGTGGTGTGGTTATGGAATCGAGAGGCACCGAAGTCACAGATCTGAGGACACAGGAACCAATGTTAGCCTTCTACCCAGCACTGATGAGAGATGATTGGTCACAAGACCTCCATCAGAAATGAACAACTTTCTCCAAAGTAAAAGATTCGGCCCTACCTTCAGGACTCCATCAGCAGCAATAACAACTACAAGAGAACAGAGAGGAATTAGGATAATCATTTTGTCTGAATTGTCTTACACTGAAGAGAAGCAGAGCTTCACATTTCTAAGTTTGATATTACTGCATTTCTAACTTCACATTATAATCCGGGTATGGTGGTGTGTCCCTGTAATCCCAGGCTGAGGCAGGGGGACGATCATGAGTTTGAGGCCAGCCTGGGCTATAGAGCAAGAACCAAACCTGTCAGGGATATAAAACAAGACTCTGTTCTAAACACACACACACACACACACACACACACACACACACACACACACTCTGTTCTAAACACACACACACACACAGAGAGAGAGAGAGAGAGAGACACTGAGATACACTCAGACAGAGAGAATTTTATATTATAAAGGGTAAGATGAAAATATTTGCTGCATCTGAGAGTTTGTATGAGGGAGGAAATATTTTTTAAAAGCTTAATTCCAAGAGGTGCTGCTCTGAGTGGCTTTTAAGACACTTGCTTCACACAGATGCAGTGAGGGTAAGCCAAAGCAGCTGCACCGCACTCGCCAAGAAAGGGGATGTAGGAATGGCTTTTTCAGGCAGGAGGGGTGGGGAAGAAGGTCAGTCTGGAAACAATACATTTTAAACTCATGCAAAATATCTATGCAAGTATTTCTGGTAAACAGTTTCAAGGCTGACATTAACCTGGGAGTGTTGACACGGCGGGGGGGGGGGGGGGGGGAGGAGAGGGAAGCTGTTACGGGAGAGGGAAAACCATCGAGGCCTGAGCACGATAGATCATCAATGCAGCAGCTGTTCCTCCTAGTGATTTTGGTAACCGGAGAAAGGATTCTGTGTGATCTAATCCATAAAAATAGCCTCAAAGTAAATGTGGGATTGGGAGGCATGAGCTGCATGCTTTTATAAATAAAAATGTAAATAAATATTACTATTCTATCTGCTCCCTATTCCTCCTTCTTAATGTGAGATTAACAAGGGCTCATTTACAAAATCACATTATAAAAATACTTCCTTTGGGGGCTGGAGAGATGGTTCCCTGGGGACAAAAGAACTTGTCATGCAACCAGGTGACCTGAGTTGGACCCCAGAGACCCATATAAAGGCGGAAGGAGAGAACCTGACTCCACAGAGTTGACCCTGCCTTTCAAAGGCACATCATTGCATGCGCGTGTATGCAAATACGCACCAGACATGCATGCACACTAATAATGTGTTTTTATTTTTATTAGATTTATTTACTTATTTTATGTATGTGTATAGGTGTGTGGGTGCATCTAGGCCACGGGAAGCACATGGAGGTCAGAGAACAGCTTGTGTGTGGGGGGGTCAGTCCTCTCTTCCTAATGTGTGGTTTCTGGGGACTGAACTCAGGTTGTCTGGCTTGGTGGTAAGGGCCTCTACTCACGGAGCCATCTTGCTAGCCCATAACTTAAGCTTTCAAAAAACACTACAGAAAATGAAGTCTCTCTCTCCTCCCAGTAAAAATAAATTGCCAGCGTTAGGCTGATATTCTTTTCTTGCTAATGTTTCCTATTAGCTACAGAACTTGTAATTTTTTTTTTTTTAAATGAGGAATTCGCCATCATTGTATAGCCTTCATGGGCTTAAAAAAATCAGAGATTAATAGTACAAACTGAAATTTTGGTCACAAAAGTCTGCTATTTCCTATCTGGTTAGAGATTATTTTCCATTAACTTCCTGTCAGCTAGCTCTGTATCACAACTATGTCTGTCTCAGAAGAACCAAAGAGCAAGTGAGGACGGAAAGGGAGTGACAGTCAGCCGAGCCAGCCAACCAGGTTAGGAGGGGCCAGCTTGGATTCCTGATGGTGGCAGCTGCCTACAACTTCCTGTCCTTCCTGCCTACCACCTGTCAGACCCAGGCCTGGAGGTCCCGAGTGTGAGCAGCGCCCCTGGGGCTCTGCCCAGGCTCCTCTTGCCCGCTTGCTGTCATCGCCCATTCTCAGGACCACACGGCTGGTAAATTCCTGTTTTAGCTGCAGCGATCTTAAATTCCTAAAACTAAATGCTTTTCTGCCTACCAAGAGCCACTGAAGAGTGCAGAAATAACCGATAGCAAGCAAGGGCTGCTTTCTTTCCTCTCTTAAGCAGAACCCTCGGACGCTTATTTAGCTCTGCTAAGTAAACAGTCCTCCTGTCTTTCTGCTAGCTCTGAGGTGACGTCATGGAAGAAGGTAGCATCTAATCCTGGGAGCTATTTTAAGGAGCTCGCTTTCCAAACGATAAGTATAGGGCTCATAAAGTATAGAAAGCCCAGAAAAGAGAAAGAAAAAAAAGGAATGCCTCTACATTCTGAACTCTCAAGCATGCTGGTTATCTTTGGGCGCTAGCTACTTCAGGTAACATGGGCATGAGTGACCAAAAGATGCAAACCATTGGAATTCAGAAATAAAACTCAAAGTTGCTGGCAGAAGGAAGGATCTAAAAATAGGAGGCTTAAAATACACGACTACACACTCTGACCTGGTGGTGCAGATTTTAGAAAAGGACCCTAAGCAAATAATTAGAGATGTGTTTTTTTTCTTAACAAAAAACAAAAATAAAAAAAAACTTGGCCAAAAGGCATTAAACATTTCTTATTTTAGATAAAAACAAAAAACAAAACAAGCCAAACAAAGAAAGGAAACGAGGAGCATAAGCAAATGCAGTAGGCTCCATCCTGTGTTAGACTCGCCCAGAGCATTAGGCAAACCTCAAATAACACACAGACGTCGATCTCTGCTGACAGTGAAAATGTTTCCAGGGTAGTGCAGACCACCCACGAGCTACAAAGCCATGGGAAGCATCGTGCTGGTTATTTCCTGGTGCCAGTGAACTGGGTAAAGTAGCAAGGTCAGACGGTGTGACCACTTACCGTTTCTTGACTTGAGATCTCTGTGGATCACCTTGACTGGAGCCTCCATGTGTAAGTAGTGCATCCCTTTCGTACAAGAGGGGAAGAGGGTTAGTGGTTTGCAGTATCACATCAGTAGGAACGTTCAGAACTTTGCAAAGAAATCCACAGCAGAGAATACGCCCATGTGTTCTGCCCGTCCAGGCCCCACAGAAGAAGAACCACCTCTGCCCACATTAGTGGCAGTTTCTCTAGCAAGGCCAATGCGGATCTCTACTGTGGATCATCTTATTTCTTACAGTACCTAAGAAAGTCACCATCATTTTCTCAGATCTGCAGCAAAATGACCAAGATGGCCTCTGAGCACCCACTGCCAGGTACATGCTACGTCTGCCCAAGCTGAGGCTCCTCGTCTCTCACCTGGACGTCTGCAGCTTGAGCTGCAGTGACATTATTCTCCAAGACCTGAGCTTGAAGACAGAATGGGTGGCCAGCAGGCCCACTGGTGGATAAGGGTGCTGTGGTCTCCTAGTAGATGTACAATGCTTACATCTAAAGATAGGTTTTTCTCACAAGAATAAATCTCCAAATTCACTCTGATCTATTTATAATATGAATTAAGGTACTCTATATACTGCGTGAATCAAATGTCAATAATTTCATTATTTTGAATGAGAAATTATACTTTATGATATATTTCATGGTTATCCCCTTAAAAGTATTTGGTCTTTTTTTTTTTTTGCCAAAAACAGAAAATAGAGGGAAAAATAAATTTTCTACACAGTATTTCTGAAACAGTCCTTTCTACATCAAATCAAACAGGACCTTTTTTTTTTTTGATGAGATGCTCATGAAAGTAATTTATTAAGTACATTTGGGTTTTTTTTAAGTACACAGAACATTACAATTTTATAAAGATGAATTTATTAATAGCTATTCTTCTACTACTCTGGTTATTCCATACGGAGGCATCAAAAGAACAAAGAAAATAAGAAAAGAGTTTCAGCTCTTGTTACATAATGATATCACTGAAAAGAATCAAGTTAGCAGAAGTATTAGTAGCTTAAACGATCTTAACCCATGTAACTGGGATAAAGGGTCTCATTTAATAGCAAGTTCCACATAGTCAAACTGCAGAGCTCCTTGTGTGGCACTTCACAGTCTATACGCCTGAACTTCACAGTCACGCCCTCCTTGCTTTAAAATTAAATCTCCAAATAATTTTCAGGTAGAGTCTATTTGACTATGATTAGGAGGAGGAACAGATGGTTTTTATACTTGCTGACAGAATTTCAAAGGGGACGATTTGACTAGAAAAAATTTAAAATATAGGCATTTTTTTACTCCATGTCAGATTATCAGAAGAAAAAGTCTAATAAGTTATTGGTGCACAGAGCATAGTAGTGGTCAACTCTGGAAACTCAGGAACATCTCATTATGTAATCAGAAAACTCAATTATTTTGTAGTCACTTGCTTTGTTTTTATTGCAAAACCATTGAAAAGGGCTGAAAAATACTTTCATCTGGTTTAACTATCTGTGAATTCTCTCTCCTTGTGGGGGGCCCGAGACAGGGTTTCTCTTTGTAACATCTCTGATTGCCCTGTAACTTACTCTGTAGACCAGGCTGGCCTCAAACTCAGAGATCTGTCTGCCTCTGCCTCCTGAGTGCTGGGAGTAAAGGCGTGCGCCACCACAGGGCATATTTGTGAATTCTTAATAAGATCTGACAGGTACCAGGGAGGCTTGGGGGACTTGGGATGGAGGCAGCATTCGAGTCCGCGCCCTAATTGTCCCTCACATACAACTGCGGATGCACATGCCTGCCCGCTCCCCTTCCTCCTCCTTCTGGGAGGGAAGAGCACCCTGGCAGCTTTGAGTGCAGCTCCCAACAGCAAAGACGTTGAGCAACGCCTATTTCCAAATGTGTGAGTCAACTCTCAGGATGAATTATTCATTCTCTGATGTCTCAACATGTTATTGCTTCAGTGGCTTCAATCATGGTGAACCCAAAAGGCTCACAGGCTGAATTAGAAACAGCACCAAACAGAGCCAAGCCTTGGTATTTAAAATTTACACTTAGCTGTAGGGGACAGGGTTGAAGTCGATCTTAAAGTAGGGGTTCCATCTTCCTTTTTCAGACCATCTGGAATAATTCCTACATATTGCATATCACTTAGGATTATGAGTAAATGGGTCCATTTTCTGGGGCCAAACACATGGGAATTTATCTTTTCGATTCATTCTCTAATTGGGCAAGGAGGTTTTATTAGCTTGGGACCGGGACTCTCCCCACCTTCATTTCCCTGGATCTCTGCTTTCATTGTGCTACTTAACTCTGCTCCTTTTCTTCCCTGTTCTTCTGCAGTGGAGAAGCAGCTCTCCTGAGAAACTCAAAATAACAGTGCTACTCTGGAGCCAAGAGAGGTGGCCCTCAGGCAGGACCATGTGACAGAGGGCCAAGTGGGTGCTGCAGCTGGAATGGGGGACTGTAAGGCAGAGGGAGCACAGCTGGAAGCTGCCACTTGATTTGTTTGCTGCCTATCCACCCTAAGTACCACTAAGTCATAACAGGAGTGTAATTAACTGAGCACCCAAAACATAACGTCAGTAGAGTGCAATAAGGACTGTGTGTGTTTCCATCCGTGTAGGCACATTTCCACAATGCTGCAGGCAACCGCCAGCATCACCATGGCCTTGCCTACTCGCAGGTGCGCCGCGTGTACTATGGACACTCACGGGTGCTCCTTGTGTACTATGGACACTCACGGGTGCTCCTTGCGTACTACGGACACTCATGGGTGCTCCTTGTGTACTACGGACACTCACGGGTGCTCCTCGTGTACTATGGACACTCACGGGTGCTCCTCGTGTACTATGGACACTCACGGGTGTTCCTTGAGTACTATGGACATTTAGAGAAGTGAGTATGATATTGCATGAAAGCATCTTCAATAACGTGGAATGTTAAGATAAATTTAAGATGTCTGATGCATGGATACATAAATAAGCTCATCACCACAGCCCTAGAAGTTTGGCATCACATTCAAACATAGGGTTGCTTATATCTAACTCACAGGTAGCCAGTAGCAGCATTAGCATAAAAGTTTATTTGTTTTCTTTTACTTTTCCTGTTTGAGGAATTTGGTCGGTGCTGGCGAAACATAAAGCATTCAAGATAATCCCCCCACAAAACAGTTTCATCCTGAAGTCACTATGTATCTTTATCTTTGCCATGAGAACAAAATATAAGCTGCTTCCCTTACCGAACACTAAGCGACACTATATATATTTGCTTTGTAAAGAGATGTCTGTAGGAAAAGTGTTAGGATGCACAGGAGCTACCTGCCCAGGTAAAGTGCCAACCACTTGCTACCTAGAGGATCCCAGAATACAAACGTGAAGACCACAGACATTACTTAGATAAAGCTGATTCCAAGGCAGTTATGACGAAGACCTGGTCAGGTAGGAAAGTGCAAACAAGGAGAAAAATTACATATTCAGAGCCAATAAGACCAACCCTACCATAAGTCACATTTTAGAGACTCATGGAGAGACTCTCAGGACAACAAAACTGTGATTTTTACATATAATATGGCAAGAGAGTTTGCCAATTACAATGTCACAAAACAAAACAAAAAAATCTCTGCCCTGAAGCTTCCTGACTTTGTAAAACTTGATTTATGGAAAGAAATGAAGAAAGAAACAGAAAAGGGGGGTGGTATTCAGTAATGGACAGGCAATGACCTAAAAATATTATCTGAAAAAATAAAAATATTATTTGTAGATTGAGTTGAATTATATTTTACTATATCTGATCTAAAAAAAAATACCTAAAGACATAGAATAAAGAACTTCCTGACATACGATGACTCCGCCCACCGCTGTCGGTGCTAAGCAGCCTACCTTTGGCTACGTCGGTGGCCCAGGTCATGATGTGATCCATGTCCATCTCCTCGCTCCTGTTGCTGTTGATGTAATCATACAGGGATCCCAGAGAAGCATATTCTGTTTTAAAAAGGAGTAAGACACAATTAAAGCTGTGCTTTGGAAACAAGACTCTATATTTTCATTGAGAAAACATATTAAAGAGTTTAATAAAAGATGATATTAAGACTACGTAAGAGTCGCCTTGATCATGGTATCTCTTCTCAGTAATAGAATAGTGACTAGGACAGTTTTATTCTTTTTTTTTTTTCCCCAACTTGAGGCTTTTTATCTCTTTCTCTTGTCTGACTAGACTGCTGGAGCCTTCAGCACAATGCTCGATGAATGTGGTAAGAACAGAATCCATCTGTGCCAGCTTTTCAATCATTGAGCGTGATGTTAGCTGTGGAGTTCTATAGCTGCTATTTACTGAGACAATTCATTTTTACTCCTAGTATGAGGGGACTTATCATTATCAATGGAGGTCACAGTCTCTCAAGTGCTTTCTGTAAGGACTGCAGATACAGCTCAGCGATAGGACACTGTGCTAGCATGCCCAAGGCCCTAGGTTCAGCCCCTACCACCACCAAAAAGAACCAATACAATCAAATCTTCTCTTGTATCTTTTGAAGTGTCCACATTTTGTTTTCGTCTTATATTCTATTACCTGTTATTGTACCCTCTATTAACTGATTTCAGATGTTAAGCCAACACCTTGTATTCCTGGAAAATATTTCACTGGTCATGGAGTACAATCTTTTATTATTGTCAGGATTTTTTAAAATTTAATTAAGGCAAAAATTATATCATTCCTCCTCTTTCACCTCCCTTCTACCCCTTTCATGTCTGGCCTTTCTCCCAAATTCGCAGTTCCCTCTTCTTTAACCAATATTATCATATATAATGCAATATAGATAAATATATATTATATACTATTCACATATATATAAATATATATGAATAAACACATGCACACTCCACTGAGTCCCCTTATACTGCTTGCGTGTATATGTTTCTAGAGATGACCATTCTGTACTAGCTAACCAGTCTGGGGCTCATCCCTGGGGTAGACTATTGCCTGTAGCTCTTCATCTAGGGGTGTGGTCAGTGAGATTTTCCCCTGTCTACCTTGGGATGTCCACTGTTGTTGGAATTATTCAGTTCTTGCTTACACAGTCCTGTGATGGAATACAACATTTTTTAACATGTTTTAACATTTTTTAGTTTCTTTATGCTAATATGGTTACAAAGTTTTGTATTGAATGCATGAGGGATGTTGACTTTGTTTCCTGATCATGTCTTTGTGTGGTTGCTTTGGTGTAGGTATAACACTGGCCTTATAGACTACTGACCTCTCTGTCTTCAGACAGTATGGGGAAGGAAGGTTGATATTATTTCTTCTATAAATATCTGATAGAATTCACTAGCAAAAATAATCATCTTTTCTTTATGGAAATATTTTAAACTACTAATTATGTTTTTATTATACATAGATCCAGATTTATTCCTTGAGTCAGTTTTATTGTTGTTGTTTTATTTTGTTCATTTGAGACAGGGTCTTAGGTAGACCAGGCTAGACTCAAACTTGCTACACAACAAAAGCTTGCCTTAAACTCCTGATATTCCTGCTTGCACCTCCAAGAGCTGATATCATTTCAGAGGTCCAGCTCTAGAGTCAGGTGGATCATTGCATCATCTCAGGAGACGGCTGATTGCATGCAAGCAGGCTTATTTATTAGTACAGCTGCACGCGTCACTCATGAGCTTCTGGAGCTCCCTCAGGAATCACAGCCTTCTTTTCTCCCCATCCATGGCTTTGCCAGGGTCTCTCTTTTCTTAGTCAATCTGGCTAAAGATTTATTTTGTTAAGTGTTTAAAAACCAAGTCTTCTTTTTTTTTTAATTTTTCTCTGCCATTTCAATCTTCCATTTTATTGCACCTGTCCTGATGTCTCACTTTTTCTTTTCCGTGTCTTACTTCGGTCCTCTTGGATTCTCCTTTCTGCTCTTTCTTCGGGATGAAGATGCTGATGGTACCAAGCTCAAACTTGCTTCTCTTACCATACAGCTGCTGGAGATTACACACTCCCTGCTTAGTGCTGCATTTGATAGTTCTGGCATGTTTCCGTTTTATTCTATTCTAGTCTAGTACAAATCTTTAAGGCATTGTGATTTCTTTGGGGATCCAGAAGGCATTTAAAAGCATGGCATTTAATTTTCAAATACTCGGTGCTTTTTTTTTTTTTGCCATGTCCTTTGGTTGCCCATGTTTAATTTAATTCAACTGTGGTTGGAGAAAATGCATTGTACAGTATCAATGATTTCTGATCTACTGAATATGATTTATGATTTAATGACCTCACGCTATATCTGAAGAGCATCCCTTGTAGATGGTGCGCTATGCAGATGTGAGTTAGGGGCATTTGGCTGAGAAGGTTCTTTAACTTCTTTATACCTCTGCCAATTCTGTTTAGTTATCCTACCAATTATTGAAAGGAAGATTGAAAGTAATTATTGTTGAATTGCTACAATTATTACAGATCTCTAATATATTCACCCCTTTATCATTACAAATTGTCTTTATTTGTTTCTAGTATTATATAAATTCTATTTTGTGTGATGTTAGCATAGATACCCTGGTTTCTAATGAGTACTATTGGCATAGAACATCCTTCTCTTTCTTCTTATTTTCAACCTGTGTCTTTGACTCTGATATATGTATTGTAAATAGTGAATACTTTAACCCTGCTTTGTTATCATACCTAAAAAGTCTCTGCCCTTTGATTGGAATATTAAGACCACTCATATTTAATGTAATTAATGACAAAATTGGGTTGACATCTGCCATCTTGTTTTTTTATGTCTCCTGGCTTCAGTCAGATGTTCCCTATTTATTGCACCCTAATATATCATTTTGATTCTTTGACTATTTTACAGATTTATTTTCAAAATTGTGGCGGGCGGGGGGAGAGATGGGGATATGTATACATGAAGAGTCAATCGCCGTTAGATACAACCCTGGAGATGGAGTTACAGGCAGTTATGAGCCAGCCAACATGGCTGCTTGGAACTGAACTCAAATTCTCTGCAAGAGTAGTATGCATATTAAAACAGGCTCTCATTATATATCTGTGGCTGGACGTAAGATCACTCCATAGACCAGGCTGGCCTCAAATTCATAGAGATCTGCCTGCCTATTCTCTTGAGTGCTGGGATTAAAGGCGTGCACCACCAACCAGGTTCTTAACTACTGAACCATCTCTTCATGCCTTTGATTTTTTTTAAATAAGGTCTTCCTGTACAGCTTGGGCTGGTCTCAAATTCACAGTCCTGTGCCTCAGCTTCCTGTGCACGTAGATCATAGACTCCTGCCACCTCCTGATCAATGTGTTTTTAATTTCTTGAGTGACATCTTTGTGGCGACTCAAGAAATGATATAACACATTTCATAGCACAATAATTTCAGATTTATACTAATCTAAAATCTAAAATATGTTATACTCTTTTCTCCACTATGACTATTGCTCCCTGATCTTTTATACTATTATTGCAATATGTTAAATTCCTATGTTTTAATCAATAAAACATTCATTGCTCTATTAAATTTTGTTTTTAAACATGTTATGAATGAGACATGAGAATGTATTTAAAGAGTCTTATATCAGGTCACCTTTTCACCCTTTTTCTTGCCATGAGTTCTTTCCTGAGATTCTTTCATTATTTAGTGTCCTCCTTCAGCTCAGAGGACCTACTTTAGTATTGCTTTCATCTGTTGTTTCCATACGAAGGCTCACACCGAAGGCCTCCTTGCTGACTACATGTTCTACGTGACGCCCTAAGCCCAGTATTTCTATTAAGCAGATCTTCCTGCAATAACACCACTCATTCTCTGTCCCAGAACAACTTTATAGTTATTTCACCATTAGGAGACATTTTCTTTCGCTTGATGCGCTCCTTTCTTTCCATAGGTACATATCATTTTATTGGCATCTGGCCTCCATTCCTGAAGATGAAAAGTCATCGCTGATCATTTTGTCTTTTATATTTTGGGGCTGTTTCCCCCTTACTTTCTTCAAAATTTTCACTTTGGCTTATCAGTGGATTGGCCATGGTTTGGATGTGAGCTCTTTTATAGTTAACATTAGATGACTTTAAATCAGTGACTAGCAAAACTAACATCTTAACTACTCTACCAAGGGAGTGAACTCATCCACCTTTCGTCTCATTGGGAACTGAAGACTCACCATAAATCCATACGGTTCTCAAATCACTTTATGTTTCCCTAGAAGTTAGTTTATTGAGCTTCAGTGTAAAGTATTTGTTCTCTCTCTCTCTTTCCCTCTCTCTGTCTCTTTCTTTCCTTTTTGTGAGTAAAGGTCACAATTTTATTGTTTTTATAACAGCTTAGAACTGGATCACTTGGTTCTTTCTCTTATCGACTCCCAGTTCAATGCTCACATTTCTTACTAGCCAGCATCCTCTCGGATGCAGGTGGGCTCAGCAAACTCAAGTCTCACTGCAATCTTCTTTGTAGTTTTGCCCTTTGGTGGAAAGTAGGCTCAGTCTGTCCACCGTAGCTACTCTGCTTCCTGTCCTAATGCCACTTTCCCTGGGAATACCAAGAATCCTTGCTCTTCTTGTCCTGTGTCCTGTGACTCCTGCTTGCCGTGTTGTTCTGCAGAATGTCCAGTGGGTCTTGGGAACGTTCACCATGTTAACAGGAGCAATATTGGCACAGAAAGCTCTGCTTTAATTTTTTTTTTTAAAAAAAGTTACTAGCAGGGGCTGGAGAGATGGCTCAGTGGTTAAGAGCACTGACTGCTCTTCCAGAGGACCCTGGTTCAATTCCTAGCACCCACATGGCAGCTCATACCTGTCTGTAACTCTAGATCCAGGATATCTGACACCCTCATATAGGGAAAACACATCCACATATTTTTTAAAAAAGTTTTAAGGAAGTTAAATATGTTCTTTGATTTCCAAGCTGTTTTTTTTTTCTTTTGAGTTTTATCGTAATGGTAGCAGGCTCTGAAAATGCAAATGTGTATATATATATATATATATATATATATATATATATATATATTTATCCCTTAGAATCCTTAGGGGATTGAGTCCCCCCATCCAGGTACTAAAATGTCTATATAGGTTTTTTTCTATAAAACAACAGTGTTTGCATAACTATGTAACACACACAATGTAAACAAATGTATTTTTGTTTTGTTTGCTTTTCTTTTTCATTTGTTTTTGGTTTTTCAAGACAGGGTTTCACTGTGTAGTCCTGGCTGTCCTAGAACTCACTCTATAGACCAAGCTGGCCTTGAACTCACAGAAATCTACCTGCCTCTGCCTCTTGAGTGGTGGGATTAAAGGTGTGCCCCACCAATTCCCAGCACAAATATTTTTTTTAACTGAAATATTTTAATTGACACATATTCTATAGAAAACATACTTTGAATTATGTTCTCTTTTTGATGGTCTTACTATCTTGCCCTACTGAACAGCAGCGACATCAAGTCGTGGCCTCCAGTCTGTCGCAAGGGTCACAAAGGGTACCCCTCATATCTTACAGTGTGCTGTGTTGCTGAATTATAATGTTTAATAGGGTAGGTACGCTAAATGCACTTTCGTCTTGGATACCGGCCATTTATGGCGGGCTTACTGAGATTTCAGCCCACTGTGGATGGAGGAACATCTGTTCTTAGAATCATTTCTCTACCCCTCACACTAGCAAATGGAACGTAGACGCTAAGCAAACAGTGGTTATAGTACATTGCTTTCCATCATCACTGCCCCCCTCCCACTCTGGTCTCTTTCTTTCTCTCCTTAGTTGGTTAAATTCATGAATGGGGAACCTTTGCATATGGAGAACCCAGCGTTCTACTGTTGCAACAAATATCATTATCATGAAACTTCCTCATAAGGTGCCACCAAGATGACGAACCTTCGTATAGATTACGACCAGTGAATGTCTGCAATCTGTTCTAAACTGCGAGACTTGCCCCTAATTAGCTAATGAGAAGGACCAGTCAATAACAGAACACACAAATGAGATGTGTCTGTGATTAAAGCAAACCAAGGTCAAGCTGAAGGAAATGAGTTTGGGGACTTACAATTAATATGCTCTGTGGTTGAATTGAATGAGGACGCGGCTGGACCTGATCAAAGCTGTTTACTGTAAAACTGTAAAATCCAACGTTACAGGTACAGTGGCCCTATCTCTGCTCACTAGGACGTACAAACGTAAGTGTAAAATGTTTACAAGTATATCTTTTGTAGTTTCTTGTGGCCAAATTTTCCATGTGCTCATTCTCAGAAAGGGTATTTCCATCAGCTAAAAATTCCTGCTCAAAACTACGTGATAACTTAGCTCAAGGTCGTTATGAGCGCAAATGACCAAACCTGAAAAATATGATCCTCACATCAGGGACCCGAATAAAGAGCGCCGGTGGGATTAGGATGCGCTGCAAGACTTACAGCACGAACAGCTCCAGAAATCTTAATTTATAAAAGGTCACAGAGTTACAAAAAACATCTCTCACTTCAACTAATTAAATGAAATTTTAGTTAAGTGGCACCTTACATATCGGCACTGAGCTGCAGGTGCATTTGCATCTACACAGGTGTAATTAGCACAATTAAACATGGGAGAGTGGAAACACCATTCTTAATTATATTGATATAATCAGTTTTATTAATGCTTTATGGCAACAAACGTGGCATCTGTCAGTAGTACACACTTCATGACAGAACCTAATATTAAGCATTTTAGCACATGAAGGAATCAAAAGTCAGGTACCTGGGAGGGAAGACAGACCAACAGTGAGGTCCTACCTGTGACGATACCGTAGTTGGGAGGTTCCAGAATGACTCCATAAAACTGGATGATGTTCCTGTGGCTGAGGACGCTCAGGATCTCAGCCTGGACGAAAACAAAAGATGGCATGGTGTAAAAGGTCACCCGTGTGCGTTTTATTACATAGGCTTCACACATCACATGTGTACATATTAATACATAGGCTTCACAGTCACCTCTGTGAGTCTTATTACATAGGCTTCACACATCACATGTGTACATATTAATACATAGGCTTCACAGTCACCTCTGTGAGTCTTATTACATAGGCTTCACACATCACATGTGTACATATTAATACATAGGCTTCACAGTCACCTCTGTGAGTCTTATTACATAGGCTTCACACATCACATGTGTACATATTAATACATAGGCTTCACAGTCACCTCTGTGAGTCTTATTACATAGGCTTCACACATCACATGTGTACATATTAATACATAGGCTTCACAGTCACCTCTGTGAGTCTTATTACATAGGCTTCACACATCACATGTGTACATATTAATACATAGGCTTCACACGTCACCTGTGTGAGTCTTATTACATAGGCTTCACACATCACATGTGTACATATTAATACATAGGCTTCACAGTCACCTCTGTGTGTCTTTATTACATAGGCTTCACACATCACATGTGTACATATTAATACATAGGCTTCACAGTCACCTGTGTGTGTCTTTATTACATAGGCTTCACACATCACATGTGTACATATTAATACATAGGCTTCACATGTCACCTGTGTGTGTCTTTATTACATAGGCTTCACACATCACATGTGTACATATTAATACATAGGCTTCACACGTCACCTGTGTGAGTCTTATTACATAGGCTTCACACGTCACCTGTGTGAGTTTTATTACATAGGCTTCACATGTCACACGTGTGGGTCTTAATACACAGGCTTCCCATCCGCGTTGCTTTCACTTACATGGAAAAGACACATGCATGCTCAACAAGAATGTGATGCTGACAAGACTGCCTTCAGAAGCATAGTTCAAAGTCTAAAACTTCCTGACCGCGACTGAGATGGCAACAAGCGTCACAACTACTAGTCAGTCCACGTGGCAGGGGTGGAGGATGAAGAGGCAGACAGAATATTTATGTTCAGTAAAAGCCCTTTTCTAAGCAGCCAAATATATTTTTCCTATACACTGTCTCTTTGGTGCGGGGGGGGGGGGTGTGGGCAGCAAGCCTGGACTTTTATCAGCTGAGTGAGTCAGAATTAAGCTAGAAGTTCAACCTTCCTAACGCTGGGACCCTTTCACACAGGTCCTCATGTTGTGCTGACCCCCAACCATAAAATTATGCCATTGCTACTTCAGAACTGTAATTTTGGTACTGTTGTGAATCGTAACGTAAATATCTGATATACAACTCCCCGGAGGGGGTCACAACCCCCAGGTTGAGAACCACTGCACTACTGGAATAGATTCACTTAATTCTGTTATTTATAGTGTACCCAAGGTATAGTGATTTTCCAATAAGTAATTAGAAATACATTATCACCGTCTTCGCATGTGAATGCAGAAAGGTAGATCCCTGATGTTTGCTGGAGAGCTAATAGGAGGCCATGTTGGTACAGTATGAAATGTGTTACTGCTAGGAAACTTTTCACGAATGGCATGGCAAAATAAGTTACATTTATTAAACTTAACTTTTAACTTAAAAACATCATAGTGCATATTTGCTAATATCAAAAAGAGGACATTGTATTGCCGGATAGTTTTATGCCAACTTGACGTTAGAGTTATCGGAAAGGAGGGAACCTAAACTAAGACAATGCCTCCATGAGACCCAGTTGTAGGGCATTTTCTTAATTAGTGATTGATGTGGGAGGGCCCAGCCCGTTGTGGGTGGTGCTGCTCCTGGGCCGGTGATCCTGGGTTCTTTAAGAAAGCAGGCTGAGCAAGTCACAGGGTTAAGCCAGTAAACATCATCCCTCCATGACCTATACCTCTGCTCCTGCCTCCAGGATCCTGCCTTGACTTGAGTTCTGGCCTTGACTTCCACCAGTGATGGACTATTACCTGGGAGAATAAGATGAAATAAACCCTTTCTTTCCCTAAATTGCTTTGGTCAGAGCATTTTATCACAGCAATAGTAACCCTAGCTAGGACAGAAATTGGTACTAGAATCATGGGGTATTGCTGTGGCAGACATGACATGCTGCTGGGATAGGGGCCATGTTTGTGGGGACTTTGGAGGGACTCTGGCACTTTGGGCAAGAGACTTCAGTGAGTCTTCAATGCTTGCGAGCTGTTTCGTGGGAATCTGGGAGAGAGAGAGAGTGTTGACGGCAATGTGGAGCATGAGATCCCAGGTTGTGAAGTTTCAGAGAGAAGTTTAAAGACTCTATTGGCGCCATTTGCTATTTTGAATTTGGATTCCATGGTTCTGGTTGCTGGGGCTGAGGAGTTGGCTGTGGTTAACAAGATATCAGAACTCATTAGGACATTATGTACATAAATCATATATATATTACAGTCTTATCACACTATGGAGATAAATTATGGCTAATCAAGAAATTTAGAATGTAAGGAGGCATAAGTCAAATATAGAAAAGGTTTAACATTTTAAGTGTACAGCATATTACTGGCAACCAGAAAACGGAGTTTTAATTCTCCAGCCTAGGAAGGGGCTACCAAGAGGAAAGTCAGAAAGGGCTCCCCAAGGGAACCTACTAACTATGAATTAGTGAGGGATTTCCTACATATTTATTTCCATAAATAAGAGTTGTGATTTCATCAAAAACACACCCTGCAACTAGTAAGTAGGTAGAAAATAAATGAAGTTTTGAGGGTTGGTGTGAAGTTGATACTGGCAAGTATAAAATACTGGACAGCTCACTTGTGTCAGTAGCCAATCTCTTCTTCGACCTAAGCTAGCTGGAAGGGTCCCTTGAGCTAGATTTCAGAAAAATGACTGTCCAATGATGCAAAGGCCAGGTGTGAAATTTATGTTCTACAGCTCACCCTTGTCTTAAACTTTGGGAGCTAGGATTTGATGGCAGTGCTTCAAGTGTCCCTGTCCAAGACAAACAAGCACCTTTGCTAGAGACGCCCCGCTTGCTTTTTTCTCTTTGAGCACACCCTGTGTCTGGAGTGAACCTCTTAGGGACTCAATGCTAGCCATGTCATGGTCATGGGAGGAGAAGCCTCAAATGCTAACTTACTAAAGCCAGCAGCATCCCTATCAACAACCTATAAACACTTGTCCTTAGACCCACAGGTAAGTGTAGTCTTCACCATGTGCTAGGGAGACTTCTCTTTGTAACAGACAGAGACCACCATGAAAAACCACAACTAACCAAAAACCAAAATGCAGAGGTGTGAAGCCAGGCCCAACAGATAAGTTTCAAAACATGCCCAAGCCTACAGCTCAGGGAATATTGCAGAAGAAGGGTAGAAAGCTTGTAAGAACCGGAAGTTCAGGGAGTTTGCTGGCAGATTGTGTTTCCTGGTAATGTCAGAAGCTACACCCATCAAGCCTCACCAACATAACTACTTAAACATGAAGTGAACAAGAACAATGGTACACAAGTCAAAGTGGATGGGGAAATGACCCCGAGGCTCAGTCCTACAGAAAGAACTCTAGGCCACTGAGGGAACCTGGGAACAGGAGAGACAGCTTTCCCCAGGGAAGGGCACACTGGTTGTCCAGTGCCAAAACATACACCTTAGTAATATTACATGGTCTAAAAGGTTATATTTAGGAATATATTATAACACACACATATACACATACGCATGCATAACAACTAGTGAAAAAAGAGGCCATAAATTTGAAGGAGAGCTGGGAGATATCTATGGGAGGGCTTGGAGGGAGGAAAGGGAAGGGATAAATGTAATTATATTATTTCAGAAATTAAAAAAAGGCAGACGCTTACTCAGCCTTAAAGCTTCTGTCTGCTCCATCCTGCCATCTATTTCCAGCAGGTGAGCTGCGTGCTCTGCTTCTCTTCATGTCGCTGCAGCAAGTGCTCCTCCCCAGTGCACGGAGATGGAGCCCCAGTGCTCGGCAGGGGAGCCTCTTTATGCAGGCTGCTCGTGGTGAGCAGCAGGCATACCCAGCAAAGATGCAGCAGGCCCTCCAGCAGAGGGAAGCTTGTATAAAGGGAAAGCCCTGGTTCCTGGGTAAGGAGCACTCCTTATCTTCATGACCACAGAGCCCACAACTGTTGTCCTTAGTAGGATAGTGGACAAGGAGCAAGAGATCTTGGAACTCTGAAGGCAGTACTTGGAGACCTGTGAGGCCAGACTGCCTACTTCCTTCAGGCCGGGGCAGACCTTCCCTTTCCATCCCTTCTCTGCTAACTGCATCACACTCTCATCACCAAGACAAGGACAGTTCTCAGTCTCAGGCAAAAGGCTTGTATGCAACAAGTTTTGGGGGCTCAAACGGACCCAACCCTGAAACATGCCGCCCGAATCACTGCATTCATGGCTCGGAACATTTTCCTAAAATCAAACCCCCTTTTCAAAAGTGACTCATACATAGTGGTAAAATGGAAAACTAGCCCCTTGACTTTGGAAAAGCTGTCACAAGAACAACCTACACAGCAGGATGGGGGGTTTAATCACCAGAGTGTCAGGCACAGGTCAGGCCTTTTGAGTCACTCCAGGTTTAATGAGACCCATTCCCTTTCCAGCGAGGCTCCCCAGGTACTCAGGGAGGAAGAAAGGCTAAATGAACTGAATCCGGGCTCCATAATAGGAACCCTATATCCCTAAAGAGATTTGACGTCATAAATACATGTTTTTTTCCCTTCTAGGAAACTGGTTACAGATGCTAAGAAAAACAAAACCAGTCATTTTCCCCGTGTTTCTTAAAAACTGACCCCAGGTCGCGTGAGGCTTTCGTCAGCCACGTCAGCAGAACTGAGAAGTTTCTGGTTGCTCAACGGTTTTCCTGGGTGGGATGCTACAGCCAACTCAGCACCTGGAGAGGGGCCTTGGCCCTCTAGGTTAGTGCATGCCTAACTAAACTAAGATTAGACTAACCTGGCTGAACAGGAGGGTGGTAAGAACTTAGTGGAACAAACAGTGTTCAGGCCCAAGACCCAAAGAATGTCTTAAACCACATGTTCATTGTGCCTACAACTGGGTATAGTTGTAGTTTACATGAAAAAACAAAATACCAAAACAACCTGTGCTTAAATTTGGATGACCAAACCACATGTAAAAATCTGGCTTTTGATCACAATGTACTTACCCTGTCAAAGAGTTGGTCGCATTGTGCTAAACTATTAAACAAAAACGTATAATTCCAAAGAAAGTCTTGGGTCTTGCTTTCTTCCTTGAAAATGACTTGGATGAACACATTTCCCGATTGCTTTAGTTTTAAAGTCTGATGATAATTAATGTATTATTAATGATAATTAATATATTATTAATACCATTTTTCATGGAGGAGGCACTCAATAACTACCCAGTGAACTGGACAGGGTATATTAGGACCTCCTTCTCTGCAGAGGGACTGACTTTTGTGTTAGCCTGCCTGTGCTACTTAATGGGGGACTGATAGAGTTGCATTTTTAATGCCCCAAAGCTCTATGTGGTAACTAGAGGCTCAGTCTCTTGTGTGGTGCTACTGGGGGATAGCGAGATCTTGAAGTGGAGGGCCTGGAGGGAAGTCTTACCCCTCAAGAGGAAAATGGGGTCCTAGACTCTTCCCCTTCCATTTCTCCAGCATCCAGACATAAACAGGCTCCCTCTACCAACATTCTCATCATATGCTGTGGAGCCTCAGGAGATGGGGTCAATCAGTCATAGACTGAACCCTCCCAAACTGTGAGCCACACTAACCTTGCCCCCAGGTTAAGAGAATTTGTCTCTGGAGTTACATTACAGTAATGGAAAGCTATCACTACCAAAGGACTCTGGGAAAAATTAAGACTCTGAGACCCACTCTTCTCACTTGCGACACAAGGGGACAGAAAGTCCTACCCCATTTCCAGCAAATGCCAGGTGCTCACCAATGTCAGTCTTTCCTCTGCTCCTCTGGCCTCTTCCCTGCTCCTTCCATCATGAGTCAACCCACATTTTCAGGCTGATTAATTAATCTCCTCTAACAGTGGATTCCACTGACATAAGTTGCTTGATTTAGTTTCATATACTTATACTTGTCTTTCCATGTTTACCTATGGTTTCACCTAAACACAATGCAACATTTTCAAAGCATTTATCTATTTTATTGTATTTAAATGTTGGAGGAGGTGGGCCTTAGATGGGTTAATTAGCTCAATTACCAGGGGCCTACTAAATATCAGTAATAAAATCTGCTTTCCCACTTCTGCCTCTTTTATATATGTTTCTCGTCCTTGTTCTCTTTAAAGAATGGCCAATAAAGTTGTCTATCTTGGCTTGGTGTTGCACATCTATAATCCCAACCCTAGGGAGGTAGAGGTAGGAGAATCAGAAGTTCAAAGTCATTGTGAGCTATACAGGCAGTTCAAGGTCATCATGGATGCTGTGCAGCACTGTCTTAAAAACAAACAACAACCCCACAAAACCTAAATAAATAAAAATATTTTAAAAATTATTAAGATAAAATATTTACTAAGAACTGCCTTGCTCAAATAGATATGAATTTGCAGAGTTCCCTATATCAAAGGCTACCATTTTTTTGAGTGCCTACTCAGTATGAACTAGACTAAGCGTTCCTTTTCTCACAACAAACCAGGGCTCCTGTCTAGTTCCACACTTTCTACAGGGGAAAGAAACCTAGGTAAGGAGATAAGCCCAGGGCACAGTGGATGACAAAGCCAGATTTTAAACACAAGTTGTGTAATGTGGGATTTTCCCTCTGTATGCTGTGATTACCATTAATGAATAAAGAACTGCTTTGTATCTATAGGAGAGTAGGGGAGGCAGAGCAGAGCTAGGTGGGGAGGACAAGACTGAATGCTGGGAGAAAGAAGGGTGGAGTCAGAGAGAAGCCATGTAGCACCACTGGAGACAGATGCCTGGAACTTTTCCCAGTAAGCCACAGCCACATGACAATACACAGATGAACAGAAATGAGTTAAATTGAGATGTAAGAGTTAGCCAATAAAAAGCTAGAGCTAATAGGCCAAGCAATGAAAACAACCAAGTGACTCTCTTTCTACAAAGTGGCACCCACGTGACCAACAAGAATCCACTTAAAAACCTGAGAGAACTTGAAATTCTAGACACAAAAGAACAGAGTTTAGCACAGTTTCTTGGCAGTCACAATTTTTTTCTAGAAGGGCTTGTAGCAAGCAAGGCACCCTGGAGCACAGTAAAAACTGTGAGGCTTCTTTTTAAAAAGCGGTAGTTTCCAATAGAACATCCCCATTGTCTCAGTGTGTGGGTGCACAGCTCGCGGTCCTGAGTTCCATGCTCGTGCTCTCTCTCCTTCTGCTCCTGATTTGGACCTTGAGATTTCTGTCCGGTGCTCCAAATTGGGTCTCTGTCTCTGTCTCTGTCTCTTTTCATCACCTGATGAAGGTTAATATTCAGGAGGATGCCTATATGTTTTTCTTTGGGTTCTCCTTATTTAGCTTCTCTAGGATCACTAATTATAGGCTCAATGTCCTTTGTTTATGGCTAGAAACCAAATATGAGTGAGTACATCCCATGTTCCTCTTTTTGGGTCTGGCTTACCTCACTCAGGATAGTGTTTTCTATTTCCATCCATTTGTATGCAAAATTCAAGAAGTCCTTGTTTTTTACTGCTGAGTAGTACTCTATCGGGAATTCACCAAGGCCAGCTGGCCTGGGTCTGAAAAAACCTGGGATAAAACCGGACTCGCTGAACATAGCAGACAATGAGGACTACTGAGAACTCAAGAACAATGGCAATGGGTTTTTGATCCTACTGCACGTACTGGCTTTGTGGGAGCCTAGGCAGTTTGGATGCTCACCTTACTAGACCTGGATGGAGGTGGGTGGTCCTTGGACTTCCCACAGGGCAGGGAGCCCTGATTGCTCTTTGGGCTGACGAGGGAGGGGGACTTGGTTGGGGGAGAGGGAGGGAAATGGGAGGTGGTGGCGGGGAAGAGACAGAAGTCTTTAATAAATAAATAAACGGGAAAAAAAAAGCGGTAGTTTCCTGGTCTGCCAGCACTAATGGCTCTGGCTCTTTTGTGAGGTTCGGCTATTGAGCATTTAAATGGGGTTTATGGACAGTGTACTGCAATTTACTTGGTGGCAACATGGGCAGACTGGTTATCAGAGTCGATGTGGTAGGATGGCTCCCACCAGCAGTCTCAGGCATTAATGGACTTCCACAATGTTAGACTGTGTGGAGCAAGCAGGAAGTACTGTATATATCCTAGTAATGCCACAGCTTAAGTTTTTAAGAAGTGCTTAGCATTTTAAGAAGTGGTCCTGGACATTAAAGAATTACAGATATGCAATAAAGACAAATCCAGATGGAAAAGACCTCTAAATGGGTCACAGTGTTAGATAAATGTATGTAAGCTTGGGAGATAGAAGAAAAACAAGTAAAGACGGAAACTTCACAGAGTCTGGATTATGTATATTACTGTGTCTTCTTTGAATTTTTTGACTGTGAAGGAGCTAAGTACAGAGAGTCATTTCATTGTATGGACTGCTAAACTAAGCCAGCAAGTATATTATAAAGGTATCTTGACTTCAGAATCTGAGTCTAAGGATATGTTGTTTGGAAAAGAGGTTCTTTTGTTTTCAGAAGATGAGAACCTGTGGATTAATTCCAGACTAATATAGTTTGATGGATCAAGACCCCTTGAAAGGTCTCCTTGAACACCTCTCAAAATTTACTTCACCCAATAAACAGCAGGAAGCAATTTGGAGGAAAACTATGCTCATATTCCCAAATATTGTTTATAAATGTTTGTTTACATTTAAAGAGGGATATGCTATAAAGATTTGCATTGGTATGGATCTTGGTTTATTGATACAAACTTAAGGTCAATTGTGTTATATGTCCACTTCTGCTCTTAATTAAGGTATTGTGTTTGTGCAGCTCATTTAAAAATGTAATGTATAATTTAAAAATACAGGTTAATAGATAATCATCTATAATAGTCAAGCTTGTAGTCATGTTAGTTAGGTTTTCTAGATATATAGAGAGATATTTCAGTTAGGTATTCTTCAAATATTTTAGAGACCTTCAGAATATGGCATTTAAAATGTTTTAAGAACATAGAACTTTTCATGACAATGAGACACATCTGCTCCTGGCAGCACCAATTGCTTCAAGAGGAAGATGGGCATTGAAGAGGCTCCTTATGGAGTTGGTTAGCCATTTGGGCAAGAAACTGCTCTTGCCTGGACTGCTTGATGAACTGGACATGTAGGACCCACAGAGAAATGACTGTTGAACTTGCCTAAAGGTGAGACGATCCTTTGAGGTTCCTGCTTCATGAAAGAGTCTGCCAGACATTCTGCAGGACACAGAAGAAAATGACTGACAAACTGCCAACATAGGCAGAACTGTCATTGAAATTTCCTGCTTTGTGGAAAAGTCTGCTGGATACTATGGGCTGAAGACAGATGCCCCAATGGTATAGAAGAACTTTGGGTGATTGTCCAAGTCACAAAATGTCTGTCAATTTTACAGTTTTGGACATTGCTTACAATGCATTTCCTGTTTAGTTAGGTAATATTATATCCTTCTGGAGTCTTTGATGGAGTTGAAGAATTTATAGTTACAGTTATAGTTTTCCTTAGTTATGATAAAAGATAAAATAGATATAAATATTGTAACTATAATTCTTGCTTGATACTTTTTTGTTATATGTAATTTTTTATATTAAAGTTAAAATATTCCTTTTTATTTAAAAAGAAAAGGGGAGGTGATATGGGATTTCCCTCTATATGCTGTGATTACCATTGATAAATAAAGGAACTGCTTTGGGCCTATAGCAGAGCTATAGGGGAACAGCGCTGCGTGGGGAAAACTAAAGTGAATGCTTAGAGAAAGGAGGTGGAGTCAGAAAAAAGCCATGGACCTTGTGGTGTTGAACAGATTAATGGAAATGGGTTCAATTAAGATGTAAGAGTTAGAAAATAAGAAGCTAGAGCTAATGGGCCAAGCAGTGTTTTAAATAATATAGTTTCTGTGTGATTATTTTCGGGTCTGAGCTGCCGGGCAGCCAGGAAACAAGCAACCTCCTTACTACAATTAACAACTGCCTTGCTCAAATGGACATGAATTTGCAGAGTTCCCCATATCAAAAGCTACCATTTATTGAGTGCCTACTCAATATGAACTAGACTAAGCGTTCCTTTCTCACAACAAACCAGGGGTCCTGTCTAGTTCCACACTTTCTACAGGGGGGGGGGGGGAGGAACCTAAGTAGACAAGCCCAGGGCACAGTGGATGGCAAAGCCAGATTTCAAACACAAGTTGTGTGATTTCAGAACCCTGCTATCAGCACCCATACTCTTTACCTACAAATAGGATTTAAGAACAGAAAGGAACATGACTTTATAGAGAACCAGACATTACAAGAGGGCTGGAAAATTCCAGAGCCCTCCTAGTTACAGAAGTTTAAGGGAACCTCTCAGTGACTCCCTCTCAGAGGCTGGGCCACTGTTTCTGCTACAACATGTCCACACCTTCTTGACATGTGACTGTGCAAGATCCAGTTCTCCCCAGGCACCGGGACATAAGGCCTGCCAGCAACCACGGATTTATAGCTAATAAAACCCGTTAATTGCACAGCATGAGACAGCCTCTCTCTATGCAAAAATTACATGGTAGGAATTTTGAGCAACTTCACAATCTGATTAGCTAAGTGCTTTATAATATTACTCTACAGTGCAACAGAGTTTGATTATTTACATCCCATAAGAGAAATGTTTGCCACATTTATTATGGAAATCTACAAAATCACTTAGAAGAGTTTAGGCAAATTTAATTTTAAAATAGTCTGAGAAGTCCCTCAACATCTTCTGCACTCCAATTAGACAGTATCTTGAATACCTGGATACTTCAGCTAAATTAATAGTGATTTTACTCTTTTGGTGTTCTGATAGCATACTCAATAACTAAGGATGTAAACATGTTTGATATCTGCCGTTATTGATTGAAAAACAACAGCACCAAACCCTACACATACGGTTTGGAATTATAGGATTTTAAGAGCTATATAAAAGGGCATGGTACCAATAGCAAGCAGATGTGTACACCAAAAGAGGACCCACTATAGCCACGTGCTTCCTTATAAGGTACCAGAAACAAATACTGGAAAAAAGGCAAACTCTTCAACAAACAATGCTAGCAAAACTGAGTCTCCACGAGTAGGAGAATGAAATTAGATCCCTATCTCTCACCCTGCACAAAAATCAACTTAAAAATGGACAAAAGAACTTAATATAAGACCCAAAACTTTGAAACTTATATAAGAAAACATTTCAAGACATAGGCATAGGCCCAGGTTTTCAGAAAAGGACTTCAACAGCTCAGGAGATAATTGCAAGAACTGGCAGAATGGGTTCTGTGAGATTAAAGAGTTTCTGCACAGCGGAGAGAACAATTAACACAGTAAAGAGGAGGAAACTTCTGCCAAGTAGCTGGCAGTGGACTAATATCTAAAATATATAAAGAATCCCAAAAATTAAACATAAAAAAAATCCCCCAAATGATCCCATCAGTCAATCAATCAATGGGCAAATGAACTGAATAGTTCTCAAGAGAAGAAAGTCAGGAAGGAGTTGGGTGGATGACTCCTGGGTAGGGTGCCCTCTGTGCAAAGCTGGGAACTTGAGTTGGGATCCTCGTGACCTAGATAAAAGACCAGGTAGCAGGGAGTGTGCTGGTAATCCCAGAGCTGGGAAGACAGAGACAGGAGAACCTCTGGGGCTTGCCTGCGTTTTAGATGAATTGGTGAGTTACAGGTGCAGCAGGACACACTATCACAAAAGTTAAATTCAAGAAGTGATTGAGGAAGACACTCGCTGTCAACCTCTGATCTCTTCTATGTGCATATACACAACACAGAAAGCATACAAATGACAAATAAATATCTGAGAACATGGTCAATGGCCTTAGCCGCCAGGGACATGAATATCAAACGTATATTGAGTGCCCATCTCACCTCAGGCAGAATAATTATCGTTAAGAAAATTGATCAAAGAAATGCTTGGGAGGTTACAGGAGAAGAGACCCTAACACGCTGCCAGTGTGCAGCTATTATGCAAACCAGTCTGGAGAAGGTTCTTCAGAAGAACTAAAACCAGGACAATCACATCATCACATCATCCAAATAATTATATACATGTAATATATATATATATATATATATATATATATATATATATACACACACACACTCTCCAGGATATATACCCAAGGGAATCTAAGCCAACACACCAGAGATCCATGCACACCCTTGTTTATTATGGTACTACTCACAATGGCCAAGATACATAATGTGGATGCCCATAGAGAGGTGAATGAGGTTGGGTTTGAGAGATGGCTCAGTAGTTAAGAGCACTTGTAGAGGACATGGGTTCTATTCTTACTACCCACATGGTGACTCATAACCACTTGTAACTCTAGCTCCTGGGGATCTGAAAGCCTTCTCTGGTCTCTGCGGGCACCAGGCTTGTAGTGCATATACATGCCGCAGGCAAACACACATACACATAAACCAAAAGTAAATCAGGACTTGAGTTTGATCTCCAGAATCTATGAGAAAAGCTGGGAATGGTGTGTGCTTGCTATAGCAGCACTCAGGAGGCAGACAGACAGATTCTTGGAGCTCACTGGCTAGCCAGTTTAGTCTAATTGGAGACCAAACAGTTTCTGGTGAGAAAGCCTGTCTCAAAACAAACAAAATCCAAAACCAACAATGTGGATGACCCCAGAGGAACAACTCTGTACCACATATGTTCGTGTGTACTGTACATGTGTGCACACGTGCACATACATGCATAAACAGAGAAAGAGATGAGTGGATAAAGAAAATGTGGCATATACATACACAACGAAGTTTTTACTCAACCAAAGAAAAATAAAATTTTGACATTTGCTATCTTTAACATCACAGTTTGCCTTTCTTTTTTTTCTTTGTTCTAGACTAGAAGAAACTGTAGTACACCATGCTAAATAACATAACCCAGACTCAGAAAGACAAATAATCACATTTTTATATGTGGAATCCAGACTCTTCAAAGTATATGGTATTTTCTGGGCAGTGGTGGCACACGCCTTTAATGCCAGCACTTGGAAGGCAGAGGCAGCTGTGGATCTTTGTGAGTTCGAGGCCAGCCTGGTCTACAACAACTAGTTCCAGGACAGGCACCAAAGCTACACAGAGAAACCCTGTCTTAAAAAAAAAATAAAACAAAACAAACAAACAAAAAAAAGGGACATGAAATAGAAAAGTGTTTGTTTGGGGGAAGGAAGGTATGGAGAATGAAAGGGAGGAACAAGAGAGGGAAATGGGGGAGGAAAGACAAATGTGTTGTGTTCTCTCTTATATGAGAGAGCAGAGTAGAGACACACATGCATAGAGAGCATATGTCTATATCTATGGAAACAGAAGGATGATGACTTTGGGGATAAAGAGAGGATAAAAGAGGGCGGATATGAGCAAAGTACAATGAGAGACATGATTGAAAGTGTCATAATGAACCCGTTATTCTGTAGGCTAATTTTAGACAACGAAATACAAAATAGAATCTTAAGGATGAAAGAGATTAGATAACTTCCAATCTTTTCCAGCCTAGTGTTCACCCACAGCCTAGGCAAGCTCCACTATCAAAGGGAAGCCTGACTCATACAGTGGGCACTCTAACTCAATCATATGTAAAGTTATAACATTAGCATAATGATCGTAGCAAAAAGAGTCTCTGTGATCGTGGTCCCCAATAATCAGCTTGCTTTCACCCCATTGCTTCGGTGACTACTTCAAATTGGCTGCTAGGAAGGTTAAACGGAAACTTGTTACCAACAGCTAGAAAGCATACCCAGCCCAGGGGCACGTTTTTATCAGGTAACCATGGTTCACTCTCTGTATTACTGCTTATTGACTGCACCTGGCTCCCGTGATGCAGGGCCTGCTGTGGGAGTGTACCAGAGAAGAGCTTCCATAGCATACCAGGCAACCTGAGACATTTAGACAATTTACAGAAGAGGATGGCTGAACTGGGCTGGGCTGTAAAGGTTCAACAGCGAGCCCAGGACAGGAGAATACAGATTCTACAGAAAGATACACAGCACCCAACACACATGAACCCAACGACATAGTTTCATTACTATGATCCTTTTGCAATCCATGAATGTAGTAACTACAAGTTTCAGAAGTTGTACGCTGAGTGCATTCTTATTCATCCATTACAGTAGGTATCGGGTATGAAGCATTTCCTATGGATCACTGTCATCATATCGTTCTGCATGCACCAACTTGTTTGATTAATGACTTAAGTATCATTCCTATCTCTAGTTTATCGCAAAGGAACTAAGGAGCAAAGCGTTAACCTGCACACGGCCAGACAGTTAAAACACAAGGAGGCCAAGATTCAAACCACACAGTCTGGCTTCAAAGCCATGGAATGTGAGCTCTGACCCTGAGAACACAGAGATGCACATAGATGCACATGCATTTCTTCCACAAAGGGAGCAAACAGACTCCCCTGCAATTTCACACATGCCAAGGACTTGGGTCATAATAAAACCCCAGCTTATGTATTGAATCTGGGGATGAGAAGAACGACATAATCATTTCTCATCCTGGCTGTGGTGCCTAGGCGAGGACATACGGAATGACCTATAACCTCTTCACGCATTATAATATTCTGAAGTCAGTTTGGCTTATTTGGTAAAGGTCTGGCCATCTTGGAGTTTCTCTGGGTGAGTCTGGCATGCAGCCAGGACTTAGAGCCGCTGAACTGCAGCCTAGTTGCTTTGGAGTTAGAAAGCCCTTCAGCTCAACTTCCACTCAGCCGATAGTCTTGCTATCTTTAACATCACAACTTTGCTCTTCCTATGGGAAATAAGAAAGCCACTATCAGCTTAAAACAATGGCACCATGCCTTCATCAGGCGATGAAAGGAAACAGAGACAGAGACCCACATTGGAGCACCGGACAGAAATCTCAAGGTCCAAATCAGGAACAGAAGGAGAGAGAGCACGAGCAAGGAACTCAGGACCGCGAGGGGGTGCACCCACACACTGAGACAATGGGGATGTTCTATCGGGAACTCACCAAGGCCAGCTGACCTGGGTCTGAAAAAGCCTGGGATAAAACCGGACTCGCTGAACATAGCGGACAATGAGGACTACTGAGATCTCAAGATCAATGGCAATGGGTTTTTGATCCTACTGCACGTACTGGCTTTGTGGAAGTCTAGGCAGTTTGGATGCTCACCTTACTAGACCTGGATGGAGGTGGGTGGTCCTTGGACTTCCCACAGGGCAGGGAACCCTGATTGCTCTTTGGGCTGATGAGGGAGGGGGACTTGGTTGGGGGAGGGGGAGGGAAATGGGAGGCGGTGGTGGGGAAGAGACAGAAGTCTTTAATAAATAAATAAATTTATTAAGAAAAAAACAAAACAACGGCACCAGACTCAAAGGTGAACCTCAGGTAGACACGTCTCAGTCTTAGCAGTTAGCTACAGTGAGCTGAGAAAACCGCCCCAAAATGTGTAGAGCGTGATCTGTAAGATGAAATTTCTTTCTTTCCCAAACTGTTTTTGGTCACGGTGTTTTATCATGGCAATGGCAACCTAACTGTGTCACACAGACTCTTCTCCACGTGTTCCTAAGTCAGGTTTCTGCCGCATTGGTTTAACCAAACGGGCCCCTAAAACAAGTACGATATTATGCATTCAAATATGCAAGGGCTTCTGATTCAAAGTCAACAAGAAATATATCTTTGAGTTATTTTTTCGGTTGTGAACATGAATCATCATGAGCCCTTATCTGTCATGAAATGATAAATGTTTAAGGAGATGGAAACACTAATCACCGTGGTTTGCTCATTACACGTGTACGAAATGATCACACTGTACCCCATCAATAACAATTAAAGCATAAAACAGGCCAGGGACAGTGTGGCTTACCTGAGAGGTGGAGGCAGAAAGATCAAGAGTTCAAGGGCAGCCTCAGCTCCATAAGATGGGGGTCTCAAACTAAATTATTTCTTAGCGCGCCTGTGTGTGCGCAGACACACTTGTGGGGTGGAAAGAAGACGGTGATGACCTTGGGTATTGTTCCCTAGGCGACATCTACCTTGTTTGAGACAGGGTCTCTCATGGCCCTGGAGCTCACCAAGTAGGCCAGGCTAGGTTGGCTGGCCAGCAAGGCCCTGAGATCCACCCGTCTGTGTTTGTTTCTCTATCGCTAGGATACACTGCCCCCATACCAGGTTGTTTTCTTTGCGTGGGATCTGAGAATCAAACTCAGGTCCTCACAAGCACTTTGCCTATGGGGCCATCTTCCCAGCTCAGAGAAAGTTTTATCTCTTAACCCCCAGAGACTACAGGGCCAGAGAAATGAAACTGTCCACAGAGGGCAATGTGGAAGGCAGCATTCGCGGGCATGGCAGAGTCTGACCACCTCTGGTGTAGGCCGGACTCTTCAGCCTTTCTAGACGCTGGAAACCCAGAGAGTGAGAATAAGAAAACTTATTTTCATTAGATCACATTTTTAAAACAATCTTTTTATTTTGTAGAAATTTTTGTCCTAATATTCCCAGCAGCCAGTTCCCACACTGTTACATCTTCCCCACCACAGAACATAACTATAAATCTAAGCTCAGGCTTTATTTAGATTTCTGGCAGTCATGGGAATCAAACTCAGGGCCCTGTTAGGCACGCATGCTAGGCAAGGGCTCCAATACACAGCCACCTCTCCAGTCTCTTTACTGAGATTTTAACAATGTCTTTTTAAGGTCCTATTTGTGTTCCAGGACCCATGTAGTTGTCATGTCTTCCATATGTGCTCTATCCTCATAATCGTAAGTTTTAATAAGTATTAAGTGGGTGTGAACACACTTGGTAAAATACCACAATAACACAACTTCCTGCGGTTAAACAGCACATGGGTTCATGCATACAAAGTACCAGAAAACTCATTGACACATGTTGTTCACCTTCAATTCCATGAATAAGAACAAACCTAAATATTTATTCCTGCATTGTGGCTACTTGTACATGGCTCTAACATGTTTCGGAGTTCAGAACCTCATCTATGACTACAGATTCTATTTCCTGATGAAGTCAGTCTTAAGAACCCTACCAGACCTTCAGAAGTACCCTGCTCAACCTAAAAGGACAGGAAACACAAGGTATAGGCAGAGGCACTGCTAGACCTCAGAGGCCACCTCGGTTTGACCTCATCAATCTCAGTCTGTATCCCAGTGTTACCCAGTCAAAGACACTAAGCACTCAGGCAAGCTTGATGATGCATTAGATAAAGGCAGGGATGACCTCCTAAAACCAGCAAAGAAACTGATGTTTTCTTATTACGCCACCTGCACACAGCATCCGAAGACCACAAGGAAGGCAGGAAAGACGACTGTGGGTGAGGGACTTCATTCCCCAGCACGGACCTTAAAAAGGGCTACGCATATCGCTCACCTGCACATGGGGGCATAGTGAGACCAACTTTCTGTTCCTTTGGAACAGGGAAAATCCAGAAGAGATCCTGCATCCAAGCCTTTACTGAGGGCACTCAGCAACCTGCCTCTTACAGCGTAACATTTTAACCGAAAGTTCTCAGAAGACTTTATGACCAAAAGGGAGGGAGGAAGAGAGGAAGGGAGGACATTAAATCATTTCTGAGGAGAGAGGCCAACATGTCCACTTAAGGGTAAGTAAGTTCGTCAAGACCATTAAATATTGCACAATATTAGCAGATGGACAAGAATTAAGGTGGGTTTGGGCAGCAAGGGCAAGTAGTTGAATAGAACTAGAACATAGGAAATAACTAAATTCTTAAATTATAATAAATGCCATTCTCTTCTAGTTTCTCACATTATCTTTGGGGAAAAGATATATTTAATAAAAATAACAAAACCCCATTTTCTCTGCCCGAAAGTCAAACCTAAGCCTTGTGTTGCCAAGAAAATGCTCTACCAATGAGTTACACCCCCAGACTCAAAGAAAAACTTTGGAAAAGTCTTATTGTGAGACTACTTATGAATACTACTTCTTTAAAAGATATTTTGCTATATTTATTTATTGTGTGGGGGCACGTGTGTGGAGGTCAGAGGACAATTTGCAGGAGCTGGTTCTCCCCTTCCATGGGCCCTGGAGAGAGAACCCAGTGTCTGGCTTGGATCAAGAACCTTCATCTGCAGACTCACCACACCAGCCCTGGATACTTCTTAATCAAGTTCATGTTGACTACAGGTTTTTTGGTCCTTTTTGAATTACTCATAGGAGATGTTTTTGCGTCAGATTCCCATTTCAGCAAGGTTAAGGCAACTGTGGCGTCTAGCGGCACGTCACCTCAAGTTAAGTCTTTTTTTTTTTTAATATTTATTTATTATGTATACAATATTCTGTCTGTGTGTATGCCCGAAGGCCAGAAGAGGGCACCAGACCCCATTACAGATGGTTGTGAGCCACCATGTGGTTGCTGGGAATTGAACTCAGGACCTTTGGAAGAGCAGGCAGCGCTCTTAACCTCATTTCTATCCCAAAAAGAACAGAATGAGCAGCTCAGCGTGTACAGCTTCAAGACTGGCTCAAGTTAAGTCTTGAAGCTGTACACGCTGAGCTGCTCATTCTGTTCTTTTTGGGATAGAAATAACCCCAAACAAAAATTTCACGTCCCAGGCTGGAGAGACGGCTCAGTGGTTTAGAGCAGAGTATTGTTCTTACAGAGGGGCATTGGTTCAATTCCCAGCACCCACCTGGTGGCTCACAAATGTCTGGTAACTCTGGGTCCAGGGATTCTGATGCCCACTTCTGGCCTCTGTGGGAACTGTACACACAGGGTGCGCAGATATACATCCAAGCAAATGCCAATACACATAAAATAAAAATAAATAAATCTTTTTTAAAAATTCTAAATCCCAAACTACTTTTAAAGCTACTTTCTACATGCAAATAAAGGAGGGAGGGCTGGACCCCTTCCTTAAATAAACATAAAATTAACTTAAATGGATCACAAGCATAAACATAAGAGCTAAAATAGTAAAACTCTCTGTTTTTTTTGTTTGTTTGTTTGTTTTTGTTTTTGATTTTTTCGAGACAGGGTTTCTCTGTAGCTTTGGTGCCCATCCCGGAACTAGCTCTTGTAGACCAGGCTGGCCTTGAACTCCCAGAGATCCGCCTGCCTCTGCCTCCCGAGAGCTGGGATTAAAGGCATGCGCCACCACCGCCCAGCCTAAAACTCTCTGAAGAAAATTTAAGACTAGGTCTTAAGGACCTGGAGTTAGGCAAGGGCTTCTTAGATATCACATAAAGGATAAGCAAAAAGGAAAAGATAACTTGGACTTTCCCCAACTTCAAAGTGCTGTGCTTGGGTAGATCCCATCAAGAAAGGAGAAGGGTGACCACAGAACAGTTTACAGACACAGTTTAAGATTTTCTACACAAGCATGATACGTTCGTCTGCAAATAAAATTTTATTTTGGCCTCTAGTATCTATACCTTTGATTTCTTTGATCTCGGTGCACCGAGACCTCCTCTATCCCTGAACAGAAATGTGAGAACAGGCGGCCTGTCTCCTTCTTGATCTTCTAGAAAAAGACATTCAGTATTTCACCCTCCGGAGGAAACGTGGACTCCAGGTTTTGTGGTAGAAGCTAAGCATCAGACTAGAACTTATGGAAACTCATGAGGCCATCATATGGTCCATCCTGGAGAAGGTTCCATGTGCACCTGATAAGAATGTGGAGCTTACAGGTGTTGAGGATAATGTTCCAAGTTGCTTAAAGGGAGACACATTTAAAAACATAAGCCAGGCGTGGTGTCACATCCCGTGGTCCCACTTACACAGGGGTTTGAGGAGGAGTGAGAGGTGTCACATGAGTCTATGAGCTAGAGACTATAATCTGGGTAGCATAGCAAGGCCTACCCAAATTAATAAAAAAAAATAAGTAAACGAAGTAAAAAGAATCTCACAAATACAACTGTGGGCTTGTCTGTTGCTTCCTAGTTCATTACAATTGTTTTACTTAGTTTGGAAACTCTGCTGGTTGGCATTAAGGGCTGTTAATATTTCATAAGTAAATCACATCATCCACACTGTCTATGAGGAACTCTTGGCTTTCAGTGTGGACCTTAGCTATGCTTTCCCACTGCTCATCTTGGTACTTTCTAGCAACCTGTGTCTTATACTTAACTTTTCCTATAGACAGCACATAGCTGGATGCAAATCAACAATCTCTGCAATTAATGGGGCTTAACACACTTCTGGTGCTGTTGGGTTTAAGCTGATGGTCTTGTCTTTCCATTTGTTTACCTGAGTTTTCTTGTTGCTGTCCTATTCTTCCTATTGTTTTTTTGAACTCCCTTTTTCGAAGTATTTTACCAGTTTTGTAGTTCTGTCTTTTTGCTTTTTACTTGCTTTTTTTGGTGTGTGTGTGTGTGGGGGGGGTATTCAATGTCTGCTCTAAGACGCCAACCTTATCTTTATAACAGTCCACCTAGTTTGTAGATGTAGAACCTCTCCATATATATTCTGATGGTTCTGCATATAAAACCTATACTATAACACTACAAATATTCTTTTAACAAGACAGTGCTCTTTTGAAGGAATTAATGTAACAAAAAAAAAGATATTTATATTTCCCCTCAAACAAACCATACTGTGTCATTTCTTGTAGTGAGGACCTGCTGGCACAAATTATCTTATATTTTATCTAAAAATGCTGCTGTCCTGCATCTCACTCCCATTTTCCAGGAAGCCCTAGCTGGATATAGAATTCTGATTGGCAGCTCCTTTGCTTTCTTTTTGCACTTAGCTGTCCTCTGCTCCCCCTGGCTGCCACCACTTCTGATGAGCAGTTACCAGTGATCTGCGTTGGTTTCCTTGATGCAATGTGTCATTTTTTTTTCCTTGACAGGTTTCATAATTTTCTCTTTAATTTTTTTTTATAAATTTAACTTGGCAATACTTGAGTATGGGATAACTCAGCAGTAACTGGGCATGGCATTTTGTTTTTGCTTTAAACTTACCTTGCTTGGGGTTTGTTGAACCTATTTGAGCAAGCTTAGTATTTTGCACCAAAATGGGGGAATATGCCCATTTTCTCTTTTTCCTTTTCTCCTCCCTTCTTCCCTCTTCCCTCTATATTTCCAATCTATTAATCATGTAATTGAATATTCTATGTGTTGTTGATCTATTGTGTTGAGATGGGTTTCACTTGGTGGCTTAGACTGCCCCCCCCCCAATGATGCTCCCACGTCAGTCTTTATGGGATCACAGGAGTGTGCTGAAATTGAGCGTTTGGGTTTTTTTCCCCAATCTTGTCCCTTGCATTCCTCAGATCTGACCATTTCTATTATTATCCTCATATCTACTTAACTTTCCGTTTGCTGTCCTCAATCAGCTCTTAAGAGAAGTTCCATTTCTGATACTGTAGCTGTAGAGTTCCAGAATTTTCATTTGTAGACTCTGTTGAACTCCACACTGTCCTCTCATTTTAATTATATTTCCATTTAAGTTCTTGGACATTGATAGAAGTCACTTTAAAGACTAGGACAAATGCAATTTCACATGCTTTATTATGTAATGATAAGAATGCAATTTTGTAAAAAAAAAAAAGCAAGCAGATACCATGTAAATAAAACTTTGAAGGTAATTTTTAAAAAGTAATGAGTTGGTTCTACATATAGTTATATGAAAAGATGCTGTGCTCTCCTAAGTCTAAAACCCAAGTTATACAACCTGTGTATATAAAATATGATGATCTCATTTTTTGTTTTAAGGTGATTGTAGGTGACTGTAGTCGGAAATAACACAAGGAAGTCCCACTGTTTCCGTCGTTTGATAAAAACCTGCCGACGTCAGCAGAGTTTGTCAGGTGCCCAAGCGCCTGGGTCCTACACCCTTGGTCACATGTATGCATTTGATGGCTACCACCACAGTCGAGACACAGAGCAGGACCACACAGCTCCCGGGGACCACTCTTTCCAGAGCCTCCATTTTTACAGGCAACAGTATAGCTGAACACGGGAGTGCGGGGTGGGGGTGGGGGTGGGGCACAATTCTGGGGTGCTACAAGATGGCGGTGTAAAGTGTGGGGTTTGCACAGAAGGAGGCGTGACTCTTTGCCACCATGACTATGTCACCTTCGCACACAAGAACCTGGAAGACGCACATACCTGCGTGGGCGTATGTGGTGGCGACCTGCGCAGATTCACCATGAGCAAGTCATCGGAGCAGAAGTTTCACGACACTGTTCTACTGATGTTCAACATGATGGGATCATCTGGGAACCTGCCTTTCTGTTACGGCCACACATTGGCTCCCCGCACTAAGTGAGGAGCTGTCACTTTGGGTTACTGAGGCTGACTCTAAAATGTAACAAAAAGACCAAAAAATTTGCAGAAAAGCTAAAAAGCTAAAGTAAATGTAGTTCTTTTACTTACAAATAAGAATTAAGGGACAAATGGGCCCCCAGCATGTGCCTTTTGATAAGCGCTTCCATGGAGTCTAATTTTAATGTTGGTTTTTTTTTTTTTTAAAAAAAATCACATTACAGTATTATAATAATTCTTTTCTCCTTGACCCAAAAAGCGCTATTAGGCAGCATGCGCAGGGGCTCAGAATTGCAGAGAACTATCTAAGTGCAGAGTTTCCACAGACGAAATGGACGTCCCAGGAGGTTAGTGAGTTCCCAACGTTACCAACCAGAATTCCAGCAGCAGCAAAATGCCCATTTGTGGCAGGAATGCTTGCGAGGACACTCAGGCATGAGAAATACAGTCAAGAAAGGGCTTCTCCAATGCTGTGAGCCTACCAAGGGCAAAGGGCACTAGGCCCATGGCCAGGGAATTTAGATCAGTTCTGGTTTTTCCAGTGTGATGTAGGGCATGGCAGAGCTTGCCGCATCATCTGGAGAGGGAAGACTGTAGCCACAGAGTTTAATAAATGATAAAAGTGTCTGAATCATCATGTCATTCAACCCTGGGAATGGTGCAAGGCATGCCAGGTTAAAGTCTTAACAGGAGTTACATAAGCCAGGCACTAAGGAGAACTTCTGGATGGTAAGGATTAGGGAACTCACCTCATAGAAGCCTGTGCAGTTTTAGCAACAAATATCTAATTCTCAGTATCTAGGGTAATCTAAATAGAATTTTGATCTAGAACAAAAGGCTGAACTGGAGATTTATGGGGCACCAGGTTCCTGATGGCTGGAAGTACCAGAAGGAAACCAGGTGGTTTTGGCTGCTAATGCAGAAGTGTTATTAGATGCCGATTATTCAATAAAATTGCCCTTCTCTCTTAGGACAAGCATGGGGAGAGAGTTGCAGGAATCCTCCCGCCTTGGCCTCCTGAGTACTGGATTAAGGTGTACTCTATCTTGTTCCACTTTCTTTGTCTTTAAAATAACCACCTGCCCGGCACCAGTGGGGAAAAAAGGCCAGCGGAAACTATTGGATCACCTTTGTGTAGGTTCATGGCTGAAGAATCTTCTTAATTTTCTCTTAAATTGGTGCCCAAGAGCTGAGAGTGTTAGGAAATGCTCTGCAGGCTGCAGCTCCTGCCAGCACTTTGAGTACTGAACAGACGATGAAGTAGGCCTTGGCCCCTTTGCTCGGGGGCTGCCATTTTTTACCTTTTAGGACACCTAGACTTGGACCAGAGTAGTTTACAAAAATATATTAACAGCCACATGCCGATTGACTGATAGAAAACACTAACTTTTCATTATTAAATACTCTCCTTATCACAGAAAATTGCTTATACAAAAGAAAGAAAGAAAGAAAGAAAGAAAGAAAGAAAAGAAAAAAGAAATCTCAGACTGACTTGAAAGCAAACAGCTGCTTCTTTTTTGCTTGGGCCAGGACACTGATGCTGCCTTCCCTGAGAACTTGTGGTATTTACACGGTTTTCGCCTCATGTCCGCATTGCATGCTGCACCTCAACACCACGGACACTCTCACAATGCAAAAAGTTCGCATAGCCATAGTCTCTATTATCATTTGGGTTAAGGATTCTGGCAGATTCCTAGTCTAGCTTGTGAGAATAGACAGGAATTCTGCATCCGAATTTCATGGTAAATTAGTCTTACATTTAAAATGGAATAGATAAAGAATGAAGAGCTTAAGAAAGCCTAACATCTTGACATTATCCGGTTGTAAATGCCAGAAACCACACATTCCCATGCAAAGTTCACCCATGGAATTACTAACCCTTTTTAGGTTGGGAGATAAATTGGCAAGAGCACAATCTTCTGGATATTTCTGTATCCCTAAAAGCTAGGGCTTCTTGCAAGAAAAAGATGGAACAAAGATCCTAATGTCGCAGGTCTGAAAGTCGGCCACATCAAAACCAGGTAGAGTGGTCCCAACCTAAGCAGCTGGCGAGCTGCAGGAGAGATGTGGGCACTCCTCTGCCTAATAAAATCTGAATCAAACACTTTGCATCTGATTCTCCATGTGAGCTTTTATGCAAACTTCTAAAGTGCACGGAATCCTGGGGTGGAAGAGCTATTCTGAGAGATCTCACATAGTTCGTGTAATTAGGGAAAGCACTTCCTTTGATTGTAAGTGTTCAAAACAGCCGAATCCCTCCTATCAAAGGCTCTCTGTGATTTGGGTCACCTCCCTTCCTTCCTCTTTCATGTCTCTCAGGATGAGAGGTGAAGCTGGAGAGCACATTATTTAGGGGAAAAAAAGACCTGGCTTTTTGTTTTAGGGATTGAACTGGCACTATTCAAAAGACCGTCATTAGAATCCCCCTCCACCTCACCCTCTGCCTCTTTCCTCCTCTACAGGCTCTTGGGGCTGCAGAGCACACCAGCCCAAGATGCCAATTTAAGGCTGGTGGAAACCGTCGGATTGTGTGGAAAAGGCTTCTTCTAACACTCGTGTTTGGTTTCAAAACATTGCTAGAAAAGCAGATAGCTGCAGGACATTGATCTCCATATTATGAATTTTTATCATTATAACATGGAATGAGGAGAGAGGAGAGAGGAGAGAGGAGAGAGGAGAGAGAGAGGAGAGAGAGAGAGAGAGAGAGAGAGAGAGAGAGAGAGAGAGTGCATCATCAGTAAACAGAGCAAGAAGGTACCGCTTTGCTCTGTTCTCCTAAAGGTACCCTTTCTCCCTAAATGTGGAACACAGGCTCACTCAACGCTGCTCTTGTCAGGGCTGATTTTGCACTGATGTTGTTAGTGTATCCAGGACAACTTTCTAAAATACCTTGGTCAGCTTAGCACAATGACCTCTGTCAGCGAGTGTGCAAAAGAACTCACTATCGACCATCGCTCTCGTGGCAACATTCCCAGAGAATGCTCTCTGCTGCCATCCTCGAGATTTTCTAATTAATTTTAATTTGAGTTCATTGGAATTCTAGGTGTACTAGAAACTAGTAAGCAAATGTGATGAGGTGGCCTAGAGCGGCAACACCGGCACCATGTTCACAGCACTTCCCCTTCACAACTCAAGGGTGTCACTGGGCCGGAATCAGACCCATCCCATGAGCTCCGGACACGTAAGCAGAGCAACCAAGCATCCCAGTTAACAAGTGCAAAGGGAACGTGATTAAGAGATGAAGGGGAACAGCGGTCATGGCTCCGGGTTCCAAATGTCTACCATGATTGGAAAATCACAGTAACTTCTCTGGCAAGCATCTCACATTATAACATATTAAAAACCAACTGTAAAAGGACCATAAAGTCACCTCTTCCTCATAGTCTACTTATAGTTACTTTTCCAGGATTTACACGGGCTGCTGCTGGTGGTGTGTCTGTTTCCACCCCCTGGGCTCTTGCTTTAATCTGCGGATATCTTTTTGGGCTCATACTGAATCTGTTAATACAGTCTTCCTACGATCACAGCAGCAGAGCAGAGCAGATACTGACTAACCTACCAACACAGGTACTCAACAGGACTCTGAGTAAAATTAATTATACAAGAATTGTGTGTTCTTTTTTTATTTATCTTTATTTTATGTGCATTGGTGTGAAGGTGTGAGATCCCCTGGAACTTGATTTTCAGACAGTTGTGAGCTGCCATGTGGGTGCTGGGAATTGAACCTGGGTCCTCTGGAAGAGCAGTCAGTGCTCTTAACCGCTGAGCCATTTCTCCAGCCCGAATTGTGTGTTCTTTATGCACTAGAAAAGTTACTGACAAATCAGCTAATTTACTTATGAAAACATTACCTCTGTATTTGAATTTCAGGACCAGATAAATTTTGCCTTCCAAACAGTAATCCAAACTCCTTGTTCAGATACTTCAGCATTTTCTTTAAAATAGGTAAAATGTATCGGATACTTATTATGAACCAAGCATTGTGTTAAGACAAATTGTGGTTTCAGAATGAGAACTCCAAAGCAAAGCTGTCAGAGAGCTTACCTATAGACCTGCCTAGTCAAGGGGATGACCTAGGGATTTCAAAGCAGATCTTTTAAGGCTAGAGCCCACATTTTACAGCCTTGCCTATGTTTGGAAAACACTTAGGAGTATATCATTATCAGTTCAACTGTAAGGTCCCTGTGGGTCTCCCATCCTTCAGCGTAGGTCTAGAATGTATTCCGCTTTTAGTAATTGCCTTCTGAATTAAGTTGGAGCTAGTACTTTAAGGATGAAGAGGTCTCTGCAGCTTAAATAAAAAAAAAATAAAATAAAAGGGGGCATCATGGCTGCCTCCAAAGATAGTGTTTAATGGCTGCCAGAGGGAGGAAGTAGGAGATCTACTACTAATTTATATAGTGAGACAGGCTAGACCTAATAGACAGAATTACGTCTACAGCTAAAACCAACTAAGACCCTTAAGAGAGAACAATTCAAAAGAAGAAAGGATGCCCTGATTTAAAAAAAAAAAATTCCCACAACCAGAAATGAGTCAAGCGTCCATATAACCAAATGATTTAGCAAGCAGTCACTGTCATATTGAGAGTCTCCCATTGTGGCCCTCACATACCTGTCCACTCACCCTGAACATCAAGCATGAATGCTCAGATAGGGGAGTGTGTGTGTGTGTGTGTGTGTGTGTGTGTGTGTGTGTGACCGCACACGTGCGCACACACACACTCTCTACTCTGAACTGAGTCAATCAGAATCCTTGTGGAATGTTTTCATATGCCCACCAGGTCATTTCAATATATCGTTAATCAGGGAGACTGGTCTCCTGAAGTTTTTTTTCGGTTTTAAGATCCTATAGCCCATGAAGCTTGTTCTCAACTGTCTCTTAATCTCATGATTATATTTCAAATTTGTAAGCCCACGCCATGTTCTGGTTCCTGAACGATTCACTCTCCACGTTAAACTCTGGCCTCTCCTCCCTTTCACTAGAGCCTTTCTAGCGGTCAGCAGGACAGAGCATCTTGTGGCAGTGGCAGTTTAGAAAGGGCGGTTCCCAGATGCTCATCCCTCCAGACGACTTTATCAGCTTTCAGACCATACTCCTGTTATCACCATGGACAAAATGCTGGATAGCAGCTTCCGGCAGTAAAGGAGCCCAAAAGTTTACAGCGCTTTGCTACTGCGCTATTTCATAAGTTTACAGAATAAAATTAAAAATATGTACTATTAATTGTAAAATATGGGGGAGGGCTGGAGAAAGCATTCAAAAAGATTATCCCCTAAAATGGTTATTGTGGCACAAGACCATAAATCCAGTACTTGAGAAGCAGAGGCAAGAGAATTATATCTGTCTCCATCATCAACTTATCAGAGAAACACTTATTCAGAGCTGTACATAAAGAAAAAAAATCACATTTCAAAGTCAATAAAGACATTTATTACTATCTGTAAAGTATAATTCGGAAGGGAGTTTAGAAGCAAAAAGAAGAGAGAAAAGCCTAGCACACACAAATCCCTAGATTCTCAGCTGTGGGGGGGGGCACATGTACATTTTTTATATGTACTTAATATTCCTATGTACTAGGAACTGAGTAAAATTCCTTTTGGGCACTAGCGTAGTTCCCTTAACAAGCCTATATGATTGGACATTTTGTAAATGAAGAATGTGAGATTTGATAACGGCTGAGTACTGGCCTCGGGTCACACAGCTAAGGAAGTGGTGTAGGTGAGGCAGATTCAAGCCGAGGGCAACCACTTCGGAGCCTGGTCTTGTAATACTACCCTGGGCATCTAACTAGGGAGGGGAGAGTGGCCCAAGCACCCCAGGACAAAGGCTCTGAGGAGGAAAACACCCATGAAAACACACAGGGAAAATGTTCTTCCACGGGGAAGAGAGAGGGCAGGGCAGCTGTTGTTTCAACTGGCTTCTTATTGTTCTTACTAACACCACGACTGTAAGCAGCAACGTGGGGCTGAAAGGGCTTCCAGGGCTCACGGTTATACTCCATCATCAAGGCCAGAGCCTGGTGAGAGGGATTAAGTAGGGACCATGAAGGAACACTGCTTACTAGCACTCTTCCTAGCTTGCTCTCCTTTGCTCGTTCCGCCTGCCTTCTTAAGCCAGCACCATGTGCCCAGGGATGGCACCTCCCACAGTGGGCTGGGGGCTGGGTCCTCCATATCAATAATTCATCAAGAACAGGCCCCACAGACTTGCCCACAAACCAATCCTGGAGGGATTTTCTCGACTGGGTTCCTTCTTCTCAGATGACCCCCTCTGGTGTCACCTGGCTGGACCCAGGAAGCAGCACAGCTATGAAGAGGGGGTGCTGTAAAGACAACTTCTGATAGCTCGGGAGGAGGAAGATCACACCCTGCCCGTTTGGAGATTGTCTGTCCTCCCCCATGCTCATCCTCGCCCTGAGGGAAGGAGCAGAGAAAGAAAACTTTGGCTGGGGGTTGATGTTTTTAAAGGGCATAAATGCCTGATGGAGGACCGAGGATTTTTTTGGTGCAGATGTGGAGAGTCATCAGAGGTCTGGTCCAAACCTGGCATGGCCTGATCTGGCTTTCCTCTGTCTTAAATGTGGTATCCCTGAGGCAGAGGGATCAGAAAGGAACAGCAACAAGCTGTCGGGTGGTGATGGTAGCCTGAGTTAAGGGCAGCGGGGAGGGAAGCGGAACTTTAAAAACTGTTTCCATTATTGACAAAGCTCACACGGTTGGGAACAGCTCGTGTACACCCATACCTTCAGGAGGAAAAGACTCCCAAAATAGAGTTCTTCTAGTCCCTAAAGAATTTCTTTGAGAGTTTGGAGGTCCTAGCAGGCGGGTGAGCTGCACATAGACCCTTGACCAAGGAACGATCTCTTCCACTAGGAAAGACTACACTCTTCAGCCAGCTTCAGGAGACACGTGGAGGGATGAGGGAAAGAGGTGTTACCTAGCCACTGTGATCAGACAAGCTAACCCTGGTGATCAAAGGGTGACAGACAGCCAATCAGAGCACCTTTCCATCCCAGGGGCTTTGTTATAGAACCCATTGGATTCGCCATGAGATTTCTGCCAGGGTGGTTTGGGGGTGAGGTCATGGCTAGTTCCAGAAATCAAAGCACTAGACATCTAATACCGGTTGAAACCTGCCTGTAAAAATGGGGAAATATATAAAAGTCACATCAAACCAGTGAGCTGACCTCTGTGTGTGCCTGTGTGAGTGTGTGACGCCATGTGTGTGTCCCAGAGGTAGCGATCTTCCTCAATCATTCTCCATCTTAATTTCAAGACAGGCTTTCTCACTGAACCCCAAACTCACCGATTCAGCTTAGCTGGCCGGCTAGAAAGCCATGTGTATCCTCTTTGTCTCCACCTCCCAGTTCAGGATTACAGTTAAACGCTGTGGCCCTTGTGCCCTGCTCTTTGACGTCCTGGGAATCTGAGCTCGGGTTCTCATGCTTGCATGGCAAGGCTTTATCAGTTGCTGTCTCCCCAGTCCTAGCTGCCATCTTGTGCCCTGCTTCTGTCACATTGTAGTTGTCTTAAACCAGCTCTGTTCCCAGAGTTTGCTTTGTCATCAATTCAGAGGCCACTGAGTGTCCCTAAAAGACGCTTGCAGCTTGATGGGCCGCCATCCTTTCAGATTTCTCCATTATTTGCTGGATTTTACTCATCTTTGATTAAAATATTTCCTTTCAAATGTATCTACTATGTCACATAGCTAAGGAGAGACTGCCCAGTCCTTTGGCTTATAAAACAATAAACAATATTAAGCAACGACCACAAATTAATATTCTTTTTGAAACATGTGTTTTCCTTTTAACTATTTTGAAAACCGCACACATATAGGAATGGTTTAATGGCTCCTACCTCTGTATAGTTTATTTTTCGCATCACCTCAAAAGGAAATTGGCGAATTCCTAAGCAACTCTTTCCCCATCTCCATCACACTGGGTATCCATGGCAACAAGTCCTGAAGAACTGGTATTCCGTGGCATTTCATTGTTTAATGGAGCACCTAATGTCAATTACTATACATATAACTTTATGTGTGTGTATGTTACTTAATCTCCTTTATATTCTCTAAGGCACACAGGCGTCTCTGACTCCCCGGAGACAAAGCCTTCTCCCCTCGAGTGGAGAAAAGCCAGCGCAGGAAAACAAATGAGAGCATGCACGGAGATGATTTGAGATCTGGGGCTGCTGCTGTTTCTGCCATTTCCACCAAGCCAGAAGACAGAGGCAAGGTTTTTACCTGCACGAAGACACAAATGTTCCTACTCCATGGCATAATTATATTCTCTCACAGGCTGCGTGCACATTGTTTCCAAGGTGCCCATAAACACATCAAAATCTGTTTTTTAGAAGCACCATATTTGTGTAGTTAAAACTATTTGTTTCTGTAGACTTCTGGTACATCTGAAAGCCGTGACACCTTCTGAACCCTGCTGTCACTAGAGCGCTGGCTGTACACTGATACAGTGGTACTCTGTATACGTGACGTGCTGGTGGCAATGACCACCAGCAGCCAGGACAAAAACAGGCAAGGGCAGAAATGCAATCTGTCCTTGAAGGAGCACTCTCCTAGGGAAGTCGTTACTGCTTTTCCTGACCAATCACACCCCAGCATTCCAGTCCCTGCGGTTTAGGGGCAAACACAAGAGGGACACTCCCCTGTCATAGGCAATTCTGCACATCTTAAAGTCTGCACTTACGTTTTGAACCAGAAAGTTTTAATCACAAGTGTCTCATGTTACAGATGAAACAACCAGGCAGGAGAGGAGACTCATTTCAGAGTCGAGGGTAACCATGTGAACGCTCCTGTTCCTTGACAGCTTACAACCCCCTGCCCTGCTCATTATCCTTCCTGAGACCTGAACCAGATATCACCTCCAAGCTGCCCTTCGCTAAAGCAATGCATGTTGTCTACCGATGTTTTATAAAATATGTAACAGCCATGATTCCATGCCAGCAGATATTGGTCTAAACCACTGTTTCCCAAACCCGGTTCATCGGCAGAGGATACCAGGATTTATTTACTCAATCCTGAACAGAATTTAGGTTGTGTTGAATATTTCATAAAAAAAAAAAAAAAAGGTAACATGAGCATTGTCCCACTTTTCCCAGGTGTACTTGTTTACCCATGACTAGGGTATATAATTAACTGTGAAATGTTTAGGCCAAGAAAGTATGAACATTCTAACAGATAACACATGTTCTTCAGAACTGGCAATTTACGATCGCCAACAATGAAGACAATGCCTGTTTCCCAGGCTCGGTAGATATTAGCTATGTTTGCTCTCTCTCTATATTAACAGCAAATAATCTATTCTTTTGTGAAACGCTCCTTCACTTCCTTTCCCCGTTTTTATAACAGTGTATTTATCCCTGTGTTCTTGACTCCACTTTAGTTAAGTGGGTCTTGATTATAACTTTAAGTTCTAGAAATGGCAATTTTTACGTGCTTTTCATATTTCAAATTCAAATAACCTACCTAATGAAGTTTCCTTTCCAAATATCTCCACATCGCTTTTCCTAATGGGATTTTGTCTCTGGAAGCACAAATGTAACTAGTAAACCCCAGGTCTGCAGCCAGGGAACCAGGCTTGGGGCTCAGCTCTGCTGCCCAAAAACTTTGGGGATTATTGACTTCTTCAGTCCTGGGTTCCTCAGTGGTAAAACCACTTTAGGGCCCCTGTATTGCAGATTCTATGACGAGTGTTTCTTCTGGTGTGGCTAAAATTGTTCTGTATGATAACTAAGGATCATGCAGTTTTCACTGGCAGTATTCCTTGGTAGTGCACGCAAAGCCACCATACAGTCAGTAGCACAGAGCAGTGCCCACCTAGCCAGTCTGAGCTAAAAGGGAATGAATTTAGCAGGCAGAAGGTGCTCTAGGTGGCCTCGTAGCCTTACAAAACTCTACAATTTGATCTCAATGTTTACGATTTGCAAAATTCAGTTCCTGGGTTTTATCAAACACGTTTGGAATTGCTTCATTTTCAAATGACCACAGATACAACGGCTCTTACTTAGAGCAATCTGACGGGAATTCTGACCGAGTAGGAAGTGATCTATTATTCTGGACTTCCAGGAATGAATCCTCTCCCAGCGTCCCACCGCCAGGATCTGAAATGGATCTGAAATGGAACCTCCCAGCAGTTGTGGGAGAAATAATCCCAAGAACAGCATGGGAACATTTGATTAAGGTCGGCTTGACCCTAATGTTTTCCATGTGCCGCCTGTCACACAGTTTTCTGCAGCTGCGTTACTCAGCATCATTTCCTGGAAGACAAACTAGAAATCTACCATAGAAAATAACAGAGGTGATGTCTAGCAGGAACAGAAGTTGAGAGTAACGTGAGGGGGGACAATGTATTTCATAATCTTCGTGTTTTTGTCTTAACATAAAGCCATGATATTTAACTTGTCCGTCACAAAGAAATATGTTAAGAGGTTGTGGGAGGAGCTGGCAGAGGATATGAGCTCAGGCTAGGGAAAGCCTCAGTTGAGAGAGAAAGTGAAGAATCTACATGCCAGAGGCCAAGCGAATACCAGCGGAGTTTTAGTTCGATCCCAGATTGACCAGAGGACTTGGGGCTCACAAACTCACTGCCCTGCACTTCCTTATCCGTGCCTTGGATATCACGTCCAAACTCATAGAGGGTGTCCCTGTGCTCAGACCAGATCAGCCAAGGGACAGTCGTGCCGATACTCATCCGCACGCGCGCACTGTAGAGCTACTGGTTTAATCTGCTACTCTTTCTGTTCTAATTTAGATTAGATCTCCCCAACATGTTTCCAACCAACACACAAATTCTGGAATTAGCATTTTCCTTTCCAACTCCACTCCCATATCATTTAGGAATTAGGCGATTTGAATATTTAAAAAAAAAAAATCCCCCAAACCTGGTCCGTTTTAGCAGAAACGTAGCAAGCTTTTCCTCATCTCCCACGCCAGCTGCTTCTCATCGGCTTCCCTCCCCGCCAACACTCTTCCAAATGAAACCAGATCTGTTTATAGCTGAGGCCCTGAATTTGAAGTGTCATATCTTCACCAGGATCCTCAAAAAAGTGCAATCCCTGTGTCTGAAGCTTCAGGGGAGTGACATGAAGGCCCTTCCCCTCCCGTTTTGTCCTTGTTAGGAACAGCACGGCGAATCTCAGAAGGCCCGAGAAGGCAGCAAATTGTTAATTAAATGTTTAAATCATAATTAAATAAATTTCTGAAGTGAAGGAGGAAACGGAGGAGGCGAGTGGTTCTCCTCCCATGGATGTGTCTCAGCTCTTCTGGACGTCCTGAGGTAATCAGCGGGTCGATGGCTGCCGGGTGGTCCTCCCCAGAGGAAAGCTGCTTTTGGTAATCGCAGTCCTTCTGTTTACAGAGTGGCCACAACGCGAGTCCCTATTTCCTGTTGTGTGGTGAGGACAACCACAAAAACCAAGCCAAACAGGATTGTGGTTTGGTAAGGAAATAAGTGTCCATTCTAAAACCGCAGGACCCCGCACGACCGGCACAGTGAGAATTGCCGTTGGGCTCTGGCTCCACCCCGCTGAGATCCAGAGAACGAATGCCTGGCGGGAGACTGAGGCCAGCATTGGTCTGAGCTGGGTGGGCACTGCCTATCTGGATAGCTACCCTGCTCTGCTAAGCCTTCCCAGCGAGATGGTAAGGGCATTCTGCACCCCAAACAGTCCCTACACCTCTTTGCTGGAAAGTGACATAAAAACAGGAATGAGAATCCTCACAAAGTTCCATTCTTTCTGAACTTGGACACCACCTGGAGACCATGGCATGTTCTTACCTTATGCTTATCAGTCTTTCCCCTGACATGCTTCCTAGCATGAAATTCTCACATTCCTATAGTCACTCCTAGTTATATAAATCCTACTATGTGCTACTGGCAAAATCACCACACTGGATGCTTTTTAAATGTATGCATTTCGAAACAATGCCTCTTTCTTTGCATTAAGAATAAAGAAATGTAATTACAATCCTTCAAAGCGGTTGTTCTTAATCATTCCCGTGGTATAATTTCCTGCTCTTATAAAGGACAGCATACTGAAACACAGTCCGGGGGGAAACGTACGCCCTTCAATTTAACAAATGACAAGGAAACAAAGACAGGCCTTTCTGAGGAGCCTCCCTGGAATGAAACGCACCTTCCCTTCCACTCCTCGGTGTGCTGATGGGCTTGAGGGCTCGACAGGAAATGCTGGCGCATTCCATAGCGTAAGGTTCTATTTTCAAAGTGCAGGCATGGCAGCTTACTGTGAGACAGGGGGGCGAAGCCCATGAAAGCTTGCGGGGCTACTGGAGGGCCCCCGCTCCTTGCCTTGATGTGGTGTCAAGGGGGATGGACTCCCCACAGTAGGAGCTCTGAGGCTCTGAGTTCTTCATGTTCATTCCCGGGGTTTCTAGCCATGTGAACGGAGGCTGAAATACCAGCCAAGAATGTTTTAGAGAGCAATACATGTGACCTTGCACAAGGGGTATTTTTCAGAGTGGATTCAACATAGGAATCTTCCATAGAATGTATTAAATAACAACTACACAGGGATTTTCCAACATATTCATTTCTTCCACTTTATAAAATGTGCCAGGAATGAATCATTTGCCCCTTGGTTCTAAGTCTACACTGTGGCCTCCTGTGTGGTACCTATGCCAGACCCTGTGGACATTTCTTCCTGTCCGTTGTTATAATTGCAGGTTTTGCTTCCATAGGCATGGGAGGTCATCACAGAGACTCTCTGGTCCCTGCTGCCTTTTCCTTCCCTTTCAGCTCTGTTGCCAGCAAAGTGAAGGGGGCCTCGTGTACCGCATCTTCCAGCAAGTTCTTCTGACTCCCTAGCTGCTGGATTCTTGTATCCCAGCTGTAGCATATCACAACCTGACGGTAGTGTTCTGTCTACCAGCTTTGGACCAATGTCACCAGCACCCTAGCAGGGAGCTTGGGAACCGCCCCCAGCCCATGGGATGCTAACTAACTCCTCTATGGTCCATTCATAGCTACAGCCTCTTTAAGAGTCTCAGCCACAGCCTGGGCCTGGGCCTTCCCCCACATCTGCTCATCTTTGAAGATGCTTCATCAATGCTAGAGCTTATACCTGCTCTCTATATCTGTGACCCCTGTATTCCTGAGTCTGCTATATCCCATTTGGTAGCCACCTTTACCAGCTGATAATTCTCTATACCAATTATCCTGGCTGAACCTGAGCAATGTAGGATTCGTCTTCTGATATTCCCAGAGATATTCTCAAGAAGAGAACTTTGGGGTTAGTTTGGCTGTGACCTTTGACTGGAATGTGGTACCCATTCCCTGCCAATGGGAAATGGAAGACTTCAAAGTAGACTCAAATTCAGCCAGTTACCTCCTGTGGTGAGCTTCGATGAAGTACTGGAGCCACCAAAGCTTCTGTCCTGGACTCTTAGAATACGCGACATGGGTTTGTAAGAATCCTTTTGGATGCAAAGAAGCAGTTACTCAAGGAAAACAACTGTGGGGCCGGGAGATGGCCCAGTTGTTAGCGCGCTTGTCACTCTGCCGAGGACCTGAGTTTGATTCCCAGTACTCAGGCTGCTCACAACTGCCTCTAACTCCAGTTCCAAGGGATCTGATATTCGTGTGACCTCCACAGGCACTAGACACATATGTGGTGTACATATACACAAGCAGGCAAGACCACTTCTACAAAAAAAAAATCTTTAAGAAAAATTCTTTTAAAAAGAAAACAACCATTAACCCCCATGCCAAGTGATGATCCAAAACCTGCCTGACGGCTTCTGCCTCGGCTTTCATTTTTCATAGTCATGGGGCTCAACTTGCCAGAAACCAAAAATAAAAAGTGTTCTGCATGGCTAAATTACAAATCTGTTGAATTCTTAATTCCAACGAGTGTCTCCTGTGAGAGTTAGTACACTAACTCTGGGAAAGAAGGGCACTAGAAGCCAGAAGAGGGGCATCTGGTTTGTTTCATGATGGAACCAGCAAGTCCAGCCCCCAAAGAAACTCTGTGGGTACCTAGACCATGGAAACAGTTTACTCTTGTACCTCTCAAAAAAACTAGTCATCCTTTGTTGGGAAATTTTTGCTGCATAGCCTCCCCTGGAGTAGATACCACTTAGTAGGGAGGGAGGTGCCTGTCCCTTTAGGGTTTGTCATAACCAGTTACTGTTTTCAATCTCAACATGATCTAGGGGCATATAGCGTCAACCGAGAAGAAAGTACACACACACACACACACACACACACACACACAATCAAATAAACACACAAAAAAGCGAAATCCCTGGAAATGTGTTTAGGAAATCTCAGTGCTGTTAGAAGGAGAACAGGAAATATACACAGATGAAGCTGCTTTCGTGACTGAAAATGTGAAATGTCTTAGCTCTGGAAGCTTGGAAGCATCTCTAACAGTTTATATGGCTAGCTGACTGAAACTTGAACTCGATGTCATAGGATTGAGATGCCAGACCTCCATTGGAGAAAGGCCAAAGGCATACGGATATATGGCTGTTGATGAGATGAACCATGTATGACTACATATGTACCGGCCTGGGATGGTTCGTTTCCATAGTTAACGTGACATAATCTAGAATCATATGGGGAGAGAGTCTTAGTGACTCTGCATCAGGCTGGCCTGTGGGAACATCTGCAGCAAGGGGGCGGGGTGCGCTGGTCTTGATTAGATTGGGAATATCCACCCACTGTGGGTGTCACCATTCCCTAAGCAGAAGATTGTGAACTGTGGAAGGAAGCGAGCTGAGCACAAGCGCGCATGCATTCCTGGCTCTACATCTTACTACGGGCATGCTATGACCAACTCCCTCAAACTCCCGACACCTGACACCGTGACCTTTATGATGGACCATAACCTAGAGCTGTGAGGTAACATTTTCCTCTAAGTTGATTTGTCAGGGTATATTATGACAGCAACAGGAAATGAAACTAAGTTATACCTCAACCACTATCTCAAAACTACACTCCTGAGAAGGACCGGAGACACTCCCCTGCATTGAGACCCTAAAAAATGCATACATCAGAGGGTCACCGCATCTCTCAAAGTTCATGACATTTGATTTTGTAGACCAGATGTGACCAAAGGATATGCCAGCAAACACTTCAGAGATTCTTTAGGCATGATTGCATCTATCAGAACAGCAGAGGCTAGGTACCGAAGACAGTTGATACACTTAGCATCAAAGGCAGCAAGGATGTACTAACCAAATGCTCAAGCCCACAGGAATATCCACTGGGAACTAATTTATCCTGTTTCCCAGGAATAAAATCAGTGTGGAACATATTAGAAGGTTGCCTTATCGACACATTAGAAAACAAACAAAAAGGGTTGAAGAGCTGGCTCGGTGGTTAAGAAGAGCCCTGACTGTTCTTACAGAGGACCCAGGTTCAATTCCCAATATCCACATGATAGCTCACCACTGTCTGTAACTCCAGCTCCAGGGGATCTGACACCTTCACACAGACATGCATGCAGACAAAACACCAATGAATGTAAAATATAAATAAATAAATCATTAAGAAAGAAAATAAGCAAAAAACTGTTATATTTGACAGCCATTAAGTCACCTCAGTGGAGAATGACAGCATAATGCCCAGTTTCTAGGCACTGGCCAATTGAAAGGCCCAGGACCCTCTGATGGAAAGGAATGTTAGGTGAGGTCACCCAGGGTACAGCACAAACCCTCCAGGCCATCACCAAACAAACCTGTTGCCATTGGTTAGACAGAGAGAGCAAGAAGGCGGACTACTCAGAACTTCAAGGATTACGAACCAACAGCCTTGGATCAGCTCGAAGTCCCCCACATACCCACCACAGTTAGCGGAAGAATCAAACGTGAGCTCAAATTTGAAGCGGTCCTGTGTGATATGCTGGTACTAACTGGTTGAGAACACTTTATCTTGAGCGTTCAATCCCAGTTAGGGATGACCCCACGGAATAGCACTTCAGGAAGGTCCTCCCAGAGAGCAGGACTTTGACAATTTATTTGGTGACTCACTTGGTCTGGAATGTGAAATGACCCAAACTCTGACTTTCTGCTAACTCGCAGCCGGCCGAGCGCTTACAGTTTGGCTGGGTGACAGGCACTCTGATGGGTAAGGATCAGACGGTGAGGGTCAAAGAACCTGGGAAGATGTATGTATAGAGACCTTCCACCCCAGGGAGACCGTGTCCCACATGAAGGCTCAGAGAGCATCCATGGCAGGGGAGGGTTCAGGCATCCAGTGAGAGTAGATGACAAGCTCTGCAGGTGTCGCCCAGCCTCTTTCCCAGCGGTCCCATGCTCCATGGGCCTGAAAACAGACTGGCCGTGATAGCAAGGCTGGGGACCACAGACGGGGTTACTAAATGCAACTTTCCCGTCATGGGGCTGAACCGTCTGCTAGTCCTGGTGAATACATCTATCAAGTCTGCTAATGGACTTTGAGCCCAACCGTCACCATTCCCCAGAGGACATGTAAAGGGCACTGGGCACGGGGGAGGAATTTATCTTCACTGACACAAACACAGCTCCTTGACAGGATTGTGCTGCCGACATTCTTCGTCCCCTGCCTTGCGGAATGCCTCATCCACCGTCTTAGTATTCCACGGCCGGCCGGCTGCAGATGGAAACCACTCACAGCACAGGAAGTGAGGCAATCGTCTCATAGCAGTGGGATTAACTGAGCCAAACTCGCCATGCACCACACAGCCCTCCCCTCAAGCAGCAAAGTGGAGCGGCTGGCTCATTGCAGACTCCGTTACAGGGCCGGGCCAGCTGAGGAGCAACAGCTGCGGGCGATTCTGGCTCGTCTACAGGAAGAACTAGATATGCTTTGCCTCAACCTAGACACAAGGGTTTGGACTGAAGGGGAGGGTGGTTCCTATCTCTGTGATGCTCAATGACCCACTCATTTTGGGGAAGCGAGAACTTCACTTGTGCAAAGGACAGCTGATCTCCACAGGCGAAGGCGTAGACCTGTGTCACTGGTGTGTGGCAGTCCAAATGCACGCACAGGGTGTGTGCAGAAGCAAAAGGCACGGCATTGCACGCAGCACCTTTTGCTCTGACTCATAATATCTCTATAGATAATTTTTCTCTGCCAGATGGCACCATGTCGGCCCGTGTCAATAAATGGTGCTGAAGACGCCACGAGGCACAGGCAAAGGAAGAATATTTCTCGGGTGGTGGTTTTCCCTCCAGTGGCCTGCAACAGGTGCAAGAGCAGTGGTTACACACCCTTCGGTGAGTCTTATCAGCGCCTTGTGAAAAGATTCTCCAAGGCTGGCTCCAGCTCCATCCCTCCAAGCAGGCAGCCTCCCACGTGGCAACAACAGCCTAGGAATTCAAAGGGATACCACAGCAAAGCCTCCCGCCACCCAGGGGGCTACACCACATCATCCTCCCAGATGAAACCCAGATTCCAGGATTGGGGCCGGGGCTTCCCCCACTGTACGTACAGGTATCACTGTGCTGCCTCTGATTTTCCTAGGTGGTGAATATAGTGCTGTGTCTTTCTCCATACAGTCTTTCCTAAAATTATTTATTGTTTTATGTATACGAGTGCTCTTTCTGCAAGTATGCCTGTACGCCAGAAGAGGGCATCAGATCTCATTACAGATGGTTGTGAGCCGCTGTGTGGTGGCTGGGAATTGAACTCAGGACCTCTGGAAGAGCAGCCAGTGCTCTTCACCACTGAGCCATCTCTCCAGGCCATTGCACAGTCTTTTAGTGGTTAACTATCTTGTGGTCTCCTGACTGGACCCTAATTGATGTAATCTACCATTTCTGTACTGAAGGGTCTATTATGTCATAGCATATTCCTTGGACAGAATATACAATTGAGGCAGCATACACCCAACATTTAAGTACAGCTACTCCTAGGACTATTAGTTTTATAGTATTTGAAGGAAAAAACAGGAAAGGATGTACTTCCTTGGATGAAAGATGAGAGAAAGCAAGTTCAAGTGATGTAAATACAAAAATGATGGTGAGTGATCATAATTACCACTAACGTCTGGGCTGAGCCGGGCCATTAAGAGTTCTGTCACCATCAAGGAATCTCTGTCAATTACCTTCTGCAGCCCATGCGTTCCCTGACACTGTAAAGTCATTGTATTCAGAACCTGCCCCTCTACACACGTGCTTGTGGCTCCCTGGGGTTCAAGTCCTCTGCAGCCAACATGTAAAAGATTTCCATTTTTGCCACCTGTTGGTTTTTTCCAATCGGATTCTCTATGACAAAGTTGGAACAGAAAACTAGACAGTAGGAAAGCACCTCAAAATATTAAGCTGGCCCGTGAGAGCCCGTGGCTAGTTCTCACTCCCATGGCTAAATCCGTTAATGTTACTAAATTCAGCTCTCGTTCTAAAAGCACATGATTCTGATCTCCTTAAAAACAACAGCCGAAGCCGGGTGGTGGTGGCGCACGCCTTTAATCCCAGCACTCGGGAGGCAGAGGCAGGCGGATCTCTGGGAGTTTGAGGCCAGCCTGGTCTACAAGAGCTAGTTCCGGGACAGGCACCAAAGCTACAGAGAAACCCTGTCTCGAAAAACCAAAAAAACAGCCGAGGATGAGGAGTTCAAAACCATCTGCGACTCAAATTGTGAACTGACTGCTACATGAGACCCTGCCTCAAACTGTGATGAAATATAATCAATCTTAAGACCTACTAAATAGTCAAGTTCTCTGCCTCTGAATGGGCAGACGCAGCAGCTGGCTGCAGATCACGTGCATTAGGGCTCAGAATCTCCTGATTATCACTATATACAGACCAGAAAAACCTCTTGGGGTAGGTCTTCAGCCACAACAAAGATTTAGACGCTAGAGTCTGGTCATGTCTCTCCATTTACCACATATACAGACATCCACCACCCCGGCTCTCCCTCCACAGTGTGAAGAACGACAGGTACATCACCCTGAGGCAGGGGAGGTCTTTATAGAACTTGATGTCTTCACATAACCTAGGAAGGAGGAGCATTGCCACTATGAGGTGCCAGAAATGAGTCGCAAACATGGTTTAAATCTGCCTCATTCAGACACGCTCTCTGGGTAGAGCATCCCACCCAACAATGTGTTGTGGAAACCTGGAAATTATTAGCCAATTCTCATCATGCAATTAAGGGTGAACGTCACCATACTTTATTATGAAGAACATAAATGAGGAAGTTTTAAAGTTTATTAGAAAGGAACTCCTGACATAACTTGTTTGGTTGTATAATGATATGTTATTTGTGTTTTAATAAATAAGGCTTGCCTGAAGACCAGTGGGCAAAGCAGCCACACTAGTCAGCCACACAGGCCAGGGAGTGGTGGCACACCACAGACGGGTCTCTGTGAGTTCAAGGCCACCCTGGGCTACACAAGATTGAATCTATCTAAAAGAGAAACAGAGCTCACACAAAGGTGATCCCAGCGCTTGGGATCCCATGTCTTTAATCTCTGCACTAGGGAGGTGGAGACAGGAGCGATATGGCTGGGCGAAGAGAAGAATATAAGGAGAAGAGATAGGAACTCACTGGAGTGCGGAGTTTAAGGAGTCATGGAGACAGGTCTCGCCCCTTTGGTCTGAAGATTTGGTAGAGATAAAAGGTCTCTCTAGTGTCTGGCTGCTTTGCTTTTCTGATCTTTAGGTTGAACCCCAATATCTGTCTCTGGGATTTTATTATTCGTGCTACATGGTTGTGTTTTTGTTTTGTTTTGTTGTTTTGGCTGAGCTGTGGAACACAGGGCCTTGCATGTGCTCTCTTTTGACATTATTTTTAAAGTTTATTTTATTATTACTATTATTATTTTATTTATTTTTATTTTATCTATTATCTATCTATCTATCTATCTATCCATCATTTATCTATCTACCTAGTATTTTGAGACATGGTTTCTCTGTGTATCACTGACTGTCCTGGAACTCACTCTGTAGAACTGGCTGGTCTCAAACTCAGAGATCCACCTTCATTTGCCTCCCGAGTGCTGGGATTAAAGGCGTGCGCCACCACCACGCGGCTTAAGCTTATTTTTCTTTTAATTACATTCATTTACTTGTGTGGGAGTGGATGGATGGATGGATGTGCACTGTGTGGGTGTACATGGGGCACAGCACACACGTAGAGGTCAAAGAACAACTTAGGGGAATTGGTCCTCTCCTTTCAGGGTGGGGGTTCTGGGACTGAACTGAGGCTGTCAGGCTGGGTGGAAGCACCTTTAGCCAGTGAGCCACTTCACCAATTCCATTCTTAAATTCAACTGAAACAGTTCTCAATCTTTCAGATATATTTCATGGATAAATTTTAAAGGAACTAATCCTTTTCTTGATTTCACTGTCTGCATTACTAAGTACTAATGAAAATACGTCCTATTAAGTGACCTATAATCACAGACTAGAGATGCTCTTTCTGAAGTCTCTTAGACCTGCTGCTGCCTCCAGACAGTCTTGCTGTCAGCAACAATCTCAGTAGAACCTCCAGGGGCTCAAGGTTTGGGACCCACTCTGCTTCCGTTTCAAGCAGGCCAGGAACCTGGAAGTTTTTTGCAAACTCATCTGATTTTTTGAAGATCACTGATGCATTTTAGAGAGGTGGAGGATAGATGTGCCTGCACAGCACTGGTTTCCACCCGACTTAAACAATGGGCCAGCACATATGCTGTGCACAGCGGTGGTGCCCTGTGCGCTTTCCCATAATTCCTATCACTTCTCATTGTGCAACGCTTGGCTGGTTTTATCCTTTTACACTGCCGTGTGGAGACACTGGAGTTTATAGGCCTGATTAAGATCGAAATTCCAGTTCTTGGACTTCTCGGTGTTGCAATGTTTGTCCAATGGGGAATCTATTTTTTTTTTTTTAACGAAGATGAAAGTTACTAAAATTGAACTTGTGAACAGACATGCTAATACTTGTTTTCCTTTCGGGAAAGAGGAGAACACGGAGCTAGGAGATACACCTGAAGTTACTGTGCTTGCCCTTAGGTGAAGAAGACAAGGAGCAGTATGTGAGCCCAGACACAAATGCATGATGGGAAACAACCAGGTGTGGAGGCGAGGACATCCAGAAGGGAGGGCAAACCTGGGACTCATGGCTGGAGGCCCTGACGAGGATGAAGCCTAGCTGCTGGGAGGGTGGGTAGATAGATAAGTGCAGCGTGGGTTCTCATAGAGTGGTAACAGCCATTCCAGCGAGTGGCTGAAAGGCAAGAGGAGCTGCAGGGGACGGTGGTAGAAAAAAACAAACAAACATTTAAAGGGATTAATTTTTTTGTTAGTTAACCACCTAACTCAGCCAGCCATGACACCGTTCCTTTTTATTGAGAGGTATATTAAAGTCAACTTTGGCGAGACTGAAGAAATGCTGATCAAAATTCTACTTAGAAGGTCTAAGTTCAAGTCATCTCTTGGACCTCACAGTGACAGAGCCAATCTGTTCCCAGAGCAGTTCTTAAATGTTCTCACTACAAATAAGTACATGAGGAAACACCTCCGCTAAATAGCTGGATTTAGCTCTATATAATGTACATATTTCAAAAGGGAGAGAATTATACTTTAATTATCAATTAAAAACATAATAAAAATGATTTTGCTTCTGCTTAAAAATGGAAAGCATAGTAATTTTACCTATATCCTACTTTCTACCCAATTGAATTCTTAGCTAAGAGGAAGGAGGACGCTCCCACATTCCCCTGAAAAGACAGCCCATCCTCAAGGGATTTCCTAACCTGCTAGAGTAAAAGAAGCATCTGCTGAATCAAGTGTGGACCAAAGCTACAAGGTAGATTTAATAATAATAAAAAAAAAAATCTCAAAGCCTGATTCCCGGAAAGTGTATTATAGGAAGATCTGCTAGGGAGCTGAAGGACCTGCATGGGTGGGCTCTGCAGGAAAAGGGGAGCTGGGGAAGGGAAGGCTTGTTGTGCCCAGATACAACCCCCAGCCTCTCTACACTCTTTTGTTTTGTTTTTCGAGTCAAGGTTTCTCTGTGTAGCCCTGATTGTCCTGGAATTTGCTTTGCAGACCAGGCTGGCCCTGAACTCACACCTGCCGGGATTAAAGATGTGCACAGCCACCTCCCAGCTCCTCTGTACACTCTTGAGGCCTGCGGAGTCAGACTCCACGTTTCTGCTTCTTCCCTAAACTCTGAACAGGGAGATGATGGAGACTCTCTCCTCCTCTGTAGACCAGGCTTAAAGAAGCAGTTGTGTGCGCTTTTCTCTTTGTATTGGATTCTTCAAAAGGAAGATTTCTTCCTACTTACCTTGACAAGTGGCTGTGGGGAAACATTCCGAGCTTTTTATAGGTTTGCTAAAATAAACACAGGGTGTGTGTGTGTGAGGGGGAGTGCCATAATAAAGAAAAAAAAAACCAATCGAAGTACTATCCAAGTACTGCTTACACATTCTTTCTGTTTCACCTACAGAGCAAATACAGAAGCAGATGGAGCAATCCATAAACAAAGGCAAAACTCTGAAGCCTTGCTTGCTCGTGAGAGCACTGGCTGTTCTAGCTGTGCTCCTCGAGGATTCTAAAAGAAGAGAAGCACCCAGCATCCAGGCAGAATGCTAGAGACACATTTAAAAAAATCCTCAGGGGAAGTAGAAAAAGACAAGATCTCCTGAGTCAATTAGTAACATGGGCACCTTGGGGAAGGGCTGAAGGGGGGAGGCTAGAGGCAGGGAGGGGAACAGAGAAAAATATAGAGCTCAATAAAAATCAATAAAAAAAAATCCTCAGGATTTCCCTGGCAATCAACTAAGACCTATAGACACTTACGTGGAACTTGTGTTAACTTTCTACCATACCATGCAGGCCTTCATGATGGCAAAGAGACAGGAGGCTGGGGGTGGGGGTGGGGGGATCAGAACTCTGCCATCACTGACATCCAGGAGAGCTGAAGCAGGGAACACCCCAAGCGAGTAGTCTACTTTGAAGGCATTCCCTACCCTATGAGTGAGAACTAAACGGGGATGAACTTCCCATCCGCACAGAACAGTAGAATTAATATAATTTCCTTTAGTGCTTTCTACCCCACCAGATGGCATGCATTGGGTTTCTTTCTTTTCTTTTTTCCTGTGTGTTTATAAAAGAACATGCAGGGCTAGGGAGAAGGCTTCATGATGAAGCATGAGTTTGGATCCACAGCTCACACATGAAAAGCCAAGAGTGGAGGCTTCTCCCAGTGGGTTGACAAAGATGGGAGAATCCAGGGGCTCACTGATCACACAGTTTAGCCAATGAGTTCCAGGTTCGGTGAGAAACCCTGCCTTAAAAAAATCAAAGTAGCTGGGCAGTGGTGGCGCACGCCTTTAATCCCAGCACTTAGGAGGCAGAGGCAGGCGGATCTCTGTGAGTTCAAGGCCAGCCCGGTCTACAAGAGCTAGTTCCAGGACAGGCTCCAAAGCTACAGAGAAACCCTGTCTCGAAACAAACAAACAAAAACAACAACAACAAAAAAAAATTAGAAAGTGATTGAGAAACACACCCAGCGCTTGCCTCCCGCCCACATCTGCCTCCTGTCCACACACCACCTCCACGTACTTGCACACACAGAACACATACACTTGAAAAGGATATCCGTACCATTTCCAATTCGCACCGATCAACAATTTTACTCTGCAAATGTACAAGCACTTCTCCTTTTCTCCCTGACAACAACAAATTCCTACAGGTGACGATGACAGTCAAGCGGCACTTCTTCCTGACTTGTCAGTCTCTCAAGCTTCCTTCAAGAAGGTCAGGCCATCACGGATCTAGCGTGCGCGTGTGCTGTTACCCTCACCAGCCCTCAGGGTCCTCACTCTTGGGCATTGCCAGCCAGCCCACATGTTCTATTACACAGATGTGTGACTGATTCTCAAGTAGAAGGAGACGCAATTTCCAGCGGACATGGGGCATGTAGAGTTAAGGATGCTTAAAATAATCCAGTTTATAATACAAAATGCAGAAAGTAAAAGACAAAAATATCGTTTGCTGGTTAAAACGCATCCTTGAGATTATGGAGTTTTAGACTTTGGGAATACCACAGGACGACGTGATGTAAACAGCTTGCAACAGGAAAGATCCGCAGTAATGTGTGCTAACAAGCCACAGAGAACACTGGGTGTGTTCAGACGCCAGGCTGCTGACGAGAACAGCACTAACAGTTGTCCCATACAGGAGCACTGACCAGGTGCCAGGAACTACGTGCATGGACCCACACGGACTACTTCAACTGATCCCCACAGCATCTTTAGGAAGCCAACCCCATTATTATCTGCATTTTATAGCAGAGAAAACTAAGGCTTGCCTAACTTGTCTAGATGCCAAACAAGCTGGGGAACTGGGATTTGAATCTCCACGGACTGGATGAAGCCAAAGCCTGAGCTTTTAAACACCACATTACACAGTGTCTCAGGAATCCAACAAAAGATGGAAGATATCTCTCAGAATATATACTTCATTTTAAAATATGCAAGTGGAAATCAATCTGCAGTTTTCATAAATACGTGTCAGCTATCTTTGCCAGTGGAGTAACTTCTCATTGTGAATATACAGACAAGGTTTGGTTGGGTTCACATTTCCTAGTTTCTCAATCACTACCTTGCTCTTAGTGATTGCTGAGTCACTAAGAACCCAGATCACACAAACCCTAGCATTTGGAGTTAGGGAAATCTTGTCTTTGGAGAGATTTTTTTTTTTTCAGTGCATGCACTTGTAACAGGTTTCTCAAGTCCAGTTCCAGAGGCCAGAGAGCCCTAACACTACTCTGCCCTAAGCTGACCCCACACCGTCCACTCTCATGGCTCCAGGGCCAATCTCACTGTGCCTGTTTCTCCACGCTTGCATAACCACCACAAAAGTGGCTGGGCAGCCCTGGCGCTCTGCCCATTAATCCTTCTGTGGCCACACGTTTTTCCAGCTGCTCCCAATCCCCCACCTTTCCATTCTCCCTCCCCGGCAAGCTCGGACTCTATCATCAACTACATGTCCACAGTCCAAACACCTGAACCTCTTTTCTCAAATTTCCTCCTCTCCTCAGAGAGAAGTTGGCCCCCAGGGCAGGCCTCTCACTGGTTGCTGCTCTAACTCTTGGCATGTGTTCCACTGGGCCAGGCTCAGCAATACCACTTCAACTGTGCTCCTCACCTCTCCCTAAACGCTGAGCCTTCTGCCATCAGACCGCATCGGTCACTAGGCTTCGTCGTACACCAGTTCTCAAGATTCCCGTCACTGGGAAGCTGGATGAATTTAGCCCCTAACTCACAGTCACATCTTCTCATCACTATTCCCAGTGGCACAGCGGCACAAGCCTATAATCCTGGCACTCAGGAGACTGAGACAGGAGGATGGCGACTTCAAGGTCAATCTGAAATACAGAGACAGTGCCTTAAAAAGCAAAAGGACCTTCAGGTGGTGGAGGCACGTGCCTTTAATCCCAGCACTCAGAGGTAGGTTACAGCTAGGACTACACAGAGAAACTCTGCCTCAGGAAAAAAAAAAATTTGCCCAGTAGCAGGTGTTAATAAAATGTTGTATCATATTAAAAATACATGTCCAATGATTAAAATGAGTGTGTATTTCTTAAAGTCAACTCTACATTCCAGTAACAGAAGCAATTCAGTTCCCACCAAAGGACGCACTGCCCTGCCAGAGAGATGACTCAGTGGGTAAGGGCCATGGCTGCCAAGCCTGACCATCTGAGTTCGGTTTCCAGAACCTGTGGGTAGAAGGAAAGCATCAAAGCCCCAAAGTTGTCCTCTGACCTCTGCCCTGTACACACGCATATAGAAAAGAAATAACTGCACGAATGTTAATGTCGTGAGTTAAACAGATTTTGTGCACTAACGGCTGAACCCGGTCCCTCTCACGGAGCATGGGAGTGTTAGTCTCCTCCCTCTTTGACGGAGGCAGCGCCAATGTCACCACATGCTTCCCCTCTTTTCGGGGGAGCTTATCTAAAGCAGCTAATTTTATCAAGCACCGTTTTCCTAAAGGACTGTACCAAGGAAAGAAATCATTTTTATTTCAAGCCATTAAGATCCTGTTGGGTTCATGTCACTGGGACACTATCGTGATCCCCAGATCATGAATCAATGAACGTGTGAGGTTAATGGGGGCTAACAAAGAACATGCTGGGGGAGTCTTTTTGCAAATACAGACAAAATCCAAACAGATAAAGTACCATGGCCATGAAAATCATTCTTCCCGGCAATAGAACAGCCTTTCATTCAAAGACAAAGTAATTTACTAAGAGCTAAGAAAGAAAAAAAAAATAAAAAAAAATCAACCAGACGTGGGGAGGGCAAGGCCATGAGGAGAGACAGAACAAGCCGGGTCCCTTGCTATATAGATGTAGAACTAGCGCAATGCTCTATAAATTGAGACTATTGCATGTGTGACTTCACTCAGTCATGCACACACCAACTGCTGTCTCGCAGTGTGCAAGGCACTCTGTGTAGTCCAGAAGACAGTAATGAAGAAGACACAGCTCCTGCCCTCAGGAAACTCACATCTGAAAGAAGTCTATGTGGTCCCAAAGGCATGGACCAGTGCCAGCCCAGGAAGTGCCGTGAGGAAGAACTTTCTGGGAACTAAAATACTCTAAGAGCATGCATCTCACACCACATACAGCATTGACGGCCATGCTAAAAAACCAACTGGATGTCCTGCTGAGGAGTGGGAGTCAGGCGTCGGTAGAAAACCCTTGGCCGTGCGGTACTGATGCTTGAGAACCACAATGAGAGTAACTTCTCGTCTACACCAAGGAGAATTTATAGGCACCTTTCACAGCCAAGTGGGAAGATTCTAGTTTTGGAGACTAAAAAACAATCCTATGTATTTCTAAATTTTATATATACATACATATATATATATATGTACATACATATATATACACACACACACATATATATATGTATATATATATATATATCTACAGAGAGAGAGAGAGAGAGAGAGAGAGAGAGAGAGAGGGCGCACTTGTGCCATGGTGTGCATGTGGAGGTCAGCTTGGGCACATCTGTTCTCTTTCGCATGTGGGTCTGAGGCAGGCCGGGTTTGGTAGCAGGTGTCTTTCCCCTCTGAGCCATCTTGCTGGCTGATCACCCCTATTGTGACATGCTCAGTGAGAGCTTTCTGAAACCTTTTCAGATGTTTAGAGGCATTTTTTCTCTCTTCTGGAATGTTTCAAGTGTCTAGCTATTCTTCATTCCACTTAGGCTTTCTCAGACACTGGGGTCCTGGGATATGCCGTTTTTCTTCTGTAGCAAGGGCCTGACTTTATGTAAAATCAGTTAGTCTGGACATAACATTTTTACTGGGAGACATTAATCGGTTTGATTTCGCCACACTGTTTAGAGCGTGGCTGAAGAATAAACATTAACTAACTGAAATGTTTATTGCTCAATATACCAAGATCAATAATACCTTAATGAGAAGCTGATATGACAGCTGTAACAGTGCTCCCTCTGTGACCAATGAAAGCAGTCTCCACACACAGCAAATATGGAATCTTAGCAGAAGGATAGATTTTTTTTTTAAGCTTTTAAAAGAATAAGTAGCAAAAAAAAAAAAAAGAAAGGGCTTTTGCTAGCAAATAAAACGTTTCTTGGTCCTCTCGATGAGGTCAGAAGCAGCACACAGTGGTGCTGTCTTCATGCATTCACAGAATATGGTGGGTCCTTTGTAAGTCTTCTTGGCCCTGGGGAAGGCTGCCTTACTGACTGCTCCCGTAAGTTTCACCTTATCTTCAGACATAATTGAGAATGTGTGGTCACTCATTTAACTCATATATTTGTTCAACATGGGGACAATTTTCCCTATCTCTTTTATTGCAGGTCACATTGGAGTGGCTTTGATTATAAGCTCCTGGTAACAGAACTGCCTCACAGAAGAAGGCTGAGTGAGAGATGCAGTTTGGCTTGCACTTCTGGAAGATGCCCATATCAATTATCAACAAAACTATTATTATTATTATCTTGGCTCTTTTCAAGACAGGGTTTCTCTGTGTAACAGCCCTAGCTGTCCTGGTACTAGCTCTGTAGACCAAGCTGGCCTCAAACTCACAGATATCCGCCTGCTTCTGCCTCCCAAGTGTTGGGATTAAAAGCGAGCACCACCACTGCCCGGCCACAATTCATTATTTTACTATGCTTAATTTTTAATTCAAAGCATGATTTTTACATGAAGAATGTAGTTAAGACAGAACACTATAAAGTGCATGAAAGTCCTTAAAGAGAAATGGCAGGTCAGTCTTAAAGGAATGAAAATCAAGAGGTTTTATAGATTCAAACATCAGGTCCCCTAAAGCGAAGTCATACCCAAGAGCCCAGTAAGTACATAGCTGAATGCAAGCCTGCTATTGTATTTACAGGGATCCGGTAAAGACAGATGTGTTCTACAGTGGTTACAGCTGAAAGCATGTAATAAAGAACATGCATGTACATCAATATAAGACACCTCTTTAAGATGAGCAACATGAGAGGGGAGTCCTCTGTTACACAACAACAATACCAAACACCAGGACAGATATTTCAGAGTTTACCATGAGCAATGCACAGGGCCCAGCACCATGAGACTTAGCAAAGAAAACCCACACGAAGGATGCTACGTGCGTCAGCTAGGAGTCAAATAGAGATCAGAATCCTGTAAGGCGACTATGAAAAGACCGAGAGCAAGAATTGTGGCAATGTGCTTGGCACACTGGTGTATGGCCAAGACGGAGACAGCACCAGCTAAAGAGACAGACTTGGCCTTCTGAGACTGTGCCACTAGGATCCTGAGCATGCTGTCTGTCTTGTTTCTTGTTCTATGGCTGTGACAAAACCCTTAGACAAGCAACTCAAGGGAGAAAGGCCCTATTTAGCTCACAGCTCCAGGTCACAGTTCACCACGGCAGAGGAATCACAGTGGCAGGAGCTTCAGACATTATGTCCACAGTCAGACGAGAATTATAAATGTGTAATTCTACCCGCTGAGGTCCAATATGCTGAGGAAATGGTGCCGCCCACAGTGGGCAGGATGAAGATCACCTCCACAGTTGGGTCCAACAGTCCGTCTCCCAGGAGATTCTAACTTCCGCCACGTCGACACTAAGTATCACACCACCCATGGGCTTGCCCACACATAGTTACCTGGGTCTTGCCAAGGCTCTCTTCCTGTTGGCTGTAAATGGAGTACCAGCTTCCTGCCCAACATAGACCCTAGGTATGAATTTGTTAAAAGCTTCCAAAAAGATGATCCCCGCCTGCTGGTCTCACTTTGGAGGGCAGCTGAAGAGAAACGGACGGCTGACGGTTTCCCAAACCGATCCTCGCGTTGAGTGCTCTTCCACACAGTTGACATCCATTGTCTCATTTAATCCTTCCGGACGGCCCCGAAACGCGGGCACTATAATCAGCCCCACTTTTCAGCTGAGCAGCCACAACCAGAGCACACGGAAAGTTAAGTGACCACTTCTGACAGGAATGTTACCATCACGGGCCAGCTCTAATCCTATGTCAAATTAGAGGTTTGGATGTTAAATGGTATAAATTCAGAAGAAAGAGAAAATTATCATGGGGCTGAGAATGTTCATGAAAAAAAGAGGAAATTGAACCTGAAAACTTAGTAGGACCTGCCCGGGTGGAGAAGACAATGATATTACAGGTAAAGGAAAGAATGCGGCCAGGGTTGCGGAAGTGAAAGCCTACAGAAGGATGATTGACAGGCTGGGAGTGCAGGTCCGCAGGTGACAAGCCCAACAGAGGAGTCAGGGGAGCACTGGGGGTGAGGAGCTGAGGAGTCAGGGGAGCACCGGGGGCGAGGAGCTGAGGAGTCAGGGGAGCACCAGGAGCGATGAGCTAAGGAGTCAGGGGAGCATCAGGGATGAGGAGCTGAGGAGTCAGGGGAGCACCAGGGATGAGGAACTGGGGAGTCAGGGGAGCACCAACGATGAGGAGCAGGGGAGTATCAGGGATGAGGAGCTGGGCAGAGGTGTGGCCCTGAGGGCTTTGTTTTGTCCATGTTTGTAAGTCAGCCAGCCAGTGGTCCTCTATGCTCCCTGAGACTGGCCAGCAGGACCTGGGAACAGATGCTCCTCTGCACAGGGAGAGCTGAAGGGTAGCCCCAAATCAAAGGCCTGCTAATACCGAGTGACGAATTCTCAACACAAGATCGCCACAGAAACCATGCCAGAACTTTATGCCAGGGATATGCGGCACCGACATTTTATCCCCGGGCCCATCAACATGCCTAACTATTGAAAGGACTTACAAAGGGTGTGAGTTCTTCTTTGTCATGTTCGGGGACAGAGAAAATATTAAAACCAGAGAACTCATTAATAAAAATGCTCCAGAAATGCACAGACAGGAAGGAAGGGTCCCCTTGGGCTAATGAGCAATAATATTTAACTGGTTTTTCCCCAGCGGAAATAGCACCACACTGATCCACTCGGCATAACAAGGCTTTCGTTTTTAATCTGAGTTCTAGTGGTCCCCATATTCGACTTTCTAACTCATACAGAGAACCTCTCTCTACACACAAGTTACAAATAGCTCCCATCATTATGACCAGTTAACTCTCAGTTGTCCTCTACTTACAAATATGTACAGTACTAACCGGTTTTAAAATCCGAGCTTACTTGGCTCTCAATATTACTAAAACTTGGTAGGAGTGAGTTTTTTCCCTAAAGGGAGGGCGTGGCATAAACCAAGGCCAGAGAAGAAAAGGCGTTCTTCTCTTTTCCTTCTTGAGGAGTCTGCCTTCTTTCAGTTTGGGGGAGAATGTTTTCTTCATTCCTAATATGAAGTGGTGTGTCAACATCGTTAAGTATCAACAGATTTCAATGTAACATAAAAGCAGTAATGGTTAGTGCCATCTTGATTGGCTTGAGGCATGCCTTGGGAATTAGCAAAGAACAAAGCTATGAAAAGAAGAAAAGAAAGAACAAAGCTTTGGGGGCATTTCATTTCCAGAGGTTAGCTTGGAAGAAAGCACTACCCTGCATGTGGGCAGTACCATCCTATTGAAATTGAAATAGAAATGTATACCCTGGCAATGCTGACACAAGCATGGGCAGCCCGTATATGATGGTCTGTTGAACCCGTATTTTGGGTTTCATGGTCTAAGCTAATGAGGACGACTGACCAGGTCTCTCCCTCAAGAGGACACCAGACCTCATTACAGATGGTTGTGAGTCACCATGTGGTTGCCGGGAATTGAACTCAGGACCTTTGAAAGAGCAGCCAGTGCTCTTAACTGCCGAGTACCATCCTATGAGCTGGGCTAAAACAGGGAAAAGGAAAGCTAGCTAACAGGTATACTCTCAATCAACATCACCCTCTCCCTTCCTCCCTTCTTTTCCTCCTTCCTTTCTCTCCCTCCCTCCACTCTCCTCAATCCCTTCATTCCTTCACTGTGAGCTGCCCTGTCCCACCAGGCATTCCCTGCCATGGAAAAGTATGGACCCAAGCCACAAGCACGGTCCCCCCCAGAGCACGGTCCCCCAGAGCACAGTCCTCCCAGAGCTTCTGGCCTTAAACTGTGAGCTGAGGCCAGGTTATTGGGAGTGGCAGCAAACAGCTAACACAAAGGCCTACAGGTTGCCATCTGCACCAGATAGGGACAAAGTCATGTGTAGACACACCTGTGCCGAAACATCATGGATTCTAAGCTGCCATGTTTAATCCCTTTTAAAGGTTCACAATGTGAGACTGGCGACCTCTTCCTTGCATGGGGACGGTTCTCTGGGCCTGTGGTGGCAAATAAGACAGGCGATCACAATGACTTTCTCTGGCACTTCCGCTCCTTGCTGAACTACAGCCTGAGCAGCTCAGCTTCACCCAAGACAACCAGCAGGTACCGGGAAGACATGCTAATGACGTCTCTCCTTACTTCCGGTGCATATTCTAAAGATGGCATGTTTTCCTGTCATAAACATCTTTCAGACAGAAAGGAAACTGCGCACTGTAAGAATATCCCTAACAAACGTAGACAGCTGGGTCCTGAGCTCTGGGGGCTGCTATGTATGGGGCAGGAATGTGAAATGAAATATCCCACATCTCAGAGAACGTGAGCCTGGACAATGAGTGTCGTGTGGAGCTCCGTCCACCCACCATTCCCAAGGCGCTGCTACAGACTGTCAAAACCGCACTTTTTAAAATGCATTTTTCCCAGTTAGAAACGCAAATCTATGTCCCGGTCAATCCACATCTCTAAAAACCTCATGACACACAGGAAAATCAAACCGCAGCTACGCCTGAGCTGGACCAGTAATAAACACGACGACGTATTTAAGGGATGCTGGCTGCCGGGGTGAAATGCATCAGACAGAGGGATGAGTAAGAGGGTAGAGAGTTGGCCATACAGGTGATGAAATATTTGTGTTAATTATATATTCTATACATTGTGTATAGGGATGGTCACTGTGATAGTCACTTTATGTTTGAAATTTTTCATAATAAAATATTGAAGGAAAACATGAAATCATAGAAAACCACAGACATTCAAGGAAAATAAAAGCGGCCCACAGACACCGAGTATATGCCCGTTTTATAAACTGTCTTCCCCACCTCACCCCCAATATACTCAGCATTTTCCGAATGGCATATGATGTCACCGTACAGGCAGCACTGTGTAGCCTCCAAGTCTTCGCCATCACCCACCTGACACGAATCCCTATTCTCCGCATCCCTGACGGACTTAGAATAAAGTCCCGGAAGTACAATTTCTGACTCGGGAGGGAACCATTTTGAGGCCTGCTTTCGCGTGCTCCCTTTTTCTAAGCCCTCCTCTGGAATAGCAAGCACATCACAGAACCTGTCGACCCAGGGGCCTCTGAGCCTTAAACACTCTCATAAATAAAACCTCTCACTCTCATTTCTACTAAGAAACAAAGGCTCTTTTTCAAAAAAATATCTAAAATAGGTACCGCTAGTACTTCCCAGTTTGTTTCCTAAATCCAAGTCGGGGTGCTGACTCAGGACTTCGCCCCAGCAGTGGGACAGGAGCTAAGTGAGAATGGGGTACCTTTCTGTGTCAGTAAGTAAAGAGAGGGCCAAAAATCAACAGGGCATGTCAAAAGACACAGAAGCCAGCCTGAAGAAGCCCTTACATGCTGGGTTTAATTTAAATACAAAAGTGCATAACTGTAATGGATTGTAATTGGAGTGTAAAATTGTCTATAAACAAATAAACCAAGTGGCCAATATGTAAAGGGAGGACAGAAGGAGGAGCAGGGAAGAAAGGCTCTTGCTCTCGGCACAATGCACTAACACGGTAATGTTCTACCTAAGACAGAATCATCAAGGGATGCAAGGCTGAAGAACATTTACATAGCCTCAAAGTAGCTCCCAATAGCTAATCACAAAAGAGAAATAGGTATTTTCACTGCAGAGGAACTGAGTGAACTCATAACTACGAGCTCAAAAGTAGCATCAGAAAAACTAAGCCAAGCAATACCCATGAAACTGCACCAAGGACCACCAAGGACACACAACCCCTATGACATTCCCACCACAGCCACATAAGCCAAACGAAGGGGAAATCGTTAAGTCCAAAACAAGGGTAGTCTGCGAAACAAGTGTTCTCTGCTTTGCAAAACTGCCCAAGTCTTAAAAGGCAAAGAAAGGCAGGGAAACTGTTCCCAAATAAAACAGACTAAACAGACACATCAGCTAGATGCCATCTGTCGTCCTGGAGTGCATCCTGGCTTGGAAAAAGTTCCCATAAAAGTCTCTTGGGACAAAAGGCAAAATCTGAAGGCAGACTATCCAATAAAGTAATATGATCATTCAATTTCCTGGATTTTTAGGAGATGCTGAAATACTTTGAATAAACACATATCGCATCTGTAACTTATTCTCATAGCCAGCAAAAATAAAATAATTATAACTGCATATAAGTCAATAGCATAAATAAAGAGAAAAGGCAGATGTTGCAAAATGTTGTTAAGTGGTAGGCTTTAAGTGGTATTATAGAGGTCATGGCAGTCTTGCAATTTTTCTTAGTGTTTGCTTTAAATGGTTTCTAAAGACATTTTAAGTACATGTAAATTTTGCTATTTTCAGCAGAAAGGTAACATGTACTTTTTTTTTTTTTTTTTGGTTTTTCGAGACAGGGTTTCTCTGTGGCTTTGGAGCCTGTCCTGGAACTAGCTCTGTAGACCAGGCTGGCCTCGAACTCACAGAGATCCGCCTGCCTCTGCCTCCCGAGTGCTGGGATTAAAGGCTTGCGCCACCATTGCCCGGCTTACTTTCTAAAAGAGAGGGAAGTACCGTACCTAACTACACTAGAGGTCACAAATGAAGGAAAAGCCAATAGTCACACAAGCCGAATTTAAGAATTTGGCCTGCAGCCGGGCGGTGGTGGCGCACGCCTTTAATCCCAGCACTCGGGGGGCAGAGACAGGCGGATCTCTGTGAGTTCGAGGCCAGCCTGGTCTACAAAGGGAGTTCCAGGACAGGCTCCAAAGCTACAGAGAAACCCTGTCTCAAAAAACCAAAAAATAAAAAAGAATTTGGCCTGGGCTGGACAGATGGCTCAGTGGTAAAGAGCACTGGCTGCTCTTCCAAAGGACCCAGGTTCTACAGCACCTACATGGCAGCAAAAGTTAAAAAAAAAAAAAACCCAATACACATAAAATAAGTAAATAAATAATTGTCCAGGTGGTGGCGGCACACATATTTAATCCCAGCACTTGGGAGCCAGAGGCAGGTGGATCTCTGTGAGTTTAAGGCCAGCATGGTAAGCAAAGCGAGTTCCAGGACAGCCAGAGCTGTTACACAGAGAAACTTGAAAAAAACATTGTCATGTATCATGTACATTCTTCACATTTGACTACGTTCATAGAACACACATTTGTCAAATGTCAGGTAATTCTCAGAGTCCTGTGAAGTGAGTTACAGGAGCTGTATTAAGCGGTCTGTTCCTTCTACAACTCATTGGAAAAGTAACGACCCAGGAGTGGATTGAGAGTACAGACATGGTGTCGGGGGAGGGAGGGAAGCTGGAGCTCATCACCTTTATCACTTAAAAAGCGCTTAGCCAGTAGCCACCACACGTCTTGTGAAATACGAGTCCATGGGGACGCACGCTTCCCCTCCAGTAGCTGCGGGTGCCCCAGCAGACTTCCACGTAGAACTCCTTCCTGTGAGTTTAGCTGTGCGGGGTGCCTTGTCGGGAGCCAAATAATGACCATCTCTGACGACTACAGGCCCCTAAGCGGAACTGGAGTTTCTGCTTTTCCCCCTCACACGTTCATGAGTTATGCTCTTGCCATAGCAAAGCAGGATTTGGCAGCGTCCTACGCTCGCTTTCGTTCTGCGCTTTCCTGTGTCGTTTCCTTGGCCTCTCACACTGTAAAAACGGGACGATGTATGTATACAGGCAAGAGAGGTAGGAAGAGAATGGGCTACAACCTCCTTTCAAAACCCGCATCCTGCCTCATCCAATAACCATACAAGAAGTTCGTTGTATCCAAGTCCCAACCTACCACGTAAACATCCTTATGTAAATGGATAGGACTGGCCTCTTTTGTGTTCTTACCTGGTCAGAGTGAAATCCTAACGGACAGGAAGCCTGGCCTCCTGAAATCCACCTGCTCCTACTGGAGTGACTATTACACTTCTCAATGCTCCGCTTCCCAATCTATAAAATGGGGACAATAAGGCAAACGTACCAGCTCCAAGAGTCCAGTACCAGAAACGGTTCTAATGCAAGAACTGATCTTTACTTAGCACCGCTCTACTTCATGTGAAACCTACAGACAGTCCCAGCCACCTCAGTGTTACTGTCCCGGCTTCAGCACTGAGCACGCGAGTGGACTGAGGAGCTCCAGCCACAGCTGGGGGAACCTGCGACGCTAACACTGGACGGACATCGCGAATCAGTCATGATGGTTCACTGGTGGCAGTCAACGACAACACTAAGATACTCACTGGGGGAGAACGCATATTTATGGAAAAGCTTGCTTGAAAAGAACAATACTTAGCAAAAACTGTACATTAAAAAAATGGCCAAAATAAGCACCAAAGGGTAAATATTAGAAGCTACCAGCATGGCAACGACAGACAATGGTAATACACTGTGTATCTCAAAAAGCCAGAGGGAAGACATTTGGATGTTTACACTGAAGAAGAGATGTTACACAAGGCAATGGATACAATGACTTCAACATACAACGCATGCACATGTTGAAACCTCATAACATGGCAGGCTCATAAATTTTTTTTGTGTGTTTGTAGGATCAGTTAAAAGGATCAGTTAAATTTTTAAAAAGAACTTGAAAGAGAAAGCTACCATGCTTAACACCCATGGGTCACTTACACAAGTTATTTAATTCCTGTGGTACCAAACACATCCACGCCACATCCCTATGAAAGATGAAGACCCCAAGAGTTCAGGGCTCACCCACATCGAACACAAGTTCCAGACTCTAAAAGACAAGACCTTATTCTAATTTTACAAAGAAAGGCAACTCTGCCAAGTGCCTAATTCTTTACTTCGCAAAGACTCACCACTGTGAGCCAGTAGAAGTGAAACCTAAGAAGCCAGTATTGATTAATTCAGTAGAAAAATAATACTCTTATTTTTTTTTAAGACAACAACTAGGGACCACCCCCAACGCGAGGGGTAAAAATAGTAACCAATGTAAATGTTACCTGTTACTCTGTGCTGCCCCCTCTTGGCTGCCCCGGAGAAGTGAACCGCTCAAACGTGCCTGTTTCTGTAGGCCAGCCAACACAGAGAGCACGGGGCTCTTTTATACCATGGAATGAAATCCTCTAGCTTCAGATGACCCCTAGTAGAACTCAACCCTAAAGCACACACTACAATATTTTCTATTTATGAGGTTCCCAAAATGGAAATTGGGAAAGAGCCTCTTGGAGCGGTCCCAAAGGACCTGCCAGATCCCTTGCAGCTCCGTGACCCCTGGGGCCTATGACATCCAAGCTGCTGCGACGCCTCTGGTAGCAGAAGATCTTACCTCTTTCTCTATCTTGAGTAACTTCTTTACAGCCACCTCCTTGTCCTGTGATATCCATTTGGCTCGATAAACACTCCCAAAACTTCCTCCACCGCAGTTTTCGAAAAACTGCAAGTCGTCGAATTTAATTTGCACAAAGGAGGCGCCGAGAGACGACATCTCATAATGACAGTAGTAAGCGTCCTCACAGTCTGGAGAGAGAAAGGAGAGACACGCTGGATCACAAACAAGTCAGAGTCCTGCTGCCGATATTTATACCGAGTCCTGTGAAACTTCCAGAAAGAGCAGGATGACTTCAGAAAGAAAAGCGAGACGAACACATCGAAATGAAAGCGCTCACCCTGGCAGCCGGCGCAAAATTCAACAACGGCTTGTCCAGGCTTGGGACCGGCTCAGATTCCTCCGCCGCAAAACCTGTCACAGCGCTTCCTACACATCCCGAGGAGCTCTGCCTAAAGGCTTCTGTGTCACCAGGTCTCCTACCAGGAAGGCCTGACACACAGAAACCATGCTTTCTTTCAACAGTAAGCTAGCATAGCTCGTCTGGCATGTGCGGCATGCCGTCTCTCCGTGTTGCCCTTACTTCACGGGAAAAGTACCCAGCCTAAGCCGGTGCACATCCTAGCGCCAGCACAGCCAAAAACGCTGCAGAGTAAACAGGCATTCAGTGTTTAGACTCCAAACAAGATTTCACCGAAGAGTGAAAGAAAAGGTGGCCAAGTGCTGCCAAACGGGTCTCACTAGGCTGCACACCATAGCAGAACCTATTTTCTGAGACGTTGTCTCTGTTTACAATATATTAAGTTACCCAAAGAATACTGCCAAAGATGTTAAATATATATATATATATATATATATATATATATATATATATATATATATATATATATATATAATGCTTGTTTCCAGAGGAACCCATGACTCCTCCCGGAGACTACTTCAGTGAGATGCGCTGTGACTGAAGGGCTCTTACTCTTGCCCAGGTGTGTGTCCATTCCTAATCCTCTATGCCAAACCATAAATTAGCAGGAAAAGCAAAACCCTAGACACACAGATGATGGCATAAGCTTCTGAGCAGGCATAAAAAGCTGCAGGTGGTAGATGAAAGAATCTGCATGCGCGCCCTTCCTGGGACTGTAAACCAGAATATTATAATCATGGAGTGAAAGGTGGACCTATATTTGAGGACCCATAAAACAATTGGCTTATGCTCCCAACGGTCACCATCATGAACGACTTTTAACAAATGAAAAGAAAACAGCTATATAAGAACGTAAAGGCATCTATGATAAAATGCAATGTGCGGCCACTCTGCATGTATCTTCTATCTATAAACATTGAGACATACTGAAACATGACGCCTGCACCTTTCCTTCAGAGCATTCTGACACCATCCCCCAAAGCACACGAGGGAAGGGGAACACAGGCGTGTAAGAGGGAGAAAGAAACGTGACAGAATTAAGAGCAAATCAGAAGGCTGCACGGGCCTTTTACTACCCTGGCCATTTTCTATGAAGCCTGAATTTTTTTTTTTCCTTCCAAAATAAAAGGTAGAAGGAAGCAGTCTGCAGCACTAGAAAGCCAGTGTCTCCATGTACAATTCAGCGCTTTGCCAAGAGACGCACGCAGGCGGCTAAGAGAGTTCAGTGTGCAGCTGGCTTAGCCATCCCATTTTAGGAGCATCGGCTCACTGAAGAATGCTGATTCCTTATACCAAGTCCAAGTCTGCTCCACGTTAGGGAGAAGGCAAGAAAGAAAAATGAAGCGATTTGTTTATCCTCAATGTTTAGAGCCTTCCACTGTTTAGAAGACAGAGCGGCCACAAAAACAAAGGAGGGGGACGGCTGTGGGGATCGCAGGCGCAGTCTACTGACACATTTAATTTAGCGATATTTCATACAGACTCCCTACAATCCATAGTTAACTGCAGAAAAGAAGGTCTATAGAAAATGTAGGAGAATATGCCCGACCAACGCAGAGAGTGTGTGCAAAGCAAAAAGCTTTTATAATAAATGTCAAACGCTATGCTAGCTCTCCGCGGGGCAGCAGAGGATAGGTCTATGTTTTTATAATCAATTTATCAGGTATAGGAATTTAAATAGGCCTGCAAAGCTTATCAGATAATGCAAACCCACTGCCTCCCTGTCCCCCACTTAACTCTCACCGCTGAGAAAGCCACTCACGCCGGCTCCTTTGAGGATTTGCTCTTCTTTACCACATTTCTGGGGGACGTGATTAAACACCGTCGCTTCTTAACGTTTCCCATTTCAGATCTTGTTACAACAATTCCCTGCAAGGGATTCAGCTCTTACACATCATCCTCAGCCTCCACAGGCTCAGGCGCTAGGGTGTTCTAAACCCTCTGTTCACAACCCCAACATTTGGCTAAGTCAATATTCACAGTTTGTAGTAGTCTCGCAAAGTCAATATTGTTCCCAGCACCGTCATGCGGCGATTATATCTTACTTAGATAACTTTTGTTTCTTCTGGAGTTACTAGTTGCCCTGTGTTTTCTTCTATCGTTTGTTGAGCTTTTCATGCTACTGACAAACTTAGCCAACCCATCAAATTCTCCCAGGACTGCAAAACTCTCAATGAAGTAAAACAAAACAACAACGACAACAAAAAACAAACAACAAAAAACACCAAATCTCTGTTATCCTGGAGGAAGGGAGATGCTGGTTTTGATAGAGACATTCTTTCTTAACACCTCATCTTGATTCAGTCTGGCTGGAATGGCTGCTTCCCAGGTCAGACTGTAACTGGGATTTCTTCTCCTGTGCTATTCAAAGACCTTCCTTCTCCTTCACCCTCTGAGGGAAAACCTTGCCCTTGGAGCTTCAGTTTCTCTTTCTTGGTTTACTTCTGCACCTTGACGACATTCGTCTCTCATTGACTCTTTGAGTAGAGGGCACAGAATGGGGTTTTTGAGTCTCCACTAGCAACCTGTCTGCTGTTCTAGGAAGAGTATTATCCTTTATGTAGTTGTGAAAGTATATTTTATTTTTTTCACATTTTTTAAAATTAACTTATCCACTCATTTTATGAGTGCAAATATTTTGCCTGTATGTATGTCTGGGGTGCACAGAAACTAAAGGGGTCATCAGATCTTCCGGAAATGGGGTCACACAGATGCTTGTAAGCCACCAGGTGGGTGCCAGGAACTGAACCCGGGTCCTCTGCAGAGTACCAAGGACTCTTAATCAATGAGCTATCTCTGCAGTACTCTCACTGAATTTGTTTTTCTCCAAGACTTATCTCTTTATTATATGTGTATAAGTGTTATGCTTGCATGTATGTATGTGCACCACGTACATGCCTGGTGTCTGCAGTGTTTGAAGAAAGCATTAGATCCTCTGGGATTCGCTACAGTCATCAGCTTCCATGAGGATGCTGGGAATGGAACCCAGGTCCCCGGAAAGAACAACACATGTTCTGAACCCCTGAGTCGTCTTTTTAGCCCCTTCTTCATTGCGAGGGCAGCTATGGACAGGTGGACGTTACTCCGGCTTCTAAACCCTTTTACTTTTTTTTCCCTAAAAGCTTTTAGAATTACTTTTTATCTGTAGCATTCCGCCTTGGAGATGATTTGTTTGTTCCCCTCTCACCGATAGGATACTCAGTTCCAGTCTTTAAATCGTGTCTTTGAGTCTCAACCGTCCCATGTTCTTTACCACTTGAGCCCCGTGTATGTCACGTCTCATTCCTCACACAGGCATGAAACCCTGCTCGCAGTCCCCCTTATGTGCTGACCTCTGCCACATCTGCATGATGGGTGCAGGCAACACAGCTGCTTCAGACGCCCACCTCCACCTAGCAAACCTGTCCCTCACATTGTCTCCGAAGCCCATATGAAACATTACACTCTTTCTATGCAGCCGTCTTTCCCATCACACTCCCACCCGAACATAAACCTCCTAAACCCAGAGTTCATTTCTGTCCATCCTGGGTTTTCAGCACCAGACACGCAGTACAGCACCTTTTCTGCTCTAGCTTGTCTGTTCAATTAATTAATGGCTTTTAGATAATTTTCCCATTATAATTCCCGGAGCTGCAAAGATTTCAGTCAAACTCAGGAAACTCAGACCTGCCGTTTTCACAGCGCCCGCAGAGGACTCTAAATCAAATCTGTTTGAGAAGCTGCCACAGGCTTCTTGGGGAACCTGGGGCCTCCAGTACTGGGTGCCTCTCAGTCTGGGTTGAGACAGAGGAGAGGAGGAGAAACCCTTTCCCAAACAGAGAAGAAGGATGTGACCAACAAGAACTAACTTGAACCCCCTAGCCAGGACCCTTGGCTATGGTGGCCACCCTGACGAGAAGCAACAAGGTACATTTGTTCACATCAGTTACTCATACTGTAGTATACCCCGCTGTTGGGAATTGGCTCTACATGAATGAATGATGCAATTACTTGGATGTTTTATTGAGACTGTAAAAAAATTAAGTCCCTTCTAATTTCTGAAGAGATTAACAATTTTAAGAGTGTGTCAGTGAAGGTTTTAACTCCAGTGAGCTCAGCAAGGCATCAAAACCCTCAGTTAAAAAATTTGGTTTAGATCTCCATCCCTGTATACATATGTACATATGTGTGCATACATATATGTGTGTGTGCATGCGTGTATGTATGTACGCATATATTTCAGGCTACATATGTATATTGCTTCCCCTTTCATTTTAACTCGCTATTCAAAGATCAATTTACAAGGAGAATGAAATATGAGTTGCCACTACCCAAACCCAGAGCATCTGGGGAAGAAACTGATCAAATCACAGCATCAAGACTTGATCAAATTATGCTAGAGTTTCTCAGAAACATCTCTATTGTTTAGACCGATAAAACCATCTATTAGACAGGGAGCCAGCTATACCCATTTGTTTACAAAGGCTACCAGATGACACACAATGTTTTCAACCCACTCCCCCGGAGACTGGCTTTTACATAATACAGACAATCCCACAGCCCTGCAGGTGGACTCGGAATAGGAACGTCACAAAAATCAGAACATAATAAGGGGTCACAAATTTGAAAACAAAAGCAAGTTGGTTAAATTCAGCCATCCGCTGACTTGAGCAGTAGCCAAAACTTGGTGATTTCAAAAACGTCCCTAAATTAAAAATACAAAACTAATTTCAATTATTAACTAAACAGATAAAAGCATACATAGTATCATTTAGTTAATTGTAAAAGCAGAACCATATAAAGGTGGAAAAGTCTTAAACGGAATATTATTTTACATTTTAGTTTCCCATCTTCTCAATGAGGGAGCTGGGGTCAGGACTTAGCTCACGGGTCTTTAATTCGCCTCTTAATTTTTCGAATTGGTATTAATCTCAGGTCAGTTGTCTGTCACTTTATTTCTGTCACAGATAAATACAAATAAAAATAAAAGACTACTTGGATGTCTATCATTTGAGAAGCAAAGTTTTACAATTAGATGGGACTGAGTTGAATTAATTCTGTCTCCATCTCTCTTGAAACAGCCACGTTTCTTCCAATGATGCCATTTTTAAACCTCGTAAATAAGGGTTTTGAAATCACCTCCATCTTATAATCCTGATGGCACCGGAAACGGAAGCATCACTTCTAAGCACAGATAAGCAACACAGCCAAGAGCAAAGACCCAGTTAGCCAGAGCGAGCCGCAGACTCCAGTTCAAGCTATCTGAGCTCAGTCAGGCGAAGGACTGTGTCTCTGCAAAGTAGGCTTCCCGCGGCTTCCCCCAGACTCTTCATGGGGAAGCAGGGGAGGTGTGGAATCTACACACAACAGGTGGAAATGGAGGCCCTCTAACTGTTATCTAAGCTTTGATGCCACCCATTCTTTCAGCCTTCATAATCAATCAGTCATGTTTCCCCCTCCCATGTTCAGAACTGCATTCTATTTTATTTCAGTCGCTTCTGCTGCCCAACTGTTGACAAACAGCCTGTGGATTTCTAAGTGCTTTTCAGTTGTGTTTATGTGTCTTAACTTCTTCCTACCCTTGTGTTTCCTCTCCCTTTGGAGGTTGTGTAACTGTGCAAAATCTATCTTACTAGCAAGGATTATTTAGTTATTTCCCACACAAGGTCTCACTATATTGTCCAGGCTGGCCTTGAGCTTGGGATGCCCCTGCCTCAGCTTCCCAAGTGCCAAAGTTAAAGATGTGTACCAAGATGCCTAGCTATACGTGTAACTTTTTTCCTTTCAAACTGTTTTTTCAAAGAGATGAATCCTATTTAAGTTACTAGAAGGTTTTTTCTTTTACTTTTAGATATTAGTATTTGTAGAACATATTTATTCTATTACAGTACTCACTTTCTGTCATCTTCCTTCTGACTCAAGAAAACTATAATCTGCCTTATCAAATACCTCCAAATCATAATGAAAATATTTTTTAAATTAACTTTACAAATGAAGTCTGGAATTTCTCTGGACTTTTCTCTTTTGGATATATATGAACCCATTATTTCTAATGTATATACTTCCTCTTTTTCCATCCCTAACTTAAACTTTTCTTTCTTCACAAAAGTAGTTCTATATTTATTTCTGGCACAACATAAGAAGAAAAACTAATTTGTGTCACTGTGATCAAAGTAAATTTTTAAAGAGATTTCTCAGGCTGAAGAGATAGCTCAGTGGATGAGATTATTTGCTATGCAAACAAAAGGACCTGGGTTCAAGTCCCTGGCATCTAGGTGAAAGTCACGCACAGCAATGCAGGCCTGTAATCCCCAGCACTAGCGGCGGGGACTCTGGGAGCTTACTAGCAAGCCAGTCTAGCCAAAACAGCAAGCTTCAGATTCAGTGAGAGACCGTGCCTCAAACAATAAAGCAGGGAGAGACAGAAGACACCTAGCATCATCCTCTGGCCTCTGCATGCAGTTGCCCATGTATATGCACACATAAACATGCATATACCACACGCACACAAGGAAGGACGGGAGGGAGAGAAGAAGAAAGGATTTGGGGGTCAGCAAGATGGCTGGACAGGTAAAAGCACTTGCCAGCAAGCCTGAGTTCGATCCTAGGAACGCACGTGGTAGATGACACTCCCACAAGCTGTCCTCTGACCTCCATACATTTTGAGCATCCAAACATATATATACATAAACAATAAATAAATTTTTTAAAAAAACTTAAAGGTAATTTTGCAAAAGCAGCCCTCAACCTCTAGCCAACTGATGTGTGTTTCTTCATACAGTTCAGTAAGTAAATGTATCAAAACCACATATCGTCGTGTGCTTTATAATGCTGTTTGGAATTGCTGCCCTGTATTCTTTTAAGGGCATATTTTTTTTCTAAGAAAAGGGAAGTCTTTGGTTTGATATATTTCTTCATAATGTCAGGGCCAGAGATTTAAAAACACAATTCTTGAACAGACTGCTCTGTGCCCGTCTTTAAAAAAGAAAATCATTAATGATAACTAAGTCTATTAGGAAAACTAACTAGAAGCATGTCTACTTTGCTATTTTCTTCTAAACGGCTTTCAGAAAAGAACCCCTCACATAACATAGGTTGGACCCAGGAAACAGGGCTCCTTCTGGCATGTGTATGAGAAATTCAGCTTTAAATGAGTCTAGACGAGAACGGATGATCTCCCTCTCTCTCTGTGCTTCGCCATCTATGTAACATGACTCTTCAGTTGGAGCAAAGGTTACAGTAAAAACAAGCTAGTTAAATGAAACATTCTTATGCATCCATTAATATTCCAATAAATGAAAATCAACTTCCGTGGCCTACTACCTTGCCAGAAACGCTGTTAGCAGAAATAAAATCAATGAGAAAGTGCATCCACGTCCGGGGCTACTGGAGCAGCTCTTGTGGGAAAAGAGATGGGACTGCCGCTGAGTAAAGACGGAGAACACAGAGAGGACATAGTTCTGGGGCTGCCTAGACGAAGGCCCAGGTGCCTCGGAGTGGGGCTCTTCTGGGGGCAAGGCCCAAATCCTAAGCCAGCCTCCCACTCATCCTGGGGATTTGCTGTACAGTTCTCTCCTCCAGAATTGTCCCTGTCAATCAGGAAACACCCAAGCAGCCTGGCTTCTGACAAATAAGGTGCAAGCTCAGCCTGGGTAGCTGGAAGGAATGCCTCCTAACAAGGGTCAATCAATATGCAGGTCAGAACCGGATCAGCTGAAGGCGGATGAAAGATAAGACAGACACCAGGAAATTCAAATTAGCCAAAAGCAAGATCCAGATTACGCTTTGCTGACTGAGAGGTAGAAATTAGCTGTGGGTACAAGTTGCACAATTGCTGGTGACTAGGATAGCCCCGCAAGAATCTATTCTGCCCTCTTAGCAGTGCGTGACGCATGCCTGAGTGTTCAGCAGGAGGTGGGGGCGTGGAGAAGAGATCCTGCATCAGCGAGGCAAGAATGGGTGTGTCTGTAAAGCCTGCTCCAGCCTCACTAGCATGACTAACCAGGCTAGTATGAGGTCCTGAGAGACCGTCTTCCTTTCCTGGGAGGCGCATCTGACAGTAAACGCGAGGGGATGTTCAGCAGTCTACATGGCTGATGGAAATAGTAGAAGTTCCGGGGCCACACTCTTGGAATTCTTCTCGCATAGCTGGAGAGGTCCAATTCCAATGTCCGTCTCGAACTCTTCTCTCCCATCCCCAAAGTAAAGCGCTCTTTCCATCTTGAGACCATCAGGAGAACCACAGACTCTATAGATTCCTGGGATGGATGAACTAATTCCATTCTTTCCCTAGCAAAATGGAGTCACTTTACCTCTTCCATCAACCTGGGGCTACAAACCTCAGCAGGGCCGACCCCATCTTCCCGTCTGCATATTCCCACATAAGTAGCATACGACATTGCAGAGGAGGTCAGTGAATCCTACTTTCTGACCTTGAAGCAACCATCTGACTCTAAGATGTGGAGGAGTAAATGTGTCTGTTTATATTGCTTTGCTTAGTGGAGTTAAGAGAAGACTGGAAAGCCCACATGAATTTTTAGGGTTAAATGAAAGATTTTTAAAGCAAATGTCTGCCTACTTTGGAGGTGCTTATTGGCTGCAGACCCGCAAAGGGACACAGTCCTTCTCCTTCACAATAGGGTATCCTGATAGAAAAGCTTAAGCAAGTATTTACTCTGTGACCTAGAGATAAACTTGTTCCTTCTCTTTTGGGGTTTCCTATGTGAAGTCCAGAGATGGGTCCAGAAAGGATTGATGGACCCTAGAGAGAGGAAGTACTCAAAAGGAGCCCTACAAACGGTTCCAAGAGATCTTAGCTCTGCTTCTCAGCCATAGCCTTCCCATGTTTCCCTAACTTCCAAAGATTTTATCTATGTGTCCCCAACACAGAATATTACAGAATTGCTTTAGAAACCCTTGTACACAAGAGGAGTGGCTAGTATGACCCCATCTCAGCATATGCATTTAAGTACGACAGGAACAAGGCAAAATACTGTGTGTGGGCAAGCCTTGCCGGGCAAAGCTGAAGCAAGCCCCCAGCTTGAGAAACGTGGGAAAGCCCTTTCTGCACTCAGTCGCGGTAAGCTGGAGTTTCCCGGACTAGCCCCGGCATTTCCACACGCTGTCTCATAGACATCTCCCAGGAAGCAGGTATCACTGCCTCCCAAGGGTGTAAATGTCAGCCAAGCCTCATTTACAAACGACAAAACTGGGATTCACCTTGGGTCACCTCCTTTTCTTCCACCGCATATTCTACTCCATCATTTACTGCCTCCTGATTTTCCTCTTAAATAGCTCGATGGTTTACCATCCACGTATTTGAGGCTTTAGTTTTCTACAAGCAATGGTGTCAATGAGTAAAGTATCAGATGTGCCCCTCCCCCCATTCTCACGGTGTATTAGTAGGCTGGGATTATTTAACTCCTGTTTTACTCAATGCTTCAGCTGTCTCTCCAGGGTCAGCAACAAAAGCCCCTGAAGTGTTAGTCAAACTATCTGGCATACATGGCTCTCTTCCCTCACAAGTAACAACTTCGGATACAGATGTAACTATATTTGTTTATGTGCAGTGGGTCAAGGTTAATAGGCACAAAGGAAGCAGCCTAAATCTTCCCCATAGTAAGACAGAAGGTGTCTCAGCTGTTGCTATTATATTTAGATAGACCAGTCCCCGTCCCTTGTCAACCTGTCCAGGGCAGAATAAAATGGAAAACAAATGATCCCAACTTTTATCCCCAACATCTGAGGGTACAGAGGCTTTCTTATTCTGATAACACTGTATCACCATGCACACCTTTTCCCAGTGGAACAGGGGATCTCACTGGCTCTTCTCTGAATGTGTCAAGCTCTAAACTCCACTGTCCGTTTTGCTGGGCGCACTGTGAGCTTCCTCTGACCTCTTTCACAAAACGTCCCTGCAATTTCTCCAGTAGATCCTCTGATGATTCAGTTGTTCACTCCACGCCCTTCGTAACTCCTGTTGATAATTCTACAGCCCTATCAGACTCAGTTCCACTGCTGAGCCCAGATAGGCACGGAGCCAATGTATTGCCAATAGCACTCACTCTGCACTAACTTAAAATACACAGCGCAGCTTGCCAAGTTTCCTTATTTGGCTAGAAGGTCCCTCAGTTCCCAAGATCTTTGACCATCCATTTTTAGATCTAAATCTGTGCGCTTAATATTTGGTTATTACTTCTCTTAATGTGTTCTTATGCATATCCCCCCTCCCAAAAAATACTTTTAAAGGATCAATCATCTACTCGCTTCCCTGGACAATAAAATGTTCCCCACTTAAACTTTTGACTTGCACATTGTTAAGTTTAAAACACACAAACACGCTTCACAATAACTCCAAAAAGTACTTGTAGAAATTATATTGTAAAAGTTTAAAATAAACAGTACACAGTGTTCCAAACGACCATTTTCCTCTATCATAATTCTCTTTCCAAACAAGCTAAATTCATGTTCATTTACAATCTCCCAAATCTCTCACTATTGTAGCAGAAATCTAAAACAAAGACTTCACAAATGACCATAATTAAAATGCAGCCGTCACTTTTTAAAAAAAAAAAATCAAAGAAGGCATGAAATGTCAGTGTAGAAACAGGCCTACGACAAAGAAGTCTGGTCTTGGACCATTTGTTTATTTTTACCGTTAAATATTTTGGTAGGTTTGGATCCACTAAATCCTGATAGTCGTTTTCATCTACGGTCAAGAAAGCCATCTGGGGTAAAACAGGAAGACACTTTAACCACAGCCTGAACTCAGATATCCTCAATCCATTCTGGAAGCCGGTTCTCATACGCATTATTAATGAAGGCTGCTTATTGTGAAATCGCTGGAACGGGCCACCAAATGGTGCGCTTTCATTATTAACGAAACTAACAAAAATAGCAATTATGTTCCCCATAAACAGTGCTTATGCAGGATCTCCAGGCGCATGAGAAACATACACTTTTGAGCAACCCAACAATGACGTGCCACATTGTTTTTCAGGCAGTTCCATGTCATCTGGGCAGTTTAGAATTAAAGTTTTTCGGGAAGCTGTCACAGCGGGGCGAGGCATGGCTGCGGCCCGGAGACACTCACAGCCAAATCGGGTGTGGGTCCCCGAGCCCACAACACCCGCGTGTGCTCCCACGGAAGGGAAAGGTGCTTGGGAAGGGCAGCCGCCGCAGGCGCCCGGGCTGTGTGAGGCCAGGCTCTTCCGGGCACCGACTGCTCCACGGGACTGTCCCGGGCATGCCCAAGCCGTACTCGGCCCAGCGACAGAGAACCGCGGGGCCTCAGGGTACCGGGCGCAGGGCTGCAGGGCACAGGGCGCGGGCCGAGGACAGCCGCCCGCAGAGCCCCGGCCTCCCGCACCCGTGCAGCCCTAGTCCCCACAGGTCCAGGTCCGGGCCCGGGCCCGAGCGAACCTCCAGGGTGGTGCTCCCTCCCTCTTCCCCGGTCCCCCGTGACCCTTACCTGGCTCCCGGGCCGGGTGCGAGCGGCGGCGGGGGTCGGGGACGGCGGCCCGCGCTGCTCCCACGCTTCCGCCGGAGTCAGGAGTTGAACATTCCGCCTCTCCGCGCGGCGCCAATGAGGACGACGTCGCTGCAACAGCACCACCTACCTACGGGCGCGGTACCGCCAGCCCCCCAGCCTCCCGGCACGCCCGGCCCAGCGCCCTGAGGAAAGACCGGGGCTCCGGGTCACACAGACCCCAGGTGCTGCACGCCCCCGCGGGACCTGGTGCTCTGCCTGGGAGGGGGACAACAGGGAAGTCGATTTCTGTGGAGACAGGGTTGCAGGTGCCTCAGTTGGGACCATCAACAGGTACTTTGGGAATTTTGAGGAGGAGTCACGGACTGCTGCTCTGGTTGGTGACTTTAAGGTGAAGTCCCTGAGATTTCACATTGAGGTGACAGAGTCCATTGCAAATGTGGAAGAAAAAAAAAAGTGGCACCGGACTTTAGGAAATAATAATAATAAAAAAATTGGCTGGGGAGAATGGAACTGGAGAGGAAAGAGAGAAGAGATTGCAAAAGTAGGAGAGTCATTTTCTGAATAAGAATTTAGTCATGCACACACTTGGAGAATTATGGAAAGTGGGAGCGGAGTAAAGTGGGTGTTTGTTTTAGCGCATTGCTTGATATTGGAGCGCGTGGCTTACAAGCCCTAAGATTTTAAGTCACGTTCTTTACTTCCCATTCATTTTAGTGGTGATTTAGAGAGTTGCTTGGGGATGGGAAACAGGATTAATGGGAGATATTGTCACTTCCTGCTTACAGATAGGACTGCGAGGACCTGAGTTAGAGGGTGCAACATAAAAAAGAAAACTGGAATTTTGAGAGACATGTTTCAGAAAGAGGCCACAGAAATTGGTGACCCATTCGATTGGGAAAGAAGAAAGCGATGATGCCAGGATTTGAGACCTGGGTGTCAGGAAGAATGATGGTGTCATTGACAGAAATAGAAATCTGTGGAGAGGAAACTGGCTTCCTGCTGAGTTTTGAAGCCATGAGAGGAAGAACAGGTAGAGATGAAACAAGAAACGGAAATCAGAAGGGAGGCCAAAGGAGAAATAGAAATTTTGAAAAGCGTTCATATATGTTTAGGGTATGAATGTGGAAGGGTGGGTAAACATAAATTAATAATTTTAAAAAGCCCTTCTGGTCTGTTATTACAAAGACTGAGGGTTTTAGATTAATAAATTACATCTTGGTAACCGAGAAGACTGAAGAAAACTTCCTCACTAAAAAAAAAAAAAAAAAATTCTGTGCAAGGTGATCAAACGATTGTAGAAGCCTCCAGTCTACTCAAAAAAAAAAAAAAATGGATGATGGGCTGGCTCTTCAGGGCACTGTGAGCATGAAGAGACACTGGCACCTACCTTAGCTTTATTAAAGGTGTTGGATTGCGTCGTGACCCTAGCATGGGAGTCAGAGAACCTGGCGTTGCTGTTGGTCCTCTGGGTTATCAGGCAGGACACGTGGCTGGACAGATCTCGATTTCTTCCTTACCAGAATGAGGTGTTAGGCTCCAGCTCGGCTACCAGCCAGCCAGACACACATTACTGGGAGCATGTAGCTCCAGCATAAGCCTCCATAGTTTAACCCAATCATCCCTCCACCTCACTCACTTTTCATTCATTCTATTTCCCCTCTGTAATTAGGCTGCAGGAACAATAGACGCTACAAGATAGTTTCGAAACCATACTAGACGGAGCATCTCAGACATCCAATTTATGTTGCAAGTTTCTTGAGGCTATACCTTGTGTCCCATTGAGCAGGACCACGACTGTAATAAAGGCACAGAGATTCTGTGATCAACTGCCTGCCTCAACCTCTTTTTAAGAGTTACTTCTATTTTGTGTGGATGACTGTTTCGCCTGCACGTGTATATGTGCACCATATGTGTGCCTGGTGCCTACAGAGGTGCCTACAGAAGAGGATGTCAGGTTCAGTGGGATTAGAGTTACAGATTGTTGGGACCCTTCATGTAGGTACTGGGAATTGAACCAAGGCCCATTGCAAGAGCAGTCGGTGCTCTTACCCTCCGAGCCATCTTTCCAGCCCCGTGGCCACAACCTTTGATTCTCCCAACTGCCTGTTTACTTGTGACTATGTTGCTCTCTTAAGATCCCAGAGCTGACAGAGTCTATTATCATGCTTATTCCTATCACTTATTCAGCTGTTTCAAACTTTTAAAAAAATCTTTTGGCAGTTTGATTTTTTTGGCTAATCCTCACTGGGCAGAATATAGATTTACAAATGTAAACGGCAATAGCAAAACAGTTCTGGTCAAAACTCAATCAAACCTTGTTATTCTTTCATTTCAAAGGCTTCCACACAAAAACATAGATGTATTCTCAGCAGTGATATGGTTCAGAAGTCCTTAGCACCCTCTCTTTTTTTTTTTTTTTCTTTTGGTTTTTCGAGACAGGGTTTCTCTGTGGTTTTGGAGCCTGTCCTGGAACTAGCTCTTGTAGACCAGGCTGGTCTTGAACTCACAGAGATTCGCCTGCCTCTGCCTCCCGAGTGCTGGGATTAAAGGCGTGCGCCACCACCGCCCGGCCTTAGCACCCTCTTATAACCAAGAACACCCTCAAAAATCAGCATGCATTCTAAGTGTGTGTATGTTTTAAATATACTCGAACAAAAATATTACCTAATCCCTTATTCAATGAGATTGTTTCCTCTAAACTCCCGTTTAATAGAAGTCCCGGAAGTGCCACTAGCTATCAGAAGAAGAGCAAGGAAGCCATCCCTCTGCCCGCCTCCCCTGGGAGTGCCAACAGCTGCAGCGCAGGCTATTCTGGGGCATTTTCTCCAGCCATCTTCGCCCTTCATCTCAGATTGAGAAACTTTGATGTCTGGACCACAGCGTCACATCTCAGAGTTACCCACCTTGTCTCCAAAGGCCAGTGCTTCAGCTGCGGGACAGCTGTGAGCGCCTAGGAAATTAAGGCATGCAACCAAGCATCCTAGGCCGTGAGTATAGTCGTTGCCTTAAAGTCAGAAATGACGCCTGCATCACTGTCTGCAGAGGAAGGCTCACTGGAGATGCTTCTTCCCTCCCACTACGGTTCAGTAATGAACACCTTGATGTGCTGCTATCTTTCGGCCCCTATATAACAGACTTTAAGGAAGAGCCGCCAGGTGTGGGGTTCACAACAGTAACCCCAGCATCTGGACGGCTAAGGCAAGGTGACAGTTGTGACGTTCAGCCAGCCTAGGCTACGGAGAGAGACCTTGTCTCAAAAACCAAAACAAAATGAAAAGTAACCATTGGTAAGGCTTCTCTCTCTCTCTCTCTCTCTCTCTCTCTCTCCCCCCCCCTTTCCGTTTCAGAAAATCTCCTTATTTCCTAGCTTAAGTAGAAGACATGGGTTCTCACTCTGCTTCTTCATTTAAGGTATTACACCACACACATGTGCCCTCTGGAGAACTCTACACTCGTGGAACTACACAGTAAACTAGTCTTAGCCAAGCCCCTGAAAGGGTTGTGGTTGCTACTACAGAGTCTAAGGATGCCCCATAAGCCGGGGGGTGGGGGGGAGTTAATTGCTCGTATGCTGTCTCGGGACAATGTCTTAGCTGCCTAAAATGGGGGAAGAAAGTGCTTTGCTAGACATCAGAACTTGTGCAATGCAGTGCCACCCTTATGAAGCTCTCCAGCATCAAGTCTGGCCATCTTCAGATCCCCCCTCTGCCTTTCTTGACCATGAGAAACCGAGAGTCTCCTAAAAGCTGTGTCTTTTTAGTAATAATCCCCTTCCCTGTGGGTTCTCATAATATTTTACACTAGGATTTTACTCCACAATATAACCATTTAATAATTTACATGCCCGTCATTTCCTGCTCTTCCTGAACCTTAAAAGCAAGATCCATGGGTATCATTATTGTGTCTGGGTCCTATGCGTACCCGAACTGACACAAGGCAGTATTTAAAAGCACTCAAATATTTAATGAGGAAAAGAAAAATGAATTACACTTGGGTTTATGATTCAATTAGTTCCATCTTTAGCTATTAGAGACTAGAGATGGATGGAAATGAACAATGTGTGATCATTAATTCTGTTAGGCAAATTACTAGGAGCATTGCAAATACATGGATTGTTAAATGTATTTAATCCATAAAGGAGGAGCTGAAGGCTCATATGATGCTGCTCAGTTGGCTCAGTATCACATAGCTCCTGAGTCAAGCCGAGATTCGAGTAAACCGCAGTTGGCCGGATCTCGCCTCTCCTTTCTATTTCTACTCCTTTCGTTTCCTTTCTATTGCACTGTGCATTAGAGGAAATGTACTTTTAGAAATGGCTGATAATGTGTGGCTTTTCAAGTAGTGGTTCTCAACCTGTGGGCTGTGGCTCCTTTGGGACTCGAACGACCCCTTCACAGAGGTCACCTAAGACCAGCAGAAGACACGGCTATTTTCATTGCAATTCATAACAGTAGCAAAATTACAGTTATGAAGTAGCAATGAACATAATTTTATGGTTGGGGGTCACCACCGTGTGAGGAACTGTATTAAAGGATCACAGCATTAGGATGGTGGAGAACCACTGGCTCAGCAGTATCTGCCGTTTCCATGACTCTTTCCCAAAGGGTGCAGCCGTCGTGAAAGATAAGGTAGTTTGCTGTGCCCATACCTGAAGGCTTTTATGTATAATCAGGAGGAAAAATACATATATTCCCAGCCTTCATTTTTTTCCTGAAAGACTTTAAGCTTCTTTGGTGATATTTAGTAAAATTAAGTTTCTCAACTAAATAGCAAAACTGCAAAGGTACTGGGTATCCCTTCAGGTAGGATGCTTCACAGGGTGAATACACAGTTTCTCATTATAATGGTTCAGGAACAGACTCCCAGACCTCTGTCGAGACTCTCTTACAGCTCGGTGGTGGTGGTGAACATCTTTAATCCCAGCACTTGGGAAGCAGAGGCGGGGGATCTCTGTAAATTCGAGGCCAGACTGGTCTGCAGAGTGAGTTCAGGACAGCCAGGGCGACACAGTAAAACCCTGCCTCGAAACAAAACAAAACAAGAATATCTTCCTATATATGAACCTGCCATACTAATGAAGTATTCAAGAAAGTGAAACACTCTACACACCTCGGAGGGTGGGGGCATGTCTCCTCAGGACCTACTCAAGTCTACTCACTACCTTCGATTCCTCTACCACTGTCTCCCTCCCAGCATCTTTACCTTCTTGACGTCTTTCCGTATCAATTCTTACCCTTGGCATTGCACCTGGCAACCGAACATGCTCTGCCTCCATCACAGGTGTGATGGTAGAAAACTGTTTACAAAGAATGCTACTGAACTCTGAAGGCTAACATGTAGAATAAAATTACCTACACCCAAAGTGTAGGGACGATAGTCAAGTTTCTGCAGTTGAGGCTTCTGTGCCAACAGATGCAATAGAGGTGGAGAGGTGAGGCTCCATCCCCAGATGCTGCATCTGAGACTCGGATGAGCTGCTAAGACACTGTGTTTTAGTTGTAGGCAAGCTGGTAAGACCCACTATTATTTTTACACCCTTGTATCTTCCAGGAAAGAACCCTTGTCATCTTGGATAAAACAGATTCTCAGATTCAAACTTCTAGGTATTTTAAGAAGTCAATGGATAAAATCTCATATGACATTAAGTTTTATTACCAGTTTCTTGAATTTGGAGCCACTTTTTCCATTGCGAAACATCTGTTGTTATTTGAAAAATCAGCAATTCTATTCTATAAGGAAATAGCTAATTCCATTTAGTAATTATGCATGAATCAAGTGATGTAAATAACCTTATATTAAAATTTTAGGTATCTATACATTGTTTGTGCATGCCTTTCTTTTTGAAAAAGAATCTTGCTCTGTAAGTCAAGTTGGCCTGGAACTCACTATGTAGCCCAGGCTGACCTGACCACCCTACTGCTTTTGCATCAGACTCTCAGGTGCTGGGCTCACAGATGGGAGCCAACCACGCCCAAGCTTACAGCCTTTTTTCAGTATATATATAATTAAAAGATACTGTTAATCCCAAAGATGCGAGGAGAAAGACCACTGACCCAAAATCACCAGGGCAAAATTGATTAAATTAAGCAATTAATTAAAGCAAGCTTTTTTTTATCCTTGTACACGGGCTGCCTTCCCCTAAGGCAGGGTTCAAGATGTCAGCATTGGATGTGAGGAAGACAAGATTTTTATAGTTCAAGGATAGGAAGTTTTCAAATGAGAGGTTTGGCGGGCAAAATAGGTGGGTTATAGGAGCAGAATATAAGCATAGCAACTTACAAAAACTTGATTGCAAGGTGGTCATAACAACCTTTTGAAACAAAGGTAGGTTTGCCAGATGGTTATAATATTTTTATTTTGAAACAAAGACATGATTGCAATTTTCTGAATGACCAGTACAGAATCATTTGTAGTTAGGGTTGCTGGGAGGCACAGCCCAATCCTTAAGAAGCAGAGGTTTTCATAAGCAGAAATGAACTTAGTTTATCTTTACTAGAAATGACTTTTAAGCCTAAAATGGAAGCATACTGGTTCATCATTACCTATCGCCAACAATAATTCCTTTCTCTCTCATCTTCATTTATCTTTTACTGTTAAGCCTGATTCTGTTTTTTTTTTTCATTTCACTTGCGCCTCCCCCCCAAAGTACACAAGTAAGCAACCTAGGTCCGCTGCTCTGCTCACACGCAGGACCTAAGGATCGATTGCTCCTCACAACCCGGGCCAGATCCTGCCCACGTAGACCTACCACACCAGCTTTCAAGATCGAAACGTCTGGCCAACTATTGCATTCATTTGCTCTATACTTCTTATGTATTATTCTTCCTCACGTTGAAATTTACCCAACTAATATTTTTGTTAAGTTCCAATTGCCCTTTTCTTTGGCCATCACCGGCTCTTCTCTTACTTTCTAAGGTCCATTTGTATTAAGGCTCTGTCCACACTGTTGTTCGTAACACCTTCTAATTTAGCAGCATCTGCAAATTTCATTAACATGCTATTTACTCCCTCTTCCAGATCATTAAAAAAAATGCAATTTCTTATGTATTAAATTTTGCGGTCGAATAGATTTAATTTGCTATTGTAATTTCAATGCGTGTTTTCTAAAGACACAATGCCTTTAAGAATGGCCTTAACATAGGCTTAAATCCATACCCAGTTTATAGTTATTTCACTATTATGCAACCCATTTGTGTTCCTTAATCAGCACTGTTGTGAGCTCCATTGAAGTTATAATCTATTGATTTTCTCGTCCCTATTTTTCAATACAGTCATCATCGTGGCTTTAAATGCACAGCAATAGCACAGTTAGCCATTGTTGTGCTCAAATCCACAGCTATTTATAAAAGGAAATTAAGTCTTTTTTTTCCCCCGTGGATGTTCTTCCACTGATGTAAGAAATGTTCTACATTCAAAACTCTAATTCATAGTCATAATATTTGTTTTTTCTGTGCACAGTATTGATGAAGTAGATCTACAATCTCCTTCATGTTTGTAAGCAAGGAAATAATGCATTAGGTATAAATGCATTATGAATTTTATAAAATCCATTCACTATTCTGTATATTTATATATTTATATAAAGATGGTTATGCTATGTATTTATGTATTATTTAACTATGTCCGCTGGCCCCTAGGGATCTGAGGTGACTTTGTTTTTTGACAACCGACTCCAGCAAACCGCCGTCAAATCAGGGTGTGAGATTTATTAGGCCTTCGCTTCCCTTTTTGTCACACATCGCCCTCTTTATTAGCGTTCTCCGGTACTAGTTTGCATTTTCAGTAAGACGAGTGTCTCCGCCTGCCACTTCTGGACATATGTGGCAGTTTTAAGTCATTAGACAGCCAATTAGTCTTGGTGTCCTCATCTTTGTTTTCTCTCTGTCTCTTTATTTCTTTCCTCCCTCCCGCCCCCTGCATCCTTACAATATGATCCCATAGTGACTTTCTATTTTATACCATGGAAGGTTTTTTGTTTGCTTGCTTTTGTTTTTACTTCTAAAGTGCAGTTTCCCCATGTGAGCTGCTCTCCTAATAGCTGTGTGAGCCATCTCAGGGTACAGTCATAAAGTTTACCCGTAACTTTAAGACTTATTTCTAATTATGTATATCTGTGGGTGTCTGCACCTGAATGCAGGTGCCTGTGAAGGCCCAAAGAGCGGGCTGGGTGCCCTGGAGCTGGATAACAGGCAATGTGAGCCCCCCAGTGCTGGTGCTCGAAACTGAACTAGGGTCCTCTACAAGAGAGGCGTGTCCTCTTAACTGCTGGCTGCGCCATCTCTCAGGAAAAGGGGATTATACGTTTTATAAAAGCAAATAAAATAATATAGTAAAGACAAATTCGTGTTTTTACAGAGAGTTTAAAGGCTGCCTTCCTGATAAGTTTTGTTTGAGAGCATTTTCAGAGCCAATGCTGATTTTTCTCAGTAAATGTCAAAATTATCTTATAGCTGGTTTTGGATACAGTCAAACATTGAAACCACAATTTTGAGAGAAATTTTTCAGTATTTAGAATTTCCCTCTTTTAACATAATTTTATTCCTCAGATTTAAAAATAACTCCACAGTAGACATAGAGAGTAAAGAGATAAAAGACAATAAACTAGTTAAAAGCCCGGTGTGATGGCTTAGTCCTTTAATCCCAGCACTTGGAAGGCAGAAGAAGGAGGATCAGAGGTACACAGTAAGACTGTCAAAGAAAAAAAAAGTGAAATTTGTTTCCCTGTGGAAACCCATTTCTTTTCTTTCTCCTTCAGGTCTTCCTCTTTTTCTTTTCTTTTTTCTTTTTCTTTTGGTTTTTCAAGACAGAGTTTCTCTGTAGCTTTGGGGCCTGTCCTGGAACTCCCTCTGTAGACCAGGCTGTCATCGAATTCACAGAGATCCACGTGCCTCTGACTCCTGAGCGCTGTGATTAAAGGCACCATACACACAGGCTTTTCCTATTGTTGTTAACTTTTTTAAAGGTTTCAATTTTTTTTTTGAAGACACTAATTGGGCCACTTACTAACTTCATTTCTGTTTAGAACAATGTGTCTTATAATAGTAGTTGTGTGTCTGTTTGTAACAGAGTTTCACCCACAGCTTTGACCTCCCTGTGTAGCCTAGGTTAGCCTGGAATCTGTGATCCTCTGCCTCAGCCTCCTGAAAGCTGGAATTAAAAGAATGGGCTGCCACCTAAGCTGAGAGTTGATTCCTGAGGACACTTGACTCACCTCCTGCTCATAGCATCCACCTTCCGGACATGCTCCCATTCATTTCCTGTCCTATTTTATGATAATTCTTCATATAGTTATCTTCATTTTCAGCCTTTTCTTTGAAATTGTCTGAGGTAGTCAGAAAGTTGCCGTTTCCTGGCAGAGGAAGAAACATCAAACACACAGGTTACATGCTAGTAAGTAACAAGTGGGCAGGGCACATTTTTGTTCCTGGAGCCTGGACTGATACAAAGGGCTTCATTGGAGGGAGTGAAGTGGAGAGCGCAGCTAACTAGCCTCGTGTTTCAGGCGTAGACACTTCTTTCCCAACATACTTGAGTATGCAAATACATTTTCCCCTCCGTTTCTTAAACATTTCACTCAAGATTCTCTTGTGGCCCGATGTCAAGAGAAATGTGAACGAGTAGAAGTAGCTGGATAATTGTGTTAGTTTTTCGCAGCATTAATGTAGAGGGAGTCTTATTAAATCTTTGTGGCAGATATTTCAAAGTGATTGTAAGTCATATTTGTCAAATTCCACTGAATTATTTCAGTTGAGTAATCACACTTCTGCCTCACTTAGCCGGTCTGCCGATGTCTCGACAACCAGTTGGTCTAGGTCATTTTGCCATGAAATATTAGTTACACAAACCTTCCCCCAAGTTTCAGTGTGTTAGATTACATGTTGGACAACATAGCCAACATTTCCATGTCTGAAGGAAGTTGCCTTTAGACGTATCTCTTGACGGTAGAGATTATTCCCGACGGATCTCGATCTGGTCCATTTTAGAGTCAACATACTGTTGCAGAACAAAATTCCTAGAATCTTCACTTCCTGGACCTGATTTCAGCCCCATAATACAATTGCTCTAAACAGACATATAGAGCGAACCAAGTTCTAACTCTCACTCTTTTGCAGCTTGGGTAAGTCAGGACGAACCCTGGGTGATCTTATTACAAGAGAACTTGAGACTGGTGGGTCCTAAGAATAAATGTGGACACAGAAATGCCCTGAATTCAATAAGAATCTGGGGGCTGAGGAGAGGGCTCAATTGGTAAAGTCCTGGCTGAGCAAGCATGAAGACTTGAGTTTTATCTCCAGACCCCATATGGAAAAGCCAAGCATGGACGGAGACACATTAATTCATGGGGCTTGGGGCCTAGCCAAATCATCAAGCTCCAGACCACTGAAAGACAAAACCAGATGGATAGGACAGGACCGGAGGATTAGCACAGCATCTGACATCGACCTTTGGCCTTCATACACACACATACACACACACACACACACACACACACACACACACCACGTACACAAACACACAGTGCGTATACACATATACACATAGCAAAGATTAAGGCATCATGGAATAGGGACTTTCAAAAGGAACTCTGGCGCTAGATAACCCTGCAATAAGAACTGGACCATCTTCTTTTGTGCTCCAGCACTTTGAATATTTTACTTAGCCTCTCTGGGGCTCATTTCTTCATCTACAATTTGAGGGTAATAATTAGGTTTTGTTTTGATTAATATATATATATACTATATATATATATATATATATATATATATATATATAGAGAGAGAGAGAGAGAGAGAGAGAGAGAGAGAGAACACTAAAGACAAGACCTGGCCCAGAGCCCATGATCAGTAAAGTTAGTTATTGTTATGATTATTTGTAGCTCACATGTTAAACATTTACTATTATTGCTGTTTTTCAATTCCCTGAGTTCCTTGCTTTCCCTAGAGTCGAGTTTTCTTTTTCTTTAGGTTTTACACTACTATGTTCTCAAGTATCTCTAATACTACTGGTTATTCCTTATATATATATAAAAGGGAATTACTATTCTGGCGATTTGGGAGAGCTGGCATGGATTTTCTTCTGCTGTTAAGACTAGATTTCCCCTCTAGGCATGTCTCTGAAAATATCTAGCATGTGGTAGGATAGGCTGGTTGACTGGCTTACTTTAGGAAAATTGCTATAGCTTGGTCCTGAAGTTCCCAACAGCCCAATAATGAAGCCTTGAGATTGGAACTCAGCGAAGGGGTTTCTAGTTTAGTAATTAGGTTTATCTCCTCAAAGAAACCAATGGGACCACATCTTTTTCTTTCTCTCACTTTCCTATCCTGGCCATCAGGTGAGGAATTTTGCTCTGTCGTGGGTTTCTGCTACAGTATGCTGCCACACCACAGGCCCAAAGCAATGGTCCAACTGACCATGAACTGACATCTTCAAAACCGAGCTGAGCCAGGTGGGTAGCGCCCCCTACAATCTCACACCCCCGGAAGCTTGTGGTCAAGGTCAGAGCTATAGGAAGGAAAAGAAAGGAACAACAACAAAGACTTTGTGCTAGGTTTTTTTTTAATTTATATGCATGTGTGCATGCCTGTGCATGTGTGTGTGTGTGTGTGTGTGTGTGTGTGTGTGTGTGTATGTGTGTTTATATGTGGAAGTCAGAGAGGTAGAGAGGTGTCAGATTCCCTGGAGCTGGAGTTACAGGCAATTGTGAGCTGCCCGATGTGAGTGCTGGAACCCAACTTAGGTTCTCTGCAGGAACAATATGTGCTCTTAACCACATCTCTCCAGCCTCCAAATGACTATTAAGGAGGTAAAGATCAGGGGAGGTTAGGAGGTGGCACAAATATTTTGACCTGATGAAGGGCACAAAAACATCTCTCTTGCCTCTGAGCAGCTACCAAAAATAGCAAGGGCTGGGGGACAACCTACCCCTTAATGAGTTCATTATGACTTGGTGGCTTTAATGAGAAACACAGAGTGACATCAGTGTGTATTCTGGGAGTTTGTCTCCAAGTGGAGTGAGCGGCAGTGACTTGGTAAGGCTCCTATTTCTGTGAGCATGTCCCATGCTGAGAAACACTTGGGTACAGCCTGGCTCAGGGAGGTTTGGACACTTCACTTCCCCCGCCCCCTCCCCCAATCTCTGAGTGCAACTAAACAGGAAAGAGATTTGCTGCTCCTGATAGGAATGTCACACACACACACACACACACACACACACACACACACACACACACAGAAGGGAGGAAGAGCTGGGGACAGTGGGTTTTAAGCAAGTGTGTTTTCTCGATTTTGTATGAGACCAGAACTGCTTCAATTGTTCTGAGTTAGGGGGTTGTTACCCAGGCTGATCTCCAGGTATTGCTCTGTTGTTTTGTTTTGTTCCTCCTTGCTTTTCTGTAACTGTACCTTGCTGTACATACAGCCTTGGCTGTCCTGGAACTCACTATGTAGACCATCCTGGCCTCGAACTCATAACAATCCTCCAGTCTCTGCTTTCTGTCTCCTAAGTATCCTGGTCACAGGTGTGCGGCACTGTCCCTGATCATAGGTGTGCGGCACTGTCCCTGGTCACAGGTGTGCAGCACTGTCCCTGGTCACAGGTGTGCGGCACGGTCCCTGGTCACAGGTGTGCGGTAAGGTCCCTGGTCACAGGTGTGCGGTAAGGTCCCTGGTCACAGGTGTGCGGCACTGTCCCTGGTCACAGGTGTACGGCACTGTCCCTGGTCACAGGTGTGCAGCACTGTCCCTGATCATAGGTGTGCAGCACTGTCCCTGGTCACAGGTGTGCAGCACTGTCCCTGGTCACAGGTGTGCGGCACGGTCCCTGATCACAGGTGTGTGGCACGGTCCCTGGTCATAGGTGTGCGGCACGGTCCCTGGCCACAGGTGTGAGGCACGGTCCCTGGCCACAGGTGTGCGGCGCGGTCCCTGGTCACAGGTGTGCGGCGCGGTCCCTGGTCACAGGTGTGCGGCGCGGTCCCTGGTCACAGGTGTGCGGCAAGGTCCCTGGTCACAGGTGTGCGGCACTGTCCCTGGTCACAGGTGTGCGGCACTGTCCCTGGTCACAGGTGTGCGGCATTGTCCCTGGCCACAGGTGTGTACCACTGTCCCTTGATCACTATGACCAGTCTCATTCCAGCTTATTTATTTATTGATATGGTCATGGGTAGCACCTATCTCTAGCAAATGGAGCCTCATACCGGAGGCTCTCCTCTGTTCTGCAGCACGGACAACAGTCTTTAGCAAGGTAGAAAATCTCGAGTTAACATGACTCAAGGACCCCAACAATGACCTGCCAGCCTCTAAGGTGGGGTGGAGAGAACAGGAGGAGATAGAAGAAACCAGGTGACTGGCAGCCACGATTGCCAAATAGGATTGTGCCCAATGAGGAAGTTTTAGCATCAAACACTCTGGGAGGCTGTGATAAAACGCCCTTCTCCATATTTTCCACAAAAATCAGTGGTGTATGTGTATGTGTGTGTGTGTGTACAGTTCAGTTATGTGTTGACTTCTGTGGAGTCAATTTTAATAAATAAAGCACAGGGAAGAGCAGGAAACCCCAGGGGACTGATCACACTGCCTTAGAGGAAGTCCTACAGCTTTCCTTAAAGGGGCCTTTTCTTCATGGGCAAAGCCTTTCTGTAGCTGACTTACGACACATGGAGGATCTATGGAAATTTTATATAAGGGCTGTCCACACATACATGCACACACACACACACACACACACACACACACACACACACCTCTGTATTAAAAACTCCAGGGAGGGAAATACTCATAGGTTGTTAGACTAAAACCTCACTGACCATTTTGCAATGGATAACCAATTTGTACTCTTCCCAACTGGTCAGCCCTGAAAACACATACAGACTGAGCAGGCTGTATTTAGGAATATATATATGTCTATATACGTAACAACAATTAATTTTAAAAAAGGCCCCAAATTCAAAAGAGAGCAAGGAGAGGTATATGGGAGGTTTTGGAGGGAGGAAAGAAAAGGGGAAAATGATGTAATTATAATCTCAAAATAAGAAAAGTAATAAAAAAGAAAAAATCGTTCAGCTAGAAGATAAATTACCTCTTAAAGTACTGAAGTTAATTTTTTCAGACAAATAAACAAACCAAAAGAAAACCACAAAATACCTCCCTGAGCTATTTTTCAGGTGGTCTCAGCTACTCAGGAAGGTGAGCCAGTAAGTACATCACTGGAGCTGCACAAGCTGAGGCCAGACTGGGCAGCATAGCCAGACCCCAGCTGGAATAAGTAGATGCATATATACATGTATACACACACACACACACACACACACACACACACACACACACAGTCTCAACTGCGATGTTTTGCAAAACTAAATCTCATTCCTGAGCTTCCAAATATATTCCACTGATTTTACTCTGTGGCATCAAAAGTATACAGTATCAATCCTCTGGGGGCAAAAAGATGGGCACCCAGAGCAATCTCAGCATGAATGAGGACACCAGAATTCGGTTGATTGACTAGCGACCCCAGCTTTGGTTAGACTCTGAGCATGCAAACTTGGCTAACAAATTTATTTCTGTGTGATTCCTCAGCCTTATTCATCTTCTGGACATTTAGAATAAAATGCCAGGCATATGTACCGGGCACAGAGTGGGTGTTGAATACACGGCAGAACTGATGGGCACAAAGCATTGGTAACTGAACCAGCATAGCCAAGGCCATTCCCTTCCAAAGTCAACATTTAGAAAACCTCACTTTTAAAGCTCTGAATTCCTTAGCGACCTTTCTTGTCCTCCGACTAGGGAATAAAATAAGAATTTCCTTCTTCTCCCTATGGCAGGCATGTCTTGGCATGCCAAAGAGCTTCAAATCCGTGTTCCAGACTTTCCAGTTGTTCTAAAGACGCACCGTGAAAGGCTTATGTGACATCTGTACAGTAAACCCATAGTACAGCCTCGTATCTTAGTCATCCTCACCCCACCCCCACTCACAACTGTTTCCCTGTTGACTTAACGTTATTCATTTGCTTGTATTGCTATTGAGAAGGAATTCTTAATTAAAATGGCCTGGCATCACCCAGGTCATGTGGAGTGTCACAAGCGACAATCCCTAATTTATTGCAAACTTGGCTTCATGCTTACAATTTAATTTCTGAAGCCAGAAATATGAATGGATTTTAGAATGACGTTTGTGCATGAGAGGAGAGGGGACAGGATTGTTGACGAAGAGCTGGTTTGTTAGGTGAAGTCTCAGAACCATGCAGAATTGTTTCTAGATTGTGTGGGCTGAACTTCTCAATGAACACCCAGGCCACATTGAAAACTGAATTTCTAGTATGATTTATGCGGGTAGGAGCTGTGTTTTTAATTTAACATTTTGTATTTGGTTCTCTTTCCTTTTTTATCACTTGATCTGTAGGTAGGAAGTATGAATTTGGGGGTGGAAAGATGGCTCAGAGGATAAGCGCACTTACTGATCTTGCAGAGGACCAGGACGCAGTTCCCAGCACCTATATCAGGAGGCTCACAGCCGCCTGTAACTCCAGCTCCAGGGCTCCAACAACGCCTTCTGGCATCTTTAGGCATCTACACACACATGGATGGTGCATACAATCCCATGCAGGCACACACATATACACAGAATTCTTTAAAATCATGTTTAATAAAGAAGCCCAAGTCTTTTATCCTATTTCTCCTTCTCTTCCTCTTCATTCAGCAAATTTTAAAGTGCTAGCTGATTGCTGCAAAGAATTTTTAAGCCATCACTGCACATGGATATCCATAGGTCCAGAGGAATCCTGGTTTAGCACATCTGTCTAACCGTAGTAACGCAGGTTCGGGGAATGAAGGGCAAGTGCTTGCCATGATTCCCAAACTGTCCCTCTTCGCCAAGTCCTTTTCAATGACTCAGAGCTCTTGTGGAGGTTTCTCTCTGTTTCCATCTTTTTGGAATATATGAGCCCAAGTTCACAGCCCAGGTCTGTCCACCACAGCCTATGATAGGGATGGTGTCATCCACAGGGAAGTCCAGTTGATGGCCACTCCAGCAAGGTGGCAATAACTAGAAAGAAGCCCCTCTCCCCGACCCGTGCATAGGAAGTATTGATGTTGGGGTGAGGGGCAGCAGGAGGGGAGTCCCAGGTCAAACCCAGACCTAGCAACGCTCAAGCTTGATTTCTTTCTCTTGTCCTGTGTTGCTGCCCCTGGACTGCTAAAGTCACCAAGACAAACACTTGAAACAGGTATCAGCACCAGGTCTGAGTAAACCCCAACAAACAAGGGTGGCAGATTCTCCCGCGTTCCCACCATATGCTGCGGTCACTCTAGCAGATGATTTGCAAGACGGTAATGACATCCCATTCCCTGCTTCTACCGTTTGGGCAGGGCGACCCTGAAGCTCTGCCCTGGTGAGGTGGCGAGACAGAGCAAAGTGTTCAGTCTAGGTGCGGAAAGGGTGTCGGATAAAGTGTGGTGACCTCTGTCTGACAACACCCACAGATTTGAACAAGAATTACCTGGCTTCAGTGTGTGAGCATCAGCTCTGGGCTGCTACGGAATGGAAGAAAAAAGGAAGAAAGATCTAGAGTTACACAGTATGCAATTGGGAAGATTTATTGAGAAGACCCTGGTCTGAGGCCGTAGCAAGGAGGTACGGAGCCCTGTAGCTTGGGCCAGAGGAAGACTATGTCCATTGATCAGGTTGAAAATGACGTGGCCCTCGCTGGAACATATAATCCCTGGTTTAGCTTAAGCTCGTATCAGAGTCAAGCATATTCCCGGCTCCAAGGTCCAGTTGTAGAGTCCCACATGCTACTGACTGTTTTGGCTTCTTATGGTCTGCCGGGAAACCAAGCAGAAAACTGACAAGTGTCACTCTGGGACGGCCCCGGCAGCTGCAACTCAAGATGGCTAGAGTCTGGTCAGGATGGAGCCGTCCAACACAGCGCCATTGGGCTGCCCACTCGCTAAAGAGTTTTAAATGGGAAGTTTCGGTTTCTTGGGTATTATCACAGTAAGTTGACACATGTCCTACAGAAGACTGAGGTGGGCACGTGACTGTAGGAATCTTGATCCACCTCTGGCTTGTCACATCTGAAGGTTTTTGTAGCCGTCTCTGCCCTTCCTTTTAAAAACTGCATAATGAAGTAACTAAGGTGTTCTCCATAGGTCAAGGCACTGAGAGATCGGGTCCAGGGTCCAGGAAGTTTCCACAGCACTTGGTCTCCACTCTCCCCCTAAAAGTCCACCTACCGGTTGTCCCTCCCTGTACTGTCTTCCTTTGTCCCTCCCTCCCCCACCTGATCCCCGTTTCCATCCCCACCCACTCCCACTGCTCCCATAGAAAGGGATAATCACACTACAACCCACAAACCCAGAGAGGCTAAGGAACAAGTTCTCCCTGGGAAGGGGAAATGGAAACATTTCTCTCTTAGAACACATTCTCTTCCTCTCTCCTTCAGAGCTCAGCCCAACTGCCAATTCCACTGGCCACACTTCCTCACCTCAAGTTAAATCCTCATTTTACATGCTAACCCCATAACCTCCCTTGAGGGGGCTTTTATAGTTGGCGGTCTGGTTATGCAAGTGGTTTCTCCTCTTTCCCACACTGGGTGAGAAGCTCTGCGAGAAGCGGAACTCTCTGCGGTTTGTTGCAGCATCGAATCCTCGGTCCGCAGAGGCCTCCTAAAATGCTTAAGATCTGAGGAAGAAAACTATATTTTGGTTCATGGTCAGAAGTTCCAATCCATCATTCCTTTGGCCACATTGCCTTATGGTCTGTTGTAGCCCATCGTAGAGGAAACTGCTGGCATCAAGATGGCCCAGTAACAAAGAGAGAAAAATAAGAGAGCTGGAATCCCAACAACACTTGCTCCCAGTGACCTCACTTCTTTCCATAGGCTCTGCCCCATAAAGGTTCCACTATCTTCCAATGTCACCATGAGCTGGGGACAAGCCTTCAACATATAGGTACTTTATAGTCACTCAAGATCCAAACTATAACACATCCTAACTATCATCTGCTAACGAATCAATGAACCAATGAGCAAATGGAAAAAGTGACCAGCGAAAGGTTTCCCCCAATTTATAAATAAGTAAAGGCTGCTGGGGCCTGCTCGTACCATCCTCCACTCTGCTATGTAGGACAGATTCAAATCACTTGGAAGCAAGACGTGTAATGCATTTGAGATCGACAAGCAAAGGAAAGCTATTCAAGGCAGGGGCTTTTTTACCACACTGCTCCCTCTCTGCTGAATTTTTATTATCATCAGGAGCACAATTTGAAGCCGAGTGACACTTCTTTTAATTTCCCCACACTGGTAGTCATTGATCAGCATGCATAGCTGGAGAGGCGATGCCATTAAATTCAGGAGGGGAGAATATTGAACCTGCATGGCATTCCAGCGCTGCTGTGAGAGCTTAGGTACCGGACACTACGTTGGTGACCTTGCTGAGCAGTTATGTTAAACACTTAAATCTATAATTTTCTACTGGAGCTTTAGAAAAGAAAAGAAATATTCTTTTTCTCCCCCCCCCACCCCACATCTTTCAACAAACCTCATTATCCTTCTTATGACCCCGTAAGCATCTCATTTTCTTTTGGCCTGTTTGCAAGTTTTGCAGGATTTACCACATTCTCCCCATTCAGGAAGGGTCGCCTGGCTCTATCCTTTTCAGAGTATCAAGCTTTTGACCTCATCATTTCTACCTTGAATAAAGGAATTTAATGTATTTATATTAAAGCCAGTCATAATTAAAACCTCTCTTATTTTATAGTAATTGTTCTTCTCATTTGGGAGACCAAGGGTAATACACATGGGAGACGATGTATTCATTTTTAATAACGTTGGAAGCAAATTAAAATGAGGTTATAATGTGTCAGTCACCATGGAATTGGGAAATGGAGCTGGTGAGCTCAGGATACCAGCGTCCAGGGAATGTAGGAAGGAAGAGGGTAAAATCAAAGCAAGGAAGAGTGCACAGTCAGCCTTATTAAAGATCTTTATAAATTATCCAGAAATCCATACCGGTGAAAACTTTGCAGCTGGTTGATGCCTTATGATATAGTGCAATATTGAATAGTCATGACTATAAGAAAATTTACTCTGTGGCTTTAAAAATATTATTACCGTGTAGTAAATCCAAGGCATTGTATGTGTGTACTTCTGGGCAGAAATCAATACCGCACAAAATAACACCTCTATTCTTTAGGGCAGTAAAAAAATAAATAAACACAGAAATCCGTTTACTTGTTTTAGTATTTGGCAAGGTGGGTTTTAATTGTGAGATGTTACACACATTTTAAAAGGACCTCTTAGCACCCTTAATATGTTAATGAGAACCAGGGCTTATTTGTAAGAACTGGATATACTATGTAGTGGCCTTCAAACTTATTTGAAGATTGTCTTCATATTTTCTTGTCTTCATGGTTGTATTTCGGTCTATGGAGAAATAATGTGAGTTTGTGAGACTAGTGCAGCCTAAAATACAATATGGACAAAAATAGACTTCCTTAAGAAATGAGCAGGTCCATAACAGGAAGAATTTGGGTATCTCCTTCTTCAGTATTTATTAACAGCTTCACACTGAGAGATAAGAAGATACCCCACACATGCAGGGCCACCACCCAGAGCCTCTTCCCGCCAGCAGCATCTCTGAAGGCCAAAGGGTGATGAAAGGGTGAACAAAATGAGGCTGACCCATACAACACGTATTGACCAGCCGCGGAAAGGAACGCACGACTGACCCAAGCTGTAATGTGAAACAATCACAAAGGCATTATGTTAAATGAAAGGAGCCAGACACCAAAGGCTTGTATCGCGTGATTCCAATTAGCGGAGGTTCAGAGCGAGCTCTTATCGACGGAAGGTAGATTAGGGTTGCCTGGGGTTGGGAGGAGAAATGAGAAAAGAATGCTAACGACTGTCCCTTCTGCAAGGTGACAGTATGATGTCAGACAGTGATACTGGTTTTTACAACATCATGAGCATACTCACTGGAAGGATTATTGTATGATTTTGTTTCAAGTAAACAACAGCAACAAAAACCAAGTTCAGGCTGAGTGTGAACTTAGCATGTACAAGGCCCTGAGTTCTGTCCTCAGTACATGCACAAAAATAAATAAATAAATGGTAAAAAAAAAAAAATCCAGCACCCACCATACTTGAAAGTGAGACTTCCTGTATCCAAGAAAATGACAACACAGCTATGTCTTGTCAAGGGTATTTAATGAAGATACTGGCTGTTATTTACAGAAGAGATATGTACAGACAATGCCTACACATTAAATGTAGTCTAATTGTGAAAACAGGAAAAAATGTATTCCAAAATTTCATACTAAATAAAATAAATAAAAAGGAATCATTTGGCACAATGTCTATCATGTAGCGAATAAATAACTCTATACCATTGATTGCACGACCTATTTACAATCTATCTGAAAGTGCAAAACAATTGCTGAAAATTAAGATTTTTTGTAGTAACATTTAAGTCCAGAAAATACGGTTTTTTTCATCAGTAACAATAAATTTGTAGAGGAAAGGTTTTTAATGCCCAGGAAAATATCTCAATTTTGAAAAACGTTTTGTGAATATTGTGCTCTTCTGGATGCTGTTCTCCCTCTTAATGCCGACGATATTAAGAGCCTCAGTGTTTCTTAGCAGTTATTACATACGCGATCCTGATTTGTAAATTTGTAAGAGTTACAATTTACAATGTAAACATATTTTCTATAGTATCATTCGGAAATTACAGACCAAATAGCCATGATGCTTCATTGTATTGTGGTGTGGGTTCTAGTCCTTCAGAGGTAAGATTATGAAGATGGAGGAATACGACCTATAATTTGGACTTTTATGGTTCCTCCACACCCTCCCCAGACCCCATGCCTCAAATCAAGGTGCTAAGTGGAAAAAAAAAAACATTCAATTATATCATCATCAATGTATCTAAGTCAAACCCACCAGGCACAGTCTCCTACCGCAGCCTGGAAGGGGATGTCAGGGGCTTGGCATTCCTCAGCAATCGCGTTTCTTCGTGTGAGCCTGATGATGGCATGGCTGGAAATGAAGAAGGGTGACTATAACGGATGACCCCTAAGCTACGGCAGGTCAGCGTCACACAGGTCCAATCTCTTCCTCTCGTGTGGGATGCTCGGAAAGCTGGGTGTGGCCCTGAGGGGGTCTCGGGATGTGTCCCTGCTCATTCTGGAGAATTCTCTAGTGACAACACAGTCAGTAGTGGCACGCACACAGGGCGTTTTGGAGAGATTGTGGACCGGAGACAGAACACCGCTCAGAGCCCTTCGCGTGCCTATGGCCTGCGAGGCTCTAATCTGTGTGACATCTGTGATAAAGTTCTCTGGTTGTCAATCACGTTTAATTGCCGTACATAACTCCGGACATCCTGATGGTTTTTATTAGCTTGAGCGGCGTCGGGATCTGTTAAAAGAAGAGCAGGCAGAGTTGGCGTTGCCTACTATCTGCATGTGAGATGCTGGCTGACCACATTCATCACAGATTCCCTGGGTTCCGCCAAGACCTGGCCACGCACCACATCCACAGAACTGCTTCGACTTGGTTGGTCCCTCTGCTCCCTCCTACCCTCCAGTTTTCCTTTCTTCCCTGGAACCATCTCTTTTGATCATTTTCTTTTGCATTGCACACCGGGAAAAAAAAATTAAAAAGGGTACCAAATAAAAAGGGAAGCATCTGTCTGATGGCCCTGGTGGCAGATGAGAATTGTTTTCCCTTCCTAGCTCACCTCTGTGTCTCACACCCTGTCTCCACCTCCTTTGATCCGGATGAGGACCAATGTCAAAGATACAGTTTCATTAGTAACTCCCAAGAATACTTAACACCTGGACCGCATTGAAGCGAGCCCGTGGGCATCAGGCCTCGTGGGCCCCCTGAGCTTGCACGCACACACAGCAGCACTTCACTGTATGCCCCTGGGCACGGTCCAGACTTGGGACAGGCCACCTTCTGGCTAATTGATGACTTCTAGTACAGCTTTCTTCTCTGATGTGACTTGCTCTGATCTATTTTGATCTATCCATGTGAGCACCTGGGCTATCAAAAAGGTAAATGGATTTTATTCAAACCAGGACTCCAAGGAAATCTAACACCCATAGTTCCTACACACATTATTTATTAGAATGAAGAAGGCCAGATTCAAAAGCAGAGTGGAAAACTGGAAACACAGAACCTTGGGAAGCGGCTACCTGGTGGCTCCTGAATGCAGCCACCACATAGGAATGTGTCCAGACCAGCCGGGTCTTCCCTGTGTTTCTCTGTTTCTTCTTTTTATCCCTCCTTTCCTTTTCCTTTCATTCTTTTTGAAACAAGGAGTCTGAATTTTTCCCCTGTAAAGTTCCCCAAATTGAAATGGAGCCCCTATAGGCTGTTTATACACAGCCCAACCCTCTGCTGCAGTCCATGGGTCAGGGACTGATCCGGGGAACTATTCCTTTCTCTAGCAGTCAGCAGGAGTGGCCAAGTTGGAAACTGGACTCTGGACTGAGTTCTCTCCTCCCACCCCAATGCTGCTTTCTGAAGTCCAGTTGCTCCTGCTAGATCCACCCACAACTCCACAAGACAATCAGAACGCCATCTGCTTAAGGAGTTGGAGGGGTGAAGCAGGTCTGAGCACAGACGCAGAGACAAGCTACAAAGGCCCCTGCTTGCTGTAAGAACAAACTCATCAGTATAATTATCACATATAAATAATACCACAGCGACCCACAGAACACATTGTGCTTAATTTCCTCCGCTTCCCACTGGCAGTAGACTCTGCATGTACAATGTACTGTAATTACATTGTATATATCCCCACAATGTTTATGAATCTATTCCTATAGCTTTATCTATAGATTGTTGACTTCAGCGACGAGCAGCTGCTGTTTACCCGCAGTTCCTGATAAGTTCAACAAATGCACTGGAAATTTATAACAAAAACATGAAAAATCCCTCACTTTTCTCAAAGATATGGAAGAAGGTAGAATTTACTGCCCAAGAGACTGATGAAGCAAGGCTGAGTCTTCTGTGGCTCCTGTTTGGTTCTAGAACCTCCCCGAGAATCCTTCCCAAAGGCTCTGAGCCCTCTCCAGCACACAGGACTTTGAATGTGATTTTGAGAATGTTTTGGAATCTTCTGAAGGGACGTGGATTCTGGCTAGTAAAGCCTGTTTGTTGTAACTGGTACTGCTTCTCCCCACTCTCAGCCGATGTATGGTCCCACCTCTCACCCACAGAGTAAATCACTATAGGGAAGGATGTGAGGTGCTTGACCGTTGGCAGGATCCAGGCCGAGGGGTTGGTAACATGCAAGACCGTTCTCATTTTCAGGAACGAGAGGGCACGGTTGTATGAATTAAGCTTTTTTAAAGCCCTTCTCACTTCCTAAGCCAAGATTACTTTCTCTAATTGTCTGTCTTTCTTTCTTTCTTTCTTTCTTTCTTTCTTTCTTTCTTTCTCCTGAACGTTTAAAAAAAAATGAAGTGTGAGGCTCTGGCATTCTATGTTAGCAAGCTCTGGCTTTGGGCCAGAGCCACACTACAAAGAGCATACCACTGTGATTTTTAAAACAAGAACCTGTCAGTCTCTTAGGACAGGATCTGCTGGAGAGGATGGTGAGGTAGGCTGCTGTCTTATCTGTGCCATTGGCTCATGTTGAGCTAAAATGCCAGCCTCTCAGATGACTCACACAGTGGCATTAGCACCGAACTTCAAAGGGTTCACCTGCTCTCTCCCAAACCAGACCGAGGGAGGAAAGCTCTAGACCTTATCCCGGGTCCTAGGCCAGCAAAGACAGCAGCACCAACCTAGTGTGGCCAGTTGGCACGATGAGGAAACTGAAGTCCCAACAGTTTAAAACAGTCATCTGCTAAGAGTAATATTTTATACCTACAAAAGCATAGCACTGGTACTTATGACATATGGCCAACATTTAAAAGAATACCTGGGAACACTACAAACGTTATATAAAATTCTGCCATGGGACTTTTTGTCAATGTGTTATAAACATTAATGCATTTTCGAGAGACAATAAATTATCTTCAGTTTATAAACAATGGTGCTGATTTTCCAAGGGTTGCTAAGTTCCTTGGCACTGAGCAGTGCGTCACATCAAGAGCGGCACGGGGAGGCAGGCTTTCACGGGCCTTTGCAACCTGTTCTAGCTACATCGGCATGAGCAAAGGAAGCTCCTTCAAACCCACTCACTGAAAGAGCATTCTGACCCATATTTTCTTGTGTTACAGCAACGTGACTATATCTTCTTAATCTTATAACAGCCAAACAAAGTTCTTAGACCCAAGGCACATGTGTGCTTCATGGTCCAAATTCCATTTGACACAGTCAAATGCTATCCAGACTCCTAGGGTGTCTTGAAAGTCTCATTAGAAAGGACTTAATCGCAACCACATGCACGGCAGCATGCCGTAACTCAGAACTTACTGAAGGGCTGGCTTCTGTAGTACCGTACGGTTCTGGCAGTATTGGCGATCATGCGCTGTGAGGAAGAAGAGAAGGGAAATGGCAGTCAGTTTAGTGTGTGATCTGCCAAGGGGGAAAACATTAGCTATTCCAACAACACTTGGTATCACCGGAGACAGCAGCATGCCCTGGCATGTTGATCCTCGGAAGGCACCTGGTTGATATGTAACTTGCAGAGTGACGTTAATGAGGCATCCTAGTACAAAGCGCTTGCAGGTAACGAATATTCATGGCTTCATGACACAGCTCTTTGTCTTGCCCTGGGCCTGCGCCTCATGTTGTAAAAGTGCACCTGACACTCTACTTTGATGCTGAGAAACTGCTTCCCCCGTCCTTTGAAACTATCTAGGATCTGAAGGAGGTTAGCTTTCAAGTTTCTCCCAGTTAGCAGGCAGTGAGGTGGTAGATTACACGGAACAGGAAGTCCGAATATTCTGCTTGGGATTATTGCTGCTCACTATGCCTTCCTGACCCTTGTCAGTGCCAGAAAAAGTTTCTGTTTCAATCTGAACTCTGTTTCCCTTCCTTCTTTGTTTTTACCTCCTTATATTTATAACACTGCCATATAAACATTGTAGGAAACCAAAATGGTAAGAATAAGTAAAACCATGTAGGTTATAAACTCAAGGGGCAAACACATTTTTATTCTGGTGCATTTCCTTCTGATTTTATAAATATATATATGTATTTGTATATATGCTTGTATCAGGCATATATCTGAAAACAATAAAAAATAATAAAAATGGTTTTGGTTTCTTGAGAAAGGGTTTCTCTGTGTAGCCCTGGCTGTCCTGGAACTCCCTCTGTAGACCAGGCTGGCCTCAAACTCAGAGATCCACTTCCCTCTACTTCCACCGAGTCCTGGGATTAAAGGTGTGCGCCACCACTGTCTGGCTAGCCTTCTAATAGTTTAGAAATGAACACGCAAATTCATTAAAAAAGTTAAGTCATACTCTGCATGTATATTTGATTTTGGTTTTCACTTCTACATTGCACTGACTTATTCCCCACGCCATTTGCATCTTAAACATTCTCTAAGCAGGACCAAAACTCAGTTGGCCTTTGTTAATTTTGTCAGTCAGAGATCTTAATTTCTTTAAGGCTTTGGTTGCAATAAAAATTTAAAAGAGCATTTTGTGTGTGTGTTGCATACAGGCACAAAGGAAGCAGAAGGGCTGGGGGATGGGGCCTAGTGGGAAAGTGCTTGCTGAGCAGACGAGAGACCCCAGACTTGGTGGGCAAGTGGAAGAAAAGGATAGACACCTCTACCATGAAGGCTAGGAACCGAGACCTCAGACTCCCACAGAAAAACCCTGGTGAGGCCTAAGCACCATTCTTCAGCCAGATGTCAGGGTTTGTTTAAGCTACTTGAGCAGCAGCTTGGCTTGGAAGTCCCTGCTACTGGACTTGGATTCTCAGATTCTGAAGGGAACTCTGCAGAGCGGTGGATGAATAGCTCTCTCAGCAGACAACTGGAAAGGTTCCATCTGGGTAAAGCAACCCCCTATTTCCAAGGAGCTATGTAAACCAGTCCCCACTTTTCGCTCTCACAGGCCTTGGTTTTGCTAATGTGCAAGAAGATGCCTTTGAGGCGATGACGGAAGAGCCAAGGCCCACAGATGTGTATACAAGAGCATCACAATGTGCCCTTGCCGTTCCCTTCCATTGCAGGGCTCTGGCAAGCGGAGGCAGCACGTGTTTGTGCGGGATGCTTTCTCCCACACAGAGAGGCCATCGGAAAAGTTGCTCAAACTTTACTGTCATAAAGGATGCTAAAGACCAGCAAGACTGTTGATGGGCATGAGAAACAAACGACCAGAACCTCCAAGGAAACGTAGCATACAATGTATAATTAGCCCCTGGTATACGGAGCCCCAGAATAAACAGTAACTATGATAATTTCCCTGCTAATTTACTTTAAGCTGTTTCTTCACTCCTCTGAAGGCTCTGCATCGGAAGGGCACAAGTATATTCCATGTAGAATTATTGTAATTCTTCAGATATTGAATGGAGTGTAATTACCGAAAACTCCATGAAATGCTGCCAGTATGCCCCTCTGAAGAATAATAAAACAATTAGCAGAGGTCAGAAACCTCTTCCTATACCATTTTGTAGGGAGTAATTGTTCTGCTTTTTAGTTTTGAAAGATAAAACACCTCATTCTGACTTTAGTTTTAGTCTACTCTTTATAGCTATCCTCTGAGGCTTCATAATTTTTTAGCTCATTATGTAGTTTAAAATGTGAGAACAATTGTTCAAATCTGTAATTTCTAGCCCCGAAGTTCATTTTACCCTTCCAAATCTTTGATTAATTTTCACAATGGTTTTAATTTTGACGTATCCTTTTAATTGTATTGCCAAGATAACTTCAGCTTAACTTCAAAATCCAAATTGGGCTTTATAAGGAGGTCCATTCTTTCTCCACGTGAGGTCCACACAATAATGTTTAATGGTGTGAACTCCGTGATGTTAAGTGAGGCCACCAGCATTGCTGGCCAATCCGTGCTTATAGAATTTTCCAGGGGGCTGAAAAGGGGGGGGGGTTAACATATTTTAGCTCCAACCTCTTTTGCTTTGCACCCATTGATACGTGCAATATTTAATATGCTACTGAGACTCCAGGAATCACCCCCCCCCCCAGCATTCCAGGTGCATAACGCCTTCTATAGTCTGCTTATACGCCATGGCTTCCGGGTGTTCAAGTACACCCAGCAGTGCGAACGCACCACCTCCAAAGTCAACCTTCTCATCTATAACCATTTCTGAACTAGAAGTTCATTGCTGGTTGGAGTCAAAAGTATTTCTCCTTCTTCTTTCCAGTCAATGAGCTCTGGAACCTTAGCAGAAAGGTTAGTTCCTCAAACACATAGAATCCTTTCCTTGGTCTCCCTTATTCAACCTAAACACCCTGATTTTCCAGAGTTTTTTATTCAGCAGTTTTATTCATTTTGTGTGTGTGTGTGTGTGTGTGTGTGTAAGCGGGGGGAGGTTTGCTTGTTTTTTTCTGAGACAGGGTGTTTCTCTGTGTAACAAACCTGGTTATTCTGGAACTCACTCTGCAGACAAGCTTTCCTCCTTTTCTTGAGCTGGCTCAGTTATACATCTAAGTCACAATTTGGATAAAATTACGTAGCTGACATCTGTTGGATGTTGGAGAACTAAACCTCACCGCCTGGTTCACTGGGCTGCTGCCCGGGTTCAGCTCTCTGCTCTGGCCATGTGCAGCCGATTTTGAGGACCAAGAGGGTGGATTTTACACTCATCTCCACTAAAACTTATCTAGTTAGTCTTTCTGTCTTTTGTGTCTCAAAGGACCTCGCTCCATGTGTCATCTTTGGTGGCAGACAAGATTATCCATGGTTGCGCTCAACTGAGGCTGGCTGAAACTGAAGTTCAAGAGACCTGGGTTTCGTTATCCAATTCCCATCACAGGCAGAAAGCAAAAAAATTACACCCTAGATTTGGAGGTTTTTGCCAGAGCAGGTTGGCCAGGCTGGAGCCGGCCAGGCAACTCTCCACAAGGCCAGGCCTAGGGTGGGGTGGGGGTAGTACAGGGAGGGGAGATGTGGGGGGCAAGGGGGGGGATGCTTGATTACTCCAGAGCAGAACATCAAACCTTTCTCCATCCCAACAAAGCTGAGGATTACGACTCCTATTAACAATTGCCTCATCACCAAAATGATTTGTAATTTGGGGTGGTTGTGAGAACACCTCCATTGGAAGATGTTCCACGTTGGTGGGGTGGACAGGCTGGAAGCCCTCATCAGAACCCCTGAAATAACTCTCTGGTTCCAAGTGCAGGCCTTTGGGGCTTGTTTACACCATGCAGGGCTGAGAGATGGACCCAGTTGAGGCTGAGGAATTGTCCCCAGGATGAGCATGTGCTGAGAGCTCTCAAAGGCAAACGGTGGTGCTGTGTGAAAGACTGTAGCCGCGTCCAGGTATTTATTTCTCTTTACAGCTGAAGACAGATGCAGAAACAGATGTGCTGCCCGGGGCCTAAGAGAGCAATATGGAGACGAGCGGTGCCTGTGCTTCACATCTGGGGTGATAAGCCAGACACGAATGTCCCTCAAGCTCTGAGGTAGATATTTATCCTCGGATCCAGTGGGGTGGGAGGTGTCTTGCTCAAGGCCTCCGTCTCACCCATTTACTGACCTGTCAGCTAGCCTTTCAGGAGAAGAGTCGCCCAACCAGGTCTTATCACTCATCTCTCCATACCCGTGTGGACCTGGGCTTATCTGCCAGGCCTCTATGCTTCCCAGTCTTTCCAGCTTCTTCCTGCTGACCCTTGGCTCTGCCCGAGCTAGCTCACCACTCCCGGTGTTGCTGAGAAGGTTTAGGCTTAGGTGTCCAGTGTTCAAGCTCAGACTTGCAGGCCTCCTGGCAAGACCACCTGCTACAGGCTCAGACACCACCGCTACAGCCTCCCTGGCCTTAGGCCATTGGCTTCTCAGCTAGGAGCATCCTGAGAGTGCCCCTTCTAGCAAGTGTCTGTGGGAGCAGTTTTTGCCTCTCCTTCTGTTGACAGTTAAGATATCAATACTTCTTATTCTCTTTATTTTGATTTTCAAAGAAGATCTTGCTCTAGTCCAGGCCGGCCTTGAACTCATGACCCTCCAATGCCGGCACCACTGCTCTCCTTGCTTGCCTGGCTCTCTTTTTTCCTCTGACATTTCTGTCCAGCCTGCTTTGAATCTCTCCGTCTCTGTGCTTATCCAGGATAGGCTGCCTACAGCTCTTCCATGCTTAGCATATATAACTAATAAAATTTATACACAATAGACTGCTCCGTATTCAGGACACAATTTTCCCCAATAAGAAGGTACAGAAATATATAGTCGCTCTTCTACAAAGATTATGCCAATAGTAGCAACAACTGGTTATGCACACAGTAAGGCCCAACTTCCCAGAACTCAACCAGCCTTTGCTGTATACATTCCTGAAGAAGCCTAAACTTTGTCCCCAGGGGTGGATCTTTGTGACAGACACACACATCTGTCATATATAATATCCACAGTCTGTTGTACATAGGAAGGCCATGGGACATCACAGCTCAGGCATATGTGGAGTGTTGTGTGCATCTCTGCACACACTGAAGGAGATCGGAAAGATCCTGAAGGACAAAGTGCCATGGGGTGGGGGAGGGGAAGAATAATGTCCATTCTGGAACAGATAGCTAAGGGAAAGAGAAAGACATCCTGAGTCAACTCTCAGGTTCGTGAAATGCAAAACATGACACCCTTGCTAACTCAGTTTCTAACAAACAGAAAATGCTTTTGGTTATCATTTTTTTTGTCATAGAATCCTTTCCAAATGTCCTTCTTTATCATTCTTCTATTTAATGATTATTTCTTGCCTACTTAGAATACACTAGACACATTTATGGAGGCTCATGAAACAGCAGAGGACAAAACAGACAAGATCCCTGGTCCACAGCCCTCACCTTCTAGTGGGGCGGACAGATGAAGAAGAGCAAGCATGACCATCTCAGACGGTAAGAACTACTCTCAAGGCTGAGCAATCACTCAGAGCGCTTGATGCGAGAGAGCAAAGGCAGATGGGGAGTCAAGGGCGCCCACTCAGAGAAGAGGCATGGGTTCAAGCCTGAACCATGGAAAGGAGCCCAATACCTGAAAGCTGGGGAGAGAAACCTCTCAGGCAAAGACGGCAGTTAGAACAAAGGACTCGAGGCTGGAAGAGAAAGAAAGAAGGACAGCTTTGCCAATGTGGGCTCTGTTCAGAGTTGAAGTCTGAGAGGATGCCTGATGGGTACTTAGCATGGCTGGATCTTCTTATGTGACTGTATGCAATGCGGTTTTCTCTGCTGCTGACATGGCTGCAGGAACTTCTCAACCCAGCTGCTTCTTTAGTGCATGTCCTTCACTACTACCATGACCCCTGCTTTAATAACTTGTTAATTTTTAGTATTCCATGTGTTTTTATCTTATCTTTACAACAGCATATATTCTAAAGGACAAGGACTACTCTGTAAGGTTTTCCCCACCTAGTGAAATCCTTTCCCTGGGCACTCTCATCTGCTCTGTTGCTTTGAAGCATTCTCTTTGGAAAATCTGCATTTGTCTTAGTCTGTGAAGTCTATATAAAGTGTGTTAGTCCCCAAAGTATTCCTATAGATTTCCTTTGAATTGAGAAGGTCTTGGGCACCAGGCAAATTTGAACGCTTAGATTTTTACCTAAGGACTCTTTTCCATTGCTGCAGGTAACAAAGCCAGCATTCCACAACTGCTGCTGGAAGTCACACTGTTGCTAATTATATAATGGAATGCCTAGAAATGCCCAGCTGAAAGGATTCAAAACATCTCTCTTCCTTAATAAGCTTCTGTTCATGTTTCCAGAAGTCTAGAAGTTTCCTCTAGGCTTCTCATTCCAGAAAAAAAAATGACTACTTCCAAATCTTATTCTTAAATAAATATACCTAAATATGGCTATGTCTGAAATAGAACCAGCCTTCCAGTATTGCAGCAACTGTACCTATCTGTGTGCTTTCTGTAGCCAGGGAGAGTGGCAGCAGGCCAGCGCTTATCCTCCAATCCACAGCCAGTCTACCTTCCGAGCCTTATAAATATTCATACAGGCCATAGAAAGCTATGAGGGGCTTTATTCAAACATACTCCTTTATGTTTCCCCCCAAAGAAAGAATGCCTGAGAATTTTTCTTTTTTTGCACTAGGACCAGAGTGTGAATTCTCTTTTGTTCATACCCACAGATCCTGAAAAGCAGTATGCAACAAATTCTCTAATCCTCATTCATACCTCAAGGGGGAAGACACTCAAAACAAACAAACAAACAAACAAACAAACCAAAAATTTAGCATTGGCATGCTGGCTTGCTGTCCCCTTGTGAGGGCAGCTCTACCGAAAGGCATTGGTGTCCCTGGCTACCCTGGTGTCTTCTGCCCCTGTCAGGGGTTCCCACTGAGGACAGAGCCCAACAGGTGCACAGACTGCCAACCCTGCTTGCACCTGGGCCTTGCTGATGGATGATTGACAAGAATCGAGAAAAGACGATGCAACCTTCTCCAAGATACTTAAGAGGAACCATTTATAATAGTGATGGATGGGGTGGTGCCTGGAGGGAGGGTGGGCTGCCTGAGGGGAGGATAGAGTGGGAAGTGGACCAACACTGATTGGTCAGTGTTGATGGACAAATACCACATTGATCAGTCAATTTTGAAGTTCATTTTCTGGTAACATCTAACTCACAGAAGGGCATTTCCAAAATCGAACTATCTGGTAACACAGTTTATCAAGTCAAATCAAATCAAATCAAACTTAGAAAATTGCCGGTATAGAGGACTAAAGGCACTTGGCCAAACCTCTCCCTCCCTCTCTTTCACAGCAACAGCCTCTTTAATTTCTAATGAGGCACACACAGAAACCCCAAATAAGAGCTATGTTTTCTAGCCTTCCTTTCAAGTGACGACATTTCTAGCCACAAGGTGATGAAAGTGACCAGTACAGCTTCTTCCCCCGCTTTAATGGGAACAAGCGTGCCCTGCCCCAGCCCTGTCCCCTTCTTCACGACTGGAATGTGGGCGTGATGGCGTCCCATCATGGACCACGTGAAATGAAAAGAGGGTTGAAGCCAGGAGCATCAACTGCTCCTCTGAGCAAAGCTGCTATGCTCACTGAAGACTTTGACATGCAAAGAAACAAACTTAGCTGTGCTTCTAAATTATAATAATGACATCCAACCCGTCATTAATCTAGGCTTGGGCATTGTAGCTGTGATGCCAGCTTAACTAATCAGTGGCTGTTGAACAAACATGGCCACCCAGAGAGCAGAACAGTTAGGGCCTCTTTGCTTACTGCCTAGCAGGGAGGAGTTCATGGCTGTGGATCTGAGGTACAGGACATGAGGAGCCCTACTCGTGGGTCATCTTGACTTTCCTTCTGCAGGCTATGGAGAGGACACAGCTCTGGGAACTCAGAGACAACTCTCGGCCTCCCTGGGAGACGGCTGGCTCAGCTTGTGCTGCCAACCTTGCTTGCTCTGGCCCGTCTTGTTCATGTTAGCAGTCCTAAAGTCAGTCGATTCTCCAGGGAATGCTGGGCTTCACATCTCTGCTTGTATTTTATAACCCAGTGGTTGGCTTAGCTTTTCCTTGATCTAAGAATGTTCTGTATAAGTGACTCAGGAGGCATTTTCCTACTTGCTAAACTGTCCACTTTGGAAAAACAAGCATTTGTCTTTCTCAGAAAGGCTGGGGAATGTTTAGCTCTCTATGCTAACAAGTGAGCAAGGAATCACTATTTGCCCATGCTGCAGTGTCTTTGAGGAGGGTGTGCTTATAGTCTGCTTCCTCAAAAGTCTAAGGCAGTGGACTTGAGTTGTGCTTCCTAATCACAAGCTTATATGAGCAGGGCTGAGCCTTAGCCCGCATACAGTGGGGTGTTTCAAATTCTTCCACAGACATACACGCTAGCTTGACTTCAAGAGACAATTGGAATTACAGGTTTCTGCTAAGCCCTCTCCAGCACTTTCTGACATACAGGAAGGCTCATGCACCACTGTCATCTACCGTCTATCAGCCTAGAGGTGGCTAAAGCAGGCACAAGCCCCATTTTTTTGTTGGGGAAACAGACTCACACAAATCATGAGGGATGCAAGGATGGAACTGAGTACTGACCCCCATATGTCTCCCAAGTTCCAAATCCCAGGCCGTGTTCACAGTGCAAAACAACCTTGGGCAAATGCTTACCCCTTGGGGAAATGAAGCTCTACCACTCTGTCCCTCCGGGCGACACGCAGCCCAGGGATTCGGAGACAGTGTGGCGTTCCATTGACACGGACTGTGCGGCTAAAGAAAGGCTCTGGCAAGGGCCGGCCTTATTGCTTCACGGAGGGTAAGGACACAAACTGCAGGGCACCTTCGCCAGACTCCCTCTTCTCTGCGTGGGGGTGGGGCGGAGGAGAAGGGGCTGGGAAATACGGACTAGGCAAGGGCCAGTTTCCCATTTGTTACTGACATTTCATTGTTGTTGTTGTTGCCGTTGCCGTCGTTATGGAGATCTCGGAGCCTCCAAGTCCCCTCACTGAACTTGAGTGAACTTTATGAGACTAAGCAATCCACACTTAGATTAATACTCTGCAATAAAGACCCGCTCAGCTGCGGGCGCTGCCTTTCCCCTACAGGCACTCCCGTCAGCCTTGGCAGAGAAACATTTCAAAGGCGTCCTGGGGCGGTCTAGCTGCACAGACCTCACCAAACAACCAGAAACCCAGAAGTCACTCTTGAACATGCGTGCATTTTAACAACAGGCATCGGAGGGACGGAAACACGCGGGCATAAAAAGCCGGCTGCCGCTGAGAGCCAAGGCACAAATACCATTCAGCTCCACAAAAGCGTACTGACAGCAGAAGGGGGAGCCAATCGGAACCAAATGTTTCAAAACTCCTTTCTGTATAACTACCTTTGTAACATGGCAGCGCACACAGACGTTATTTGCCTGATTAGTACAAATGCAAATTTTATTTTAAAAAAAAAACATTGTGGTTAAGGTTATAATATGGCACCTACCATTTTTTCAAAGTTTACTAGATTGTCAATGAAAGTCTTGTTCCCCTCATGAGTAAATGTCATATCTGTAAAGAAATAAAAGCCACATTCCAGTCACTAACCGAAATATGTCACACTAAGAAAGCACAATAGCACCATTAGCATATGCGGGCGGATTTGCATAACACTGCTGTTGAAAAAGCTGATAATAGTTTCTTTTATGTTAGGTGTTTAACTTTCCAAATCACTTTTGCCTGAGGTTAGTAAAATCTCTAACATAAACCGTTTTTTTTCACTCACAAGGCTTCAGAAATCACAGGCGTTTCCTACCACCGCCTTCCCACCTCCCAACCCTTTCAGGACGCTTAGACCCAGGAATGGGAATCAAGGCAGGCAGTGTCTTTCTGCCAGACAACCCTCCCAGAGGGTGTCTGTCCTTCATCCTCACCCCTCCAGTGCTCCCTCCAGCCTGGCCTGGGTGTGTCTTGAGATTACCTTTAATGAGCAAGGGCATGAAAGGGATGATGGGAGGATCCAGTTTCGCTGCTGTCAACCTGTAGGCCCTGTGGTTTCTGGAAGGATCCTTGGGAGAAACAAAGTGTGGCTGGTCAGTGGTGAATGACAGAAACCACACCCCCCTTTCTAACCTCCTAGGACACAGCCTCAGCATCCCACAAGCGGGGTATTTGGGATGAGATGTAACTATGGAAGAAAGGCAGATTTAAACAGGTTTGATTGGGTTTTAAAACAACTTCACGGATGGATGAGACAGTATTGCATGTTTGTTCTCACTAAGGAGCCTACAGGAGCCAAGGAGAGGCATCCTTTTGAATGTAAAATGAACCCGTAGGACAAACTTCCACAGATTCCCCACTCCCTGAAGCCCCACCTCCTCCCTGAAGGTTGGCTCCCCACCCCATCCCCTACCTTGCAAAGCCAGTTCTAACTCGCCCTCTGAACCACCCCCTGCCTCCCAGCAAGACCCATTCGTCCCGTTCCTGTCTGGTTACACCTCCCAGACAACGGGGAGACATAATTTTGGCAAGCCAAGAGATGTAGCTTCCAACCCCTGGGCAACCTGAGCTGTGTTAGGTAGGAACCCTATTACACTGCTTTTCTAAGTTACGCAAATTGACCTTATGTGGGACATAAGTCCTCTTTAAGTTAGTTCCTGAGGGGGCCGTTCATTAGTCAGGCATGCTTGTTTTAGCAGCACTAAAAGGGATCATAAACTTCTTAAAGTCATACAAGGACAGATAAAATTTCTGCCACGAGAACTCGAGCTAATGGGAAATTGGATTAACGCGGACGGCGGAGGGAATGGGAAAGCTACTGTCACTTACCATTAAACTCTCGAACTCCGCGTAGAACTTCTTAAACTTGCTTGGCAGTTTCTGTTCATCAAATGAAAATGACACACACATCTGTCAGAGACTAGATCTAGATATGGATTGTGTGCGCTACCGTTTCTAAGGGAGATGCATTTCTTCTGGCCCTCAGTCAACCGCCTCTGAGCCGGGATGAACTATCGTGCGCCCCGTCGCCTGGGAATCATCTCTGGCATATACGGAACTTGCCTTTGAAAGGTCTTACTGTTGTTGAACTCCACGAAGCTATGAATGCATTGGCCTTACTGCTTTTATAATATATTCTTGACTGGACGGTTCATAATCAGGATTGCCTGCATTCCTGAGACTATAAGTGGCCTGGACCCTCCAAAGTCTTGTTTCTGTTAAGTCTTTGATTTCCCCAATTAGACATTTAGCCTGGAGAATGTTAGGATTCAGAGCCTTAGGAAAGATGCAGCCCTTCTCCTTCGTTATGAAGACACGAAAAAAGGGCCTTCTTATGGTGTTTCTTTTTGTTTTTATAAACTGGTTTCTCCTTGGTTCCTAACAGTGCTGAGGTACAGAGACGCTCAGTTTCCTTCGAAAAGTTGAAGCCTGTGTGTTACCTACGGAAGAAGTTAGTCTTATAGCCTGCCTATCCCTAAGCCACGGCTGGCCGTCCCTGGTTCCTCCGGTTCATAGTCCCTGCTTGCTTTTAGATCACTTCCCTTCTGTGCTCCGAGCTGCCCTTCCAACCAAGCCCTCTGGCATAGTTTCTCTGCCTGGCTCTATTGGAAAAGGCGAGAGGCTACCAGGATGCTGGCTTCTCCCGTCTACACATTGGTGCTTGGCAGCACCACTCAGAGCACCTGTCAAGAGAGGCCAGGAGATCAGGACTGGATCCCTTTTCAATCCACTGCTTCCCATTTTGCTCCGAGTTGCTTTGGTAAAGCTGAACTTTCTACCGAAAAACCCAGATGAAGCAGAGCAATGTGTTTCTGCAGCGCACAACGCCTGTCTGTGCTCTATGCGCTACTATACAGTTTGCAAGCTTTGGGCAAGGGGCTGGAGGTTGAAACATACAAAGACTCACACAGACAGAAAGACAGAGACACAGACCTCTAGTCACTGGTAAGAAGCCCTCTATTCAATAGCACCAAGGAGGCTTATATACCCAACAGTCAGGTGGGCCAACAGGTGAAAACCTTATCCTCTGATCCCCAAGGCCAAGGCAACCCGTGCTCGTGAAGCAGAGCTGGTAAACAACTTTGACACAGCTTTTAGCAACTCAAATCAGAAGGAAAGTGAAGTTCTCTAGCAGGGAAGAGCAGCTGGAGGCCAGGACTCCAAACGGTCCCAAAATGTGTCCCCAGCGTGAGAGTGGGTGGGTGGGACCTGGAGACTCCCAGAAGCCCTGCTCTGCTCCCTGTGGTCCCCCTTCTTCAGCTGTTCCACCCACTAGCCTCTGCAGTCCTCAGAGAACTCTTCCCTGGGGGTGTGGCTCAGGCTGTCAGATTCCCATCTAATCACCCATAGACCTTCTGTTCTGTTTCTGGAAGCCAGTGCCTTGCGCATCCTCCACATCCTCTAGAACCCATTTTCAAGGATGGGAGGAACCTTGTATTATCTCGCAGAAGATGAACGCCAGGCTGAAAGCTGTGACGGGCATTAGGGGTCTGAGGATGTCACGTGGAGCATCACCACGCTGGATAGTAAATATGGTCCATTTTAAAATCTAAACCTTCCTTGAGCTGGCCATGGCAACACACACCTTTAACCCAAGCACTCTGGGAGCAGAATCAAGGGGATCCCTGCGCATTCCAGGCCAGCCTGGTCTCTATCGTGTGTTCAAGGCCAACTAGGGCTACATACCCAGGACTACACATTGAACAGACTTGTGTGTGCTAGAACTATTTTTTTTAATCAACGTTCATGGAAACAGTCTGCTTTGGATCACACCTCTGTCATTTAGCCCTCTTAACTCAGCCAGATTCTCAGACAAAGGCAATACCCAACATAGTAATAAACCGTTTGGGGGCTCTTAAGATTGTTCTCTAGCCACACAGTTTCCAAAGATGTGCCTCATTGGGGCCATTAGCCAATCCAGGGATGGCTAGGAAAGTCAGCAGGCATTTCTGCTGTCATGACTGCGAGGTGGGGGTGCTACTGAAGTAGAATGGGTGTGGTCAGAGAAGGAAGCTCAGTACCCTACAACATAGGGAGCCCTCCACTACAGGGTGCCAATGTCTCACTAGGCCAAGGCCCGCACTCTCGGTGGCTTCCCCTCAGATATAGGTTGCTCTCCCGCTTTGAGCCCTTCTTACCACAAGCGTTTTCACTTGCTCCTTTGCACCCTAACTGTTCTACAGTCCCCTGAGATCGTGCACCACCGTTCCTTACACTGCCTGTGACATCACTCTGGGGCTCACGGGAGCTGTGTGAGAAGCCCTTGCGAGGTTTTCATCAAACACAGAGAAATAATCCAAATCAAGATGCTCACGAGCGGAAGTTCTCCTTACAAAATCACATAATCACACTTCAACTCAAAAAACAAATGAAGGTTTATCAATCAGGAAAAGGCTGACTTTTTCTGTCCGAGACAGGCAACGACCGAAATAGAAGTTCATACCCGTGGCACTCTTATACTCGGGAAAGTAAAGGACTGGCCAATCAGCTGGCTGGATCCTCTCTAAGGGCTTCCGAGGCAGCCGGAAGGGTCCAGATTGTGCTGTCTCGCTATCTGGTTGCTGTTACGTGGAACCTACAGCTGGCCTCCATGGGCCCTCCTCGAAAACCTCTAGAACTTTCCTTTCTTCTGACCCACCCTTTTGGACTCTGTGCGTGGGATCAGAAGCCAGAGACCTACTGCGGAGGGCCGACTCTCTGAAGGGAACCCTGGGTTTCTTGAGATCCCAGGAAGCATGGGCAGCAAGACAGGCGCTGCACAACGGTTTCCCTGCTCGATTATTGGCACGCCCACGCTGCTCTTCGGCTTACTGGAAGCCGATATGGCCTCGCATGGCTCGCAGGCCTCACCAATGCCCTCATGCCTATATTCAGGGGATGAACCGCTGCAAGCTGCATGCTGCCTGGAATTTGAAGGGAAACTCAAGACAGAAGGACGTGTGAGGACTTGCCATAGAAAACAATGGAAATATTTAGGGAAGCGGGGGGGGGGGGGGGAAGAAAAGAGCTTCAAGGGGGAAATGGGTGGGAAAAGAACGCCAAGGGGAACGGGGACGCAAGCGGTGGCTATTAAACACCGTGGCAGAGAGGGTCTCTCAGACACTCTTTGCCCTCTTCCGCTGCGGTCCCTCCCTCTTACACATGCCTGTGTATGTTTATCAGGACTCTATTTTCGTGAGTATGTTCTTAGAGTTTAGTGATTCTTCAACTATGTCACAGGGAGGGGGATAAGCACTTCCCGAGTGCTGAGCTAATGACAGCTGAGCGTGTTTTTGAGCGAGTCAATGAATCACTCGCCCTGTTTGCTGCAGAAGTTTGCAACACACCTGTATAACTTTAGCTCCAAAGACAGTCCGTGCCAACTGTTGCTCCTCTCTGGAGGGAGGAGTCGCCAGGTGGTTATGAGATACTGGGTCCTTTGCTGTTCCCAACAGCTGACATTTTTTTTTTTTCGGAAGCAAAATGACTACTTGGATAAAAATGGATCTTCTGCCCCCTTTCAATCATAGGGAAGGCCCCGTGCAAAAGCAATAAGCAGACAGTTTGGAGACAATTGAACCTGTGTGCAAAGCGACTTTTGCCGCCATCAGATCTAAGCTGCTCCTTCGTGTTATGCCTAAGACCTGCATTTACGACTATTTACAGTGTAGAGCCGGAACCGCTAAGGTTTCCCGCCCCTCCCCTTCCTGCCCCCACCTGGCCAGTATCTTTTTAAACTCTCACGCTGCGGTAAGTAGAAAGAGAGGACTGGTCATCTCCCTCCGAGGGTCCCGCCTTTTCCATTGTTCCACCAGCGTGAAAGCTATTTCTATAGAAGAGCTCACCGGAGAGCCTCTGTTTTTATGCCTGTGGCAAAAGTCACAGCTGGATCCCAGCAGCGGCTTACCTCCCACGTTAGTGCCAAGCGGCTCACGGCGACGTTGCTGAGTCCCATGACGATGGCAAAAAAGGAATTTAGGTTTTTGTACTCCTTGCAGCTGGAACACAAAGAGGTGCATGTTTAAGTAGAATGCCACTTTTGAGTGAGTTTTTTTTTTTAAAAAGTTAGAGTTATATTTTCTGATAGTCATTAATATTCATCAGGACTCGTTTATATAACAGGCAATGAGAGACTCAGAACCCTGTAGGAGTTCTGCTTGGGTAGCTAGGCTCTGCTGTTTGACACCCCCCTATAGCTTTAGAAAGTGTATGGTTTGGGCCATTGAGGTTTGAGTCTTGAATATTTAAATTTACATCCCCAGAAGGTTGTTATTATAATCCGAAATCTGCTGAAAGCCGTAGTGAATCTGGGAGTGGAGAGGGGAGAGACATCCCATGGGATTGGGAAAGGGAAGGCAAATGTTGGAGAATTTGAGACCTGGAGGTGGGAGCTCGGACCTGGCAGGTAGAAAGAAGTGAAGGATGTCACAAGGCTGCGGTCACCCTGCCTCCTGCACGCTACGTTAATGACACTAAATTGTTGAAAAGTATCAGCTTCCAAGGCATGGTCCCGGTGGCTTGGGCACTAGTTCTCCAGGAATTTGAAGTTGGGAGATAATTTATAGCATCAATAACAAAAATAACCTTACTTTCTATTTAGCTGACGTTAGGGAGGCTGATAATTTTGAGTCTATGCTTATGCCATTATGAGAATTTATTTATATTTTGGAATGAAGCACATGGACCAAGCCTTGAAATTAACTTCTTATTAAATTACAAATTTAATAATAAGTATATTATAGAAATTTAATTCTTATTAAAATGGTGATATTATCCCAGGTACTTGCTCTACCTGGTGGCAAACAACAATAACCACACCCTAAGTTCTTCATATCAGGCCCCTAAAAAGGGAACACATTCATTTCATAATAAACACAAATCAATATGGCTATCTAAGTTGAACAGCATCATAAATAAATGTTTGAATAAACATTTTTGTAGAAGGCTCACTAAATGGTTGCTTTGGCTGCTCATATTCAACTCAAAAACCAGCAATGAGCCCTTCTCTGCGTCTGTGGAGATGAGAAAATGCTCGCCAGAGGAGCTGTGGTGGTCAGATGGCACATGAGAAACAAGCTAAGGCATGCCAGTGCTGGGATAGCAGCTCCCAGGCGAAGGGCTAATGCTATTCCGTGGATGATTTGTCTAAGTGGCTGTGGGAGAATGACCCAGAGCCCAGACCTGCTCTGTTACCTATTTTGCTTACCGTTCAAGGCAGGTCAGGAGAGGACTGTGTGTCTCATTTCTTCTCATGTGAGGCAAGGATAAAAAACATTTACCCCAGGCCTGTGCCTCATCTTTCCTAAGCTCCTAACAGGGCTGAGAGCTTAAAGAAAATGCTGTAGCTCTCTACAGACAGCAGGCCAAAGAGACCCTATTGCCTTTCTGTTTCCTTCTTGTAGACTCTGGGTTCCGAAAGCCTGCAATCTTTAACAGCCAGGCTGAGTAAATGGGTTCACTAAGGGACAGTCGCCTTAGAACGAGGCTGAAATGATGCTTAAATAACCGGTTGACGTACAGGGAAGGCCAAGTCCATCTAAATAATTAACAGGAGTCAGAAGGATAAATTACAAAGGCAGAAACATGAAAAAAAAACATATATATTCCTGAGTATTTTGAAAGGTTCATCTGTGTGGCCTCCATAAAAACAACAGGCAGGCCTCCTCTTCCCTCGGCGGGGCACTTGGCACCAGCAGGCTAAGGTGAAGAGAGAACACGCTCTCAGGGATGGGAAAGCACCACCCAGTCATAGTTTCCATAATCCACTCATTCCAAACACATGAAGGCATTCGCCCACTGCACAGAGGCCGTTCACGCTGCTCGGCAAAGTGGCCACACTCGGCTAACCCTTTCCTCAGACAGCCAGCTTTTCCAGAGAAAGAGCAAGCAGCGTGTGCATTCAGAGGACCTGGTATTCTATTGTGCCCTCAACATTTTTGGCAAAACAACTCCAGGCATTTGGCAAGCCGGCACCTATAAAGCACCAAGTAGCTTCTCCTTCTTTGTTTAGCTCTGGAAATCAGCCGCCCTGTGGGATAGGAACTGTTTGGCTCAAGCAAATTGCCTGGCTGGGGCCACTTGTTCTCCCAACCTTCCCGAGCTCGCGCTCTGCGTCTAGAAGGGGAAGAAGTCTCACAGCCACAGGCCACATTTAGCTTTTTTATTTTTAGTACTGTGGTGATACCAAAAACATGGAAGTAAACAGGAGGTCGTCAGGCGTATCTAAATAGCCAGAGAAGATTAAATTCATGTCAGGGAGAAACCTAGCTGGCCCCCGCAGTAAATAAACGGTTTCCCAAGAAGGGCATTAAAAGAGAATATTTATAAGATGTTTGCTTTCTCTGATGTGTATGGAGATGATGGCCTAGTACCAGGTTAGCTGGCCTTTATGCATTTTACTGATTTTTATTCTGGCCGAGTTGGATAAACTGTTGTTCCAGTGTGTTCTACTGCCCTCTACTGGTGAGAACGTGTTATGTGGGACAGGGCTTCAAGAGCCTTGCAACAGAAATTCCTGCAGAGGAACATTTGTTTACTTAGAGCCCTCTTCAAACACAAGGAGGTTTAAAAATCTGAGGTGCTCAGAGCAAAACTGAGCCCCCCTTTGACTCCAGCACCCGTATTACAAGATGTGAATTTACGTATTGACGCTAACCTTTAGAAAGCCAGAAGACGGTCTTCTCTCACAAGAATCAGCTGCCTTCAGCTCCTCCACCCTGCTCTTCATTTTAAGCTGTATTCCGTGAGAGCACAGCTCAAAGACTATTATTTTCCCTCCAAAGTTAAGGCTACTTACTGAGCTGCTATCTTGATAAACTTCTTCAAAAGCTGAACACGCTTGCTGAGCTGGGAACAAAGGCAGATCTCAGTGACAACCCAAAACTGAATTTCATTAAATCTCCTCAGGAACAAATCCAAGTTTGCTGTGGTCTTTTTAAAATTATGCCTTCCAAATGTGTGGTAGATTAGCTCCAGCTAGAACAGAAAGGAAAACAATTTCACTTATTTGTTGGCTTTTAAATCAAAACGCCAGCCTGGCTCCTCTATTTGTCAAGAAAGCGTTCTATGGAGCAGCAGATGTGAATTCAATCACTAACCCGGATGTGACTTGTCATATAGATTTGAAGGGCCTTCATGAGGCTCGTGGAATATATAAATATAAACTAGGTGTTATCGGCTTAATATACTCTGGAAGACATAGCATACCATCACAGAGATTTTTTTCTTTAATATTTGAGGATTTTTATAAGCTCGGCATTCACAAAAGCCCTCATGTGGCTTCCAGATGGCAGAGCCCAGAAATGCAAGTTGAGTGGAGCAAGCAGACCCCATCTAGAGTCTCCCGGAACCCGGAACCCCTGGATGCTCCCGGCATGACCTCACCTCGTGCACGCAGTTGAAGAGTTCCCAATCATATGTGGTCATCTGGTACGCCAAATCCTTCGAGCTCATCAGCTCAAAAGTTCCCACTGTCCCAGTGGTGGGGCCTTCTTGTTCTGGCAAGGGAGTCTGGGAATAATTGTGGGAAACTGGATCAGAATCACAAAAGGGTTAAGTGCCGAGTGTCAAACACCTTCAGGAGCTTTTGAGGGGAAAGGATTTGGGGAACACAGTCAGGCATATTTTGAAATGTTGGTTTTGAGGTTAAAAAATGCCTTTGCCGTTTGCTGTGCTTGCTTCAAGGCCATCTTTGTCATCACCACCACCATTATCATCAACTGCAAACCATGGCAAATGAGATTTGGCAAAGGATGACCCAGGAAGGTTCTCTGTTGTAGGATGTTTAGATTGCAGTCTGACAAAGTTTGTTTTGAGTCAGAGTGGAGCTAGCTATGAGCTGACCAATAACCATAGAGGTTTTGGAGGACTGCGGGCAGATAAAGAGACAGGAAGTAGTAGGGTGGGTCTTAGAGAGGGTTTCAACCTTTTGGATGGAGGAACGAAAGGGATGAGAGGTCACTGGTTAGCCGGGCTATGGTAGCGCACGCCTTTAGTCCCAGCACTCGGGAGGCAGAGGCAGACAGATGTCTATGAGTTTGAGGCCAGCTTGGTCTACAAGAGCTAGTTTCCAGGATAGGCTTCAAAGCTACAGAAAAACCCTGTCTCGACGACTCCCCCCCGCCCCCCCAAATAGAGGTCACTGGTCACTTTCAGGTTCTTACCCTGGTATCTGACTCCTGAGTTTTTGTTGCTAACGAATAACTAGATAAACACTTCAGGTCTCCTTTGCCTGGGGCTTGGAGGTTCCTGGAAACTTCCTTTTCTGTGGTAAAGATGGAAGATGATCTTGGAGACCTTCCGCTTATGTTCTCATGGAAACTATTATAAAGCCAAGTACTAGCATGGGAGCTTGAATGTCTACCTGCAGTACCACTTAACTGCTGGTGGTGATGGCAGTCAAGTTGCCACAGCCATGTCTGCGCACACCACCTGGAAAGGTGAAGTGGTGGCAAGTGTGTGAACTGAGACTATGCAGGATTTCCAGTTCCCTGAGCTGAGAGTGTCTGAACATTAGTCACGTGTTTGGGCCAAGCCCAAACTCTGTGGCTTTGGCCAAGACTCTTGGTCAGAAGTTCTCATTTGGTCCACTTATCTCCCTCTGTATTTGGAGAAATGTACTATAAAGTGTCTTTACCTTGTAAAATGTGTGACTGGAGCTTATAAAACCTTAATGCTTATCTGTAAGTCAGAGAGCATATAGTGATGAAAAGAATGTCTGCCAATATGATGCTAACTGTATTTGGATATTAAATATTCACGTCCCGGTGCTAGGGATACAACTCTGGCTGTGTACTTTCTTTGCATGTTCAAGGCTGTGTGCTCCAGCCCCAGGAAAGGGGCTCATGTTAGAAGCACTAATATTATACAGGTTTCATCCGCATCTCCGTTACCACTGTGCTCTACAAATGCCCCTGCTTTCTAGACACCACAGAAATGACATGGTCAAGGTGTAGGTGATACCTGCATTGCAAAGTTCAGTCTATGTGATGAGCAGTCAAGCTTACTATATAGTAGTCACCCTCCACCAATGGGTGTAATGCTACTTGTGGATACAGTCACTTGCTGGACTGCTGTTGCACATCTGGAGACAGAGTGTCGACATACTAGACTACTAGGTACCCAGACAGGCAGGCGGAGGCACCTGAATGGAAAGATGCTGCATACCTGGGGTCACTGTGTGATGGAGGATTACAAGAGCCAGGGGGCAGGTGAATGAGAGAAGCCTTGCTCAGGACGGTCCATATTAGGCTGATAGCAAGGGCGGCTTGGAAGTGGGGAAGCTGCCAGGAGACCTGATTTGCAGGAACAGATTGCACAGAGGGACCAAATAACAGCTTTTAAAGAGCCTCTGAGTAGCAGCTTAGGAGACGGGGTTTTGTCACAGGCAAGATAATAGACCATGTTAGCGCCGGCCTCGGCAAACAGCAGACTGAGCACAAACCGCACGATAGCAACACATGCTTGAAATCGTCCCCTAATCTTTTGACTGTCTCCAGCTCCAGGAAATCAGGGTTATACTACCTAAGTTGGCAACTTAGGGTATTAATACCAAGGTTTGTTAAGAGGATTAAATGAGAGCGATTTAAGTGCAGCATGTAAGCCCAGTCCTTGGCACAGGGAGGGCCCCTCTCTCAAATTAGGTCTCCTTTCCAGAGCGGCTCCAGGGCTACACACGCACAAGAAAGAAAGTGTGGTTAGTGCACCATTCAGGCTAAGAGCTGGGCATGGAGTCACTCTGCAGAGTGTGGAGGACAAGGCAGAAAGCAATGATTCCAAATAGACCTGACGCCGATAGGCAAGTAGCTTATGGGACCAGGTGGGAATGGTTTCAGCCAGGGCAGGAATTTAGTAGAAGGTCTTAGGACCATGACTTAGGTTGGACTGGTTCTCTGTGATCTCCCTTGCCCTCCTATAGCGGCTGCTGTGAGCACAACCCTTCTGCTCCACCCCTCAACGCCCTCCCCCCACTCTATTCACCGACTCTGTCTCGAGGCTCGGTGACTCTATCTACCCACTAGCAGTTTCCTGGAGATTTTATGGTATCTGATAAACAGGACTAATTTACCAGACAACTCCTGTGGAGATTTCAATACTAAGAAAGACGGGGAACTCTTTTGGTCATGGGTGCTGGGCTGGTGTCTGGACATCACTCCAGGGTGTAAAAGAAAGCCCTGTAGACTCTCCATCTTCCTGTGGTGGAATCTGTCATAGTGGGCTCTCTCTGATGGCACACCGGTCATCACAAGCTCCGTGAGGAACATGGACTATGAAAGGTTTGTCTTTCCCACAGCCAGGAACGTCCACAGAACACGGAACAATGTGGCAGATACTAAATAAAAGTCTAAGGAACTCAGTGAGTGGATACAAGGCGAGCCAAATTACAGTACACTGAAGCTCTGTTGTAATTGGTTTTGTACTAACATTTATACTCAAATAAAACTTCAAGAGAGTAAATCTCCTGAATCCAAGCCCTGCTCTAGTCGGATCAACGCTGGCACTCTACTGGGTGTAGACAACACAGTTTAACACCAAAATTCATTTTCTCCCGGACTGTTTGGGTTACTCGCATCCTGATTTGACTGTCATTGTCGTAAGGACAATGCTCCGGGGCACTTGTCCTGTTGGCCACAGAAGCAGGCACAGCACTGAGTGCTTAGCAGACACTAAAGTGTGTGCTGATAGATCTGAGGGTTCTGTCGACATGCAGCCCTGCAGTCGCCCTCTGGACGACTCTTTCTAGAAGGGCGATCCTCACAGGAATGCTTCAGCAAGTCTGAGAGGGAGGGCTTCAGGTAAGGTCCAACCTCTGTGAGCACAGAGACATGGCACCCCCCCAGCTGAGAGAGCTTCCTGTCCAGGGTCCTAGTTGCCAAGCAAATTCCTTCCAACCAGTCAGGCCTTAAAATGGAAGATAAGCAAGAGACCAGAACTTGGAAGGCCGAAGGACTGTGTTCAATAAACAGAAGCTTAAAACGTTAGTGTCTGCCCCCAGGGAGCTGGAGACATTCCACATGCCTATCTATCTACCCCCCTGGCTCAACACAGCGGCCAAGAACCAGCTGGCAAGAGAGGCCCCAGCACACTGTGTGGCAAACACATCACCCAGCACCCTCGACGGAACATCAGCAACACTGGCTGTTCGAGACGTGAGTCTCCAGGGGAGGGTAGCAATTTTTAAAAATTATATGTCTATGCATGATATGTGCGGGGAGAGGAAGGATAAATGGTTCATGGCCATGACCAGTGGAACACTTTGTGGGAACACTTTTCCCCTTCTGTCTTGATGTGGTTTCCTGGGTTATTCATTTCATTTCTTAATTGCTCCCTGTTGAGAGATGTTTATTCAGAGAGGAATGAAGACAGGTGACCGAGGAGCTCAGGGATACACAGACAGGAGTGTGACTCCATGCTGAGATTCCTGGGCTGGTAGCTAGGGTTAGGGCTTGGTTAGGGAATCAAAAGCACCATGTCACATTTGTTCTTCCCTAAGTGAAAGCAAGATGGTCAAAGGAGCTGTCCCACTGGGTCTGGCTGCACACACCCATAATCCCACAACACGGGAGACTAAGGAATGAGGATTAAAACCTAGCAGAGGTGTCTCCTTTTAATCCCGGCACTCGGGAGGCAGAGGCAGGTGGATCTCTAAGTTCGAGGCCAGCCTGGTCTACAGATCGAGTTCTAGGATAGCTAGAGCTGTACAGAAAAAACCCTGTCTTGAAAAACAAGCAAGCAACACCCCCTCCAAAAAATAAAAAAAAAACATAAAACAAAAAGCAAAACAAAACAAAAACAAAAACCCCAGGGTTCAGCATGGGCTACATGGCAAGCCCACATCTAGAAAAATGAGTGAGCAAAGACCTGTGGCCTTCCCTGAAGCAGAAACCAGTCTCCCGAGCAGGAAAAACAAGCTCCATGGGGCCTCAAAGGCCACCAAGGACTCTGAGTCCACCCTCCAGCCCGACTCCCTCCTGAAGTTCCAGCAAGATCTACTTGCTAAGGAAATGGAATGTTCTTCAAATTTTCATGTGGTTCACCTCTCACTTACTTACATACTGATATATATATATCAAGGGAAGCTCATGGGTCCAGACACAGGAAACTCACTTTGTGAAGCTAAAACTGGTCCTGCGGCTTCTAATATCCTTTAATAGCTGGTCAATTCCACACTTAATTTCTATAGGATAAGCAGAAATGAATGTGTCCTTTCTTCACAGAAGTTCTGGGTGGCTGGGGACAAGTGCTCTGACCTCTAGTATCCCTACGAAGGTTCTGAGAGTGTGCTGAGGGAGAAGCCCTTCTAGACCTGCTGCTGGCCCCGCCACCCGTCCTCTTTCAGAAGTCTCCGAAGACTGGTACTTCCCTTATAAGCAATCACTGCCCTCCTGATCTGAGCATCCCGATTTCAAACGCTAATACTGAATTTAAAGACGTTTCAATGAAATGAATCACCCCCAAGGTTCCGAATACTAAACTGTCTCCGTGGTGGTGCGGCTTGGCTAATTCCCACAGATCATCTGCAGCTGGGAGCATCTCTAGAGAGCACCTGAGGCTTTCCCGGCAGACCACAGTGTAGAACAAGCCACACCGCAGTCGCGATTTTTCAGCCTCAGTGTGGCTGTGAGATTAAGCTGCAGACAAGGTTTTCTGATTGCACACACCGCTCCAAGGCGGAGGCCATTCACACCTACCAGTGAGTCGAATTGCTCTCGCGGGCAGGCAAACAGGCGTCCATTAATGGTGAGCGTCGTAAATACTGAAACATCATTAGGTTTGAGCACCACCTTTTCTGTGAACATAAAAAGCATGAGATTGCCTATTAAATCCATCTGAGATTCGCTGCACTGCCCTAATCACACCAACAAATTGCCAGCTCGGTGAATTACCGGAACACGCAACGCGCCTGCATAAAACGCAGGGGTGAGGGGATCCACTGAATAAAAAAAAAAAAAAAAGACAGTGCTTCGGATAGACGCATGGTGTTCGGGATGCCGTCAGAAATGACCACACAACAGGAGTGCGGACACCCAAGGATCCATTTGCCCTGATCTACTCTGCAGCCATTATTATTTATAACACCTGCACAGTCGTTTAGATAGCAAGTTAGGTTTCTTGAGGGTAACAATGCCTGGCCTTTTGGAGAGAGAAAGAGCATTGCTAAAAACCTTGGTGGATGTTTCAGAGATCTCACATGGTTTTAGTTGCAAAAATATATGTTTTTTTTATTTGTTTCCAATTTGGAAGGGAACAGCATTAGCTACATTCAGCCCTTTTCTGTATTTTACAAATTAGTTTATTGAATATATACTTAGTACTTACTATGTACCAGACACTGGGGACACACAAAGAAATGATGGGAGGATAAACTATAAATGATAGAGAGATATAAAGCATAAATTAAAAATTCCAGTCAACACAGAGGGTTAACGAATGTGTGTGTGTGTGTGTGTGTGTGTGTGTGTGTGTGTGTGTTAGTGAGATGGGATAAGGGCCACAGAGAACAGCAGGGAAGGGGGTTAGACAGTATGTGGCAGGGGAGCAGTTAAGATTTTAGATGGGACATCAAGGAACAGGTGTCAACAGCAACAATATCATTTAGGCGAATACCCAGTTTACCAGGACACCTATGGGAAGAGTGTTTGGTCATCCTGGGCCTGGACCAACTGGGACAAAAACAGAATGCAGGGTATTGAGAATCCATCATCCACTTTAAACCCTGAATCATTGGAATCATCTACCTTCATATGAGGCAGAAATGCTCCGCTCCACTCCTAAAGGGCCCCTCAAATGGCTGTGAGGCCTCCCCTGGGGAATTCATACCCTGGCTCCTTCCCGCACTCTCTCAATGCATTGTGGGTGACCACTGTCCAACCCTGCTGGCATGGGGTGCAGGTGCTCATTTACTTCCTAACCCCTCCCGGCCTGGAAGTGACTCACGCACACAGAGTGTGTCTAATTCACCCTTTTCTGTCATTGCTACGTGCAGCTTCCCAGGGCATTCAGGATGACACAAAATGACATTTCAGGTATGATATAAGCAGGGACAAGGGAAGGTATTTTAGTCCCAGGTTGGGGAATGATGTACTCCTCATGCTATGAGGGCAGCTGGGCTGGCTGGCTCTAACAGATAAAGAAGAAATTGTAGTCGCTTGAAAAGAGTGAGCCCTCAACTGACCCAAGCTTCAGGTTTGCAGACACCAGAGCCTTAGCTGGTCAAGCTCCATGCACCTTTCTCAAGGATCTTAGGCCCAGAGAGTTCTTTTATGGTTTCCAAGGAAGGAGCCCCAGGCTGTCACATACGCCAGAGGTTACAGACACAGCTGCCTCCCCAAAATCCCTTCTCTTCTTCCTCTTTTCTGTGCGAAGCTCTGAGGCAGGGAATGTCAGACATCTGATCAGTTCACCTCTTCCTACAATGTTTCTGTCATTCTAGGAAGCTCACAATGTCTCTGCCATCCTCCCGGGTCAGCCACGAACGGCCTTGCTAACTTATGGTTAGCTAACAATGGTTCTTATTGGACAGGATGGTTTCTTTCACAAAAGCCCAAGATGCTAATCCAGGCTGTTACCTCCTCCCGAGTTCATCTTGACTATGATCAGCCCTTCCCCAGAGCCGAGTTTGTCAGCCACCGCACTGATGACTTCCTTCACCGAGGCAGCTACGGGCACCCGGATGGTGGTATAGGTATGGTCCACGCAGTACACCTTAAACAAGACTTCAGAGATGGATGACAATGTGAGAAAGTGGTCAAAGGCATTTAGAGAAAAGCATAAGCAATGCAATAGTTAGATGTCTGTGGTCAGGGCCTGAGCCCTGCTCTTACTAATGACCGGTGTGTGTGTGTGTGTGTGTGTGTGTGTGTGTGTGTTACACCTTGCTCTGGGAATCTATAAGGTTCCCACAGCCTTCCCACCAGTTCTTCAAAGAAGTGATGATCTTGACAACCACGCCCTGAGAGAACCCACATTCTTTTAAGAGATGGTGACAACTGTGGAGAGGCAGTGCCAGTCAGGTGTGGGCAAGCATTTCAGTTCTGTCTGGGTACCAGACTCCAAGAACATAATTTATCAGGAGACCGAGGGGCACATCCAAGAGCCAAGAGCTGGGCTTTTTTTTTTTTTTTTTTTTTTTTTGTGGTAGTGGTGATTTCAAGGTGATGATATCCAGGGACAGATGTTAGCCTGATTATAAAATTCCACACAAGAGATTGCTCACCCTCATCAGAGCCACGAATCGGCTGACGTTTCTGGGCCCTCTCGTCACCTGTGTTGAACTGCTGCAAAAGGACCTTGTGCTGCAAAAATAATAACCGCAAGTGACGTAAGGCAGAGCGAGTGACTAACATTCCCTAACAACTCCGAGAAGATGCGCCTGAGGAGCAATTAGGGCCACGGAATGAAGCAAGTAGATTTGTGTGTACAGAGGAGACATCACTCCAATATACTGTAATCCGGGGCTTCTGGGTGATCATAATGCTACAGATAGAGCCGGGCTCTGGAGACCCCTTACCTTCTTCTGTGGCGCTTTCACATCTTCTGAGCTACAAGAAGCAGAGAAAACACACTGTTGAGTACCATTGCTGCTGTTCTTTTAGCTTCATTTGTACATCACTTTCATCTTGTGATTAGCAATGAAGTCACACAATCCCTCTGGGCAGCAATGGGAGACATCCCATTCTCACAGGAAGAGGCCAAAAATGCATGGAGGTGGCAAAACCATTAGCTCTCGTCACAGGCAGATTCTGAGCAGACCCGAGGTTAAATGCTCTGGCTCCTGGCTTTCAAAGTCAAACTCCTAACTCACTCTCTTAATCTAACAGTTCACTGACAGCAAATATTTTCAATCAACAGCTTTAGCAGCAGAGAGTGAATTTCCCATCTAGGTAAATGTCTTCAAATACCCAAATGCCCATGGACTATTTTATTGCTAGGTGGGCTAAGGGGCCCATAGCCTGCTCGCACAGAAGGCATCCAGCCCTCTGCTCATCCAGCCTCACTACCACCTGTGCCTGGGGCCCGTGACACAAATCAGAACACTGTGGCTAATGATAGACCAGCCTCAGCCACTTTTGCAGGCGAAGACTTTTTTGGAAGATGTTCTAATCACGAGGCTGGCACTCACTTGGGGAAAGCGCACCCCAGAGCAAAGCCCCTCCTTACATTTGTTTGACGATCTTCTCCAGCTCCGGCAGCTGCTCCTTGAAGGCAGCCATCATCCGGGCGTCATCTGAGACAGACACATAGAACTCCTGTAATCGGCAAAGGCACAGGATCTTAGTGAGAACGGAACGGAGCACGGCTCTCTAGAGAGCCTGGGCCGTGAATGTGGCTAGCACCCCCAGCTTCATGGCCAGGAGAGGTTAGAAGGGGGAGGAGGACGGGAGAGAAGAAGGAGGAAGTCAATATTTACATTGGAAATTTTTAATGAGAAAAGGTCCTGGAAATAGATAATGGTGATGAAATGACTATCAATGAATTATATATTTTAAATTGGTCAAAATAATAAATTCTATGCTATTTACATTTTACCATCACAAAAATTAAAACAATAAACAGCAAGTGAACTTATGTGTCACCATGTGAAAGAGGGTGAACGGCGGTGTTTTGGAATAGACCACTTTACAATCTATACTTTAAAAGCTTTTTTCTTTTTTGTTCTTTTATCTCCAGGGAATTTTAATATTTATTCTTTTTCTTTTTTCAACACATGGTTTCTCTGTGTAGCTCTGGCTGTCCTGGAACTCACTCTGTAGACCAGGCTGGTCTCGAACTCACTGAGATCTGCCTGCCTCTGCCTCCCTGAGAACTGGGATTAAAAGCGTATGCCAACTCTGTCCAACTTAATATTTATTTTTGATATTACTGTAGTATTTTCTGTTTATCTAATATACCACGGGTGTGGTTGTTAATGGTACAAATGCAGACATGGTCCTCACACTGTGGGCTTGTGCCGCCATCCCAGCTGACTCCTCAGAGCTGTGCCGACCACCTAGTAGCAACAGCAGCACCCATTCCCTGTGTCTCTCAGGAGCAGCGGTCTCCATGGCCAGCCACCACAACCATGGTAGTTACAGAGAGGGGCCCCAAGTCAGCATATTTCTTATTTTCAAAATCCTAACCCCTTGAACAACGCCCCCTCAGAGTCCACTTTCCCTGATGCTGCATCAAAGACAGCACGAGTCAAAAGGAGGCACAGTTCCTTTGGGAAATTAATTTTAGAGTAAACCGACTGGAAATTTTGAAACAGAACCGCACTGTCTTCTCCCTGTACCGGAGTATTCCTGGAGAGTTGTGCGGGGGGAGCATGAGTACAAGTGTCCCCCTTCTCTTGGAGAGTCACGTCCCACTGTGTCAGTTACCTGTCACCAACTGCAGTCTGGGAATACTACATGGAGAATCCCAGAAATACATAATTTATCAAATTTAAATACTTTGATTACAATATAGGTAGTATTTTCCTACTGGTTACTGTCGTTTACCTCCTAGTGTGCTGAGTTAAGAAACTTTATCCTGGGTAGATATGTGTAGAAAAAAAACCCAGTAATATTCAAAACTTTGTTCTATTAGCAGCACAGGTCTCTGCCAGTGGACACTGGGGCACTACTTACGCTAGGGTTAAAACCCAAAGCCCATGCTGCAGTGAACCACAGGAAAGAAAGTCAGCTGAGCAAGAAGAAGCATTGACCAAGGAAGCAATGCCCATTCAGAACTGCCCCCTGGCTGCCCTGAGAGTTCCTCCTGAAATCAGCCTGCTTCTTAGCAGCCAGACTCACCTGCCGTTTGTCTGAGCCATCTTACTCCTAAGAAGGAAAGGAACATGACAAATCTACATGCACAAAATATTTGTATTCCAGGGAGGAGAAAATGGAACAATACGGCACAGATAAATACATTTGTGGGTAGTTTACTGGCTGGTCATCAGAACTTTCTATTACAAAGACCATACTGACATGGAAAAATCTTTACAGAGCTAAGTAGGAAAGTCAGCCTGCAAAATGCTGGACACTAATGTGTTTATATGCCTTTCAAACATACAAAGAGAACGAGAGCAGACGATAACACGTTGCAATGCCACTGCTCGCTGAAATAGAATAGCCATATAGTAGATGATGGTTGTTTTGTTTTCTGTTTGTTTGTTTTTTTTTTTTTTATCAAAGTACCTCTCTGGCAGCGAACATGCTAATAAAGCCGGGAGCTGGCAATCCCAGCATCTCTATAGAGTTTGCTGTATAACCCTGTATTATGAGACGGGAGAATATTCTTGGAATGAATGACCCCCCCCCCACATACCTCCAGGAAAGCCATGGCCACATCATCTTCTTGGAGCAGGTCCCCGTACATGGCAGCCCACTGCAGAACCAATCGGATGACCCGCCTCTTGTTGTTGAGAGCATAGTCCATTCTCTCCTGTTCTGTGCCTTGAGAAGGCTGTGCGTGGTAAGTGCCAAGGAGTCAAGGAAACCACAGACAGAGCTACTGCCCACCCAGTTCCGTGTGCTACTGGCAATGCAGAGAGTGAGAAACCCCAGCTGTAGACGGCTGCGATCTCCTATGTTGGTCCTCAAGGAGGCTTCCCATCATAGGGTCTGAAGCACACACATACACACTCTTGGGAACTCCGGCACACTTTCCCCCTGATAGCTGACGGAGGAGTTAGACTATAGACTACATAGACTAATGTGTTGACAAAGATTCCTGTCGGCTCTACTTTCAGCTCCATTCCCCCTGCCTGCCCTCTACCCCGCCCTTCACCTCTCAGGATAGTAATGGGATTTCCCATAGCTTATTTCTGGCTACTTTGCTTTATCCCGTTGGGTCTCATAATCGTACCTACATCTTTAGGATACCCTTCTTTACATGAATTTCAATTTCACTTTGCTGGGTGGATGCCCTGTCCTGCCAGGACCATGTTCATATGAGCAAGCAAGGTGGGGGTAGAACAACTCACTTGGTATCAGGGAGAGAACACCTTTATATAATCAGCCCCTGATGAGGGCGCCAGACCCTCCTGTACCACACCTTCTTCTCTCACCTAGAGCCACATCCTACATCATTGTCAGCTTGGACACAAATGGCCAGCCCTCCGGTGCAAGCCCTGTGAGGCTTGGGCTGATGCTGTTTGCCCTATGCTCTATACCAGGCCCAGTGCCATGACCTTCATCTCAAAGTTTGACTTATTCACCAATAGGACTCAACACTTTGTTGAGTGCCCACCACATGTAAAGGGCCACGATGTCATTGACTCTCGTGTGAGGATGATACAAGTATTTTAGACAGACTTTTCCTTTTTGAGTGATTTATAGTAGCACATATCGTCATCACCTAGTTCCTAAAACAACTAGAATTTATAGTTTATGCCATAAACTACACCGGAAGGACCCTGGCGGAGCTCTCTTTCCCACCTGTGTAGGAACCGTTGTTTCCTTTCTGAGAGTGAGCAGAGCAACACGAAAGGGCTATGATGACCTAGCGACAGGGCACCGCTGGTTTCGAGTCCAAGACTCCCAACTCCAGATACTGTTGTTCCCATCGAAGCACATTCCTCAGCCTCGTCGCAAGCCACGAGACCGCCCCCATCCTAGCTGATGGCCAAGGCTTAAAAGGCAGCTTAGAAAACTGCCTTGTGGCAGGACTGCGGCCCGGAGCTGAACCAGAAAGGGCCTTTCGGAGAGAACCATAAATAATCATGATCAAGGGGAATGACAGGACCTTAAAGCAAAGGTTTACTGCATGTAAATGGGTTGCAAAATGGCTTTCATAAATTGAGCACGAGATTCATAAAAAAGAAAATTGCTCAAGCTGTATTGCTACAATTCTCTCTGAGCTTACAATAAAAAGAGGGAAGACAGATCACTTTATGTGAAAATTATTTCTTTTCTGATTAACCCTTTGGTCTCTTGAATATATGTATACACACACATATACATAAAAATGCATAACTTGGATTTTCTTTCTTAAGAATTACAGCGCTGGTTATAAAGTCGTGTGGCCATCGTATACAGCAGGCGTCAGCACTGTTGGGAGTGACTGACGAAACTCAGATACTGGTTGGCTCAGCAGAGGCTGAGAATCTGGACTTGTGCCCTTCTGTTCCCACTGTCAATTGCTTTGATTTGGAGTGAGTCACTGGGAACTAGACTTCCGTTTGTTCACCTGCGGGACGAGGTGAGATGAGACAACTTCCAGCTTCTCTTCAGATATATTTAATGACACCTGCGTGAGGCTGATCCAAAGAGAATGAGAGACCACAAACCAATAAAGCATAACACGGTCTCTTTTGCTTAATTTTAATAGTAACCCGTGTGTCGTGTGGTGCTAGTTTTGATATGGTATGCTCCCACTAAGATTCAAGTCTAGGTTTCAATTCTCTAACGCAACAACACCACAAGGTGATGTCTTTTAGGGACGTTAATGTCTTTGTGGAAAGACTGTATGACTTCTCAGGAATGGATTGGTTCTTTCTAGAGTGAACCATTGTGAGGCATGTGAACTCCTTTCTTGGCTCCCTCTTTACAATTCTGCCATTTGCCCTTCTGCTTAGAGCGGGATGATGCCTTTGGCAGACACTGAGCAGATGTGGCCCCCTGGAACTTCCAGCCTCCAGAACTGGGAGCTAATACAGCTCTTTTCCTTGTAGCTGCCCCAGTGTCTCGTGTTCTAGGGCAACAGCAAAATGAATCTCAACTCAGGAGGTAGGAAAAAACTCGGCTTAGGCCAGGCTTTGCAGAGTTCCATTTTAAAATTTCATCTTTGGAGTCAGTAAGATAAAGTAAGAATGGCTAAGTGTGGGGTCTGGTAAGTATGAGGTAGTAAACTTATGAAATCCAATAGAGTGTGTTTTAAAGCCCCTGCTATGCTGGGCTTACTCCGAGCTCTCTCTACGCCAGCTATCGTGACTTCAGGCTGTTCCCACTTCACTCTTCCCCTCAACCCAGGCCTCTCTCTCTCCACTTCGCTAGGACTAAGTGATATCGCCTATGGAAAACATCTTTCTTAAAGCCCTACACTGTTGAAGTGTGCATATATTCTTGAACGCGTCGTTTCAACTTTAAGAGAATGTCACACTATGTCCTGTCTGATCAGACTCTTTAAAAAGATTTCATTATACATGCGGTATGATTTTGAACCACTTGAAGACGGTGACCCCATACAAAGGAAAATGGAAGCGACTACGGAGCTGCTGTACGGGATGGGAGAGCTGCCTATCTCCTACCCTATCGCTATTGCTAGGTTACAAGTCACACCTGGCTTTACATGGGTTCTGGGGACCTGAACTCCATCCTCCTGTGTTCACAGTAGTCATTTTGGTAATTGAGCCATCTCCCCAGGGCCTGGAATCTGTTCCCTAAGGGACACAGAGAAGACTTCATAGGTAATAAGCTAGTGGTTTCTGTTCATTCCCACAACAATCTACCCCAAATTTGAGAAGGGATGATGGTCTGGAAGAAAATATATTGTTTAAATGGCCAAACTTGTCACTTATACGCAGCTGGCTTCAGATGGGGCAGGTATTATAGTGTCCATAGCCTTTTGATAGCAATTCCCTCAACTGTCAAGAGACAGAGCAAGATTAAGTGATTTCCCAGATTTTAACAATGAAACTCTTAGGACTGGGGCTCAAATTATCACATCCCTCCAATAGTCTTCCCCCATGTAATATTTCATGTGATACTCACTTCCTTAGCAAACATGTCCTATGTAGTAGATTTAAGGCTGTTGGGAATCAGGAAAATTCACTGGAGATGGAGAGAAATGTACCCGAATTCTCAAAGCATGCCCAGACCATACAAAAAATAAAAGTACAAGTGCTGCTGCTTGCTTGGGTAAACTGAGTCAGGGAGGCAGGAGCTGCTAATGTCTGAACTAACATCTGCACTGTGTTCATTGCTGTCAGCGTCGCCATGACTAAGCCAACCCTGTCACATCTACCAGCTATTCCAGTTCCGGCCCCAGCCTTCTCTCTAAAGGGGAGTGTGCTGCAGGCAGGAGCACCGAGTCGGAACCCTTAAGAGCCAGGTCCAGGTTTTAAAGTCACAGTGGATCTCCACATTTACTATTTGGGGACTAGGCCCAAAAGAGACTCAAAATGCTGGTTGGGTAACTATCTTAAGTCAATAAACCATTTGGAAATACCAACACAGAATGTACTTTCCCCCAAAAAATTACTTCAAAAATATCACAGCTTCTCCAGACTTTTATCCAAATGACCTGAAATCTTTCTCCGCAAAGATGTCAAACACAGCTCACAGAGCTGTTTCTAAATCAGTTCCCAGTGATTTCAATGCTACCAGGTACAGGAAGTCCACGCAGATGTCAAAACATCTGGCCCATCTCTTAAACGGGAACTTTCAGTATCAGTTGCCGAATCTACAAGATGACAAGTAAGCCCTCAGGCTGTCTCCATGGGAGAGGACCAGCTGGTTTGGCACAGGGTCCTAGGGCTGCAGAAAGACCGGGTGTGTGCTCAGGGTTGAGAACGGAAGAGGTGCAGGCCGGAAGGCAGGCCGCACTCTTTTTACTCTTCCCGACAGCAGGCTTGATGTTCCATTGAGTCATTTTCCTCACGCCGGCTCTGCCGTTCAAACACTGTAATTATTTCATATATTTTTACCTAGTTATTATCTTACTCACCACAGGCACCTGTAATTTTTCTGTATTTTTTTTAACTGCTCATTTACTTATTCTTAATTCAGCTAATAATGGTGCCATGTATTAAAATTATCACAGGGAAAGTAAGTGAAAACCTCCTAGGATGTGGAGACAGCAGATTCATTACAGCCTACAACGGGGAATAAAATATTATGTATACTTTTTGCAGTAAGTACATGCTAATTATGCAGCTATTTATAAAACACTTATCAACATTCAGACTGATACTCCTCAATGTTGTTGTTTTCGAAAACCCTGCTTTGCATACAAGATCTCTGCTTGCAACCTGAAAACAAACTTTGGGGGTCACCTGCCCCCCGAGGAGGCAAAGCTTTAGCCGGCCTTGCCCGGTGCCAAACTCCTCTCACGATGGCACGCTCGTCATGGCGGTATTTAATGGGATGCCAAGGTTTATAATGTGCGTTCACACACAGAGCCCCATTTGATCTTCATGGCACGCCGGAGAGTGGGGAGGGCAGGGATAATTCCTCCTATTATACCGAGGGTCACCTCGGGGTTACACATAATTGCCCATGTGGTTGGGAAGCTGCGGACCTTCCACATGACCTTCTGGCTTCAGAACACTTGCTCTTCCCTCTCTGACCTGGGGCCTCTTTGCTGCCTGTATGCCCTGGGGAGCAGTTCAACACTCTGGCCACTGTCCTTTTCTCAGATGGATGCTCAGGCTCTAGAATGGGATGGCCAGGTTCACACGTGAGCTGTCTGCACAGATGCTCTTCGGTTAGCTTCAAAGCCAAGGGTGGAATGGGCTAACGTAAGACGTCAGGCCTACTTCTGCAGCAGATGGAGTGTTTAGCAGACCTTAGCCATGGTACTTCTCGCTGCCCTACCTTTGGACCGACTCTAATCAGTGACCCTGTTCAGACCAACACACATTGCTCCTGTGTTTATGTGCAACTGCTAACTCCAGGCTTCCAGAAGCATCTACGGTGCTGTCACTATCTTTACACATCTCTCATTTTCTTGCTTAGACTGGTTCTCCTTCGTTGATTTTCAGAATTTCTGCCTTTAGAAGCCCCTGCCTCTTAGGATTCGCCTTTCAAGTTTCAAAGGCAGGGTCTGCACTGACTAGGGTTCACACTTTCTGTTAACACTGGGTGAAATTGGGAGCACCTTTGTATACTGCCTAATCTCAGCTCTCCTACCGGAAGAAGCAGGTTGAAGAGGCCACACCCCACAATGCTGATATGAGCTGAGAAAATGTCTTTGAGGAACTTTGCTGCTTATCTTCCAAGACGGTTGTTTCCTTCAAATCAAGGCATCACGTTCATAGCAGCAAATCAACATTTCCTTTCCAGGAAGAAATCCTCAAGCTGCATGACTGCCAAGGGGAAGTGTTCTGAGGGTGATAGACAGACAGACTTTCCCAGAATTAAATAGGGGTTATAATGTATTCAGCTTCCAGGAAATTGAAGTTGGCAATTTTTCCTTTTAGAAATCTAAAGAGGGTCTGGGGAGAGGGCTGAGAACTTAAGAACACATCTGCTGTTCCAGAGAACTCAAGTTCAGTTCCCAGCACCCACACTGGGCAGTTCACAACAGCCTGGAACCCCAGCTCCAGGGGTATCCAATGCCTTTGACCTCCATGGGTACCCACACTCGCTTGCACATACCCATATGCAGACATACAAATGCACATAATTAAAAATAATAAGTCTTAAAAATAAATCTAAAGAATGTCCCCGAAAGCTCACTTCATCTAAAGACTATGAACTTAACTGCTTTATTAATCTTCTGTCTGCGACAGAAACAAGCTTTGATACGCAGTCCCGTTGAGAGGCCCAGCCAATTCATAAAGACAACATTTCCTGATCAGGTACACAGAGCCATGACTGATGGGGACACTGTCTTCTCAGAACGAGACCCTGTTATGTTTGTTTCTATATAGGAACAAGATACATAAAAAGACAGTTTTAGCTAGAACTTAGTAGCACATCTATATTCCATTTTGCCTTTTTAATTCGGGAAACTAAATAAATTACTTTCATATCAAAAGCATAAAATTTGTCCTGATACTCAGCCAAAGAAAATTAGTATGCTAATAGAAAATATTGAACTAAAATTACTGCTGTATTTAAAATTCTATACATTTAAATATAGCCCATTTATCACTTAGGATCCTTTTAGCTTCAGTCAGAATTCATTCTAAATAACAAAGACTGGTATTCACTGACATAAAAAAAAAAACAAAAACTATTGGCAGGGTAAGTTCCAGACTGGTCCAAATGCCGACGATGCCATCACAGCCCCCACCTTTGTGACTGCAGACTCTTCTCAGGTTTATCCTTGAGTTCTTCACTTTCCTTACCATCCCCAGATGGTTAGTCCTAGAAACTGGGCTTAGAGGCTTCCTGTTCTGTCTTACATATTTCCATTGTTTTTGGCCAGAAACCCAAGAAGCCTTTCTCTGAATGTTCACTGGCCCAGTCTACATGGGGGCCTCGAGATTGTCTGCAAGGGCAGCTAACACTAAGCCTGCCAGCCTGGTCTCCAGTGGTGGCTTACGTACAGGTGAGTCAACCAGAACACTGACTGCCAACAGCTACGTCCCTGTGACATGCCCTTCCTGGCAGTCGTGTTTTCCTTGGTCCTCCCGGCCTCAATCACTCTTCTGTGTCAAAGGAGATAAGTAATACATCCTTTCTTTTGGCCTCGTGTTTGAGAAATGGATATTAGAAAAGCAAACAATATGAGAACACTCAATATCGGGCGGTAGTCATCAAATTTCAAATAGAGTTAACTCCTAGCGGTCATCCACTGGGCTGAGGGCTATGGTAGAGTTTAATCTCAAAATCTCAAAGCAGAAAATGAAGACACCAGGAGAGCAAATTGGTTAAAAAAAAAAAAAGAACCCCCAAACACTGTAAACAAAACATTCCATCTCTCCCCTTTCCTTCCCCCATTTTCCCCAAATCTTGGCATGTTTTTTTCATAAAACTCTTAACAGTAGAAAGATGTCAGGTGGAGTTTTCTCTTGCTCTTTCCATGGCAACCGGAAAGCTTCGTGGGAACAGTGTTGTGAAAATGGCAACAACCGTTTATTACCAGAAAGATATTCCATGGCCTGGAAAGATATTCATAAAACCTTGTAGTGAAAAAGTATATGAAATGATAACACGGTCCCATTCTTGTATTTACAACTATATATCAGGCTGGGGAGATGGTCAAGCTGACGAAAGCCTTGTTGTATAAGCGTGAGGATGTCAAGTTGACACCTAGCACCTGCCTAAAGAAGCCAAGTATAGTGATGTGTACTTGTAAGCTCAGAGCTGGAAGGTATGGGCAGGTGGATCCCTAGGGCTCACGGACCAGCCTAGCCTAATGACCTAGCCCGGTGCCCTAGTGAGAGACCCTGACTCAAAAACCAGCATGGATGGGTCCTGAGGAACAGCACCCAAGGCTAACTTCTGGCCTTCACATACATACATGTACATGTATGCCCTTGTATGCGTGAACACACACGCACACACACACACACACACACACAGGAGTGGGAGACAGAATGAGAATTTCCTTAAAAGTATTTATCTACATGTATTAAAAGGATGACTAGAATACACACCAAAATGTTAGTCATAGTTCCATCTGGGAAATGATAAGGTTTTATATACGGGCAGCTTTAATTTTCTTTTTAAACTAAAGGAAAATGGAATTGAATTTTAAATGCAGATTTTTCAAAAGATTTTAAAAGCTGGCGATGAAAAGTATAGAAGTGAACAAATATGATTTTAAGACTCATTATAAAGCACTTGTATTCATCAGGTCAAATCATGTCCAAAGTGTATCTAATGAATAGAGTCTCTCTCATTAGCACATAAAAGGGCTCATATATTAATGTTAAGCTGAGTTCTACCACCTTTTTTTCCATGTTAAAAGCAAAGCTGGAAGAGACACACAATGTGGATTAAGGACAGAAATACGTGTCAGTGGCTCGGGCTTGAATCTTTTCTGTGCTGGTAATTACCTTTCTCAGAGCAAATCATAATTTTTCATTATCCTCGTTTATTGATTTGGAAAAAGAACAGGGAAAAAATACTGAGTACTTCTTTGCAGAGCTGCTGTGAAAAGTCAGGGATGTCAAGCGCTCTGAAAACACTCTGTACTTTACCAAACCCACCAAGTTACAAAATGTGCTTAAGTAATTTCCCATCTCTGTGCCTGTGCTAGGAACGAGGGAGTCAACTGACTTACCTGAGTGCCTATTCAACATCCCTGCTGCTGCTGGGGTGCAGCAAGCATGCACACACACCACATACATACATAATGCATACATGCATATACACATACGTGTTGCTGTTGCTTTGCCTGATCATCAGCCATTTCTCCATTCATTCTCTCTTGTCAGGCTTCCTCTATAAGCCTATACAGAAAGTCTTTCACCTCCCCTTGCCCAGATGCCTACGGATCGCAATGCCAAGTAGATCCTCATTCCCAAGGATGTGGGAAAGAGGCAAAGGCACAGAAGGTTTGGTGTGGATCTGTCCCACCAGTAAGGCCTTATGTTCCTGCTTGCTCAAGTCCCTTCCTAAGGATCATTGGAATATCTCTGTTGCCAAGTTACCCCATTACCTTCGGATGGGTTCCTTTCTTCCTTAAGTTGGTCACAGTTGGTTTGTGTTGCTTGTAACCAGAAAAGTAGCTCACCTACGGGCCCTGTCCACGTCATCTCCTTGAGAGGAAAGGAGGACTGAAAACTGTAATATACATACCCTTAATCATATATGCCCTGGAGAACAGAGCCCCTCCCCTTTTCTTATTCATGCCTTCCTGGGACATCATCTCCAGCCATCACAGAACAGTCCTCATTAGAATCTCCTGCCCTCAAACGTAAGGCCGAAGCTTTTGCAGCCTAATGTGGTAGCCACTAACCTCATGCCGCAATGTAAACTTAAGACAAGGACAGTTAATCAAATCAAATTCAGTTTCGCAATCCCAGTTTAACTTAGTAGCCACTGAACTAACATTAGATTGAACCATGGTGACTAGACTATATCATGGCCCAGAGCCTCACTTTCAATCCTCTCCACTTGCAAGGAAAACTCTTTATTAGTTTGTTGGAATATCCCTGGGTTCTCTAGGGAAATATCCAAATGGGATCCCTTAATGGTCTTCACATTCTAGAAACTATTAGAACCAAAAAGGCCTCTTCTTCCTCTTCCTCGCCCTTTTAAAGAAGAATCTTTTAAAGAACCCCAAGAATGTTTAATACAGGTAGAAGTTCTATAAGACATTTTCTTTGATTTAAACAAGGCCCTTTTGTTTTACCCAGCTGAAGCAAAGATAAACCTGTATAAAATGCAATGTATAGTCAAGAAATGTCCTTTTTTTTTTTGAGACAGGGTTTGTGTAACAGCTCTAGTTACTAGCTATCCTGGAACTCACTCTGTAGACCAAATTGTCCTTGAACTCACAGAGACCCACCTGCCTCTGCCTGCCGAGTGCTGGAATTAAAGGCGTGCATCATCACTCTCTGGCAAGAAATGTTCTTAAACTGCAATTAAAGGTTATAGAATCACTAAAAATTTAAGTAAGCTTTTAAAGAAATCAATTATAAAGAAACCAAATGATAAATTCCAGAGGAGAGTTGGGGATACTACTCCATGTTTTGAGGGGGGCTCTAAGGTCCACATTTGCAAAGGAATGTAAAGGCTAACTCAACAGAATCTTGTACAGATAAGGTGATGGTATATAGTCCAAAGCTCTTAGAAGAGTGTCTGAAACTCGGAGCTGATCCAAACTAGAATGGTGAAGAGAATTTAAGTCTTCATAGAGCCCGGTGGGAAGGAGGAAGTCAGGAGGTGCCAGGTAGTGTTAGTTACAGCCCTTTCCATAGCCTAACTTTCCCTAGTCTGCTGAGAAAGGTCCCCTATGACTGTGTTGTTTACTTTCTTTCTTCTTCTCCTTGCCAGCACCATCACCCCCACCCCTCTCTGCCTGGGCATGGCATGAGCCTTCCCTCTGGAACTGCTCTTTTCAAAACAAGCCTGCATCATGAACGCTCTGAGTCCCTCTTAAAGGGAGAAGCTAAGAAATGAAGAGACAGGCACAAGCTTCGTGTGGAAGCTTTAAGTTAGAAAGCCAGGGCTTGGCCCACCTGAACTCTCACATTCTTTTGGTTTCTCTTGCTTTAGGCTTACTGGCATGCTAACCACTGAGAAAAAAATAAGGCGTGCTCAGTAGCGGTTTTTATTTTCCTTCCAGCAAATCTCAAAGGTCTCATAATGATCATCACGTATAGAGAGGAGAGAGCATGAAGAGACCCTGAATATGTTAATTTTACTTTACAAAACTGAAGATGAGCCCGAAAGAATACATAATATAGGTAAGACTCATTAAGCTGTCATTACTTGGAAATATAGTTTCCAGGCAAATAAACACCCAAATCTCACTCTCGCAGCTCCCTCCGAGTAATGCATTCAACTCAAATCTCCCATCCCCACATTCTGTTGACTTCAGAGAATTACGGGTGAGCAAGGAAATGAGAATGAGGTAGGACAATTAGAATTCTGAGAAAGGAAAACATGGCATCATTGATTGGCTTGCTCAAAAAAGAAATAAAGTGACAATCTCTTTGAGTATATTTAATTGCTCAAGAAGGGCAAAGTGTTTGGGGGTCAAAGCTTTTTTGTGACTTTAGAAATAACGCAGAATTGGAAAATAAACTTTCACGTCTCTTCCAAAATAGAGGGAAACTCCACCCACAAAATTCACTTCTTTTCTTCGGTTTAGCGTTTTGGATGCCTACGATGCCAAGCTCACCAACTGGTTGGCTCACACCATTTTTGAAAAGTTGCCATAAGCTAAATGGAGTCTTTGATCTATCTAGCGGATTGCCCTTAGTCCTATGTCTTTGTTTTAAGACAATGTTATGTAATGGGGGTGGGGAATCAATCTCAGAAGAAATGTCAGCCTTGCCTTCCTGAGTGCACGGTTTATGTTGGGTTCATCTTTTCTGACATCCGGTTGAAGACTGAATGACATTTAAGGTTTTAAGCAGTAGTGAGATCTTTAAGGGACAATTAGTCATGGAGGTGCTGTCCTCTGGATGGATTAATGTCTCTCTCTGAGGGCAGGGCTAACACCTCAGGGAGCGGAGTGATGTCTCACTCTCTGGGACTGAGGAGTCACTGAGAGGACTAGCTGTTCTGAGTGAGGAAGCCACACTTTGTGTTTTGTCTCTCTTGCACATGCCTGCCCACAATTCTGCTTTTGTCATTTAATGCCACAGGGCAAAGTCTTGACAGATGCAGCTCTCTGGTCCCCACAACTTCCATCTTCCAGAACTGTGAGCTATACCAACTTTGTTCTTTATAAACAGCCCGGTGTTGGGAATTTTGTTAGTGCAATGGAGAAGCGGATCGAGACACTGAGGTAAACTGGCTGGTACTTCATACACCTAGTAAAACCATAGACAACAACAGGCAGATGCCCTTCTAACCCGGGAAAATGCTGGCATCTTAGAGTCTAATATGAGTAAAAAGTAGAGCACCACCTAAGCCACGACTTACCTTCGGCAGATGGAACGAGGCAACGGCTGGGTACGTGTGGGGGTTTCTGAGAGTAGACACTCACCACAGCAAAAGGATATTGGGCCACCAGGGCAGGGCAAAGCTGGGTATTTGGCATAAAAACACAGTGCATCATAACAAAGTCGTTTAAAACCGAGTCTGGAAAGGTGAAAAGAGAGGAGATTACGTTCTTGTGGTCATCTCTAGGCAGCAAGGGGATACACCTGTTCTTAAGGGTTACTCAGGTATGCGTGTCTGTGTGGGAATGCCTTATTCTGAAATTAATGATACAAACAAAGCTTGAGATCAAAATTCAATTTCTTAGGACAGCGAAAAAATATCTACAAAAAAAGTTAGCCTTGTGTGAGCAGCTTTAGTCGCTTTAGCCACAATTAATTTTTTTTTTTTCTGTGCTGGGACCTTACAAACACTAAGCAACTCTACCATGAGCTATCACACCAATCTACATGCCTAAATATCTATATCTATATATGTTATTTGCATGTTGAACATATTTGTATGTTATTATACTGGACAGGAGCTAGAGACTGCATTAACAAACAGCCATTTGTCTATTTTATACCCACTTTGTTGCAATATCTCTCTTCTTTTATCTTTGTTTTTACTTCCCTCCAGAAGGAGCAGGACAGGTGAGAGGAGGCTAGAACCTTGGGGAAATGGAGAGAGTAAAAGCACAGAACTGGGGGGCCAAGGGGCTCAGCCAAAACAGACATGATAAGGCCTGTGAGCTGTGCCAGAAATGGCAAAAGCCAGCCCATGGATGAGAGCAGCGGACTGCTCTGTGCCGGGTAAGAAGGGACTGAGTTCTATTTACCGCAGAGCCGGCACGCGTGGTGCTTCTTTAGTGCAAGGATGACATTTTGCAGGCATTCTCGAAGGGAACGAGTGTTGCAGACAAACCTAAAAGCCCCGGAAGGAACTTTACCGAAACTCAGAACCCAAGGTGCTTTTTTTAATTAAAAGGAAAAAAAAAGGAAATGGAATGGGTGGGGGCGGTGGACTTTACCCATCAAGACTTGTGGAACTTTCTGAGTAGGAAATGGGGGAAATGTGAAATTTTAAGTTAGATTTCCAATCCAATGTCTTTAGCGATAGTATACCGCAGAGCCCGAATCTATGGCTAAGATTTAATCACTGTATGCGTAATCAGTGTAGTATGTTGTAAAGTCAAGCTGCCATTCCCTGGTGTCACTGAGCATTCTACGCTGGCTCCTTACGCTCAGCCTGCGAGGGGGCCTGAGAGAAGCTGTCTTGACCTTAGTTACAGAAGGACACTTCTGCTCTGGCTTTGGGGAATGCTTGCCTTTCGTGACACCCAGAAGGTCTGTGCTCCACAGTCGTTTAAATTCTCTTTATTTGCTTATTTGTTCTTGTGGTGCCCGGGATCAAACCCACACCCCTGAACACACTTGGCAAAGGCTCTAGCAATGAGCTATATTCCCAGCCCTGCAGGACTTTCTGATTCGCCAAGGCAGAGATTGGCCACTGGTTCCTGAAGGCTGAGGAGCTGGTCACATCATGACCAATCTCCCAGCACTCCCCTTCTCCCCCTCACTTTATTTTGTTTGTGATAGGGTCTCTCTACATAGCCCAGGTTGTCCTGGAACTCACTAGGGAGAATCAGGCTGGCTTAGAACTCACAGAGACCTACCTGCCTCTGCCCCACAAGTGCTGGAATTAAAGGCATACGCCACCACAGCCGGTCTCACGTTTCAATGTGGTCTTTCTCTCTATTCATGGACAACAACTCTTGAAAATTTATTTCAAATAGCCATACCCTAGAAAAGACTGTCCCAGTGATTTGCTGACTGATGCTGGTCACAGAAGTCAAAGGCTCGGACGCTCACAGATCTTAAGTAGGAAGGCACACTGACGGTCTGGTACCTCAGGAGGATGTACTGCCACAGCCAGCCGTGTTCATGTCCTTAGTGCATCCAGGCTCCATGTACTCCCTACACTGTGGATCCACAAGTTCCTTCCCACTCTATCCACAATTCATGGACCTGACCTGGAATTATTTTTCGTGTCTGCAGCAGTAATGGGGATTACTTATAAAAAACATCAGGGAAACTGCAGTGAATGAAGTATTATATTAAACGGGACACTGGCCATGGAGACAGATACGCACAGAGGAAGACCATGTGAGGACTCACTGGCCAGTGTGACACTGGGGTGGTACATCCACATGTAGAGAAATACCAAAGATTGCCAAGGGACACCAAAAGCTACTGAGAGGCATGGAACAGACTCATCAGAGCCCTCCAAGCCCCCATAACGAAATCAGCCTACTACCACCGCCATCTTGAATCCAGAACTGCAGGGCAATCGGAGGCCATTTTCCCGAGCATTAGAGCAACCAGCAGTAAACCAACACAGCTGGCACTTAGTTACACTCTGGAATAAGACCACCACAGAGAGAACGGGTTATCCTTGGGGTGGGCAGCTTCAAATGTTCTATGACAAACTAACGGACACTTTCAGGGTGTGGGTGGAACTGAATGGCATTTTAACAGATGTCTACAAAAGTCTACGCCTAATGAGCTTGAACAAAACCGCATCACAGCTAGGGATAGGTGAGCTCGGCACCACCCAGGGATGCTCTTAGAGAAGGAATGCACCTGACACCCCTCTAAGAGTGCCTCGGCAGCACACACTGACAGAGAATTGGGGTTTTCTTCCTCACAATTCCACACGTGGACTTACTGGACATACAAAACTCTCGTGGGCGCGTACCTGTTGCTTCATTCAAAGACGGCTCGAGGCGTATTGTTTCTAAAAAATGCTCTAAAATTTTTTCAGGCGTTCCTGACATCACAGTGTACCTGGACAAGAAATCAAAGGGCATTAATTTTACACCAGTGAGCATTCACGGCGAGAAACAAATTACTGACGTATAGTTTTGAAAACTGAGATACCATATGACTACTCATGACTAATATGTTCTCCGTGGTGAGGGAGATCGTGTGCACTGCCCAAGAACACAAGAAGGCAGGGGAAAGACAGTCAACAGAAGCGATTACACAAAATGTTCTTTCTCCCCCCACATGGAACTAGAGGACCATCTCAGAGAGCAGCCCCCACAGCTGGAGCTGAGGAACGCCAGCCTTATTCCAAGGGAGAATGAAAAGTAGTCTATAACCCCTGGAGCAGGACAGGGCTGGGCAGGGAGGGGAGCTGCTGGGGAAAAATGATGGTGGACTGGGTTATCCAGACATGGGTCACTCCTAGAAGATGTCAGTGTCACACTGGATTTCCTTATCGGTTTCTAGAATGTTCCGTCTTTACCAGCTGCACGCTGCTGTGTGCCTTGGAACTCAGCTAATAGTAAACAAAGCAAAACAAAGTCCCCAAGTGCCAGTGAGCAAACAAACCCAGAGAGCGTCAGGCATGGGAAATGAATCAGAAATAGGAAACTACATGTAACTTATTCAATGTCAAATTTGAATTACTTTAGGGGGCTGCATTAGTCATTACTTCAGGGGATCTATTTGGGGCACTCTCCAATCAATGAGAGAAGGTTTACTTTGAAAATTGGATGGGGGTTAAAGTCAGAGTGGAGACAGGGGCGACCAGCAAGTGATAGCTGTAGGGGGGCAGAGGACATGAAGATGATGCAGGTGTCAGTCAGAACTCAGACCTGGCCATCCTGCTTGGCTCAGTGACAGAAAAGGAATATCACAATGCAAAGAACATTCTCTTGTGTTTGGAAAGCAGAGACAGAATGGAGCTCAGGGGAACCCTGCTTCCTTTGCTTCTTTACCAATACGCTTTTCCTGCCCATTTGAGACTGGGGAGAAGGTGTGGGGAGAAGACAAGAGCATCTGCAACATCACTAGGGTCTTACCTCCTGCCCAAGGGATGGAAGAGACACGAGAGAATGTGACCCTGTGCATACGAAACAGAGCGAGTAAAACAGCCCCGGAAACAGAACTCAGGGCCTCGTGTGTACCAGGCAAGCGCTCTGCTACTGAGCCACATCTCAGACATATGAATATGATTCACAGACGAGCTGCCAGGGGAGGACGACATGACCATGTTAGCCAGGAAATGGAGGGGCAGTGGCAGTGGACAGGGCAGCTACACCTGCCTGGTGTTTACTATGCCCCGACAACTAGGTGGGGTCTGGAATAGGTACCCCTGTTTATTCACGCTAGTTAATACTACCTCTGCTCTGCCGGTGGGGAAACTGGCAAGCCTTAGAGAATGTGATTGTGTGTGACTGTTTGCTCGTTTCTATCCAGCAAGACGCTCTGGTGGAGAGAGGCCTGGCCACCAGGAGCTCACTCCAAGCAGGAAATTCCCCACATCACAAAGAGTCTTGCTCTTTGATGGGACTTCCCTGTTCTGTTTGGAAAGCAATTTGTATTTAAAGAAGAGGTCAACACATTCTTTAACTGAACACCGAGTGGGTCCAGTCACGTCACTTGTTGTTTGGGGAGCCAGATCCACTGGTAATGCGTCCTTTGTCAGAACTTTAATTCTGAAGCAGTTTGTGTTTACATAACGGTTCTCCTTGTTTGGACTTCCCTTAGGCAGCGTGCTCTGCCTGCTCACACAGACTAAAGACCCGCTGGCAAACCACACAGGCTGTCACCTCAATAGAGAACAAGTGTCTTCTTTAGGCTCTGCCTGCCTGGCCAGTCACACCCCACTGGATCTTTCTTTGGTAACTGACTCCCTCTAGTGGTACAGCTCTGTGGTTTCTTTACCTAGCCTCTAGCTCCACAGAACTCAGGAGTTTGGACGGGGACTGAAGAGAAAAAGAAGGCGTGGAACTTCTAGATGGCCCCAGTTTGACCTAAAACACCAGATTCTGGCTTTACGTCCCACCACAAAGAGGCAGGTGCCCGCTGCTCAAGTCCTTGTTATGTGGGGTCGTTAGTGCTTGAGACCATAGAATGCAGCTCTTGTCAGGTTCTGGTAAGGAAAGCTGCCTCCTTTCAGTCAAAAGCACACCCCAGTCGGCTACCTTAGATCAGCCAGCATGGTGTCCTAAACTTGTGAGAGGAAAATCTTTTCCTGATCCCAAGTCTGCATTTAGAACAAACAAAGCAAGGTGCTGGGGGAGGAGGAACAAGAAAGTGGATCTTCCTGTGACCAAGCTGAGAGCATCGCAAGGGAAACCAGTCTAAAGAAAAAGGCAAGTCCCGGAAAAGGACAGTCATCTCAAGGGCTTGTCTTACTACAGTCTCACAACCCAGCACCCAAGCCATGCCACCAAAGGGCATGTCACAGTGAATCTGTCATCACTGCCACTAACTTGATATCCACATTGATGCCACTCTCAATATCTAGTGGTTTGGGCGGAGTCAGGCAGTTTTGGAAGCTTAACGGGTAGACATCAGCTAAGCTGTATTTCTCAGGGGGAAGAAGGTAAATCAGAAAAATAACATCATTGCTACCAAGAAGGCGATGTTCTCCGAGTTCAAAACTGTATGTCTCTGCAGACATGGTTGTTGGCATGTTATCGAAGTCATAAATTTTACTTACAGGGACTGTCCTTTTAGCTCTGGTCGGTCTTGGAACGTGACCCCTTGAGAGACTAGCTTTCCATTCTTTGGGGAGCTGACTGTGTGGTGTATTGTTTGGTACTCAGTGAGTGACGTTTCATAAATGGCTTGCTACAAAAATGCAGGGTGCATTATTTTTGAATTATATAAGAAATTTGGGGGCTGGAGAGATGGCTCAGAGGTTAAGAGCATTGCCTGCTCTTCCAACGGTCCTGAGTTCAATTCCCAGCAACCACATGGTGGCTCACAACCATCTGTAATGAGGTCTGGTGCCCTCTTCTGGCCTGCAGGCAACACACAGACAGAACATCGTATACATAATAAATAAATATTTAAAATAAATAAATAAATATTTAAAAAAAAAAAAAAAAAGAAATTTGGACTGGATGACAGGACGCAAATGAAAAATTGATATGATACTAAAATAAATGTAAGACACATGGTGTCTTCTTTGATATAACCTTTAGTTCAGCTTTTCATTCCACTGAAATTATAAATTGGAAGGCCCCCTCAATAGAAGACTTATAATAAACACAGGCTTTTGATTCCTCCTTTGTATAGGCAAGAGGTAAACAGAGGCCTCAAGGGCACTTTTTGATCAAATGTTTGAAAGTTAAAGAGAATTTTCCAGATAGCACAATTTCCCTGAGACATGAAACAGTATTAAAGAAGTAGGCATCTGCAAATCATCTAGCTGTAAATAAAAATCTTGGAAGTAGCATAAACCCTCACACACACACACAGAAATTGTTGTTGTCATCTTCCTCAGTAGGCTACAAAGATAACTATCAAAAGTGGATAATAACAGAGATAAAAGAGCTGGGACCATAGCACAGTGGGAGAGTTCTTATCTAGCACTTATGAGACCCTGGTTCTACACCGGCACAAAAAGAACAGATAGAAGCAAAGATAATTAATAAGCAATAGAGAAATCTGGAAGGGATGTTTAGAGATTGGTAAGCGAGAGAACAGATTCTGACGCAGTTCTTTCTAAGGGCACCCCCTTTAAATTTGCAGCATTTACCACAGAGTGCTGAAGATTCACCATTTACCTAGTTACCACTCTCTCTGTTGCACTTGGTACTGCATGCACACTGATATCAAAACATGCAGCTGTCCCGGTCCCTCGTACGGAAGAGCATGCATGCACCTTCCCACTTACTTTGATTTGCTCTAGGTTGCTGATAGCACCATATATTCACTGAAGAGATAATGTGATATAAAGAGCTGCCATTCTGGATTGTTTCTAAAGAACAACTGTAGGGGGAAACACGCGGGCATGTTCAGATGACTCTCTGAGTATTTGGGGACCAGTGGAGCCAAGGACCCTACCACTCTGTTTTGCTACTGTAAGCTAGAAAGTGAGAGGAGCAGAAAGCTGGTCAGGCTGCACTTCCCTTTAAGGCAGAGTTCTTGGCCTCCTGTGGGTCCCTTTGGGGTCGAACGACCATTTTACAGTGGTCACATATCAGACGCCCTACAGCTCAGATACTTACATCTTGATTCATAAAAGTAACAAAATCACAGTTACAAAATAGCAGTGAAGACAGCTTTATGGCTGGGGGGGGGGGGGGCGGGTCGCCGCGACATGAGGGCCTGTATTCAAGGGTCGCAGCGTTAGGAAGGCCGAGGACCACTGCTATAAGGAGTCATATGCGTTCTGAGTCCTCGAGCAAACCACTTGCCAACGAGAGCTGAAATGCCTCCGTCCCTTTCAAAGGGGGTTGTTGTGAGGATTCGACAAAATTTGCAAAACATATTGTGCTTATTTAATAATACGTTTCTTCCCGCCTTCTCAAGTGTGTTGACTTATCCAGATGAAAACATCTGAGTCATAGGCTTTTAGTCGAAACAATAGAAACTCATCAGTTTTGGTGAGCGCTCTGATAAAGGGAGCCCCACTTTCCTTGGCAACAAAGGAAAACGCTCTTTCAACATATTATTTGGTGATGTTTCTTGAGCAAATAAACATTCATTTGCTTTTCTTACATACAGATTGAAAATTAATCCCCACTTAAAAACCCAGAAGCCCTGATTTCCTACAGGCGCATTTCTAAGTCTCCTGTCTCGGCGCTCCATTGTGGGTACATTTCATGACACAGTCTGAGGTAGGGAGCTACAGCAAGAGCTGACGCTGAATCCAGCTGGTCTGGGAATGACTCGCGCTAAACAAGAAGCCCAAGAAATTGCGAAGTGAAATTCCTACTTGGTGCTGGCGAGAACGAGGACCCGGGAAGCCCGTGAGATAGCACATGGTTTCTATTCAGCCTCAGAGCTTCATCCGTGATACTTAGTCGCTCTGATAACCAGGTGAAAGTGCTTTCTGAGAAACCTCCCTCGGATATTCAGATAGCACAGATTCTCATCCCTGGGTGGGGCCTGCGCCCTGAGCTGCCTGGCAATGCCTCCTTGCATTGTTCTCGTAGGGTCTTCTTTCTGAAGCTATTATGGCTGAACAGTGTGGAGGGAGAGGCTTCGGGGAAGGACAATATTCTCTCTGGCATTGCTCTACACAGCACCAAGCTCAATGCAGTGCCAGAAATGGATACATTATATGCCACAAGATGTGTGATTAGTCAATAGAGAGAAAAAAAAGCCATACACTGCCATCTTCCACAAAAAGGGAGAGCACGCTATTGTAGACATGATACCATGTGAAAGGTTAATCATAGTCTGGCAATTACAGTGTTGGATGCAAACATACTTTTGCTGAGGCTGTGAGTTTCCTTGATTAGAAGCTCTGCTCCCCGCTGGGACCTTCTCCAGCACCAAGACATCTTGGTCATGTTCTTTAAGTCTGACTGTATTCGCCTCAACGTCCTGCAAACACAAATTATACCACATACAGATGCTGCCGTTCATTCAGACAATGACAGAAATTTCCAAAGCTTCAGAAACTCATTTGGCGCTTGTGATGTTAATTGTCGCGTCTACAAATTAAGCCATTTTCAAAGTCAAGGGCTGGAATGGTCAGAGGGAGGACCAGATGAGGTTTGAAGCATATGGTCTGAAAAACTGCTTTTTTACCCTAGTCTCAGAGGAGGGGCCTGGTGTGGTGGTGGGAAATCTCTGGGGAGGGCACGGAGCAGGCTAACTGAGAACCAGAGGCATTTGTTCTTCCTAGAAATATGTGGCAAACAGCACCGAGCTTCAGCAAAGTCCTTTCCTGTGATCCTTAGGAGTGGCTCGTCTATCTACATAAGCAACTGCTTTGTTTTGATTTTGACACATGTGGGATGTGTGTGCATCCATGTTCCTTTGTGTGCACTCCACCTGTGCAGTTGTACACGCAGAAACCAGAGGTCTACACCTCAGCCGCTCTCCACCTATTCTTTGAGACAGAGTTGCTCACCGAACCTGGAACTCTCTGACTCAACTAGACTGGCTGGCCAGCGAGCCCCAGGGGTCCGCCTGTCTATTTCCCAGCTCCAGGGCTACAGATGCACGCTACTGTGGTTGGCTCTCTAGGTGAGTTCTGGGGATCTGAACTCAAGGCCTCTGGCTTGTGCAGCAAGCCCTTTACAGACTGAGCCATCTTCTGAAGCTCAAGCAACAGTTCTTTCAAAATCAAACTGAAATGCGATCCAAGCCCTTCTCAGTTGTTTTGCACGGCTTTATAAATGATGTCAGGGATAAAAACGCTCCAAATATGACTCTCTCAAATAATTTTTTTGGCAGAGTGTAACCTCATGTGTATAAACGCCAGAGTTAGTCAAGTTCACCTAAACATTAATATACTTTAAAATAGTCACTCTGAAAATTTTACTAGTTTTTCTTAATATTTATTTATTAAACTCACAGCCTCATGGAAGAGATTTTGAGGCTAGCCTGTCAATAATAATATTTTGCCTCCATTTTAAATGACACTAGATAAGGACCAGATTCCTATGATTCCCTATATTATCCAAAGGTATAAATTTTATTATTATTAGTTCATTATTCATTATCATCATCATTATTATCGTTTGTTGTTTTGTTTGTTTTGGTTTTCAAGACAGGGTTTCTCTGTGTCGCACTGACTGTCCTGGAACTTGTTTTGTAGACCAGGCTGACCTCAAACTCACAGAGAGCTGTCTACCTCTACCACCTGAGGGCTGGTAAGATTAAAGGTGTGCGCCACCACCACTGCGCAGATGAATATACTTCATTGGATCACTAGACTAGGCATTAATTTCCATTGACAAGCACTCAGTAAATCGAGATATGAGATAGATATGAGAATGGCTCAGAATTGGGAAGAGTTAGGACATGGACCATAAGAAGACATGGGGCCAAGGGAAGCCGCCACTCTGCTGGACAGTAGGGTAGAAAAGGGCATAAAAAAGGATGAAATCAAGACCAGTGAGAAGCTTCTTATTAGACTTTATATTTTGCTAAGGCAACTGCTATTATTGTCCATTCATATGGATCAGTATAGGCAAATGTAGAAGTATTTGATACAGAAAAATATTAGGCGTCTGCTGCTGGTCTCCAGACTGTACACCAGCACACGGAGCAGGCCCGTGTCACAGCTAAGGCCCTTGGTTCAAGCATCCCTTTGCCGCAGTCCTGTGGGGTGAACAAGCCACTCAAACCCTTTCTTCTTCAAGAAGGGGGAAAACAGGAGATCCTTCTGCCAAGGGTGGGCTCTCAACTCACCCTCAAAATCCGGTTGAAATCTTCCTTGTCGACTCTTAGGAAGTGACAGTTATCTTCTCGGAGAACAATGGAGGCCGCTCGTGGGGCATCGTTCACAAGAGCTAACTTGCCAAAGTCATCTCCCTCATGCAGGGTGCAGACCACACCCTGGGGAGAGCAGGACATTCAGATAAAACGGGTCAGACACCCTCCTTCCTCACCCCCAATCCCCCCAAACACCGTGTATATAAATGGGCTGCATCTAGTATTATATAATTCAATTAAAATGGCTCAATTTTTCTTTCACGGAGTAAATACAGTCAATGAATGGCTGAGTGCAATAATTGAGAAAATTTATGATCAAAGATGAAATTATGTCTTTTCTACAGGTAGTAACAATACCATGGTAAGTTCGATTGCAGCAACGTTTGTTACTACTTAGAGACACACTGGCAAATGGAACACAATTAAGTTTCAAAAAGGAAGACGATATATATAGATATATACCTTGCCATAAATGACTACATTCACCGATCCTTTTAGAATAATGTACCAGGAGGTACCTTCTTCCCCCTGGTTAAACACTAGACACAAAAAGATAAAGAGACTTATGACAAGAATAGAAGCACATCAATATAAATTACAGCTTATCAAATCATCACTTTTAAGTCCCCAGAATTACGCATACATAAAATACAAAAAAAAAATTTACTGGCAAATCCTAACTAATTCAGGTGGAATATCATTGTCTTTCTGTGGAACATGAAAGGACAAGAGACGGTACGATTTGCTCTGCCCTGAAAGGCAGGTGTTTACTGGGTATCAATTTACCAACCAGCCATTTCTTAATGGAATGCATGTTTCCCCCACAACTCATAAAGCATTGTGCCGTAGAAAATAGGTTTTAAAAGTGACCTGACCAGTAATGCAAAGTTTGAAAACATGCAAATCGGTGCTGTCGCATGTTGATAAATATATACCTCCACATATGCTTTCAATTGGTTAGATGATAACTAAGATATTCAAAGTAGGAACCCCCGGGGGGAGGAGAGAAGGGCAGACTGAAGGAAGGGGCATGTATACTTCTGTAGAGATGGAGTGTTTGATAAAAAAGGAAATATTTCAATAGTCTGTGTTTTCATCCAAAACATAAATATTTTATAATACAGTGGAAACAATGCGTGGATCTGAACGAAAGAATTAAAAGACAAGCAAAAATTGAATTAGATGAAAAAGAATTAAGAGACAAAAATTAAAAAAAAAATGGGAACGTGATTCTGGAAAGGCAGAGAAATCAGTCTCTTGCTGACGGAGGCGACAGAGTTGGAAACAAGACTCCTAATGACCAAAATAACATATTTTAAGATACGATTTTTCAAAACGCATTTTGCGTCCATAATTCACATTTCCTATTTAATTTTAGCGATTGTGATGTAGCTACCAAAGAGCAACACTTTCCTGGAAGTTTGTCTCATTGATGTCGACTAGCAAAGTGTTCTGTGTCACCGGGTTTAGGAAGTGTCCGTTTATACCTAACTGTCATTTTCTCTTTGGCACAGAACCCCGGAGAACCTTCGCCTGCTGATTCACCTCCTGATTCTGCCACCGATTAGACAAGGGGGCATTTCCTGGCCTTAACCCCAGCTGTGGGAGGATTTTGTAGGACTAGCCGAAAGACCAGCTTCGGGAACACCGCTTGTCTCTATTGGTACCAGAGTTTCTTGCCTCCAGGAATGAGCACAGGGCTGGATGACAGCTTAGATCTTAGAGAGATGCCCCACGTGATTGACACGCTGGAAGTATCTGAGGCCAAGAAATTCTCCTGGGCTTGGAGCCCATGGTGCAAAGTGAAGAAGCCCATGAAACACAAGACTTTAACTGTAACAGGAAATTTCATAAGCCAAGCTAGTTCTTTAAAAAGTTAATTTAAACTCTTTGTGACTGGCTTTTATGTAGCCCAGGCTGGTTTCAAACTTGCTATATAGCCAGGGATAACTGTGAACTTCAAACTCTCCTACTTCCATCTTCCAAGTGCTGGGATTATAGGCATGAGCCACCCTTCCAATTCCATCCCCTGATCCCCTGGGGTTTATGCAGGGCTGGGGATAGGGACCAAGGGACTGTTTCACATGTGCTAGGTTCTGCTAACTGAATGATCCCCCAGTCCCAAATTAGTTCTTCCAAATCCACAGCTTGAAATGAAGTCACCAAGGAAGCTACCACCCACAGCCCTGTGAGGAGAGCAGAGACTTCATCCCACCCATTTTGGACACTGTTGAACCAGTGGGTAGACAGCCAGGAGGACCAGACAGGCAAGTGGTACACAGATGGTGCTGGGAAACCACCAAACTTCAGATTAATGGATGCAGCTGGAATAGCCACAGGTCCAGAGAAGGGCGAGTGCCCCGTGCCATCCTTCCAGGATGGGACCAACAGGGAGAGTACCGCATTGACCTGGAATAGCACACGGCGTGGCCAGGCACAGCGCTTCATTAGGGCTCACACTTACGCACAGTTCCTCCTTTGGCGTGAGACTCGAAGATGAGAACCCCTGCTAACTCCCGCTTCACCTAGAAGGGAAAGAAGGGCTGTGGGACGGGGAGGTAAAGGAGAGGGCTCTTGTGTTTTGTGTGGGTGCCCGTCAGCTGTTGTCCCCAGCCAGGCTCACCTCAAGCTGTCTCTCTCACCTTGATTATACAAACTCCTGTCATCCAGAACTACTTTCACTAGACTGGGATCTTTGCTGCTGGGATCTCAAGGTCTGTACTAAAACAATAGAAACTCTTATAACAAATTCCCCTGGGTGGCATTTATTGATCTCGTGGGGTGCCAGCAGGCCACAGTGAACATGCGTGAGAGTTTGCTCTCTCCTTCCACCGTGAGGATTACTGGAATGGAGTTCGAACCTTAGGTCTGTACCTACACCCATGCTGGGTCATTTCTTAGGCTCAGATACTGTGTTTTGTTGTTGGTCTGTGATTTTTTAAATTTATTTATTTATTTATGTTTGTGTGTGTACAGTGTTTGAATGTATGCCCATGTGTCACAGCTTGACTAAGAGAGACTTACTGTGGTAGAAAGATGGGATAAGGCTTTGATATGAAGGAGCTCATCATAGATAATCTCTAGGTCATCCACAGTCCTCTGGCCAGGTCTACAAAGAAAGACAATGACAAAACATGCTGTTATACAAGATTCAAATAAGGAAACGGATCCCGTGGTCAGTAACATGTCCAGGGGTTTGTTCTACATGGGAAGATGCTGACTGAGGGAGACATTGTGCCATAACAACCCCCAAGGTACCAGAAGTGAATGTACTCACCAGTGGGAAGGATATGGGAGGAGCTCTGTGTACCCAGGCTCCTCTCCCTTCCAATCTCAGGGGGACAATCACCCTACATGGTCATTGGTTAACTTGCCTGACACTTCATACATAATTATAAAACTTTGCTTCTTATTACATCCTTCATCAACAATGATAAAACTTGCCTCTAACAAGGGGACACTTGGTTGATGAACTTGACAATAGATTGACATTCCCTGAACTCTGGTGTAGGATCTTAGCCTAACGAAACGGTAACGTTGCTGCTCTTATTGTTCCAGGTTACGCTCAATATTCCTCCCAGAGGACTCCAATACGGAATGATTTCTTACCCAACCCTAAGGAGCCATGTGCATCCGGGGAGAACAAGGCAAATCACAGCGCCTGGGATTTCAAAGAGAGGGAAAGGGAAGTACGCCCATATATCTGAAACTCTGTTCTATGGACTACCATGGCCCACAAAGGGTTAATGATTTGTGTTACTGATTTTTTTTTTAATGCCAAAACTTAGTACTATATAAAGTTAGAAATATACTTCTGATGTGTGGAGTAAGGGGTTATTTTTAGCATAAGAAGTTTGAATAAATTCCTAACCACTCTTTGTGTCTAAAATTATTTTGGAGCCACTAAGGGCATTTGATAATATTAATGATAAGAGATAAGATTAGTCAGTAATTTTTTTTTATGTTCCTTGCAATATAAGGAAGTCTGACTAACATGTTCTTGAAAGTTGTAGCTAGGTTATTAATCCTGAGAAGGCTGGGAAGTTAGAGAAAAGGCTTGTGTAGTGACACTCATCATCTGTGGGGCTGAATGAGGGTAGCCCCACAGGCTCCTGTATTTGAACTCCTGGTCTCCAGTGGGTAGAACAAGAAGTGTGACTTTGTTGAAAGAGGTGTGTCACTGGGGGTGGGGTTGAGGTTTTAAAAGTCCATGCCATTCCCAGTTAGCTTTCTCTGTCTTGTGGATTTGTTTCAACATGGGAGCTCTCAGCGACTGCTCCACTGCCTGCCTGCCTGCCGCCATGCTCCCCACCATGATGGTCCCGGACTCTAACCCTCTGCAACTGTGAGCTCCAACAGACCTTTTCTTTTATTAATTGTGTTGGTATGGTGTTTTATTGCAGCAATAGAAAAGTAACTGCGACACCATCCCTTTAACCTTCCATGGGAAAACCAGAGAAGGTTCCTTCTTGAGAGAGATGTGAGATTTACGCAGAGCCGTGAGTGTTAACGAACCTCCATAGTTATTCGTGTACGTGGAAAACAAAACCCAGCAACATGCTACCCAAACCTCAAACCAAAGTGAAACAAACTTCAGGGAGAGTATGGCTTTAGTCCGGTGATTTAGATCGGGGACTTAAGTCAACTGTGGAGTGTTCCGAACTGCGCTGTAAATACGCTGGAATGGGTAGCTGGATTAAATAAATTTGCAAACACATAATCGCACAAGGTAAGTGTCAGGCCTACTTGGAGACAGCTGGGGAAGAAAACATTAGGACTCACACATGACCTTCATAAGGGCAGCTTTGTCATGAACAAAAGAATTCTACGTCCTTGTTACCCAGACTCAAAGGAAGATGACCTGTTTATTAATCCTAACTGCACAAACACGAAATCCAGGACTTGGGAGATGCCGACCACATTCATTTCCTGCCAAGGATCATCGCTGAAAAACACAATGGCACGCTGGTCTAGCGCTTAGCTGTGTCACCTGGGAAGTGCAGACCCTCAAAAGACACCGAGGAGAAGCTGGGGCCCCAGGGGTGCCAAAGAGCCAAGCCCTCTTAGCAAGTGCCCAATCTAGCACTTGACTTACTCATGGGGATTTTGTAAGGAGTACCCTTGGGGATTTAAAAGTCAATTAAGTCAGCCCCATGCATCTGCGGCCATAGAGGCAGCCATGGGGGAAAGCACAGGTAGGTATAATAGGATTACAGCTCTTCAGCCGGAGGAGCAGCGGAGAGGTCCCACTGTTTGGGCTTCTTGACTTCAGCTGCGACAGCACAGTTGTTCCTAGATGTTTGTCTAAAACAGAGGGAAAGACTGGACAGCCTCAGGCTGGAGAAATACTCTTTATCTTAGCAATAAATGGAAAGTAGAGGCATGACCTCTTTGACCCCACACAGCTCTCGTGAAGCAGAGCCTGCTGGGAAGAAACCTAGTAGAGAGGTCCACCTTACTGCTTTCAGGAAAGGCTCTCGTGGGGTACCACTAGAATACAGACACCCGAGTGGTAGCCTGCCCCAGCCCTGGCCATCTATCTTCAGTAACCAACCCATGGGAATAATACCTTCTACAGGGACTGACCAAGTGCTGTGGTGAAATACGTGGGGGGCCCTTTGAAACCAAATTAAACAATGTCTAAACACGGGCTAGCTTTCAAATGAATGGAAAAAGAAAAGGAAAACATTGCAGCAACAACAACAACCAAACATTTCCGTGGTCTGAAGTGTTCAATGAGAAGACCAGGCTGACTGCTGCCATTTGGCAAAAGACGGAGGTTGCCAGGAGTTCTTTGGTCCTGTTTACAGCAAGTGCTGTAATGAGGTAAGAGAAGTCAGGGTTGCAAGACAGGAAGAGACTTACTTCTTAAAAACGAGTCTATTCACAATTCACAAGTGATTTAAAAAAAAAAAAACATTCATAAGAGATTTGCCCAGAGCCAGGACCCTGTCCCTCTGGGGCCTCAACATGTCATTAGGATTGACAGTTGAGGTTAATGCTAGGGAGAAAGCCAGACGGAGCTAAAATCAGTCTAGTCAACCTGCACCCACCTAAGCAAATCAAAATGTGAATCCCTCTCCTAGCCTGAGTGAATCTCAATGTCGGCCAGCCATAGGAGTAGCCACAACGCATCTGGCTGCTCCCAAGGGCACCAGCTCAAGGCTGCTGTGCCATCTAGTGTCTTTGGGAAGGTTCGTCTCCCCTCTCTTGCTCTCAGATGGAGGTACTCCCATTGATCTGCCCCAAGCCCTCAAAGAGCACCTGAGAACATCTAACACTGAACCTTCCCCACCACAACCTCTGAACAAAGTCATAGTTTTAAAAGCTGGTCTCTCATAGCGAATAGTGGCATTAGGCACCTTTCGTGCTTTGGTCTTTATGGGGGTGACAGGAGGAAATGGAGAAGCGATCCTACAAATTAGTCCCCAGCCTGTTCAAACGGCCATGAAAGGGTCCCAAGGGCTGAAGGCAATTTGGCTTTTAAGAGGAAAAGGAAACGGGATGTGCCGGGGGGGGGGGGGGGCGCGGATAACTCCCATGGACCTTCAGAAGGGGTACCTACAAGGCCAGGGAAGTGAATTGACTCTCTGGATATTCTGAGTGGCAGCTGGTGAATGTCCCTGGTCTTTACTTGTCCTTCTCTGGATGTCACAGGGAGAGATGTCAGGCATTCCTGCTTCTTTACAAACCTGCGTGGTGCCAGACTGATGTGGATTTGCTGCATCCCGCTGGGGAAAGGCCTAGTTTCTGCAAGGGCTGCATTCTGGCAGTGATGTCTAGTTACAGACAAGATAATAAACAGGGATGGAGGGAGAAGCAGTTTATACATTAAAGGATGGGCGGGCTCAGGTGATATTGGACGCTGCTGGTAAATACCGCTTTATCAAGGAATTTATCAAGGTCAGAGGCAGTTCCTCATCTGTCGGGATGTGGGTAAAATGAGGGATTCACCCATTTACCCAGAAGCATATAGGCATGGCTGGGGGTTGGGGGAACAGGACAATATGCAGCTGAGAAAGCAAATAAACTGGTTCCAGTAGACCTGCTATCTGGTAGACCCAGTTTGGTGTGGACAGCACTCAAGAAAGTCAACAATAGAAATACAAGTACAAGTCATGTTTAAGCTTCTAGTTTCCAACAAGTGCTTTGTTTACCTCTGGAGGGACGTTTGTTTCTGATGGAGGATTTTACCACCATCCACTTGACACTCTACTTGTATACGTCATGTTTTAGCCTCCCATTACTTTCAGGTGCTCTTGAGACTGTGTATAAATCTTACTTCTTCCAAGTGTGGTAGGGGTCTGTGCTCTTGTCTAGAGAAACAGGTTGCTGTTGTTGTTTGTTTGCTTGCTTGCTTTTTCCACCTCCCAATATCCTTCTTCATGCATGTCAGGGGCATTACCTGTGACTAACAGGGAAGTGCCCTGCCCAGCTGCCACCCTCTCAAATTAACCACCAAGAAGTTTGCTAGATGCAAGTAGCTATTTTTCGTTCTAACTGGCAAGCCTATGTAGTCGGGCTTTACATGTCTCTATGAGATTAGAAACCTATATAAACTCTCAGCAAACAGCAAAAACTTTCTGCTTGTAAGAAAGAGTGCCATCCCATAAGACATGGGGTCCTAGTTCCATAGGTCAGAGACTCTACACCCTAAATGCTTTTAGGACAAGGTGTTTGGTTGAGCTCAGGAATAGAATATGCCTAATAGTCTTCCAGAAAATGTCTTACAAGAACACTCTACTATTTAAAAAACGAAAGAATTGTTTGTTTTTATCTTCTATGTACGGGTGAATTCTTACATGTGTGTATGAGCACCATGTTCCTACCTAGTACCCAGAGCCCAAGAAACCCAGAAGAGGTTGTCAGAACCTCTGGAACTGGGATTACAGGCAGTTGTGAGTCACCATGAAGGAATAAGAACTAAACTACAGTCCTCTATAAGAGCACTTAAGTTCCCGTAGCCACTGAGTCATCTCTACAGCTCCTAACATTAAACTTTGTAATAAGTACAACTACTGGTATTTTCCTTTGAAATACCCAAGTATTAAGTGAAGGAGGACACACCAAAATTAGGAAGGATTCAGATGGAAGGCTCACACTTTGCCTTTGGGTACAATAGAAAATGTAAACTTTCAGAGGTGCTACAAGGACATATTGTTAGCTTTACTTTTTTTCCTCAGTAAACTGTCAGTTCTTATCTGGGATAGTTGAATTATCCCATTTTCCCCTTATCCTCATCCTCTCCTTCCTTCCTTCCTTCCTTCCTTCCTTCCTTCCTTTTTTCCTTTCTTCCTTTTCCTCCTCCTTCTTCTGTAATTCTATCCTAATTTATTAACTCTACTAGAAAGGAGAAACCCAAAGCAACATTGTAGGAAGGAAAGAATCAAACAAGAGAAGCCCTTGACATCCATTAAGCACAACTTCTTCTGAACACAGAAAGTTATAATTAGCCATGTAGAGTTTGTAGAATTATTTAATGCTTCAAAGGGATGAAGGATGTGAGGTCACCATGTAAAATACCCAGTGTTATTCAAATGTAAGTCACTACATCTTGTGTGTGGTGCTGAGGGAGTAAAGTGGCTCCTTTCAGTTGTGGTTTGTCTTCTTACTTAAGTTTTCCAGTACCTCTCCTAGACATCTGTAAAGACAAGCCTATTAATAATTCCAAGTCAGGGACCAGTTTTAGCAATATGCATGAGAGCCAGGCATGGTTGTGGACCCTGTTAGTCCCAGCACTCCAGAGACAGAGGCCAGCAGGCATCTGTAAGTTTGAAGCCATCCTGCTTTACAAAGTGAAACTCTGACTCAAAAAATAAATGATGAAGCATATATAATTTTAAGAAAGCATTGTTTATCTGAAATCTAAATTTAGTTGGGCATCCTATATTTAATCTGGAAATATGAATCATAAGTCCCTTCATTTCTGTGGCATCAAGTTTTGACAATGTCACAACTACACAACCATGTGGACTCTGCTACTGACAACACAGAGCAGAACTCAGTGCACCAGATACACATAAGAGGCTCCTGAAGCCTATGAGGAAAGAATAATATCCATTATTATAATAACCCTTTATGGACAGAAGAATCATCAGGACCTCTCTCAAAGCAGAACACTCTCTCTACAGCAGACGGTACACTTACATTCTATTCTACAGGGTAATAATTTATCGAATGCGTTATGCTCGTATTTCAGATTTATAGAGGAATGATTTAATGAGATGAGGTAATCTTGTAATAACTACTTTAAAATCCAATTTCCATGATGTTGTTCTTCACCAATGCCCAAGACATAACCTACAAAGCCATTCTGAGACCCTTTAGGACCATGGCAGCACCAGAGTTAGACATCTGGATCAAATTCGTAGTCTACCATGGTCTGGATAACCACAGGCAACAGCGTTTGCCTAAGCTTCTGGCTCCTAATCTATAAGGTGGGAAGTACGTGCATTAACTACCCCTCTGTTGGTTGAGAGAACGGAATTAAAGAAGTATTTAGCCCAGTGCCTAGCACACAGGCTCTTAATACGTGCTGCCTATCACTAAGTGTAATTGCATTTGTATTTCCATTTACAAGCCCTTGGAAAGGAGGGAGAGGCTTAGCAGGCATTATTAAATCTTTGAGATTTGCACCCAAGAGATGTTGGATGCGTGGTGGCAGATTTGTGAGAATAGAATCCTGGCTCTCATGCTCCATATTACTGACAAGTTATTTAGCAGGCTCTTGGATTGCATGCATGTATTTCAAATGGTATCATTAAGTTCTCCAAAAACCATTAATTTTAATCTCATACAAACATCTAGCTGCTCTCAGTCTTGGCCTGTCTAGTCTATTCTCTACAGTTACTATAGTTGTCAACTTCAGAGAAGTCAATACAGTGCATAGCTGACCATTCACACTGTCCGTTTATGCTCTTCCATGGTTCTCTAAAAGGACTGCAAATTCCTTCTAATGTCCAATGATGGCATAACTGGCCTTCCTTCATCTGACTACCTTAACTCTGCACCTGGTCCGGGAACTCCTTAAACATCCAGCAGCTCTTTATTTTCCGAGCAGGTTTCTGGCCCACCCCTATGCTTGTGCCCCTACCTGGCTGGAAGCTCCTTCTCTGTTCTGAGAGGAAGAGCACCAAGGCAATAATAGCCTTTACTGCTCCTAAGAAGCAGAGAATCAACCCACACAGGTACCCACCACAAAATGAATGCACGTGGGGACATTCAGAGGTCAGATAGTACATTTCATACCATAAAACCCCAGTCCTAAAGACCCTCATATCATTAATTGTAGAAGAAGAAAGAGGAGGAGGAAGAGAAGGAGGACAAGGAGGAGGAGGAGGAGGGCAAAAGGAAGAAGAAGGAGGAGGAGGAGAAGAAGAAAGCTTGAAAATCACCAGATAGCTAGCTCCCAAAATACTAATCACAATTTTATATCTGGGAGGTTCTATGGATTCTTTTGAAACTCCTGGTAGTTTCCAGATTTTCTACAACGAAGAGATCAGCTTGAACAATAGGAAGTGATTAAAAACTTGAGCTAATCTTACCAGGAACCCAAATATATAAGTGTTTAGCTATAGTACTGCTGCCCTAGACCAGTTCCAGTTCAGTTTCCAGTACCACATCAGGCAACCCACAGAGAATCCAATATCTTCTCTGGCCTCTGCAGGTACCTGAACACACACACACACACATACACACACACACACACACACACACACACACACTTCAGTGTACTTTCTTGGGTATGCAGGCATGAACAGAACATAGCACACTGCTATTCTGCAGAGATGTAATTCTAAACTCCAGAAATGACCCATTTAGTGGAATCACTTACACAGGTCCACTCTCTAAGCTTTCAATAAGGTCACAGCGACCTTTGCAATGAGAAAAGAGGCTGTACGCTGAGCACCGAAGGGTTCAATGTGGGAAGGGCCCACAGTACATCCTGTTTCACAGCTTCGGCTCCTGGGCTCAGGCTTCCTCTCTCCTCTGAGCACCATGTGGAGATGAATGGCCCGATGGTGAACATTCTCCCGGAGAGTACATCCTCCCCAGAAGTGAAAACCACCAATGACTTTTAGCTGGAGAATCTGAGATCTAAAATATCCTCATATCCTCAGAAACAGTCTGGACAAAGAAAGATCCAGTTAAGACAAGTGGGGATAGAGAGATGGCTCGGTGGTTAAGAGGGCTTCCTACTGTTCAAGAAGACCTCAGTTCGGTTCCCAGTGCTCACAACAGGCAACCCACAGGGAATCCAATACCCTCTTCTGGCCTTTGTAGACACCTGACACACACACACACACACACACACCACCACCACCACCACCAGCACACAGCCCCCCGATGTCCCCCTAACAACTGTATAGAGCATCCCGTCGGCAGGGCTGTTGGCATTAGAGCCACCAATTGGCACGGGTGGACAGCCTTTGCCTCTTCCCAGTGCTCATTTGCTTTCCAGACTCAGATGCCTAAAACCTTTCACTGATCACATAAAATAAGCGAATTGCAGTTTATGAGTTTCAGGCCCATTTGGAAGACAGCAGAAGATGCTAACAACTTTCGATATGGCAATCTACCATACCTCCCTACCCCCGCTCTTTCCAGGCTCAGTGGATTTCTTTTTTAGGAAGTTTCAGGAGGGCATAACTCGAATGAGATTTGAGAAATACAATCTTCATTTCTCTCCCATGGCAGGCCTCCGTGAGACCCCTGTAAAGAGTGGGACACAGTGTCTCTCTCTTCATGGAGGGAGCAGGAAGGCTTGACGGCAGGAGAATCCTGCATCCGTGAAGCCTTTGTTTCCAGGTGGCTCCACCTTTTACAGTATGGTATCCACCTGGCCATCTCTGTATCTTTTGGCCCATGGCTTCCTATCCAAAGTGCCTGCTTCAATTGTACCCAAATGCCCACATCCGCGAGGAAGCACTCTGCTGTATCTGTGTGCGCAGAGTAACCTCCTGCATTCAGGCTTATAAACAAAGCGAAGTCAAAACAATAAGCTCTGAGAGTTCGTTTGTGTTTGATGGCCCTGTCTCAACGCTACAACAGCACTGTCAGCTTGTCACCGTTCTGCAACATTTGCCCCCAAATGCCACGCGGGTCCACACCTGCGCAACCACGATGGGCATTGTGAGCCACTCTGTCTGCCACCACATAAAAAGCTAATTTCACATTCAGAATGTATGTTTTTTTTTTTCCTTTCAATACCAATAGCAACAAGAGTGTGCCAAAAAAAAAAAAATTCTCCCTGAAGCTCTATTCTGTTTTTTAAACTGCGGAACATTCTTTCATAGTTTGACAGTTGAAATGCTGCAGTTAATGTAATAAACAGAGAATTTTTCTAAGTAGCCTGTCAAAACAAGTGACACTTTTTTTTAAAGCTAGCGAGTCTCAGCCTCAGAACAATGGGAAGTACCTTTCAAAGCAACATCTTCATTATACAATCAAATTCTCAAAGTAATCTTCTCATCAAAGAATATTGTGTTATTTCTTCCCCAGTAATTATCAGAGTTCTGCAACCTCTCTGGCAGTGGCGACTATCACAAGTGCAGCTGTGCTGAGTTCAAAAACTGGGGGTCTTGGCCCCGCTGACATACAGCCAACACATGCCGTGGCTCCGCGGTTCTCAGTTACTTGGCGGTGTGCACCATAAGGAGCCAACTGCCCCAGGACCCACAGAGGTGGCCTCAGTCTCCAAGAGCAAAGTGCTTCGTCGGTCCCTTCAAGAACAGACTGGGTGTGGGTGATTTTTGATCAAACTGGCTTCTTTTCTTTCCTCTTAAATAGAATCAAGTGAGATTACCAATGATTACTAGAAAATTGAAAAATAACTAACCAACAAACAGAGGGGGGAGTGTGTGTATGTGTGTGGTTAGAACTTGAGTGTCTATCTCTCTCAGAATTAGATTCCTTATTTGTCACTTTCCCATCCTTAAGAGCTGTCATTCAAATAGGAAGAAAGTACATACGCCTAAAGAAGCATCGCCGGTCCAATCCCAATGATTGTCAAATTAAGAAAAAAAAAATGCTGGGAAGATGCGAAGAAAATCCCAAGTCATACGTCTTGGACTATCAGTGATTGCTTTTTTTTTTTTTTTTTTGAGACAGAATCCCCGTATGTAATCCAAACTGGTCTGAAATTTGCTACATTGCCCAAGATAGCCTCCAGCTCCAAATCTTCCTACCTAAGCCTCTCGAGTGCTCAGACCCAAGGCCTGTGCCACAACATCAAGTGCAAACAGTTCAATAGCCAGAGTTTGGGGAATCAATGTTTCTTGAAGACTTGAGTATCTGGGGTTCATGCAATTCACTGGATTGTGGATGAAAATGGGAACAGCACCATCTCTCCTTGGGGGCGCTGGGAAGTGAACTCATAGCTTCACTTACACGTGCTAGACCGGTGGACCCTATTTCTAGGGATGACTCATGAAACCTAGGCCAGAAGTCTCGAGCATACAGCACATACTCAATAAATGTCTGTCCCATTTGACTTTGACTTGGGACTGCTTCTCTTATTGGCTTACAGACTCCTCAAAGGAGCAGTTACTCTTTCTACATTTTAATCCACTTGGTAAGCGCTTGAAGTCTTAGTGAATTCAACGGCAAGAAAAAGCTGAGAGGGAGGCTTGGCAGGGGCTCTGAACTCACTCAGTCATTCAAAAATGTTTATTGATGGCTTCCTTGTTGGGGACTGTGGTGGTTTGAAAGAAAATGGCCCTGACAGGGAGTGGCACCATTAGGAGGTGTGGCTTTGTTGGAGTCAGCATGGCCTTGTTAGAGGGAGTGTCTAATTGTGGGGGCAGGCTTTGAGGTCTCCTATGTTCAAGCTACACCCGGTGACACCATTCGTTTCCTGCTGCCTGTGGATCAAGATGTAGAAGGATCTCAGTTCCCTCTCCAGAACCATATCTACCTGTATGCTGCCACATCCCACCATGATGATAATGGACTAAACCTCTGAACTATAAGACACCCCAATTAAATGTTTTCCTTTATAAGAGTTGTTGTGATCATTGTATCTCTTCACAGCAATAGAAACCTCATCTAAGACAGGTACATAGCCTGACTATTTCACACTAGGGAAACCCTCCCCCACAGTATAGAATGCTAACACACACTCCCTTGTCCATTATAGGATGTCGTACAGCCCTGATTGCATCCCTGCTCATGGGTCTCGAGCTATCTTCTGCTCACACAGAGCTCCAGAAAGAAGGCACACCCTCATGTTCCTGCTTAACTCAACTCCAGAGCATTCAGAACAAGTTAGGTGGTCAAGAAGTGCTGGCGAACAAGGGGTTAATGAAGAAAACTGGCACTGTGTGATTGCCTTTCACAGACTCCCAGGTCGGCGAGAAAGCAAATGTGCAGGGCAAACGCGGCAGGGATCCTTGACATTGGATGCCTTTAGTATCCCCTAGAGTCTTCACCGCTGTCCAACGGATGCCCACAGCCTGTGTGTCCACTCGTGTTCTGACAACCCAAACATCCCCACGCATTTAGGGGATGCCTCAGAATGATGGCGGCTTGAATGAACGTGACAGCAAGGAAAACAGAAAAAAAAGAGAGAGATGAAGCCAGGAGAGATGAAGAAGGACAGATGGTGAGTGAACTGGTCAGGAGGAAGGGAAACAGTTTGCCTGGAAAGAAAATGTGGTTTCTGAGGCCATTATTTATTTGATTTCCACAGCCCCGGGGAATTCTTGTGCCCTCAGCCATCCTCCCCATGATCCTGCAGGGCAGACAGAGCACAAATTGGCTGGGCAGCTTCCTTGGACCCCACTCCTGCTTAGGTCGGTGCAGCTTTGGCTTTTCTATTTGATATTTTGGATCCTTCTATTCAATTTCTGTTTGAAAGAAGGGGATTGAGGCTGAAAGAGCTGAAAACCATGGTTCTAGAGTTAAGGATGACAGTACCAGCTGGGATGAGGGGAAAGGCCTTTGAAATGCTCTGTGTAGAAGATTTGGACAAAGGGGACACGGTGTGACAAAAATGACATGTGTTGAAAAGTCCATGCGGCCTGGAGTATGGGCCAGCGAAAGCGAAAGTGTCCTAGGGAAAGGAGATAAAGCTGCCCTCAGAGGCCACTGTGAACTGGTCCAAGGGGCAGTTGCTGGGGAAGTCCGTCTGAGGGGCAGCTCTCACTTGGAAAGTGCCCAGTGGACATAGCAGATGAAAAATCGAATGTTCTTGCAGAGACCCGAGCATAAAGGAAGGTCGGCAGAGCTAGTGGCTCAGGGTTGGCAACCATAACCGCCTGGCACTGGCTGTACGGTGGAGGGGGCTTCGTTTCCAGCATGAAGCAGCAGCCTGTGTGTGGGGTTTCCCAATCTAGTGCCAAGCCACCTTGACTGCAAAGGTTTCCCTGAGAAAGACTGGGAGCGGCCATGTGCTTTGCAGGCCATGGAGCAATAACAGAATGCCTGGGGTCGAACAGGAGCTTCACACTTTTCTTCTTTGACCTAATTAAATACCTCAAGGTTGTCAGCTTGTGGCCAGCTGTGGCCAGCTGTGGCAGACAAGGGGGCTTCCAGCTGCCTCACTGACTGAATGGCGGCCATGAAGGAGTTTTACCAAAAGAAGAAATGAATGATTTAATGAATGAAAGAACGTAACACGGGCTTGGGAGCCGTGCTTCTGGGGTACTTGCCCTCTAGAACTATGAAGAATGGGGCTGCCTCAGTCTGGCATAGAAGCAGAACAGTTTCTGCTTGCCATTGGCAAAGGCCATTAGTATGGGCGCTCTGGTTTGACATCCTGAGTCACCTGCTAAACTCACATGAGTGGACAGTGGAGTTTGGGGAGGGGATTGAAGTTTAATAAAACAATGACAAATGCCACTGTGGTATCACCCCCTTAGTCATCCCTCCTCTGACGTGAGGGATGGCCAGGACTTCTGCCACCAGCCTGCACCCCTCCCTGGATGTGCGTGCGGCAGCCTGGGACCACCAGGCGAGCCGCGAGCTCCCACTTACGGTTTGCGCAGGATCATCCTCATGTGGGCATCGGGGCCCATCTGAGACAGCAGCAGCATGGTGTCCTGGAGCTCCTCATCACACTCCTTCTTCTCCTCTTCAGTAGGCAAAGGGGCATCCTCGTGCTCGTCATCCAGAAATCGATAAAATAAATATTTGTCTTGGAAATGGCGCTCCTGGTCCACTGTGGGAAGCATAGAGGCCAGGGTCAGCTGAGGCTTGAAGCTATGACCCACGGCTCGCTGGCAGGAGTACAGGGCTGGAGTCCTGCAGGACAGCCATGCAGCGGCTCAGTTGGGAGCCTGAGTCCTTCGAACTCCACCTCACTCAGGCAGGGCAGCTAGAAGACCAGACGTCCGTCTACAGTCATCTGAGCCACAGCCTCCTGGACCCGCCCGATTCTGCCTCTCTGAGCCTCCAGTGGGCACCCACCAGCTTTTTTAGAATGAGCGAGCAATGCCTTGGTGGCATTTTCTACAGTGTGGGGCGTATGTCCCAAACTGGTAAGCTCACTGTCAGAGCTTGCTTGTGGACTGACTTTGGGAGTGCGGTCTTACAAGAGGCATTCCTTTGGGAGGTCAGAACTTAGGCTTTTATTGCTCAATGTACCCGTTAAGACACAGTTTTCTTCCCACTAGGAGGGGGAAAAAAAGGTTTACAAGAACACAAAGATCTGAACAAAGCCGAGCAGACCAAGCTTCCAGGCCATAGATTCCTCGAAGGAATTGGTGGTCATTTTTCTCTAGTTTCGGTTTCCAGAAAGCCATTCCCTCACTTTCTTTTGGCAAAGCTGGGGAACTCAGATCCAGGAACTCACACATCCTAACTAAGTGATCAATAAGATTTAGGTCTTTGTTAGAAAAGAAGGTGGGCTGGGCTAGAACCCCTCATCTAAATGTCTAGAAATCACTTAGTCCGTCTATAGCACGGACCGTCAAGACAAAAGACAAAGAACAGTGGTAGACCCTGGCGGATCCCTGAAATAGGGATGGCAGCAACACATGGGCATTATTGCAGCACAAGGTGCTTAGAACCCATCCCAGACCTGCAAAGTTGGAATCTGCTTTGAGCGAGAGCCCCAGGTGATTGGTACGCACATGCGCAATGGACGTCTGAGGAAACTCGAACAAAATTCTTTCTCCCACATTCCCAGATGCTGGCGGATGAAACGGCTGATTTGAATATTTTCATGTTTAGAAAAGTGGGCTTAAGCAAGTGGTGTGAGCAGTTCAGTGGCGGTCACACCCCGGCCCTGAAGAGCTCTTCTGTTCAGCGAGAGCTGCGGCAGTTACTAGAGACCGCAATTGCAGCGCACAGCTCTGATTTTAAACATGGCCATCCGGCGGGGATACAAATCGGCTCTCCCAAAGAACGGCGCAGTGAAAAGGCAGCTTCTGAATTCATTAATGACTCTTGTGTCATCAGCCCGGCCACACATTCCACTGCTCTTTCATCCTGCGCCTGCCTCGGGACCGCGGTGCAATGCTTGGAGTCTAATCACACCATCAATGAACCATGAATGCAAACTAATAAACATAATTGGAGCTGATGCACTCTGGTTGCAATTTCATTTTCCTTTCCTTCGGTCTCGGAAGTTAGGAAGGTACAGTGGTGGAACGTGGCAATCAATAGCATCCGCTCGCCGCATTTGTATCGCTAAATGAAGATGCTAGCGTGGTGGTTCCTTAAGGAGATCATCATTCTCTCTTGCCCCTCTGAGAATGCAGCAGTAGCTTACCCAGGGCAATACACTTCGCATGACTTGAGAGTTTTGCAGAGCCTGGGGCCCATCTTACCGTGGTTGAGGACGCCGTCTTCCAGCAAGACCTGCCACATGCCAACAGCTTGAGTCCGGGAGTGAACACAGGACGTTTGCTGTACCATCCAGTCTACCAGTTCAGTCCCGACACAGCATTGTCTAAAGGGGATGGATGAGACAGAGGATGGAAAAGTCACACCCCTTTGCGGAGAGAGTGGGAGATAGCCTTCAAGAGGAGAACCTTCCGAAAACTGTGGTACCATAAGCGGTATCAAGGAAAAGAAAGTGTTGGTTTTTTTTTTTTTTTTTGTTTGTTTTAGGGATATAGCCTTAGGCTCTTGCACCAGCCAACTAAGCAGGGTCGTGTAAATAAAAGAACACTAGAAGACAGAGCACCAAGCTACTCAAAGGGCTGCTAGAGGGAAAATATTACCCTCCCTTCTAAGTCTAACACTGTGAGCTGGCCCTGGGACAGCTCAGGGTGAGGGCTGCTGGGAGAAAGAAGCAATTAGCAATGCAAATCTTTCCGAAAAGGTTCTGTGTCATGAGCATTACCGTGGCCACAGAATCTGCCACCTAACAACACCAGATGCTCCCTGTACAGCCATGTGTTAGTCCCAAAGCTGTCCCCTGGTGTGGGCAGACAGGCTATGTGTGTTAGTTAGGAGATACATAGTTAGACACTTATGTATTAGGAAACTCTGAGGGAGGTGAAAACAGGGCAGGTGTTACTCATGTGTACAGGAGGAAAGTGCAGTGCTGAAATCCCAGGGACAGATCTCAAGGGACAGTGGAATAGGGCAGGGAGGCCCAGAGCAGATGGCGGCCTGCAGCTGGGCCTGACTCATTGGTGGCCTCGCTTGGCAGGCCAAGAATGGGACCGCCTCTGGGGATGAGCAGAGACAGGGCCAAACCTGAAGAACTCTAGCATAAACTGAAGCAGATTCCTTGTCCCAGGCCACTGGGAAAAATCTTGAAGTGGTGGAGTTATCGAGTTTTCTACTCATTAACTATGTGACTTTGGCCATCTCTCTGGTTCTGTTTCCTTCTCTGTACGGTAAGGGAAGAACAAGTGATGGCCTTGCAGGCCTTCTCCAGTTCCAATATTCTAGAATCTCAGAAATCTATCAGTTCTTGGGATGCAGTGACCCTGACCCAGGGAGGACGGTTGGGAAGGCCAGCTCTACTCATCCGTCACAACTTCAAAGGGTGAAGAAACACCTACATCTTCACTCTGAAGTAACCAAATACTTCTGAGCTAAACATACAAAACAAACATTTCTCTTATAATTTGGTAGATTATTAGTGGAAAAGTTCTTATAAAAGTATAGAAATAAATTTTATTTGGCTTTTAATTCAATGATTGCTCTTTTAAAAAAAAAGCGACAAAGCTGATTCAGAGCATTGAATTTCTAGGAGAGGCACAGGGACTTTGGAGCCAGAATGCACAACAGGGGCACATGGCAGAGTCCCTGGGTATCATTTCCGCTAAAGGACACCTAATCAGAACTGACTGTCATCCACTCTAGCATCGTGGTCATTGGGACGACACTGGATCTGGCAGGGCCTCAACTCTCTGATAAGGAAGCAGACACACAATGAGATAAAGAGCGGGAGGGAGGAGACGGAGCTTGCCAGCACGGATCTGGGGCAAGAACTCAGACCGCTGCTGCAGAAGAAACCATGCCCAGGGCTTCGGTGGGGCCCACTGGTCATCACCAACGATCATCAACTTATGACATAGGGTGTGGAGCAGACATAACACCTCCGTGTCAGGGACTTAAGTCTCCGCAGGATGGCATCAGGAAGAGATCAGCTTCTGACTTCCCGTTTCCAGGATGGGTCACCAAACATGACATTATTTAATGGAATTTCCCCAACACGAGTCAATAGTTGGGCGAGCATACTCACATTTTAATGGGAAAGAAAAATAACTAAAACATTCAACGAAAAAGATCTTTTCAGTCATGTGAGCTTTTAAGGTCCATGTAAAGCAAAAGAGCCAAAGGGCTAACGGGGTTGAACTCTGGGGACATGTAGCACACGTGTTTTAGTTTTGTTTGGCTTTGTTTTAAATCTTGACTTTCCTTAGAACTATACTGCATGAGCCACAGAGTCCAGGCAGATTAGCTCTGAGGGCTGCAGAACAAGACTGAGCCTCTGGAAGAGACGGAGAAAATGTGGCTCTGGGGAGCTGGCTCGGTGGGCATCTGCCCCACAAGCGTGAGGACCTGAGTTTGAATTGCCAGTGTAAAAAGCACATGCCTGTCACTCCGGTGCTGTGACAGGAAGAGACAGGGAATCTTGGGGGCTTTCTGGTTACCAGCCCAGCTCCAGGTCTAGTGAGAGACCCTGCCTCGAAGGAATAAGATGGACAGAGACTGAGCAGGTCACTCAGTGTCCTCCCACAGCTTCAGCAAGTGCACACCCGCCCCCTGCCAGGTTAAGTAGCTTACTAAAATAAAACTTCACTAGAAAACAAACTCCATAAATGATTATATATATTTTGTTCACTTCCGTATACTTAGAGCTTGTAACACTATGACTTAAAAATTAAATTAAAAAAATTTTTTAAAAAAATCACTGAATTTAGAGATCAACCACACTTGGTGTAAAACTTGCTTGTGTGCTCTCTGGACACAGGACTTAGTGAAGGGATACTATTTGCTCTCTTTGCCCGGGGTCAGTTTTGTCATCTGGGAAATGAACACATACCCAGATACGCCTTTCTGAAAGGGATGTGGTGGAGAAAAACTTCATGATCCCATGTGGGAAGTGGCATGGTGCCACCCTTGGTGTGTAAGAACTGTGTGAGTGCTAGCTGAACTTAGTAGGGCCACCAAAAGATGCTAGCAAAAAACACAGGGGCTCCTCCTCTTTGTTCATGCCTGCACACATCAGCTTGCAGTGTTGGGGCTAAAATACGTGCAGGCTGGAACCCCGGGGTTTATAACAGGCTATTTGTCCCACTTTTATAAAACATGAATTGGAGGGGCCAAGCCGTGAGGATGAACAAACATACCTGTACGTCTTTAGGTGGTATTTTCTGTCTCTTATCATGTGGGGTGCTCGAGAGAGAATGGCAATTCGTAAGATTTTCCCAGCTCGGAGGATCTTCTCTGAAGGGACCTGGGTTTTAATCAGATGGGAGGAGAAGAGGGGAAAGGAGAGTTTACGGAAGGGAGTAGACCCGGTGAATTCTTAAACTGCTTTCTAATCAGAGTCCGGATAGAAAAACACAACTCACTCATACATATTTACATTGCTCACTCATGAGACATGTCACTGTTATGTTGAGAACTGAGACACGCTGCATATTTATTGGCTCTGGGAAGTGGCTCTGAGGGGCCTTGACTTGACGCTCTGACACAGGAACCACCTCCAGTGGTACTTAAGAAGCGAGCTTGGATGGCTTATCAACCCACCTACGTCCCATTACCTTGGTAATGGTGTTAGCAGGACGGAGAGGAACGTGAGGTTCAATGAGAGGTGTCTGAAAAATAAAATGTTAAGGCAAAAGAAAATTAAACAAAAAATTCAGTAAAGAAAATTATGGGTTGGGGATAATAAGAAACACCAATTTTTATGAAACTCAAAATAGAATTGAGAGAGAGAGAGAGAGAGAGAGAGAGGCATCCTAAAGAACTTGAATGCACAGGCATTCAAAGGGCAAAATTGGACCATTCAGTTTGCCAACATTTAAATATAAATTGTTTATAAAAAATGAAAAAAAAAAGAACCAAACAGGAATGATTTAATGTTCATAGGCTCAATGAGAAGGGAAAAGGCAGCTGGTTGAAGCATAACAAACACCACAGCAGGGAGAAAGCAAACAAGGTAAACAGTCAGAGGTTACAGTGACCTGCCCTGGGCTGTGGATAAAGTATTGATTTGGGGTGGGAATGCTCCGTTTCCTGTTCTCTTGTGCAGTTAAGACTCTTTCTCGGCAGTGGTTTTTTTGTTTGTTTGTTCATTGTTATTTTCACATGTAGCTTCCTGCACTCAAGCTCCCAGAACCCAAGAGAGGGAGGCAGCTGCTGTGCATCTCTTTCCTGAGAAAACTGCAGCCTTCAAGAGTCTATGCCAGTCAGATTAGCTCCAGGACCTAGCTGGCACTCTTCAGACGGAACACATTCTGTGGATGGATGTGTTGCATCTGAAACAATGGAGAAGTCCAGTTTCTATAAAATGGTAGCCCCCAGCCTTCATTATCTCACATGTCTAACAATGACCTTTCCAAAAGTGTCAGGTCAAAGGTGGAAGAGTCATGGATACAATGTTAAAAGTGGTGGAAGAGTCATGGATACAATGTTAAAAGTGGTGGAAGAGTCATGGATACAATGTTAAAAGTGGTGGAAGAATCATGGATACAATGTTAAAAGTGGTGGAAGAGTCATGGATACAATGTTAAAAGTGGTGGAAGAGTCATGGATACAATGTTAAAAGTGGTGGAAGAGTCATGGATACAATGTTAAAAGTGGTGGAAGAGTCATGGATACAATGTTGTTTGTGACACTTTTGAATAGCATGATTTGATTTGATCTGATGATTCCTTTGGCACATTAGTAGTCTGGGGTTCCTTACCTACAACCCCCAAAGATGCACACATCTTTATGCTCAGAACCTTCGCGTATGGGGTTACATGGCAAAAGGATGCTGTAGGCATGGTGATCACAATGTGGAGACCAGCCTGGTGTTTCTGAGGGTTGTGTTATCAGATGCAAAAAGGAAAGGCAGAGTCAGCACCCAACAGCGGAAAGAGGAGGAGTTGGCAACTCAGGGGCCTTGAAGCTGGAAAAGTCCAGGATCCAAAAGCACAGAAGTCTCCCCAGGGGAACAGACAAAAGGAAAAAAAGAGCCCCCTTGAGTCTCTGAAAGCAGCATGATCTTGTTGAGCCTCCATTTTAACCCAGAGGCTCACACTAGAGGTCTGGATCACAGCAGGGAGGGCTCATTGATTTGATTATCTCAGTGAGTGACAGTTTGTTATGACGGCCCCCAAGCACTGACATAAAGATTAACACACTGTATAGCAACACCTTCCTGCCTTTTCCGAATAGGAGTTAATTACAGCGAAAATACATTGGTGAGTTCATTTCTACTTCTCATTTAAAACACTTAACCACTGAGAGAGATGAAGGTCACTCATAGTTTTTTTTTTTTTTTTTTTTTTTTTGGTTTTTCGAGACAGGGTTTCTCTGTGGCTTTGGAGCCTGTCCTGGAACTAGCTCTGTAGACCAGGCTGGTCTCAAACTCACAGAGATCCGCCTGCCTCTGCCTCCCGAGTGCTGGGATTAAAGGCGTGCGCCACCATCGCCCGGCTGGTCACTCATAGTTTTAAGAAACGTTTTAAACCTCAATGCGAATATACACACATGAACATTATATTTGCCTTTTATCAATGGCAAATTTTGGACGGGCTGGTGCTTTTAGCATTATAAAAGAGTTAAAGGGGTAAATGAACACTGAACTTCAAAAACCAGCAGAGATGAGCCATAGATTTGCTTCTAAGACTGTCTCCTTGAACTCACCCATTTCAACATTTTCTTCCTGTGACTGGCATCCATCCGGCAGACCCCACCCACTGAAACGCACGGTGTGTCTGCAGCACGCCACTTAGAACAAGCATAGACCAAAAGATATCAATGTGGTGTAATTCAAAATGGCGAACCCTGCCAGCTCCCGTGTTCTTTACAGTAGACCTGCTGATGGGTGAGAGGCTGAGACCAGGCAACTCTCATTCTCAACACAGAACATTGGCCAGCCAGAGAAACAGGGCTATCGTCCATCAGGTCCCTGGAAACACACAGCTGAAGCTGGCTGTGAACTTCCCAGTTATGAACTTCAGCTCCAGTGATGATCCAGTGATCCTGTCCCTGCCATACACCGGTGGCTTCATACACCTGTGAGGCTTCCTGGCTACAGATCTAACTGTAAAAGCTTCTGGTTGTTCCAGAAAAAGATGCTAGGAACCCGTCCCTTCTTCCTGTTCTAGAAGAAGTCTAGAGCAGAGGGAGGCGGGGTTGTTTTCCGGACCCCGCCCCATGAAAAGCTGACATTTATCAGTTTGTCTCTGAGAAGCTGGCCAAGCTGGAGGTCAAGAGGAGGCCCAAACTGAGGACGACTGATAAATGTTTTTTCTTTTTGTTCCTGGTGAGCTGAATGAAACTATTCAAAGATTAGAGATATTTTTAGTTGCTTCTTACTATAACAAAAAACTAACAAGTGGTACCTAGTTTAGTTTACTTCAATGTGATGGAGGAAGGTCATTGGCTAATAAAGGAACTGCCTTGGCCCATTTTATTGGTTAGAGGATAGGTGGGAGGAGTAAACAGAACAGAACGCTGGGAGGAAGAGGAAGTGAGCTCAGTCTCGACAGCTCTCCTCTCGGGAGCAGACGCCTGAGGAAGAGGAAGTGAGCTCAGTCTCGACAGTTCTCCTCTCGGGAGCAGATGCCTGAGAGAGACGCCATGCCCCGCTCCTGGGATGAGGCTCCGACCCAGGATGGACATAGGCTAGAATCTTCCTGGTAAGCGCACCTTGGGGTGCCATACACAGATGATTAGAAATGGGCTAAATTAATATGTGAGAATTAGCCTAGAAGAGAATGGGCCAAGCAGTGTTTAAATGAATACAGTTTGTGTGTTGTTATTTCAGGCATAAGCTAGCCGTGCGGGCGGCTGGGGTGCTGGGGACGCAGCCCCACCGCCTCTTATTACTACATATGGCGCCCACGTGGACAACTGAATCCACAGAAAGCCTGAAAAAGCTTGGGAAAGAGTAAAGCATGTTTTCTTGATAGTGACAATTCCTCGGGTCTGCTCTGCTTGTTAGAGGCAAGCATGCGCTTTCTTCTAAGAGAAGCTTCCTGACTCAGCTTTAGCTGCAAAGCCTGCAGCTCATTAAGAGGTCCTGCCACGAAACACTTAAACGGTGTTGACGAAAAGCTGAACGCATGCTTTTCGGTTTTCAGCCATAGCAGGAAAAAAGCTGCGCCGTTTAAAAATGCCGGCTTTCTGGGCCATCCTGCCAGGGCAAACTCTGACTGTTTGAGGCAGGAGGGCCAGCTACTGAGAGAGGACTTGAGTGTTGTCTGTTGTAGCTCACTTGCTGGCAGGGACCTTGAAATGCCATACAGTTGTTGCAGTAAACATGGCTACAGCCTGTATATCCGCCATGAGGCTGGAAAGCTAAGGAATGGACTGAATCTAGCTGGCAAAGCCACGCCTTTAGTCCTACTGAGATTGCTTGGTAAATTAAAGATTCATGTGGTCAGAAAAAGAGAGATATACAGTAAAGAGAGATTCAAAGACAGAGAAAATTTCTGAATGGTTTAAAGTGTGTTAAAAATATATGCAGAGGGCTGGAGAGATGGCTCAGTGGTTGGGAGCATTGCCTGCCCTTCCAGAGGTCCTGAGTTCAGTTCCCAGCAACCACATGGTGGCTCACAGCCATCTGTAGTGAGGTCTGGCGCCCTCTTCTGGCCTGTAGGCATACAGACAGAGCATTGTATACTAAATAAATAAATATTTAAAAAAAAATATGCAGACTAAAAGTTGAAGTTCTTAAAGTAAAAAACAAAAAAAGGAAGAGAGTTGTTGTGTATGGTAGCACATGCCTTTAATCCCAGTGCCTAGAAGGCAGAGGCAAACACTTTTACTATCTGAAATCATATCCATTGACAGTATGCAGCATGCTTAGTCAGAATTAACTTTTTTAAAAGCAACTTTATAAGAATAAAACATTTACACCGAGGAATTGATCTCTAGGGGATAAGATAAATGTGTCAGAGAAAGGATGTCACAGAAGTCCACCCAGGAGAACAAAAAGACACTCAGAGATCTGATCAGGGACAGACCTCTCTGCTGGGGAAGAGTTCTACAGGCAGAGGGAGATGGGGAAGCCAGCCAGATCCACTCAGCCAAGCCCCAGGTTGGCAGAAGAAAGCCTTTGGAAAGAGTGCAGAGGAGGAAGGAAAAAGCCACCAGGCCTTGATCTAGGTACCAGAACTTGGAGGGCATCAAGGAGCCCTTGAGGCATAGCAATGGTCAGTGATGCCACCAGTCTACCCACTGTTAAGAGGAAGGCAGGATTCTCCATGCCCATTCTCCCTCTGGACAGAAACTAGAGCTATGAGGAAATCATTTCATTATATCAATTATTTCATTATATAGACTAGATTAAACAGAAGAGAGAGAAACAGCAACATAGCAATATTAGCGAGAACCAAAGGAAGAAAACCAGCCTGAAGGTCGGGGAGCCAGGAAACATGCCTCCCGCAGCTTTTAAGAGCACTGGAAGGACAAAGAGGTGCCCCGAGGGGCCAGCCCTACAAGGCGGTCACAGCAGCCACAGACTTGGGCAGAGCCTCACCGTGCAGTACCCCAGCCCTCTTGTTGGCCTATATCCTCCAGGCACATTTTCTGTGCCGAAGAGGAAGGCAGATGGGAAGCCAGTATGGCACAGGGACTTCATTAATGATGCCTTAGTTTGTGTCCAAGAGCTGGCCTCTGCTTTGACCTGTAGCTAGAATGCACACAGCACAGGGAACTGGCTGGGCAAGGAATGGGCCTTCTCTGATTAAACTGCGTACATTTCAACACATTCTCGAGTTGATAGAAATTCCTGTGGGCACGAAGGAGTCCAAACCAGGCTGCGAACATGTGACCCTCAAAGGCAGGCAGGAAGGACAGATAAGGGCAGAAGCCTCCAGCATTTTCTTGGCTGTCTCCCCTGAAGGCTTCCCTCAGGATTAACCATAATTGGTTTTTGTTTGTCTCAGGAAAGGGGTTTCTCTTTCAGCAGCTTTTTATTATGTTTCTATTACCAGTGAAAGGGGAAAATAGTGAGAGAGAAAAAATATTCCTTTTGGCATCCGAGCCAATTCAGAAATACTAATCAGGTGATGAAAAATATGAATTTAGCTTCCATTACAAGGTGCACAATAACCCCCACGTGGATATAATGAGGTAGACGAGGCCTTGTAATAGGCCTCACGGAAAAGCATATTCAGGCCCCTTTGAAAACAGGGTGATTCTTTTTAGTCAAGTGTTTGCTCACAGACGCCTTTGCAAGACACAACATCTTAAGCCAAGAGGAGACAAGAATAACAAGCCAGAATGGGGCCACGGAGCTCAGAGCAGACGCTGGCAATCCGGGGCAATGAAAAGTCATGGCAGTCGCATCCAACCAGATCTGGAGATTTAATGAAGGCCTACGGTGTGGGAAGCAACAGGAAAGGCTAAACTAGGGATGAGGACGGAGAGCGTGCCCGATTTAAATGAGCTCTTGAACTTTCTCTGGGTTCGCCAGTCTGCAAGTCTAGCTGAGGCCATAAATAAATGCTACAGCACCGTGGCTTTCAAATCCCATCAGTTTTCTTAATGCTGATGAACAAAAGAAAAGAACATTGAATTTCTTAGTGAAAATGACACACTTCTCGGAGTTAATGTCCCTTGTTTTGATATTTTGAAATAATACAACCAAGCCTTTGAAATGTTTGCTTTGTTCTTACCATGCCCACCACGCCACCACCCTGGTCCTGAAGAGATGAAATACAACTCAGGACTAAGACACATAGGCAGATTCCACGACTCAGAAATAACCAAACTTTTCCACTCCTGAAACCATGGGAACAGCATCTCTAGACTCCTCTGGCCTCTGTCTGCGAGGCTTTTCTTCCTCTGAGACTTTCCTGGTTCAAAACTGGTCTACAGAGAAACGCTTCAATGCAAGAAGTTTGGAAGGCTGAGCAAAATGAAAATCACTTCTCCTGGGCACAGAGAGCTGAGGCTGCAGTCTACACAGACCATCAGGGAGCTGCAGATATAGACAGGCACTCCCACCCGAGCCGAGGTCAGCTGACCTATGGCAGAAGCAGCACAGGGGCAGGAGTCCTCGAACTTGGGTCCTGCTGAACTGCTGGAGGCCAAATGTGGACCAGTTTTCATGGGAACCCTTGGTAGTGGGCAGCAGTCTCTGGTGGGCCCCGTAGTTTTGTGTTTATTTCACCCCTAGTAGGCTCTCATGGTTGTGGCTCAGGAAAGAAGGGGCTGAGTGTATTGTGAACTACACTGAGGGCATTCTCCAAAGCAAAGGCCCACTCTCCAGGAAGAGATTCCTTGGAGTCTGAGCCCACCTGGAGGAGGGGATTTAGCATCCACCATCCTGCATTACCTGAGAGGGAGAACAGAAGCTAAGAGACAGTCGTGGGAACTCACGGAGTCTCACTACTAGCTGAGAAGCCCTGTGCAAACTGACTGGAGTGAGGGCAAGTTGTCTCCTAGAACAAAGCTCCAGAGAGACTGCTCATGCTCTCCAGTCGATAGTCCTACCCCTGACATCCTGATGGGACTAAATTGACTCAGTCCGGAGAGAAACAAGGAGGGGAGAGGGATGGAGGAGGAGTTGGGGGTGAGTAAGAGTGGATTTGATCAAAATGGTATGTGTGCATAAATCTGCAATAAAAATAATTTTAAAAAGTAAGGTTCCAGACTCAGAATCTGGAAGTTTAAGAAAAGCTTATGAAATGAAAACAAACAAACAAACAAACAAGCAAACAAACACATAACCAGTTGTAAAAGTCACAGACTGGAAGTTCATGCTATCGAGGCTGTGGAGTAAGGGGAATACTCATCCATTGCTGGTAGGACTGCAAATTTATATAGTTATTATGGAAAACAATATGATTGTTCCTCAGGAAGATAGAAATCAATCTTCATCAAGGTCCAGTTATACCATACTTTAGGCATATACCTAAAGTAAGTTTTATCCTACTACAGAGATACTTGTTCAACCATGTTCATTGCTGGTCTATGCATAATAGCCAGCAACTGGAAACAACCTAAATGTTTCTCAACAGATGAATGAATAAAGAAAATGTAGTACACTTACATGATGTATGTGTAACCATCAGAAAACTATGTAGCCATTAGAAAAAAAATGAAATCATGAAATTCACCAGTAAATTAATGGAACTAGAAAAATTCATCCTGGGTGAGGTAATCCAGATCCAGAAAGACAAAGAGGGTGTGCATTCACTTATATCTGGATATTAGCTGTTAAGCCAATGAGAGCCAATCTACAATACATGGAACCACAAAGCTTAGATATGGAGTAAGGGGCTGGAGAACAAGGAGAGAACAGATAGATATCCCTAGGAGAGAGAAATAGAATGAATGATTATGTATGGATAGGGGTACTGAAATGTGAGAATCAGGGGATAGGATAAAGGGAGGGATTGGGGGGTGGAATGTAGGGAGAGACAGCTAAAATTGAGGGTCATTTGAGGGGTGGTATGGAAATTTAATACAGTAGACACTTCCTAAAATATATGCATATACGGAGGTGACCTAAATGAAATTGTTGATTAATGGGGAGATGTTCCAACTGGCCATCTCTTGTCATCAAGTGAAGCATTCAGTCCTGAGACTGGGTTATATCTAACTGAGTTGTTGGCCAAAGAGGTCCCATGGAAATCCCAAACAACCCAGGTCAGGCTGTCGCCGTGACTACAGGTTGTTCTACACAAACTGACAGCAAGGGCTCATTGTTGAAGACAACATCTACACAATTCGTTGAACGCGGAGAGGTTGAGGTGGTGCCTACCCAGAACCTTCACCCACTATGTGCTATTCTCTTGGGTACAGGAAGGTATTCTGCGCGCTACCAAAAGAGAAATGTACACACCAACCGAGCTACAGACCCTTTGTCTACAACGGTGTCCTTCCTGCAGGATATACTAGCGCAATGGTGGCACAACGTTTGTGGGAGTCACCAGCCCCTCTTTTATTTGACTTAAGGCCCACACTCCACAAGATAAAACCCACACCTGACACGCCTTGGATGACCAATAACCTGAGACTCGATGTCCCAGGGGCCTAAGGTAAACCAAATACTATTGTTTTTTTAAAAAAAATGTAACAATAAAATGACTCCTAGTGGCAAAAAAAGGAAGTCATAGATGGGGACACAGGCCACCTACTAACAGGACTCTTACCAGCCCTCTCACACCTCCCTAGCACCAGCATAAAGACACTGCAGTCTAGTGGAAGGAGTTGCAAGACTCGAACTCTTTCTTTCATTTATTTATTTACTTTCTTATGTGTATAAATGTTCACCTGGACATACATTTATGTATCACTTGTTGCCTGGTGCCCCCAGAAGCCAGAAGAGGGCATTAGATTCCCCTAGAACTGGAGTTACAGAGGGTGGTGAGCTGCCATGTTTTTGTTTTGGGAACCAAACCTGGATCCTCTAAAAGAGGAGCTAGTCCTCTTAACTCTGTGATATCTCTCCAGCCCCTGATTCTAACTCTTTTTAAGGAGATTTTTGACTTCTCATAATATAGCAAACATTAAATACCACCCATTTCCTGGACAGATTAGCAGAAAACTTTAGGCTAAAGGAATGAGAAAGCCCCCCATAGGCTCACATGTTTAAATGCTTGGTCCCCATTTAGTGGAACTGTTTGGCAAGGATGAGTAGGCTTAGTTAGGGTTTCTATTGCTGCAATGAAGCACCATGACCAAAAAGCTGGAAAGGAAAGGGTCTATTTAGCTTACACCTTCCACATTCTACGTCGCTGTTTATCACCAAAGAAAATCAGGACATAATCTCAATTTCTCTCTCTCTCTCTCTCCCTCTCTCTCTCTCTGCCTGCTTCCTATGAATCAGGATGTAAAGCTTTCAGCAACTACTCCAGTACATGCCTGTCTGCTTTCCACAGTGATGATAATGAACTAACCCTCTGAAACTGTAAGCAAGCCCTCAATTAAATGCTTTCTTTTATAAAAGTTGTTTGGTCGTGGTGTCTCTTCACAGCAATAGAACAGTAACTAAGACAACAGTCTATTTACCTCCATTCTTATTACAGATTCCACCATGTCTGGCTTTCAATAATAAAAGCCACAAGGCAAGATAAACAAGAGAAATTTCAGTTTGAAGCACAAACCAAGCACTGGAATAAAATGTAGCTGTAGCACCAATTTTTGAATGGTCAAACAGGACATTTAAATTAGTAATGTAAGTTAACGATGGAATATTAGTCTATTGATAGCACTAATTAAATTATATGCAAAATGCAAAAAATTGGGTAACATAAACCAGAGAGATAAAAATATTAAGAAAAAATCCAACAAAACTCTGCACATCAAAGCCTTATAAAAGGAAGAACGACGTTGACATTCTTAGTAGTAGAATGTACACGGCCACTAGGGAAAGAGTCAGTGATCCTGAACATGGGTCAGCAGAATCTTTCCAACTGAAATGCAAAGAGGAAAAGATACCGTCCCTGTGTCCACACCCAGAATATCTAAGAATACGGAAACAATTTCAAAGGCAAAATACACATGTGATGAGAAACACACATGTACATGTGATGAGAAACACGTGTATATGTGATGAGAAACACGTGAACATGTGATGAGAAACACATGTGCATGTGATGAGAAACACATGTACATGTGATGAGAAACACACATGTACTGTACATGTGATGGAAACACACGTGTACTTACAATACTACAATGGAAAAAGTAAAGAGAATAAATACTTTAATGGCTCAGAGTCTCTCAAAAATTAAAGGCGGACGCCAAGTTACAGATCCAGGAAGCTCACACAGAACACTAAGCAGAATAAATAAAATAAAACAAGAGCAGCAACAACACAAAAATCCTGCACAGAGGCACATCAGATGCACACTGCAGAACATCTAACACAGAGTAGGCGAGATAGCCCTGCAGGTAAAGTATTTGCTGAGCAAATCTATGGCGTGGGTTTGACCCTCAGTACTCACGTAAAGGGGAAGAGGCGAGAACAGAGTCCCCCAAGTTGCCTTCTGACCTCCATATACAGACCATGACAACACGCATTCACCTCTAAGCACCCGTCTCTCTCTCTCTCTCTCTCTCTCTCTCTCTCTCTCTCTCTCTCTCTCTCACACACACACACACACACACAACATACAAGGAAAGAAAACATCAGCTTTCTGAGACAAACAATCCCCAAGCCCCAAGGGGAGATGAGATGTGTGTCAATCAACCACAACATTCCACAAATACCACCGCCTTCTCGACCCTCACAACTGTAATTTTGATGGAAATCTAAGTTCTGTGAAAGATTACTAAACCCTCTTCCCTCCCATCTTACAGATTTAAGCCTTGACCTCCATCACCCTGACTTCCATTCTGAGAAATCCTAGCACCAAAGTTCAAATCTGGGAATAGTGTGTTCTGTAATCTCGGGAAACAGAGACCATGATTGAGAGTCACATCAATATTCAGCATGCCCATGGATGGAGACTTATTAGTGGTAAGTCTAGGGCCACTATTTGCACCATAAAAGTATCTAACCTAAATCTGGGTGTGGTAAAATACTGAAAGTTTTAGCACTTACTTAACACTTAAAAATATGCTGGGCATGTAAAGTGGATATGAAAAGACATGATAGAAGCTCCACCCACTCGGAACCCAGGCTCCAGCTCCTGCTTAGCATGCTTCCAAGGCTGCAAATAACTTGCATAGCACGTTTTAGAAAATCTAATTGTGCCGAAATGCTAATTACTATACACAAACTAACATGGAAATATATATGATCTCCTCTACTCTCCTACACAAATGATATAAACATTGGCCTCATTCTTGTGTTTATCACCTTAAAAGGGTCCTCAAAAATTTTCATATCAGAACATAAAGAGTTTCCTCATGTGGTTTTGCACTTCCATGCATTGTTTTTGAAGCTGTTTGGTGATCACAGCATGGGCACGGCATGACTTGTTGAACGATCATCTACTGAGAGACACTGAGCACTGTTAACCTGAGTTTGGGGCCCATCAAACAAAAGATAAAACCAATGAAAAGTTATGGGATGTTCTGTTATCTCTGTGCTCCTGAAAACCCAGGATTCCACGGTGGGGAGAAGTATAGTTTTAAACAATGACACAGCAATAACCACAAGTGTACGACATGACTTCCTGAGGGGCAAGTGATGCAGCTGCAGCAAGCAGACTTGCAGCAAATCCTTCAGACGCTTTGTACAGAGCTTGTTAGAGCAATTTTCCAAAATTCTACTTCACTGCACACTTGGCATGCAAAGAAAAGCCGGACACTAAGACGAGACATTGGAAATGACAGTGTGTGTTATTTTTCTGGTATTTTAGTGGGTTTTTTTCCCCCCACAGCCCATGGAACATCTGCTCAAACACAGTGGATGGCCTGCGTGACTGAAATGTTCTCAGAATACCAACTGTAGTGCCAGTCATGTAGAAGACACTGGAAAAGGCCAGAATAATTTTGGCCCCAAATATAAGTGTTTTAGGATTGATTGGGAAACAGTCTTTTTAATTCATGAATTATTACTAAGTACTACCTGTCAGTAGCCCATGACTCCACAAGCCAGGAATCAAAACCATGGTGATATTATCTATGAAGTCAAGAATTACACAGTTCAATATATTAGCCACTGGCCTTATATAGGCATTTACATTTATAGTAATTAAAATGTTAAAATTCAGCCCCTAAGCTGAAGTTCATGAACCACATGCCAAGAGCTAGTATCAGGATGTGTTTTGTCCCAGCCAAAGACTTCTCTTGCCTAGAAACTGTGATGGTGGCGTTAGAAGTTTGCATGTCTCCATCTTTCTATATTCCCCATCATTCTCAAGTCCATAGCTAGCACATCTTACAACAAACACAGATCAGAAGATGTTGCTCTGCAAAAATCCAACGCTCCGACCTCTTCTTCCTACTCATAATGCAAACTGAACTCTACAGCCTGAGCCGTTTAGCTCCTGGCCGCTCTCTGATCTCCTCTGTTCTCTGGTCCCTCCTTCCCTGTCACTTCCCACTCTTCCTTCTACCTAGACACAGTTCCAAGATGGCCACTGGCTCACACCCCTTCCAAGTCTCTGTTCAAACACCCCTTACCAGAGAGGATACTCTGCCCATCCTGGAGGATGCTCTGCCCATCCTAGAGGATGCTCTGCCTGTTCCTGCTGGATGGAAATCAGTATTCTGCTCCTCTTGCTACACACACAGCCCCTTAAACCTTTGACACAAAGGTTATCATTTCTTGTCTGTCCTCTCCACCAAAACACTGGCTTTGTGAACTTCTCCATGCTCACTCTTTTGTCCCCCGGCTCTTGCCATACAGAACTACTTGAGAAGCCATTACTGATGAATGGATGGTTTTCTTCATTAATGAATTAAAGTCTCTTAGCAGACTTCATTTATCTGTGACCAAAAATGCAATCTGTGTGTTTGAGTATGTGAAGGAATGTTGGGAGGAAACCGGGGCTGTTTCCACTGAGCTGTGATTGGTCAGAATCTCACTGGTGGGGTGGGGTGGGGAGGCAGGGGAGACAGAGGAGACTTAAGTCAATGTTTTGCATATCACACAGGGATCTCATTACAGTGCAGATTTGGGCTCTGCTGATCTGGGATTCTCTACTGACTAAAAGGTATTGATCCTGCTGGTATGTGGGTGTCAATTTGAGCACTGGAGAATTCAGGGTGTGCTAGTGCAGTCTGCACATCTGTAACACAATTCTTCACTAAGATGATGTTTCCTGAAGATTGGGCCAAGGTAACATAGTCAAGAGGTTATCACACTAGCAATATTCACCTACATAAACTGAGATGACTCCTTCAAAGGAATCATTTCCCAACCAGGTTTTGGTTATTTGTTTGGTTATTTGTTTTATATAAAAATATTTTATATGAAAAGCCAAATACTAGTAATTTAGTAAAGAAAATATAAGCCTATTTGAGTAATGTACTTAATATTCACGAGTAAAGGGCTTTATAATTTCTAAATTACAAATAACTAGTTTCAATCCAAATTATTGCACAAACATAAGGATTTCAAGAATAGTTAAAATACAACAATCTATGTTGGCTATTTTTATGCCAACTTGACACAAGCTGTAGTCATCTGAGGGAAGAAACTTCATCTGGAAAACTGCTTCTCTAAGGCTGAGCTGTAGGCAAGCCTGCAGACCGTTTTCTTAATTAGCGATTGATGGGAGAAGGGCCAGATCCTTGTGAGTGGTATCACCCCGGGCAGGTGGTCCTGAGTTCTGTAGGAACCCAGTAAACAGCACTCCTCCATGGCCTCTGCATCAGCTCTGGCTGTAAGGTTCCAATGTAGTTTGAGTTCCAGATAAACCCTTTCCATTCCAAGCACACTTGTTCATGGTGTCCCTTTACAGTAATAGTAACCCTAACTACAACAACATCCTAAAGGAAGACAGAAAAAGATTCCACATTTATAAAACTAGTACTTGAAAACGGAGGGAAATGTTTACAAAGTGAACCTAAATTTCTACAATCTATTGTACTCTCAAATTGGGGGCAGACATAATAGGTTATATTCTTGGTCTGGCTAGTTAGGGTAGAACGGAAATGTATTCATGGATAATAAAAATACCAGAATCTCTAAAAGAGCCACAGAGAGCCACACTGAGGGTCGATAGACTCAAATTCACCCCTTGACTGCAACTTCCCCAGAACAGACAGTGGACTGTGAAAACCTGCTCCACCCCTGATAAAGAAAACGGATTCTGTTAAGGACGGCAAGAGTTTAGGCCACATACCGGGGGCTGAACTGTTTTCAGGGAAACCGAATTCTCAAGTGTGGCGACACCTGGATTCAAGTTAGCATCCGTCCCTGAGCAAGGCAGGAGGAATGACTACCAGGTGTAGTTCAAAATCTCAGTACAGAGAACAGTTACAGATCCCACAAGCATTGACATGTGTGCAATTTGTAACCAAGATTGCAGAAATCTTAGATACCCTCAAACACGGTTAAAGTTTCACGTCTTATAAAATTGTAGAAATACTTTCATAACCCCCCCCCCCCCCCGGGCATAGGCTATTCCTTAAAGTCATGCAACATAATGACACACAGTAACACCCTATCTGTAACAACATGGGATGACGTCATTGTCTGTCATTTTAATTTGACTCCAAATGTGCAAATGTCAACCTCATGCATATTTTAGAACATCAGCAGAGCAGCACTAAACTTAACCCAGAAGAATTCAAAGACGACTATTCTGGTAAATGATGCCAAGCTTGGGTTATAGTCCCAGGTTTGGGTGACAAAATCCTTAAAAATAAAATCGGTCTGATTGGGACACACAACGGAATGACCTGAGAAGCTCTAGAAACTCGCTACAGGGGACTTTTCTCATCCGTGGAAGTTTTATAATCAGGGAACTTGGTGAGACAAAGAAGAGAAGCAACCTCTGGAGAAAAGGGCATGCACTCCTGTTCTTTTGCTTCTCTGTTTGTTTTGTGGGATCTCTGTTTCCTCCCCCTACCAGCTAGATCTGCCCTGGGGACCCCTCTGTGTTTCCCCAAGCTCTGCTCCTGCACATGCTTCACGGCTTGTACCACAGTTATTTTGTGTGTTTATTTTGCTAGATACTATATGAATTCCTTAAAATCAAAACCCAGGTCTTTGTTATCTTGGAGTCCCCATGGTGCTGTATGTAGATTATTCATTAACTATTTACTGGAATAGCATAGAGACATCTCTGAGGCTGGAAAAATGAAAAAGCAAGGGAAGAATTTTCCTCTTTTCGCGTCTGACATTCCGGTTCCACTTTCCAGAGTTGGGTAAGGAGATCCTAAGTCTACCGGATGATGGCAACTGACCTGTGACGTTGTTCCTACTGCCTTCCTAGACAAATTTCTCTCCAATCAAATCTACAACAAGGTGTTGTGCACTGGGAAATAAGAAACATGGATTTCAAGGTAAAACCTTTGTATTCCCTTCAGATTGAGGAAAGTTCTAGAAAGTAGATCATCCTCAAGACTGGAAGCTACTGTTTTTCACCATCTTTTGCTTATGTTTTCCCTTGATAAAAACAAGATCAGTTTGAGAGTTTTCACTGTTCGGCTAATGTTTTTTGAGGGGACAGTTTTGAGACCATCATAAAAGTGATACTTTAAGACACAACGTCCAAGATGCTGCTTGTAATTTCATGGATTAACAGACTTCTGGAAGTCCCTACACAGACCCTAAACCTGAACAAGCATACTTTCAACTCTCCAGACAGCAATGGTTAAATAAAAACCCAGCAGAAATGTACAGATATATTCACTAAAAGCCATAAACCAAGATGACCAGGCTGCTGATCACAGCAGCCCCCTGCCAGCAGGAGATGTGATATGTTCCCACACTGGAATGCTGAAACAGTTTACGGCTGCACAGCCATGCAGCCTAAATCCCCCACACAATGCTCAGTAGAAGAGCGGCCATGGAAGGCAAGCGACAGATGGTTTTCATTGACACAAATCACTGGTCCCTTAGAAGACAGGATAGCAGGGAGAGGTTGGGAGGAAACGGGGTGGGCGGGGCCTCAGTTACAGCTCTGCTCTGCTTCCTGTACCGGACGGCTTTTTGAAATAGTATTGACATAATGGAGGTGTGTGCTCTCTAGGAATATATTATGTTTCAATAACGAGTTAAAAGAGAAAAGTTTGCGCTACAACAAGAAATCAACTTCATCTCCTCATAAAACAAGTTAGGAAAGTATGTACTTAGCACCCTCATACAGGTGAGGCCCACTCTGAAGGAGGCATTAGGGTTTTGGATTTCATCTTGAGCAGTCCCTGTGACCCTGAGGGAGGGCAACAGTTCTTCTACAGAATGGCCAGCCTTAGTTGGAGACTTAACGTTCCTTTGAAGTGTGGCCTGAAGGGGAAGGGAATGCATATACACTTCCATCCATGCAAGCATCTTTCTCTATGATTGCACCAGCAAGCTCCATGGGCGGCGGTACAGGACAGCAGCCTGGAGACTGAGCCTAGCTGACCACACGGCATTTTTAGAAATATTTATTCTTTTGGTGCTTCTGGAGGCATTTAAAAGTACTCATTGCAAATTTCAAGTACCTCTTGTTTAAGACACAAATACTACTCTCAAGGACACGCAAACACACACAAAATGAAACAAAGAGGTGCAAAAGTCAGCACATAATTGAACATTGTACAGCTCTATGGCTTCACTGGAGATCTCTGGCCAGGCACATACTTTCCAGCAGACCAGAGTGTTGTTTTATTCCTTCGTATGTTTCTCTGCAAATATGATCTGATGCCTTCTTCTCAGATTCAACGTCTAAGAAAGCCGGGGATCTGACTCCACAGAGAGACACAAGCTTTTGTCTACAGGGTTCTGAAGACAAAGGTAGTGGTGTAGGAGGTCCTTCTGTCTATGTGTTGCTTTCATTGGTTAATAAAGGAACTGCTTTGTGCCTATAGCAGAGCTGTGGGGGAACAGAGCTAGTTTTCATATAATCTACTAAATTTGAAATGAACGGGTCACATTTAACGTCACGTGCTGTGGGAGTCTGCAGTGTGTTCTTTAGCCGGTGAGGAGCAGCGTGAAAACACTCAAGTTAGAGATGACAGGTGACCATTCTCCACCTGCCACCAGTCAGGGGCACTGATGAATACATGTCGGAGCTTCCCAGGGTCAGAGGGTTGTGCAAAATATGATTATTTTTTTAGGATACGGATAGAGATCCTCTCAATGAGGCACGGGATTTGCTCTGTTTTCAAGCAAGGTGTAATTATACTGTATATTAAAATACATAACTTCTTGCTTACATAATACTAAATCATAAGCAATATCCTATAGTACCGTAGATTCTTTTAAGGGAGAAATTTCTTTAATTGCATATTGATAATTTAATAGTTCTCTTGCCATTATACTCTAAACGCGGATCTAACTCTATTTTATACACACAGGTCTCTTAAAGAGACAGGCTTGTGCTGGGGAAGTGGAAAGAGAGGACGACAACCAGCCTGGTGGCTAAGGGAGCCTTCCTAGGTGGGTGGCTCTCCAGCTGCCTTTAGTGTGAGCGGGATTTGATGGACACAAAGGAAGCAGAATAGAGCTGCAGACTGAAACCAAAGTCACATGGGTGGGAGCTGAAGACATCAGGAGTTCCTGAGTCTGCAGGTGTGCAGCTGGGGGTGGGACGGAGCGAGAGAAAGCCTTCGAGGACAGGATGCAGAAAGATACTGCGGGAAACACTTAGGATGCATTAGTGCTCGTGGCAGACACTAGAAAGCTGGGTTGTGAATTGCAGCAGAAGCTTATGTTTAATATTTGGATTTTAGCCGTTTTCTATTATAAAATGATGCATGCTCATCAGAAAGTGTAAAAATCTTAATCATTCAAAGCAAAATATGACTATTTCTTTAGGATCTGAATATTAATCCTTCTAGATATGGGGTTTGCTCTATTCTTAAATAAGGCATAACCACTCTAAATAAAATTTTATATTTCCTCATTCTTAGCTAGCAATAAGTCATAAAAATTTTACCTATTTCTCTTTTGAATGAGAAATTTTATTAAATATATGGCATAATTTAATGGTTTTCTTGTCATTTTACGTTCAAATTGGTTTTTTTTTAAACAATTTTATACTAAAAATATGCTACACGCTTAGGCCAAAAGTTCCCATCACCCACTCGCTGAAGTCTACCTCACGGAGTCGGTTTTTAGAAGGTAGAACATGAACACCAGGGTTACGGTTTTGAGACTCTGGCATATTGGGATGCTTTCACCGAAGGCAACTTCAGATGGGCTGTTTCCTGTGTGTGGACTCTTAGGAAAGTGGTCTATCTTCGGCTTCCTAAATAGACTCATTCTGTATTAAGATTCATAAATATTAATAGGAACAAATTAGTCAATTAAAAAAAATTCCAACAGGAAAACACAAATACATTTTCCTAACATGTCAAAGCATCCTATCTAAAATGCCGGCAGCTATTATTTTAATAGCTTTATAGCTCCCAATTGGGAAAGGCAAAACAATTACTAAAAAGAAAATGGGATTCTTTGTCTTTACTTTGAGTCGAAAACAATGCACTCAATTGACTTTTGTACAGTCCTCCCTCTACACGGCATGGATTTATCTGTATTGATTATAAATTCTAAAAGAGTACAGTAAACACAACCTGGGGACAAATACGAGAACACACAAACAAACGACTCTGATAACCTTTAAGAGTCTGAGAACCCGAGAGTGGAGCGCATTTGATCCACGCTATACAAAATTCCTGGAATAGTAAAGGCCTATTAATGTTTTCAAGAAAGCTTTTAAACCTTTACAAAGCTCATCAAAACAAAAATGATCAAAGCCCTAAAAGCATACCATATAAAATATGAAAGCAGGCTGGCCTAGCAGCACACTGCGTAAAACACCAACTCCATTTCCGAGCTGGCTCATAAACCAGGTGGGTTCCCTAAACGCGGTCCTGTCGGCGTTTCCCTTCAGCCATCGGTCTGGGCTGGTGCAGACAATGGCTTCTATTGCGCGTACGAGATCTGAGTGCTTCCAAGGCCAAAGAAATGAGTGGCCAGATATACTGGACATCTAAAACCGCTATCACGCATATGTTTTTCTTCCTTCCTTCTTCCATAATTTTCTAAGTGCTTGTAGTGTGCATAAAAAGACCAAAACGTCTCCAAAATTTAAAGCCTCCTTCTTACTGGGGAAACAATAAGCGTAGGGAGGCATAAACGTACTTCTACTTCAGTGGTGCAGTTTGTTCCTTTAATCCAAAGTCATTGGAAAGATTTTAGAAATACTTGAAACATTTGCAAGTACGATGAGAAAGAATCAAAGGTTTTCATGCTCCTTTATTGACTAGAAACGTAAACTCTGTGGACAGGATCGTCACGGGTTTTCAGTGTCTTGGGTGTGATGTGCTAATTGCCACTGCCCCTTGATTAAAGCCGTCGAGCAGACTGTGGTTAAACACTGTGGGAGTTGATGAGTAACAGGCTCCTTTTTTTTTTTTTTAACCAGAAAGTACCAAAAACTGTATTCTCTCCCTTAGCCAAAGTTCCAGATGCTGTACTGAGTTTTATAGCCATGAAATCAGCAGGAAGGGGAGTCACAATTTGCTGAGTGAGATAGACCTCTTCCGGCACTTGTCCCAGAGCTGTAGGACTTGTCTTGTCTCCCACTCTCTCTAACTTGGGGAACACTACACATCTCTGTTTTGTGCAGCTTAAAATTCTTTTAAAATGGTAGGCATCATTTTAAAGCAAATCTCTGCCAAATAAAGACACAACTATTAATACACCATTGTCTTACCACTTAAACCTAAAAAGGATCGCCAAGAACTGATTGTGTTCTTTTCCCACAGTGTGGCTCCCTCCAGAAGGCGAAGAGGCCGCTGGCCTTGCCAGCACAGGAAGGAAGGGGAGGACAGCTGGCTCTGATGGTCACACATTTCCTCTAGGAGGGAGGGAACCCCTGTCTGGGTGATTTAATCTCTTATTAAATGTTCTTACTTCAAAACTTCGCAAGCCAAGCGCCTCGAGTGATTGACAATGCCGGAAAACACTACGAATTCCTGTTTTCGTTTTCCCTTAATAATCTAGCAATATCACTTCTGTTTTTACTCAAGTAGCCATTTCGAGAGGCATTCTCTTTGGTTACCATTGGGAGTTTAAGCCTGTGGATCCTCCCACATTGCTGAAGGAGTGTGTGGGCATCTTTCTGAGGGTACCCGGCAGAGGACCGTACAGTTTCCAGAAGAACTGTTTCCCGGCATAGACCGGAGTGTGGGTTCTTTTCCCCACTGCACACACAACTGTACTCTGGTTACCAAAGCAGACGCGTGCACAGACTAAAACTGAGGTGAAACGCAAGCTCTTAAGTTTTCTTATCTGATGCAGGGTGGTGGGGGAGGGGAAGCCATTCCATTCTTCATAGCTCACCCTAAAGAACCTTTACAGCAAAGCACACTGTTGGAAGTAAGTGATGGAGAAGGAGAGGGCACAGAGTCTGGATTTATCCAGAAGCTGCTACACAGGACCCAGGAGAGGGCAAGAACAATTATTTATTAATTTCGACATGTCGGTGCTTCAACTCAATGCTGAAGACTAACAGCAACACTTTGGTGAAGGGACTCTCATTAGTCCCATTTCACAGATGAAGAAATCAAGGCAAAGCAAGGTCAAGTCCCTTTGATCACCCTTCTGGAATCTTGGTTACTTATGCAGCCTTCCTAAAGCAGACTAGAGTTCCCAATAGCAACAAGACATCTAGGACCCAGACACTGGTTTCTAGTACATCGTTGAATAAAAGAGAAAATGAATTATTTGGCAAAATGATTAATTATAATTGTGGGTAAGGGAATGTATTAGAAGCATTTAGTTATAGCAGAAGACAGTGCTCAAAAAAATAAAGAAAACACCAAGAAACAGTCATGGAAGAGAGGAGCTAAAATTAGAACAATGTAAGGAACAAATTCAATTAAGTAGTGCTACTTAGTGCCTAAAGTATAAAACAGATATCCAAGACTCCATAATGGTGCACAAAGAGAATGAATTAATAAGTAATCATTGAGAAGAGACTAACTTCCCATGAGAAGGAATTCGAACACTTCTGTTGCTGTTGTACCACCAAGGACTTGGGACACAGCTCCCTGATCCTCTAAAAGCTCACCATAGGTTGTGCACGGAGATACCCTTCCACGGTTGTATGCAAAGCGGGGGCAGGTAGGGACAGTGACCTCATGGAGGAGAAACTTGGCAGTTACGCCTTAACCAGGTGAGGAGCAAGGTCAGCAGCAGCGGCTGGTCACACTGACAGGGCATATCTGATAGGACTGGACAAAAACGGTCCACCTCTGTGTTTTCTTCCTGGAGCCTAGAATGTGAACCTAATTTGAGAAAAAGACCGGATAAATCCCAACTGAGGGAACATGCTACAAAACACCTTACAATGCCCTGCAAAACAGTCCAAATTCATCCAAACAAAGTCTAAGGGACAGGAAAATGTTGCCCAAAGAGGCGAGAACTAAATGCACCACAGTGTCTTAGATGGACCCCTGGGAAAGGAGACGGATGCTGAGCAAAAGTGAAGGAAAGCTGGGTAGACCCCGGGCTTGAGGACCATGGTACACATTAGCATATTCACACCATCTCAGGAAACCATCCTTAGGGATGAAGAGGAAGTAAAGGCATTGTCAGTGAAGGAGGACGTGGGAGGACCTGTAGTCAGCCGCCTGCCCTTCCAGAAATTCTGACAGAAGTGATACCAGAAACTAAAAATATTAGGAACAAAGGAAGAACTGTAGTAAAGGAACCAAAAATAACTCTGAAAATGGGAGGGGAATAATGTGAAAACTTCGACAAGATACATAGATAAAATGTAAAAGTGTAAAAAAAATGTAAAATATAAGAGGGAGTTCCTGCTTCCTGCTGTATGGCTCAGTCAATAAAAACTCTACTTTCAAAGTCTTTCTAAAAACTTAATTGAAAAAGACAGGTAAAGAACTATACATAGTGTAAAATATCTATACACACATATACATACACACATAAATATACATGTGTATGCAGGGGTGTGCGGCATATGTGTAGATGTGGTACGTGTGCAAGTGTGAGAGAGTATGGTGGCCAGAGCAGCTGGTGTTCTGCTCCATCTCCTACGCTCCTAGACTCAGATCTCTCACTTAACCTAAGGCTAGGCTGGCAGCCGAGAAGTTTCAACCATCCTCCAGATTACAGGTAATGTAACCGCTACAGCGCTGAGATTACACGTACATATGGTCACCCTCAGCTTCTCATGTGAGAACTGGAGATTTGAACTCAAGTCCTCATGCTTGTGTACGAAGTGCTCTGATCTGTTGAGTCATCTCCGCAGCTGTGTGTGCACATGCATGTGCGTGCATGTTTGTGTGCATGCGTGTGCATGCGTGCATTGCATGTGTGTGCACATGCATGTGCGTGCATGTGTGTTTGTGTGTGTGTGCATGCATGTGCATGCGTGCATGGGCGTGTGTGCAGATGCATGTGCATGCATGTTTGTATGTGTGCGTGCATGTGCGTGTGTGTATGTGCTCATGAGTGTGCGTGTGTGTACTAGGTGGTAACATTCATAGGAGTTGTAAAAATAATTTGATGCTTCCCAATAGCTAACATAAACTGTCATATTTATGGTCAGGAAAACACATTGCAAAATCCACTGTCTTGCTACACTTCACTTTAGGCTCTTGGCAGAAACATTTCCTTTAGGCACAGACTCCAGACTCCAGTGGCTTCTCTCTGAATGTAAATTTGGCTCCCAGACTTCAATGACTTAAAATCGAATAGATAAAAAAAAAAAAGAATTCCTTGAATATTCTAGAAAAAGCGGGACAGCTTAGGCCACACGCCGCTTCAGCACTGACACCCAACTTGCTCAAAAGCCTTAACAAGATCAGCCTTCTTAAGCCCCGTACCACACGTGTTCAGAAGACAGCGGGAGAGACACGGTGATTCTGATTGTGTGGAACACACGGGATTTCTAAGCACAAAGCTTCCTGCAATCAAGGCTATTGCAAAATGTCATGTCAACATTATTCTCCCTAGTGCTTCTGCCCCATTCCTCCATAAGCAAAGAATGAAGACTCCCCGCAAATGAGATATTGATTGCATTATGATGTTCTGAGTACCTCAGACCGAGAGGACCGGAATTTTAGCTGTCAGCTGCATGCCCGCTGTCGGGAATGAGAGAGACAGGCAGTGGTTATTTCTCTGGTTTCCCCTTTCCTATCTGCAGAGCGGAAACCACAGTAGAACTGTATTCACATTCGATGGCTCAGAGTCTTGGTGGAGGGGTCACATGACCCACCCTAGCTTCAACAGGGTGTTTGCACAAGATTTCCTCACGGTAGATACTGGGGAATAACCAAGAACTAATGGAGACCATACTTCCAAGGCTTCCAAAACAGCAGGAAGCAGAGCCCTGAGTTCCTGTTAGTCGAAGGCCAGCTGTCATGCTCTCATCCGCAGACCCAGGCAGCCAGCTCCAGCTTCTCCTCTTGACTGCAGAAGGTGGCTGCATGTGGGTTTCTCTCTCCTGTCCCTGCACAGTCTGGAGCTACAGAGTAGAGAAGTTTCGTAGCTGCAGTCTGGTGTGGAGGCGGTGCACCGGGAGGCGACTAACCAAACATCCTTTCTCCAGAGAGCCTTAGTGTGTGGGGAGGAGGATGGTGTGGTATTTGCTGCTTGTTTCCTCCCATACCTGGATATAATTGTGCACCACCCATCTCTCTTTCCTGCTCTATAAAATCGGGAATTTATTTCACTGCGCATTGAAGCCCCAGACCAAAGTATAGAGCTAGGATAGTGCACAGTAGGTGCTTACTCAATACTAGCTGATTTCAAAAACAAACCACGCTCATTTTTCTTATGATTCCAACATTACCTCACTCCTAGAAACTTTATTAATTGGAAATTTGTAAGCAGGCTAGAAAATTAATTTATTCAAGAAAAAAGTGGTTATTAACTCATGTAGTAGTGTAAGAGACTGTAAAGAGAATGATTAAACTAATTAAGAAAATAAATTGTTTCAAGCAGGCCATAACCATTTAGTATCACCAATTCGTATAGAAATAATTTGTGGGCTCACTTTCAAATAATAGTTCTCTACCTATTCATTAAGTAAGGTCCCCGAGGATGTTTATTAAGTAACACTTTGTTAGGCTGGTTCATTTATTCTTTGCACTTGAAATATTCCAGAAGTCAGCCCCTTATTAATGGGAAAGGTGACACCTGCCGTTATACACGGTTTACCCACCAACATAAATTCTCTTAAAATCTACAAAAACCTAATAAACTTCTAGCTGATTCGTGCCTTATTCATTAACTAATTTCTTTAAGATATATTACCTTCCATCCATTTGCTGGGCAGACGCTTTTAGGTACAAGCCCCGAGCGTCTATCTTCCCGTTCTTTTCTGATCAGACATTTCCCGTCATTAACTATTGATTGGGTGCAGGTAGAACACTAGAGTCTAAATCACCCCGCATTCCTGGATATTGCCTTGAACACTGACCTTGAACCTAGGTCCTGAAATCTTTCTCGTCGATGACAACTGCATCTTTCCACCCGCTCAAGCCAAAAGCCTGGGAGTTATTGTTACAGTTCCTCCTACCTCACTCACCAAATAATCCTACAGAATCCATCTCTAAATCCATTCTGGATGCGGTGCTGTGCCGGCCGCCTCTGCCGCAACTGCGCCCTCCTCTGGCTCTCTCTAAGTACCACACTAATTTCCTAGGAGTCAGAGAACTTAGCCACGCTGTTTCAATTCTTCCCGTCCCCTCCTGCTTATTGCTGTGACTGTTTCCCCAGTTCTTACCAGGGCAAAAACCAAGAAGAGCCAAATTACAAACCAACAACAACACTGAAAACAAAAACTGATACCAAGCCTCATTTCATACAGACAGCTTAACTCTCTCATTTTGAGACAGTGCCTCGACGGCCGAGGGTGGCCTTGAACTTGGTGTTTATCCCAGGGTGACATTGAACTCCTGATCTTCCTGTCTCCACCTCTTCAGTGCTAGGATTACACTGGACCACCACACTTGACTCCTAAATCATTTAATAAGTAGCTCCAAGTCACTCAGGAATGAATTTCCAATAACAATGAACCTTAATGTTTTATAATAATAATGTATAAAATACTCCTTTGTTTCTCTAGTTGTGCACAGCTACTGATGACCATTACTCAGTCAAGAAGAAAAATTGCAATAAAAATATTTGGCCATCAGAACTTTGAACACACCCAGGCTTCGGTTTCCACGCCTGCTTGAAGACGCTGTGTAGAAGAGAGTGGCCCATGAGAGACTTTCAACTACAGCACGCATCGCAGCCTGGAGCTCCGAGGTTTTACCCTGGACAAGTAACACCTGCACCATGGAGAGGCCTGAAAAATAAGCTGCTATTTTACAGATGACGCTGTCATCAGAGTGTTCAAGCTCTGGGCCTACAAGGATACAGTCATCCAGCCTAGGATCAAACCACAGTTGAGTAAGATCACATTCTTGGAATGTGACGGAAGGAGAAAAAGAAACTAAAGGATGCTTGTAGTATTTTTCAAATAGCAACCTATCGCTTCTTGCAATGCTTAGCTCTGGAACAACAAAGTTAAGAAAGTACTCTAAAATGAGCCGCTGATCAACAGATTTAATTCTTGGGAGAGTGTTTGTCTAAGGGATTGGAAGCTCCAAGTCTTTCTGTGGACTCGCAGGCTAGACTGCATTCAGGAAAGCCGAAGATCACCAGCGTGACACACTAGAACTATACGTTCACCTCTGGACAGACGGGTGGCTAGATGGATGTCACTCTGGATTAGTTTGAATGTTCCCAAGTCCTTGGAATCCTAGAAAATCACGTTTATTATCCACATTTTCACTAACCATCTTGCTCTGTGTAACTCAAACTTCAAGGTTAGGTGTGCTGGAAACACTGGGATGGCCACCAGAGGGAGCCCGTGTGTTTTTCTGAGTCTACAAAACACTAAAAGGAAAAAAAAAAGCTTAGAAAACATAAAGCTGGACAGGAGAGGGGAGAGGGGCTGCAATCATTTCAAAGACTGTCTTATGGATGCCAGGTGCATCTCCCACTTACGCTACAAATCCCCTCACTCGGCAGCGGCAGCGGTCTCTCGCAATGCTTTGATGCAAAAAAAGCTGATTAGCCAATCATAATAGTTTTAAAAGTTCACCTACCCTAAGACTCGAAGGTCCAGGGGGAAGTGCTGTGATAGCAGCCATAGCTCTCTGCCGTGCCCCAGGCAAGGCTTCTGCAGCTGTCCTCACCATCCCTGCTTTCTTTCTCTATTCCGGTTCATCTTTGTGCTCAACTTTGGGATAAGGTTTGGGTGTGGCTTCCTCACTTTGTTTGGGATCGGGCTATCAAATTACAGCACTTGGTGTGACTTAGGATTTTTTTTCCCTTCTCCTATCTGAGCCAACTGATGAGGGCATGAAAAAGAATGACTTTTTCACTTGTCATCTTGATGACTCCCTGGAATGGAAAACTGGACCAAGTTCTAAACAGGATAAGAGAGGGCCTCCACCAGGAAGTCTAGAACTGAGCTCATGTGACCCATGGGCCCAGCTCAGCCTTCTGCAAGCTAGAGAAATGTCCTAGATCTTTCTAACATCCCAACCCCTGCCATTTGACAGCATTATCAAACTGTGTAATTAATGTCCTGTTAATTTTTAGGGGGGGCCGTTATACTGAGAGCCATACATTCGTCCGCCAGGAAAGTCAAAAACTCACACAGTTTCAAGTTCATTTTTGATAGCAATTAAGTGACAAGGGCACAAACTTCGAGGAAGATTCATTTCTGGAGCCATGAATCCTAACGCGTGCATATCAAAGTCATACATATTCATATCCTCCGAGAGGATTTTTCTGTCTTCCTTTCCCTCCAGTTACAATTGAAAGTGTGTCAGGAGTGAATTGAATGACTTAGCCTTGTTTTCCAAGTTTCTTTTTCATGTCTAGATAGGGTAATTTTATAATGTATGCAAATAAATTAGCGCAAACAAATTGAATGCTACAGGGTTAGGTCCTCGGCTGGATGCTGGTGGGCTTAACGTGCTTATTAATGCTTCAGATACGGACTCAGAGACATTATTATCAAATTTAGCAATGACGCCCAATTGGGTGGGATGGCTGACAGTTAGGAAAACTGGATTGAAATTTAAAATGACCTTGATGAACAGAAAAGGGAAAAGGGGGTGAAATTTAATAGAAATCTTTGCAAAATAATTCACTCTAACGATGTGAGGCAGCAAAGAAGAGAGAAGTGAGCAAGCGCTGACTGCACAATTACGGCAGGAAAGGAGCTGGAGGTCAGAGTGAACAGTAGGCTTCAGAGACATCAGCAACCTGGTTCTGTCGCTTTAAGAAAAAGAAAGCAGGATTTCAGGAACAACAAAGGGGGAAATTATTACCCTAATTCCTCTCCTAGATACAAATTAGATCAACCTGGGAGAAAAGGTGTTGCTTGGACCCCAGCACCTACCTATACCTTGGGAGGTAAGTTTGGAAGGCAAAGTTTTTAAGTTTATGATTGCTGACATTAACCCCATTAGACAAAGTTCTCAAGCTCAGTTCCTTTGCTCACGGAACGCTCACAGTCTAGAATTTCCTTTCTCCTTCTACTTCTCCGTGCGGATGTTCTGAGTCCCTCCCCTTCCAGTGTGTCCAGCCACATGGTGTGTGCTTCCACAAATCAGATGGCAACCAGCACTGGGTGACAGTGCTCCCCACCCCCCAACCTCAAGGAGGATGAGGAACTCTCTGCAGTGCTGTGCTCAGCAGCTGTCAGGGCTGGGACTTTCACTAAAGGCTGAAGAGCTCTTAAGGCCACACTCCGCTGCCCCATGGGCATCCGCAGCATCTTAATGTACTTATTAGCTTGGTGTCTGCCTCTCTCTGGGGCTGCTGTATCTGACAAGCAGCACCAAGTTTTATTTATTTTTCATGGGCCCATTCAGACCCTGAGATTGATTAACAATGTGTGTTAAATTCAAAGTTTTCGACTAAACAGGTAATATATTCTGTGGGTATTTCTGAGTTATTCTTTGACTGAAAGAAAATAGAAAATAAATTACAGGGTAGTGAAAAGAATTTAAATAGTTCTGAAAACTGGTACAAACCTGACCCAAAAATACTGATAGTGATTGGACAGCTTTATAAAATGCAAAAGAATGGAAATAGTTATATATCTTTGTACACACATAAATTCTTATGTATGTATCTACATACAGTATGTATACATCTATAAACATTTATCAAGTTATCATCTATTGTGAATATGATTTTCCCTAAAGGCAAAGAGAATGATTTAAAAAAATTCTATTATCTGTGCACTCAGCAAAGCTGTCTTGACATGGAATTCAAATTCTAAATGACAGGGGTAGGAGAGATGGCTCTGCGGTGAAGAGCACTGGCCTGCTCTTCCAGAGGACCTGAGTTTGAGTCCCAGCACCCACATGGCAGCTCACAACCGTCTGCAACCCTAGTCCTAGGGAATCTAATGCTCTCTTCTGGCCTCTGCAGGCACCAAGCACGCACATGGCATACAGACATACATGCAGGCAAAACACCTATACACATATAAATAAATAAATAATTTATGAAATAAATGAAAAAAATTTTTTTTGTAGATTATAAATGACAGTCAATCCTAGATTGGATCATCTCATCTGAGAAAACTGTTTCCTGTCCTTACCATGAGACATAGCTGCAATTTGGTCACAAAACAGAAATGATAAAAACTCAACTACATCAAACCTAAAAGATGCCAGCTCCGAATTAGTTGAGATAACTCTAGCCACCCACAGTGATGAAGAAGATAACCAACCACAGCACAGGATAAAATGTTTCCAAAGACAGCCAGGCACTGTCCTCAGCTGCAGAGCCAGCGTGGCTGTGCTTTACAGAGATGTGACGTGATGCTCTACTCCCTTGCCAGCGCTGGAGCTGCTTTCCTGCAGCAGAGACCACCGAGCAGCCTCATCTCATGACAGGCCACCTATCAGAGAGAAAGCCGGAGGAGGCTGAGTACGGCGGAGACCTCAGGCCTTTGTCATGAACATCATCATCTTGTACATCCAACTCTACATTGCCTCCCTCCTTCCTCTGTGATCTTCCCCACACACCAAACTCTACCCACTGACAACACGGTGAGAACGTTCTCACCGTGACAGAAGCTCCATAAGCCATCTGCAGTGGATAAGCTCTAGGTCAAGATATTTTAAAGACTGCGAAGAAGCACAAAAAACAACCATCAGATAGACCCATAACATCATAAAAACAATTCTAAAATACACAGTGAGGCACCACCCAGGATACCCAAAGCATCCCCCTCACTAGGCAAACTCACATTCAGCAGGTACCAGGCTCCAAGTGGGAAAACAATCAGATGCCACCAACCCCCTGACCTAATGAACGACGCATCCAAGTTTAGGGCGCTACCTACATCGGCTGCTTCCTAGCTAGACAAACAGCAACTACAAACCATCTTAAAACTTCAGCCACTGTGTCACGGCAGAAGCTAGAGAGACATGGGACGGTCCACTTTGATTGCAGCCGATGAAGGGAGAGAAGAAAAGGCAGAGGGAAACCCTCCAAGGACATTCCTCCCATAAAACGCATAACTCACAAATACAAAAACAAACATCTCTTCAGACGCCAGAGAGCTGAGGTTGTCCTTGGCACCTTGGCCATGAAGTCACTGGTGATTTCTGGGAGGTGGAGCAGAGTACAGTCTTGGCTGGCTGGCTGCTCCACCCTTCCTAACAGGCCAGCCTTTTTTTTTAAATAAAAAAATAAATCAGTATTTACACACCACACAAGTTGCCGGACCCAGGAACAGCTTGGCTAAATCTAATCTCTACCCTGGCGATAAGCAATTTGCCCTTCAAATTCCAAAAAGGCAGGCTTGGGATTTTCTGAGGCCCTAGAATTGTGTTGTTCTGTTCTGTGGAAGCTCTCTCTGGGCCCCGTGTCGGTCACACGTGCATTCAGATCTGCATCGGTGCTAAGGTCCTGGCTAAACCACAAGGACCCAAGGCAGAGGGAAACAGCTCCTAAAGAGCCTTGAACCCAAGGCAGGATGTCTTCACAGGCTCACGACTTGATGCAGGCCTTTTACAAGCAGCTGTTGTAAAGTGGGCTCCACAGAAAAGTATGCGAACCCAGCATCTGTGCTAAGGCTGGCATTGAAAGGGTTCACCCAGTTTTAACGGATATCTGAGATTTTTACAACCTAAGTTTTTATGAGGACACACACTTTGCTTTCTCTGCACCAGGCCCAGAATCTCACGAGAGCAGTGAAATAATAGCTGGAACACATTTGATCTGCTTTTTCTAACCTTGACAAGTGGTAGCAGCAATGAGAAAGAAGTCACTAAACGCTGTTAAGGTCCCTAACATCCTGACTGATAGCTGCCTGCCCTAGACTGTGGTCCTTTCCTTTATGAGGTGGTTTAAGAACTGGTCACAGTTTGCCCTTACCAAGAGATGAGGTAAAGCCTTAAATCTACCAAGTGACTTCCCTGAATGGTTCTTCGTCTACACAACTAATGGTTTTTCAATGTTTGAAAAACTCTCGCCAAAACTAATGTTACACGAGGTCCTCCCTGTCTGTTGTATGAAAAGGAGCCATGCTAGCTCACTTGCTCATACCTAGGTGTGTCCAGACCTGCTCGGAATCATCACCTTGAGATCCGTGGGGATCCTGCTGTCTATGGGCCGGGCCCTATCTGCTCATCACACCATCGATTCAGTAGCTGCCTAGGGATGAACACTTCAAGGGAAACAAGATGTTGGTAATTCAGGAAATTGAATTTATTTTCAGCAGCCCCCTGATCACAGAGTCTATTTTCCTGCTTTTTCCACACAGAAAGGATAGAACTTTCCAGAATAACAAAACTTCTTGGCAATTGGCTCTCTAAAGACTCAACACAACAAACAACAAAATCTCCCCGGGGGCACAAATCTCAGAGAAAGGCTCCTTCCCTTAAAGGCCAGCTGTCACGTATGCGTTAGCTGGAGAGCTGGGACCTGGGGTTTTAACTTCAGTGTTAAACATGATCAGCCAGGTATGGCATGGAAAGAAGAAAAATAAAACTCCTGCTCAAACAGATCAAAGAGAGGGATTTCTTTAGAAAACCAACAGCCTCGAGCAATCACAGCTGTGTGAATACAGCCCACTTGCATTCTTGGCTCCAAACTCATTTTTCTAATGTATCTCTGCATCACTGCATAGGTTCCAGGATCCTGGGTCCACCTGACACTGATGGCCCCAGCCCTCAGAGTGGGTAGCAGACAAAATAATCCAGCAAGTGGCAATGGGGAACTAATGAAAAAAAGAAAGTTCTTCTTAGGCACAGTAAGACCTGGTCTGGAAATAAAACAGAGCTGGCAAGGTAGTTCAAAATCTACATATCGATGTCCTCATGTTTGATTAAAAGTCAAACACGGTGATTAAGGAAACCGTGCGTGGAAGCCAGGGAGGAGAATAGATTCCTTCTACAAAGACTTGGTTCAGGCACCGGAGCAATCACCCAAGCTCTTTCATTCCATCCCACGGGCGTATTATCGTTATTTAGGGAATACAGCGTCTCTCAGCGTGTACTTAAAGAAGAGAAAGGATAAAAGAAAACATCATATCCCAACTCGTTCCTTTAAAGGGAAAAATTTCAATTAGCCCCACTTTAGGGCTCTTAGGCCTCTTTTTATCTCTCTGGACTCCAGCTCTACTCAGGGAGGTCTTTCATCTCCTCTGCCTTATTTGACTATGCATGGAGATCCTCCCAAATTGCATATGGCATCATTACATCTGTTCTGTTTGCTAATACGGAGTCCATGTGCTTGATGGTTTGCCGGAGACCGATCAAGAATAACCCAAGTAAGTATCTGCTCGTACTAAGACCTGGGTGCCAGCTTGCCCAGTCCCCCAAATCTTTCAGGGTAATATGTTGCCCACACTCCACTGAGGTTCTGCAAAATTCAGATTCCTATGAGATGAGTACATAACAGCTGGTAGGGCCAATGCTTACGGTCCTCCATCTGCAGGTCCCTCGGCAGGGGATGCCCAACCTAAAGGTCACCCAGAGACTAAAAGTGATGAACTTTCCTTTTGAAGCCTAGAACATGCTACCCCCGCCCCCTTCCAAGGCTTGGGCATCTGTATGATTCTCTAGATCACCAGCTGTCCTGGATGAGGAAATCTGAGGTGATCTGGCCATCTTGATTGGCCTCACGATCTGCAGTCTAGCGGTTACATAGATGCATTGGGGCTCCTGCATACAGGGCAGGATCCGCTTGTAACTACTTCCTGGAAAGTCTGTTGCTGGTGGATCTTGTGAGACCAATTCTCTAGCTTCTTTTAGACACATACAGACTTGGGGTTTTTGTTGTTGGCATCGTTGCTGGTTTGCTGTTTCTTATTTTTGTTGCAACAGCAGAAGATAGGCAGCAAGGGTCACTGAAGAAAAGCCTTTTAAGGAGGGCCACAAAAGGCCCCAGGACAGTTCCTTTAGAAGGGGTGAGGCCACGTCTCGGAGATGAACAGATAGCTGGAAAATGATACAGTGCTTAAGAAAATACTAATTACAGTGATAGTCCTAACATTTCTCCGCTCTATTGTTCTCACTCTGCACGCTCCATAAATGATCTCATTCAATATTCATAATAGAATTTTGAGGTAGTCATGACTAACAGCCGCATTTTAAAAAGCGAGACAAGGCTGTTTAGGCAAACAAAGCAGCTTATACATGGCCCATTGCTGCCTTCTGAACTGTTTTCCTGAACTAAAGAAAGTCAAACTTGGGCGTGACTTTGGAAGTGGCGTTGCCTAGGCTGGGACTCCTGCCTGACGTGGTGGAGCAGTAGGCTAGGGCCAGCCGGCTCTTCAGACACCAGCACTGTGAAAAGCGGATGGCTTACAGAGTCAGCGCTCTGGAAAGGAAAGCAGAGATAACTGGAGTTTAAACACGACTGTATCCTGCCCACAGTGGCAGGCCCGAGAGCAGAGAAAGGGAAGCGTGACAATTCAGTAACATCGTCACTTAGGTCCAGCAATCGAGAAGAGGCTTGCAAGGTGGTACGTGTGCGTTCCAGCCAAATATCATGACGGTCATCCCAAGGCATGTTCACCAAGAGGCCGTCCACACTGCACCGTAAGCATTTATTAAGTGCACTTAATAGATTTAACACCGTCGTTACCCGCATGAGCAGTATGCTGCTGAGATACTACTATCCTGGGTACATACCCTGGACACGGTTGGTGGAAACTGTACCTTTTTTTTTTCGTTGGTTTGTTCTTTTGAGACAGGGTCTCACTGTGTAGCCCTAGCTGTCTTGGAACTCTCTCTGTAGACCAGGCTGGCCTCAAACTCAGAGATCCACCTGCCTCTGCCCCGTGTGCTGAGATTAAAGGAGTCAAACACCACACCCGCCCCTGGAAGCTGCGTCTTAAATGGCCTCTCTCACCTGTTTTCAGAAACCAATTACAGCAATTAGCCATCCTCAGTTTCCAAAGAGAAATGCTGATCTCAGTGTTAGGAATTTTTTTTCTAACGCAAACTCTCTACCAACGCAAATTCCCAATCAAGCCAAATCAAAACAAGCCAAATTAAGAAATATCCAGGTTTAGTGGGAGTACTGCGCTCTCGGGTGGCCCCGAAAGCGAACACCAGGAGGAAGGAAGAGAGATCACGTGATCCTCTTTTGGGCGTTCACTTAAATACTCTGTGGGAGTAGTCCTGACCCCCCCCCCCACACACACACACAAGGGAGGGGACAGGACCTGGCATGCTGGGATTTGGAGTCCAGACCAATAAAACTCTCAAGCCTGGGAGCTAGGATAGATGCGAGGGGCTGGGGTCTAGCTCCCAACTTAATATTGAGTGCACTGGGATATAATTAGGCAAACTCATCAGCAGACCCTGGTTTTCGTCATTTACATTCCCAGTAAGGAAAAATAACCGGTTTTCCTCACAGAATTACAATGATTTGTTTTATTGACGTATCTGCAGCATGGGAAAAAAGAACCCTCAGCCCTTGCAAGCTGTTCCCTTATCATAACCTTCCTTCGGACTAAATACCAGAAACATGTGACAATCATGTCAGAGCAGTCGCCCTGCTCTCCTGGGTATTTTAAATGACTCACCCAAGATGGCACAACAAGATTAGGAGACTATTTATTGCTCTGTTGACTGCGCATGGAGAGCTCCCTTTGCTTGGAAGGTCACTCTGGTTGTGTTTTACCTTATGACAGTTACAGAAGTTAGGCAGAGAGAGTGGCTACTCACATTCTCCTTGTCGGGAATCCCTAGAAGGAGGAAAGAGAGACAAGAGAGGCCATGAATTGTGTGATCAACCTCTGCAACGGAACCAAAATCCTTTGCCAATAACACTTCTATGTTTTCCGTTTACGCACCCATGAAAACTCACATAGAGAGACCATGGCACCCATACATAGCTCTGAATCAATGCATCAGGAACGGAGCTATGTGTCCAGGAGCAAAAGCGGGATTATTTTGTGTCCACCAGATGCTTTACCCTCCCAGTGGTAAAAATCTCTCTGTGGCTCGTTGACACCACGCAAGCAGCTAACCCACTGTCTGGATGCCAGCACGCTCAGAACTGTGGACAGATAAATCTATTCTCTAGCTGCGTGCACACATCTCTACGCTACAAACCATCTCCTTCTGCTCCAGCAATCTGAACTCTGGTGCAAACAGCATAGGAAACCCACCAGAACACAAGTTCTGCAAATGAGTTCCTTCCTGTTGTGCTCAGGCCAGGCCTGAGCATGGCAGCGGCTGTTTCAAGACGAGGGTTATCTCAGCTACCTTAGCTCAGAAAATGCACCAATATTCCGTGTGTTCATCTGTTCACCCATTTACAAACATTACGGGAGCATCCACGAGAGGCAGCTCCTGGTCTTTTTCTCTTGGTGGACCTTGGGCTGCCTCTGGGAAGCTACTATTGAAGGTGATTTTTCAGCCCTGGATGTCTTGACAGTTGGGATAAGGCGTGAAGATCCTTGGGCTGCCACCTTCTATGGGAGGCAAAGGCCACCATTAAAGAACTTTGCACAACAGGAGGATAAGAACAGCTGAAAGAAGGGAAAGGAGCAGTTCAAAATTAAACGATAATCTATTGGGATTACATACTTGTAATCTTAGTGTGTGGGAGACTGAGCCAGGACAATTATGAGTTTGAGGCTAGCCTGAGGTACCTTAGTAAGACTCTATCTCAATAAAACAGGGGTGGCGAGAAGGCTCAGCAGTTAAAAGTGCTGCTGCAAGCTTGACCTAAGTCCAATCCCCTGGACCCACATGATGGGAGGAGAGAGCCGACTCCTGTAAATTATCAACTGATTTTCATGCATGTGGTATGGCACATACTTGCACAAACATTCACAGAATAACAAACAAATAAATGTGATCATTGTTATTTTTAAAAAGACACCAAGATCAGATACAGTGGCTGCCACTTGACAGGGTCCAGTTCGGCAGTTGTGATAAAGATATTATATTTGGGAAATCTGAATATTGACTTGATAATGGCTGTTTTTACCGGAAAGCATGGCAGCTCTTCCATGTGGTTGAAGTGCTGAACACACAAGGAAAAGCCTTTCTTTTCAAAAAGCCAGGGGCAGGGCTGTACCTGCAATCTTTGATACTAAGGAGGCTGGGGCAGGAAGATGGCAAGTTAGGCTAGTCTCGGGTCTGTAGTGAGACACAGTCTGGCCAGAGAGAGAGACCCGCGGAGAGAGAACCAAGTTCAGACTCCTAAGCTTTCAGGAGAAAGTAGAAGGACCGTGGAAGTGTTGAGAGTAAAGCGGGAACACCAGGATCATGCAGCAGAGCCCTTTGGCCCAAAGGAGAACAGGGCTGGAAAGTTGTTAAATTAATAAGAACAGTGGGAGCCACTGAGGCTATGGTGACGGCCAACTGTGGAGTACTTCATTTAAAAGTATGGGGCAGAAGCCAGGCTTGTGGGGCTAGTGAGTGGCTAGGGGTGAGGATGTGATGCATAATTATCATGTGCTCATCAGACTTTTGACACATGGCATGCGTGGATTCTTTTAATACTCACAACAACCCTAGGGGGAAATTGAGGCACAGTGCATCTGAGTGTCTTGCCTGAGGTCACATAGCAAGAAGACAACACAGTTGATTTTTTTCGGCTTGGACATTCCTAAAGAACCCGTTATTTCTAGTTCAGCCGAGGGGGAGGACAAAAAAAAAAAAAAGAGAGAAGGAGAGAAAGAAAGAAAGGGAGAGAAAGAGGGGGGGGGGGGAGGAAGGGCCGATGTTCCTTTTTCCTGCTTCCTTTTCAAGGAGGCAGATGTGGGGAGAGGGCAGATGTGGGGAGAGGCTCTAGAGACAGAAAGTGACAGCAACACTTGGGACAGAAGATAAGGAACCCTGAAGATTCTAGCCAAGCAAGAAGGTGGCCCCTGCAGAAACTAACAAATTGGAGAATGACAGTGACCTTAAAGGAGCAAGGAACAGGGTGGAAATGCTGTTGGCCACGTCCATATCTGGCCATCAAAGTGCCATAACTTCAAATACTCCAAGCTCGGTACTTTGTTACACACACACACACACACACACACACACACACACACACCCCTGCAACAGGGATAGGAAATAGAGAGTTGGCTCAGCAGTTAAGATCACGTACTACTCTCCCAGAAGACTGAAGCAGTTCCTAGCTCTCACATCAGATAGCTCGCAACTGCTTCCGGGAATCTGATGCCCTCTTCTGGCCTCTAAAGGCACCTGCACTCTTGTGCACACGTACATACATAAAAAATAAGACAGATCTTTAAAAAAGCACCAGACAGCTCACCCCTCCCCTAGCTTTAGACCTCAGCCATGGGTGGATCTCTTAAAGGAGTCTGATTTTGTTTTGCTGGTGTACATTGAGCGTGCATACCATGCCACTTGACTGCACACACGTGTGTGAACTAAATACCAGAGTTAAGCTATCTATGACCTTCCTGTGTGGGAGAGCACGCAGCACCTAGCACCTACCAAAAGCCTGGGATTGGAAGGGCCGTTTAAAAAGAACTGGTGGGTTCTGCTTCTCCCTTTGGTAGATAGAGCTAAAGTGAACAGATATGGGGTTCCTGGGGACCCCATGTGGCTGAGACAAGCACAGCTTGGGAATCCCCTTCTGAAAAGGGCACAGAATGTTCCAAGCATGCGGATGTCCAGTATGGAGGTCCCAGCCTGCACCAGAGCCGGCCACTCTCTGCTATGAAGACCCTACAGGACAGCGCACAGACCACAGGTGCAGGCTCTGCAGTGTGAGCTGCCAGTCTGGGACACACAGCAGAGTCAGGGTGCCTCCTCTGTCGTGCTGGTATACAACACACACCTTTTTTTGCCACATAAAAACACATACCACAAAACAAATTCTCAGATGCAAAATGCTCACACTTCACTTACTGTCATTGTTGGAGCCCGTTTCCATAACACCATAGGGAGGAGCCAGAAGGCCGGCCATATACTGTCGGTATTTCTGAAAGACAAGATTGTAAAGTCAGCACGCAGGTATTTGCCTGCTTGAGGCGTTCATTTATTTACATGTTAAAGAGCAGAAACCCTGAGTATCAGGAAACCTGAGTCTCTTATTTTTAGAGCCAAGAAGTGTGTTCTCTGGGGCTCTGGGTTTAAACTAAAGATGTAGGGTTCAGCCTGAGGCTTCCTGGGTTGAGACTGGATGTGTCCCCTGCCCCAGGCAGGGCCCCACCCAGCCACTTCATTTGTGTGTTACGCATTTGTTGGGAAGGAATGGCGGGGTTCTTACCTCTCCCCACCCTGTAAACACAGGCACCTGACAACCAGTGTGAGTTGACAGGCTCAGACACAGGCACTGTGCCGCCTGCCTCCGAGGTGAATGCCTCTGAATCAAGCTCTTTCAAAGCCAAAAGAAACGCAGCAGCTCTTGGAACAGGTCTCTTTGAAAAGAAGCTGACTCGCTCCCATTTACCTCCCTCCTTTTACGCTGTACACCTGTCTGCTACGTGACCTCCAAAGCACTTTTGTTACATCGTCAAATAACATCATTTGGCTTAATTTAGATGCTCCCGAATTGTCTGCCCCTGGCTTTTGGTCCAGACATGCTCGGAAACTTGGGGCTCCACAATATATGTGATTAGCCTCAGGAGTCTGTGCTGCGTGGGAGGCATAAAGGTTGGTGAGCATTGGGCTAGAAAGGAGGGGCAGTTACAAAGAGCGGAAGGTGAATGCTCTCAGGCAGTAAATGTGGCTTCCTCCCAGGCAGAATGAAAGCTGGGCAATTTCACTGATCGTGTGCTATCACGTATACTTATGGTTTATAATTACCGTGGCACACATCAATGTTCAACGGCATCAAAAGAACCAGCACCCCATAATATGTGCCATACAAACGCCAGCAGAAAGACTTTCATCTGTAGCAATGGGCTTCTGGCGACATGTGGTACCCCAGCCAACCATCTGGCCCATTTGGAAGGTTTGAACAGTGTTGGCATGGTACTTTCTCTAAAGAGCTTTCTAGTCAAGATGTGACTAGCTCCTCCCACCCTACTTTTTCCTTCCAAATAGGAAGCAACTATACCAGCTTGTATGTGTGTGCCAACGTTAAGACGGTGGTTTTTCCCCATCTCTGAGCTGATCACTCGAACATACCTATAAGACTAACATGTCACCCAGTATCGCTGTCTACCCCTTGACAACCTCCCAATTCTGACTCTCTTCTTTCTTACACTGCCATTTATCCTTCTCTTTCATGGGTTAGCACTCTGGGCAGTTAGCTAACTTGTGTTCTACATGGAACAGTTTCAGAGAAGGCATAAGAGATCTGTCTCACCCCAAGAAGCTTTGTGACCCTCCTTCAACCTTTGGAGTTCTTCCTCTTGTTCTTTGCAGTTCTCTTATGAGCTTCTAAAAGAAATCATTCCTGCTCAGTTTAAGGGGCCAGTTTGTTTTGCCTAGAAGTGTTCTCTTGGGGCTGATGGTGCTATTTTCCTCTGCATGTCAATGCCAATTCCCATGGACTCAGGAAGCACCACTGACCTTCCTCCAAGCCCAGAGCACCTGGTCTGTGGCTCGGCTCCCCCAGTGCAAATCCCTGGGGCTGCTGTTTTGAGGACAGAAACCAGGGCAGCCTCTAGGGAAGACCATACGGGCTAAATTTAGAGATGCGTCTTTGGAGTTTTCACCATGGGAGTGTGGTGTCCCAGGCACTGGGCACACCGAGAGAATTGGAGACAAGGATCCCTGTTCTTGTGATGCATCAAATTACCGAAACACGGGGCACAAGGACTTGTGCTTACTGTATTAACTCCCCATTGTCCATGGAGTTCCCATCCCAAGGCCAACAATGGACACCTTCAATCACGGACTGCACTAACCTTTATCTATACTGTTTTTACCTATTCGCACATATATACAGGGAAGTTTAATTTAAAAATTGGACACAGTAAGAGATTTATGGCAACTGATAATACAAGAGAATGATTCTACCAACTCACTGCAATAAATGTCAGATGAATATGGTCTCTTCTCATTCGTTCCCTCAAAATATGCCTTTGTACCCAAGTGGGACTATAAAGGATAGGAGGTAAGTAAAACCATGGGATGTAACATCACAGGCAACTACCATACATACTTAACACTTGGTTGTTGATTTCAAGCACACATCTAAACAGACAAAACACCGTGTATTCACATACACGCAATCACCAACTGGTGGCTGCCGTTATCTCTCTATGCATATAACTGCTTATCCTTTAGAATTCTTTTGGGCTAAATTTTAAATATCACACAAATTAATCAGTAAGTATTTCAGTAGGAGTTTATGAAGGATAAACGCTCTTCTTAAACAAAATCACAGCATCGTCCAATCTTCTTAGAAGTCCATAATACCCAGTTGATGTAAGAATTCTCGTTTCTTTGTAAACGTCATCAGTGAATTGAATTTTAAAAGTAGTTTATTTAATAAGACAAGAACTATTTAATACTACAACAGCTTTTGGTCTTAAGTGAAGACTATAAAGACAGGCTTAACATATCTGTAAGTAGAGTAAATGCTTTAAAAGGAGGAGGGGAGGGAGTGGGAACTGGGATTAGTATGTAAAATGAGAAAAGATTAGTTTGAGGGCAGGCTCCACCGCTACAGAGAAACTCTGTCTCGGAAAAAAAAAAGCATTTGAAGTGTGTGGTGTGTGTGTGTGTGTGTGTGTGTGTGTGTGTATGTGTGTGTATAGAATAGGAAGAGATCCTGACATTATCCCCAACCTCCACTTGTGCCTGCATGGGTAGGCATGTTTGCATGTACATATGCACACAGGCATACACTACACAGACAAACACGGGCAGTCTAGAGCAGGGGTTCTTTACCTCCCTAATGCTGTGACCCTTTCATACAGTTCCTCATGCTGTCCTGACCCCCCAACCATAAAATTATTTTGTTGCTATTTCATAACTATAATTTTGCTACTGTGATGAATTGTAATATAAATATCTGATATGCAGGATGTCTGCTCTGTGGCCCATCCTTGGCATCACTTCCAGGGCAGGAGTGAAGAATCTTCCAGATCAACTGCCCATAGACAGATAAATCATCTCTAGCAATTCAGGTCATGTTGGCTGCTAAGTATCCTCAAGTTCAGATGTCGTGGAGAGAGACAAGTTGTTCCCACTGTTTCCTGATCCAATTCCTGCCCCTGCCCCACTGAATCTGTGACCATGAGAAAACAACTTTTGGTAGATGCCACTACATTTGGTGCAGATTAGGATACAGCAAGAGAAACCAAACTGGGAACTTGGTGTCTGATGGTGACGTTGTATTGTAACAGAGCATAAAACGTGTGACTTTGATCTGAGGATTGAAAAGCAGGAGGAAGCATAGTGGGACTTAGAGGGCTGTGGATGGGGGCTTAAAGAGGAGGACGGTGGGGAAGGAGGAAAATCACCTTTCGTGATTCTCCGTAGCCAACAGAACGTAGCTGAGGTGATGCTGTGTGATTTACCTGGTTAGACCACAAGCACATGGTCTCTAGGGACCTGCATGCTCCAAATGCTACCTCTTAGAAGCCACTGACCATGCTCTAAAAACACCCACATTAAGGTGAGAGGCCACCTGGTAGTGGACAGTTCAACTGAGCTCAGTCTCTGTGGCATCCAAACTATTCCAGCTACCCTGACCTTCCAAGCTGATATCGAGACAGGGTGTAGCAGACAAGTAACCCTCCTGGGCCTTGTAGAACACCTGACTCAGAGAATCCACATGCAATAAAATGATAATTGTTTTATGCCAAGTAGGCTTGGTGGTGGCAACAACCCAAATACCAATCACACACACACACACACACACACACACACACACACACACGCACACACTGCATCCTATGAGAAAGCAAATGCTTGCAGTTTTCAGTTCTGGCTTCCACAGCGGGGTAGGCAGGGCTGGGGGGACCTGCTGACCCACTCTTCATGAGGTCTCTGTAGTTAGTGACCCTCCAAACAGTGTACAAATGTTACCAGTGTCTGTAAAGCCTGCCGTTATCACCTGGATTGGAGGGGGGCATGAGTTGGCTATTCTAGGCTTGCACAGGGACCAATAATAAACAAACAAGCAAGTTCTCTTTCTGTGCATCTAGGAATACATGAGAACCAAGAGATCTGTGCAGACTCAAGAATGGAGCATCTCTAGCTGTGAAAACCCAGGCTATCCCTCTGCTAGTGGGATCCGCTCCCGGGAGCATTCAGCCTCAGAGTGCATGTGGCCCAGGGAGAAAGCAATAATGCCTCAGTGGGATGACAGGGTGAAGCATGGAGGAGGGAGTAGTCCCCTCAACTCCGACGTCCTCTAGAGGCTGCAAGAATTGACAGACTGGATACTGGGATACCTTCCAATAGTGTTGTATGTGCCACAGAGATCAGCTGGGAAAGTAAGAGCAAGGTGATTGTGTTGATAAACCTACACTGTACAGCAGTTTATATATTTATATTTTGGTTGTGAGCCTAGCCTTTAATGGCTGAGCCGTCTCTCCAGCCCAACAGCTCATCTTTTTATATATTTAAAAACAACTGCTATTTTCTGAAAAATAAAACAAACCAAAGGTGGTGTAAAGGCCACACTTAATGAAGTTCACACGTCTACGTCAGTACTGGTCAGCACAAACCCATGGTCTTCAGAGGTGACCCAGGAGGCCTTTATGGCTGTCATGGCCCCCTCAAACACACACACACACACACACACACACACACACACACACACACACACCAGCTCTTTGTCCCCATCTCCTTTGGAATCCTGGTTGACATTTCCCCCACAAACCCTTTCTCTGGACCCCAATGCCCTAGGCCTTACTCAGGCGCTTTCTACAGGGCCCCAGGTGCTTAGACAGGAACTATGCCACTAACCCAAGTCCTGAAAGGACAAGTGTCAGTAGAGGTGAAGCAGCAGTGAGCTGAGGGAAGATGAGAGTCAGCTCTACGGTGGAGAAGACAGTGCCGAGCTCTGGTGTTACCCCAAACTCCTGCACGGTGGCCCTCAGAACATGGCCTTACGTATGACATGTAACAGCCCAGGCTTTCTCCCATTCACAGCATCCTCCAGAAGGTCCTGCCTGGGCTGGAGGTAGGAGCACAGAGAATCAACACAGGCTCAGTAGGCTATCTGGAGACCCAGGGTGTCACTGTGTCTTTTCCCAAGAGGCACTGAGGGATGTCCCTCCCAGTCTCTCAGAGAAGTTACAAAAGCAGCTCTTCAGATGAGAGTCAAGCCAGAAGAGCCACCAAAGTTTCTAGGAGAACCTGGCAGGTCTAGGTCTTTGATGCTCTCTGAGAGCAGACACCGGAAGAGTAGCTCATCAGCGGGGCCCCTGCAGACATGTTCCCCCCCTCATCAGTAAGATGCATGCTGAGTCGGATCTGGGGTGTTTCAGCTTTGTTCCACACAGTTGGGGGTGTCGACAGAACCCTGAAGAGAGACGTGTCGTGCAAACACAACTTTCAAGGCCTGTGGGAAGGCGAGCATCTTTACTCTCACTGATTTCATAAATTACAGCTTTAAGTGCAATTTCATTTTTAAAAATGCCGTTGGTTCCTAAAAAAAAAGAACTGAAGGTTTCCAAACCATGACTAAAGAATCTCTAGACTTCTCAGTAGATCACTGTCACTCAAGCGCCTCCACAAGGCATCAACAAAGCCTGGTTTAAGATTGACTAGGCAATATTCGCGGTGGTTCTGCTCTCCCTAATAAAGACTTCCGCAGCCATGGATGGGTGGTGTGTTCTGTCACCGAGAAGCTTTTCCAACAACAAAAAGGCACTTATAGGGGCTGAGATAGGAGGATCATGAAACAGAAGCCAGTCTGGGTGACATAGTGAGTTCCAGGTTCAATCAAACAAGGGGCCGGGGTAGAGAGCAGAGGTGGAGCCCTTGGCTAGCCTGCCTGAGGCCCTGGAGCTGATTCCTAACTCTGCAGGGGGTGGAAGCAACCCACACAGCAATATTGACCTTCTCCAGCTCAGGAGTGAAGCTCCCCAGAGTGGCACCCAGCAAGGCAGGAGGGAGTAGAGAAGGACAAACAGCGGCTCCTCCTGGAGTTTCAATTTTATTCCATGTCAAGCAGTTGAAAGGATTACTTTTCTACTTTTATATTATAGAGTAGAAAGATAAATTTGCATAAATTTTAAAGATTAAAGCAGGCGACTTCAAAGACATTCTGAACTGGCTGCTGGCTACTTCTAGCTACAAAGGGTCTAGACCCCAGGCACTGTGTATTGATTTCCACTGCATTCAGGAACTTCAGTGGAAAAGACCGAGGACCTCTGATGTTGGGGAATGCAGGCAGACTTTGGCATCACGTAAGCCTGCAGCCTTAATTCTGACTCTGCCAAAAGCTACCTGTGTGGGCTTGAAGACACTCAACCCAATCTCCCAAATAAGGAACTTGGGCAGTTACACCCAACTTTCAGACCCTTGTGAGAGAAAGAAATAAAATCTATAAAAGTGCCCAGTGTAGTTAATGGATACTGAAAATAAAAAATAATACTGAAAGTAACAATAAAGCAAGGCTGAGTCAAGATAACTGTAGTATATTTGAATTCTGTCATCAAATCATCAAAGCTTTGGGAAAGGTCACTTTCTACATCACATTACTGAGGCTGTGACAGACACATTGTATAAAGACTCTAGTAAACCTGTGATTCTGTGTGCTAAACAGGGCTATGGAAACATTAAGAACCTAAATCATAGGCTTAAAAAAAATCAGAGAAATATAATCTAAAATATTGCTGATTTGCAATTGTCTTAAGCACATAACTCATAGAGCTTTAAAAATAATTCTACAATGTAATGGTACACATCTGTACTGCCAGCATTTGGAAAATAGAGGCAGAAGGATCATGAGTTCAAAGCCAGCCTTTACTACATAACAAGTTCAAGACCTGTCTGGGCTAAGTGAGGTCTTACCTCAAAAGAAAACACCAAAAACAATTCAAAATCTACTACCTACTTTGTATCCACATAACAAACTGGTTTTGGGAAGAGACAGCAGGCTTCATGGTGATGGGAAAAGGAGGAACACAGAAATACAAGCGCCAGTACAACTGCCTCACGATGGCCCTGACGGAAGAAGGCCTCCAAGCTGGGTCTCTTAAAGAAGCCAAAAGCTACAAATGAGGTCACTGTTAAACCAACCCACTCGAAATACCAACGATCCCCAAGATGCTGGCCAGTATGGGTGGGTTCCCTAAGTGCTAGCAACCGAAAGCAGAATGGCCACTTCTAAGCACTCACTGACTAAGTCTCAGTTCCCAGAACATGGTCACTTTAACACGGAAGGCAGAGATAGTAAGTACGCTTTCCTTCCCACAGTGCTCGCTGACTGATGCCTGCTCCACCAAGACTAGGAAAGCCCAGCGGAGTCTGTGAAGAACTGTGAAGTCTCACACAGGATCCCACCAACAGGGACAGCCATACTAGAAAGTCCCAGAGAAGGCTGCAGCCATGGCTGGGAAGCCATGGGAAGGGGTGTGACAGTTTATATTTAGACATCAGGAAAACGACAGTGAATCAGGGATGAGGGTCAACGAGCAGGAAGAGGCGGGTCGAGAATGAACCGAGGCCAGCAGGGTAGAGGGCAAGGATACAGAGATGGGGAAGAGGCTTCAGCATGCAGGGTCTCACAGGTCATGGTTAGGATGTGGGCCACTGCCACAGTGTAAGGGGAAGCATTCGGATGGAGAAGTGGGAAGAGCGTGTGCGTGTTCTCAGAGCATCCTGACAGCTGTGAGGATGGTTTTGATAAGAACATAGGAAGGCCCTGTGTATCCGAGAGCTGGCCTGGATATGGCGCAACCAAGGAGCCACGGGAGCTGTCCGGAATGAGGGAAGAGGGAGGGGTGCGGATGGAGATGAGGACGTGTGTCCCTAAAAGCAGGGGTGAGGCCACCTCACCTGCTTTCTGTGGACAATTTGTGGTTGGAATGCAGCAACCCTGTGTCTTTAAGCTAGCTGGAAGGTCGGGGGGCACTTCAGAGGGCTCCCTGGGACAAGTAATTGAAGTCAGTGCTCAGGGTCCTCTAGCCATTAATCACCTGAAGTCTCTGTTTCCAGAACTCAAGCCGGGAGCACGGCGCACGCAGTAGGTCAATGCTACTGTGTTGAAAGTCACCTAACAGTTTGTTCTGGCATGGTGACTGCATGGCAAACTCTATGGTCACAGTAGGGCTGAATCCAACGTGGCCCAGCCAACACCCAAGTACAGCTGTGAATGAGGACGCAATTAGCAATTGCCTCCTTGGTTGTGGGAGACAGCTGACATTTTATTTAACCATGTAAACCCTCAAAAGGTGGTGGATCTCACACAGGGTTCTTCCAAATGAAAACGAATGTATAAAACCCCATTTCTATACTAAAACAATGTGTGTTTATTTTTATTTTATGTGTATAAATGTTTTGGCTGCGTGTGTATAAGTGCACGGACGGTATGGGAGGCCAGAAGGGGGTGTCGGATCCCCTGGAACTGGAGTCACAGAAGGTCGTGAGATGCCATGGCAAAAGCAGTCAGTGCTCTTAACCTCTGAGCCATCTCTCCAGCCCCTTATCAAATTAACAATAAGATCAGCAATACAAACCATGAACATGGAAATTCCAGAATAAATGTGCTTCAGTATTGGTAATACAGACTCTGGAGGACCCTGCAGAGGAAACTACCCATGGTGGGTTTCTTGCTGTACAACTGCACAGAGGGCGGACAGCGGGAAGAGAGCTCAGCAGAGGAGAGTAGGTCCAGGGTCAAGAAGACCTCACTGGCTCAGAGACACATGAACTCCATCTAGCTCAAAAGCCTCTTACCACTGGGGGACAGGCACTGCCCTGGGCTTGGTTTGCTTTCTCCAGAAACATTCATCTTCATCCCACCCTTCCTTCCTCCTTAACTCTCAGCCTGCCTCGTGAGTCCCAGTGGGCACGTGACATCCGCCCAGAACGACCGGTCACATATTCATACACAGTCCACACTAAACGAGGACACTGAGGATGGTTTGTCCCCTCAGCCACCCAGAGCGTATAATGCAGCCCATAATTCTTCTCTTTTCAAGCATTTCCACTCCGAGGCATCTCAGCCTGCCCAGCCTCCCCCCCCCCTCACCCCCTGCTGTTGGTTAGGCTGACTTTATTCATGCGCCTACACTGGTTCTATTTATTTTTATTTTATGTGTATGTTACAAGCTCCAGTGAGCAAACCTGAGAGAGCTTTGTCAAGATTAGCAACATATATTTATTGTACATGTCTATGCAGCCAGGGCTTGAGAGGCCCAGGCACTGTGGAGTATGGAAATGCTCGAATTCTTTATGCAGATCTTGGGTCCTGTCATCTCTCTACTCCGGGTCATCTGCACCGCCCTCTCGGCACGGGGTTCTTATTGGATGCACCCAGTCTGGACTGTCTGATATCCCTCTAAGTCTCAGTGGCAGATTAGGTCCCACTTCACCCGGCGTGACCACTAAGAGGACCAATAACGAAAGTGACGCTTTAGCCCGCTGGAAACAGTATGGAAGAGAAGTGTGTGAAGAGGTGCCGTGTGACAGTGGGCAAGGCTGAGCAAGTTGTGAGGACATGGCTTTAAGATTCAGGTGACTGCAAGATCCAGTTCCAGCTACGTACATCTCTGTTGGTGCTGACAAGACTTGGGAACCTGCCCTCTGTCCTACCTGCCTGTCCCTCCCCTCATAGCTCCTCAGCCTTCTCCCGGCCACTCCTTTCCAAGCACATTGGCTTCATTAGAACTCGATCCACGGGGCTTCCTGTAGGAATGTACTCTCCCACACTCTGCCTTGCTAGTATGTCATCTGAGCTTGCTTCTTGGAGTGCCGGTCCCTGGTCCCCTAGTCTACATGAGACTCTATTGTCTTAGCGTCATGCCTCCAACGCTAATGTGACCATCATTTACTGTATCCAAACATGTGCTGCTCCATTACAAGCTAACAGAGGGCAGAGACCATGCTAGATCCACCTTCGCTATGTGCCTAGAGTCCAGGAGATGCTATTACTGTGGTACCCTCACTAGGATGGAGGGACTGAGGGAGGTCACTGAGGGTCCTCATGGCTCTGGCACACAATAAACATTAATTCCTACTTCCTCTGCATCATTTTTTTTTTCCGAACCAGTTCTGTCAAAGGCCTCGTTTTCATTTCAAACAACTATTGCTTGAGATAAAAAGCAGCCCAAATGCATGAAGATCCATTGTGGAATAATCTTCTGGGGCACTGTGAAGACATGTCTCTCTGATTGGTTTAATAAAAAGCTAAACGGCCAATAGCTAGGCAGGATTTTTGAGGCACAGAGGATATAAAAAGAGCAGAGACGCCAAGAGAGGGGGAACAAGCAAGACAAGCAGAAGGAAAGGTAACAGCCACGGGTCATGAGGCAGCACATGGGTTAATAGAACTGTGTTAATTTAAGTTATTAGACCTAGTTAGAAAAGCCTAAGCTACCAGTTGAGCTTTCATAACTAATATGTCTCCATGTCATAATTTTGGAGCTGGCTTGTGAAATGGAGAAAGACCTGCAACCAAAGGCTAGTGATCTGGGTTTGAGATCACATGATGGTGTGCCTGAGTATCTTTGTGGTGTTTGTTCTTTATGAATGAGCTTCCTGCTTTCAGGCAGGAACAGAGGAAGCAAGGCGATTGGTTGATGCTGATAAAAACAAAGCCTGATGTGGGATTTCCCTCTGTATGCTATGAATATCATTGGTTAATAAAGGAACTGCTTTTGGTCTATAGCAGAGCTATAGGGAAACAGAGCTAGGTAGGGAAAACTAAACTGAATGCTGAGAGAAAGGAGGTGGAATCAGAGCGAAGCCATGAAGCCCTGTCAGAGACAGATGCCGGAACCTTGCTGGTAGGCCACAAGCCTCATGATAAAATATAAAATAATGGAGATGTGTTAATGCTATATGGAAGAACTAGCTAGCAATACACTTAAGTAATTGGCCAGTTTCTGTGTGATTATTTCGGGACTAAGTGGCTGGGAACGAATAAGCAGCCTCTCTCCCTCCAACAAAAACCTAAGCTTAATTTACCCCAAATCTGCGAATGTTGTCAGGTGTGATGGCTCAGCAGCAAGGGTGCTTGTCAGGCAAGAGAGAGACATAGAAGCAGTGTAAAGACTGTGGGTGAGAAGTGACTTCCAGAAGTTGTCCTCTGACCTCTACACAAGTGCTGTGCCACACACACCCCAACAATATTTACAAAAGTTTGGTACTTATTTATGAATACTTATTTGTAACTTAAAAGGAAGTCCAGAGGGCGAGAGAGAGAGAGCAGAGCCAAAATATATTCATGGAATTTTAGAGAACCCACGTATAATTTTCATTTTAGTCTCAAAAGCAAGATAGCGGGGTACAATTTTATACAAACTGATAAACACACACATCACCTCCTAACTTTACCCGACAACCCCATCTCCTTCCCGGCAGTGGGCTGTCTCTACGCAGACTAGCAGCACAGTTCTTATAAATTCGGTAAAAAGGCCTTCATATAACAGATGTAAAGAACAAAGTGACTGTCAGAGGCGAAATGAACTTTATTCAAATTTGGTTTAAATGAAAACTCCAATCTCTGGCAGTTTGAAAACGATAAGACAAATTACAGAACATGACGGGGGATGGTCGGTGACTTGTGTTTCACGGAACCCAATTTGTTGAAACTGGCTAGGAGCTCGTTGGTGCTTATGTAATTTCACCGAACCAACTTGTGGCTTTCTTTCCCTGGCCATTTTTAACATTTCATTTTGTTCTGGATGAGCTGCCCATGCTCATCTTGAACTTACATTATTGCCCAAGATAGACTTAATTAGCCATCCCCTTGCCTCAGCCTCCCAAGTGATTTTTGGTCTTCTCCTTAACCCATGTCTTCCAGTCTCCCTGAGCACTCCAGGGTCACCCTTGGCCATCTGTCCTCTAGATAAACCTCGTTTGGCACTGTCATTTTGATCACTGACCACTGCCCTTAGGGGTCAGTCTTACCTCTCTAACTCAGTTCTCTGGGAAACACTTTTTAGATTCCTTGTATTCTTCATACTGGGCTATATTAAGGTCCAAGGGTCCCATTTATCCAATGTCCTGTATGCCAAGAGCCAAAGATTCTATTTTGTGCAGATAATCAGATTGCTGATGCAGTTCAGAAACTTAACTTCAAATGTTAATGCTCCAGTCAGAAAACAGACACTGGGCCTCCCTGTACATTAATTCCATAGCACCAGAAGGAGAGATGTGAGCTTTCCACCAGCCAACACAAACGAGGCAGTGTGATCCGGGGATACCATGCTGATGCGTGTTGCTCAACACTGGCAACCATGGGTATTCTTGACTTTATAGCAACTTAAATAAAAGTCCTACTAATTTAAAAAAAATATTAAAATTTACCCAAATTAATAGGCATAAAGTGATATCTAAATCTTTCAGGAAAGCTGTGGAACAATCTGAAGAGGACAAAACTTTAGGCAGTAGAGAATGACCTTACTAAAATTTTCTTAGAGCCGGACAGTTGTGACACATACATTTAATCCCAGCACTCAGGAGACAGAGGCAGGCAGGTCTCTACGAGTTCGAGGCCAGCCTGATCCACAGAGCAAGTTGCAGGACAGCCAGGGCAACACAGAGAAAAACCAAGAATTTTTTTCCCTAGAAAGTTTGCCCATCTCCTTCCCACCCACATACACAGCACACAGCTGACCTGGACAAAAAGGCTACTCTCTAATCAGTGAATATGGCAGGAGCTGACAGTCCCCATGTGGTGACAGCCCATGAGGTGGGAGCCTGGAGAAGGAGCCTGATCCTAGACTCCAGGGCCTTGGAGAATCTAGCTGGGCTTTCTCTGCTCACCCACGGTCCCATAAATGATGGCATTCTAGCGTGTCCTCTCTGCTAATCAAAGCCAGCTGGTCTAGTCTGCCCGCACCCAAGGAACAGGGACGGCTGCCCAAAGGCCTTCCCACTTCAGCTCGGAGTGAGTGTGAGGCACTGGCCAGAGGCAGGAGTTTAGAGATGAGGAAGAAAGCTGAGCAGTATTTAGCCTATGGCCTGCAGGGTGAGGAGAGAGGTGGGCCCAAAGCAAGCTAAGGTAGCTAGAGCAGTGACGGGGTGGAGTATTCCTGAGTGTGAGCTGCCGGCTATAGAAGTGGACGAGATCCCTTCCTAGGGTGCAGGGTTCAGTGGCACGCCAAATTCCTCCTGGTTCTCCTGCCCTGCTCTGGCTTTGCCTGCCTCGGGTCTGGCTTCACTCCCCACCCTCCCACCCCCCCAGATATTTGCCAGGCTCTCCTTCCTTTCAGACTTCGGCTCCTACTTTGAGAATCCTGATATCCAGAGCCTCCGATCTACCTAGTACCTACATCTGTCTTCTTAGCTCATCCCACTTCCAGCTGTTGGGTCTCCCGTTGTCCCTAAGACAGGCAAGAGTTCACTCAGCTATATGCAGGTAGAGCGGTAAAAAGAAGGTCATGGTGCCAAACACCACTGGCTCTGTTCCCCTAGGCAGTCACATGGGAATCTCTAGCCCTAAACCTGGTTATGTTGGGGCCCAGGTTTCCCATCTTGGAGCCCGTGAGAGAGTCCTTGGCAAGCTATAAAATATTGCACATGAGTGGAATTGCTGTCCTAAGACGCTAAGGCGTAGGCTGAGTGGCAGTTCCAAAGACCAGAACTCACACTTGGAGGCATCCTGATAAACAGTCCCTTTATTTCACTGACGGAATTACCCAAATCTAAATTCCTGGAGAAGACTAGCTCAGGTTCGAGGTGTCATTCTGTGATCAACTTGTGGTGGTTGACAGTTGTACATCACACTACGATTTAGAAACCATCGAACTGTGAACTGTAAGTAGGTAGACTGTGTGATGTATGAACCGTGCCTCAGTCAAAAGCAGAGAAGACGCAACACGGACCTTAGGACATGAACCAGAGTAGCCTCATTTCTGTCCAAGGGAGGGACAGAAGAAGATGGGGACACCTTGTCCTGGGAATTCTGAGTGGGCTCTGAATTTACCTGTGTGGGGCCAGCCCTGAGCTGCCTGTGGGGGGGTGTCGTGTGGCATGGGAACTTACGTGTGTATGTTCCCCTGTGCCTGAATCATACAGAGCCGTGCAGGCTATTTTCAGCTTTTGATTTTTCCAAACAAAAGGAGAAAACAAGCACATAAAGCCCAACAGTGAACTGACAAGCAACTTTGCATATATATAGAATTTCCAGGCAATAAAGCATGTGCTCCAACAAGTGTGCCTTTGTTTAGGGGGAAATTGTGCTTTGCGTTCCCACAATGCCCTCGTCCAAACCCAGTGTGCCCTCCTAATTTAAATTAGTCTTTCAACTGTAGGAACATTCCAAAAGAAACTGAATTTCCACAGCATCCATTCATGGAACTTAACTAAAACTTGAGGTTTTTCTTATTTTTTTTTTTAAACAGGGGGTGGGCGGTGCAAACCCACAATCCAGTAAGTTTTTCTGCTTTGCACAATCCTAAGAAAAATCATTTCCTGGATATCTATAAATATTATTTTGATGTGTAAATGGCTTTAAATAGCTGTTTATGGAAAACCAACAATACTGTAAGACTGCAAAGAAGCCCGCCCAATATAAAATGAGAGTGATAGAATTAAACACAAATTGCACAATTATATTTTAATTTCTAGATTATAATTCAGTGTGTCATAATGATGTATCCCGAAAATTATGCTATCAAAAAAAAAAGATTTTTAAAAAGAACCGATTAAGATAACTCTTTTTGTGAATCTTAAAGTGGTTCCTTCATCGGCTGGGGTAAGTTCATTCTGCTGTCAGAATAAGGACAATTCAAAGGAAAGACCTCAAGGGAAGGCTGACAGCCTCCAGCTCCAGTAGGTTTTGCCTTCCTGTAAGTGAGATTCCCCACCTGTGTGGACAGTAGTCATCTAGCAGAAAAGTAAGTTGTTTTTACCCTTAAGACTTGAGTTTGGGGCCTGGGGTCTGGCTGGTGCTTGAGAGCACTGCTTGCTCCTCCAGAGGACAAATATCATCTCCTCTCTGTCATGTCTCCTGGGGATTCCAGCTCCAAGGAATCTTCTGCCCCCCTCCCCCCCGGGGCGCCCGCTTCCACATGGCACACACTCACTCAGACCCACGTGCACATATTTGTGAATAAAAATAAAAGTTTTGATTCTAAGATCTCCATCACTGGCAGGGCGATGGCGGTGCACACCTTTAATCCTAGACCTCAGGAGGCAGAGGCAGGCGGATCTCTGTGAGTTCGAGGCCAGCCTGGTCTACAGAGCAAGTTCCAGGACAGTCAGGGCTACATAGAGAAACTGTATCTCGGGAAAAAAAGAAGGAAAGGAAAAAGATCTCCGTCACTGATGTATGATCCCACTGCGGTGCAATCCCAGATAAGCCTTCATTTTCACTATGCTCTTCTGACCTGAAGCTGTGGTGTGACGATGGCAAGACAATGAGGGTGTAGAAGCAAACATGTAAGACTGTGCTGATAGAGCTCTTGCTGGAAAGGGGAACATTTGGAAATGGCTCTGGAGAAAACTCTAGCAACAGGTATTGTTTGATACTTGCTTTTAACCCTTCTTTCCTCCAGATTCCTTCCTTCTCAAATACCAAACTTAGATATGCATTTCTGAGAACCCATAAATTGATTGGGTGTGTCCTTAAAAATCCTATGCAGGAAACGCCTTCCCCAGGTCATCCAGGTGGAGGATCAAGACGACAGAGGCCACGCAGGAGTAAATTCAGGTCACTGTGGCCAGAATGGGCTTGTTCTGAAGGCAAGCTGTGCCCTCTTACTCTGCCTCGCCCATGTGAGATATCACACCACATCACTAGATAAAGCCACTCCACCTTGGATCCCTCAGCCTCCCGAGCTGTGAGCCAAGTTCATTTCTAGTCCTTACAAATTACCCCATCGGTAATATTCCAATACAGTAGTACCGCAGTGACTAAGAGAATGCGCTCGGTGATTGGAACATTATTTGTAGATAAAGCACAAAACTCCACATTTGACCATCTCAGAAAACCAAATCAGAAATAGAACAGCTTAGATAGATAGATGATAGATAGATAGATAGATAGATAGATAGATAGATAGATAGACAGACAAAACTCCAATAGGCACCTGAGAACAATAGCCACAAAATGTGCCCTGTGGCATGTTTGTTTGGCATATTCATCTTATTTCAAAGTCCTCAATCCTCAGATAAGGGAACTGAATGGGTAGAGAAAGAATCCTGGCTCCCAGGAAATGTGTGCTGGCACTACTTTCGAGCAATAGTTACCAATGGTAAGTTCCACAGAGTCAATGTTTTAGCTAATCACTACAGTTCAGATTCTTAAGAAAAAAAAAAAAACCACCCACAAGAATGGCTCACAACAGGAGAGGAATTAAGAGTCCCGAAAGCAGAATCCAGCTGCTGTCCAAGGAGGACTGAAAACAAAGAAGAGAAAACATAAAGAGGAGCAGTACAGGATGCTTCCCAGGGAGCATCAAAACAGGCGGAAAGTCACAAGAGCCTCCACTGCCCGCCCTCATCCCTGGCATCCCAGAAGCCCTAAAGAGCTCTCCAAAGAAAACCCAACACAGGTCTTCTGTTTGGGGCTCTTTGAAGAGGCTCAATAGACAAAGCGCTAAGTGGCCAGCGAGCATGAAGAGCTCAAAACAGCTCAAACCCGGCGTTGAGACAGTATTCCATGATGTGCATGGCCACCTTCAAGGCCAAAAAACAGTGAGTGCAGGCGCTGGTGGTCGTGTGACTATTTCACAGGGTTGGTGTGATCTGGAACGGGGAACAGACGGCAAGGCAGAGAGACCCTCACGATGAGCTCGGCACACCCCAGGAGCAAAGGCACATCTTGACACACTCCTCGCAGTCACGGATCGGCTTTCTCTTCTCATTACCTCCTCGCTCTATGGTCTCCACTCCTATTCACAGTGCATGCATGGGACCTTCTCTCCCACTCCGGTGGAGTTGCTTCCACTTACTTCCAAAATGCTCGCTCATTTAAAAAAAAGAAAAGAAAAGAAAGCTCTGCTACTCTCTCCCACCAAATCCTTTCCCCTAGAGTGAAAAGAGAAGGAAAGAAAGAGAAGACCTAGAATTACAACTTTGAGAAAGATCACCTCTGGCTTTCCGTTCTACACCTTGCAATAAATGAGAATTTAGATTTTCAAAGTTCTCACAGGAAACCAGTATCGCTTTAGTGCCAAGAGCCCAGAATCTTGGGCCAGTGAAGGACTATCATGGGTGACTTTTCTAACAAGCAAGCACCCATAACGAAGCTAAAGTGGCATTGGGAAACACTATGGACAGCAGAGATGTCCACAAGGATCACTGACCTTAAATACTCTCTGGGGACCAGGCTACACCAACCAGGGGCTGAGCAGGGAAGAAGGGAAATATGAGTGGTCTCGGGCAACGGATCTTCCTAAAACCGTAGAACCAACAATACTGCACATTGTCCTCCTGTTACTGCCCAGCCCCCAACTCCATGCAGTTTGCTCAACTATTCTAAAAGTAAACCCTGATGACTGCCGGTTCTTTCCCACGATGCACACACTGCACACACAGAGTGGGCTGCCCGGACTTTGTATGTCTGTCAACCAATGAAGAGGAGGTCTTAACGGAGCGTGGGTCTTCATGGAGAGTGGTGGATTTTAAAAAGATTTTCCTAGCAGCATCTTTCCAAAGGGCTTGGGAAGAATCGTGTACTGGTCTGCACCCAAAGGCTCTCACTGTGACAATGTCAACCCCAATATGCCATTGAGTGGGGCCAATTTTAGGATGGGTTCACTTCTGTTTACAGCACAGGGCCTTGGACATGCTAGACAAAGACTCTACCATCAGGTTGTCCTCACCTCAGCCTTTGGAGGTGAATTTGAAAGTGAGAGTTAGCTGCCCATAGATGCCTAGATCAGGACAGGAGGTGCTCCAGTACCAACTAAACAGTTTTCCATAAGGAGCTAAATACTGACATTATGTCAGGACTTTTGGGCAACCCTGGATCCCTAACTTCTAAAAAAGACAAAGTTCATACTTAATAAATTCATTGTCAGTATGACCATGGCTAATATTCTATGGCTCTAAGGCCCTGGCTAAATCAAAAGACTAATTTTTTAAAATATGAGATTAAAAATGTAATCTTATGAAGAAGAACAGGGTCAAGAATCCCGAGTCTCCAGCCTTGAGCTCAGCACCTGTAGCTGAGAACAGCGGCCTTCGGATGGGCAGAGGTTAGCAGTTACTGGGCCCATGACTTTTCTATGCTCCGTCTCTCTTCACCATCTGCCACAAAGGACGTCCATGTGTGGTCTCATCTCAGGATTCACCAGTGTCTTCAAACTCTGTTCCATTGCCTGCAGCTCCCCCCAAGGACTGAGTCACGTCACCCCTCCTGTCTTTGCTCAGTTTTCTGCTTCCAGGTGATGTCCTTCGCCCTGCTGACCATAGATGGCCATTTACACTGCGTCCTCACCGAACTCGGGCCAGAGCGCCGGCATCGCCTCTCTCTAGTACACAGCACACTTTTAGACGTGAACCGCTCCTTGTTTCTCTTTCTCAGACTCGCCTGTATCATGGCGCCTGAGAAAAGGGGGCAACTTTCACAAACATTTGCTGCATAAATCAATAGGAGATGAGAGGTCATAAATATTTGTGAAAGTTTTCAACAGGACAAACATTCCTGAATTTCCGGTTTCCTCTTCTCTGAGATCGGTCTGCAAGCAAGCCTGTAGAGCATTTCTTAATTAGTGATTGATTGGTGAAGGCCCGGGCCATTGTGGGTAGTGCCACCCCTCGGCTGAGAAGAGTGGGGAGCAAGCCAGTAAGCAGCTCCCCTCCGTGGCCTCTACATCAGTTCCTGCCTCTGGGTCCTACCCTATTTGCTGTCCTGCCCTGACTTCCTTCTGTGATGGACTATATGACAGGGATGTTTGTGTCAAATAAATCCTTTCCTCCTCAGCTTGCTTTTGGTCATGGTGTTCATCACAGAAGCAGTGACCCTAATTAAGACAGAAACTGATATCAGGATTGTGGGGGATTGCTGTAACAGACTTGACCGTGTGTTTTGGGGAGGATTTTTAGAAGGAATTTGAACTCTGGGCTAGAAAAGCCATTGATTCTTTGAAGCCTGGTGAGCTCTCTGTGGGAGCCTGGAAGAAAGCACTGAGAGCAAATGATGGGGGCCTGGCTTGGGGAAGTTCAGAGGGAAGTTTGAAAACTCCAGCAGGGGCGTTTGCCATTTTGAATTAAGAATCCATGGTTCTGAGAGTGAAGAATCGGCTATTATTAACCAGGCACCAGCACCGCTGAAATGAACGGAGCCCTTGATTTCCTGGGACAATTGATGACGGCCTGTTGGAACTGAGAAATTACCTCGGATTAAGAAGAGATCAGCATCATCAACATGAAATCTTCTAGGAAGCATTCCCTCAGAGTTCAGCACACACAAGCTGTGTTCCAGAGGTGTGCCAAGTGTGGACATCATGCTGCCAGCCGAACTCAGTACTATGAGAGTCACCCAGGTGGTATGGATTTTGAAGGCATGAAGGTCATGGAGAGCAGCTGAGGCTTGGCACTGTGTGGCAGGTCTGGAATCCCTGAAGAGAGCCCAGGAGACGCTATCGGGGAAAGCGCAGGACAGTTGCTGCAAGAGACCCCAGCATTTTGGAGATTGCCAATACCTTGGCATGAATGACCACCAAGAACAACACCGGAATTTGGTTTGGCTTTGGTTTGTTTATGACTATACCCTGGTTCTTGCTTCTTGAAAGATGAAAGTCTTTAGCTAACTTTTATTTTACAGGAGCCCACAGTTGAGAGACTTCAGATTTTCAAAAAGACTTAAAGTGTTTGGTTTTGTAAGGTTTGAGGGACTTTTTTGAGTGTGAAAATGTTCTGTACTGTGATGTCAACATTCATGTGTGATCCTAGGGATGAATAAGAAAGGAAAGGTTGTGGCTTAATCATGACATGTTGGTATGTCAAGTTGACAAGGGATCGATTGGGCTGGGTATTTTTCTGACAACTTGTCACAAGCTATTGTCATCTGAAAACAGGGAACCTCAACAGAGAAAAAGCCTCAAGAAGATAGGGATGTGGGCAAGCCTGTAGGGCATTTTCTTAATTAGTGATTGATGGGGGAGGGCCCAGCCCACTGTGGGAGGGGCCACTCCTGGGCTGGTGGTCCTGGGTTGTATAAGAAAACAAGCTGAGTACGCCATGAAGAGTAAGCCCTCCATGGCCCCTGCATCAGCTCCTGCCTCTGAGATCCTGCCTGGTTTGAATTCCTGTCCTGACTTCCTTCAGCGTTGAAGGAAGTATAAGGAAATAAACACTTATGTCCTGAACTTGCTTGGGTCGTGGCTTCTTATCCCAGCAATGGGAACCCTGACGAAGACCAGAGGCGTCTCCTGCCACTGACAGTAAACTCGCTGTAACTCAGCCCTCTCGAAATCAGCTTAGTAAAGCTCCCGGTGTTCACAGTTACTGGCAAGCTCTATGCCAATTGGCGAAAGGATGGACTACCTCTCTTCCTGATGTTTTCCTAGCTGAACTTACGTCATCACCGCTCACTTGGTAAGAAAGCCAGATGCCCACTCGTTTCTCCTTGCCACACACGCCCCCTCCGTCCATGCTCTCCGCTGCCTCTAATCCCACCTCGCAGAACAAACGACCATGAGTCTGGCTCTCCGTGTTTTGTAATTAGACTTACTTGTCCCATCAAGCATCTTAGTACTTAGTACTGGCCCAGAATTCTGAGAGAAACAGATGTCATGGCAGTGAGGTGAGAAAAGGGGCCATAACAGCAGAAATTCGTCAGGAAAAAATGTCTTTTAAAAAAGGAGTGCCAAGGAGACAGCTCCGTGGGGAAAGTGCCTGCTGCCCACGCACAAAGTTCGGGTATCTGGAACCTTCAGAAAAAGCTGGGCGTAGCTCAGCACTGGTAGGTGGAGCCAGGCAGAGCCTGGGAGTTCCCTGACAAGCCAGTCTAGACAACCGGGGAACTCCAGGATGAGTGAGACACCCAGTATCAAGGAAATAAAGCAGAAGAGGTCAGGGAGGACGCCTGGCCTTGGTCTCTGGTCTCCACGTGCACACACCCAGGTGAGCACAGAGAAAACACATGTGACATGTGAGTAGACCACATACTTACAAAAACATGTGTGCACATGTGAGTAGACCACATACTTACAAAAACATGTGTGCACATGTGAGTAGACCACATACTTACAAAAACATGTGTGCACACGTGAGTAGACCACATACTTACAAAAAGAAAAAGAAAGGTGGAAGACAAGAGATAAAAGGAAGCAAACTACATATTTAGGGCTTGGGAGAAGCCAGAAGACACTGAGAGACCCCCCAAGCTAGCATCTGACAGAAGTTGCAGCCACGCATGTAAAGAATAGGCCGGCACCAGTCTCGGGACTCATAAGGAAGAAACATTCAATCAGACCCAGCTTCTGGGGTGTGGGACCTGCAACTTGTGCAGTAGCCATCGGAGGGCGCTGCTCCTGGCTGACTGCCGTGTTGCTGCTGTCCTGGGTTCGTAATAATTTCTCAACAAAGAGTCCCATGTTTTCATTTCCACTGCTGATTCTCAAAGGATAGAAATCGTGGGATAAGACATTTCCTGTGGCGTTTGGTGTCTCGGCGTGGAGGGAGTGACTTGAAGGGGTTTTCTTCACACGCCCCCTCCCTGTTTCTCACGGGGGTTTTTGCCAGCTGCCTCTCTTGATTTAAAGATGCTAGAGAGACTTGCTGGGTGGAGGAAGGAATCAGTAACCTGATGTTGAGTGCGGAGAGCAGGAAGCAGCGCTCAACAAAGTTCTAAGTGGAAGAGATTCTAAACTCCTTCTGCCGGCTTCCTCTTCCTCGTTTGCAGAGGTAGGAAATGACATTTCAAAAGACAACCAAGGAAAGCTCTTCAGAATAAGGCTCCCTTAGATAAAGCCTGACTTCCTTGCAAAGAAATTCTTCGAGTCCCCTTAGAAGGGGAGGGAGGCAGGAGAGGGCACCAAGGGTCACCCTAGAGTCCTCAGGGACAATTGTGGAAATGGCTGTCGCCAGTCCTTCAAGTTCTGACTGAGCTTTGGCTCTTATCAGTCATCTAACCTTCCCAAACTTCCTGTCCTTAAATAGAGCCACTACAAATGTCACCAGAAACTTTCCTTAGCAAAAGCCGAGTTCTGGCGTCAGGGCTTCAGCTGCCCAAACTGAAAGCCCTCTCTGTGGTTCTCGGTTCACAGCCAAGGTCCCGGTTACATGCTTTCCGGCTACATGTTCTCCCTTCACGGTCCAGCAGTTGAGTGTCTGTTCGAGTTTTGCTTTCCAGTCCCGGGACTGCTATAAGTGGCATGCAAACTCGGCAGTGCCGACAAAGCAAGCTACGCAGCCTCCTTCCTTCTGTAGCTGCACCTACGTGTCTCATGCACCATCATACAGTCCCGGAGTCTGAGAGACGGAGCCTTTAAACACCTGCATGGGAGAGTGCCTTTTTCCTTTGCAAAAGGTTTAATTACTGATATTGACCTGGATCTTGCAAAATTCCTATCCATATTTAAAATTCTTGCCTTGCTGGTTGGTCTTAGGAAGTAATGAAGCAAGCACAATCGGACATGTGCACATGGTCTGGATATATGTATACAAATATATTTGATTATAGCTCATCCGTGTGTCTAGGCTGGTCCTCTGGTAAGACCTTTTCCTGTCAGGGGGAACTGCAGGCTGTAACGGCCTCCATGGGAGAAGAAGCATTTGTTATTGTTACTTGGACACCATCCTAATTGCAAAGTCACTCAGTGAACAGAGACTAACTGTGGCCGGTGTTTCTAGTAACAGGACATAATCCAGTCTCTAAACCACTGAATTCTATTTGTAAGCAATCAAGACCTCTTTACTGACGTTATTATAATGCTTAAGTGACTGCCAAAGCTTGAAACATGAGAAGCCAGCAGAAAAAAAAAATGGATTTCTTTATTAAACATGCCCCAAAGATGTCAAAAGCCCATTAATTTAAAAGGATTCGGGGCCATGTGATCGCTCTCTCAGCTCTTCAGCAAGGAAAAGAAATGAGTGTCTCGACGCTTGGAGTGTAACTTCGTTAAGTATTAACGGAGAAGGTCCAGCTTGAAGCTCTCATTCAGATCTGTTCTCCGAGATGATGAATATGGCTTTCCTGGTATTTAAAATGAGATCCAAACCACCTATCAATCTCAGGAATTGTTCGTCAGCACTCACGCACTCCTTTCCCTGTCTGCAGGCTCTCCCCCAGTGGAGAGGTGTCTAGGAAGTCGATTAAAGTGCACGCTCATAACCCCGTAAGTGGTTGTCAGCCCTGGGAAGATGGACAAGTGGGCTCTTCGCCAGATCAAATGCTTCCCATTAGGCAGTCAGAAAATGTGAAGCTCCCAGCAGCTCGCTTGTTCTAGCAACATGAAATCACCGCCACTCAGATAAATAGGAGAAACGGTTGAAAACCATTGCTTTCTGTTTTCCAGTTCCATCTTCCATGAAAAGGGAGAATATTAAGTTGCTTGTCACATCCAGGTCACCAAGCTGCGGCTACCAAGATCATCATGGATTCAAAGCAACTTTAAAGGTGTTTAGGTTTAACTGACGAGGCAACGACAGTACCAGGGATGGTGAAATATTCTTAAGTTCCAAAAGAAAAACTAAAGTGGACGAAGATGTCCGAACGCCTTCAAATGAAGCATGGAGGTTAAACTCTCACTATCCTTCGTTTCCTGCTATCGGAGGTTGGACTACCAATAAACACCCAGCTTCCTCCGGAGGGAATAAAGAATTAACAATTCTCCCACCACCTCTGCAGCCAACACACTGTGTCTAGTCACATTCAGACCCTACCCCACGACACTGCACAGCTGAGAGAGTCAGAAGAGCCAAGGGCTCGTCTACTAGGAATCCTGACCAAATCCCCTCTTCAATTGCACCTCTTGTTTTCCATCTGCAAGATGGTTGGAAATGGGGAAAGTAGGAAACAGGCGACCCAAGTCCTTTACGGTCAAGAGTCTCCTCCTGTGGCGTGTTTTCTGTTGCCTCTATGCAATCCTGTATGCTGCTACAAAACATCCAATGGGGACAGTAAGATAGCTCAGTGGGTAAAGGATCTTGCCATACAAGCCTATTGACCTTAACTGGATCCCCAGAACCCATGTCAAAGTGGACAGATTGACCCATCTCCGCAAACTTGCCCTCTCATCTCCATATGTAGCACACATGTGCTGTGGCATGCACATGTGTATTCAGGTCATACTCAGATAATAATAGATAAAACATTTAAAAAAGATTCTTCAATGCTCCAACTTGAATGTGTCATTGTATCATCTACCTGGATGCAGGACCTTGATTGCGCAAGGAGAAAAACACGAATCCAGGCACACTGAGGCCTACAGCAGTAAGTCATTTTAATGCCTACCTAAGTGTCTGGGAATACAGAAGGGGAAAAAAATACATCTGTGGAAATTCAGAAGTTTTGCAAGGAAGATGAAAGCTAAGCAGAGATGCTAGCTTGTACGCTGTGTTTTCTAAACAGGAAAGGACAGGGTGGCTTTGTAGCCAGAGGCAGTGTCACATAAAGAGCTCAGACACATGCAGCGCTCTAGCAAGAAAGGCAAATGAAGAAAAACGACGGGTTCGGTTAATTACAAAGAGCTAAGTCTTATTCAATTTTGAGTTCCCATGCCAATTTACCTAACCCCACCACACACAACAAAAAGAGTTTTATTTGGATCATGATTCAGGAGACTAGAGGGTCCATATAGCACAGATCAGCATCCTGGAAAGGACCCATCAGAATATCACATGACTGTGAGGCAGAAAGGGGACCAACCTTGTGTGCAGGAAGGCATATATGTGAGTGAGGAATAGAGGGGGAGCAGACACAGTCTGCTTTAGCAACCATCAGTCCTGTCCTACTGCACAAAGGGAAAATGAATATTCATGGAGGTGGAGCCATAGGACCTACCTTCAGCTAGGCCCGGCCTCTTGAAGTTTCCATCACACCCCTACTCCAGGGACCATGTGTTCCGCACACGGACCTTTGAGCCACAGACCATATCCAGACAATCACTGGCTTCCTAGAGCAGATCAGTACACGCACTCTGCAAAGGCTGGACACCTCAGGTCATCCACAGGGAAAAGTGGGCACAGACAACGCATAACTAGGTGAGCGTGGCTATGTTCCAAAAAATTATATTTACAAAACCAGTGGCAGTCTGGCTGTACACAAAGCTGTAGCTTCACAGGTGGAGATGCTCAGACCGACAGTGGCGAGAAGCATGGGAGATGTTAGTATTTTTTAAGTAAAAGAGAAACAATGCAAATCTGTATGCTAAAAGAAATAACAGCCGCATCCGGGATGGACATTTTCATACTTCGTATGGTCAGGATAAAAGCGATATCCTCTCTGTTCTTTACTATGCTCTGATTTCCTCAAGTTGAACCCAGCATGGTCACGTTTCCCCACGTAAACATAAAAGCAGGGAGACGTCCTTTTTGATCTGGAAAGCGGCACAGCGCAGCACGTCCCGCCTGCCCTGAAATACCTGAGCGAAAGTTCAAGATTAAAAAAGGAAGTCTCTCTCTAGTCCAAAGGCCACCCGTGGGGCCAGGGAACAGTCCCACGGTGCCACAGAGGCAAATCCCACGTTGTCCGACAAGGTCCCTAGGGAGGCCAGGCTGTCTGCAGAGGGCCTCTTGTTGTTGGTAGTTCTGCCACAGCGACACCCACAATCCACAGGACAGGGACCAACAACAGCAAGGAGGAAAGAGGGGCAATATTCCTAGAGCTGCTTTCAATTCAGACAGTAAAATAATATTTATATTTTGTGTACTCTGGAGCACTGATAGTGCCCTATGCTAGGCCACAATGGTGAGCAAGGCACCTGGCTCCCAAAGAGCTCCCGATCTGGGGAAAGGGTCTCTGAACTTTTTTTTTTTTTTTTTTTTTTTTTGGTCTACGTTTTTAAAGGAAACCTTTTTCTGCGCAGGTGACCCTGCAGCTGCATAAGAAGAGAACAGGTAACGTGGAGACCAGTGGATGCAGGGGTATTCTAGTAAAACTGTGTTTTGTTCAGAGTCTGAGTTACAAACAGCTGACAATAAGTCGGGGGTGCACACATGAAAAGCGTTAAGGCACAAGGCTCCATGCAAACTTGAGTTTGAGGTGCTGGACCAAGTCTGAGAGGTCCAGGAAACAGCTGAAAAGTAAGATAGTGGGAACAAACGCCCCAGAAGAGGAAAGGGGGTACAGAGAGACTCAGGCTAGTGGGCTGAGGCACACGGAGAGCCCTGGACACGGCCAGAGGGTCTCAGGCACTGAAGGACAGGAACAGCCAGGTCCCTTTAGGCCAAGAGGATGCATTAGGGATCTTGGCTTCTATTCTACAGTAAGAGAAAAGCATTGAAGGGCTCTAGGAATTGATTGGTCTGCTGTAAGAGATTTGGAAGTGGCAAAAGGCCAGGTAAAATAGGCCATAGGAACCTAGGTAGAAACTTAGAAAACAATTCTGTCTTGGTTTTGGCTCCACTCACAGTCCGGCAGAGTTCAGGTCTTGGTTTGCACGGATTTTTGTATTTGGAATCTCAGAAAGCATATGGAAGGGGAAAGTGGGGTGGAGGGGAGAGAAAAGCCAATGCTGCTCTGGACACTGGAAATCAATTATTCTGGGGACCCGCTAAGGAGGTATGGGGTATGCACTTACACACCCATCCATATGGGGATAAAGAGCATACAATCCTCATTGCTTGAATGAACAGGGGAAACCTGTGCTGTGCTCGGCCTGCAAAGGCCCCTTGATTTCTGTTGTTTTAATAAGGAACCCTAATAAAAAACAACACAGGGGAGGAAAGAGTTCATCTGGCTTACAACTCCAGGTTATAGCGCATCACCTCAGGAGAGTCAAGGCTGCTGGTCATATCACGCCTATGTTTGCCTCCTAGTACTCAACAATCTTCCACTACGCACTTACACAGTCCAAGGCTCAGCCCATAAAACAGTACCGGCCACCTTCAGGGTAGAGCTTCCCGCCTCAAGTAACAATCAAGACAACCCCCCACAGACATGTCCACAGGCCAACTTGGTCTAGGTCAGTGCTTCTCAACCTGTGGGTCGAATGACTCTTTCACAGGGGTCACCTAAGACCATTGGAAAACACAGATGTTTGCATTACAGTTCATTAACAGCAGCAAAATTGCAGTGACGAAGTAGCCATACAATAATTTTCTGCTTGGGGGTCATCACCACATGAGGAACTATATTAAAGCATTAGGGAGGTTGAGAACCACTGCTCTAGAGAGTTACTCATGAGACGCTCTTCCCAGTGATTCTAGGTTGCGTCAAGCTAACAGTTAACCTAACCAGCACACCTTGCTAGTGAAGAAAGCCATCAGACAGAAAGAGGGGGGACACTGACGGTTGAAGTAGGACACAGAGGACCAGTCCACTGAGCTGCTAGGCAGCTGAGGCACGGTACTGTATAGACGGCACACCAATAGCATTTATACAAAGTAAACTTTCTGTTTCGTCTGAGTAAAACAAGAACACTAAAAGCTATTTTCAAATGCCATCAAATATTTCTAAATAATTGATTTTTCTGGCCAATGTCAAAAAAAAAAGAAAAAGAAAATGTCTACAGATATGAGGTATGTTTAAACCATTGAACAACTGAAGCATCACAGACAAAGATAATTCAAAATTGACTCCAACGCTGTCAGGGTGTGGTGTGGCACGCTTTTACTCCCAGCACTCGGAGGCAGAAGTGGACGGATCAGTATGAGGTAAGCCAACCTGGTTTTTATAGAGAGTTCTAGGCCAGTTGGGGGTCACTGAGACTCTTTGTCCTACAAGAAAAACAAACAAAAACTCTTGAGGATGAACTGGACGCATAGCAGCCCAGTGCAGCAAGGACTGAACAAACTCAGAGGAATTCCCACAGCAGCAGGAATGTTCTGGACCTCAGCTAGAGAAAGTGTACTAGAAAGTGCAACCTGACTCACGCTGTGAGAAAGACAGAAAAATCCCACATGAGTTTCTTCAAGTCATATCTTTGGCCTTCTGCACCTACATCTGGCATCTATAGATTTGACCCATGATTGAAAATATTTTTAAAGCTGTTATTTGCACTAAAAATGTGCTCATTTTTCTCTTTGTTGCTCCCTAAGGATGACAGAATAGCAATATTTACACTGTCAGGTATTATAAGTAAGCTAGAGACCAATAGAGAACATGGGGGGAGGACGACACAGGGCTCCTACAGACAGTACTCCACTTTATATAAGGGACTTGCATGTCAGAACCTCTGAACAATGGGGAGTCAAGACTCTGCAAACACACTCATCTGAGATGGGTTTGCAGGAACCAACCCATGAGCGCTACTGACTGCAAACACCTGCTTTCTAACCAATCTACCTCCCTGCTGTAAAATGGGGCCTAAAAGTGCTGGTTACCCAAATTACAGTCCAAGGTCACCATGGTATTAAGGTTTTTGTATCTGAAGGTAAAGAATTTCAAACCGCTTTCATGGTTTCACACTCGGAGTTACTGAGGTAGGAACGACCTCCCAGCGAGGCGCGGCTTCATGCATTTTAACGGCTCACTGTTGGTGCCCTGGTCCTGGGTGGAGGTGCAGGGCTCTAGTGGAATTTAAACACTGTGATCACAGGTCACCATCGCAGCAAAATTGCTGTGGTGGCAGTTTAGTGACTAGAAGACGCCTAATCGATGAGGACAGAAATTGGTCTGATTCCATGACTGCTGTCCCAACTCCATGAGGCCAATTATATCGCTGACCACATACATCATCTCTCTCCTTCCTCACTCAAAAATAACTCCGACACAGAGTCTGTTGTTTTCACTCACCTAAATACCGGGTAAAGGAAGACTCGGCGCTCTCGCCTCCTTCCAAACCACACTTTGCATCTCATTCCTATACTGCTTGATGTTTGTGCGAGGACGGCTCAGGTTCATTCCGTAACTAAAGTCCACTCAGACACCGCTGGGCTTGAACGAGCTTCCCACACAGCCCACCTATTGGGAATCGTCTTAAAGGACAGCAAAATGTGGGTAAAACTCCACCAGGAGGTTAGCCAAGCAAACTGTTCTTAATGTTGGTCGGGCTCCCTGAACTTCCTCTTGTGTTTCTTCAATGAACTTTTCTCTTTAAAGAGTCTATCCATCTTCAGCAGGTTCTCTCCAAGGCTGCTGAACTAATATATTCTCTCTCTCTCTCTCTCTCTCTCTCTCTCTCTCTCTCTCTGTGTGTGTGTGTGTGTGTGTGTGTGTGTGTGTGTGTGTGTGTTTATACATACGAAACACTTTGTTTTAAAGCTACCTTATTTCTGTCTCCTGACCACATCCCTGACCATCTGATCCCATACTGATCCCCTCGCCTTGGCTTCATTCTCTGAAATCCGTGGATGGCAGGCCATTGATAAAATTAAAATTGAAAGCTAAAACATGGGTTAGAGCAGTGATTGAACTTGAAGCGTGCAAGAGCAAGGAAACAGCCCGATGCTGTAAACAGCCAGAACCTCAGAGTTGGCGGGTCCAACACTCATCATCCTAACAATGCCTATGGCATAGCAATGACGGTGGCTATTGACTTCTCACAGGATGGAAGACAAGGCAACTCTGGCTCCGAGGGCAAAGGTGCTTGTCCCACGAGCCTGCCTGATGGCCTGGGTTCCACTCGAAGAACTCACGCGAAGGTAGAAAGACAGGCCTTCGCACACATGCATGCACACACTCATGCACGCAGACCAAACACAATAACACATATTTAAAAATTGAAAGGTCAGGATATAAACGTAGGTCTTGAGATCAGGAATTCCGCCTGCTCCCTTCACAACCTGCTTTCAGCTCCTCCCTCCTCTCCACAGCAGCTCATGCTCCTGTCTCAGCCTTGTCCCTCACAAGCATGTCCGACTGAAATATCTAAAGTTCCGGGATTCCATCAAACTGGACAGCTAACCTGGCCGAGTGTCCATCAACTATATAATGAAGGCACAGCAAGACCTAGCCTCCAGGCCTCCAGGGTCAGGCAGCCCCGGAGGACCCATAGCCACAATGAGGAAATTCAAACTGGATCCCCAAAGAGGTCCAAAGAAAGCAGAAAGAGTAGATGGGGGAGGGGCACATGGCAGTCATCTGCCAGAGCAAATTTCAAGTTGATAAAAGAACATTATTGAATCGTCACAAGTCATCTCATACTGTGTGCTCCAAGACAAATGGCTCCTGCAGAAATATGTCATTTAATCGGAGAAATTTAGTATACCTTTAAAAGACAAATACCGGATCAACTTAATTATCAACAGATTCTCTATTCAAGCCCATTAACATACCATGTATTATTTTCATCTTTTCCCATCTGTAGATCTAAATGAACTTTTGGGTAAAATCTAGTAGAAACGGGAGCTGTCCCCCATCTCAGTTCAGTACATCCCTCACGGTGGTACTTTCTATTACTTCACCCCCTGCAACCTTCCTTCGTCTCCCAGACAGCAGCTTCACAATGGTTTTATGGGTTCCATCACCACCCCCTTCCAAGAACAGGGGTTCACAGAAAGGCTGCTGAGAAATTTCTTCGATAAAAACACAGAACTCTGTCTCAAGCCAGATTCTCAGAAGAACTCTAAAAGCAGAGGTGCGGCCGTGTGCTGGAGTGTCACGATGCTAATACAACGTTTGGCACTTTAGAATTAACCCGTGGCTTTCATGAACATCGGCAAAACCAGTCTGAGCCCTGGTGGGAGGAGACAAACTGAACTCACATAAGTAGCAGGTTCAGAGTTAGAGTCCAGCGTCTCTCCCAGCAGCTCACAGTGCTTCTCCCTGAGTACAGGACATGATGAGAAGTCTAGACTGGTCCACAGCATTGTGCTGAACTCAAATTAAAACTGGAGAAGAGTAAACAGAGAGTCAGAGCTGGTGCCACACGCCTCTAATCCCAGCCTGGACTAGAAGGGAGCGACTGTGAGTGAGCGCAAGGATGGAGGGAAGGGGGAATTTGTGCATGGTAAGGCTTTGTCTGTCTTAACTATATGGACTAGTGATGTCAAAGAGGAAGAAAAGACTCAACCTCCGCTAGAGTTGCAAAGCTTGCTCACCTGATTCATCAGAGAGCTCCTAAGGACCCTCATCAGGTCACTGTTATTTATGCACAACTATAGCCTCCTTGGCTACCCGATTCCTCGGAGGACAGCCTATTAAAAGGGGAAATTATAATGATGAAGGAACGTGCTACCCACAGGCCACTGAGAGTAATAAGAATTGACAGCTGGCCATTAAGGGAGCTAAGACAAACGAGCTGGAAAACCAGGGTAGCCGTAGAACATGGCAGTGGTCCACACCTCTGTGGGCTCAAGCAGTATTTCTGGGCCTTCCACAGGACAGTAATTGCTGCTTATGATAATGTTCCTGAACCAAAAGGTGTGCTGCTTGTTAGAGTGTTTCAGGAAATGACTCCATTTCTAGAAGATGGATCTCCAAAGTTAGTTAAATAATAATCACTGGGTATTTAAAGGGGAGTGGAGAAAACCTCATGTCACATACGTTCTGGAAAACAGCCAGCAGGAACAACAATGAGTGTCCCCATCCACGCGCTGTGGCCACTGGGAAACCTCTTCATCCTTATTTCACTGAGCCCCAGAAAGCATCCGGGGAGGCACATGAGCAGTGGTGTGCCCCGTCTACAGAGGAAGAGGTAAGACATGGGAGGTTGATTTGCAAAGTCAAAAGTCACTGCCTGTCGACTCCGAAGTGTGAACACCAAGCCAATCTGGCCACGGCTTTAACTGGACCAGCTTTTAGTTACTATGCTTTTTTTTTTTTTTTTGCCTTTTCTCTCATATCCAACCACAGCAAACTCCAGTTTCATTTATTTGAGAGTGAGACATAGGCTACATGGATGACTCAATGGGTAAACCGCTTGTCTTGCAAGCAGAAGAACCTGAGTTTGATTCTCCAAACCCTCAGAAGCCCAATGCTGGGGAGATAGAGGTAAGATTTCTGGAGTGCACTGGTCGGCTAGTCTAGCCTAAATGGTGAGCTCCAAGCTATTGAGGGATCTTGTCTCAAAGGACACACAAACACACACCCCACCTATATACCCTGTACCTACATACACATTGTGGGGCTGGAGAGATGGCTCAGCAGTTAAGAGCACTGGATGCTCTTCTAGAGGATCCAGGTTTAATTCCCAACGCTCACATGGTGGCTACTAACTATTTGGAACTCCAGTGCCAGGGGATCTGGTACCCTCATCTGGCTTCTGTAGGCACCAGACAGACATGTGATACAGAAATACAAGCAAAGTACCTATACACACAAAACAATACATTTTTTAAAAGTTGCTTGAAAATCAGACGTATCGTTCATCTAACAGTCATTTGTTGAGCATCTTGTGGGGCTTGGGCACTGGCCTGGGGCCTGTGGATACAAAGATGAACAAAACACAACTCTTGCTCAGAGGCAGGAAGCAGAGCAGCGTGGGAGACTGGCCCACCAGCCACCGATTACTCTGCAGTGTGCACGTAAAAACAGAACTGCTGTCCAGGGATGGCCATGCCCGGCCTGACCATCAGTGACCCAGAGAAGGGCATTTCAAAAGACTGTACTCCCCTGAAGCTCATCAGAGCCTGGATGTTGCCTTCACTGTCTGAGCATTGGGCTCTGACCCCGGGAAGGAGCGCACACATTGGCGACCAGAATAGCGTCTTATTATAACCGTCTCTAATGATGACCACGCTAGTCCAGTCAGCATACGAGAACAATATTCCCCACGCATGCACTCCAACCTGCAGGTAAGTGGTGGGCTCAGTCAGCTTCGCAGGTCCGCCTTGTCTGCAGGCAGCACAGGTATGTTTTCTGGAAAGTCTACGGGGGGGGAGGGGGACCTCTCTCATACCTAATTATATAAACAGACCAACCACTACCAAAATAAAAAGAAAAAACTTCCATTACACCCACCTGTGGTTTCCTGCATGTTGGCTTTGGGAAGCAATTCTGAGTGCCTTTCCCAGAAAACTAAACTTCAAGCCTCCTATTTTTATATAAAGTTTAATGAATTCCATAAACAATCCAAGAATTCATTCTTGTTATGAAAAAGTCACAGGTCAGAGTTTGCAGAATAAAATCATGTAAGGTTCTACTTCACTCCCCACTCCCTTCCCTCCCATCCCAGGCAAATAGCTTAATTTACAATATTTCATAACTCCAGGTGTTCACCTACACCTCTGCCTACACTCACACAGATCTACGGCTTTGGGCCCATTTTACCGAAAATGGAATCATGCCCATAGGCCCTGCCTTATAATTTCCTGGTTGTGAATGAACAATATGTCTTGAAGATCTGCTCAGATTTATATATGTGTTTCTCAGGGAGTTAAATAGCTTTGTAGTCTTTTAGTTGGGGCATGAATTATGATTTAGACAAGTATCTTGGTGGATAGTTATGATTGTTCTGGTTGTTTGCTATTATAAATAATAATGCAAAGAATATTCTCTTTTAGTCGGGTGGTGATGGCACACACACTTCCTGTCTCAGCACTTGGGAGTCAGAGGCTGTCAGATCTCTCAGTTCAAGGCCAGCCTGGTCTACGAAGTGAGTTCCAGTACAGCCAAGGCTACACAGAGAAACCCTGTCTGAAAAACCAACCAACCAACCAAACAAACAAAGAATATTCTCTTTTATTTTATGTGTGTGGGTGTTTCGCCTACATGAATGTCTATGCACCATGTGCATGCAGTGCCCATGGAGGCCAGAAGAGGGCGTTGGATCCTCTGGAGCTGGAGTTAGAGAGATGGTTGTGAGTGGCTATGTGGGTGCTGGGGATTGAATCCAGCTCCTTTGGTAGAGCAGTCAGTACTCTTAACCTCCTAAGCACAACACAATCTCTCCAGCCCTGCAAAGACGATTCTATATACACGTCTTTGTGACGATGTGCCAGAGGGAGAAATGTCTGTGCAAATGGTACGTGCAAACAAGCTGTGAAGTACGATTGGCATCAGCACCCACCCCAGCAAACTCCGGGAATGCCTACTTCCCCGCTGATATTTGTCAACGACTTTCCCTGCCATCGGCTGTCTTTATTTGACTTTGTGATGACCAGGAAGTGGGCATTTACTGGTCATTTCTACTCCTTTTTGGATTGCCACATATATTGTTTGCCCATATTTCTTGCTAGTGGCCTTTCCTTTTCAGTGGATGAAATCTGGGGGACATCCTTAAGATTTCTCATCCAGACAACGTTTCTAAATCAGTCTAGCCACCTGGATGGATCTGATTTTGTTCCCGAGCAGGCAAATATGCCAAGAATATTCTGATGGCCTTGATGAAGCTCTTCCCTGAATCTTCTACCCACAACTGCTAACCACCCAGATGTCAGTCACAGGAATAAACCCCCTGCCGTCTGGAAGGGTGCCAATAAGCTCAGTGGCAAGTTTTGTTTTTTTTGTTTTTTTGTTTTCTAGAAACAAGCAGGCTGGACATAGATCTCTTGTGACAAAGCACACTGCCCCCTCTGGAAACCTGGAGTGGATACTGGAGTGTCTTGAGCTAAGGTAGGAGATGCAAACAAGAACGGGATGCCGCCATGTGAGGAGCAGGTGGGGGATGCAGGAAAAAACATCTGGCAGAAGAAACAGTTTTGATAGAAAAGGAGGTGTAAAGAGCTAAGCAAACACGATATAGACTTAACCACAGCGTCCCTCCTCCCGTCTCTAGTCGTGCCTGACCAGCTCCAACCTTGAGCTTCATTTTCTGCACCAGGTAGGTACAGTTAACTCCCGCGAAGTGCTGATTCTGAAGCAGAGAGCGCTAACCAGTAATTTGTTCCAACAAGTTGAAGGCTGACTCCCACAGCAAATTAGCGATGCTGGCTGAGTCATGAAAGGGTCACAGACAAGTTTCATTAGCAACTATTTGCCTCTATTCTTAGCAATCCTCTCGGAGCGAGAGAATAACAAAGATTTGGGATCTATTCACACAGCAGACTGTTCGTATGTTCAGAATTACACAGCGCCATCATTCTCATCGTGAGGGTGGCTGTGCCCTGCCCCCCTCCACCGTGGAGAAGACGGAAGGTCTCTCATGCTTAATGCTTTCAGGGGCTTCAGAGCAGCAATGGAGGGAGGGCTTCAGGTCTGCACATGACTGTATGTTTTACAGTCGCAGGCAGCCAGGGAGAATGGAGAAGTCTTGGACCTCAGAGGCTGAGAATGAGGCACTCCGGTTCCAGCAGGTGCCACCATTTAGTGAAGGGAGGAGAACGAGGCCTGGATCTGGCATGCATGTGTCTGCTAAGCACCAAGCTCTGGGACCAAGCTCCAAACTTGTTCCTTGAACCACAGTTACAAGGAAATCTGGATCTGAACCATCAAATTTGCACACCATCAGAATTCTCTGAATGACTGTGTATCATTGTGAACCAGGGAAAGGGGGCAGCTAAAGGGCCAAAGGAAGCGACTTGGTGCCGCTCTTCTAGTGTCTATAAAATGCAGAGTCTCAGGAACGTACCAAGGCTATGCCAGTGGATGGGGCATGACATGTTCTGGATCTAAAAAGGAATCAGCTCACATTTTCACTGTGGTCTCAGAAGCACAGGTGTGTATACACACAGTAGCCATAAATCCCGTACTGAAGTTCTGATTGGAAACATGGCAACATTTCCAGATAAGTTGAAAACAGGATGGTGGCTCGGATAAAAATATTCTTGCTGCTACAATTGTTCCAAGGACTATCAATCAGTAGTTTGAGATTTTGAAAACTCATCCCAGAGGGTTTTTTTTTTTGGGGGGGGGGTGGAGTTTTTGTTTTTGTTTGGTCATGATTGTTGTTCGTTTAGTGCTAGGGTAAAACCAGGGCTTCACTCCTAATAAGCGCTGGTAATACCACCAGCTCCTTCCTTTGCTTCAATATGCACTTGCCTTTGTTGGTCCTTTGCTTTTTGAGCAATGCTGTCATCTCAGAATATTGCTGCAAGTCCCGCTTTGAGCTGCCTGTGGTGCAAAACAAATCAGCCTTTTTCTTTTGTCAAAATGTAGAGATGCCTTTGACAAGGTCTAGAGAATGAAGGTTTTAACAAATCTCTGCTAGGACCGCAGTGGCTTGGGGAAGGGGGTAAAATGGGTCAGAGGTCAGGATGAGTAGCCAAGACTTTGTGCCTTGCCACTCACTACTCTCTTCCCAACCCTGGACTCGGTGAGGCTACTCTCAGAGTTCTCAAAATAAAATTCTCTGTGATTGCCACCTCTCACTTCAGTCAGTGCCCTCACTGGCAGACAGCTCACCACCATGCCAAGAGACCACTGCACCCCAGAAATCAGCACAAGTGTAAGTCAAACCATTTGACCAGTTCTTTGAACAGCACTGAGTCCTTTCTGATTCGTCTGAATAAATAAAGCTTCCTGCCTCTAATTCCTGCCAGCTTCCAGATGGGGCTGGCAACCCTGAGAAGGACAGATCCCCAGGGGAAGAAGAAATGTCTCCCCTTCCCCCTAGGAAATATCTCTGAATTTGAAGCAGTGGACACTAGAAACGCCACATGAAGCTAGGTTATCTGAGTAACCTATGGGGTCCACTCTTTTCTCAGTTCTAGAAGAAATAGAGACACTTTACGCCAAGTTGTGGGACTGAGTTAAAGGTGCAGAACTCTTTTAAACGCATTTCAAAAGTTTTGCTCAAAGCCACAGTTCCCCAGGGTGTTCATTCCACAAAGCAACACCTCGCAGTCTGCCATCAGCTGCTGGCTCTGCAGAGGGTTTCTTCTGAACTTAAATCTCAAGCCCTAGACAGGAAAGGTTGTCAAAAGCTGTTGTAGGGATAGGAAACAGGCATGGAACTAAGTAACCTCGCCAGTCATATCCGTTCAACAGAGCATAATCTACCGCAGCTTAAAGAAGCCATGACCACCAATAATTATTTAGGAGGACACCAGAGCGTTGTGACCCAAGCCACAGCCCTGGGGCTCATCTGCGAGGCTGTGGCTTCTTCACACCAGGCTGAGGGGAAAAAAATCCTGTTTTAAACCAATGAAGGCTGCAGTTGCTTAAGAGGGAAACAGAAGCTTAAAGATTGAGTCAGGATTTTTTTCCCCCTTTCAGGGAGCATAAAAATCCCTACAAAACAGGGTCCTCATTCCCCTCTCTCCCTCTCTCTCTCTCTCTCCCTCTCTCTCTCTCTCTCTCTCACACACACACACACAGGGGTGCTTGACCGTGTACCACCACACGTATGTGGAGGTCAGAGGACAACCGTAGAAGTTGGTCCCCTTCTTTCACCATGCAGGTCCCCAATCAAACTCAGCCTGCCAGACTTGCAGCAGGTGCCTTTTTTCTTCTCTGAGCCATTTATCCAGCCCCGCATGTGTTTCTCATGCTTCAAAATGGGCAAAATTAAGTGATAAAATCAAAAGCCTTAGTTACAAGTCATGACCTGTGGTTGTTAGGGTTAGCGGATAACACCTTAGGTTTAACCAGCCCTTGCACGGTCTCTCACTTGGATGGGTTTACCACCGTAGGGAGGAGGCCATCTACCATCCCAAACTTCAGAAATTTTTATGGAGGATCAAACCAAATTTGAAAGGTGACAGCGGCAGTTTGCGGCCCTCCGGAAGAGCACCTGCCCCCACTTAGAAAGTGCTGAGTACCGCACGACTCATTTTGCGGTTCTGCTCAATTTTCTGCAGGCAACAGTAAGTGGTGGCGACAAGGTGTCTCTCTCTATAGCTCAGTCTGTCAGTCCAATGCAGGATGGGCTGAGCTGCTGATGGATTGGCCTTGGCACAGGTGATTCAGGAGGATGATAGCAGCAGATCCGCCCTTTCCTATAAGAAACTGTATAGGAACTTAGACCCGTCCTACCACTTGAAAGTAGACCGGAACTTTTTTGTTTTGTTTTGTTTTGTTTTTCGAGACAGGGTTTCTCTGTGGTTTTGGAGCCTGTCCTGGAACTAGCTCTTGTAGACCAGGCTGGTCTCGAACTCACAGAGATCCGCTTGCCTCTGCCTCCCAAGTGCTGGGATTAAAGGCGTGCGCCACCACCGCCCAGCTAGACTGAAACTTTTAAGAGTTCCCTGCATTAATGTCAGTTAATAAGGGTGAAGACGGAACCACAATTCTGCCCTCTGAACTGACAGGTAGCAGTAGGCTCACACAAACTGTCTGTCTCCACTCTGGGTATCTGTGAGGGACACACCTCACAAGAGGCACAGACATAGTTAACAAGAGAATACACATGGCTTTCCAACACCCTCCGCCCCAGGAGTCCTTCCCCCTTTGCCTCCTCCCCAGCATTCTAAGCTCTCATTAGAGCTTAGAATGGTGCCAGGTGGGAAGTCCTTCACTGACTGAGTGCATCTACAGTATGGGTTTAATCCCTAGTGCCCCTCTGTCCAGAAAAAAAGAAAGGAAGAAAATAGAATGAAAAACCAGAGACGATCTGAGCATGTTATTTTGCCGACAGCTATAATTCCATAAAATGAAATACAGGACTCATACATTCCAGAAGCACTGGGGTGTCAACCAAGTTTAGAGTTCTCTGTGGATCACAAACGAACCTTGAAGCCAAGGTCTCTCTTTTGGTTGAGGAGTATCATTAAGAAGGGGCTGGAGAGATGGCTCAGAGGTTAAGAGCATTGCCCGCTCTTCCAAAGGTCCTGAGTTCAATTCCCAGCAACCACATGGTGGCTCACAACCATCTGTAATGGGGTCTGGTGCCCTCTTCTGGCCATCAGGCATACACACAGACAGAATATTGTATACATAATAAATAAATAAATAAATATTTAAAAAAAAAGAATCTGAGCTGTGTGAATAATATTGATTAGAACCCATTTAGTTCATGTTCTGATTATTGCAGAGATTGATTGCCGGGATCTGGGTTAGGTGTTCCAGTGCTCCTTCTATTGTAACCCGCGCGAATGCCATTGCCTGCCTGGGCAGAGAAAGCCTAGCAACCAAAGCATATGGCACTTGCTTTAGCTTATCTGCCGTCGCCTAACAGCTAAAATCTGGATTAATTTAGGTAAAACATGATTTGCATCTATGAAGCGTTCCATTTCAACTCTTGAAAGTTCAAGTATTTTCTACGTTCATCAACAAAAGTGGTCTTAAAGAACCTAAATAAGCTACACTTAACTTTCCTTGTCTGACGTGGTAATTCTACTTCCTCCACATCGTATGAAATCTGCATGAACAGTTAGCCAGGGTCAAAGGTTCAAACCAGTTGGTCTGTCTCCCTCCCTCCCAACCCTATCTAGGCAGGTTAGTCTGCACCTATTTGATCAGGTTCAAACTGGTTAAAGCTTGGCTCTCTTTCCCCACAACTTACTATAAAGACTCAACAAAAAGACAGACTCTCAGTTATCAACCCAGTTACTCATGAGATGCTGAACAATTAGAGTCTTCCAGTTCATTATTTCCAGTTTCAAAGTGACTGCTGCCAGCAAGCTTGGATGCTAAGTGTTCCAGCGGGATAAGTGAAGGGTGTCTCCTCGGCCTTCAAGTTCAGGGTCAAGAGTTTCTTCCTGTGGACGAGTTTTCTGACCACAAGCAAAACCATCTCTTTTCCCCTTTCCTTGCTAGTATAGTTTAAAGAGTTCAAAGTTTGCATCTCACTGCTTCCATGGGATCACTCAAATTACCTCAAGACACTCAAAGACCTGAAGCAACCAAAGCTGTTTTTTCAGGTAGTCTAACAGACTCTTAAAAAAAAAATGTAAAGCACAGAAAGTCAAATCATCTTTTTATTTTTAAGGCAGAAAAGACTTTAGTGTATTAAAACTTTTGATGGGACAAATGCCCTGATAAATATTATTAGAAAAGGAGCGAGCAAGAATGAAGCTCACTTCTTGATCTCACTCTGCAGGTTTGGAGGGGATCTCCTAGAACAGAAGATCCAGACTTCTCATCCCTAAGTCAGGCCAGGGTCACCCAGCGTGGCAATCAGCAGCACATGATCACCAGCAGAAAAGCACACCTATGGATGGGGTCCCTGCCCACCCCTACCAGCATTGGAAAAGAGTGGTGCCCCAAAATAGCCAAGCTTTTTGTTTGTTTCTTTTGTTTTCTAGAGACAAGGTTTCTCTGTGTAGCCCTGGCTGCCCTGGAACTAGCTCCATAGACCAGGCTGGCCCCAAACTCACAGAGATCTGCCTGTGCGTCCTGAGTGCTAGGATTAAAGGCATGTGCCACCACCACCCAATCTCATCCATGTTATTTTTTATTATTACTTTTTGTTTATTTATTTATTTATTTATGTTTTGTGTGTGTATGTGGGGGTGTGCATATGCATGTGTGTGTTTGTGGTGTATATGGATGTGTTTGGGAGAGGGATCCATTCACCTGTACCACTGTGGATGCCGGAGGAGAGTGTCAGGCTTCCTCCTCTATCACTCTCTATCTTATTCTTTTGAGGCAGGATCTCTCCCTGCATCTGGAACTTTCTTTTTTGCCAAGTTAGGCTGGAAGTCAGTCATGTCTCTGGTCTCCACACCATTCAGTCCTGGGGTTACAGATCACGTGCACGGTTTGTTAAGTGGGTGTTGAAATCCAAGCTCAGCCCTCACGCTTACATAGCAAGTACTTTTAATTGAGAAGCCATCTGTCTACCTCTTTATCCATGTTTTAACAGCATATAAAGAAAGGCAAGAAGAACACGAGAAAGCTACAAAAAAAAAAAAGCGCATTTTAAGAAATGGCCTACAATGTCTGATGCTGAAGAAAGATTAAGAATTAATCTTAATTCTTAATTCAGAAGAATTGAGATAATCGTCTACATTCGGGACAAGAAGGCAACAGATGGTTTCAGCTAGTGGGGTGTCTATAAAGCGTCTGGGGTACAAGTTAAACGATGGTGGGCTGAAGTGTATCTGGGAAGAGGCAGAAAGGATACAATAAATACTGTCAATTCCTTTATCAATTTTGACTGTAACAAGAAGGCAGGGTCAAAACCCACAAAGGGGTACACTGGGAAGATGAAGGTTTTGTTTGGTTTTATTTTTGAAGATTAGAGTGGCTGCCCATCCGTCCCCCACGTACACTAAAGATGAAAAGGAAAAGTTGTGGGAAATGGAAGAAATTGATCGGAAAGCAAGAACTATATAAAAAAAAAAAAGATGAAGGTTTACAAGGCCCAGAACACAAGCACAATAGTCTGAATGAAAAAAAAGAAAGAAAAGAAAGGGAGGGGGAATAAAGATTTTCTTTTTTTATTTTTATGGAGATAAAAGTGAGAAAGCAGGCAAAGGGAAGAGTCCAGGCTGAGCATTATTGGCAGACTAAACCTGACCAGGAGAGGAGAGAAGGGGAGGGAACAGCCCTCAGACCAAGAGAAGTGGCCAGGGTCTAGAGGCCAAGAGACCAAGAGGCCAAAATGGCTGAGTTATTAAAATCAGGCTGGGGAAGGAAAGTGGAAGCCCAGACCCTGGGAGGGTTTAGGGTAGGGAAAAACAGGGTGAGCAGTGATGGGAGGAGCCACAGGTACTGAGGGATGCTGGGAGAGCTAGCGAGTGTCTGCTTTGATATGTAATCAGCACCTCAGTCAGCCATTTGTCCTGGACTTTTGAGACTTAACAGAGTCTAAGGTGAAAACAAAGCTTTTAACCTGAGTAAAGAAGGATGGAGGAACACAAGTGGACAATTAATGTGCATATATATGTATATTTGTTGATATTTGTAAGTCCTTCATCCCCCCCCACCCAGAAGGAAAATCTGCTGAGTCACTCTAGCCCTGTACTGGTGGAGGGCAAGGAGAAGGAAAATGGCGGGCAGCAGCAGGCCTGCTTGCTCTATCCAGAAGGCAACATAGTAAGACAATGAACTGAATTAGCTTGGCAGCAAGGGAGGACCTCAGCAGAGAAGGGACTGATGGTTGTGGAAAGAGCTAGAATATACGGGGAGGAACATGCATAAAAAGTGGTTTTCAGAGATCTTGGTCTTGGTTGACTTATGTAGAAACTCCCAGTAATGATTCCCCTTGCTTTCCAAGGATGTCAGATGTCACTTCCCTGGGATTAACTCTCCTCAAAGCAGCCGGTTTTATTCTGTTTACATAGGTCATAGACTTGGTACAGGAAGGAAACCTCGCAGGGTAAAAGCTGAGGCTATCTGCAGACCAAGAGGGGAGGTGTGGTTTATCCAGGATTTGAGGCCTCGTACGAAGATCTGCCACACAGGTGTTGAGAACCATGAGAGGGGCTTGTAGGGTAAATTCCTGGCTCAAAAACCCACCAAACCCCACCAGTCTCTGAGCTTGAAATCCCACCAATCCCTGGGCTTGCCCCGGGCTCCGGGAGACGCTCTGGGAGGAGCCACAGGTGCTACCATCTTTCCCAATAAATCTCTTGAGTGAGGTTTGTTGTGTGGTGTGGCTTTGTGGCATTCCCTGACTCCCAAATACCAGGACACCTTTCCCCACCGGGAGCTGCAACACAGCTCTTACTAAATTCACAGTGATGGCTGAGTTATGTCAAGGGGTCCCCTGAGGCTGACAGTCACAGTTTGCAATAGCATCCGTCTGAATAGCAGTGGGTTTTCCCCAGAAGTGGCCTGGTTGAAGGAAATAGAAAACACACAGCTGGATCTCTTCTGGGTTTGTATTGCCCCAAACAGGACAACTTCACATCCAACATATCCAACACGTAGGAACCACTCAATAAATCTTTACGAATGAATGAACGAACAAACGAACAAGACAGTTGCTAATCTGACTAAAGAGTGGTTGAGATGATAAGCCATCTTATCATCTAGTATCCAAACTGAACAGGGAAGGAAGTGAAGACAAGGGGACCTGAAAGAGGGACCAACACAAAGGGTCCTATTTCCTCAGCATCCTTAGCCCCTGAGCAACTTCACACCCGAGACAATTTTGAGTTGTCTTTGAGTCTTAGGCACCCCCTGGTGGTTGGTCTGGGAGCTGGTAAGTCCAATCCTCTTTCTACACATACACCCCAAGTGTTCCCCCCTTTCACCCTCCAGCACTCCCTAATTTCTCCTTGGACCCTCTCCTTCTCATGCAGTCTTTTAACTTGATGTTTCTCTTCTCTCTTTTTATTGCCCAGTTACCCTAGGTATCTCTCTTTCTTTTGGCTTCATCTGGTTTCCCTTTTTAGCTTATGAAAACAATCCCATCATGGTAATTATGGATAATCATAGAACACACAGTACATGGGAAAGAAGGGCGAGGAAACCTTTACATTGCAAAGTTCAAGAAACCAAAGCTTCTCAGAGTTACAGGAAAGAGACACAAATTTCAAATGTTACAAACTACATCATCTTGTATCTAATTACCCTGTCCTCACCTGAGCCCCAGCACTCAGAACATCTTCTATTGTGACATTTCTCACTAGTTTTTAAAATTATTAACATTAGAAGTGTGTTGCTGTTATTTTTTTTAATTGCAATGTATATGATTTCTGCTGCCACATAGGTTGGGTAGCTGTTTGGAAAGCAAAGACGTTTATGCTGTTGTCCAAGTAGACTTTTGGACCACAACCTATTCGCCTGATTCTTTGTTTAGATTTCCTGACGTTCACAATAAGCTACTGAGTAATAACTCTTGATAAGGTTTATTATAAATCAGAATGAGTGGTGACTGTCTGAAAGGGTCAACCAGCCACCTTTTGGCTCCCACTTCCTCTTGTATACCAGGCTATTTTAAGATTGTTTCCATTCCCTGCGCTCTTCTTCCCAACCCTGACACTATTTGTATCTCTTTGGTGGCGTTTTTGTAACGCAAGAAAACTTAAATAAGTTCCAAGACTGCCGAACACCCTTATTGCGAATCTCGTCTGGGAAAAATTCCAAACACACATTTGCCATTTTAAGCCAGTCCTTTGAATCCCCACTATTGTCAGCAACAGCCCCATATTATTGGCTTCTTATTGATTTTCCCCTTTTTCCTTTCCAGAAGTTAGCTAGAACATTCTAATTTCCTCTTCTCTCATTATGTTTTCTTCTGTCCCCCAGTTGCTGAAACACAAGCGTTGCTTTAGCTTTTTGACTTCCAGAGAAAACACTTCTCACCATAAGTCACACTGTGCCGTTCTGAAACCCATCATCCTCTTGTTACTCCACGCTGTGTCTCTTCAGTCTCCCTTCTTCACCTTTCTCTAAGTCACCCCACGTTCACACCTCATCTCCACTCACTCCCACCTGCTTTATCATTTCCCCTGCCCATGTTCTGTCCCAAGGTCCTGCTCCAGCTCCAGACAGCTTCCCTACCACATTTATGCATTCTCTTGCCAACCAAGCTCCAGAGTCCACTCCCTCTGTGGTGAATCCTGTGCTCTTGCTTTGAGAGGCCAGGCCACACCTCCCAGATATGATGGTACCCAGGAACTGCTTCCTTAACTCTCCCAACACGGAAGGAGGAGCCTTGATTTCTTCGTTTCACAAATGAAAAAAACTGGATTTCCTAAAATCCAGGGAAAGAAAATGATCTTCGCTGTAATGGGTCAACGAAGCGCTCAAACGATAAAGACCCCATGTTCAGTCTGTTTAGCATCAAGGAGAAACCTCAAGCCCAATGGTTTTTAAGAGACGGGATTGGTAAGAAAGAAGCGTGACTTCAAGCTTCGTCCTTCAAAGAGTTCTTAATCTAGCTACAGTAGTGTAGGGAACATGGTAGAGACACAGCGAATGCTAAATTAATCCTTGGTGTATCTGAGACCAGGGACAGGAAAGCAAGCCTCGCTGCTCTCTCAGTTTGACTAATTTGAGATTGCGTTGCTTGGTCCTAGGATGCTTCTTAATATAAAACATCCTCTCGCCTGACACTTCCTTCTGGCCCAACCCCCTGACCCCCAAATCAGAACAAGGCACAGTTAGGGGAAAAGGCGTTGCAATTCCTGGGCTCCTTTCCAGCGCAACAGCACTATTGACTGTTCCTAACGACAGGATAATTATTGCTGGCTATTACTCTGGGATTTTTCCATATGTCCTTTAATTTGGAGTTGCGATAACCCAACACTGCCTTTTAACGCTTTCTGACCCCTGCCCATCTACAACTTTGCCTTTGGTTTCTACTTTTATGATGACCCAAACTTCATTTGCCTAATCAGTGCCTCGTGCGGTCCCTGCTGCTGGTGCGTCTTCACTTTGCCAAAGCCTCCTTGGAAGAGGGCCTTTGTACTTGCAGCCGCGCCTCGTTTAAAGCAAGTTCTTGCTACGTTCATCACTTTGGCAAACAAGGACAAGTTCAAGGAAATGAGAGGCCAAACTTGACAGAGCCCTGGGTGCAGCTGCCGGCCCAGCTGTGCGGCGATTCTCGGCGGGTCCATTACCTCACGAACACAACGACTCAGCACGGCTTCCCAAGTCCAGCACTCCTGTCGGCCCAATATATTTGGTAACAGCCATTATTTCAGAAATGAATGCCTGTGTGTATTTATAGCAGATCACATGCCGGCTCTATCAACAATTAAAGAGATTAGGATTCAGCAGCCATATTTCTCTAATTAGGACAAGATGGAAGGCATCGTCCATAGAATGATGCAGTTGGGACAAGGTTTCTTCTTTCCTAGCAAGACTGCCACGCTGCATGTCAACGGTCGGACATCTGACCTCCCTAGAGCCACCTCCCCCGTGAATGATACTCACTTCTCTGTCTGTCCCATGGAATTTTCAGGCAGGGGATTCCGTTTCCAATTGGCCCTTCAATTTTCCCCTTCTTTCTTCCAGGCAGCCACACGATGGGCTCAGTGGGCTGTTTTAAGGCTTGTTTTGAAATAACATGTGGACAGCATTATGGGGCCATTAATGTCATTTAGCGACATTCGTTCCCTGGAGCCTGGGTGTACGCTACATCCTCACACTTGAAAGGCCTCCCCTCTGAACAAAAGCCTGATCTCAGGGTCTGGGCCATAAATTCCATCTTGCCTCTCTCCTGCTCCTACATTATTTACGTAATCTTCTCAGGGAGCTGGCTTGAGACTTTCCCTCATAACAACAATCCGCAGGCACTGGAAGCTCTGCTGTAACGGGAACACGGGCTCCGGGAGAGAGTTCCACCCATTCACAGTCTCGATAATAAAATATGATAATCTAATTTGGTAAAAATAAACTGTGAAATCAGAGATTTGAGGCAAAAAACTTCAAAGACGCAATTCAGACGAGCAATCAGTGTTCATTCAGCCCTGTACCGTCTCGGCTTTCTCCCTGCACAGACGCTTAAGCGATGCTAAATTAAATAATTGACAAATTTTTAAAACTGCTGGGAATTACCATCTGTACTTAATTTTGGAATATAAAAAGGTCCACAGAAAACACCCTTTATGATTATTTTGTCTAATAACAGATATGAAACAATACAAACATCCTAGTCATAAAATATAATGTGTTTCAAGCACTCTGGTTTACAAATTCAAACACAGTTTTCCAAACAAAAGCCCACAGGAGATGTAAAATACTGAGTTATAAATACATTTCTTTCAAGAAAAAATGTCTAGCAAAATAATCAAGTTATTAATTTAAGATGTACCTCCCTCTCACCTCCCATTTCCCTGCAAAATTTTTTTTAAAAAAATTAAAATAATAAACAAAGTTAATCTCACCCCAGGCTTCCTATAGACAGTAACCATGAGCATTGCTTCCTCAGATTCGTCTCCTGGATACACACTGAGCTAAACGGTCCTCTCCCCAGAACTTTATTAGGTGGTGATTGCATTTCTGCAGAATTAAGTCTACTACTGCAAACACACACGCTGGAGCTTCCAGGAAAACACAGAGAAGAGAAACAAGCTCCCTAGACAGGAACGTACTAGCAGATACGAGAAAAACAAGCTGACACTTACACCGGACAGTTCTCCCAGGTCCTGCACAGCGGCAGCCCTGACAGTGCATCCTAGTCTTTTCTAATCCATGTTCTGCTCTTCTCGCTGATGGGACCACTCAGGCACATGGTCAAGTTGCAATCAGCTTCCCCCTCAGTGATGTACGAGAGCTGGACCGATTTATCTTGTCTTTCCACAGCACATTAGCACTAATGTCTGCCTATGCATCCTACCTTTCTTTAGCCGTTGCCCCGGCTTTATCATTGGTAATCTAAATTAAAGAGCCAGTGAGCAGAGCAGGGTTGCTGTCCCACCCCTCCCTGTGTTCCATGAAACAATTGCCAGGCAGTCACTCCCAGACAAGGATCCCACTGTTTATTCTCTCGAGCCTCTCCTTCTGTACCCCATTGAGACTGGAAGTCTGAGTGGCAAGGGACAACAGGCCAGCGAGGCTGTGGTGGCTCAGAGGTAAATTTACAATTTATGTTCTATCACAGCAGATGGCCCCAGGAAATCCTAGAGAGAGAGCTGTCATCTACGAGTGTTTCAGCTCGGAATTAAAAACCAACGCTTTTCACTAAAATAGCAACCTGATACCCCTCCGAGTGCCCTGGCTGCAGGTCTAGCTTCATGTTTTTCTCAGAGACTTTCTCAGAAATGTCATCCTTCTTCCACAGGTACCTGGCTCACATGTGCATACCCCGGTGTCTGTTTTGATAAGAAATTTGAATGCAAGTTACATACAAGAGGCTGAATAACCTATTTAAAAAATTAGGGAAATTTATCAAACAAATGGCTAACCTTCTGGTCACCTGCTATCGAAAAACAGCTGATGAGGGGAGCCAAAGACAGCGCTTAAATCTTAAGATGTCCAGTCCTCCCTTTGAGACACGCATAATACTTCCCTGGTCTCCAGAAAGGTCTGGGACGCAGAAACATATCGGAGTACATTTTTCAGATGAAAGTTTTGGGTCTCTTTAAAATGTTGCTGTGTTAGCCTTTAAAACTAGATTTACAGTAAGCATCGGACGAGCGGTAGGTTCGTAGTCTTCTTTTAGGCACTATAGCTAAAGAACAGCTGTGAGGAGCAGAACTTAGTGGGTACCACAGACGCTCCATCTCTGTTTTGGAGAAAACATGATTGTTTTCATCGCTTTAAGCATGTTTTTGCCTTCTTAATTTTGAGTTTTAAAATTAAGAAATTATGGGACTGGAGAGATGGCTCAGCAGTTAAGATCACTGGCTGCTCTTCCAGAGAGCCCAGGTTCAATTCCAGCACCTACATGGCAGCTCACAACCATTTATAGCTCCAGTTCCAGAGGGTCCCAGACCCTCCTCTGGTCTCTGTGGGCACTAGGCACTCATGTGGTACAGAGACATGCATTCAGGCAAAATATACACACATATAAAACAAAAGACAATTTTTTTAAATTAACAAATTGTAACATACCTGTTTATCTGAAAGTGTAAAATATAGGTTTGCCATTTCTTTTAAGATTATTTTATTTTTAATTATGCAGGGGGAGGGGTATATAGGTACTTGCATGTGAGTATATGTGCTGGTGGTGGCCACAGCCATCAGATTCCTTAGAACTGGACTTCCAGGTAGTTGGGTGTTGGGTGATGGGAACCTGACGCACGTGCTGGGAACTGAACCTGGGTCCTCTAGAAGAGCAGAGTATGACCTTAACCAATGAGCTATCTCACTAGCCCCCAAACTTGTCTTGTTTAATAGCTTTACATATTCTTCAGCTCTCTCACCCTTGGTGTTCACACTGCCTCTTTTGAGGGGGACAGTAGCAGAAACTGAACCCAGAGCCAAGTGTATGTTACAATTTTTATTATAAAAATGTCTTTATTCATATCTCAACAGTGTAAAAGGAGATGTTTGTTTCACATACAAATAAATACCACTTAAAAAAAATAAAGCTCAAACTTTCTGTTTCTCAACTTTCTTTGCAAATTCCAGTTAGTTGAAATAAGACTTGGAGGGTTCCTTAAAGACTCCCCGGGCCTGCATTAAATTTTGAAAGTGTGTATTAACTTCTGCACTCAAAAACCTAGTTACCCTGCATCGAGCCACAACCAACCAGAGAAATTATATTCAAAATTTCCATCCAGGCTTGTTACTCAGCAGCTTGGACCTGCGTAGTATCCCATTGCTCTTAGGAAGGAAGCCAAAATCATAACCCCAAGTACTCAGTCCTATTTCACTGGGAAGAAAAGCTCACCTTCCCAGAACTGCCCCGTTGGGACTTGGAGGCGTCCGTCAATCCAATCCCGAGTTCCTGCTCTTTACTGGCCAGTCCTGTGTGCAGAGTAACGGAGCAATAGCCCAGAAGGCCATTTCCACTCCCCAAATCAGCTAAGGCAAAACCTGAGGAGTAATTCCAACTCAGGAAAGGTAAAGATGAAGAATGGGGAGCAGTTCTAGGAGGAAATTGATCCTTTGATGAGCCTTGGGCAGAGGAGAAAAGGAGACCCACCAGCAGGATCAGAGACAAGTATTGCCCGAGTTGTTCTTAAGACTGCTTTCAAGATCTGCGCCTTATGCCAGCCAACAAGTATTTACCCCATGGCCACTGTTTGGTGCTTTGTAATAACTCAACCATACCCATGATATTCCCATCAAAATTTCTTTCTTCCAAAAGCTATCTTTATTTAAACTACAGCAAACTTTGCCGGTTTCTAAGAGGCTCCCAACCCCCTCCCCCATCACAAGACCATGAAACTGAATTCCACAAAACTAAAGACCTCCTTTGTAAGGAGTGCACAGTGTTTAACTATAGATAACCTCAATATAAAATAGTACAAACACCTGAAAACATCTGGGGTACCTACTAAGTGAGGAGACCTTGGCATGAACTCAGTGCACAAGGAACTGTCCCTGGAAGGTCCCGCATGGCCCAGGATATCTCCTGTACCTCTTGCCCTTGTCCTGAAGAGTTACACCATGAGATCCTCAGAAGAAGTTCTAAGACGCGGCACCAGAGACCTACGCATATGTGCGTATGTGTGCATACGTAAGTGCGGACATGTTTTAAGTTTGCTATAAGGTGTGATGATAGAGTTAGTCTGGTCTTGAAAGTAACTCTATCAGACCAGACATCCTGCGGGAGCTAGGGGTAAACTCTAGGTAAAATAGTTGAACGACAGCAACAAAAACGGCTGAAAGACACGGGACAGCAACTGGAGGCAGAGGGAGAAACTACATGATGCTGACACTTAGATGAATGGGGAGCTGACCCAGTCAGCAGCTTGGTGGCCATCTCAGAGAGAAACCTGTGGGCTTACCATGGAGCAATCAAGAAGATGGACCAGAAACATAACAAAAGCTAGACAATGAGGGAGGAAACCCCAGAGAGAAGACAGACGCACAGGGAAAGTTCCAAAGATCTGAACAACCTTCTGCCTGATCCCGGTACCAGGCACGTGTGGAGGCTGCCTGATCCCGGTGCCAGGCACGTGCAAACTAGAGTCCAAGCTACTTAGCTAAGTTAAAAAGAAATTTTCCTGTGACTCTGTAACCAGAAAAGAAAAAAAAAATAGAATATTGGTAGTCATTTAAAGCTTGTGAAAATTCCAAATCTCCATGATGCATCATTTACAATATTCAAGCTACATTTCAAAATAATTAGAGAAAGAAACATAAAATATAAGCAGCCTCAAACAAAACAGGTGGCCCCTGGACAGCAGCCCTGAGATAATGCAGGTATTCACCTGGGCAATTGTAGAACAGGAGAGATGGCTCAGAGGTTAAGGGCAATGACTGCTCTTCCAGAGGCCCTGAATTTGGTGTTCAGCATCCCACAGTGGCTCACAATCATCTGTAACTCCAGTTCTGGGGAATCTGATGCCCTCTGCTGGCCTCCCCAGGTACCAGGTGCATAAGAGGTATTTATTCAGACACACATGCAGGCCAAACAACCATATGCATAATATAAATTTTAAAATATTAAAGTGGAATTTGCAGTGGTTTCTGGGGCTCTCTTCTCATCTATAAGACAGCTGCCAGTCAGCTGTAAGAAACACAGCTAACACCTCCAGCTGCGTTGCCTTGGACGGAAGTTTTGTTTTTCAAAGCTGGTCCGAGGCCGAGCTGACAGGAACAGACTAGCTTGCTCAGCAGCCATCTCTATCCCAGCATCCTCCACCAGGTAGCAAAGGTGCTCTCGGCCCAGCCGTGCTGTCTGGTGCTCCCTTCTACCCCCATTTTTCTACTTTCTGCCCTTCTTTCACCATGACAGATGTCTTTCTGCTCTATCTCCTCTTCTCCTTCTGTGGTAGCAAATGAATCTCTCAGACACACACCTCCATCTGCTTCCTGGGGAGCCTAACAAATGTAGAATTCTAAAAAACATCAATTAGTGTAAAACAAGGCATGAACAAATGAATGAAATGAATAAAACAAATGAAAAGCACATGGGACAAAGCGGGGACCTTTATTAGGGGGACCTAAGTGGTAGTTCCCCCCACCCCATCAAGGCTCAGAGATCTCTACGGGAGAGAGGAAGGAAATTTCTAAGAGTCAGAGGAGGTGGATGAATTCAAGGAAACGGCGTGGAGCTGCACATACAAACTCAGAGATCGCAACAGTATGCACCAGACCTGACCAGGCTCAAGCCAGATAAAACCCCAGCGCGGAACAGGGGAAAAAGGGAATGAAGTCCCATTCCTAACCAAGGAGCTGTTGGAACTTGATTGCCACGGGTGAGGGAAAGTCAGTTTTCTGCAGAGGAGCACCACTTGGTATATTCCATTCTCTAGAGCAAGTCCCACACCCGAGAGCCGTGGGCAAACACAAACTGAACTCCAGGGGTTTGATTTGTTTTGTGGGGGAGGAAGGGAGGATGTCTATGACATCGGATAGGTAGGGAGGCGGAGGAGGACCTAGGAGGAGATTGTGGAACAGAATGAAGGTGATTAAAATATATTTCATAAAATTCTCAAAGGATAAATAAGACCATTTTAAAATGGGGTGTGATGCTTATAATTCCAGTGCTGGGAGGCAAACTCAAAAGAGGTGAGAGAAATTATAAAAACCAGGTGGGAGGCTCCTCATGTATATTAAGCACCTGAACAGACTCTTACTGCCGCCCCACCAAACAAATCATAAAAACCGTAAGTTTTCAAAATGGGAGGGGCCCCATTCTATGATCTCCATGCCTGTTTAATTAATAAAAGCTTGAAAACTACAAACCATAAGAGAGAAATCACAAGAAAGTGGCTGTGGGGCTGGCAAGATGGCCCAGTGGATAAAGGACTCATCATATGACCGTGAGGACCTGAGATCGAATCCCCAGAACCCACATAAAAGCCAGACACATGGAACAAGGATTTGCAACCCTGGTGCTCCTACAAAATGGTGGGAGATGAAGAAAGGAAACCCCCTAGAAGCTGGCAAGCCATCTAGCCTTCCATATACATTGGAGAGACAACACCAAGCCCCTCTCTCAGACAAAATGGGAGCTGTCCCCTGACCTCCATATGTGTGTTGTAGCACAAGCACACCTGCATTTGCACACGAATATGCACAGACGCACGTGTGTGTACACGCACACTTATCGCCACAAGAAAGTAGCTGTGGCTATACTACATCATATGAATGGCATTTCAAAGGAGAGCGTGAGCACCATAAAGAGGGTATTCGATCGTAACAAAAGAAGCAGTTCATCCATGAGCACTAAAAATAAAATCCATATTGTCTAAAATAGAATGCTACAAAGCAAGCTGCAACAGAATTTATTATTAAATGGCCAAATTCACAACATTAGTTGGAGATTTTTAATACTCTTTTCTCAGTAGCTGACAGAACTCGGCAGAAAACACCCGTGGGCCTTATGCTAAGGGTCTCACCCAGAACCACAAGAGAAGAAAAAAAACCAGCGGAGACACAAAAGATCTGACCACCACCAACCACACCGCGCTGACGTCCTCAGAGCGCTGCACCCGATACCTCCGGGGCTTGTGTGCATGGTGCAATGACCAGTACAGAAGCAGGATGTGTTACAAACAAATCTCGATAAATACTAAAGGATAGAAATACTACAAAGTGTGTTTTTGGTAATAATTTAGCCAAATCAATAGCCATAGCGATAAGATACTTAGAAAACTCAAAGTATTTGGAAATAACACGTTTCTAAAGAACTCAAGGAAAAGAAGAACTCATAACCAAAGAAAGGACTCACAGAGGAAACAGAGGCGGCTCTGAGTGGCAATGAGAATGGGCCACTGTGCACTCTGGGGACACCGCTAAAGCCGGCTCAGGGAAGCCTGCAGCTTGAGGTGCTCCCAGTAGAAAAGAAGAAAGAAGAAAGGTCTGGAGGCCAGGAGGGAAATCTTTACAAATGAAAACAGAGAAATTGTTTATGAATCCAGCACTAATAGAAGGAATGAATTTTTTCATAAGAGCAGAAATCAATGGAATAGAAAATTTGAAGAAAAATTAATGAAACCAAGCATTGGTTCTTTGAAAGAGAGCAATAAATGTCTAACTACACCCATCAAGAAAAATCTAAAAAGAGGGGAACATAAATTCCCAGAATAAAGGGTTCTCTTTAGAAATGCAGAGACCTAATAACTAAACAAATAGTTTTATGCCAATAAAGTCTAAAGCTTACGATAAAATAGGCAAATTACTTGAAAAATAAAATAAAAGGCACAAAGGCAGAGAAAGAAAGAAATGAGAGTCCCATTACATACAGATGATATGACTGTTTGTACGGAAAAGTCATATGTTATCTCATGGGATTATATTTACTTCCTGTATGTCTGCTGGCTCATAGAGCTGAGCACTCAGGAGGTAAAGGCTGCACTCTCAAGAAGACTGTCTGGCTAGCCAGAACCTACGCCTTCTGATTGCATCTGACTCCAGTGACCAGTCTTCCTAACCCTATGAACATGCAGACTACAGGCCGTCGAGTTCACTGTGCATCCAGACCACAAAGCTGTAGTTAGAATGCCCTTCACTACATGAACTCCATCTGCCGACAGCTTCTCAGGCAAACAAATCGCAATTCAGAGAAGCCAAGCGACTTGCCCACAATATCATGTTTGTGATCAAATAAGGTCTTCTGAAACTTGGGACACATTTTCCACTGGGATTGAGAAGGGACTGAAGGACATGCCCTACCGATGGTACCTAACCAAGGACAGTGCCTTTATGGACACAAGCTACATCCGGTAACAGCCTCAATAAGGGCTGAGGGGAGCAGTTCCCTGCCATTAGCTTAGATCCTGGCGTTGTCGTCAAAAAGCAACCGCCATTCTTTCACCTCATTACTGTGGTCCCTAAGATGCATGCACCCTTTCCCTACGAATGGTCCCTTAGACTAAATGACAGAGGCCCCTGTGAGAGATCCACCTCTCTGCCACACCACTCAGAGACGATTTGGGGTGTAATACAAATGCGGGGTTCTTGGAGTGTCTTCCCCAGATTCACTGCAGGCAGTGGGAATGCTGGAGATATCTAACCTCGTGTGATGTTTTATCATCACCACCACCACCACCATCATCATCATCATCATCACCACCACCACCATCATCATCATCATCATCACCACCACCACCATCATCATCATCATCATCATCATCATCACCACCACCATCATCAACATCAACATCAGTCGTAGTAGTAGTTAGAAGCTATGAACCAGCTCCTAATGTCTAAGGGGAAATCAGTGACAAGCCTCTGGAATTACTTAAAAATCAATAAATCAGAGACTATGTCAGGCTAGGTGGCAAACTTGTCTAGAACACGAGTAAACCTCGTTCTCCTCTCTTTTAAGGAAAGGAGCCTGAAGAACACTCAAACTAAGCATCCCTGAGGGCATGAGCTAGAATTCATTCACAAAACCTAAACTAACAGACATGGAATATGGCATCAGCCTTATCTTCTTCTCCGTAAAAGCCCCTGAAGCCTACTGTTATTTGTTAGGACTGGCTAATAGCTGCCCTACACTCAGAAAAATAAAATGGTTACGGTCCATCAATATCACACTGTTTTTCGCTAATACAGACACGCTCTCCGACTATTCTTAAGCTCCCCTAACGTGTTAGACAGGATTTAAATTCACATACCCTCCAGTTCGCAGGCTGCCATCTAGAGCATTGAGGAGCCCATACAACTCTAAGGAGCTACAGGGTTCCTGGAGATCAGTCCTGGCTGGACTCAAATGCTGCTCACAGGGACTCCACGGCCACCTTTTCTCCAGATATGTTACCACTAAGGATTTTCCAACACAGAAGCTTTTAAAGACTTTGATCTTCTGCAAAAACTCAGTAAGCAGAATGGTAATCTTCCAGCTGAACAAACAGACCAGGGTGGACCCCTTAGCGTCTGGTCCAGCTCCACCCCAGTGTTTCATTAAAGTAGTATCATTCAGAATATGCAAATGACACAGTAACCCTTTAACAAACAAATGAATTATGTGCGCTTCCATGGGCAATTTACCCGAAGTAATTAAGAATGCTAAATCAAACAAATTATCATTTTAAATGGCAAGTAAGTTTTAATTAAACATGATTTCTACACTAAAAATGAAACTACCAACTCAACAAAGGAACCTTGTGTGGATAGAAGGTGACAGACATATTCTAGGGGGAGAGTATCATGACTTTTCATCCACAAGAGTAGGGCTGGGTCTCACAATTTCCACAATGGCACCAGCTCAGAGAGCAGTTTCATGCTTCAAGTCAGTTGACTGTATCTGAGCTGCCTCAAGTGTGGATCATTTGAAAAGGCAAAGAGAATCTTCAATCATAGAATCAACCCAAATGCAGGACAATTTCATTCCAATGAACAGCTCAGTCTTTGTCTACCAGTGAGAAAGGAATCTCGGCCTGGTCTACTTAATTAGTTCCAGGACACTCAGAGCTACATGGTGAGGCCTGTCTTGAAACAAAAAAAAAGAAAAGAAAAGAAAAGAAAAAAGAAGGCAGAAGGAAGAGAGGGAGGGAGGGAGGGAGGGAGGGAGGGAAAGGAAGGAAGGAAGGAAGGAAGGAGGAAGGAAGGAAGGGAAGGAGAGAGGGAAGAAGGAAGGAAGGAAGGAAGGAAGGAAGGAAGGAAAAAGGAAAGAAAAGGATCTTAAAGGTCAGAGCCCACCAGCAATGCAGAGTCCTTTGTAAGGGGCAGGGGCCTTGAACCCATACTGAAACCACCAGAGTAGTATGATAGCTGTCAGCCACACAATAAATGAGTTTGATGGATCCATCCAGTCAATAGTCATGAAAATAAACATATGATGAATCTCTCCAGTCATCCAACATGTACAAAATTCACACATAATCTACTAAAGATTACACATACGTATTTTTTATAGAGAATAATTCAACCTTAAGCATAGTGATAGTTTACATTAAAGCTTCAGATAATCTCTAGACCAGATGTGTTCACATCTGCGCCCTGGTTAGGACTTTGCTCCAGTGATGCAACAAGATTCTCACCTGACCCCATCCAGCAGCCAAACAACCAAGAAAGCCCCCAAGAGCCACCTGCTTTCTTCTCCACATGAAGCACCTCCTCTGGTTCGGCCTCCTGGGTCTTCCTAGTCCACCTTCAGCCCAGGACGCACAGATGTGTGCTGTCCCCTCCACACTCGGCTTTCTGGTCAGGCCAGATGACCCAGGGCAGGAGTCTCAGAGGAGTTGACAGCATGAAGCAGGGTGGTGGCAAGGCTGAACAGGGAGGGGCCTGAACCCCGGCTGGGGAAGCCATTCTGTCACCACTCCTGGCATCTGGGCCTAGTCACCTACCCACGCGAGATCATTTTCAAGCTGTTTCCCTAAATAGTCTGGCCTCAGAGTAACCCTGCGAACACAATTAGGATGCTGATGACAGCGGTTAGGAGTTGTGTGGAGGTTGTACACAGAGTGGAGCTGAAGCCACTGGCTGTCCTGTTGTCCCGTCTCACTCTGGAGAAGCCACACAGTGTGAACTCTGAGTGAAGGCAAGAGCAAGTCATTTGGGAGACTCGAGAGACAGGGAGGGCACGGTGCGTTTCCACTGCCCTGTGCCCTTTGCTCCTGGTTGTTCCCAGAATGAGATGTAGCCAGGCATTCTCTCATCAAGCCGCCACTGACATTTTATACTGCATGCCAGGCACAACAGAAAGACCCCCTTCTGCTACAGCATCTCCGCCTTCTGTTGCTTATATTCCTGGGAGTGGAACTAAGCAAAACAAACAAGCAATTCCTAAATGATGTGCTGTGGTAGAATGGGAGCACCTAGGAGGAGCACAGAGCCTGCCTGGAGTGGCATGGTTAAGGGAGGGGGCACAGCAAGCTGCTTGTGGTCTGTGACCCCTGTGTCTGCTCCTTTGACCCAGCAAAAGAATTATCCATTTGCAGAAGGGAATTTTTGTCACAGGTTAGAGTAGACGTTCCAAGAGTGTAGGCCATCTGCCCCCAGCTCTGCCCTGAGCTGTGCAGGATCAGCAACTATTTACCAAATACGAACTTGGATTTTTTTCTTGGAACTTATTTTAAGCAGGTTCTTAGAAGGCAAGGAATATAAAGATCCTCCAATAATCCATCCCTCTAGAGTTCACAGACAAGAATGTTCTTTAAAGATACTTATAAGCACATGGAGAGATACGGTGGAGTATAGCCAGTCAGTCGGTGGAATAGTGCTCAGTTACACACACACACACACGGGGGGGGGGGGGGGGGGAAGCGGGGCAGGCCATGCTATTGTAGAAGAGGCATCAGCACAGTTGCTGCAAAGAAGACTACAGATTTGCAAGAACTCCCACCTGCTGATTTTGGATTCCATGTCTTCTCCATCTCTCCCTCCAAGTTCCCTGCCATCCTAAGAGCAGTTATTAAGGACTGTAGGAGGGACGCCATGGGACTAGAACTTAAGGGGTCTGCGATGTCCCCAGGGGTGGGTGATGAAAAGCTATAGAGTCCAGCATTGGTCGAGTGGGAACAAGGCTATGCGTGGAGTCAGTGCCGCAGAGCTATATATATTTATGAAAGCTCCCATAAATACCTTGCCCATTTTCGATTTACTTGGGAGTAGACAAAGTTTCAGAAACATTTCATATTCCCTCCCTGTCTGCCAAATTCATCCCATTGCCACCGAGGAGCCAGCTGCTGTCCCAGCGATGTCATGTCAGGGTGTCTTAGTCCAAACAGCTCTAATCTGCATGCCACATTCTATCGCCGTCCTGCTGGGTGGTAAACACCACGCATTAATTATAAAGAGAACTAACCTGGGCTTGGTTTGCATTTTAACCCTGCCCACTTCAAAATGACTGACAGTATTCAAAACAGCTCACACAGGGCCATTCCCTAAGCTATCAGCCATCTTATTAAGTGTCCCAACCACAGTTCTTTCCAAGTGTAAGAGAGGGTGACTGCCCTGTCATGTGTTTACCTGCGGATTATTGCAAAATCCTCGCTGCTCAACTAGAATCCTATAGATCCAAAAGGCTGTCAACCGTCCTACTGGCGTATAACTCAAAACAGCTCCAACCTGGCCGGGATTCACCACAGGGTCCCTACTGCACACGTCATTTAACACAGTCTTCAGGGATAATTCCCACAATGCTTTGTGACAAAATCATTGGGATTTGTATTTCCTTTAGACAATTTGTAAGCTTGTCACAATTTTCTTTCCTTCCTCCTAGGAAGAAGACAAGTTTAAGACTGAGTATGTGGCTCATCTGGTAGAGTCCTCGCCTGGCACACTGAAGCCCTGGGTTCAACCCTCAGCACTGTGTACACCACTGTCACGGTGCATGCCTGCAATCTCAGCACTGCATACACCCGCTGTCACAGTACATGCCTACAATCTCATCCCTGCATATACCCGCTGTCACAGTGCATGCCTGCCTGCAATCTCAACACTGCATACAGCCACTGTCACAGTACATGCATGCAATCTTAGCACTGCAAACACCTGCCGTCATGGTGCATGCCTGCAATCACAGCACTGCATACACCCGCTGTTTGGTGCATGCCTACAATCTCAGCAATTTGGAGAGACCATGAGACAGAAAGATAAGAAGATCAAAGGTTTCCCTTGGCTACACAGCATAACAAAGATGCATAAGACTATATCTAAAATGAATATATAAATATATTAGTGAATAAATAAGCAAATAAAAGTAATGTTTTTCAAACAGCAATAAGGTAGGAAAGGAAGGCAGAAGAAGGGGAGGAGGGAAGAGGGAAGAGAGAGCAGGAAGAAAAGCTGTATTAACACTTAGTAAATTCTCAGAGATGCCAATTTATTAAAAGCTAGCACCAGGATCTGAACTTGTTTCGCCTGGATGTTTGCTTGGTCTTGCACACCGAAAGCAAAGCTTATTAGAAACCAAATATTTTCTACCTCAAAGATTATATTAAATGTATACTTTCATCTTTGGATGGCTTAAAATATGCATGCTATTGGAAGGAACTAAAATATACATGTAAAAACACCAAAGCCCTCGGGTCTCCATCTATGAAATAAAATGTAGGAAGCAAGCATTGCACGTCAAATATCTGAAAGAGTCCTCTGAGGGAAGGCTCTCCTGCCAGCCACACGTCACTGGGACACATTGTGGCCGAGCTTTCTAATTGTGGTTTTTGGGTTTTTTTTTGTCCGACTGGATTTTGGTTTGGGGGACTTATATTGTTTTCTACAGTTAGCCAGCTTCCCGCTGCATAACTTTCTGATCGCTAGAGATCATCAAAGGCAACCTTGGTGATAAAGGTCGTTGGCTCTCACGCTCGAGAGCACACAGCTGACTCCCTGTGGGATGAGAAACAAAGAAGATGAAGGAGCCAAGGTGGGGAACATCACCACAAACAGCCAAGGTTGTCTTTCCAGAAGAGGCCCAAGATGTAGCCTGTGCGTATGTGTTCACCGAGAGCTTCATGCCCAGGCCCAGCCCTGCAATGGGTATCTGGAGGTCATCTGAGATCTCAGAGATTAACCCTGGGCCGGCTCCAAGGTCTCAGGGGTTCAGTTTAGGACACTGAGAGGAAACTCGCAGGTCGGGGCCATTCTGTCCCTGGGGGATGGTACTTCTCCCAGCCTCACTGGGGTGGTGCTGACAGGGCACAGAGACTTGCCTGGTATTGTCTTCTTAGCCAGCCTGCTGCATTTGGCCTACACTGGAGTGTGCATCCATCAAATGTATTTGACCACAAAGATTAAGTATACATAAAGCAAAACACAAATACTATATTGATACTGTTTCGAAAAACCTTACAATTTAATGCCCATGACAACAGCAGTAGTCAGAGATGAAGCTAGCCCATCCTGTGGGCTAGGGGATAGCTCAGTTGAGAGAAGTACTTGACTTGTAAGCACAGCTTACTGCGTCCCAGCCTCTTCAATGCTCAGTGTGAACATTACTCCTTCATGAGCTGAGCCTGCCTGGAAGGGATTTCTCTCCCACTGCTTGAAGCTTGAATGGCGCCCAATACGAACCCACCAATCACTGCATGTTAGTATGATCGCATCGCTTTATAATGTTTTACACATATCTGCTAGATAACATATTCTAGCCTCCAGAGGAAAATGTAGCAGTGCCTATAAATGAAAACATGATCTCTGTGGGTTCGAGGCCAGCCTGATCTACCTACAAAGTGAGCTCAAAGACAGCCGAGGCTGTTACACAGATACACCCTGTCTCAAAAAATCAAAAACAAACAAACAGAAAGAAAAAGAACAAAGAAAAGAAAGTATGACCGAAAAAAATCAGGGACAATAAAAATAAAGTGTAAGTGGAGAATCATGTAGTTGCAGGAAACTACAACTTTTCAAGTCACTAAATTACCTTCACACTATACAAAGTGTACATTCAGGCATGAGCATGTCTGTGTGTATGTGTGTGTGCACGCGCACGTGTGTGTGTGTGCATCCAGCCAACATGTGGACTGGATGTTTGCTGTGAGACCTGTGTCTGTGTGTGTGTGTGTGTGTGTGTGTGTGTGTATTCAGCCACATGTGGACTGGATGTTTGCTGTGAGACCTGTGTGTGTGTGTGTGTGTGTGTGTGTGTGTGTGTGTGTGTATTCAGCCACATGTGGACTGGATGTCTGCTGTGAGAACTCTGTGTGTGTGTGTGTGTGTGTGTGTGTGTGTGTGTATTCAGCCACATGTGGACTGGATGTCTGCTGTGAGAACTCTGTGTGTGTGTGTGTGTGTGTGTGTGTGTGTGCATCCAGCCAACATGTGGACTGGATGTTTGCTGTGAGACCTGTGTGCGTGTGTGTGTGTGTGTGTGTGTGTGTGTGTATTCAGCCACATGTGGACTGGATGTTTGCTGTGAGACGTGTGTGTGTGTGTGTGTGTGTGTGTGTGTATTCAGCCACATGTGGACTGGATGTCTGCTGTGAGAACTCTGTGTGTGTGTGTGTGTGTGTGTGTGTGTGCATCCAGCCAACATGTGGACTGGATGTTTGCTGTGAGACCTGTGTGCGTGTGTGTGTGTGTGTGTGTGTGTATTCAGCCACATGTGGACTGGATGTTTGCTGTGAGACGTGTGTGTGTGTGTGTGTGTGTGTGTGTGTGTGTGTGTGTATTCAGCCACATGTGGACTGGATGTCTGCTGTGAGAACTCTGTGTGTGTGTGTGTGTGTGTGTGTGTGTGTGTGTGTGTGTGTGCATTCAGCCAACATGTGGACTGGATGTCTGCTGTGAGACGTGTGTGTGTGTGTGTGTGTGTGTGTGTGTGTGTATTCAGCCACATGTGGACTGGATGTCTGCTGTGAGAATTGCTTCCTCATTAATAATGGAACTCTAAGTGGCATTTAGGAGATGGCAATAACCGTTCCACAATCATGCAATCACTCAGGAGTAATCAGAACATGGCAGGATCCAGCAGTAAACAGGGCCGATTCTTGTCAAATGCCATCTATATCAGGACTTCTTCAAAATGGAGATCATGAGGCTAAATCGTGGTCATTAGTTTTTTGGGATCAATGGCTGTCACCAGCTCAGGCCTGGAGTTACATTCTCACTTTTACATACATGCAAATTTTTCTGAGGAAGGGTCGACTTCTTTATCAGAATCCCAGGGAAGCCACTTAAAGCTTTATCTTATCACATCTCCCCAAACCCTCCTCCAGAATTCTGTCAGGGTCCAACTTGGAACTACTGATAGAGAAACCATGGCTGGTCATCCTGGGATCTGTGAATCTGGGCTGCCACCAAAGGTACCATGCAGATCTGAGCAGCCTGCTCTGCCATCCATGGCCACGGTGATGTCCAGGCCCAAGCTGCTGCTGAGGGCCATGTCTGGGTCCATGCCCTACTGAAGATGGGGTCTGTGTTGATGTCCATGGCTCCTGTTACCACCAAAAGTCATGCAGATGCCTGGAGTCTGGGTGGACACCTGAGGCCATGTTGGCATCTGAGGGTCATACTGCCACTGGGGTCACACAGATCTGAGGTGTCTGTGCTGCCACCTGGGGCCATGGTGACATCCAGGCCTGAGCTGCAACTGAGGGCCATGTCTGGGTCTGTGGCCCTGCCACAGCCAGGGTCTGTGTTGATGTCCATGACCCTGACACAGGAGAGCTGGTCTTGCCCCTCATTAGGAAAGTTGAGCCCCACACTTGGGAAAGCTGGCCCCACTGCTCACTATAGGCATGGAAGAGCTGGCTCTGCCCATCGCCTGAGGGCGTGGCCCCAGTGGCCCAAACTGACTGCATCAGCTACCACCCAAACACGCATCTTTGAGTTGGCCCACCCCAACATTTGCTCCATTTCTGACCTGCTGTGGTCCCACAGAACCTTATCTGTAGGATCTCCATGGCTCAGGGGAAAAGCAAGATATTCTAGATGAGTTTCAGTGAGGGTTCAGTATTGATGCTGTACCAGAAGTCAGAGGCTTTAAACCTGACCAACAATCCATTACACAATAAGCATTTGCAAGTAAAGCTGTTTGGACGGGGTGGGGGTGGGGGGGTCTACTGCATGACACACAGCAGCTCCCAGTGCCACCAAGACCAAGGAAGAGGTGATGGAAACATGGGAAAGACGGAGGAGCAAAGTGGTTTTTGTTAAGGGGGGTGTGTTGTTTGTTTTTGTGTTGCTTTTTGCTGTTTGTTTTATTTTGTGAGGGTTTTGGGGGGTGTTTATTTTAATATTTTTGGAGAGGGATGCTATAAGGATGGAGGGTGGACATGGAGGGACTGGGAAATGAGTGGGAGTGGGGGCATGATGGGAAATTCCCCAAGAGTCAATAAAATAATATGTTAAAAAAAGAACTTCTAGACACTCATTTGTAAAGGGGATTTTCTGAATGATCCCTAAGATAAAATAAGCCTAAGACTTCTCCAGGCAGTTTCTGTAAGAAATATAAAGAACAAGAAGAAGAGGACATGGGGGGGGGGGGGAGAAGGAGAAGAGAAGGAGGGGGAAGAGAGAGGGAGAGGAGAGGGAAGCTACTACCTCATTTGCGCTTTTCCGGTAGTTTTATTTATTTTTTCTTATAAAAGAATGGTACTATTCATCTTGGTTAAAATTGATATCAAAGGATTCATAATAACTTACTTCATAAATATTAACTGTGCTTTGCCATGTGATAGTCACTAGACATGGCCTTTTCCCTCAGTCTTGGTTCTAAGAGTCAGTCTTTTCTCTGATTGGTTCAATCCAATGCTGAAGATAGTTCTAGAAGGGAGATGGTCAAAGTGCCCAAAACTGAGAGAAAGACACGGGGAACCAAAGAACAAACGGTTCGTCACTGGGAGTGCGGGAGAGGGATCACGAGGCTGCTGGTAACCAGGTGGGCTTAGCTGGCCTGCCCTGTGAAGTGGGCATCCCCTCGTTCCTCTGCCTTTTAGATCTACGTGATCAGTTAGGAGAACAGCTTTCTCCTATATAAGGTAGTTAAGTACTGCGAGACAGCTGAGAACCCCAGAGCCAGCTCTCGCAGGAGCAGATCCACCTACAAACCCAAGGAGGGGAGACACAGATGCTTAATGACCAACTTAGACCCAAGGTTCTCCCTCCTCACGCTCAAAGTTTCAGAGGAGGAAGGAAGGCTTTATAAAGGTCTGAGTTAGAGATGGACCACAAGGCAGAGTATCAGAGAAAACAGGCTTCTGGCATGTGAGGGGATGGGAAATGAGCCGCTGAACATTTCATCGTTTCTTGATCCACTAATTGTCCCCTTAATGGTATATTCATTATTTCATATGTATGTGACTTAATGATATATTCAGTATTTAATATGTATATGACTTAGCATATAAGTTAGACAGTCACTTGGACCCTTTGCCCATATTATATTTTATCTCATTTGTACAATGGTATACACTAACTAAATAGTCAATAAATAGTCTATGAATTAATAAATGAGGTTTTCTCCCTGGAGCTTGGGATGATGATAAAGCAGTACCTCGCAAACAAAGCATGTTCTTCTAATTCACCATAGGCAGTATCTGTTGTGTACTCTTTAATTAGAAAGCAAAAATGTAAATGAGCGCCTCGGTGCATCACCGACCATGCAGGAGGCATGGGGGTCTTAGCAGAAGGAGCCACTTTCTGATTGGTGCATGGAGACCTTGGGGAGGGTGGAAGACAATCTTATTTTACTTCTATGTCTGAAAAACGAATCTGTATGTCTTACAAGAAAGAGAGAGAGAAGATACACATGAATGGATCTTGATTTGCTTTGATATATCATTCATGCAATCTCTCCTCCTCCTCTCCCACCGCTAGGTTTGGCATACGGTGCATATACAGCCATTCTTTAGATAAGTTTACACATTTGTGAACTAAATGCCTAGGGAAGAGAAGGTATCCGTGGAAGACAGTACCTTCCAATTATAATTTAAAGACATAGAAAATCTTCTGAAATAACTTCCAGATCAACAGATACTATGATAATACATATAAAACATATACATAAAATATGGTAGAAAGTTAAACATTGGCCTCATCATCACCAACATATTTAGACAGGTTTTTTTTTTTTTTAAAAAAATCAATGTGTTTATTTTCTTATTTACTGGTTTTGATTTAACAGGAATTGAACTCGGGGCTCACATCCACTAGAACCCTACCCCTGAGCTACCCCAGCTCAGATACCATTCAGTTTATTTAAGACATCATCTTTATAGCAACATGAAGTCCTCTAGACTCTCCTTTCCCTTTGGCCATAACCCGAATAGCTAAGAGAGGGCTCATATTGTATTTACCTTGCTTCGTTTGCTTTAAGTCACTCACTTCAGGGTAAAAGCTTGCAGATAAACAAGAGAAATACTGAGGCACAGTTCACTGCACTTCCTAGTACGTCTTAGCGGACGCCATCATTTCGATGACCTTGGTCTTGGAAAGTGATCAAAGGCCGGAAAAGGGAGGACAGCTTTTGCTTTGTTTCGGTGAGACCCAATAATCTTGCTTAAAACAGGTTAGCCTTGAACTTGCTGGAGAGCCCTTGCTCTCCAGCCTCCTGCCTCAGCCTCCTAAATGCCTGAATTAGAGATACGCACCATAACGTTCAGTTTAGGAAGAAACTATTTGGGCATGCTGGGCACTGAACCCAGGGGCTTGTGCATGCTAGGCAAGATTTCTACCATGGCACCAACTCCTGACCCTCCTTTTACCTTTTATTTTCAGACAGCATCTCACCAAGTTCAGGTAGGCCTTGAACTTGTGATCCTCCTGTCTCAGCCCCCCAGGCCTGTGGCTCAGGTCTAGCTGTGAAACACTTTGAAGAAGATGTTGTTCCTCATCATGACGAGACAGGAACAAAGTGGCTTTATCTCACAGCAAACCAGAGTGAAGACCTTCAGAAGGACACTTCTCCTTCTTTCTTTACTGAGACATAGTCTCACTATGCAGCCTTGGCTGGCCTGGAGCTCACTTTGTACACTAGGCTGGCCTTGAACTCATAAAGATCCACCTGCCTCTGACTCAGGAGTGACCAGCCTTAAAGAACATTTCTTGTATGAACTGATTGATAGGTTGTGGGAAAGAACTATTTTTTTTTAAAAAAAAAAAAGCAGCTTTTTGGGGTAAATAGATATTCTTTTCTTAAATATCTTGACTTCTCACCCCAGGATCACGTGGGAATATGATCAGCCTAGGGGGTCACTGAATGTCTGTTAATTTAACTCAATGCTGAAACTCCCATCTTGGGCTGGCAAAATAGATCAAGTATTTGCCTTGTAAGTGTGAGGGCCTTAGTTTGAGCACCAGAATCTGTGTCAAAACTGGCATTGTGATACACACTTGTGATCCAAGAGTTGGAGAGGGAGAGATGGGCAGGTCCCTGGGGCTCACTGATCTGCCTGCTCAGCCTCCTTAGCAAGTTCCCGGCTCTGTCTCACTGCGCAGGATTTAATCTCATTGTTCACTCTTAACTTTTGTATGCTCTTAAAATCATTCAAATTGTAAGCCAATGTGTCTACATCAAAAGGCTAGAAATGGCAGAGGGGGCAATTTTTGTAAATCAAATAAAAGGGGGAGGGCGGAGGAGGTAGACCTGGAAAGGGAACTGAGCCTGGATCCTCTCAGCTACTAAGCCATCTTTCCAGTCCCATGTCTTTATTTTCTTATAAAATAGGATTATAAGTTGAACTGTCAGGAGCATCAGATGAGACAGTGGGTACAAGATGTCTATTTAGCAGAATGCAAGCCCTTAGCGAGCATTATATATATTCCTATTTTTTTATTACTTCACAAGGCCGTCTTAAGGAATCAACAAAACTGTGTGCACATACACACACACACCCCAAACTGCACTTGGCACATATACATGCTAATGCTGGTGTTCTATAAGGACATGACTTAATACTCAATGTGAGCCATCTTCCTTACACACCCCAGGCAATTTTCTGGAATGACTGTCCTGTTGGCCACACACTTTGATGTGCCATTACATCATACATACATACCTAAGTGTCTCTCGGCATACACAAGATGCTCATCAATCTCTCATCAGAATAAACTCTGAAAGGGCCTCCCAGTTGCCAAAGCTCACAAGGAGCAGAAATCAGCATCGGATACTCAGCTCTGCAGTAAGAGTCCTGTGTACGTGACTATACTGAGGTGTTTGTCTGAGCTGTGAAAAGCAGGAAAGGGTCAGGGTACGAGACACCAGCCACGGGCTGTTTCTAGTCCTGCTTGCATATTCTAGCTTTACCTGCATGGGCAGTGTGCCGAAAGCAAATTTATCGCCAATGCCATCCAAATAATTACAGGCTGACTGGTCCTGGCCCCCGTGTCCCAGCCTCGAGTCTTTCATGTGACTCATCGGTTCAGCCGGAAAGCAGGAAGTGCTCCATTTGAAGGAGGAAGTCACAAGGATGCCACGCCCCGGGACAATACTCTTCTTACCTAAGTGGTGTTATTATTATTCCCGTCTGTCAGGGAACACCCAAGCAGAACACATTTAGTCACGTCATGAGAAAGGAAGGTGTCTTGTGGGACAGCCAAGAAGCTTGCACTGGCCCACCCGCTGACCCCTGGTGGTCTCAAGGCGCAACCGCTAACCCGACAGCACCCGGTCAGCTTATCTAGGCGGCCCTTTATTTCCTTAGATGAGTGTAGGCAGTGTGGGTGTGTCTTGTATGTATTGATGCAGACATGCAAGCCCATACACGAGAAGATTTTTGGCACTCAGAAGGAAGTGACTGTGAAGATCTTCATTGCCAGGGCTGCCATTTTTTAATAAACCAGCATTCTCAAATAAAAGCCTGAATCTATATCAAGATATGACATCTTTTATGGAATAAAAATACATTTGCAATTCAAATGGTGAGGCGTTACCTCATCTACACTTTCCGGATCTAGAAGGTTGTCCAGATGTGGGTGGGATGGGGTGGGGTTTGGAAAGCCACGTTCAAGCTCACCTATGAAGCCTTAGATCCACAGCCCAGCTGGGACCCTTGGAGAAATGAAATACTACCTAACCTTTGCTCTCTCACCCTCTCTCCAGCACTGCCACTGGAAATCTGACTTCCGACCTGGACGTACAAATGATTAAGAGGTTTTTTACTTTATTTGAAAACTGTGTGTTTGGCAGTTAATAATTATATTTTTTGTATATCACTGAGATATGAGGTTTTCTTGTCACAAATATCGGGCATGAATTCTCATGATTTATATTTAGAAAACACTCAAATTCATACCAGTTGATGGCCAAGCATAGTGGCAGAAATCTGTAATCTCGGCACTTGGGAAGCAGGAGGCAACAAGATCACAAGTTCAAGACCAGCTTCACTAGGTAACAAGTTCAAGGCAAGCAAAGCAGTGGGAAACCCTGTCTCCAAGATAATAACACTATCAACTTCTGTATATATAAAATTCTTATAATTTACAGAATCCTTTCACTTTACTGAAGATCCATGTGCTAGAGACTCAGACACGCTTGAAGAAACACAGCAGCATACTTCAGACCATCACAGAGGCAGGAAGCAGTAGGGTCCTATGGTGGTCCATGCCCATCTATCAGCTAGGCCATCTGGCAGCTTTTTCCTAGAAACTGATCTCTCTATTCGTGAAAGACCTCACATATTACAGGACGCATGCGCAGGGCAGTGGACATTTAGAAATAGTGCCTCCTGAAGATATACATCACTTCACCCAGACACCACTTACCCAGCAATCACTTTACACACATCTACTTGACACAAACATAAGTAAGATCCGCAAAGAAGTCTTCGAGACACCAAGACAAGGGTGGCATTTGCCTTGCATGTTCCAGCTAGGAGACGCCACTGCTATGACCAGACAGAACTCCTTAGTGTTTATTTATTTTGTTCGAACAACATGTTAGAAAGCTGAGCCATGGTATTCAGCCTTTACCTGAGAAACACTAGGGGAGGGACCAAAGGGCAGAGAGAGAGAGAGAGAGAGAGACGATGCCCAAGAGAAAAAGGAAAACTAGAGAAGTCTGTTCCAGCTGGTGCCATTTCCCAGAGGGTAAAATTTAAAGTAATTTCTAAATAAGTCTTCTCCTGTATAATGATAATGACCAATTTTTTGAAGCTGGAGAGACAGATCAGCAGTTGAGAGCTCTTGCAGCTCTTGCAGAAGATTTGGGTTTGATTCCCAGCACCCATGTCATGGCTCACAACCACCAGAACTCAAGGTCCAAGAGATCTGACACCACATTCCGATCCCTGATGACACCAGGCACACATGTGATGCACATACATCATAGACAGGTGTAGACAAAACATTTATATGCACAAAATAAAAACAATATTTTAAAAATAGCAATAATAATGTGTTATAGAGTCCCCAGAGGGTTTTAAAGTTGTGTGGGACTGAGTCTCTCTCTCTCTCTCTCTCTCTCTCTCTCTCTCTCTCTCTCCCCCCCTCTCCCCCCCACTTCTATTCCTTCCCTCTTCTTTCATCTCAACAATAAGCATACTTACCTACTAGAGCATGATTTTGTGTTGCAAGGCTTCCAGAACTTTCCTAGCAGAGTTCCTCAGCTCTTTTCTGTTGTTCACCAGAACTGTGCTCCACCACAGTTACAAAGAGACTCCAAACCAAGTTCTTAACTAAGAGGGGTGTTCCTCCTTCATCTTCCTATTTGACAGCCTTTCTTAGCTCCTCTTCAAGCTGTACCTTCTCGTAGGGTTTTCTAACATTCTACACATGACTATATCCTAACTTTCTAGATAGTACACGGAGCACCCAGCAATGCGGAGATGAACATGTCAGGTCTCAGTGCCTGGAGCTCTTTAGTTTCAACCCTCTCAGATGGTTCCCAAGATCCTTCCCGATCAGCAGAGAATGAGAGTCCATGTCCTGTGCGGGCAAACCATTGATCTAGCCAAGAAAAACAGCACACGGCATAATTCTAGAATGGTTTTATTTTTCCCTTTGGCTTCTCCCAAATAGATAAGGCTGAATTACTGCTGGGAACTGCATTTTGCAGCCAACAAATTGGGATCCAGCAACCAACTAATTTGGGACCAGCTTCCAGAAGTAGCAACTCCTCAATAGCAAACGGATAAAAATAACATTAAATGGATAAGTTAATTTCCAGGGCGAGTGTTAGACAACAAAATGACTTTTCAAAAGCTTGGCAGTACGTCCTTTGGGAGGCCTAACCGGAACACAGGTCACTAGACAGAGATTAGCAGAAGTGAGTGAAGGAAGGGAGTTAGAGGACTCCACGAAACAAGCCAGGTCCTGTCGTGGAGCTGGGTCCATTCAGCAGTGACTTGGTGGGTTCTCACTTCAAGTTCCTCCAGCCGGTCACACAAAATATCATTAGTGAAGACTTAGGTGTGCAGCAAAAGGGGTCTGTTTCTCAAATTTCAAAGGGTTCCCATGAATTTGTGAACTGTGGCTGCCATCCATAAGACTACCTAACAAAGGGGGTAAGTCTGCCATTCACAGATGGAAACGAAATAGCAACCACTGAAGAAATGGTGTTTTGTAAATGTTCAACTTCTTAAGCTAATTAAAAGTTAAATTTTATTAAAGACTTAGCTAAGATTAGAGTCTCGGGGAAACACAAAGCAATATAGCAACACAAACCTTTTCTCCTCAAAAGTTTTTTTCGGAGTTTTTTTCGTTGTTAACATTTTTCAGAGTTTTAAATTACCTATGTTGAAGAACTGACAAACAAGTTAACTCACAAATTGTTGGAAAGAGTGTAAATTGATGGAGGCTTGGTAGAAAATAATAATAATAATAACTTATTATTATTTTTATAAAATACATACCAAATTCTAAATTTTACATAATGGATCCCACAAGCATGAACTTACTCAACAAACGAGGTCCACTGAGAGACATGTTGGAAAATGTCCTTTGGAGCAGCGGTTATAAGAGCAAAGGTCGATTCAACTATCAACAGGGCAGTGGTTCTCAATCTTCCTAATGCTGCAACCCTTTCATATAATTTCTCATGTTGTGCTGACCACCAACCATAAAATTATTTTGTTGTTACTTTGTAAGTGTAAATTTGCTACTGTTATGAATCATCATGTATATATCTGATATGCAACCCCAAGGGGGGTCACCATCTATAGGTTGAGAGCCACTGTGATAGAATAGGTTGAATAAATTATAGTAGTCTACTCAATAGAAATGGAGCTCTATGTGTTCCTATCTCTAGCTCCCAAGCATCCGAAGTGTGTATGTGAAGGTTATTCCAATACTTTCCTCTGGAGAAAGGAATCGGGAGCATGAATAAGGAAGGAAAGGCAGAAACCTACTTTCATCTCAAGCATTTCTGAACCCAGGGCTGACTGAGCATATAAAACCCCAGGCACACGGGCTGCTCTTCCGATGCCAGCATCTTGAAATCTTTCCGAATTCTCATTTGAACATCTACAAATAAGTGGAACTCAGTGATGCTGTGGATAAGTGGACAAAGAAATCCACACAAATGTGGCCCATGCTTTGCTGCCGTCATTCCTTCCACGCAGAGACCTCACAGCGTCCCACGAGACCAGAATTCTGGTGAACTCACGAAGCACGGTTTGGAGCAAGGACAAGGTAAGCGTATGATCACTTTGATGAGCAAACCTGGATGTGCCAGATCCCCAGAGGCTCCATTTTCTACTCTAACCTGGACCGGCTTTGAACTCAGGCGGACGACAACAATGTTGGCGAAGGAACTCTATGGCATTCTGCCTTATACTGCTTCCAGCCACTAGCAACCATTTACACTTAAGATAACGGCATAAAGATAAGGGGAAGATGAGCAATAGGAGAGAATTCTTCTCCTTCCAATCCTTCCTCACTCATCAGTAAATTGAATAAAGTGTTAGCGGAATACACAAGCCTTGAGATATGAAATAGAAACAGCTTGGCTCCGTCTGATGTACGGTTCCCTCTGTCCTGATAAGAACAAAATGCATATGCATTCACAGCTAAGAAACATAAATGGTAATTTCAGGGGTTCTGCTTACAAGTTCTTCCATCTGCATTTTAAACTGGCTTTGCATCACAGAACGAGAGATGGTAAATTTATGCTAATAATTTCATTTCTTTACTTTTCTTCACTTAGAATAATATGAAATAGCAGATAAGAACAAAATGAGGGGTTGAGGTATAGAACACAGAGTAAAGGAAGCAGCTTATTTTACTCCCATTAATGGCATTTTAGTCACTCTGGGGAGAACAAAGGACCCTCACGCATTTATTTTGCGCTACGGGCAATATATTACGCAACTGGCCTTGTCTGTAGGATTTGAATTTTGTGTGTATGCATCCTACTATTGTGTGTTTAAAAAAAAAAGCAGGATTCTTTTAACACGTACTGTCTTACTCCTTTTCCTAATAAGCTCTATGTTATCCCTTCATCCAAATCTGTTTTAGATCCGTTTCTTCAAAATAAGAACATAGCAGTTATAACAGCAAGATCTAGGGAACTGTAGCATTAAAAGAAGGCGCCCGATGAAGAATGATTCAATAAACAAAGGCTGTCCGTCATGCTATTATCCCTGTTCCCTTTTCCTTCTGTGGGCACCTATTCTCCCTGATTTACAGCGCGGGAACCATAGTGAGCGCAATGAAATTAAGCAAGAAGAGTATGCCAGAGTCGAAAACCCTGATTCAATTTTATGAACTCAACTAACGACAGCTCCGTCGCCACCATAAATATTTATTCTCCAAAGGGCCATGGCTACAAGGTCATCTACAACATAAGGGCCGCCTGCCTCTGACGGGGCCATATACATCAACCCTGGAAATACAGACAGTCTGGACGAGTTGTTTACAGGCCTAATATCACAGAAAATTAATGCAAAAAGGATTTCTCATGGCACATTACTAACATGATGTCACACCTCCAATGGCCAATTCCGTGAAGACCAAAAGAAGGTTTTATATTTACTTCTTTTAATATTACTGAACACCAATTCTTGAAAGCCACGAGTTAAAATTAATTATTTACAATGACTCTGTGCCTGTTTGATTCAAATTTTCTGTTTGTAATGTAGTCACAGTTTGCAATAACGTTCTCAGATTTGGTGTTGATAGGATATGTAGGTTTTCGTGAAAGGGTTTAGTAAAAACAGTTCAACCAAACAGAGTGAATAAATTACAACCTTGAAAATATGTTAGGGTCAATTTATATCAAAATTATGGTCTTAAAATGTCCCTAAGTTTTATTTTTTCAAGTTAGGTTGTTTTCTTTCCAATATTCTGAGAATATTCATGCACATTGTAATTCTACCCAGTGGTCAGTTAAAGACAATTCAGCAGAAGCCGGGCACAGGGCTGCTCTGGGGAGGGCATGCTGTGGTGGAGTCATGGAGGGCACTGGTTTTCTTGCATGACTTGTTATACATTTAAATATTTTTTATCAGAGGCCCACCCTGATTGATCTCAACAAGTTTTTGATACAACCACAAGAACTCTTGGTCTGGGAAGAAGACTCAGTGGTCTTTGCTGCATGAATGTGAAGAGCTGAGCTCAGGTCCCAGCACTTATGTAAAAAGTCAGTGCCGCAGTGGGCACTGTGGACTCAGTAGGGACGGTCTCTGGACTGGCAGGCCAGCCAGTGAGCCAAATCTACAAGCCCCAGGTTCAGTGAGAGACCTGTCTCACAAATTACGATGGAGAACAATTGAAGAGATACCAACATAGAACTCTGGCCTATAAATGTGCATGTACACCTGAGCACACAGGTACACACACAAATATTGCATGCACACACACAAATAAGTAGAGAAAGGATAGACAGACAGACAATAAAAACAAAAGTTCTTGCTTTGAATGATGTGTGGGTTGTGACTAATTTCCTTTTTTTTTCCTTCTTTTCCGTTTTTTGTGCACGTGTCTGTGTGTGTGTTTGTGCTGTATGTGAGCATATGCATGTAGGTACATGTACCTATACGTACACGTGCAAAGGTCAGTGTTACATGTCTTCCATAATCACCCTCCACCTTAGTTTTTGAGATGGGGTATCTTCCTGAACCTGGAGCTCAACTGGGAGACAAAAGGACCAGGAAACCATCATGTCTACGGTGCTGTGGCTGTAGGTGCACTTGTAGCCACAACCACTCTTACTGGATGCTCTCTGTCTCCCACGGTGCCACGGTTATAAACACACTTGCAGCCTGGCTATAGGTGCACTTGCAGCCACACCCACCCTTACTTGGTTGCTAGGGATTCAGGCCTGTGCGGCAAGTGCTCTGTCCCACTGCACATCCTCCTGTCACCGAGGCTGGCTTCTTCAAGCGTCATTGTCTCAAGTTGCCTAGTCAGCCCGATTGGCATCATTGACTGGAAAGCTTGGTGGGAGGTGTATATGTGGGGGATACAAAACCTCATGTCCTGAAAACATCTTTTCGGGCATCCTTCTGGAACTGGGTGGAATATGCTCCTGGAACCTCATCCATCCACGGGGATACTTGATCCCTACATTAGAAAAAAACTTCAAATTTCTTCTAATATGGACATTAATAGGCCACCTTGAAGCTTCCAAGGATCTGTACTTGTCTCTGGAAGTTGGTTTTTATATTTTCTGATAATTTTCTTCCCACTCCAAAAGTCCCTTGGAGTGGTCAGCATGAAGGTAGACATCTGTAATCCAGCCCTTTAAAGACTGGTGCAGGAAGGACTGTATAAAGTGCACACGCTGCGCTGTGTAAAGTGGTCCTGTCTTTTAAAAAAGGAAATGTTTGGCAGAACAAATGGTAAACTGTGTGACTCACTGGGCCCCACCACAGCTTCCATGACAAGATCCTTCTTTTTTGTTTGTTTGCTTGATTATTTTTGTTTTTGCTCTTTGGATTTTGTTTTTCTTTTAAATTTGGTTTTGTTTTGGGGGGGTGAGTCGCAAGGGCTGAGGGCAGATGCAGGGAAATGGGAAGATAAGTGGTATCTGAACACATGATGTGAAATTTAAAAAGAATCAATAAAAGTAAAAAAAAATGTTTTGCTTTGTTATTTTTTTCCTTTTAAGTTGTGAGATAAGCATGCTGAAGCTTTAAAGCCTGACGACAATTATTTCTCCATTTCCACTCCTCTAATCACAAATTCCATACGAATATGCTAAACTTCTTCTGATTTCCAGCTTCTTCCAGGCTCTCTAACCCACTCTATATCCTTTTGATTCTGCAGAAAACAGTCTCTGATCTTACGAAGGTGGCAACAGATGCCTGTAAGGTTAGAATAAAGGCTACAGGACATTACGGAGGAATGTGTACACATAGAGCAATGTCAAAGGTCAAACATCTGGGCCCTGAACCCACGCCCACCCCTCTAGACCACACATCCCACAATTAAAAGTGCCTGTTGCAACCTGTCTGTCAAGGGATGAAATGAGGTTTTCTTGCAGTTCCTGAAGGCTGAAAGTGAACATTTGGATCTAATCTTGAGTGTTTCCTAAACCAGCTGAAAGATTTTTCATTCCAGATGTTTCTATATCTGAAACCTTCAATCCTATTCTTGAGACTAAGTTGATAATAACTTACTACCACAGAGCTGATACATCTAAGTAGTAATTAAGAATGCTTCCAGTCGTCAGTTGGTGGGAGGTCAGACCCATCTGTTATGGTTCATTCTGTGTTACTCACAGAGACCCACCCTGGAAATGCAAGATCCTAAATGACTACAGTATTCTTGGATCACATCTGGCCTGAGGCCAAGCATCCCTCAGCGGGATCCTCTCTGCACCTCATCTTCCTTCTGCATCAACCCAGGAGGCATCTCCATGTCCTGGGAGAACATGGGGTGGAAAGTGAAGTGGAGAGTATGGACCTTCTGCGACCTCCAACCCGGAGCTGACAGCTAGCTCCATGCCAGCCAGTATCGGCAGAACCACACAGCAAGCAGAAGGCACCTATTGGTAAACATCTGCCACGATCATTCTTGTCATCCCAGCTGCTCAGGAGATAGGAGCAGGGGGTTCACAAGTTCAAGGCCTGCTTGGGCTACAGAGTGAGTTCAAGGCCACCATAGGCAACTTAAGAAAGATTACGTCTCAGAGTTTTAAAAGTTAAAACACAAATTATGACTCAGCAGGAGAGGGCCCGTGTAACATGGGCAAGCCGCATACCTGGGAGAACATGGGGTGGAATGACAGCTGTGTGCCCAGGTGACATGTCCAAAGACAGGTGGGCTCCAGAGTGTCTTAGACAAGGCTTAAGTGCCCTCTGAGTCGGTTTTGTAGCCACATTTGACCCCTGGCTCCAGGCCTTCTAGACTCAGGACCCTTTATTCTACTTCTTGTTGGTTCTAAGGAAACCTTCATTTGTTTCTAATTTGAGCAATGGCAGGATTGGCCTTCCTGATACCCATCACCTGAGCATACCTTGGCTTCCATAGTAACCTGTCTTATTAAGGAATCTTTTCGATCGCATAGCTTAAGTCTCCATTCCCATCTTGTATCTCATTTTAAAATTAAACCTCCAAGAGGCATGTAAGGTGTAAGGTACCCTGATTCCTCTCTAAGTTGTCAGTGTTGCCCACTGGCCCTGAGGAGAGTGTAAGAGATGATGGTGTTGGGACGGCTCCTTGGAATGGAAGAAAACAAGGGTGTTGAAGAGAAGCAACAGGAGCAGGGGCGGCCTCCGGGATCTGACCTACAGTACTCCCGGGTCACACTGGGAGAACCAGCGGACACATGACTGCGGAATGGATCGCTGGGGAAGGGAGGTTTTCAAACCCCGCCCTTTTGGGGCAGGAGAGATGGCTCAGTGGTTAAGAGCACTTGTTGCTCCTGCAGAGGATCCAGGGTCAGTTCCCAGCACCCACAGAGTGGCTCACAACTCCGGCTCCAGAGCATCTGACACCCTCTTTTTTCCTCTTTTTACACAGGCACACATGTGGCGCACATACATAGAGGTAAAAATACACACAAAAAGTAATTTTTTAAACTTTGTATCGATTCTTTGTGGATTCACATCATGCCCACCAACCCATTCTTCTCCCTGCCCCTTTGTATCCACATCTGCCCTTCAAACTCCTCCCCAAAATAAATTAAAATAACATTTAAAAGTTTTAAAACATTTCATCATGGAAGCTATAGTGTGTCATAGAGAGTCACACAGCACTGCCTGGCTAGTTCACCCAATGCTGTGGGCAGTGAAGGGGGCGGGGGGGTGGGGTGGGGCTCAGCTCTTCTGTTCTCATGTCCTCAGGGCTGGCTCACCTGCAGAAGCGCACGCGCGCGCACTACCAGGGTGATATTCTGCTCTACTGTGCTGCCCAGGCAAGGTGCAGGACCCAACCTCCTGCGTGCTGCAGTTGGTGAGAAGCAGGACCAGTTCTTCTACTCTTATGCCCTCAGGGCCAGCTCTCTCACCTGCCACAGGTAGTGAGGGGTGAGGGTGAGCAGTTCTTCCTCTTTAATACCTTCAAGGGCTGGCTCACCCAGAACCCGGCCAACAGGGTCAACTCTAGAGCACTGCTCAAGTGAGGTGCAGGGCCTGTTCTCCCAAGCGTGGGGCAGGACCAACTCTTTCTAGTCCTGCAGCCAGTGGGGAGAGGGGGGAGACTAGCTCTGTGCAGTCCTTGGATATCAACAATGTCCCAGGAGGCAGTCCAGACAAGGGACATCCACATGGCCTTTGATGCAGCATGGGCCATGGTCATGGACACAGATTCCTGCTGCTGCATGGTCACAGACCCAAACATGGCCCTCAGTGACAGCACAGGCTGGACCTTCACCATGGTCTCAAGTGGCTTCTTGGGCTACACATATCAGGCTGTTCCTCTCTACCTTGTCTTCAGATCTGCCTCTCTTCACAGTACTCAAGCTCTTCGGCTTCTCTTCCTCTCCCCTCTCTCCATCCCATGTGGCTTGTGCTGCTAGGGCCACACCCTGGGCAGGGTCTCTGGATGTCTTCTTCCTACCCACTCTGCATGGCTGCAGGCAGGGCCTAAGGGTGCCTTCAAGTGTTTGTCCAAGCCAAATCTTCCAAAGGAAATAAACCTCTAAAGTAGGAGAGTAAAACTGTACTTCAACATAGAGCCATCAGGTCTCCTGGTTGAACCATCACCACAACTAGAGAGATTAGCAGTTAGGCCATTACTGAAGTAGGAATGTCCAGTCAGTTGTGGGTCCCCATTCTGTAGACACTGCTCTTCTTCCTGGTCTCAGCTGTGGCTCTGGAAGTCACAGTGACTCATACAGTGGTCAACTTTCTCAAAGAAAGAAGGCATAAGCCCACTAGAACTTGCGTTTGTTATGTAGCTCTTGATGGGCAGTGTAAGTCACCTTTTCCCAAGGAGCAAGAACAGCAACTGCCTTTGCATCTCCAGTTCCGCCTCCCTTCTTAGCACACAAACAGCTCATCTTCCACCTCCCATTTGCTCGATTCTGTCTCTCCCATCCCTCTGCCACCTACACGCTCACTTCCCACAGTGCCCAGCCTGGTGCGGGGGCAGGTGTGGTATTTGAGCTTCCCAGCGTGGCTGCCTAACCAAGCAGGCGGGCAGCATAATTAATCTAAAGAAGATTAATTAATTTAAAAAGAAAAACTTTTGAAATTGCCAAGTGTGGTGGCACATACAGTTAATCTCAACACAGAGACAAGTGGATCTCTGTGAGTTTGAGGCCAGCCTGGTCTACAGAGTGAGTTCAGGACAGCCAGAGCTACACAGAGAATCCCTGTCTCAAAGACACAAAACAAATGAGCAAAAATTAATGAAAACAACAGAAAAATATTCCAACCATCATAACAGGCTGTCTCTGAGGTAACTCTCTCCAGGAAGAGATTGGAAAGAACGGCAGCTTGCCCTGGTAGTCCATGGCATGGTCGCTCAGCCTCTCAGCAGCAGGAAGATGTGTTCCTAGGACTACTCTGTCCACCGCCAGGGCACAGCAGCCGCAATCTGCCAGTCAGATCTGCAGTGGCCATGCCCACTGCTGACTCCCCCAGAGGATGGTCTTTCTTCCCCCTCCCTCCAGCCTACTTGTACCTTTCCTGTAGCCACCATCTATCTATTATATCTGAATACTTCTGTCCATAAAGATTCTTTATTAGACAGTTAGTACCTTAAGCCCCCCGGCCCCACTTACTGCATCCTAGTACCCCGCTCAGCTCCTGGCCTTCAGCTCAGGCTCAGATAACGTTTGCTGATAGGAATTAGATTGATAAAATCCACACATCAGCCAACAGAGGTGAGACAGTTAGAAAGGAATGTAGGGCAAACTTTAGGACTTTGCAGCCTCAGGGTCAGTAGTATCAACATTGCCTCCCAGCAGCAGTGAGGTAAACTGAGCATCTGAATAGGCCCCTTGGGTTTCAGAAACTCTGCCATCTGTGTGTCCATCCCCACCACACCAGGGCTGGCTGCTTCTTCTGGGCTAAGAGGTTGATTACACTAGGCACTTTCTTCCTCCTATAACCCAACTTGTTATGCCTGTGCTTTTAAATGGGTTTAAAGGAAGATACTCATGGACCTGAGACCGCAGTATCTGAGATGCAAGGTCAGGAATGTCACCAGGATCGGACGGATCCCAGTCCCTGGTCTTTGCTGCCTCCTTGGCACTGGCACTTGAGGAGGGGGAAGGGAGGTGTCAGGGGGTGGTGGGATGGATCACAAAGGGCGTGGTAAATGCACAAGCCAGCAACCAATTCCAAAGGGGCTAGTTAGGATGGGGCTAAGCGGGAGAGTGTGTGTGTGGGGGGGGGGGGGGTGGAAGACTGTCGCAAGTCTGCTGCAAGCTTTCGAGCTGCCAGCATTCCAGCCACCCTTGCTCTTTGCGAAGGGTAAGACCCCTCTCCAAGATTAACACTCCCAGAAGCTCAAGTTTCTCCCCAGATAAAATGGAGTATTTGCGAAACCCTATGCACAGCCTCCCAAATACTTGTATTTTGCTTTCATTTCTTTAGATTGTCTAGGCCAAGCTAACTTTAACCTCAGAATTACCAAATTACAAAATTCACCTCCAAATTCTTGGATTACAGGCCTGATCCCCCATGCCAATCAACTCTACATTACTTGTGATAACTAACACAATGTAAGTTATTCCTAACTAGTTATTACACTGTGCTGTTTGCAAAATAATGACAGCAAAGTCTGTATATGTTCAGGCATATTTTATTTAACTATTTCAACCTACTATTTCAGCCTAGGAGTTAGGCGGACTCCCTGGTAGGCAGACAAATAGGGAGAGGGACCATGAGTAGATAATAAGGTGGCCAACTTCTTTTTAACCTTCTGACTTGAGACAAAGGCCTGATAGCTTCCTCCTCCCACCAGCAAGGCCCCTGCTTTTGGGACTGGCTCAGCAAGTTCAAGGCCAGATGAAGACTGTCACACTGACCAATCAACCATCCTAGCTGCCTTCAAACTGACCAATCCTCAGAAGTTTTCACACACATAACCCACCCCTGCCGCCGCTGCCCTCAAGAGGAGCTGGATACTTGGTGTCCTAGGTCCCCTTCCCTTCCTACTTTAGCATCTTTTTCTCTGTGCCATCTGCCGTGTGCATGTTTTCTTCACCCCCAATGACCGCCTTCCTTCAACTGCTGATCCTGTCTGCGGTGCCTGAGGTTTCTCTGCTGCTACCTACTTCAGAGTTTTCCTGCTTTTTAATTCATTAACTGGCAGAGAAAATGAACTCGATCCGGATCCCTAGACTGCATCATTTCAGGACCCCTAGACTGTATTATTATGATTGGTTAAATCCACAGATGCAGGACCAGAACTGATCTCACTCCTTCCTTTTTCCTTCTTTCTTCCTTCTTTCCTTCCTCCTTTCTCTTTTCCTTCCTCCTTCCTTCCTTTCTTTTTTTCTGAACATTTGAATAAAAAGTTGAAGGGGTGAAGATAAGTCTGGTATCTCAGAAAATGTCTGAACAAGGAACATAGATGAAGGAGAAGAAAGTCTAAAGCAACAAACAAATGAGAATTTAAAAGGAGCAAGTCCCAGCTATGCCAAAATTTTCTTGTCGAATGTATTATTAGCAGAGGAAGGCATCAGCTACTGAGACCACTGTGCACTGCTTGGCAGCTATTATCATCAGGCCTTTGCCAAGGATTTTAATTTATTACTTATCATTTACTAATCACCATCTTGTTAAGTGCGTTATCCATTATGTATGTGGAATGTTTCACTGGTCAAATGTTTGGGAAGGAAAGTCTAACGTGAGGACAAGTCAGAACCTAAACCTCCAGCCTTCCACTGTCGATCGTTGACATCATACAGAAACCCAAGCACCAGAGCAAGGATGATCAGAGGCTAGCACACACAAGTCCAGAAAAGAGAGCGCAAGAAAATGTTAGTGTTCATCCTAAAAGAGAGTCTAGCCAGAGGCTATAAGAAACACCTGGGGGCCGGGCGGTGGTGGCGCACGCCTTTAATCCCAGCACTCGGGAGGCAGAGGCAGGCGGATCTCAGTGAGTTCGAGACCAGCCTGGTCTAGAAGAGCTAGTTCCAGGACAGGCTCCAAAGCCACAGAGAAACCCTGTCTCAAAAAAAAAAAAAAAAAAAGAAAGAAACACCTGGGGGATTGAGAGTGGGGCCTGCTGGACAGCACATGCCTGGCATGCCAGAAGTCCTGGTATATCCAAAAGAAGTGGGGGAGACGGGGGTGGGGGAGCAGGAGCGGCAAGGAGGGGGAAAGATAATTTTCTTCTTCTTTCTTGTGAAGAGAGTATACAAATTAAATATTTTTGAAAAATTAAATTTAAAACACAGAGATGCACTTGGGTGGGTGGCAGGTGTGTGTGTGTGTGTGTGTGTGTGTTGGGGGTATGCCACTAGATCTCTCTGTCTCTCTTCCAAGTGTGGCCACGATGACCAATCTCCTTTTTCTCCTTTTCACTATTACCTTGGCTCTCTTGATTGGCTTGTTAAGGCACAGGTTTGACCCCTAAATCCAGCAATGACATGGCGATCACAGAAGGATGAAAAGAGACATTTGGAGGTGTCTTGTGCCCGTGGTAGTTGACCACAGATAAAGAGGCAATACGGAAGTTCCCAGAAGCCTCTGGAGTTATTTGACTCCTGCAGTATTACACTCTCCATGTGAGACCAGCTGCTTTTTACCTCTCCTCAGCAATGCAGGAAACATTGGATTTTGTTTTGGATTCTTGAGAAAGTCAGATCCTTGGAGTACCCCATTGTGGAGACCACACCATGGGTGTGACTGAAACTTTGAGGCCCCTGGAAAACTGGAATAATGGGATCACTCCCATTCCCACCCTGCCCCATGCCTTCATCCTGTGACCCTATTAACTCTGAGACACGGAGCTCTGATGGAACGTCACTCCCTGGAATTCTGCCTAAAGGAATTCTGCCATCTTTAAAATACTTTCTAAAACTCAGGGGAGAAAAAAATTAGTAACTATTTGAGAACTTGTCGCAATGGAAGGTTTTTAAACTTTCTTCCATCACCACATGGACATCACATGACTTTCCAAACCGTCTCTGAGCAGAAGGAAGATGGTACGTTTCAAAACAAAATTTTAAAAACCACAGAAAAGCTAGGTTTATAGTGAATTTAATGGATTTTCAATGAATTTCCATAAACTATTATGAAGAGTGAAGGTCAAATATATTGCAAATAAAAAGTGTATTAGTTATTAACAAGTGTAAACGTCTCAATCAAGTAAAGCATCTATATGAATTGTATATAATTACTGTCTGTATGAAAGACATGAGAAAAAAGAGACGAAATAGCCAGTGAGGAGAAAAATAAGAAAGCTTGGCCTTCTGAGGGCCAAAGAAAGATCTTTTTCAATAATAATCCACATACTCACTCACACATGCACACACACGCACACACACACACTCACATACACATACACACATTTGAATATGTATTATAGCCATGCTGGCTGAGGTAAATGTAACAGCTATGCTAAAACGTTTTTGGTAACACAATGAAAGTCATTAAAAATAAAGGCAATTAGACCAAACTACAGCTCAAAGAATGCATAACAAAGGAAAGAAACATATTTACCAAGAATTAAAAGTGTTCACACTTTTCAAATTAGTATTGTTTTTCCAGAAATGCTTTCTAAAGAAGTAATTCTCAGCCTGTCAGTGGTGGCACACGCCTTTAATCCCAGCACTCAGGAAGCAGAGGCAGGTGGATCTCTGTGAGTTCGAGGCCAGCCTAGTCTACAAGAGCTAGTTCCAGGACAGGCTCCAAAAGCTACAGAGAAACCCTGTCTCACAAAACCAATAAATAAATAAATAGAAGTAACTCTCAAACTATAGTCCAGGGACAGCCAAAGGCTCCTGACATTCTCAGAAGACACAAAATCCCAAACTCCACAATAACCCAGACATGGCTTGCCTCCCTTCCTTTCTTCCCTTGCAGGGTACCATGGAGTTCCCCAGGGGCTCTGATGTGAACCAACACAGGCACAGTTGTGCTGACAGCCACAAGACTGTGAGCTCCTAGGATGCGGTAAACTCTGGGTGATTTTGCACCTTATGTCCACATGTCCAACAGCTATACACACAGGCACGTGTATTTCATGAAGAGCCCCCCATTCTCACTCAAGCCCTGACTGTCACTACCGCTTAAGTGTGACTTAAGCCTAGTTTGAGAGCAGACTGTGTGGAAGGAGGAAAAGACATAGGAAACCTAACATAGAGTAACAGAGGACATTGGCAGAGCCTGAGCCCTGGGCAAAGACGCCAGCCGGGAGCACTCCAAGATGAGCAGGGAGCATCATGGACTGGCAAATCCCTCGGTGCAAAGGCAAGGTTGCTTGGAGAGCCACAGCGGGCTCTTCCCACCTTCTCTAGAGTTTCAGATGTCTATAGCTTAGGGCAGGCACAGGCATGGGACTTTTTTCTTTTTAAGCTTCCCTGGTGATTTGAATGTGGAACTAGAAAGATACCAAGAATTCCTCCCTTCCACGAAATATATTTTGATAGACTACACACCGTTAGCTCTTATTTTATCCTCTCCATCCATATGATTTTGTTTGCAAGCCAAAGAGGAGGAAACACGAAAGCTCTGAACAGGTAACACACATAAGTAATAGACTAGCATCAGTCTTGACCGCCACAGTCAGTGCTCCAGGATGGAAGAGGAGAGAGAGGTTTCTCTTTCACAGTGAGGACCCAGAAGGCTGAAGAGCTCTGCAGAAACTCGCCCAGCAATGCTGGGTTAAGTCAAGATGAGCCAGACCACCAGATCCCATGAGCAACTTTAGAAAGTCAAGCTTACATTTACTGGTCTGGGCTAGGCTGCTCTAAACACTGAGGTCAGGGAGGTGAGGCTGGAGCAAGACCTTCCTGAACTCAGAGGCCAGCACTGTGAACCCACTTCCTGCAGAGTCCTACAGGATGCCAGATGCTCTCTGCCCAGGTACCCCAAGCCTGCTGTGGAATCGGGACCCGGCAGAGCAAGGTCACCACAGGATCAAGGGTTCTCTAAACATAACGAGCTTAACACACCCTCTAGTCCCACCACAAGCTAATTCTGGAAGACTCAAGTTCTTCACATTTTCTCACTAGAACTGCTTTTGCCTGAGGGACCATTAAACCTCAGAGCAGAGTGATCCAGATGAATTCAAACAGAAAACAAAAGCCAGTGTTTGGAAACACAGCACATGACCCCTCCATGAGGTCCCTGAGAGGCCCAGTGGCCTCGCAGAGAAGGAGAACCCAAAGCTCTGAGCGACAACCTCAGAGAAAGGAGCCTGCCCTCTCCCTGGGGACAAGACAGTCTCCCACACTGTCATTTGGTTAACTGGTCCCAGCGCTCGAAAGAGGCTGAGTAACTGCCTACTTAGCCACACAAGAATTCACAAGCAAAGCCTTCTCAGTACAGAATGAGACCCTGGGCAGAAATCACTCTCGCCGCGCTCCTCTGTGGCCTTCTGCACACTTTCTTAGAGTACTTTCTGGGTTGCCTCCCTCAGTTCATCTTGCGTTGATGTCTGTCCTTGTCTGTCTTTACAACACTATAACCCACAGGAAGACAGTCAGAGTGGATTCTGCAACTCCACGTGGTGGGAACCAAGCACATCTGTTTGAATGTCACAGTCTCTTCTCTGAAGGGAGTTGAGTGGTTATTTAGAAGGGCAGGCTGTCCAGGGGTTTAGCTAAGTGAGCGTGGAGGGCCCCTGCAATGTCTTCTCTCAGGAGACAGGCTAGGAGGGGTATCAACAACATGGAGACAGACCACAGTTGTAGACCATTTCAGACTGGTCAGCATAACCCTAAAAGACCCCATCAGAGCTGCGCACTGTCGAGATGAACATCTGCATGAGCCTAGGCCAGGCGGGGTGACTGCCGGTTGGTAACGGCACCCTACCAACTGGCCTACAGAGCAGCATCTGGGTATGCCTGGCACCTGCCAGCCAAGCCTTGATACGCTCAGGTCCCCTGAGAAACTTCTGAGAAACAGTGGGGTTACAACATGGGGAGCTGGTTAGGCTTCCTGTCATCAATAATGGAACAGGATTCCCATAAACAATAAGGATTTCAAATATCTGAGAGCTACCGGCAGAATACCTACTGGGCATTCAGAGAACAAAATACCGCCAGCCTCAATCTGTTTCCCTACCCAGGTTTGTTTTTAATGTATGCCATTCAAATACCTCATGGGATAAACATATATAAATAAATTATATATAATATATATAAACACATGTATCAATATTAAATATAAATAAAATATATATTTAATATTGATATGTGCAATGTAATCCTGTCTACTTATGAACTGTAGCCTCAAGAAATGTATTAAAAATCATATGACTATCAGAAAAAGGATGAATCACCACTTACCCCACCCCCTAACAGACAGCCACAAACAAAGATGAAAGAAAACTATGGCCGTGCCTTGGGACACGTCTAGGTAGAACATAATCAGAAAAACCAGACGCATTCTGGAGCAATTCCTCCAGTCAAACAAGAGCTGTGACATATACTATTCCCCCAGCCTCCCACCGTCTCTAAAGAATCAAAGACCCTCTGACCTTGTACAGCATGCAGCCGTTGCTGGAGGTCTCAGACATTCAGTGAGTGGCCGGCCTTGATCTGAACAGCACAGGGGACCGTCATCACCAGCAGGTCCCTATTCAAATCCTCGGCCAGTCTCTGCAGCCACAGGGAGGGAGCGGCGCTGAAGGGTCTGCAGGAAAACTTGGCCACTCACAGGTAGCAAAAGACTAACTTTTTTTTCTTTTTTAAGTTTAGTTCACGCCTAAGAACTTCACTCCTTTCTTCTCTGGATTTGAATCACCTCTGCCACTCCGTGGAGACACTTGAGGACTGAGGCGTGAGACCTTTGTGCTGGCATCAGGTCCGAGTCATCGGCGCGGGCTTCCGCTCGGTTTGAAAGAGTCAGAGCTGTGAGGAGAGAGACCAGGGGACCAGCCAACAGGATGTGTGTGGCTGGAGTTCCTGGCATGAAGTCTTGGCTTTCATGTTTATTTTTGGATGTATTTTTCTTGGGCCTTTGATGCAAATTTCTGGCCTGGGAAGTAACCCTACAGCAGAAAATCCAAAGTTGCTAAAAAGTCAGCACGGGCCTCTGCCGCAGGAGAAGCAGGGTCCTCTGCTCCCAGGCTCCGGTGCTACCTAGGATGAAGGTGTGGATCTGGGGACAGACTCTTTCCCTTGACAACCATCTGAAATGCTGGTCCACTCACATGAGAGTAAAACAACCTGATGCAAACGTGTGAATGGAACCACAAAACCTACCCGGCTGACTCCTGACATCTGTGTTCCCAGCGACTGTGTTTTTGGTATCTGGCTTTCATTTTCGTGACAGTTTCAGACAGCTAGGGGCATCGAGCTGACTCGGGCAGGAGCGGATGACTCCTGAAGGTATTGTTACAGTATGGCTTTTTCACACATGTCAGCCAAAGACCACTCTGCTGTCATGTCAACAGTTTCCATCTCACGGTGGCTCCGGAAATTATTAATGGAAAAACGCTTTGTTCCCTCTGAATGTAAAGGAGGCAGTGAAGGAAGATAGCTAAAAAGCTCTTCATAATTACCAATACTTCTGGTAGAATCTTCTGGACAAAATTACCACTCTGGAAATTGGAATAGAGAGGCACAAATACCTTTCTCCAATCGCATTCGTGGCTCTGAGAAATAGCCCTGTGACAGATTGGTTTCCTAAGACAGAAACACGTTCTTCTATTTATTTATTTTTATTTATTTAACTTTTTTTTCCCCAAGACAGGGTTTCTCTGGGTAGCCCTGGCAATCCTGGAACTCACTTTGTAGACCAGGCTGGCCTCAACTCAGAGATCCACCTGCATCTGCCTCCTGAGCACTGGGATTAGGGGTGTGTGCCGACACACCTGGATCTACTTATTATTCTTATCATTTAAAATGTATATCTCCTAAGACATGAAACAGCATTTTGGCTTTTCCTGAAGCCACAGGCATAGTTGGGGGATAAACCCTGCCAGACACCACATCTCAGATATGCCCCTCTGGCTGAAATCAAATCATGGTAGTATACCATCAACTGCGTGGTTAACAGCTACAGCTACATAGCCGCTTTCATCGAGAAGGCCCAATCTATAAGTTTAAAATACTGCCTTTATGTTTAAATGCTATGATCTCATTGCCATCTTTAAATTTTCAAAGTTGTATTCATAAATATATATTACTTGAAAATGCTCAGATATGACTCACGGTAGAAGGAACAATTCCAGAGTGATGTTTCTGCTCCTGAAAGGTTAGTAAGAGTGATAGACTGCCGGATCTAGGGTGTCCGCTGACATCTTTCCCAAATCCAATCAAGATGGCCTCTCTCGCCTACTTCTCCAAACACATACACCTCACTCATGGCTTTGGAGAGATCTCAAAACAGACCCCAAAGCATTCTCATGGAAATATAATATTAAATACAAAGAGGAAAATGAAATAACAGCCTACCACCATTGTTCTTCGAAACCAGCGGCTCTCAACCTGCGGGTTGTGACCCTTTGGGATTCAAAGAACCTTCTCACAGGGTTACCTAAAACACCCAAAAACATAGATGTTTATATTATAATTTATAACAATAGGAAAATTACAGCTACAGAGTAGCAATGAAGTAATTTTATGGTTGGGGTCACCACAGCATGAGGAACTGTGTTAAAGGATTGCAGCATTGGGAAGGTTGAGAACAGTGTTCTCATCAGAAACTGAGCACTAAGAGATTCATAGAACTGGATAATAAATCAGTTTTATATTTATTCCAAGAGCCACCATCCATCATAAATACCTATAATCTTGGATCAACTATTAATAATGGGTTTAAACTCCCAAACCTCCACTTAACTGCTTTGCCATTTAGCTTCCTTACAGAGCCTAAAATGCCACCGGTGTAAAGGAGTTTAAGTTATAAATTATAGTTGTCTCAAGTACTAAAAGTGGCTGCCCAAGACTTCCAAATTAATTTTCTCCTGAATGGAATTCAGACATCTCACTGTCTTCTGTCACTCCAATCCTGTATCCCTCTTTGCCTAGCTTTCCCTTTGAGATATGACTGGAGACTCGGACGTTTTAGACCTTGGCTAAGGTGTCAAAGAAGCATGAGAAGAGGGCGCATTATTGACCCACTTGAAGTAAATTTCCCACAATTCCCTTCAGCTAAGAAAGCAAGAATGACTTTCCAATGGACCAACCCAGCATCCTCAAATCAAACCATAAACTGGAAGCTAAAACATCGGAAGAAAGGAGAATTACTTTTCCTTAGGAAGACCTAAGACGGAATACTATGAAGCTTCCGAGCTGTTGCCTTGGTTAGATGTTGCAAAACATTTCTGGTCACAGCATGGCAATTTTAAAATATCCCAGAGCTGCCTATATGATTTAGAACATAAGAGACCACACAAAGCCAGGCGCCCTCACAGGGGAATTGAGCAGGATCCCAAAACCTCCCAGGATCCTTGAGTGAGTGTCTGCAGGAGCCTGGGGGACCCACCTTCCACCTGGGAAGGGTGGGGACTTCCTACCTCGGCTCAAATCCCAGGATGCAGCTGCTTGCACTGCTTCTCAGGCTGTGCCGGCTGCTGATGACTGAGAATCACAGTTTCAGTTCCTACAGCCCCTCTGAGCGGAGTTAACAGATAATCTAAGGACCACAAGCTACATATAAGGCTTCTCACCATAAAACAGACCACCCGTGTGGCATCTCCCCTCCTCCCAGTGACCAGATGAGAGGGACGAACATGCATATATGGAGCCAGACTGAGGTTCTCTCATTTTTAAGACCTGGAACGTCTGACCTCACCTCAGCTCTGTGCTCTGGACCTGGTGATACCTTCTCGGAGACTCGCAGGTCAGCGACACCCCCCACTTGCATCCTGGACTCCTTCCTCAAGTGTTTTCTAACAGATCCAACTTGGGGTTCAGTATGATGCTGGATAACAGAGCCACTTACAAGGGGTGACTGGATGACTAAATTATAAACTGAATGGTTTGACATAATCAAGAAGAAAACTATTTGGTTATCAAATGTTTCACTCGCAGAGAGTGCTGTATTTGCCACTGGTATATCCCGATATTCAGGGAATAGAAGCAAAGCGTATCGAAAACGATGCGCCCTATTCTGAAATGGCACAGTTGATGGATTTGCCGTCTCCTCCAAATGGCGAAGTGGCAGCCCCTGCTCTGAGAACAGAATCCTGCCAGTCTTGTTCACTGATGCCTGACACAGGGGAACTGCTTAGCATTTATTTGTTGAATAAATAAGCCTTAAGGTGAGCATGGTTTAAGCTTTCCTGAGAAGCTACTTTAGACTTGTACGATTTCCCGGGATTATAGGCAGTGTGTCTGCACATGGATACCCTTTAATAAAACCTTGGTTAACAGACGAGAGGCTTATTGAATTTCACTTCAGGTGGTTTAAGCACTGACTGAACACCTCGCTCGCACCCTGAGTGTAGCTACATGAGCAGGAAGCGGCTGACTGTGTCCTCTGGGTACAAGTTTCTGGTCTCCCACCTGTAAAAGAAGTCGGGATTAAAAACATCCCCTCGCCGGGCGGTGGTGGCGCACACCTTTAATCCCAGCACTCGGGAGGCAGAGGCAGGCGGATCTCTGTGAGTTGGAGGCCAGCCTGGTCTACAAGAGCTAGTTCCAGAACAGGAACCAAAAAGCTACGGAGAAACCCTGTCTCGAAAAATCAAAAAAATAAATAAATAAATAATAAAAACATCCCCTCCTTTCAACTCGGAAAGTCTTTCTGGATCTTGTCCCCATCCCGGGGGACTAGAGCGATCAGAAGACAGAAGACGGGCTCTCAAGCTACCAATGAGGGGTGACCCACAGAACTGGAAGACACAAGCAAAGCTTTGGCACAGCCATGACAGCCCTCGGGGTTAGTGCTCCCATTTAACAATTCCTCCCTGAGAGGCGTACCAACAGGAAGCAGCCTGAGGTATGTAGATGGAAGCTACCCAAGCGACAGACACATGGCCAACAGGAGATAGCCGTGACCAGCCTCCTTACCGCATCCATCAGCAACCCCAGCACATTTTCTGGGAAACAAAATATTTGACTTGACTGGGTTAACTTTTAGCCCGAGCATCTCTTTACCAAAATCCTGGGCAGAGCATCAACGAAGATAACATGAGAATGGTCAGACAAATTTGGGGTGAGAGGAAATTGACCAGGCCTTTTAAAGAAGTCAGTGACAAGAGGAGGTGGGAAAGAAAGGAGGGGAGACGAGACAGAGAGAGACACAGAGAAAGTTTTAATATCACAGTCAAATATAACACGCTTTGTTTTGATTTTCACCTGGACCTGGTCTGAAAAAAAATACACATCTACAAAACATATTTTTGGAACAACTGGGGAAACATGAAGTCTACACCAGTTATCAGATGATTTCGGGATACTAGGTGTTCACTCTGTAAGTACATAACACATAATGGCACTATGGGTTGTGGCAAGATGCTAATTTCCTTGAGATACACATTCAGTACTCGGGATAAAATGTCATAAATAACATTAAAGAGGCCCAGAAGAAAAGCAAGATGAAGCAAATTCAGCTTTGGGTTAACTGCTGGGCTACATGTCCAGCAGCGAATACTCCTTGTATTATTATTTTATCTGAAGAACAGTCCTACAGATTGTTTTAACGTTCTTAGGCAGCGACTTCTCAAGAACTTCCCTCGCAACCCTGTAGGCCCCTGACTTAAACAGGTATTCTGTATTTCTCCAAAGCTCCCCTCCCAGACTGGCCACAAACAGAACGGCTACCGTGGTACATGGTACCTTTAGCCACGGCTTCCTTTCTTAAGTCAGTTCCCAAATCCCCATCACAAAAACAATCCGCTCATTTGCCTGGAACCTGGTTCCTTCCGATTGACAGAGCGCCTTTGCCCACATACCCCGCATAAACTGACTTTTCACTTTTCCTTCCTAAAATACCCAAGCTTTGTCTCTGAACTTTACAGAGCCGTTGGAGCTCTTTAATATTTTCTAAAAGAAACATTTCAAACAAGCAACCCCACAATTTATTCACGGCCGCCGAGAATAAAGGTAACAGGCTCCCCCAGCAAGACCTTCCAAAGCTTCTGCCTGACTTTTAAGGTTGAGCGTCGTGGCTCGCTCACCTGCAGGCTGGGCCCCGCAAGGAGCCAGTCATTTGTTTGTCTCGGGAGGAAGCTATTTGATTACACAAAATTCCTTTTCGGATCAAGTTCGGAATCTCAGCCACACTGGGACAAGTGGCAAAGCCTGCCAGCTTGACGGGTGGACTTCCGGACATACTGAGCCAGGGACAAAGACAAGGAGCCACCACAGGTTAAAATCCAAAGCTAAAGGAGCTGAAAAGGAACGAGAGCATAAAAAGATGCGAGGCTCGGCCAGGCCTTTATCAATGCTCTACCTGCCATGACTGCATATAAGATGATGTATTCCTCGCACTTCCTGTAAATGAGCACTGTGCCCTAAGGGACGCTGGGGAGCGTCGGCAAATGCACACGCCAACAGGCCCAGCGGCATTCATCCGCTGCTGTGCCACCTATGCATTCTGAAGCTGGCAAGGAACCAGACATCTTTACGGCCCCCCATTTTCCTTACCTTATTACAGAGCGCATCATTTTTAAAAGCATTTAAATGAACCAGATGTTAACCCCATTCATTCCACTTTCTCCGGGAATGTGTCAATAATGATTTTTAAAATGCAAAAGAAAATGTCAAAGTATTTTGTTCCCTGGCTAAGAATACATCCGTGGAATAGGAAAGAGAAAATTCATAAAACACTCTATGGTCATTCAAGAAATAATTATAAGGTATGTCAAACCACAGAAAATCGAGCAAGCACTAAATTAGCAACCAAAAAAAAAAAAAAAGGATGTCTCGTGTCAAAATGGCTTTTTCACTCACTCATTTGAAAAACAAGTTTTGAAAATTAAGTTCCATCCACCGGCTCAGAACAGCACACATTAAGGCTTGACTGTTTGGCCATTATCCACGCGGCAGTGCTCTCTCCCTCCCTCCCTCCCTCTCTTTCTCACTCCCTCAAATGCTTTAATTGACAGGAAGCCTTGGGGCTCACCTCCCATAGAGTCTTGAAGTCGTCCTGCTCAATGCGGAGGAGTTCACTGCTCTCTCTGGTAACGATGGTCGCATGGCGGGGCGTGTTGTCCAGTATGGACTCTCCAAAGGCTGTCCCGATCCCCAGGGTGCAGATGGTAACAGCATCCTGAGAAGCATCCCCCCCAAAAAAAGGTCATTAGAAAATTAAAGATGCAATGGATGAGAGACTAATTTTTCTTCAAATTAAAGTATAATTTGTAAAAAAATAAGTACCCAATTCTTATTGTGTGGTTCAACTTATTTCAGTAAATGTATACACTGATATAAATGATATGCCATCAAGACTTATGACCCTTCTTTTACTCCTAAAGGTTCTCTGTATCCCTGATCCAGGCAAGACCCCTCCCCATCAGAGGAAATCACAGCCCTGATGATTTCCATCCTCAGAAGGAAGTTTTGCCTGCTGGGGAACTTTACAGAGAAAGAGACAGTAGGCTCTGATCTGTAGCTGGCTTCTTTTGCTCAACGTAACATCTCTGAGTTACCCCCGTTCTCACACAGGTCAGTAGATGTGTATCCTCGTGTAGGTGAGTAGGCTTTGCACCCCACTGCGTGGCCACGCTACCGTCTGCGCATCCACTCTCGTCCTGAGACCGCTAGGATGTGTCTAGTTTGTGAATACTGTGAACACTGCTGATGGCAATAATCTGATCTTTTTAGAAAATGCTGGTTGCTTTAAGAAATGAAGAACCGTTTACTGAAAGCGGACTGGGTCCTCTTGGCGGGCAGGAATGATCACAATGTTCAGGAAATTGGAGCAGGACTAATACTGTCCCTGGGGACCTGAAGGTCTGAGGAGTGAGCTCCCAGAGGCCCCTCAGGTCAGGCAGCAAAGAAACCACAGAATGAGATCTAAGTCCTTCCAATTGGAGATGCCAAGCTGGAGATGCCAAGCTCTTTGTATCACGCTGCCTCCTGCAGCCGGAACAGAGGAAGAGCAGCACCAGAGAAAGCACGGGTAGCTGTTTATAAAACATCCTGAGTCCGTGCTCAAGAACGTGCTGAGAAAATTGTAAAAACGGATTCCTCTCCAGATGCAACATTGGCAAGAACATTTATATTTGGTCCTAACTCCTTTCAAACAATGCAAAGAGCCGCTCGGAACCATCCGGAGATGGATTCTGCAGGCGTTGGAAGCTAAGGAGACACACAAGGGTTACCCTCCAGGTTAGAAGATGCCCTTTTCCTTACATGCATCTAGCACAGAGTCGTAGGCAAATATTATTCAGATCCAGCCAGTGGCTCTGCAGTCACATCTCTGAGATAAATGCACACTAGAATCCAGGCCCTTGGACCATGGTAGATTGCTTCTGCAAAAATATTACCCTCTGAAACTATGTTCAGGAAAATAAAAGTCAATAATATTTCAGAAAAAGAAAAGAAAAAGATGTGGGGCAAATTTAAGAGGAGCCGTTGATAGACTCTCCAGAAGGGCGCCTGCAAACAAAGCCATTCAAAGCGTACCCAGGACTGAAATATCAGTGGTCGGGAAGTTAGTGACTAACTTTCACATTCTAGTAGAAGCAGGAGATGTGTTGAGACAAACCACAGGCTCCCATACATTCCCTAAAACGAGGGATCCCTGGAGGCTCCCACTAGACCGCTGTATTCTTCTATCAATTCAGATTCCGGACCAGTTTTTTGCTTAATACATACTTTCCAGTGTCGAGACTTGTTTATTTGTTTATTTCATTGTTGTGTTTTTCGAGACAGGGTTTCTCTGTGTAGCCCTGGTCCTGTCTGTCCTAGAATTCTCTCTGTAGTCCAGGCTGGCCTCAGATTCAGGAGTCCCCCCCCCCCCCCGCCTTCTGAGTGCTGGGGTTAAAGGTGGGTGCCACCACATCGTGGCTAGTGTTAAGACCTTTTAAGACTTGAGAGAGACCCATCATGAGGACCACAGCAAGAGTGTCGCGAAGACGTCAGTCACACAGGAACTAACTGGTGCTTACAGATTAACTGGACATCGTTCTCACCTCCTCTCCTGATACAGGCAGTTTGTCACCAAAGCACACACAAATATGGACTGTGAAACTCAACATGACCTGTCTTCTTGGGCGAGAACGGCTCTTGTAATAAAGACACAAGATGGACTGCTTGCTTTCCCTTGGAGCTTTCAATTTACCCAGGCCTAGTCATATTCCAAAACACAGTTGTGGTGGTATTGCTACCCACACTGCTTGGAATATTCCACTGAACAATAATGTCCACTGTAACAGGTGCCCAACCACTGCCAGAGTCCAAGGATCTGCAGTCACCAGAAGTGACTGTGTGGCCAACCCTTCCTAAACCCCCTCCTTTGTGCTTGATCCAGTTAAATCTAAAGACAGGGAGTCACAAATGACAAGTGGTATAGCACTTGTCTAGGGTGCAAGAGGACTGAGGATTTGATCCAGCACATTAGTCAAACTCCATACACGTTCTCATCTTGAAATTCAGGCTAGGAAATCTCTCCACATTGTTTGCAGCTCCAGACTTCAGTTTCATCCGGTTCAAAACAATTTTTAGGTCAAACTTACTTAGAAATTGGAACGGATGTGGGAGGTATTGGCTAGGCACTGAGATAGTTGAGGCCAGGGAAACTGAAAGGCTCAGAAACCATTCGGACTTTCTAAAGGCTAACCGATGTGTTTGCGGTCCACGGCTGCCTCTCCTTGACATGGGAGTCTGGGCTCCTTACAGGCTCAGGAGGAAACTGTCAAATGAAATCACATCCAAACGTTCTCCCAAGCTTTGGGGTTAATAGGCTGTTGTGAACACGGGTTAGAAGACAAGATAAGTGTGGGTGATTGTAGAAGATCCTGTGCCCACACTCCGATCTCACTATACCCCACAGGTCAGCATTCAAAGCCTGGACCCCTGTAGATGCCTCTGCCTGTTGCCACGCATGTCTGTTTCTACATGCAACATGAGATTTCTTTAAAGCCAGCATGGAAGCTGCAGGTCTACTCCCATCGCCACGCTTATCCCTCAGGTACCGTTCAGGAGAGCATTCATGACATCTGCTTGTCTACGGATTGCTTACTGAGGTCACCTGAGAAGAAATGGTTTCGGTACCATAGAAAATGAAGCAAGCAGTCAGCACTGGTCAGAGAGCAGGGAAACACTGGATAATGCCCTGTTCCACATTAGCTTTGAGGACCTTTCGAATGAGAAGTAAAGATTCAAGAATATAAAAGACTTCATGAGATGAAGGAGGGCTTAGCCAAGGCTGCTGGAGCCCTACCAGGTTACCGCTGCATGTTCCTAGTGAGTGAAGGCTTAGGATCAGATTTCCCATTTGTTTAAAGGCTTTGAAATACTTGCATTACATATATGCACATATTCATACACACATATGTGTGTATATATGTATATATATATGGGAGGAGACCTCAGTCTAAACACAAAACCCTTCTGTGTCATATTTCCTCACGCACAGTCTGAAAACAACTCCATACAATGTCCCTGACGAGTCGGTACACACACTGAGCTGTTCTGTGTAGACATGTGTGCGCACATGTGCAAGGGGCTGTAGAGGAGCACCCGGGGGAGTCCCAGGCGGGGTCTTTTGAGAGATCATTTCTCACTGAGCTCAACACTCATCAATTGACTGGGCCGGCTGGCTAGCGAGCTCCAGGGATCCGCCTGTCTGCACCTCTCCCAGCCCCTGTCACGGCAGGGTTACAGAGGCCTGTGACCAAGTCAGCTTTGTCACGTGGGTACTGGAGACCTGAATGTGAGTCCTGGTGCCTCTGGAGTTCAGGGAATGGAGATTCCCTGAACTGTGTTTGAACTGCCTGCCATACGGGATCAGATACAGAAGCTTCCATTCCTAGCACCCCAAAGTTTCAGAACTTGAACCGTTTAGGATTTTGAGGTTAGGAGTGCTATCATCCTGCACTAGCATCCCCGTTATCACTGTTTCATAAGCTAGACAAACCCAGACTCAAAGATGTTCAACATCCTGCCCAAATCAGGCCAGTTATAGAAAGAACCGAGACCAGAAACTAGCTGATCTCTTTGCCAAGATACACACGGCCTATTCCTTCTGATCCTTGTAAAAACATACTGATATGTCATTTGACAACACAGGCAGTCTGTAGCCCACAGCCTGCCTGGTAGTCACTCTGTGGGGAGCATTCTGAGTCAGGCGTATGCGGAAGTCCAGCTCCCCACTGGGTCTGCTTCCTGTCTAGTTAGGGTTATTGATGCTGTGATGGCACACTATAACCAGAAGCCACTAGGGCAGGGTTTGTGTCACTCACAGTCCCATATAACAGGGTGGTACCTGGAGGCAGGAACTGATGCAGAGGCCACAGAGGGATGCTGCTTACTGCCTTGCTCCCTCTGGCTTGTTCAGCCTGCTTTCTTATATAACCCAGGACTATCAGCCCAGGGGTTTCCCACCATAGTGGGCTGGACCCTCCCCCATCTATGATTAATTAATAAAAAACCTTACAGGCTTGCCTACAGTCCAATCTTACAGAGGTTTTATTTTTATTTTTTTTCAATTTGGGTTCTTCCTCTCAGGTGAGTATAGCCTGTATCAAGTCAACATAAAATTGTTCACATGAACCTCAATCTGAGGGTACCAGTAACTAAATCTGCCCGGGCCTTTGCTGTACAAATCCGCAGCTGTCTCAGATGCTGGTATAAAAATCAAAAGATGTTAGCAAGCCTCTGGTGACAGGCACCAACCGCCAGGCAAAGGAAGGCCACACGGAGTCATACAAAGGTGAATCAGAAGAGGCCTGAGTCTTGGTAGGCCTAGATTACACATCCTCCTCCACAGCTTTGGACAATATGTTCCCAGAATCCTTAGTGAAATAGCCACACTCGCCTTTAATAAGATTAATAGCAGAGTACATTTTTAAACATTTATTTGGGGGGGGGACAACCGCCATGACACACAGGTGGGGGTCAGTGTGTCTACTTGGGGGAGTTGGTTCTCTCTTTCTACCACGTGGGCTTCAGGACTCGAACTCAAGTAGTCAGGCTTGGCAGCAATCCCCTTTGCCAGCTGAGCCATCTTGCCAGAATTAAATAGGAATAAACAATATAAAGGAAACTGTAATTCCTCACTCCGTCACATTGCCACACATGTATAGGTTTTCTCCACTCCTAAAAAGCAAATTATATTTTTGCTATTATTTAAACAACAGCGAATCTCTATAGTCATGTTGTATTAAGCTTCATCTAATGACAGCTTTCAACACTTAAATTCCAAGTTTCTCTGTACCCCCCCCAGTCTGGATGTCAAGTGGTTTGAATGATCCGCAAAACACTTGAGCTCTCTGGGGGAGCACGTATTCAAAGGAACCCTTCTGGCAATCCTGCCATAAATCAAAGAATCCTTTTGTACTGCATCTAATCACCCCTAATTTATCTGCTTTGTGTGTCTGCATTATGGAAAACTCACATCTTAAAGGGGCGTTCTCACTAAAGCCATTTCAAGTTTGTTTCCTGCCTGCAGTACGAAAATAGGGGTGGGGCGAGGAAAGCCAGGGTTACAGGGTCGCAAGCGGTTAAGATCGCTGTCCGAGCTAGGAAACACGGGCCTGGCAGATGTTCTGGGGGTCTCAGAGTAACTTAATCGATACATAGATCTGGGCATTGTCGGCGTGAACACATGGGGGCTTCCTTTTCTTTTTCTTTTAATTATTCTGTAATGTTGAAGAGTTATCAGGTATTAGGCCGGGTGTGGTGGCTCATGCTTCTCAACTACGCACTTGAGAGGCAGAGGCAGGTAGATCTCTGAGAGTCTGAGACCAGTCTGGTCTACTGTATAGTAGGGCCCAGACTAGCCAGGGCTATATAGTAAGACCTGGATGAGAAAACAAAAACCAAACCAAACAAACAAAGTACAACCAACATTCCCCCCCCCAAAAAAAAAGAGTTATGGGGTCTTTTAGTTATTCAGACTTTACTCATTTCCATATTACTAAGTCAAGAATTAATAATCTCATGTGTTGGGTTATCTTTAAGTGTGTAGATAGACTCAGAAGCATAGATTCTTACAAAGCAAATGTTTTTTACAGTGTTCACTTTCAACCTATAAGAGACACTTTGCCATTAAGTTCCAGAATGCTTGCATTTAGCTTGTGAGCTTGAATCAGCTCCTGGAACTTACTGAGTCCTCTAAGCACACTTTTAAGAAATAAAGTTGAATGGAACCCAGTTTCAAGTCAGTCAAGGTATCCAACTGTACATTTGTCAAAAGGATTTACTGCCAAGCAGGAAGGCAAATACTTCAAGTCCAGTGTGTTCTCTGGCAAACAGCAACAGCGAGGCAGGTTCCTTTCAGAGCATGTCCCTGGCGTTGGCTTCTCAGCCAGCTGAGGGACATCAGATGAGCAGGCTGGGGACAGCTTGCAGAGGATAAACAGGAGTGGGCATTTCTAACCAATCAGGAGGCCACACACACCGAGCGGAAAGCCGGTCTCACTAGTACTGTGCCACCCAGACAAAGGATACAGAGCAACCAAGCTATGTCAGGTGAGTTGCTAAGTCGATTAAAAAGCTCTCTTCCTAAAAAACATCTCAGCCACAGCCAGAGCACAGGCAGGAGTCGGCATGACAACCGGTCACTGACAGCTTGGCACCATTCACATCTTCTAGGTGGGCCCCCTAAAGCCTCTTCAGAAATGTGCCTGACAAATGTCTCCCCGAAATGGTGATGTCACCGAAAACAAAAACAAGGTGGAAGAACTGAGTGGATGAACCGGGGGAGGGGAGGAGAGATTGATTTGTGCGTCAAATTTGATAAACGAAAATGCCATCCACAAAGGCATCTTTGTTGTAAAGGCAAAGGCAGGGACGACTAAAGGTTCGCTATTTGACCTTAGCGAGAAGAACAATAAGAGTGCTTTTTTCTAAAACCAGAGTAAAATTTGCCAGATAATGGCGCAATGACAGATGAGGGGGTGGGGTGAAGAAAAGACCAAGGCCAAGTGCAGCCCTGATTCTCTGTTCCCAGTGAAATGGCTAAAAATTAAACTCCTGCCTTTTCAAATACGGAGCTGTTTTTCCTGCTTTTCGTGTTCTAACACTGCCCTCTTGTGACCAATATCAGCATTGCAGGCATGGCAGCCCGCAGCTCTCCATTCTAGTCACCAGAAAGCACAGGGACCCTGCTCTCTCCAAAGTTTTGTATTAAGTGCTTTATATACATCGACTCATTAAAGCAGAAACTATTGGCCTCCGTTAACAGGTTTCTAATTGCACATACTCATACCCAACCAAGTTCCACGAGGAGACCTCAGGGACCTCGGGACTTAGCTGCTGGGTGTGCTCAAATAAAGGCAATAGTGAGGTAAGTGCCACAAAGAAGCACATGCTTTCACGACCACTATTCTCTGTGTTTGAAACATGAAATTCTGTCAACAGTCTTTAGGAATTGGTATGGTTAAACATTTGTTACAGTTTGGATGCTTCTAAATTAGTTTAAAAAATAATACATGTTCTTAGGATTTAGATATACCATAGTCTCCCCATCTACAAATCTGCAGGGAAAAACAAGACCTTACACACACACACACACACACACACACCACACACACACACACACACACACACACACACACATTATGCACGCACAAGTTGGGTGCTGTTGTCTGATGTAGTGACTTTTATAAGCCTTCTTAAGGTTTATCATGATTTCTTGTTTTTTAATTGTTTTTATTAGTCTATATTTTTTCTCAGCTTCCCTCCCCACTCCCCTTCTACCCTCTCCTATGATCCCCACACTCCCAATTTACTCAGGAGATCTTGCCTTTTTCTACTTCCCATGGGGATTAGATCCATGTATGTCTTTCTTAGAATCCTCTTTGCTGTCTAGGTTCTCTGGGACTGTGAATTGTAGCCTGGTTTTCCTTTGCTTTATGCCTAAAAGCCACTTATGAGTGAGTACATATGATACTTGTCTTTCTGGGTCTAGGTGACCTCACTCAATATGTTTTCTAGATACATCCATTTGCCCACAAATTTCAAGATGCCATTATTTTTTACTGTGCAGTACTCCATTGTGTAAATGTACCATGGCTTCTTCATTCTTTCTTTGGTCGAGAGGCATTAGGATTGTTTCTGGCTATGACAAATAATGCTGCTATGAACATAATTGAGCACATGTCCTTGTGGTACAATTGAACATCCTTTGGGTATATACCCAAAAGTGGTATTGCTGGGTCTTGAGGTAGGTTGTTTCCTAATTTTCTGAGACATAGCCATACTGATTTCCAAAATAGCTGTACCAGTTTTCACTCCTACAAGCAATGGAGTAGTGTTCCCTTTATCCCACATCCTCTCCAGCATAAGCTGTCATCGGTGCTTTTGATCTTGGCCATTCTTACAGGTGTAAGATGAAATCTCAGAGTTGTTTTGATTTGCACCTCTACCTAAACCGAGAACTCTCGACAGATTTTTTTTTGTTTATAACACATTATACTGTTCGCTTCTAGCCCTGATCCATTAACATATTAATGAAAAACGCATTCCTATAGTTCACCCGAGTGGGACTTCCCAGCCCAAGTAAGCAGACCTGAAAGTACCTGAGGTTCTGGGGCTTGATTTTGGTGATTGGCTCTGATGTCCCTGGAGGGAACACAGGTATCCCTGAGGAACTGGAAAGGCTAGTCCTCAACAAGATCCCCATGGCCAAGTAGAACTCTTCATGAATATGTGAGCCATGTTGGGACTCCATTGGCCAAGGATGCTGCCTGTAGAAATGCCCCCTTGTTTGCTGGTCATAGTTTTTTTGTTGTTGTTGTTGTTGTTTTGTTTTGTTTTGTTTTTTTTTTCGAGACAGGGTTTCTCTGTGGTTTTGGAGCCTGTCCTGGAACTAGCTCTTGTAGACCAGGCTGGTCTCGAACTCACAGAGATCCGCCTGCCTCTGCCTCCCGAGTGCTGGGATTAAAGGTGTGCGCCACCACCGCCCGGCCTGGTCATAGTTTTATAAGACAGAGTAATGGCCAAAGTCGAAAGGCTGCCTGAGAAGCTAGGGGACACGCCTTTAACACTATGCATTTCAGTGGGCCTGGGTTTTGTTTGAAGGCGAGAGGGTTAAACATGGTGTATGCAAAGATAGAAGTGAGGGTTTGCAGGTCTCTGGAAGTTCCTCAGCACAGGAAGAACAGAAGCCACTCTGCATTTCCCAGAATTCGTAAGGCAAACATGGTTTCAAGGTAGCCATGCAGAAATAAGAGCAAGAGCTTCAGCTCCTCGGGGAAGGTCTCTGCATGGCGGATCATGTCCCTTTTATCCCATCCAGGGGCTTTCTCCCTCCATCCAGGCTGCTCTGGAAGCCTTGATCTGGTGGAACTCCGCTGCCCAGAAAGCAAGGCTGAAGAAGGAGGGTGTGTCTCTGGGGTCCAGCAGGGAAAGGAAGAATGTAATCGATTGAGAAGTGAGCTGTGCGGCTCGCAACAGGATTTGGGGTCCTTCAGAGACAGAGTGAGGTTGTGGGCAGCAGTTCCAACCTTTCCCTCCCTACCTGCACCCCCCACCCTCATCCAGGTGGCTGTTGAGCTGATCAGTGGGACCGAGCCTGTGCTGGGAGGTAAGCCATCCCGTGGCCTGAAGCCCAGTGGCCTGTCTTCATCCTCCCCACGAGCAAAGGGCCTGGAGCTCATAGACCCACCCATCCCCTGAATAATTTTCAGTTTTCTACAATGTGGGATCAGTGGGTTTCTTACGGTGATCTCAGGTATCTGCGATTCACTGAGCAACCATGTACGCACACTGCCCCTAGATCTCCTGGAGACTGCTGAGGAACTTTTGGACACCTCGAAAGGCCGTGCATGGTGACTAACGTTGACAATGGCAAAGAAAGGACACGGGGATTACAGGAATCCTGGTGGCCTCTGGCTCTTCAGCTTCCCACTCTGTCATCCTAAGGAGACCATGCTTTCTCTACGGACAGGCGTGGCACAGCACACAGGGGACAGGCCCTGTGAACACTGAGGGTTCCCACCACTTGTGTGGGGGACGACGCCAATGAAAAGCGAGTACAACCTATACCCTAGGGCCCAAGAGCTCAGTACAATCCATCTACACCATACGGTGACGAAGACGCTGCTGGTTCTTAAGTTAATGAGCACAGCTGGGGGCGATGCAAAGGAGAAATAGGATGCTCAGGAAGGTGAGAGGAGCTTATGAGGCAAATAGAATATTTATATATGCATCCTTTAACTCCCCCATCACTACATAAAATAGGGTAACTTTCATTTTAAAAAGGTATCAAATCAATAATACCCAATACATGTATAGCATAAGTAATACTTTGTCAGAACTTGGGCCCATCCCTTCGGGACATCACCGCCCACTTCTTCACCCAAGTCAAGGTCCTTCCTTTCCCCAGCTGCCCATCAACATCCTTTCTAGTGATTTCGCCTCTGTCCTATAGCCTGCTGTCTGTCCCTCAGTTTTCTCCCCTTGTCTACCTCACTCCAACCTGGGTGTCCTGTGGAACGCTGGGCCACGCTGGTTTAACTGCACGTTACTAGATCTACGAGGTGTTCAAGGAAGAGAAGGTGGGTGTGGAGGTGAGGGACCAGGGCTCTGAGATGGCATCACATGCAATGGAGTGGCTGGAGGAGCCAAGGGGAAGCTGCCGCTTCCAACAACGGTGATCTTCCCTCTTCCCATCCTTTGAACATTCCTTATGTGATGTGGGATTGCCCTCTGTCTGCTGTGAGTATGTTTTATTGCCATTGGTTAATAAAGAAGCTGCTTTTGGCCAATGGCTTAACAGAGTAAAGGCAGTAGAAAATCTGAACAGAGATGGAGAGAGAGAGTAGGCAGAGTCAAGGAGGTGCCATGTAGGGGCCGAAGGAAACAGACAGACCCTGGAAATTTACCTGGTAAGCTACAGCCTTGTGGTGATACACAGATTAGTCGAAATGGGTTGATTTAAGATGTAAGAATTAGTTAATAAAAAGCCTAAGCTAATAGCCAAGCAGTGTTGCAATTAATATAGTTTATATGTGATTATTTTGGGTCTGGGTAGCCGGGAAAGGAACAAGCGGCCTCCAACTACAATTATGATACAGGACTATAAGTCCCAGCATCACAGGGAACTGACTGCCACACCTAATGGACATCAGCTCATCAGTGGGATCAAATGAATCCCACCAGAACTCTCAAGAAAACAAGAGGTGTGTGCAGGGAGTGGCCCTTGAGATGGGCAGAGGATGCTCAGGGCACAGCTGCCTGTAGGTGGCGCTCCTGAACCAGAAGTCAGTCTTGCTCTTTGCTTACCATTCTGGTCCAGAAAGCGGCTAATGCACCCACACACAGGGGCTGGAACTCGGGGTGCATTGGGGAACTTGTCTTTGTGACCTTTCTGACTTAGTGAAAAGACAGACAAACAGCAGAGAGAGGGTCTTAGAGAAAGAAAATGGAGACGCAGGCTTGCAGAGAAAGGCTGCCCTCCGCTCTCGCGTAACTTGAGCCTGAACAGAGTTCTGCTCCATCCTCTCTTGTTTTCCTTCAGTCCCTGTAACCGGTTCTCCTTCTCTTTCACCACGTCGCACCCCTCACCCTCCACCTACTGTGTGGGCAGCGGGAAGAATAGAAACTTTGGACGACGTCAGACCTGAATCCAAAGTTGATCCGCAGCTCTGCGGCCCCAGGAGAGTTGGAACCACTGTCACGGACCCCTGTGACCAAGTCTATGGTACACCAGCATCTAAATGCTGAAGATGAGGCCGGTCATGTACACAGGTGTAAGGGATAGAGTGCTATAATAGATTTTCTAGGCAAACCTAGTGGTAATTTCCTCGGGTAAGCACTAGATGCTGTGAAGTCTTTTTGGATGTGATTAATATTACTGTAAGTAATATTTAAATTTATTCCTTTTTATGTGTTAGTTGAGGGGGACACAGCATACCACAGGACACATGGGGAGGTCAGAGGACCGCTCTGTGGAATTCAATCCTTCCTTCCCCCTTTTGCAGAGGTCCCAGAGAACACACTGGGTACTCCAGGCTTGTACAATGAGCATTTTTACCAGCTTAGTCAACTTCCTACCCATAAATAAACTTCAGAGAAAGTAAATTACCTTCCTCAACGTAGGTGGGCCTTACCCCAACCAGCTGACAATCTTTAGAACAAATCTGTTCCACTTGGGGTTCCCCATAGAAGAAAGAAGGGTCCAGCCTCCATGCTGAAGAAGGCAGCCCCAGCTCTTATCTCTGCCCCTCTACCTTCATGCCCCCCACCTTCCCCACCCCTAGCAGCTGCCCTAGGCATTGGGGTTCGCCAAGCCCCACGATCCTGGGAGCCAACTCGTTAAAATCAATCCCTCTCTCTGCCTCGCTGTCTCTGTCCTCCCTCTTTCTGACTCTCGCTCTGACTATTGCCTACCAGGGGTGACGATGCAAACAATTCAGCTGTTTCCAGATCCAATGGGAAACTGAGGCAGCTGATAAAAGTCAAAGCCCTCTCTGAAATCCAAGGAATCCCTGTCCTGAGAGAGAATAGGAGACAAGCCAACACAGCTGGGGGCTGGGGGCTGCAGGCCGCGTCTGGTGGATTCTCTGCACTGCCACACTGGGGAAATGCCTGTGGGGCAAGGGTGACGTGGGCACCAGAGGGAGAGAAACCATGCACTGCAGTGGGCCTGGCACAGGAAACCAACTGGGTTCCAGCCCCATGCCACCATCAGATGGATGCCTCTGCAGATCTGAGAGGGTGACTGTGGGCTGGAGAGATGGCTCTGTGGTTAAGAGCACTTGTTGCTCTTTCAGAGGACCTGGGTTCATTTCCCAGCACCCACACGGTGGCTCACAACCCTGGATAACTCTAGTTCCAGGGGATCTGATGCCCTCTTTTGACTTCTTCCAGTATCAGGCATGCATGGGGTACACAGGCTTACATGCAGACAACACACACACAATAAATAAATAAATAAATAAATAAATAAATAAATAAATAAATCTTATTTAAGGAAAAAAGAGAGAATGATTGCCCACAAGTCCCTACAAAATGTAAATCTCAAATTTAGAATAACAAAGATTTTCCCATTTGAAGTGTGCTGCCAAAAAGGGCTCAGAAACTGTCTTAACTTATACATTTAGTGTGTGTGTGTCTGTGTGTGTATGTGTGTGTGTAGGTCAGAGGTTTCAGTGTTGGGTGTCTTACTCCATTGGACTCCACCTTATTCATCTAACCAGGGTCTCTCATTGAATCTGGAACCCATCAAGTCACTGACCAATATGCTCTAGTGATTGGCTTGTCTCTGCCTCCCTCTGGGAATTATAGATATATATGGCTGTACCAGGCTTTAAAGTGGATGCTGGGCCTCCAAACCGGGTCCTTGTGTCTATAGAGCAGACATTTTCCTGACGAGCCATCACCCTAACCTAGCTGAGAGAGGTCGTGAAGGGCGTCTGCGTCAGCCACTCTCCCCTGCATCTCGAGCTCCTAGGAGGCCCATGAGGGTCAGTGATACACAGAAAAAGTCACAGCACAAGGGAGGCAGGGAACACTCTTCCTTCTGGTGCTCACCTCACCTTCTACAGCAAGGATGCACCTGTCTATCCCCCTGCAGTAGAACTGTCTGCACTTCTCAGGAGACAGCCAGCCGGTGCACTGAATGTTCCAGCTCCCGACACCAAGCTCACATCACACAAGCCTTTCAATGTCTGTGACATGGCTAAAGAACGGAATTCAACAAGGACTTAACGTGGAGAAGTAGATTTGAAAAGGTGTCTGAGAAAATAGCATGGTAGATGAGGTCATGAACTTGAGAAGGAGTGGGGGAGGGACACAAGGAGCTGGAATGGGAAGGGGGACAGGAAATGGTGTAAATACAGCACTCACGTATGAAATTCTCAAAAAATAAACATCAAGAAAACTGAAAACAACATAATAAAGCATCTATCAGTTTTTCTTAATGACAGGGGAGATTACCTGGTGGCTGCTAGTCTCAGAAACTTTAACATCCAAAGACCCGGCTAGGACAGCGTACCAGTTGGTTCCAATATCACCTTGGCGAAATACTGGAAAAGAAACAATGATGTAAACATACCGTGTACAGATTTGCTTGTTTGTTTGTTTAACCAGATAAATCTTCACTGGGTATTACAAGCATGGCTTATTCTCAACCTTCCCTCTCTGCTCCCACAAGGACACAACACGGCTTTCCTCCATGTCACCCATCCACAAAGCTCATCCTATAGATCCAACATCCTCGGAAGCAGATGCCCTATCTACAGAACACTCCCACACGGGGAGCTGCAATAACTAACTGATCATCCTGACTGCAGGAAGATCCATTGGCCCCACATAGTGACGCAAGCCTTTAACCCCGGCACTTGGGAGCAGAGGTAGGTGGATCTCTGTGAGTTGGAGGCCAGCCAGGTCTACCGAGTGAGTTCCAGGACCAGGGCTACGCAAAGCATTGACTGTAAAGATTCACTAACATTCTGTGAGACTTACTTTAAATACACTTCACGGCAGTGTGACGCTTGGAAGCTGTGAGTCTAAATGGGGACGAGGCTATTTGACTCGCCACACTAAGCCATTCAACTTCACGGCTCTGTATTAAAGGCAAAAGCACTATGACGGCACACCCACAGTCCCAGCACTCAGGAGGCTGAGACAAAAGAGGACCATGGGTTTGTGGTCTGCCCAAGGGATATCACAAGACCCTGCCAGTAAGTAAACAAGTTAATAAATAAATGAATGCATGTAATGTGTTTTGTAGACTAATGGGCTTCCTTTTAAACTGACCAATGGACAGCTGACTTTATTTATAACACTGTAAGGACAGGGTCGTTGCTTTTCTGTTTATTTTCTGACTTCACTGCATTTAGGCATTTGACTATGATCCTCACCCTGAAGTTTCTGAACCTGAACTGTCTCTGAGTTTGCAGTCTTAGAGAAAGACCTTTTAGATATTAGCTCACATAACCTTGAAAATCATTGGAAGGGCTGGAAAGATGGCTCAGCAGCTAAGAGCACTTACTGTTCTTCCAGAGAGTTCAGTTCTGAGCACCCTTGTCAGACAACCACATGAAACTCCAGTTCCAGGGGAGGCAACATCTTCCCCTGACCTCAGAAGGCTCTGGCACACATGTAGCACACACACACACACACACACACACACACACACACACACACACACACACAGGGTCTTCTTCAGCCAAGCCAGATTCTATGCAAGTTCACACCCTCATCTACAGGAGGCCTGGTCCAAGAGCTCCTGCCCTCGTCCCACTGGCATGGTGAAGATTGTTCTGGTCAATCCTGGACATCTCATCAGCTTTGCCAGGGATTGGTCTGGACTTTAGCCACGCGGTACAACTCTGGCCAGTGACACCGCACAGGAAGTCTGCTGGGGGACTCGGGAGACACAGTCCTTCAGCGAGGATTTGGGCTGTGGACCCAGAAGACCTCCTCTTGCTGCAGCTGCCTGAGGCACATGCCAACAACCCGTGAGGTAAAGGGGGAGACTCGGGGGGACCAGAAGCCCTTCTCTACCAGCTACGAATCATCTCACCTCAGGGCGTTCATAGATGAGAAACATTTTTTTTTCTTCTGGAATGAGTCATTGGTTACTCAACGCAGTTGGATGGAAGTGTTCTGTTAGTGAAGCATAAAACACACCTAGAAATGGGGAGATGCTGCTTTCTCAACGCAAAGAAAAACACCCTAAAAAAGTACTGTTCACCCTGTGGTTTCATCCTCTCTGCCCCTGATTCACACAGGATGGATAACATTTATTACTGAGGTCTGTTCAAAACATAGCTAACAGCATTAGATAAGAAAGCTTTGTCTGCAGCCCAGCCACATCCTTCCTGGATTAAAGAAGACCGGTATTTGAATCTCTAAGGACACAGTTCAATGAATGTGTCTGTCTATCTTTCCTAAGGACACAGTTAATGAATGTGTCTGTCTGTCCTCCCATCTGGAGAGTGAGCTGCTGCCCCAGGGGTAGGGATAACAATGCCCCCCACTGTGAACATAAAAGCGAGAAGCAGAGTAAACACAGAGGAGAGATGTCAGCTCACTTGGAAGCTCGGACATCTGTCAGAGGACTCTGTGGGTGCTGTCTGTCCCCACGCGGCAGACACGAATGAGCACAGCCACACAAGCACATGCCATAGGAGTTCCGGGGCTTACGTGTTATTCCTTTCTCCAGGTTCTCATAATAACCGCATAAACAAATCTGATGGAGAAGGTTTGGGTGGAATTTCTCAAAAGCTTTAACTTCTTTCAGGCGCGTGAAAATTATGTCCACATCTTCACTGGATCGCTCCAACGGCCTGCAGGGTAGGGGGAGGAGAGACAGAACCTGTTAGGTCTTAGTGAGAAGTAGGCCACAAGGTGTAACTCTAATTACAATTGCTTGTTTATCCATGATGAGACAGGGTCTCTAGTAGCCTGATCTGCTGTAGAAGCTAACTCGATTCATGAAATAACCAGGCTAGCTTAAAGGATAAACAATTATATTTTTATTTATCATAAGGGGAAACTCACACCACAGGAACGGAAAGTCCAGGCTCTGCTCGGTTGCAGTGGAACCCCACAGAGAGAGGGCAGCTGGTCCATGAACACATTTTTTTCTCTGGGTCCCAGAAGCCACCTCTCATCCTTGGATCCACCTCTTAAAGATAATTGGCTAACAAGATTTCCCATCAGTCTGCCTGAACTTAGAATGTAGGCAAGGATGACTTTGAACTGCTTATCTCCTCCCTCTACCTCCCAAGTGCTGGGTTACAGCCCTGTGCCATGAAGTTAGGCAGCTATCCCAAGTGTTCGCTCCAAATATTTAGTCCCCTATTCTCACCATAGGCATTTCTCTCTCTGTCCATCTTAAGCCCTTTCTGTTGCAAACAGCTAGGGCTGGTCCGCTCAGGGTCAAGAAAACCAGACTGAAAGAAAACATGCGCAGTCCTGGCTAGCCCAGCTGATTCCCACAGAGAAGGAATGGACGAGACTTCCTGTGGGAAAATGGAGACCTGGGATGTACAGTGCCCAGAGGCTCAGACAACCACGTACTGGAAGAGTCGGGGATCCACAGACATCACTAGTACTGCAAAACTTCAAGGTGACCCTGCTTTAAGAGGCCATAAGGTTTGTGCCCTCATGAAAGGATCATGCTGCTGCCATGGGAACGAGTTCCTAGTAAAACGATGATTGTGGTACTTTTGCCTCTTCTCCAGTCCTTTTCTCTTTGACTTCTGCATAGCTGATGCTGTTCGCCTTCTTTCTGCCCACCATGGGTGTATGCAGCAAGAAGGTCCAGCAAGTACGATTTCCTCCCATCTTCTAATGGATCACCCAGAGTGCAGAACTGTGACAGATACTTTTTTCTCCATAAATTACTTAGTCTGTGGTATTCTGTTATAGCAGAGAGCATCTCAGGGTCCCTTTCCATCTACCACCCATGGAGGACTTCCAGACTCCCTGTTAGAAACAAAACCCTCGAGGCTCAGGACTTTGAAATGAGCTAGAACTATGTGAGTGAACACAATGCTGCCCAGAGAGAGTGTGTGAGCTGGAGGGAAGCATTTTACTGCTGCACGCCTGACAGCAGGGCATCCCCAGAGGGCATCGAGTGCGGTGGGTACATGTCACACCGTTGGCACCCGCAGGAAGTCAGGCCACTGCCACAGGAGGCCTGGGATGGGCCCAAAGCAAGGCCAAAATGGAAAACGACCCCTAGAGGAATCACAAGGCAGGAGAGTTGGAAACCACACCCATGTGCTGGATTCTGTCTTCATGGGAAAAACAAGAAGAGGTGAGGGTCCCTCTGCTCTCACCAAGGAGAGAAGACACCCGTGTTTATTCCCCCTGAACACGGCTTTTATTAGGAAAGCAGGCCAGAGCAGCAGAAGGTCGCTGGCCAAATGCTCCAAAGGAGAGACTGAACACTCAAGGGCAGCCGGAGAAAAACATACTTCCCTGACGTTCAGAGTGAGCCAAAAGATCGACAAGGTTCAAATCCAGACTCTAAGTCACAAAAGACATCAGTGGCTTTGTGATGTCGCCCATTGCTAAACATTTAAGTTCCCCAAACAGTGAAAAATGACGATTTTTTAGTTAAAATATTTAGAAAGTACATTTCTTTATTTTGCATCCACGTCTGTGCCGCCTGTGTATTTGTGTGTGCATATGTTTATGCAATGCTGGAGCCTGGGCCCAGAGCCTCCTGCATGCTAGTCACTCTGCCAAGTATGCTAGCCCATTGTTGTCATCTGCAAATATCTCCTGACAATTAGTGTATATATTTCAGAACATTAGACAGAAGGTCAGCTAAATACACTCGAATTAAAATGACTTTGTGGCTCAGTTTGACTTTTCATTTCAACAGGAAGTGAATATTAAAAAAAAGATATTTCTCTCCTTTAATGAGCAAAGCTAAACTAACTCATGTGATCACTCCATAGATCACACAAGGCTACAGAAGCTATTACTACTACTACCAGTACCAATGTCAACATGGCCATTAGTCACTAAGACCTTTAAAAGGAGCATCTAATGACGGGCTGAGGAAATGATCTGTGGATGAGGTGAGATCCAGACCCAGTGAGAGACCCTGCCTCAAAAATCAGGGTGGAGAATTATAGAGGAAGATAGTAGATGTTGACTTCCAGCCCCCATATAGTCACGCATGCATGCGCGTGCGCACACACACACACACACAGAGAGAGAGAGAGAGAGAGAGAGAGAGAGAGAGTATTTAATGAAAGCAATGAATACAGAGCTTGAGATATTTTTTTAGACATGTGTGTATTCTTTTCTTTTATAACCATAAGATCTTAAACAATACGTACTTAGCAGTCTCAGTCTTTCTAACACTTAGCTTTTCAAAGGGTTTTGACACCTATAAAAATTTTTGATCCTTGTGGCCAATTAGATAAAGCTCATAAAATGAATTCCATTTTTCTCTCAAAAACATTTAGACATGTAAGTCAGGCAACTCCAAGGATGCTGAAATCGTGTGTATTTATAGTGCCAGGGATGACGTAGAGGTGTCAAAGGTCTTTGAAACTCAAGCTGTTTGCCACTTATTAGGTTATCATCTTAATTATCCAATTATTAACCACTCACAACACTGTTTACTTCTTCCTAATTGCAAGTTTTTCCAACAATGTCAGTGAAATTCAGAAAGAAGGAGCTGATGATGGTTCATTCAATCTGCATATATTTACGAAGGAAGTAGTAAAGCCATCTGATAACATAGATTATGTCTGTGTGCCCAGTGTGGGGGGGGGGGCATCTGTGCACAAACATCAATTCCTAATACAAGGACAAGAAAGAAATTCAGAAAAGAGATGTCACTGTGGGTAGAATTCTACCAAGACCTCATGAGTACATTGTTGTGAAAAGCCCTAAAATCGCCCCCTTCTCATTTCTCCTTTTGTAACTACAGCATCACCGGCTAGCAACTGAGTCGGTAAGTTTGTGGATATCACTTCACATTTTCCCAAGAGAGCCCTGCTCTCCTGGCTCCTCCCCTGTTCCTTTCTTATTTATTCACTACACGTGTGCTTGCATGCATACCTATGTATGTACACGTACACAAGTTGACACACAGATACAGAGATGGAGACACGGACACACACCTGTCAAATGAACACACATCAACTCAGTTGTCACAATTTTCCTTTGTCTGTGAGCCTTGATTCAGCTACTGAATTTGCAGCTACCCTTAACTAAGGCATGAAGGGTTTCTCAGTCTTTTCAAGAGCTGTCCACCTGCCTCCGGGAAGCAGAGCCCAGAGAGTGGGCAGAGTCCCACTTGGTAGCCAGACCACTTGCGTTTTACATCACTATAAACAAAGAGAAAAGAGCCCTTCTAGATCCAAATTTAAGAAACATTAGTTATTAATCCTTCCTGTCAACCGTTGTAACGCCTCTGTTTACAATTAGAATTCACATCTCACTATCTCTCCTACTTTGTAAGACTTTAGGCGAATCTTTTCCTCTCACCCACCTTGCAAAACCTACATGCAAATATTTTAACACTCTCCCTCCCTACAGTACACCCCTGGTAAAACCTTCTTCTACACAAAGGCCCTGCTGCATACTTGGATCTTAAATGACTCAGGAAGCCCACTCCTTCGCACGTTCCTTCATTTCTTCTGTGCCAATTCTTTTCTAACTAGCCAATCGTGAAAGACTGTGAAGTCGATCCCAGCCACAGTCACCGCTTACATTAGACTTAAAAGCCCAGCTGACTTCCTGTCCCTGCACGCTTGCTCCCCTGCTTTGGTGAGTAGCTGATTAGAAGGGAAGTTCTTCCTTGTTGAACCGCTTTCATTGGAGTGGTGGTCTCTCCATGACCCTGTGCTTATTTCTAACAAAATGAGAACAGAGGTTGTGATAGGAGCTCATGAAGACCACCACTTTGGCCTTGAACGAAGGTAAGGATGCCCACATACCTTTGCCTCCCACTTGACACACCTGTTACGTCACAGGTCCCACGGGGGACAGAAAGCCACTTCTCTGTGTCCCTTGAAAAATCTCACTGTTACCTGGAGGCCAGGACCAGCCCTGGTCAGGCTTAAATGATACTGAGTTGGGGACGCGTGAGCAAGTGGAGAGGAAGAAGGCCTTTTTGACCATATTCTGTCCTGTCTTTTATTTCTTGACATTTAAACCACAATGCAAAATCAAAGTACAGCCTCATTTTGGGGGCTGGAGATGTAGCTCAGTTTGCCTGGCATGGACAGGTTTGATGCCCAGTACAGAACAGGCCGCATCGACGTTGGACACCCAATCCCAGACATCTTCTCTGACTGTGCCCTAGTATCTGAGGTCAGTATTGTACCATCAGGCTAGGCACACACCCCAGACACAGGTTCTGCAGACGCCAGCTGAACTAGACCCCCAGTGCACAGAATAGAACTGTGAAATCCATGTGCCCTGCTAGCATTCGGGGAAAACTTAGTTTCTTTCAGTTCCTGACACTCTGGAGGAGCATCCAGGATGAGTCAGGTACCAGATGCTTTCTAAATGTTTCAGGCTAAATCAGAACGAGTGACTTTTCTTCCACGTGAGTCACAGAAGACTCAGCAAGAGATTGTCATGAGGCTGGCGCACTCGGGGCCTTGGGCTGTGAGAATCGGATGTTCCTGACAATCTTTACTCTTGTTTACTTGCTTCTCTTTTGTCTGTCTGTCTTTCTGTCTGTCTGTTTTGGAGTCAAGGTCTCATAGGGCAGGCTCACGTGGAATTTCCTAAGTAGCTTAAGTTGGCTTTGAACTCATGATCTTCCCTCCCCAGTGTTGAGTTACACCTGTCTACTAATTATACCATTCTTGAACAAAGATAAGGGAAGCCATGCATTTCATTCTATAGAATTCCATGTATTCTATATTGAAGCCAATGGTGCAGGGCAGCACAATCCTGAGTCAATCAACCTTGTCTATGCCAAGGCAACAAAGCTGACTTTAGTTAGCTTGAGCCAATGATTTTCAAGTTTGTATCATCTGGACCTGTGTGAAGCATGGGACACACAGCCAGCAGCAGCAGCAGAGAGAAACAGTGATGTAGGACGTCCTTCTGTATATGTGTTGCTTTATTGGTTGATGACTAAAGCTGTTTTGGCCAATGGCTTAGCAGAGCAAGGCAGGCGGGAAATCCAAACAGAATATAGAGTGAGAGAAGGCAGAATTAGAGAGATGCCATATAGCTTCCAAAGGAGAAGGACACACAGACTCGTGGTGATACACAGATTAATAGAAATGGATTAATTTAAGATATAAGAACTAGCTAGAAATTTGCATGAACCATTGGCCAAACAGTGTTGTAATTAATATAGTTTCTGTGTGATTATTCGGGTCTGGGCAGCCAGGAAACGAATGAGCAGTCTCCGTCTACAAAACAGAGTTTGGCACAGAAGTTTGAAAAAGACTCTTTAACTGAACCAGCTTTTGGGAATTTTGAGTTCGCTCTGTAGCCCTTGGAGCTTTTTAACCGTTTGTTTGAGTCCCTGCTCTTCATGGCACACTTCTGGCTTAATGCTGCCTTCCCATTAGCACCAAGTATCCCACAGCACCTGCTACTGGTGCCCCTGTTCTTGACAGCCTGAAGAACACAAAGGAAGGGTGAGCAAAGATGCTAAGCTGGGGCTCATTTCATCAGATCATGAATCTCTTACTGAGTCATTAGCCAATAGCCGAGTGCAGTCCTGTAATTGTGGCTGGCTGTGATACTTAGAATGAGGGTAGCTCCCATAAGCTTATATATTGAAATACTTGGTCCCTAGTCGGTGGAATTGTTTGGGAAGGATTAGTAGGTGTGGCCTTGCTGGAGGAGGTATAGCATTAGGTGCAGACTTTGATATTTCAAAAAGTCCAATACCCTTTCAACACTCTCTCTCTCTCTCTCTCTCTCTCTCTCTCTATATATATATATATATATATATATATATATATATATATATGCTTCCTTCTTATAGATCAGAAGTAAGCTCACTGCTACTGCTTCAGCATCATATTGGCCTACCTTCTGCCCAGCTCTCTGCCATGATGGTCACAAACTTACACTCTGAAACTGGAAGCCCCAATACATTCCATAAGTTGCCCTGGTTATGGTGTCTCTTCACAGCAACAGAAAAGCAGCTAGAGTATTGGCTAGCTAATGCTCATATTTAATAATTAAGACTGGTCATTTAAGCAACACAGAGAATGACAATTTGTTTTTTTCTAATAAAAGGAAGTTTTTATTTATTAAAAATTCCAGCAGAGCATTGTGCTATACACCTTTAATTCCAGCACTCAGGAGAAAGAGGCAGGGGGCTATCTGTGAGTTTGAAGCCATCCTGGTCTACATATCAAGTTCTAGGCCAGCCAAGGCTAATGAGACCCTGTCTCAAAAAAGAAAATAAAAATCCATGGCATAATTTGAGGAGATGTTATCACACATGGGGTCCTGAATTTAATCCCTCCCCCCAAACACACACATCTCTTGTATCACTATTAAAGAAAGAGAAACCTCCACTTCATGCTGTGATGGACTACTAATTAGTACAGCACTAATTCTTCCAGAGTAAACAGACATTGAGCAAACTACATGAAGCTTTCAGACGTTAGACATAAGACAGCACAGGTCTGCGGTCCAAGCAAGGAGGAATCCGCATAACATCCTCATTGTTTTGCTGATACACCTCTGTGAGACACAAAGAAGGAGCATGGCAGACTCACCGTGCTGATGGGGACAATATGCAGGGACATGAGTCACAGGACAGGACAGGGAAGGACTGAACTGAGGGGCCTCGTTGAGTCGTGATCTATACATGCACAGGCTGGCTCCTACACAGGTCTGGCAGAACCCAGCTCTGGAAAAGAGCTGTTCGGGATTCTGCAGGTCAGCCATTCTCACAGATGCAGGAGCTCTGAGCAGACAAAGAAAACAGAGCTCTCTCCAACCCCTCTGGACATTCATCTTACACTCCCTAAACAGTACTCCAGCCCACGTCACAGACTTCCGCAACAAGGCTTACAGATAAGCCTGGTAGGATCAAGCTGATTGATAGGTGAGTTAGCTTCCTATCAGAGTATAAGCTGGTCTTCTTTATAAAAAAGAAAGAAAATCTAAGCTCTCAATATCACAGCATCCAAAATGTCTAACATTACACCATAAAATACTATAAATTTAGTGGGAAAATGGAAACAGAAGTAGAGATGACGGAGATGTGGAAAATACCAAGAAATACAATGGTCATGATAAAAAGTGTTTAAGAATTTAAAGGTGGTGCTGTGCCCCTTTAAACCCAGCACCAGAAGGTAGAGATAGGAGGATCTCTGAGTTGGTGGCCAGTCTGGTTTACAGAACGGCAAAGGCTAGCCAAGGCTACAGAGAAACCCTGTCTTGAAAAGCCAAAAAACAAACAAACAAACAAAAACACTTAAAGGGAAAGATTGGCAGAATGAAGAAACAGCAGCAGTGGAAATATTAACAAATTTGTAAGCAAATGGGAATTCTAAGGCTGAAAAAAAATACAAAATGGAAAGAAAAACAATCCCCCACCATATGTAATTAAGAGAGGATTGAGTACAGCAGAGAGAAGATCAGCAAACAGTGAGGGGCAAGGAAAGTTAGCTGGGGAAAAGCACAGAGCGAGCAAAGACTGACTGAGACCAATGAGCAGAGACTCTGTGACCTGAGAGACAAAACCGGGAGGATTTTACATACTTGTGACAAAAGCTACAGATGGAGTGAAAGGGAGAAAAAAGGGAAAAAAAATTTTGAGAAATAGTGGCTGACTTTTTCCTAATTAAAAAAAAAAATGCAGTAAATAGTAGAAAAGCCTAAAACATCAGAGAGTGACATTTTTGCTTTATGAAAGACAAGAATTAAAGATGACCAGAAATGTTTTGCCACCTCCATCAAGAAGTAGAATTTGGGGGTGGTTAAGAATCCTGGCTGTTGGGGGCTGGAGAGATGGCTCAGCAGTTAAGAGCACTGACTGCTCTTCCGGAGGTTCTGAGTTCAATTCCCAGCAACCACCTATAATGAGATCTGGTGCCCTCTTCTGGCCTACAGGCAGGATACTGTATAAATAAATAAATAAATAAATAAATAAATAAATAAATAAATCTTAAAGAAAAAAAAAAGAATCCTGGCTGTTCTTCCAGAGGAATCCAGGTTCAATTCCCAGCACCTCCTAGGGCACCAGACATACACAGACATATGTGCAAAAAAGACACATCTCTACACATAAAATAAAAATGAATGTTAAACAAAGGTATTTTGGTTTTTGTTTTGTTTGTTTGTTTCTATATTTGAACAAGCAGACTCCTTTTCCCTCTTTGTGAATATGTGTTGGCCTGTGGCCAACTGAAGGAGACAAGCATTCAGCCCCGATTCTGACAAGCTCTGATGCCTCCAGCAAGTACTTGGTTACCTGGTTCGTGACTTCAGTGGGGGGTGACATTGGGGCTAAACTTGGTCTAGGATCTTAAGCAGTTTTGGAAAAGTCTACGTTTAGAAGTAGTTACATATTGGGCCTATAAATAAATGCAGTCAGAAGGATATGTCAATCATCCTGCCATTATCTGGAGCTTCAGAATCAAAATGTCTTTAGCCATTTTAACCAAAACATCCCTGTACCTTCCACATGTGGTGCTGATTCAAAATGCACATAAAAATTAGATCTTTAAAAGTTGTCTTGTTTTTCATGCTACAGCTGGCTTTGGTCTATAAATCAAAGAATATTTAATATAGCGATCTACCAGTGAAAAGATGTTCATGACCTAAAAAGTCCACAAAGCTCAGTAAGATAACATACAATGATGCTTTCTTCCATGGCGCTGAGATCATAACAGTGGACAGGCTGTTAAATAACTCTGAAGTGGAGAGAAGACAAAACATTTCTTAAATTTTAAAGAAGATTCAATACTTTTAAAAACAAACATTGATAAAAGCAAATTCTTTCAGTAATACACATTATTTCCACAATTTCCACGTCACAAATGCAAAGGGAGCTGGTGCCCTGAATTTCCCTCTGTTGGGAAGGAGCTTCCGGTCCCCCCTGCCTGTGTGAAATGACAAGGGCAGTTCTCGATGGTGACACACACTTCCAGCATGCCTCCCTGCACAAAATAAAAGCTGCAGGAGCCAGGGCGTGTGCCAAGGACATATGGCAGGGTGATGATCCATGATGAATGAGGACTCTGCCCCGAGGTATTTGATTTCACTGTTAGTCATTACCGGCTTCAGAGAGATCAGGATCAATAGTCGGGAGCAGGTAAGGTAGCATGCAGAAAGTTGGTTTAATAAAAAATAATAATAATAAGAGAGACACCAGCCTTAAGCCTAGCATTTTATTTCAGACAAAGTTCAAATTCTTACATTCGAAAGATTAACAGCCAGGTTGGAGAAATGTCTCAGGGATTAAGAGAACTTGTTACTCCTCCAGAGGTCCTAAGTCTGGTACTCAGCAACCATGTCAGAGGGCTCACAACCATTGTAACTCCAACCTCAGGGGATCCAATGCCTCTGGCCTCTGTGGGCACCTGCATATACCCACAAAAGCGTGCATGTGAGCACAAACACACAATAATTAAAAATAATAAAAATGAAACTTTTTTAGAAAAAAAATGCTAACCACCAGCAATTATGACTACCAAAGCAAGAGATGTCCTGAGGGGTCAATGTCCAGGCAAAGCAAGGGGCTTTACATACAGTCAAGTATGGTCAATCAAGCAAGAAAGCATTGTGACTAAGTAGCATGCCCAACAGAGCTCTGGTTTGAGGGACACCAACAGACTTTGTAATTCTACCCCTGAGGGCCAGCAAGACAGTTCCCAGACTCCAGACCCCAGGCAAACAAAGCTGGGAGAGCGTTTGTTCCACACTTTGCTTCACAAAAGCAGAGATAAATGACATCAGAACTTTGAACCTCTATCTCTAGCCCCTCATTCAACAAGACTGTCCTCTCAAAGCAGAGGGCAAATAAGCAAATTCTTTGAGTCTTTGAGCCTCACATGGCACAAGACCAGGTCTGTCCTCTGCTGATTTCTGCTCCGTTGGGGAACTCAGTGCGTCTCAGTTCTACAAGGCAAAAAACAGCCATGTCTCCACGGAAAGACACAAAGAAAGAGGTCTGTATGGACTTCTGGGGACTCAAAGGGAGGACTTCACAGGGAGCCCTTTTTCTTCTAATTCCCACCTCTCTCAGCGCTAATGTTGGTATTTTAACTCATTGGGGGAGAGTGGGTAGAAATTGTGTAAGTACCAAGACGGGAGAAAGGTTTCTGGCTAGCCAGACAGTGAAGTGTGAGGAGAGACTGGGATGAAAAGTTAAAGACTGGATGATGGCCAGTGGCCAAACGGTTGGAAATGCTACAGGCACCTCAAAGAACCCGACTAAGAAACAAAAGTGGATCTGATTGGTCAGGACCCCAATGCCAGTCAACCGGGTGCAGACCTTAGTTTACTAGCTCCTGGCGAAAAGCAGAGATTTGTTTGTTTTGTTGTTGTTGTTATTGTTGGGTTTGATTTTGTTTTTTTAATCAGAGCCATCATTTTAGAAAACCCATCCCCCTGAAGGAAGTGGACTGGAAGGGGAGGGAGTAAAGGTATGCCGAGTAGTTGGAAATGGGCTTTTAGGGCTCTGTGTGGCATCGTTTTCCCTACCACCAGCCCTCGTGCCTGCACACTTACAGAGTACCACAAGTTCTTTTGGGTGTCATAACACACAAATGCCTTCCCTTTCTTTCCAATGCACACTTAGCGGTACTGTAACAGGAAGTCTGATCTAGAGACAGTCATGGCATAGACTTTTAGTCCCTGTGAAATTATTAATAGTGCCCTCGTTCACTCTCAAAAGTGTCCTGGTTTAGACAATAAATTATGCATGCACCTTACTTGGAAATAACCCTGCTCCTGCCCCCTCAGGGTGCCTCTAGCACCAAGGACTGCTACCTACAATGACAGCTTCTTCCTTCACCGTGATGGTCCCTCAGTTTCCCAGCTCACCCCAGCTCCAGGTGATCCACATTGTTCTAACTTTGCAGCTCCCATTGCCTCTCCCCCAAGCTCCAGGTCACTGAGACAGAGCGGGATTCAGATCCTAGCTTCTGGGACCTAGGGATATGCCGAGGTCCAGAGAAGACTCTCAAGACTCTCAAGTAAGGGAGATGGAGGACAAAGGCTCTCCAGGTGCTGATGAATACACTCTCAGGCCTCACTCTTTCTCATCTACAACCATCAGGAGGGTGTGGGCTGATGAAAGGGTATGTGGGTTTGGGGAAACAAAAACAGTAGCCTTGACTACATGAAAGTAATACTAATTACAGTCTTTGATTGAACATCATATGAATCATTTGTTTCTAATTACAGTGCTGCCCAGGAATACTCATGTAAATCGCACAAGGTGCCGAAGTGTTCTTAGTGTACTGTTATTTAATTACAATTATAAACACGCTATGCATTCATAATTATGGCTTGTTATGCCTGATCGTTTGAATCCAACGCTAACACCGATTCCTTCCATTACTAACAAATCATCTTATCCACTCAGAGATCAAGATCTTTCAGGCACTGATGAACTTCTATGAGAAAGAAAATGCCAAACAACAGAAATGATCTCTACCATTATAAGAGTGAAAAAACAAAAAACAAAAACAAAAACCCACGTAGCATTACATTCCTGGGTGGGTCCAAGTTCGCTAATGAAAAGGAGAGCCATGCAGCAGCTCATGCGAGAAGAACCTAATGCATTTTTAATCACAAAAAGATCTGAGAATAATCTCCAACGCTTTCAGGAAGACCCAAGCACTGAACAGACACAGGAATCGCTGGCTTGCAGTGCACCACTAGCCACAAGGGCAAGTACAGCTAGTGCAGGTAAAGAAAGAGCTCAAAGGGCTGGCTGCGAGTGTGATTGTTTGGGTTTTATTTTGTTTAGTTTTGTAATGCTTGGGACTGGACCCAGGGCCTCACAACTGCTAGGACGAACACTCAACCCCTGAGCTATCCCCTCAGCATCCCAAATGTTCATTAGCTCCATCTGAAAGTGGCAAGCCAGGTCCAGCACCAGGCACCTCCCGCTGCTGGATTGTCACACACTAGTTCACTGACCATACTGAGGTCTTGTTAATCATGAGATTTTTTTTTATTTTAAAATAAACTTCTGCTGTCTTAAATATTTATCTTTATTCTGAGTTGGGTTTTTCCTTTTATGAGTATTCAGGATTCCGCGGGTATTAATTTCTACTGGGTATCTTTTCATTTTTCCTTATGAAGTTGGCATTTTAGTTTGGGTTTTATATACCAGCTTTATCTAGTTCATCAGTGTTTAGAGTTTACTTACATCTAGGAGCCCATAAATTAACTTTTTTTTTCAGTACTGGCATATCTGCTAGGCAAGCACTCTGCCACTGAGCTACAGCCCAAGCCCTAACATTAAACAGGTAAAACAGAGCTGGAGAGATGGCTCAGTGGGTAAAAGCCTTGCTGTGCAGGCCTGACCACCTGAGTTGGAGGCCCAGGTTCTCAACAAAGCCAGATACTGTAGGTCAAGTATCTGCGGTGCCAGCACCATCTGTCTACTGGAGAGAGGAGGCTGAGACAAGAAAAATCAACCCAAGGCTCGTTCCTGCCTGGCTGACACAGGACAGAAGAGGTGGAAAGGCAAGAACTGACACCTGCAGGCTGTCCTCTGACAGACACATGTGTGCTGTGGCACACACACCTACACATAAGAACAGGTACATACAAGTGTATCACACACACACACACACACACACAGAGAGAGAGAGAGAGAGAGAGAGAGAGAGAGAGAGAGAGAATGAGAGAGAGGGGGGGGCGCTATTATCTAAATGTTGGTATTACCCCAAAGTCACAAATTGAAATCCTAACCTAAGGTGATAATAATCAGTCAGAGGCTTCAGAGATGGGGCCTTGGGGTAGCGACCAAGTCGCAAAGGCTCTGCCATCATGCATCAAGATGTGTCCTTATTAAAGAGAGCTAGAAGAGTTTGTCTGCCCTTTACAGCCTGACTGGACATATCAAGAAAGCACCATCCAGGAAACAAAAAACAATCCCTCAGCAGACAGTAAATGCACTGGCATTTTGTCTTGGATATCTCAACCTTCAGAACAGTGGGTAGTAAATTTCTATTGAGTATAAGTCACTCCAGCGTGTCTCAACTTTTCTTAAGTCAGGACTGTCTAATAGAAAATTACATTTGCATGTTACAATGGAGTAAACTGATGTGTAGATGGAAGTTTCTGTCCTCCAGCCGTGCAGTCCCAAAGAAATGCACAGAGGCTTGTATTAATTATAAACTGTTTGGCCTATTAGCTCAGGCTTATTATCAACTAGCTCTTACAACTTAAATTAACCCATAATTCTTACCTATATTTAGCCATGTGGCTTGGTACCTTTTCTCCATAAGGCATTCTCATCTTGCATCTTCTGCATCTGGCTGGTGACTGCATCTCTGCCTTTCCTCTTCCCAGAATTCTCCTATTCTGGTTGCCCAGCCTATACTTCCTGCCTAGCTACTGACCAATCAGCGTTTTATTAAACCAATGCAAGTGACAAATCTTTACAGTGTACAATGGCATCCCACAGCACTGATGCATACCCTGCTGAACTCAGGTAACCCCACAGGCTCCAGAAATTAGACCCTTGAGTGTAACAAAAATGACTGGGAAGTTCTGGCCTAGAGAACCCATTCTGTAAGTGTGTCTACTCAAAAATCAATGGGGGAAATTTATTCTTAAGATGTCAACATTCATTCAGTTCAACAGCTGAATCAATGGCATTGTTAACCATCTGATCCTCACAATAGCCCTGTAAGGCAGGAATTATCCTCCTTCAGACAGTGAAACTGATCTGCAATGTTGAAGAATTTCCTGCAAACACCACAGGCATTGGAAACAGCCAGGATTGGAGCCCCATCCACTTGAAGCCTCTCTCTACCATAATTCTTCTATTCAGAGTCACTCAGAGGTGTGTGACTGTCCCCAGGCAGATGAAAGAGTGGGGTCTGCTTCAAACATTGTCTTATCATTGGTTCCATATTTATCTAAGCTGGGCAGAAGAAGGATACCAGCCATGACAGTCCTCAGGTACTGCTGTGTCCTCAGACAGTTCAGCGGTGGCCACTTTGCCTCCCTCGAGCAGCAAACAAACACAAGAAGTACAGACACCAGCATTTTAACCCCGTTATTCATTAGTCCCAACTTCATAGAAGGAAGCTAGATTACTATAGTTAACCATTATCACCTTATCCCACAACCAAACAGGAAGATGGAGGCCAATGAGATGGTTTAGTGAGTAAAGGCATCAACGCTGACAACTGGGTTCAATCCCTGGGACCCAGCCAGTAGAAGGAAAGAACTAATCCTGCAAATTGTCTCCCGACCTCCACACATGCACTGTGCTGAATGAATGTGTACACACACACACACACACACACACACACACACACACATTACTGACTCCATTTGGCCTTGTTTGCCGTTCTTGCAGAGGACCCTAGTTTGGCTTTGCAAGATACTCACACCAGATAGCTCACACTGCTTGTAACTCCAGTTCCAAGACCCAAAAAGCCCTCTTCTGATCTCCAAGAGCCCATACACATGGCTTGGTGCCAAGACATACACATAAAAAAATAAATATCTTTAATTTTGAGAATTTCAAACATGAATGCTATATTTACATTTTTACTGCCACTCCTCCTGTCTCCAACGTCTGCCATATCCCCAACTGCTACTCAAAGTCATGGCCTCTGTGCTATTTTAGCACACACACACTACTGAGTCCATTTACCGTTGTTTGCATGAACATGTGTTTAGGGCTGGCCACTTGGGATTAGAAAAACCTAAAGTAAATATTCCTAAATCCTTTTTTAAGAAAACAGACTCTCTAGGGACTGCGTGATGGGATACTCTACAGGTAAAGGCGCTTGCCACACAAGCCTCATGGCCTGAGTTCAATCCCCAGAGCCCACGTAAAAATCAGAAAGAAAGAACCAACTCCACAAAGTCGACCTCTGACCTCCACACACATGTCATGACATGTGTTCCCCCACACTCATCATGCACACTCACAATGATAAAAAAAAAATTAAAATTTCCAAAAAGAACCCTCCATTCCAAAGCAACATTCTTTATATGGAGAGTTTGGTTTTTTGTTTTGTTTTGTTTTTATTTTTAAATTAAAATTCACCAAGTCTTGCAAATACAAATACAGCAATCCTCCCAAACTTGGCTTTCAGGTAAATAATAATTTCAATCTAAGTATATCCTTTCAATAAAAGGGGTGCATTTATACCTTTTTAAATTTCTCACTGATGTGAAATTCAAACGAATCAGTTGTCTTGCATTTTATTCGGAGCTCTGGGCAAACCCATTTTCTCCATTCTCCTTCTGTTGCCAACAGTGATGACCCCAGGCAACTGCTTCAAAGCCTCAGGGGCGAACCTAGCTTTTCTCCCACCTCTCTGTGGTATGATCCGCCCGCTGTGTGCACAGAGGAGTGACCCAAGGCTCTGGTCAGTATTGTCACTTTAGTGCCTCTCAACAACACTGGGAACCTGTCGGACCAGCCCGACTCCATCTTAAGACTGAAAGCCATCTTGTTACATGGTCACAAGAAGCTCATCCCTGTTTTCTGTAAAACTTGGGTTTGACCTTGTATTGACCCATTTTCTGGCATGATACTCCAACTGTTTTACAGCTACCTGTTAGCTGCTTTGTCTACAATGTGGGTTTCAATACAGGTTACGAGCAATGGTAACACTGAACTATCTAAAACGTTTATCTTTCTGTAAACTTAAAGATTCAAACACGCGTCAGGGAATCGGAACTTGAATCCACCTGTCACGTCCATCAACAGCCTGAGCTTCCCTACCTATAGCCTACTCCCGAGGGGGAAGTTCTGAAACAAGACTTTTCTTTAAGCTCCTTACCTTTGACTTCTGTCCCTATTCTATTTTCTGTCTCTGAAGATTCCTACTCAGCTGGTAGACAACACCCAGAAATTAGCTGCGGACTACAAACTGCTCCAAAAGGGACCTACACCATGCCAGCCCCAAGGAGTCCTACAAAGCCACAGCCCAGACTTGCTGAGAGCTGGTGTGACCCAGTTCAGCGGGCATAATTGCTCCTTGTCTCTTCAGCTGGGCCAATGAGCCAGACGCTTCTGATGACTGCCCCATCGCCTGAATCCCCTCCCAGCCTTTGAGTAGCATTCCAGCCTTTCTGGGCCCTGACAATAATGTTCTAACTAGTCACAGAATAGAATGTATCACCCCTTATCCTCAACGAAGACTGGAATGTTAAACCCAGAGGAAACTGCATGACAAAGGAACAAAGTGACTATATAGAATGCTTATTGGCGTACCAGGTTCCCTCACTGTCATCAAGACACCTGTTAAAGCCAAAGAGAGCAAGATTTATCAACAGGTAGATTCTTTAGCTAAAATAGGTCTACTTTATGATAGGGCACCCAGAAGGGATGGTTTTAAGAAAAAAAGTAGTCTTTCTGTGCTAACCAATCAGATGCAATGAGAAAGACCCTAGCCATGATACAACTAGAAAATGTTAATATGCCCGCTGTCTGCTGACATTATCTGCCCACACAACAGATAGAAATGACTGCTACCTATCAAATAGTTGAAAGGGACACATGAGACGAGGGGGAGAATGACGGACCAGCCTGACTCCATCTTAAGATTAAAACCCATCTTGTTACAAGGTCAGAATAAACACATTCCTATTTTCTGTAGAACTTTGGTTTGACCAGGTCTTGTCCCATTTTCTAGAATTCCATCCCCATACCCTAACCTCTACCCTGATAAGATGTTCCACCAAACAATTTTGAAATGTTCTGCCGAGTTTCTATGTAACAAACAAACAAACACGCAAACCAAGAAAAAAAAAACACCACCTTGAAAACCCCCTAGCCTTGTAGTTTGGGGGTTAATATAAACCCCACCTTCTCCTATGAATGATGCTGTTTCCTCAAGCCCCAACTTAGGGAGATAGCCCTGTCTGACAAAAAAAATAAATAAATAAACCTAGCTTATGACTAAAAGAATGTGGGTAATGGGCTTTATTTTCATTTGGTGGGATTAACAAACGAATTAGGTCTTTTTCAGGGTGAAAATTCAAGGAGTACTTAAGAGCTGAGCGATGCAAAGAGCCACTGCTCTGAGCATCAATTTTACTAAAAGATTTGGCAAGAAAAGTTTGTGTGTTTAGAATTTTTACAAGAACCTGTCATGTGAATAGCAGGCTGCTTGTTTTCATCTTGGACAATGTACAACTTCTTCCTTTCTTTCTTTTTCACGAAAACCACGTGGCCATAATATGCTTATGCGCAGTGAGAGACTGCACCCCGTGGTACTCCGAAGGGAGCAAGATTACCAGAATCAGCACTGCAGGCAGAAACAGCCAGTCATGCCTCGGTGAGACTGGGGTACTGACGTCACTAAGCGCAGCTGGCTCTCTTCTGCCCAAGCATCCCTGCCAGGAAGTGCTATTTCTTGATGAATCCACAAAAGCTTTGCTTTTTATTTTTTTTCTCCCCACTTTTGGCTGCAAAAAAATCTACTGGCTCCCACGACAGCTAGTGCAACTTCCAACTGAAATTGCATTAAAATGTGATAAATCAAATATTTCATTTACAAAAACAAGATTATAAATAGCTCCATGTTCTGTTCAGAAGAATATCTGTAGCACATAAAGCCAGCCAAAACAAAAATTTTAAATAATATGTATATTCTCCCTCTTTGCATTTCAAATTGGCAATACACCTAAACAAAACAATATGAACATCTGTCTGTTGTTGCATACATACTTTCAATGACCTTGATTCCCAAGATTTCACTTGGCAGAGAGCTGGGTTGTCTGTGTACAAACAATATATATTTTTTTGTCTCAATCAATGAAAACCTCACACATCCCAACAATGTAACTCACTAAAGACTATGGCACATAATGTCCCCATCTTAGTTAGAGTTTCTCTTGCAGTGATGAAACACCTGACCAAAAAGCCAGTTGTGGAGGAATGGGTTTATTTTGCTTATACATCCATACTGTAGTCCACCATTGAAGGAAAACCAGGACAGGAACTCAAACAGAGCAGGATCTTAGAGGCTGGAGCTGATGCACAGGCCATGGGGGGGTATTTCTTTCTGGCTTGCTCCCCCTGGCTTGCTCAGCCTGCTTTCTTATAGAACCCAGAACCACCAGCCCAGGGACAGCTCCACCCACAATGGGCTGGTGCCTTTCCCACCAATTACTAATGAAGAAAATGCCCTGCAGCTGATCTTATGGAAGCATTTTTCCCAATTGAGGTTCCATCTTTTCAGATGACTCAAGTTTGTATCAAGGTGACATAAAACTAGTCAGGACAAGTCCCCTTTTGATGTGTTGCATCTTCAGGAATAGAGTCCTACTGTCTAGATTTGGTACACACATGAGGAATGGCAAAAGCTTTTATTGTTTTGGGGACTCCAGGGCCCCCATCCAACAACTCATTAGGAGGTAGCTAATCCTGGCACCGGGGGTTTTGTTTAATACCCCATGGCTTCTGGGTAAGGATTTTTCTAACCTTGCAGGTATTCCCCTCCAAACATTTAAAAAATATTTTTATTTCATTACAAAACAGTAGGTTTCCATATGGCTTTTGTTCTCTCTTCATTTTGGTAGAAGAAACAAAGCAGAGGGGAGCAGGAACTCATCACCTAACACCATCCTAGCACTCCAAGGAAAGAGCATTGTTGGGGAGCTTCTAAATGGATGGAGTGGTTTCAGAACACTGGAGAAAGGCAGACACTTCCTGGTCCCCACCCAGCTCATGCATCATCTCTCGTGTGTGTGGTGTGCAGCTGTTTTGAGTCTCCATTCTCTTGTCCCCTATAGTTTCCCTTCTTCCATTATATTTTCTTCTTTCCTGATACTCAGAGATTCCTCCTTTCTTATTTCCATTTTGTCTCAGGCACTTCCTTCAGTCATTCCTTTTGGGTCAGGCGGCCAGTGACAAATCTGAGTGTCCCCGACTAAAAGCACCTTGAGTCCCCCTCATACAGAATGGTTGCAAGGAACAAAGGACTGTGTATTGATGATTCTTTGTTTATCTTTTTGTCCAGACCATTATCCATAACATCTTGTAACCAACACTCAGAGGTTTCTGTCCTGACTGGTCACACAGCTGGTCAGTCCCAAAGAAACACACAGAGGTCTACATTAATCATAAACTGGTTGGCCTATTAGCTCAGGCTTCTTATTAACTAATTATTAACATCTTAAATTGGCCCATTATTCTTGTCTATGTCAGCCATGTGGCTTGGTACCTTTTATCAGTGAGGCATTCTCATCTTGCTTCCTCTGTATCTGGTGATGACTGCAGACCGACTCTTTCCTCTTCCCAGAATTTTCCTGTTCTTGTCACCCCCACCTAAACTTCCTGCCTGGCTACTGACCAATCAGTGTTTTATTAAAATAATACAATATAAGTGACAGGGCACAAGACCATTGTTCCACAGCAGTAAGCCCTCAGTTTGTGTAGAGTTTGACTAAAAGAGAGCCATTGTTGTCTAGACGTTTGTGCTCCATCAGGGCTGTCCCTTTTCTTGGTCCTATGATCACAGATAAATAGGCTTTCCTTAGGATACGTTTTATAAGGGTTTTTTTGTTTTGTTTTTAATATTTCTGGGTCAATGTATATTCCAACACCCATCGTGGGATATATATGTGACAAAAACAAAAAAGACAAAAACAAAAACTCAGAGGACTCCCTGTGTGTCATCCTCCAGCAAGAGAGGCCCCAAACCCACCCACTGTTTCCTCTCTACCTCTCGGAATCGCTTTTCTGTTTGTTTCATATACAATGTCAGAGCTCCCGAGTGAACCTCAGGGAAGGAACGTGGAGAATTGCAACCACTCCGTCTTATTCACAATCAGAATTCCATGTTTGTTCTATGGCAGCAATTTTTCTCAGGTAAACTGGGTAGACACAATTTCACACCCTCTAGATGCACCAAAAGCAGGCATTCGGGAGCTAGAAACTATACAAAGGTCATACCTTCTCCCAAGCAGATATGTTTCCAGGGACATGGCAACCAAAGGGCCATATGCTATCTGTTCATGGCATGCCAACTCTGGCTGTCCTGATAATGTCACTTCTACATTTCCTAGCAGCCTGCGTGCCTCGGCTGCGGTGGCTTGCTTTCTTGGTGCTCAGGACTTGTCTTGGGGATGTTGAGTCCCTATTCTCTTCCCATCTGCTACATAGAAATAACACTCTAAGATCTCATAACTGCAGCCATGGTATCCTCACTCTCATTCTCTGCACCTCCCTCTCTCAATTTTTCAGCTCCCTGATTTGGACTGCGCCTTTACTGTGTTGTAACTGGGCACAGATTACATCGGGAGGTGCAGTATATCAATGGGTGCAACTTAGAAGAGCCACAGGCTCCCCGTGTCTCCCCTTGGCCTTCTTTGAGTTAAGGGTTCTACTTCTGCAGGAATTCCTTATAAGAAATACAAGTATTTCTGACAGAGAAGGCACACTGAACACCTTAACGCATTGGCCCAGGGTTAGGACATTAGCACAGTGAGACTTGGAAACTAAGAGCTGCAAGCTAGGCTGGCCCTGCCATCTTCAGTCCTTTTCCAGGGATGGGGCCTGAGGAGGCGGCCTTACTCCCTTTAGTAGAAAGGTTGGTCAACAAGAGAGGTAGAAAACAGAAGGAACTGTCAACCCAGGCATCTAAAGAATCAGCTAGGCACATCTGGGTACACCCAATGTTTTGAAGCGGCTCCTGGAATTCACCCACAGCAGAAAGATTACTGAGAAGGCTAAGAATTGGAATAGGCTGCCCTTTTGCCAACCACAGTATTTGTGGTGCCCCAAGAGAGTGCAAAAACGATTTTTTTAAAAACGCTTAATTCAAATGAGCCATATGATTTCAGCCACTAAAAAGTATATTTATAAAAATCGAGCTGGGTGTGGTGAAACACGCCTTTAATCCTGGCACTTAGAGGGCAGAGGCAGGCAAATATTTGAGTTCAAGGCCAGCCTGGTCTACAGAGTGAGTTCCAGGACAGCCAGGACAGCTTCACAAAGAAACCCTGTCTCTGAATGGGGGGGGGGGGACTTATACAAACTTATGTTTATAAAAAAATAGCAACCTAGGAAATGATCATCCTGTAAGTATTCTATAATGTTCATTTCAAAAGTCACAAAGGCATTGAGTCTGGGCTAAAACATGCTAAGAAATACTCATACCGAAAATGCTGCAGGGAGTAAGTACAGTAAAATCTATGACCAACTGTCCTGGGTTGAACAGGTTTTGACAATTCTTTTATTTGACTCCGAATAAAAGATAGTTTTGCCAGGCAGTGGTGATGTATGCCTTTAATCCCAGCACTCAGGCAAGAGAGGCAGGTGGATCTCTGTGATTTCAAGGGCAGCTTCATCTACAGAGTGAGTTCCAGGACAGCCAAAGCAGCACAGAGAAACCCTGTCTCAAAAAAACTAAAAAAAAAGTTCCAGTTACAGCCTGTGTTGTTTTCCTTTCCGTCTGGGAAGGAGAAAGATGTTATTCCATGCTACTTAGTAATAATCTCAGAAAGGAGGAAAGCAGAGAGGGGCACTGTGCACTCCAGAACCCCCCAGCCCAAGGGAGGAAGAGGTGACGGTAGCTGGGTCACAAGTGAGCGCTTCCGTGGTGCCAAACGTCTTACATCTAAAATCAGGGACTCTAAATGTTCTCTTCTGTAACTCCCTTTCCACTCATTTTAAAGGACTTTGAGATCTTTTCAGCTGCTTCAGGGCTATCGCCTTGAGATAGCCTCACACGGGCGCAATCTCCCCTATGTAATGAGACAAACAAGCAGAAGGCAGCACACGAGATCAGCCGTGCACGCTGCTCATCCTGACAGAAAGGAAGAGATTTAAACTATTTTCCCTAGTCCACTCACAGGGGCAATCTCCTGCGGTAGAGCTTGACTGCGGCAGATGAAAAACCAACAGTGGGTGAACAAATAGCATAACATGAGGTTCAACTATAATGAAAAAAATAAAGAAAACCTTACTTTTAGGTAACTGCTCCATAGTCTAAAAGTAATTTCTTTTATTTTTTTCCTATCATTCCTCACTCTCTTCTCAATGATACCTATATGCATTCCCTCGGAATGATGATTAATATAGTCATATATTTAACTTATTTTGATTTCATTATCTTTCAGGTAACCAAAAACAACACTAGCATTAACTAGCCCTCCTGCCTTCTGCACACTCCCCTGAGGCACAGTTTTCTCGCCCATTTCTCCTGACGCTAGAACTTCTGATAAGAGAGACAAACTATATATTAATTCTCTAAAGCCGCAGGGGTTTTAAAAATTAAATTTACTTTGACATCCAGAACCTGTTGAATGCTGAATTCTAAAATGAGCCTCCGACATTAAGATAAATATCCAGCCGTGCGCTGAAAAGGTAGGAAGCACAGTGGTAGAGATAGGATCAAATTCAATTGAGGGGAAGATAAGGTGTTTTCACAAGCTTATAATAATATACTGCTACAGCGGCAGGAGGTGAGCGCGGACAGGACACATGCCCTGCTCACACTGAGCCAGTGGGGTTCCCAGCCTGGCTGTGCCGAGATCTGCTTTAGGCGTAAGCTGCCTTCTACAGCGGCGCCCTGCTGTAGCAGAGAGGACTCCCTTATCTGTGCCTTAGCAATCTGGATAATTACACAGGATTCCTGATGTAAGTTTCCAAAGTATTTTAGGCAAATAAAATAGAAAGTCTAGCCAGAAGCCAGATAATTCCAACTCCACAATTTAGGTCTGCAAATACCATCAGGGAAGTCTGAGTGAGGTAGGCTAACACCATAGCAGACTCGCTATTCTCAAGTGGGATTCAATTTCTGACATAAGAAAAGAAAGCTTACTGCTACTGCTAAATTGTGTTCAGGAAACCATGATATGGACACAATACACACACACAAACACACATACACACGCACGCGCGTGCACACACACAATGTTCAAACTAGCAAACATATCTTTCAAACAGGAAACTGGCAGGATTTCCAGGCCATTTCCTTCTAGGACTTCAGCCTTAGAAGCCTAAGGGGCCCCAGACTGGCACTAAATTCTCTCCCAGCAAAACTAAGCCAGGTGGATACAAAAATCCCAAGTTCATCCTTAGAGTAGGGATGACGACAGCAACACTCACAACCTTGCCGCTTCTGAGCCGAATGACACTCGGCTGTTTCCCAAAGGCAGTTTTGCTTTTTCCTGAAAAAACAATTATTGTATTGGAAAACTAAGGTGGGTGGGAGGGGACATTCCTATAATCCGAGAGTTCCAGAAGTTGGGATAGAGGTGAAAGTGAGGGCAGAGATGCACTCCTATAATCCCAGAATTTGGGAGGCTGAAATGGAGAGTGTGAACTCAAATCCAGGTCGACTACACTACAGATGATGTTGAGAGCCATAAAGAGGAGAAGAGGAAGAGGAAGAGGAAGAGAGGCAAAGAGGGAGGCTAGGAAGGGTGAAAACTAAAATGAATTACATTTTCATTGTACCTTTAAAAAATGGAAGGTGTTTATTTTATTTTACGTGTTAGTGTTTTGTAAGTAGGTATGTATACCATGTGCATACTTGGTGCATAGGAGGTCAAAAGAGCACCAGATTCTTCTGATATTGGAGCTATACGTGCTTCTGAGCCACAATGTAGATGCTGGGAACCAAACCCAGCTCCTCTGTCTTAGTTACTGTTCTACACCACGACCAAGGCAACTTTTATATATGAAAGCATTTATGAGGTTTGCTCATAGTTTTAGAGGGGCTCGTCCAAATCATCATGACAGGTGGGAAGCAAACAGGCATGGTGCTGGAGCAGTAGCAGCTGAGGGCTTTACATCATAATCTGCAGAGAGAGAGAGACTGAGCCTAGCAAGGGCTTTTGAAACCTCAAGGCTCACGCCCAGTAATACATCTCCTTCAACAAGGTCATACTCTGAATCCTTCTCCAAGAGTTCCGCTAACTGGAAACCAAGCATTCAAACCCACGAGTGTACGGAGGCCTTTCTCACTCGACCCACCACATCCTCTGCAAGATCAACAAGTACTCTTGACAGCTGAACTTCAATTTCTTCAATTTCTTCAATTTCTCCCTCCTGGTTTTTCGAGACAGGGTTTTTCTGTGTAACAGCTCTGACTGTCCTGGAACTCACTTTGTGGACCAGGCTGGCCTTGAACTCACAGGTATCTGCATGCCTCTGCCTCCTGAATGCTGGGACTAAAGGCTTATGTCACCATTGCCCAGCTCCAATCCCATTTTTAAATATAGCTCTAAATAATAGTATTTAAAAATAGCCCAGGGCTGGCTAAATGGCTCAGTAGGCAAAGGCGCTTGCCACCAAGCCTGATGACCTGAGTTTGACCCCCAGTGCCCACAAGGCAAGAGAGAACAGATTCCCACAAGTTGTTCTCTGATCTACACACATGTATCATGGCACACATGTGCCCCCCACAAACATACGTACATACTTACCCAATAAATAAGCAAGTGTGTAATTTTTAATAGATAACCAAGAATTCCAAAAGCCTTCACTTATCCATTTCATGAAATTACCTTCATCTATTACAGCAACAAAAGTAGTTAACAAAACACGGGTACTTTTTCAAAGTCGGATCTTGTCACAAAACAAAAGGATGCACCATACTTATTCAGCCTGTGTCCTCACCATGGGCGCCCATCCAACTCCGCTCTCTAAAATGTCTCATCCACCCATTCGGGATAGCCTGGATTTAAATTAGATTCAAGTAACTCGAGGCTCTGAATGAAGCGTTACTTCAGTAGAAAGACCTCTCTGGCCATCCTCTTTCAAATAACAGTGCCTCTAGGTCTCTTCTCCCGGCCTCTGCTTTAGTCTCCAACACTGCTCTTGTCACCGCTGAACGTGGCTGCAGAGATGCTTGCACGGCATTGCCTACTTCTGCGTCCCTGTCCCTGTATACACCTGCCTTTAGCTCCAAGGCCCTGCTCACTGCTGTAGTCTGTGCCAGCTGGAAGAGGGCCTAGCACACAACCAGTTACTCAGTCATGTCCTGAGGACTGATGGAAGGAGTATCTTCTTTCCCTTGAGTATTTCAGTTTGCAAGGTCAAGGGCTTTGTCGGTTTTCTCACTAACGGGCAATCAGCAAGAGTGCCTGGCATGTAGAAAGCAAGGTCAGGCCCAAGTGAATAAATGAACACACGACAGTAGGAAAAAGGTGACTAAATCTGATCAAATCAGATGTGCCACATCTGGTTAGGGGAAGGCGGAAAAGAGCGCGAGGCAGGGAGAAGGAGGCGAGCAGGAAAGTGAGGAAGGCCTGGCATGGGACATTGAAAGCAGAGCTTTCTTACGCCACACATTTGTTTAAAGAGCTGATGAAGACAACATGCAAGACTTAAGCAGCCAACCCTCCTGTGGCATACTCAATAAAGAACCTTGTAACAGCAGGAGAACTAGTCCTCCCCAGGAAACAGCACACTGACTAGTTACCCAGTACCAAACGGTCAGCTCTGAAGGCACACATACATACAAGTAACGGTATAAAGACATAGATGCGTGTGTGTGTCCATAGATGCTTGTAACAATAGTTAGCAAAAAAAAGAGGCTGTGAATTTGAAAGCAGGTCAGGAGAGGTGTGTGGGAGGATTTGGAGGGAGGAAAGGATAGGGGGAAATTTAGCAATTATATAATAATCTCACAAAAAAAATCAAAGGAATGATTTTTTTAAAAGACTTCAAAATAAATAAATAATGAAACCAATAAATAAATAACCAGGGACTTTCCTAACCAAGAAGCCATCCGAAGAGTAAAAAGGCCGCCCATAAAATAGAAAATATTTTCAAACTGTGTATCTGGTAAGAACTTAATATCCAAAAGATAGAGGAAATCATACAACTCAATGGCAAAAAAAAAAAAAAACCAAAATGGACTGAAAAATGGGCAAAGGACCATTTTCCCAACGATGACACACCTCTGGCTATGCTTGTGAGAGCGTTTCCATGGAGAATTAACTGAGCAGTGAAGACCCTGAACGTGGATGCTATCACCTCATGATGGTGAGAGACCAAATAGAAAGGGTAAAAGGAGATTCACTTCATGACTGGGGCTACACTGTCCCCAGCTACCTCGCACCCCAGCCCCCAACCATTCCCTGCCTCTTAACTGTGAGTTAAAATAACTCCTCTCCCATAAGTCGCTTCCCCTCAGGTGTTTGGTCACAGAGATGGCAGAGGGTAACTCAGAAGTACTATGTATGATAATATACATGGATGAAAGGCATGAACTCCTAAAGGAACTGATCAAAAACATGACCAGAAGCAACAGAAATCTTTTAGCTATGAAAAAGTTTGAAGCCGGGCGGTGGTGGCGCACACCTTTAATCCCAGCACTCGGGAGGCAGAGGCAGGCGGATCTCTGTGAGTTCGAGACCAGCCTGGTCTACAAGAGCTAGTTCCAGGAGAGGCTCCAAAACCACAGAGAAACCCTGTCTCGAAAAACCAAAAAAAAAAAAAAAAGTTTGAATCAGTCATAAAAAAAAATCTTTCTACAAATTAAAAACCTAAAACAATAAACACGTTTTCAAAAAACAGTATCAATCTTTGACAATTTCTTTTAAAATTAGAGGGGAATAAAATAGAGGAAACACTAAGAAGCCCAAAGAATCATGATACTAAAACCTGAAAGAAATATTATTACAAAGGCACCAGCTTCCATCCCTCATCGATAGATGTGAAGACAGCACTGATAAAATATTAAACAGCTAGACAGAGCGAGCTATCAAGATGTAATATAACATGACAAAGCTGTATTTCAAATCGGAATCAATCGGTGGATTTATCATTCAAAACTCGGGCAGCTGTGGTGGCTCAGTATGTGATCCCAGTTCTCAGGAGGCTGAGGCAGGAGAATGACTGTGACCTAGGAGCAGCCTGCAGTTCCGAGACAGTAGAGGTGACAGAGCAGGATTGTGTTTAAACAAGAATGGGGTGGGGGGAGGGAATCAATCAAGGATTTTATGTTTCTAGGAGAAACAAAAGAATCCAAAAGAGAATCAAAAAATTCACAGGATCATCTTATTTTAAGAAGATGAAACTCGCTTTAAAATAAAAGAAAGTATAAGAAAGGGGGGTCTCAGATGGGGGGTAGGGGGTCATCAGACCTAAAGTTCCACGGTGAAACAAAAAGCCTTCCTGTAAGGTAAGAACTCAAAGGTGCTCTCCATCTTGGCCTTTTTTCTTCAACCATGTCCCAGAATTCATAGCTAGTGTAGGTAGGCAAGAAAAATTAGAAAAAGCAAAATTAATCAAAACGAATAAGAGAAACTACCACTATTTACAGACACTGCGTAAAACAGTTATACAATAACTCATTTGCTTGGCGAAAAATTTATTACTGATCAAATCAAGCCAAATATCTGAACCTACGGTGATCCCCAAACTCATGCCACCTCCGCTACTCAGACTCAGACAAAACCACTCAGTTGTCCTTGAATTGGCCGCAACCCCAGCACGGTCATCACTGCAGCTTTCTCTGAAGATGAAAGATTCAAGAATAGAAGTTCAGAAAACAGAACAGCTTGGTCCACACGGCTGGTGAGTGGCAACGGTGGAATTTGAATCCAGATCGAGCTACCTAAAAGGAAGCTGACCTGGCTGTGAACTGATGAGGAACACCCAGGATAAGGCCCTGGAAGCGAACAGAACACAATGGTAAAGGGGAGGAAGGATCGGTGACTCTGAATGTCCAAAAGGACACAGGTAGACTCAAAAGTCTGAAAATACAGAAATGTGATATCGTCGATAAATCAAAAGAAGGAAAAACTAATGGGGATGAGGGGCAAAGGGAGGTAAGAACTTTAGACACATGCCAGCTTGTTAGATTGCAGGTGGTTTCAACAGCAAAGGGGGGAAAAGCACAACAAAGAGTAGCTTCTAGGCACACAGGATTGTTTTCCTCACGAGACAGAAAAATCTTAAGATACACAACAGCTGAGCAAGGTCAGCACCGGGCCTCGGTCTTGGTCCCTCCTTTGGGGTTACAAGACAGCTGTCACAGGCCCAGGCCTTCTGGACAGCAAGGGTATCAACATCTCCATCTTCCAGGAAACCAAGGGCCGTCCTACAGTCATTCGGTAGTCTTCTACTACATCACTGTGTGACGTGGACACCTGGACTGGAGCAAGAGACCGGAAGAACATCGGCTTTTTTCCCTTTCTCTCCAGCTTCTGTGGCAGTGGAGGGTGAAGGCAGTGCACCCCCAAAATGTCACTGCCCTGTGCAGAGACGAGTGTACCTGGTCTGTAAGGGCCTTGGGCTCAAAGTTTGGGTAATCTTCACAGTTGGGGGGGGGGGAGACATGGAAGAAAGAGCATGTATGGAGAAGAAAGAGAGAGGTCACATGTTTCGCTTTTCCACAGGAGATCCTCGTGCTTCACAGAGGCAGCTGAGTCAACACGGCCAGCTGGAGACGGCTGCTGCCACCCAGGCTGGTCTGCTGTTTTCCTTCGGAGGTACAGCTGCTTCCCTACCTACCATCCACCCAGCTATTTCCATCTCCTTCCTCTCAATACTCCTTAGGCCAGAGCCTCCTGCGCCTTCGCTCTCGGGGAGAAAGAAAAGCAGAGGATGGTCACTCTCTTCCAGGCCTCTCTTGAGGACGTAGCTATAAATCTGCCAGAAGCAAAATCAGCCTGTGGCTTGGGGGAATAGTCTGGGAGATTAACCTGGCCCTAAGGAAGGGTGGTGAAAGCTTAGAAATCCAGGAGAATTCTTACAAAGGGCAATGTTAGTCTCACTATCACTGGAGAAGAGGGAGGCTGCCCTGGCTCTGCTGGACATCACTCTCCTATGGACAACTCAGTCTCCCAGACTCGGCAAGGGACAGGTGGCAGGACCAAGGGTGTACTGGGCCAGCTGCCCCTCTCACAGGCTCACTGGTCCTCGTGCCCATGTCTCGTCTTGAGGGCATCAGATCTGGCCATGCTTCCCTTTCCAAATGCCCTTCTGCAAATAAAACCAGAGCCAGAGCACTAACCCCCATTAGACACCGGGCTGTGCAGTGTGCCCTCTTACTGCTCCGCATATACACAGCATGTGTTCCCATGGTCTCGAGGCCACAGTGAGCTGTCCCCTAAGAAGCTGCAAATGCAGAAATATCAGGCATGAAACTTGAAAATAATATATTGCTAACATCACAGAAAGAGATCGATGGACACCATGGGCCTTTTGATGGAATGCCATAATTCCACTGAAGTTCTCACCAAAACGTAAATCAGAATTTGAGCAAGATAACCCGAATGCCAATTTCAGAAAATACAGATGCAAAGGAAATAAAAAAAGTTTTGAGATAAACAAGGAACTTTGAATATTTGAATATGTTAGGGAACTAGTGTCAAAATTTGCAATGTATAGTAATGGCAATTTATTATTATTATTATTATTATTATTATTATTATTATTATTATTATTTTGAGTGATAGGCTTTTCCTGTGTAGCCCTGGCTGTCCTAGAACTCACTATGTAGACCAGGCTGGCCTCAAAGTGAGAGATCCATCTGCCTCTGCCTCCCAAGTTCTGGGATTAAAGGTGTGCACCACCACCACCAGGCACTATTTTCTTTATAAAGAACCCTTACCTTTTTGAGCTATGTACTGAAATAGCTGCAGACTAGAGACTGCATGTGGGGACTACTTCAAAATAACCCAGGGGTAGGAGGCTGGGGAGAAGCTCGGTGGGTAAACACTGCGCACATGCCTGACAACCTGTGTCCAGAACCCACATACCAAAGCAGGACTAGGTAGCATGGATCTGTAATTCTAGCACCCCTAACAGCAAGGTGGGGGGCAGCAACCGAAGAACGGCCCAGAAGATCTGGGGCCAGTTAGCACATAGCACACTGTGAGGGAGGAAGGGGTGACCTGCTCAAACAAGATGGAAAGTAAGAAGGGACTCCTCCTGAATGCTCCTGAACTCAGCACCCACACACTGCAGCGTATGCACACATGTGCGGCACACACCGTACACAACTAACTAACTAACTAGCTAACTAATTAACTAACTACCTAACCAATCCTGGGGACAGAGGAGAATGAATGGGCATAAAAATAAAGCAGGGTTAGCAGTGAGGTCATGATTTTTGGGGGTGGGAAGAGATGGAATAGAGACTCTTACTAGTCTATGCATTCTGAGATCTTCCACGATAAAAATAGATTGAATTTTTGAAACAGCTGGCTAAAATAGTTATGATGCATCTCCCTACCCCCACCCCAAAGCCAGGATTCGCATCACCCAGGAACCAGGAGAAGCAGAGGCCCATGAAGACAACGCTAATCCACCACCTACGCCCTCCATCTTGCCATAGAGCTGCAGAGGCCACCTGGGCACAGAGGAGATGATGTATGTGATCACCTCCCCCTGGCCCTGTGAGCACCTTCCACACTGAGGGCAGCAGTCAGGTGCTGGAGATAAAGGGATGAATTAGATACAGCCACCAATGTGGAAGGATGTAGACCGAGAAACAAGCAGGCAGCTACCACGGAGTCTGACTTGTCTTATTACAGCGGACAAAGTGCACCCTGGGAGCTCTTTCCAGTGGTCATCTAACTAGAAAATGGGACAGCAAAGCTGTCCTCAAGTGTCCCCAGAATTACCTTGCGATTAGAATTCAATTCCCACCTCTGTGGCACTGGGAAAAGAACACACTCTGTAGACTGGAGAAGCAAGTGAGCATTCTGACCTCCCGGCAGCCTAGCTTCCCTTTGGAAATTCCAGAGATGTGCTTCTGCTAATGACTGGCTTCCCTCCTCAGCCGGCCTCTGGTACAACTGCAGTAGCCAAAAGATGAGCTTGTCCACTAGTCGGCTGATACAAATTTCCACCAAGTTAAGGACTGGTCTCCAAGGTCTCAGGAGTCTGATGCCTGTGTAACCACCCCTGAAACATGCATGCGTTCTCAGTATGCTGACAAATCAGGAACCCTGGAGTGTGAGCAAGGCCAGCCCTGAGTCCTAGAGAAAGTACCAGAGGAATACCATCCCTAGGGTCCTGCCTAGTTGACACCAGCCTCCGCAGAGCCACAGTTCTGCTCTGTGTGCGTCTTTGATCCTCTCCATCCCTCTAGAGACCATATCTGACGTTTCTTTGATTTCTGAGCCATCTTCTCGCACCGTGTGTCCTGCAAAGTATTTTGGTTTTAGCGAACGTGCTCCTTGATTTCTTTCAATCTCATTCCTACCACATCAAAATACTAACATACCATCTATATGGGAGCAAGTCACGTGCAAAGGAAGCATCAACATAAGTGTGTATGTGTTTAAAGGAAACATAAATACAAAAATTTAAAAAAAGAAAAAGATATAGTTGCCTTTAAAAGATGACAGCCTGAATGGATGGATCTAGAAAACATCAGATTGAGTGAAGTAACTCGGACCCAGAAAGACAAATATATGTACTCACTCATAAGTGGCTTTTAGAATAAAGGGGGAAAAAACAGTCTACAATTCACAATCCCAGAGAACCTAGACAACAAAGAGGACCCTAAGGGAGACAAATATAAATCTAATCTACATGGGAAGTAGAAAAAGACAAGATCTCCTGAGTAAATTGGGGATATTTTGGGAGAGGATTGAAAGGGGGGCAGAGAAAAATATATAGCTCAACAAAAACAATTAAAAATAATAAAAATTCAAATTCCCAGTAAAATAAATAAGTAAAAGATGACAGCCTGTCTGACATGCTCCACCATCCTTGACTACATCTTCTGCTTCGGCCTGTGGGACAGGAATCTTCAGGTAGAATAAACAACCACACCTCCCCTCCCAAAACTGTTACAGAACCTCAGGCAAAAGGAATGGCAAACTCTTTCCAGAGAGAAGATGCTCCTGCTACCTCTAGTAGCTCACCATCCTTCCCTTGGGTGAGCGGCTCGTCTCGAGCGAAGGACAGCCATGTGTTCTGGGGAGGTTCGTTCACACAGTAAACATTTAAGCTCTGTGGACCACAAGCCTCCTTGCCACTACCCCACTCTGCCGCCGCAGCGACAGCAGCCACAGACAATATGGAGCCAAGTAAGTGTGGCTGTCTTCCAATAAAACTGTTGATGCACACTGAAATTTAAATTCATATAAATTTTATGGATCGTGAACTATTACTCTTTTTATTTATTTTCCAACCAATCAGGACCTTTAGAGCCATTCTTGGGGGATTCACGGGCCATGGTCTGCTGAACAGGCGATCCCCCAACCATGTGACTTGGTGATGCCCTTACAAGTCATTACCTAGAAACAATTCTTAAAGACACAGGAAGCCAACTCAAAACCTTTCATTAAAATTAAATAAAGGTCATCACATTTTTTTAAAGTACCGTTTGACTATTTTAAATCCCACATAGTAGGAATGAATTATACAATTTCATTTCTAGTGAACCGTCTCAGCCCCAGGAGAAATCTATGTAAGATCCGTAAGCAATCAGTAAACTTGCTTCGCATCCACGAGCGTTATCAAAACTTTCCAGTGTTGGTTTATACATCCTAATGTCTGACATCACTCGAGGTTTTAGGCATTTATAGACACCTCAGAACGACCACATCCATGACTGGAAGCAGCTGACACTAAAACACTCGGCATTTTCTTTCTTTAGCCTAATCGGCACATCTACGTGGTTTGGGGCTCCCTCTTCACATGTGAATTTAGAGAATGTTGTCCCAACCAGGACTGCTTTGTAGGCGTGCCAAGTGCACACTTCTCTGCTTTGTTTTCCATGGTGGTATGTTTCACTTCAATTTTCCTTATGTATGCCTTCTCTCAAGTAGACTTTTCTATTTCTTCTTTCTTTTCTTTTTGTGTGTGTGTGTGTGCGTGTGTGTGTGTGTGTGTGCGTGTGTGTGCGTGTGTGTGCGTGTGTGTGTGTACCTGGGCATACATGTGCATGTATGCATATGTGTGTGTTATGCGTGTATGTGTTATATGTGTGGATGTACATGCATGCAGAAGTCAGAAGGCAAAGCTGGATGTCTTCCTTGACTGTCACTCTCGACCTTACTTTGTAAGGCAGGGTATCCTGTTGAATGTGGAGCTCATGAATTTGGCTCGACTGGCTGGCCAATAAGCTTCTGTCTATGCTCCCCCATTGCTGTACCTGAAGACATTTGCTGCAATGCCAGCAATGTTGTTAACACAGGTGTTCGGAATCCAAATTCAGGTGTCTGTACAGCAGATGTGTTACTGACCAAGCCACCTCCATCAACAACACCCTCCCCTCTATTCTCTTCTGTCCCAATCTCAGGGCTCCTCTTTTTCCCAGAGAGTCACGCTGCTGGTCACTCGGCTCCTGCATGCATTTGAACTACATTTCTGAGCTGAACTCCCTCTGTTGCCAGCAGCAGAGTCCTGGTTCCCTCTTCACTGCATCATTCCTGCTTTTCTTATGCACACTTGGAAATGGCCATGAAAAAAGATTTAGAAAACAGAGTGTATTTTCCTGTAGTCTAGATTTGGTCACAAGAGGAATTTGAGGTGGAGAGGAAAGCAGAGTCCCTTGCCACATCGGTGTGCCTTTGCCCAAGTTGCTCATCCGTCCGTCCTGACCTCCTCCCTCTTCTCTGCCTTTGGTAGAATTGCCCTCAGCCCATTACATCCAGGCCTGACTGCACTTCCAAAGCACTGTACACATTCTTATTCAAACATTTATCGTGGGACTGCAGTCACACAGTTACCTAGCTACCCCACCACAAAGCCATCAGCACCCAGAAGCTAGGAGCAACCCTCATTTGTTGCGCCCTCAATGCCTAGCCCAGTGCCCGGAACAGGGTATTAATACCTCTCAGGCTCATTAAAGGCAATGCCCCAGGAAGGAGGCATTACAGGGAGCTTCCCAGACAATTTTAGTCCACACTCTCAGCCTTCATTCTCTCTTTTATAAAATTAACAGATTATGTTTTAAAACGTAACTTCAAAATCTGCCTCCAAATGCCCACTTGCGATGAAATCGCCGCCGCTCCTCAGGGGCTCTGCTTAGGAATTCTGGGATCAAGGCCATAGGACAGGCGCACCAGGAAACAAAATGCTTAGCCTGCATCCCTTGTTTTCAGTGCATTTGGCACCTTTTCCTCCTCCCTTCCATCTGTCCACCCGTTGCTGGGAGGTGAGCTTTTTCCAACTCAGGAAGTAAAAGGGATACGAAGATCAGAACTCGCGAGAGCTCTGAGGATCGGCCCACTCCCCTGCCCTTCAGAAACACCAGGTTCAGGAGCAGGAGTGAGATTTTGTTATGGTTTGGTTACTGTTGTTGTTTGCTCGTTATGAACGGTGGCTTTAGAGTGCGGCACCATGTTCTGGAAGTCCATTCCAAACACAACCGGGTAGGCAGATGCGCAGGTAGAGACGTCAAAGGCGTCCCAGCAGCACCGATCTGTGACTCCACAAGTCCTCACTCACTGAAGGATTTCCAATGACTGACTGACTGTTCAAAAACTGTACACTGCGCATTTCTGCCAAGAGAAGTTATGTTGCTTACGACCCAGAATTACCACTCATGAGGATGCGCTGCTAGCTATTTATAGGCTAAGTGCAAGCTCTTGATTATCTCTTGTTTTATAATTCACTCCTCCTAAAGTATTAAATTTAGATTACTGATCACATTAGCAGGCACTCCGCTTAAATATGACTTTAATTCCTCCACAGAATTCTGTATGACTTAACCATCTCTTCAATTGTCTTGGTGTTTGCTGCGTGTAATTTCTCTAATATTAGTAGACACCATTTTAGTCGGGAACGGGGCAATGCCTGCCAAAAATATTCCTGCTACTGTGTGGTAACTAAAAGCCAGGATCGTTTATCACATTAAGTTACTCAAATGAGTTACATTTAGCTCTTCTTAGTTAATATCTTCTCATCAAGGGCCTATAACAGTAAAACAGGCCACACTTGAGATCCTCAAGTTTGATCCGGTTACAAATCTGTTCATTGAAAAATGTTTAGTATGGCAGAGCCCAGAATATTTCCCATAAATGCAAATACAGATATCATGCAGATAGTGGCAAGGTGTGAACCCCTGGCCTTTGGCACCGAACTCTGAGATTCAGGGGAGGTTCAAATGCAAGACCTTTTGCTTGTTTCTGTCAGAGTTCGGATGCAGCACCTCTTTCCTTCGGGTAATAAACTATAATTGCTAACATACCGTGTAATGTTTACTGTTAAATTTGCAATCTAGACAAACAGAAAATGGCACTGTCAGAGCCTGGAAACAACTGCAATCCGTTGTCACCCACAGCACCTTCCTCAGAGGCTGGCCAGAGTCAGCACTCTCTGCCGTTTAAATTCTCTTTAGAGTGAGGGTCTTTTCTGCTGCTGCAGAGATGAAGACGAAAGCCACCTCCCCGTGACCTTCTTAACACAGACCTTGAGTGAGCGCCCAAGGTAAGAGCTGTGGATTTCAGCAAGAGACTTGACAGCTCCCCTGAGTCCCTCGCACTTGGTTTTCAGAAACAAAAAAGGTGACTCTACACCTGCATGAACCCCCCCCCCCCAACACACACACACACACCTCCTAGAAACTTAAAGGACATGCATCCTGAGGGCCTGGACAGTCTGAAGCCTCATAGATGAACTCTCTCAGGTCTTACTGCCAAGGGAAACCCCCACCCACCCACGAGTGGAGCGTGGAGTCTGTGGGGCGGAAGGGGACCAGGGCAGGCTGGCGTCTTGTCCCCCGCGGCGCCGCATTCCGCTCCCCAGCACGTGGAATGCTCTCCCGCAGGTGGCACCCCACGAGTGGCTCCCCACGATCCAAATCCCGCTCCCCACGCAGCATACCTTTTATCTAGGCAGGCAATCCACTCGGCCGAGGACGGAGAGTGTGCAGCGTGCGCAGCGACCATGTTGGGCAGCGGCGCGCGGTGGCCCCGGGCCGCGGCCACCTCCCGCGCGCCTCCCGGCGGGCTCCCGCGGCCTGCGGGGCGGGGACTGAGGGGCGGGCCAGGCGCGAGGCCCGCGCTGCACTGCGGCGTCCGCTTGGGAGCCCCGCCACCCCGCCCGCCCGCCAGGAGCCGCGACCCCGCGACACCTGCTGCAGGTGTCCCGCTCCACCAGACCCGCGGCCACCCTCACCTCGGGGCCTCTGCAGCCGGGTGTCACCCCAGTGCGCGTGGGGAGGGGATGTCAGACTCTATATATTTTTCATACGGCAAATGCCACTAAAATGGCTGCTGCCTCTCCGTTTCCTTAGAAACCCATTAGTCCTCCTCAGCGTCTGTCAAAACTTGCTGGCTGCTCCTGGCTCACCTTTACAATCTCCCCCACTTAAATAGGGACGAGAGAGCGCAGGGCTGTGAAGGCTGGCCATGAGGTGGGGGAGGGGGGCACTATGGTCTCTTGTGTGGATCCCAGAGGGTAAATTATTTTGAAGGTTGGGGACGTTGGGGGCTGGGAAGGACAGAAAGAGGCAGAAGGACCCGGGGGACCAGAGGATAACAAGGGATGGGGGTAGGGGTGGGGGAGCGCAAACTGAAGTCTCTAGCCTTGAAACTTAGACTTGCTTGGGCTTCATGGCCCAAGAATGACAAAAATAAACAATTAAGAATGGGGTTTCTCTGAGTCCCAAGCAGAACTGGGGTCTCAGGTCTGGAAGCTAAGTTCCTGGGCGCACTATGATCTTGGGTGGCAGCCTTTTCTCCTCCCTGACCCAATGCTGAGGGTGACCACAGCTGCCTGTCTCCTGTGGGTGTTCACAGCAAATGTTATGCCTAGAAGTTCAGTTATACTCTGCCAAAAAACCAACAAATTTACAAGGACGGTAGTTTAGGAATTTGGGGACAAGTTAAATCTGTTGGACTCCTACCAAACACTGTTTTGATGTTTGTGACATCATTTAAGAATAGGCAAGAGTAGAAAGGGAAGTTGCTTTGCCCTCTTTGTTCGTTGCTAATGCCCCCCCCCCCCTTTCAGGGCAGGTTCGGGGAACCTGGGGAGAAGGAAACAGCTCGTGCCTTCTGGGATGCTTTTGACCTCATAAAACAACCTTGACCTTAAATCTTCCCAGAAACATTTCCATTTCCCCACGTCCAATAGGCAGGATCCTGTTTCAGACCGGGCACCAGCTGCCTTCAGGACCTCCCTACTCAGGCTTGTCCCTCAACGGAGCTTCATTCTGTTGATTTCTCTTATTTGCCATAAATATCACTTAACATGATAGGCCACATTAAGATCTCCAAAGTCGTCAGCTTCAATGGATCAAAGGAGACATGTCTTCTAAATATCTTTGTTTTAAAAGGTATCGGAGTTATTGGAACATTTCAAGGTTACCGAATGCTTGCTAAATGCCTCAGGAATATTTGGAAATAAAGTGCCAGGGGAGAAAAGGGCGAGACATCACCTGTCCTCACATAGAGGCTCAAGGTGGCCATGAGAGGTCACAAGGCTGATATTCACTACTTGTTAAATCTGCTAGGTTTTAGGCTTTGGGTGGCTTTCTTTATGTGTATGCTAATCTAATGAAAGGCAGAGACAGGGGGATAATACTTCACAAGGGACACTAAAGATCTTTGAAAATAGGATGAAATAGTGAACATTATGTTTTGATGGAGAATATTTTTTTTTATTGAGAAAAGGAAAAAAAAAAGTATCCGCCTCCTCCCAGCCTCCCATTTCCCTCCCCCTCCTCCCACCCTTCTCCCTCTACCCCCCTCCCTCTCCAGTCCAAAGAGCAGTCAGGGTTCCCTGCCCTGTGGAAAGTCCAAGGTCCGCCCCCCTCCGTCCATGTCTAGGAAGGTGAACATCCAAACTGGCTAGGCTCCCACAAAGCCAGAACATGAAGTAGGGTCAAAACCCCGTGCCATTGTCCTTGGCTTCTCATCAGCCCTCATTGTTCGCCATTTTCAGAGAGTCCGGTTTTATTCCATGCTTTTCCAGTCACAGTCCAACTCCCAATAGATCAGCCCCATTGTCTCAGTGGGTGGGTGCACCCCTCGTGGTCCTGACTTCCTTGCTCATGTTCTCCCTCCTTCTGCTCCTCATTGGGACCTTGGGAGCTCAGTCCAGTGCTCCAGTGTGGGTCTCTGTCTCTATCTCCATCCATCACCAGATGAAGGTTCTATAGTGATATGCAAGATATTCGTCAGTATTGCTATAGGATAGGGTCATTTCAGGTTCCCTATCTTCAGCTGCCCAAGGGACTAACTGGGGACATCACCATGAGCTCCTGGGAGCCACTCTAGGGTCAAGTCTCTTGCCAACTCTAAGGTGGCTCCCTTAACTAAGAATTGTGCTTCCGTGCTCCCCTATCCAACCTTCCTTTATCCCAATCCTCCTGTTTCCCCCAAGTTCCCCCGTCCTCCCCTTCTCACCTTTCTCTCCCCATCTCCCCTTACCCCCATCCCACCCCACCCCCAAGATCCCAATTTTCTCCCCGGCAATTTTGTCTACTTCCCTTAGCCAAGAGGATAACTATATGTTTTCCTTGGGTTCACCTTCTTCTTTAGCTTCTTTAGGTTCACCAGTTGTAGTCTCCATGACCCTTATTTATGTCTAGAAACCAATTATGAGTAAGTACATCCCATGTTCATCTTTTTGGGTCTGGGATACCTCACTCAGGATAGCGTTTTCTATTTCTGTCCATTTGCATGCAAAATTCGAGAAGTCATTGTTTTTTACCGCAGCGTAGTATTCTAATGTGTATATATTCCATACTTTCTTCATCCATTCTTCCATTGAAGGGCATCTAGGTTGTTTCCAGGTTCTGGCTATTACAAATAATACTGCTATGAACATGGTTGAACAAATGCTTTTGTCATATGATAGGGCATCTCTTGGGTATATTCCCAAGAGTGGTATTGCTGGGTCCAGGGGTAGGTTGATCCCGAATTTCCTGAGAAACCGAAACACTGATTTCCACAGTGGTGCACAAGATTGCATTCCCACCAGCAATGGATGAGGGTACCCCTTCCTCTCCAGCAAAGGCTATCCTTGGTGTTTTTGACTTTAGCCATTCTGACAGGTGTAAGATGATATCTCAAAGTTGTTTTGATTTGCATTTCCCTGATTGCTAAGGAGGTTGAGCATGACCTTAAGTGTCTTTTGGCCATTTGAACTTCTTCTGTTGAGAATTCTCTGTTCAGTTCAGTGCCCCATTTTTTAATTGGGTTAATTAGCATTTTAAAGTCCAGTTTCTTGAGTTCTCTATATATTTTGGAGATCAGACCTTTGTCTGTTGCAGGGTTGGTGAAGATCTTCTCCCAGTCAGTAGGTTGCCTTTTGTCTTAGTGACAGTGTCCTTTGCTTTACAGAAGCTTCTCAGTTTTAGTAGGTCCCATTTATTCAATGTTGCCCTTAATGTCTGTGCTGCTGGGGTTATACATAGGAAGCGATCTCCTGTGCCCATCTGTTGTAGGGTACTTCCCACTTTCTCTTCTATCAGGTTCAGTGTGTTCGGGCTGATATTGAGGTCTTTAATCCATTTGGACTTAAGTTTTGTGCATGGTGATAGATATGGGTCTATTTTCATTCTTCTACAGGTTGACATCCAGTTGTGCCAGCACCATTTGTTGAAGATGCTTTCTTTCTTCCATTGTATACTTTTAGCTCCTTTATCAAAAATGAGTTGATCATAGGTTTGTGGGTTAAAATTCGGGTCTTCTATACGATTCCATTGGTCGACTTCTCTGTTTTTATGCCAGTACCACACTGTTTCCATTACTGTAGCTCTGTAATAGAGTTTGAAGTCAGGGATGGTAATGCCTCCAGAAGATCCTTTATTGTATAGGATTGTTTTGGCTATCCTGGATTTTTTGTTTTTCCATATAAAGTTGATTATTGTCCTCTTGATGGAGAGTATTTAAAGACACTTGTTATGGGGTAAGTTTCCCAGTAAGTCTCCCACACACATGAGGCATGTTAAATCTGTCTGATAAAGTGCAGGGGCACTGACTTACCCCTAAGGACAAGCAGAATTATTTAAATATTATCTAGAGGGAACACCAACAACCATTAGCTCATTCAGAGCATCCCTGGAGGTAGGTACCAGTGAGTCACTGTGACCTTGAGGTCGACAAAGGACCCGCCACTCAGACACTAGAGCCACCTCCCTTCCCTTAAACTGGAGTTGGGTACCACTAACTTCAGAGGGACGGTTCTACTCTTTCCGTCAATGGAAGGAGAATATAAGGTCTGGCCAAAATGACTTCTTAAGTGATAAGAACTAAATGGTTATAGGTCATTATTCAAATACAAGAATGGGGAGATGGGCTGGAGAGATGGCTCAGAGGTTAAGAGCATTGCCTGCTCTTCCAAAGGTCCTGAGTTCAATTCCCAGCAACCACATGGTGGCTCACAACCATCTGTAATGAGGTCTGGTGCCCTCTTCTGGCCTGTGTAGACAGAATATTGTATACATAATAAATAAATAAATATTTTAAAAAAAAAAGAATGGGGAGACATCTCAGGAATTAAATATACATAGAAACAATCCCCCGAAGGCACAGTCTTATTGATATACAGAGTATTCTCATGGTCTGAAAGGGATTTGACTGTTAACAAGAACTACAAAAGTAAAGACGACTGTGCAACTGGTTATTATGATTGGGAAGAGGAAGAAGGCCAGGCAAAGAAGGCTCTTCTTCTACCTTTCTTTATTGTTAATGCTTCTTTCTTAGATTTATCTACTTTATTTTGTATGTGTGTTTTGCCTGCATAAGCGTACCACACGCATGCCTGGTCCCCAGAAGGTCAGACGGTGTTGTCGGATCCCCAGGAACTGGGGTTATGGATGGTTGTGAGCCCCCAGAGAGGTGCTGGAAACCAAACCCAGGCCCTCTGCAAGAGCAGCAAGCCCTCTTCACTATCTCTAGCCCCCCATTTGAGAGGACATAAAATTACACTGGACTAAAAAGGACCATATATGAAGTGTTTCCATTTTGGAAAGTGTCTAGAGAAGGTAAATTTATAAAGATAGAATGTAGATAGGGCATTGTTTGGAGCGGGGCAGCAGGGTCCAAGACAGGCTGTCATGAACTCAAAAAATGACTGCAAATTGCTCGTAGCCAGGAACACACATGTCATAAACTCACATAGTCCCTGAATGATGTGTTTACAATGAGCGAATGTTATGGCATGCAAACAACATCACAATAAAACTGTTTAAAGGGAACGATAAACTCACCTGCTGAGGGGGGAGAACATGCACTGATTAGGAAAAACTTTTTAAAGTTATAGGAAAAAATAATGATTTTCTATAGTTCTATCACCTAGAAATTATCTTGTTTATATTTTAGTGAACTTTATTCTAAACTTTTCTATTTAAAAAAAGATACAGGCAGGGGCTGGAGAGATCGCTCAGTGGTTTAAGGCACTGGCTGCTTTTCCAGAGGTCCTCAGTTGGATTCCCAGAGCCCCCATGGTGGCTCACAGCCACTTGTAACTCCTATCCCAGGGGATTTAATGACCTCTTTTGTCCTCCACAACACTGCACACAAAATACCCTTACACATAAAAATACACGTTTTAAAAAAAAAAAAAACAAGTATATCCATAAACACATACATAGAACTGGCTGTCTATAGTCAATCATTTATGTTTTCAAGGTGTATAAATATATCCCTACAGACTTGAAAAAATTAATAGATTATAAACTTTTCTACTAGTAATGGAATGTGCTTTACATGTTCAAAATATGTTCATTAGGAATTTTGGGTGGTTTCAGAATACTCAAATGCACAGCTTTCATTTACATTAGTCCTCTAGACTGTTTGATCATTGGAATAAAGTGATGTTCTGCATAACCCTCTCCCTGTAGTTCAGTGACTTCTCTCTACAGCAGCAGGTATGTACAATAGATACAGAGTGCTGTCATATAGTGGATATCTGCTAATGCCTACCGGCCCTTAAATAAACCACTTATCGTTCAAGCTGCATTTTGTTTATCTGAGCAGAAGCTAAGCTATCAGTTTGGAGGTAGGCCCCTCAGTTCAAATGAAGATCCTTCTTCCACTAAGAATTTGGCCTTAGATGAATTACTTAAGATTCTTTTTTGAGTGGGGTGGGGGTGAACACCCTTAATCCCAGCACTCAGAGGCAGAGACAGGGGGATCTCTGTGAGTTTGAGGCCAGCCTGATCTACAGAGTGAGTTTCAGGACAGCCAACATTAGTTTCACAGAGAAACCCTATATATATATATATATATATGGATTCTGTTTTGTAGACAGAGACTGCTCACTCGTTTCCTGACCTCTCAGACCCGAATAATCACACAGAAACCATATTAATTATAACACTACTTGGTTTATTATCTCAGGCTTCTTATTAACTAATTCTTATATCTCAAATTAACCAATCTCTATTAATCTATGTATTGCCACAAGGCTGAGGCCTACAGGCAAGGTTCTGGCAAGGTTCTAGCGTCCATCTCCTTTGGCAGCCACATGGCCTCTCTCCCACTCTGCCTACTCTTTCTCTGTATCTCTGTTGGGATTTACTGCCTGGCTTTACTCTGCTAAGCCATTGGCTGAAACAGCTTTATTCATTAACCAATGGTAATCAAACATACTCATAGCATACAGAGGGGTCTTTGAAGAGTTGAAGATTATCTATCTAACTGAAATACATCTCTGGATATCTAGAAAACCTAACTAACGTGACTACAAGTTTGACTATTATAAATGACTATTAATCTGTAATTTTCAACAGTTTTGAAAGTTGCTTACAATGCACTTCCTGTTTACATAGGTAATATTATATCCTTTTGGGGTCTTTGAAGAGTTGAAGATTATCCATCTAACTGAAATACATCTCTGGATATCTAGAAAACCTAACTAACATGACTACAAGTTTGACTATTATAAATGACTATTAATCTGCAATTTTTAATTATACATGACATTTTTAAATGAGCTGCACAAACACAATACCTTACACAAACACAATACACAGTAACAAATTGACCTTAAATTTGTATCAATAGAACAAAGCCCATACCAATGCAAAGTATTGATCTCTATATGACTGTTTCATCAGTCAGTGGAAATATTCATGGCACTATGTGTGAGACTCATGTTTGTTAGACTTATAACAAAGCACCAAGTACAAAGTATGCTCTTCTTTATTATCCTCTTTCAGATAAATAATATTACCCTCTGTGTTTCCTGGGAAGGCGGTAATAAATCAGTAAGGTCCCTTATATTGATGGCTCTCCATTTACATTCTGTAACTTCAGAATCTCCACTGTGAAGGATTCAGGAGATGGTTCTCCCTCAGAAACAATAATGCTTCCCACTCAAGCTATTTTGAGCTTCCTCTCACAATCAGCGCCATTCACTCTCCGCACAGCTCTGCAATTCTTCCAATGAGAGCTACATGCACGTAACCCTGGGTAATTATTGCCATATAGAAATCAAAGGCACAGCAGTAAAAATCAAGTAGAGCCCTGCATATTCGCATCACTGGGAAGTCCATGGTAGACTGGGTATTCGCTGACATCATGCCATGACAACAGGAGCTGAGAAGCCCCTGGTACGCTTCCTAGAAAATGGAGACCCAAAACAGCTGGTGGTGCAATTCAAACTGAGTTCAAAGATCTGGGCTCCAATGATGCTGATTGGATAAATCTTGGGTAGAAGACAGAGAAACACGGAATGTGATGCCTGTGTTCAACAGAAAGACAGGCAAGAATGCAAATCCCTCCTTCCTCCTCTCTTTGCTCTAATAAGTTTCTTAAGATTGGATGATGCCCAACTTGGGGAGGAAAGCCTGCTTTGCTGCATCTCCCACCAATCAGCTGCTGGTCCTCCTGTTTAACCCAGGGAGAAGCAGTGGGTAGGCAAGGAAAGGTTCTTAGGTACTGGTCTCTGGCAGCTTCTGTATCCTTTGGCATTAGGCAGTAGAGTGATGGCAGCAGGGAGCGGCAGCAGGTGGTACTTTCTAACATCAGAGCTTTCCTGCAGGTCTCAAGAGCTGGCATCCTCTGCCCTACGGTGAGAAGGGTTTTTATTTTTTGAGTAGACCAAGGAAGTCCTTAACCATGTCATAGTTCCTAAGTTTTTATGTTTTGAATCCAAAATGTCTCCTATGGGTCCATGTCTCTGGCTGGTGGCACCACTGGGAGGACCTGAAAACTTTGGGAGGTGGGACTTGGCTGCAGGAGGTGGGGGTGATTGCTTGGGGCCATGTTGTCATGCTTGCAACCTCACACCTACCCCAAATTCCTGGCTCACAATAATATGAACAGAGATACTCTGCTATGTTATCGCTACCATGATGGACTCCATCCTCTGAAGCCACAGCCAAAATAAATCTTTCTCCCCTTGGTATTTGGGCAGTGTTTTAGTCAGTGTTCTACTGCTGTGAAGAGACGCCATGACCAAGGCAACTCTTATAAAAAAGAAAAAAAGCATTTAGTTAGGGCTTGCTTACAGTTTCAGAGGCTTAGTCCATGATCTTCATGGCAGGGAACATAGAAGCACACAGGCAGACACCGTAGCTGAGGGTTCCTCATTGGGATCCACAGGTGGTAGGAAGAGAGAGCCAGTAGGCCTGGCTTGAGCTTTTGAAACCCAAAGCCCACCTCCAGTGACGCACTTCCTCTAACATGACCATACCCACTCCAACAAAACCCTGTTCCTAATCCTTTCAAATAGCGCCACTCTCTGGTGACAAAGCATTCAAATATATGAGCCTATGAGGGTCATGCCTATTCAAGCCACTATAGGCACTTTGATAGGAACGGAACTAATACACAGGTCTAGGTATGAGGATTCCCTGGTCCTTGGTGGTGGCTGCTATTCCATCTCCTGCCCCTGGAGAGTCTAAGACAGATTCTGCTTCTTCCACTGCTGATGGATCATCAGGGCCACTGCTGTTGCATCTCCAATACTGTTCCCCTATGGGTTCCTCTGCCATGATTGTAACTGTTTCTCCCCTCAATTCTACTACAGTTCTGTTACCACCCTGACAGTTCTGCCACCACCACTACCAAGTTGCCAAGGCCACCATCTAGGTCACCATGGTTCCTGTGGCTCCGCCTCTTCTGTAGCTCTCCCAGCCATGGCAGCTCTCCAGCTCTGCTTCTGTGACTCCATCTGCCAGCTGCTCCATGTCCCCACTGTCAACTCTCCTTTGTTTCCAGCTCAGCCCACTCTACCAATATCAGATATCAAAAGCAGATAAGAAAGGGCTCATTGATCAAAGCCTTTTTATTGGGCCTCAGGTTGACACACCAGCGAGGGTGCACAGAAGTGTGCCTCCTGACCAGCTTACAAAGCTGGCTTCCCATGCAGCCAGAAATGTGGCATGGCACCAATCACAGAAGACCTTCGTGCAAATAAAGGACCCTGTGTACGCCAATCATGGCTTTGTCTTTTTTGCACCAATCACAACTATTCCTCTGCTAGGTCACCTTGAGAGTGCTCTGCCAAATGGGTGCAGAGAAAGCAGCCACATTTGTCATGTAGCTTCTTCGTGATGTCCCAATCAACATGGCCAGTGTGGGTATAGAGGTAGACCAGTTGGCTATTTGACTGGCAGTCCTTGAGATATCACTGGAGAGTCTAACATTGTCAGTTAGACAGTCACATTGCCCTAGCCCTTAAGGCTTTCCTTATTTACTAATAGGTAATTCAATTCAGAAGGCATAGCTATAATAAACTACTTGCTAACGGTGGTTTTAGTAAGTCGTCACAGAACTTTGATGGTGCTTAACACCTGCCTGGCACCCAGGGACAGGTGGGTCCCCCTACTCTACCTTAAATCCAGTGATTCAAATGCTAATCTCATAGAGAAAAACCCTCAGAGACACACCCAAAAAATGGGTATCTCTTGATGCTATCAAGTTGACACATGAAACCAAGCTGGGCAACTCTTCAAGCCAGCTCTTGCTCAATTCCCAGCTCCTAAGCACTTTCCACTCTTCCTTTGTACTTGGATGTCTTTATTGAGCATCTACATCTTCGCATCTCTCCATGATGTCTCATGCGTCTCGCTTCCACTCAGTGCCTCAGAAGACCCGTGCTGTAGAACAGCTGTGATCTGGGCTAACGATGACAACTATATCAAGTCAACTTCCTCCTCTACACCTTCAGTACACAGGCCCACTCAACTGAAACAATTGCCTTCCTAGGTAAGGCGACTCACCTGGGAGTTGTAAGGAATCCCACACTCATTAGCAAAGTACATCTCTGTGGGCCCTTGAGCTTTCTAAGGAAAAAGTGTGTAATTAAAACCATCCAATCAGGCTGGAGAGATGGCTCAGTGGTTAAGAGTACCGACTGCTCTTCTTCCAAAGGTCCTGAGTTCAATTCCCAGCACCCACATGATAGCTCACAACCATCTGTAATGAGATATATGCCCTCTTCTGGCCTGCAGGCAGAGTACTGAGAATACTGAATACATAATAAATAAATAAATTAAAAAAAAATCCAATCAGGAGAACTCCAATTTGTGGTTTATATTAAAAAGGTTGTGGTTTTGAAGTTTTGTCCATTTCTGAGGAGGATAACTGGGTTACAGCTTTAAAACAGTAATAGAGGGGATAGGAAATGGTTAAAATTTTGCTTATAATAATTCAGTGTTCTTAAGTTTCACCAATAAAGCAAAATCTCAAGTGATCCATGTTTAGAACCTCAATATTTACAATACTAAATTAGACATTCTGAGATTTCTTTGTAGGTTTGCTGCTGTTGTTTCATTTTGTATTTGTTTTGTGTGCATGCAAGTGCATATTTGTGTGCATGTATGTGTATATTTGTGTGCATGCATGTGTATATTTGTGTGCATGCATGTGTATATTTGTATGCATGCATGTGTATATTTGTGTGCATGCATGTTTATAGGTGGATCCGCGCCATGGCATTCATGTGGAGGCATGAAGACAACTATGGACAGTCCATCCGCTCCTTCTGAATGAGAATGAGGGCATGGCCACATCACGGTATGGTTGAGGAGATAGTCTTTACTAAGATAGAAGGGAAAGCACAGCCAGAGACATTGGGAAGAGTTCAAATTGGGAATGGCCAGCAGAATAGACTGGACCTTGAGGAGGAAGAGTTAGAGAGAGGAAGAGAAGAGAGAAGAGCAAAGAGGGGACCAGGAGCGGGAGAAGGGACAAGAGAGAGGACAGCCAAATGGCTGAGTTAGATGGAATGGGAAGTCAGAGAAAGGGAAGGGAAGCTCCGGGGCTGGAGAGGTTTGGGGAAAGGGATGAGGAACGCTGAAGGAGCCAGGGCTCTATAACAGGTGCTTGTGATCCTGAGAGGGCCTAGCAGCCATAGTGTACTTTGGCGTGTTAAAGAGGCACCACAGTTAGCCACTTATTCTGAATTTCTTCGGGACCTGACACCTTTCTCCAGGTGGGTCCCCAGGCTCTGATCTAGGTGGTCAAGTTCAGCAATGCTACCCTCTGAGCCTTCTCGCTGGCCCTCTTTTTAGAAACAGAGATTTGTTTGAGTTTGCTTTCTGTATGATCAGGGCATATAAAAGTTTATTAAATGAAGAGGAGTTGCCTATTTCGTTTCAATTGCACTTTAAATATATCAATGGTTAGAAACAAAGGAAGATTCATCTCATTGTCTCACAAAGGAACCAAGTGAAACCAACTCTGAAAGGATTTTTCCCAAAAAAAAAAAAAAAAAAAAAAAAAACAGGCATCAGAATCCAAGCTGGACGACCACACACAGGGCAGGAGGTTGGCCTAGTTTTTATTCTAACACGTGTAGTGACTGTATCCTTCTCCCATTGGCTGGAGTCAGACCTCACAGACTCTGGGATTGGCTAGCTTTAAAACAATCAGCACAAAACAGAACTAAGAATGGGGGGGGGGGGGGGGAGCCAACCGAATGCCTTTGTGGAAAGCAGACAATTACCTGGAAGGAGAAATTAAAGTACCTGAATAAAAGTTTCATGAGACAAGGGAGATTTATGAAATTTTGGCCCTTGACAGGTTAGCTCCTTTGATAGAAAAACAAAAACATTTCTCACACAATTTTGGGTCACCAGGATTAAAGTCAATGACCATATACCATGAGAGCTAGGGAAACCATAGCTTTGGGAAGAGATTGACATCCAGTCACCAGGTTCATATGGGGCTAATGGAGAATTCAGGCTATGTAGTCTCTAGAAGGGCATAGATGTAGCTGTCCTCCACCCCACTTTACAGGAAGATACAGTGTGGTGGCACTGCCTATAGTTGGTCAGGTCCAAAGGAAACACAAATTTCCCGAACTCCAAAAGGCAATGAGTGTACAAGTCTGGAAATGACGGTTTTAGCTTAATTCAAACTGGACTCTAGAGGGATTTCTGGAGGCTAGAGAAAATCCAGCATTATTTCCCTTGCCTCTGGCAGAAGGGACACCTGGCTCTCCTTGGAAATATACCTGTGGCTGTCTGTCAGCATATCAAAGCCCAGGCTAGACTCCAGATACCTCCAGTCCAAAATTATACATTTCAAAGGCCCCACACCAGCATCCTGGTCCCTTCCCCGCCCCTCCTACTCTAAACTCCCAGGACTATTCCAGCTCAGGGACACCTCCCTCTCAATTTTCAATCTCTTGCTATTCCCTGCTCTCTCACTTCCCTAGTCCTGGCCGTGACCAGTCTGTTTCTTTTTAGATGCCTCTGGATATTTTTCTCCCTAAAAAAACCTTCTCCCTAAAGGAACAGTCATTTCCAAAGTTTCCTTACTGAGCCCCCTCACACACGTAGTTAAAATAAACTTTCAACTAATAAAAAATAAAAAGCAATTGTATTAAATCTTTTTGACTCAGTCGGTAATAAAATAAAAATCCTAAAAGGAAAATCTTTGACTCTGGAAGTAAACCTTTATGCTCGGGAAACTCACTGATATCAACAAAGACACTGGTAGTTACGCTGACTGGCATGCTCTGCAAACTCCTTGCTACTAGGCTGCACGAGACCCTGAATGTTCTACTCGACTGTCCCACGTGGACTGGGACATTTTCTCTGGAATTCCAGGGAAATGGCAGTCATTGATGTGTAAAACGTGAAAATAGTGCCTAAACTTGATCTAAGGACTAAGCAAGCTCAACTCTACCTATGGCAAAGTCCAAGCCCATGGTGACCCTGCGCAGTCGTGAAAGCGTGTGTGATATCAGCCACATCCTCGGATTAAGATGGTAAAATTGCAGAGTAATTAACTTGGGCAAACCTGTCATGACTTACCCCTTCCATTCTCTTGGGACATACCAAGGTGGTGCTGCTATTCAATGTTGTGAGAGTGATCCATAGAATATTCGACTCAGAAAAAAATCTCTGGGGGCATTATTATATACATGTTTCCCATTAATAGAGGAAACCATCTTTAAAACTTCCCGGTGAACTACGGCCACACAACATTTGTTACAATTTCCTTTTGTCTATAATCCAATATGCTGGCTACATGCTTCAAAAACAGATTACTTTATATAGTGGATTCTCCAGAGAAGACTGAAAATCATCCTGATTGCATTAAAACAAGAGCAAGGAGAACTTGGAAGGAGTAAAACGAACAGCGGCCATTTATAGTAAGTAACAGGTTTCAGGTGTATCTCCAAAAATCCAATCCATCGAATGGTACCCCCACAAATATATGCAGACGTCCTAACACCCTGTAGGACATCACGACAAACACACAGACACACGTCTGTGTGACTTGACCTCTTTGCATGTGTAATCATGATAAGATGAAGTCACAGGGTAGGGGCCTCTTAATCCAAACTTTTATCTTTACAAAAATGCAAGACAAAGACACATAGAGAGACCGAGACTGGAATTAGGCATCTACAGTCCCAGGAAGAATTTCTGCAAACATCTGCTCCAAGAATAAAGGAAGATTCACGCCTACAAGCAACCTAGAAAGCATGGTCTAGCCACACTTGTAGACTCCGGAACTGTCACACAGAACATCTTTGTTGTTTCTCAGGACTTCGGGCACTCCATTCCAGCAGTCCTAGGAAAGTAATCTACAAGGCAACCAGCTGTGTGGGGTTGTACCTCCCACATAAAGCGCTCACACTTAATCCTTGCCTGAGGTCTGCTTTCCAGAGAACCATTGCTATGGCAACGCAAAATCCTGGATCAACCGGAGGAAGATTGTTTGAGGGATATTTGAGTTCACAGAATATTGACAGAGGGAAGATTTGGATGAAAGGCCTGACATGGCAGCAAGCTATGGGGAGGACTGAAAAATATTAAATTAGCTGGAGGAATAAAACAGACATGATCCAGGGCCACAGGGAGGACTTGGGCTTGCTGTTTCCTTCCTTGCTATATGTCAAGAGAGAATTTACATATTATGATAAAATGACCAAGTCTTAGAGAATCTTTTGTGATTTTTTTTTAATTAAAATATAACAATCCAATACAACTGCTTTACCAGATGGTTTTATGTCAACTCGATGTTGACTTGATGTTGAGTCATCGACGGCTTGGGTCATCAGAGAGGACAGAACCTCAGTTAAGACAACGCTTTCATAGATAGGGTTATAGGCAAGCATGTACGGTATTTTCTTAATGAGTGATTGATGGGGAGAGCCCAGTTTACTGTGGGCGGTGCCGTCCTTGGGCTGGTGGTCCTGGGTTCTATAGGAGAGCAGACTGGGCCGGCTGTTTTAGGAGCAAACCAGTAAGCGGTGCTCCTGCATGATCTCAGTATCAGCTTCTGCCTCCAGTTTCCTGCCCTGTTTGAGTTCCTGTTCTGGTTTCCTCCAATGATGGACTACAATATAGAAAGGTTTATCTGATAAAGAAAGACAAACCCTTTCCTCCCCAACTTGCTTTTCAGTCATGGTGTTTCGTCACAGCAATCGAAACCCCAACTAAGACAGCTGCCATCCAGATAAAATTGCCTTTCGCCTCATTGAATTCCTGCCTTTGGTCAACATAACTCACCAGCTTTCTAACTGAAGATAACCACTAGTTGTCTTTATTGTCCTAGGCTCTAATGGTCTATAAAGAACCAGGGGACAGGGGCTGGAGAGATGGCTCAGAGGGTAAGAGCACTGACTGTTCTTCCAGAGGTCCTGAGTTCAGTTCCCAGCAATCACATGGTGGCTCACAACCATCTGTAATGAGATCTGGTGCCCTCTTCTGGCCAGCAAGCATACATACAGACAGAACACTGTATACATAATAAATAAATATTTTTAAAAAAAAAAAAAGAAGAACCAGGGGACAGGCAGAGTAATGCTTTTGAGACCCTTGTACTGCTGTGTGTGTGTGTGTGTGTGTGTGTGTGTGTGTGTGTGTGTGCGCGCGCCTCCCCCCCCCCCCTTGTGTAGAGGAGTAGGGCGCTCGCCTGCGTAAATTGGGTTTGTTTACGCAGTCCCTGGCTGGCGAGTGGTTTGAGCTGTTTGCGGCTTAGGCCTGTAATGGGTGGAACTGCCAAGTGCTAAGTGCGTGTACATTCACTTCTTTCTTCAGCACATGCAACCGTTTCTCTCGGTGTAAACCCGCTCGTGAACTTTCTAGGGCAACAGCAAAAGACTCATGAAAACTCCCTTAGTTTTTCAAAGCGACTGCACGGTTTTGCGCAACCCGTGAGAGCCACAGTCATTCCATAGCCTCGCCAAAAGCTGAAATTGTCAATCTTTTTAATTTTAGCCCTCCTGGTGGGTGTGCAATGGTATTCACCGTTGTTTTAATATGCATTTTTTCTGATGACTAATGATGATCGCCTTTTAATATGCCCATAATTACTTAGCTTCTTTTATGAGATGCTCATCCACGTGCTAAGCTTTTGTTTCGGCCACAACCCATCTCCCAAATCTGTGTGAGTTATCCATTGCTACCTTACAAATCACTCACAAACCTTCCAGCTGACAGGATCCCGGGCCTGGGAACAGTTGAGCAGGTGTTCCGGCTCAGTCTTAGGCTCAGTGGCGATGCTGACTGGGGCTGGCATCAGATGAAGTCTCTGTGGGGTCGGAGAAACCACTTTTAAGCTCGTCCCCCCATGTTACATGGGAGAAGTGTTTCATGTTCCTCGGTAAAATATTTAAAAAGCTCAAAGAACCCCCTGCTAGCCACACAGACCTCTCCGTCTCAGTTTGGAAAACCGCATCCACAGGGAGGCAAAGAGATACAAAGCTCACAGCTAGCCGAGGGAGGGAGCAATATACACATCTTCAAGTGCAGAAAGCTGTTTGCAGTTGCTTGCTGTCATTAAGACCCGCTGCTGCACTTAGTTATTTAGTGTCACCAGCACCCCACAGACTGCTAGTAGACCCCAAAAGCTACCTGCAGAAATGCACACCTGAGCTAGAAGGCACAACGTGGAGAAAGCGCCCAACAAAATTCTTATCAATGCATCATTAATTAAAAATCTAAACCCTTGTGGAAATTTATTCTAAAGGGTGTTACTTTTGCTTATGCTACATTTGTTTAACTCTGTGAAGCTGTGATTCTTTGCCCGTATAAAACACCTGGTGGTCTAATAAAGAGCTGAATGGCCAATAGCAAGGCAGGAGCAAGGATGGACGGGGCTGGCAGGCAGAGAGAATAAATAGGAAGAGAAATCTGGGGAAAAGAAGAAGGAGGCATATAGAATAAGGAGAGGAGAATGTTGAGGACCAGTCACCCAGTCATGCAGCAGCCATGGAGAAAGAGGGAAAGTAAGATATACAGACATAAGAGAAAGGTAAAATCCCAGAGGTAAAAGATAGATAGGTTAATTTAAGCTAGTAAGAATGGCGAGAAGCAAGCCAAGAAACCAGGCATTTTTTAAGTAAGAATAAGCCTTCATGTGTGTTACTTGGGAGCTGGGTGGTTGGACCCCCCCCCCTCAAAACCCTAAAGAATAAAACAACCAACAACACTAAACTGTGGCATTATTACAGAATCAAATTGTGGCATGAAATTAAAAGTGATAGGTACTGTACACGGGGACAAATTAATTAAGTCCTGGATCCATACCCTGTTACCCAGGGAAAGCATGCTGTTGACAGCTCAGTCATAGAGCGTGAGGTTAGACCACAAAACCAAAAAAATTTACAAACAAGGATCCCACTAGATTTAGGGCAGTGGTTCTCAACCTTCCTAATGCTGTGACCCTTTAATACAGTTCCTCATGTTGTGGTGACCCCCAACCATAGTTATTTTCATTGCTACTTTATAACTGTAATTTTTCTATTGTTATGAATTATAATGTAAACATCTGATATTTCCAATTGATGTGGGATTCACCTCTGTAAGATATGAATATGTTTAATTACCATTGGTTAATAAAGAAGCTGCTTCAGCCTGTAGCATGGCAGAAATATAGCCAGGCTAGAAGAGAGAGAGAGAGAGAGAGAGAGAAAGCAGAGTCAGACACCATGTAGCTGCCAAAGGAGACAGATACCAGATCTTTACCAGCAAGCCACAGCCTCGTGGCAATACACAGATTAATGGAAATGAGTTAATTTAAGATATAAGAGCTAGCTAGAAAAATGCCTAAGCTATTGGCCAAGCAGTGTTGTAATTAATATGTGTGATTATTCGGGTCTGGATGGGCAGGAATGAAAGAACAGTCTTCAACTATATTTGATAGTCTTAGGAAATCCCTGTAAAAGGGTTGTTTGACCCCCAACGGTCGAGACCCATAGGCTGAGAAGTGCTGGCCTAAACCAATACAAAACCAGTCCAGTTAGAGCTGGCACACAAACAATAGGCAAAGACAAGACACATTGTGAGAAAGCAGAGAGTCAATTATGCCTCCAGCTTCTCTTGTACCTAGTTAGCTTAAGCAGTTATTGTCCTGGCAGTCACCATTCATTCTTGGCATCCCATAGGGCCTTCTGAGTAGGGGGAGGGCTTCCAGGTGCCTTGAACACTTTGCCAAAACCTGAAGGCCTAAAGCACTCAATCTTTTTAGTTTTTCTTTTGTCTTAGAGGTGGAACCCAGGGCCTTGTGGTTGCTAGGCAAGCACCCAGTTACTGCACTACATCCTCAGACCTTCTTTATATTGATTTAAGAAGCAAGCTCTTACTAAATCGCCCAGGATAGCCTGAAACTGTTACCTAGGATACCTCAAACTTGCGTTTCTCCTACCTCAGCCTCCTAAGTCTGGAAGTCCAGATCACCATCAGCATGCTTGGCTAGATCTGATTTCGCTACAGCCTCTCTGATGGGTGATTAAGATGGACTGTCTCAGAGTATGTCTGTCTCCATTGAGTCAGACTCTACTAAGTCTTAGGCATGCTGATCAGTTGGGATTTTGTCCACCACTGTAATATAGCATTAATTTGTTCTCTTGCCCCTCAGAGGCACTATGTGTTTCTCCTTCCCCACCCTCGTGCTTTCTCAACAATATAAGTGCCAGCAGTCCACCTGCCCAACCATGAGGCCCCAATCCCAAGAGGCCAGGATGCTCACACAAGACCATGAATAGCTCGGGAGTTCCTGACTAGGTCACATCAAAACGCTTTTGCATAAGAAAGAAAACTCGCTGAGATTGCTTTTGCACAAGAAAGAAAACTCACTGAGATCTTCCAAAACTGTGCTGCGTGACCAACAGACAATTGCCAAACTACAGCCCACCCCAGAAAGTCAGTAAAAGCTTGCTGCTTCCTTTGTTCAGGCCTCTGGCCTGTGCTAGCTGCCTTTGGCTTGAGTTGTCCAATATCACTTCCAATAAAGGAGCTTTGCCTCATTTCTATTATTTCCATGCCATAGAATTTCAGTGTTTATTATTATGATCATTAAGAAGTAATCATCAAGAGGGCTTCGGATATAATGCAGTAGGAAATTCTAAGGAATGTCTACTGTATATAGGGAAAAGAAATGAAAATTGTCAGGTGATATCATTTATAGACACACATGAGAAAAGTTAGAAAGGAAAGCTCTAATAAGCATGTAAAAATGATGAGATAATTGCACCCTGGTCTAATCATTACATATTGTATTCATTTACTGTAATGTCATACTCAGCCAGGCGGTAAGGGCACACGCCTTTAATCCCAGCACTCAGGAGACAAGGCAGGCGGGTCTCCGAGTTCGAGACCAGCCTGGTCTACAGAGTAAGTTCCAGGACAGCCAGGGCTACACAGAGAAACCCTATCTCTAAAACAAAACAAACAAACAAACCAAAAAAAGAAAGGAAAGAACCAAACCACTGAGAGCAGCTGGAAGTAAACGCCATTTGACACGGAAGGGGCGGGGTCTGATGCTCTTAACTACATAAGGCACGTTTATATTTAGGGACCGATTCCTATTCTTCCAGCTCTGCTGTTTGCTTTCCAGCGCAGTCAGTAAACTAGACAGGGAGTTGATTGGTCATAGATTCATAAGGTTGGGGTACTAGGAAGTAAGCATGGAACCAACCTGTATATCCACTGCTCAGATGCGGAAGCCTAGGAGCCTTCGAAACTGTTTTCGTTAAGGGAAGTATGGCAGCGTCCCAGCAGAAATAACAGCCCTTTGTAAACAGAGGCAGGATTGAGACTAGCGGGCCGGTGTAGGCTTTGTGTGAGACCCTCTCATACAGCGGAGAAAATAATCATGGCTTTAACTAAAATATTTTTGAGTTATGAAAAAAAAATACCTGAATCCTGAACCAATCAAGCAAAATTTAGGTGGCGGCAGGGGAGAGGGAGCATCTAAACTTCATTTATTACTTGGTCTGTTACATCTTCCTGTGGCAGTTTCTATAAGTAAGAGCCCCATGGCAAGGATGCCGCCTTAAAGGCAAATCTGAGTCGTGTTTCTAGGGACAGCCTTGTGCACGCAGCCAGGAGCTTGGCTGCAGCCCCAGCGATGAGGTCGTTTTTTTGAGCCCATGCCATAGTTCTTACCTCACCTGACTATGGCGGTTATTGGTAATTAATCAGAGTTCTTTCCAATGAGCCTGGACAGCACCTCAGCAGCTTCCCAGCACAGCAGGACCGGCCTCACGGAGGATCATCCCAAGTCGGTGCATCAGATAAAATCTTTATACCACTGCAAAACCCTTTAATAAATGCCGTCTAACATTTTAGCCTTTCATCTTTACAAGCATGTGAACGGTAAAAGTCATGAAGAGAGTATCTCGTGAATGACCTCATTCCTATGATTGGCAAGCCCGGTAAAATCTTATATCATGGGGTTTCCAGTAGGTATTTGTCAAAAGAAGAAAAGGAGAATATATTAAGATTGTCTGTTTGCTATAGCAGTCTGATTTCAATGATTATAGTAACTGAAACATATTTTCTTGCTCAATAAATAATCTGAATTGGTTCCAGGTTTGGAAGACAAAAGTACATGCATTCCATTCTGTCAGAAAAGATCCAGGCTGATAAAGGGTGTGTGTGTGTGTGTGTGTGTGTGTGTGTGTGTGTGTGTGTGTGCATGCGTGCATGCGTATACATACACACACACATATACACAGAGCATCTTTAAGGGTTCCTGAGAAGACATGAGATAATGACCAAGTCCTGGGAAGACCAGGTATAACCTGTGTTGATGGATATCACCTGTCAAGGTTCAGAAGGCCTCCTGGAATGAATTCACAGCCTCTTGTTTCCTGTGGAAACAAAAGCAAAACCACTTCTCCAAAGCATTTTTGATTTCCATTTGAGAAATATATTTTTTGACTTTTTTAAACTTAAGGCATTCTTAAAGTACTAGGCTGGTTCAATTCATCAGTCCCTCTTTCAATCCCCCATGTCTCTTAGCAGCTTTTGTTTGCTCATCAGCATTCAAAAAAATTCAAAATCAACACAATGGCATAGAGGAGCCAGACTCCCTGTGTATCTCCTGTCTTTATGAATCTTTTTTCTCTTCTATTATGTTTCCTGTGACTCTTTTTATTTTTTAAAACTATTTCTTTCTACAACTGCCTATACCCATTTTTTCCCCTCATTCTTAAGCCTATGCACATTGTAAAAAACACTGGACCTCTTTACAGTTTTTCCCATCTGGCCTTCTTTTACTGCTTATCTCTAGTCTTTTTGGACTGCACAAGCAAACTTTAAACTGTTAAGCTCACACCTGCAATTCAAGCACTCGGGAGGCCGAGGCAGAAAGATTGCCATTCTGTTGGTGCACAAACCTCATGAAGACACATGCAGGAAGGAGGAAGGACGCATCTTTTCTAGGCATTGCCATCTCAGAGGACCACTGTCATAGGTATGGTCTTAAAGCAGAATAAGGTATCCAATTATTAGATACTGATTTATTGATTTGGTGGATTATTTAAAGCATTGCTTGTATTGCTTATTTGCCAAATATGACTTCCCTTGCTACCTGAGGTAGAACGATCTGGAGAAACAGCTGAAACAATGGGCCGTTGCCCCTAACACCCTGCTGACTGCCGTGTACACGTCTGTCAAATCTTGCTTGCTTGCTCACCCCATCTTGTGGCTTTAGAGTATAAAAGGAGAAGACAAACTGGACCCAGGACCAAAGCTTTTCAGGCGATAGACTGTTCTGGGCCCCTCGGTGACATCTCTCTTCCTCTCTCATTGGTGTCAGAGGGCTTGTCCCAGACATTCCTGCAACAATCTGTCACTAACTGAAATGCCACTGTGCTGCACACATCAGTGTGCACACGGCACATACTTAACAATCACTTACTAAGCAAATTCTGTAGCTCTAACTTGAATAGTTATGTTATTTGTCAATGTAAACAGAAGGGTACAGTGTAAGGGCGGGATGAAGGGGAGACCAGAATGGCATCTAGGAATTAATAATAGAATGGTCTAGAAACAGTCACAAGGGAAGTCTTTACATAGCTATTAAAACCGAATGTTTCTATAAGAAGTGCCCAGCAAGGGCAGACCACTTCAGATATAAAATGAGCCTGGCTTGGGGGTAATCTCAAATGAAATTTGGTGTAAGTTAAAAATGATGACCTCTGACTTAACATTTACATATTTTTAAAAATGAGTTTTGCAGTGGAAGTTGGCACCAGTTGGCAGCTGAGCAAAATACATTCCCCCAATTCTTTCTATAAGAAGCTTAAATAAGGATACAGAAGGAGCAATGTTCAATTAAGAGAAGTTCAGTCACATGACAGTTACAGCTTCAGACTCATCTTCAGGATGTGGATGCGATGGCCAGCCCAAGGGAAAGAGACAGCAGCCTCAAGGGCGATAGAGACACGGGGTGGGAACAATATGGTCACCTTCTGTGTGCCTTGAGTCTCTGGATAATTTTTGCTGATGTCTGGCTCTTCCAGCAGAGGGCAGGCAGGGATAGGAAAAACAAACCAGCCCCGCTAATGTGTTGATTGCACTGACTGGCAGCCCCGGCCCTGCACACAGGGTGGAAGGTGAAAATAACCGGGAGAGCTGGAATCATTCAACCATCCTAGGGACGGCAGCGAGGCAGCGAGTGTTCCGTGGCCTTTAGCAATTTTTCTGTGTAAACATTAAGACTTTAACATTTACCATCGATAACATTTACCGTTATAAATGGAAAGGCATTTACTTTAGGCCTTAGTTCATACAGTTTATGACTTTAGAAATAGGGACAATCGAGGTTTTCTTGGTAAATCAAAATTATGAAATGTAATTTTGGATAGCGCCTCGGGTCTTGTCCTTTGTGCCTTCCCTATTTGTCATACTCCTTCCTAAATTTGGGTCAGTGTATAAATGTTGTAAAATATCGCCACGATCTGCTGTAATGTGCACTTCTTTGCCAGTATCCCAGTTTTCCCTGGGACACCTCCATCTCGGCCGCTCTCCCGAATTAAACAGAGTGGGTATCTCGGCTTTCCCATGGTAATGATGTCATTGTACCCATGGTCAGCTCTTTCCTCTGTCACTCTGCTGATGCTGGAGTCAAATTTCCCCTCAACATCTTCTCTTTCTTTGCTGCAATTTCCTCATTGCTCACTGGTTGCCTTAGCTTTAGTTACCTGGTGTTTGTTTGTTTGCAAAATGACACATGGGTTAATCAGAAAACAAAACGATGAATTTGACCGTCCTCGGCTGAAGGGATACACAGTGCTCGTTCAGCACAGACTTTGAAAAAGTGGTGTGACGAGCCACTGACAGTTCTGCACCTGTTATTTATACAGAGATTTGTAAACTGAGGCAGTAGTGAGGTGTGTACTTTATTCAATTTCTCGCGATTAATGTATGCTATATCTTAACCTGCTGTGTGTTGCGTGAGATTGGCTGTAGAAATTTATTTTCTGTGCTTAGAAAACCAATGTCTTCAAGGCTGTTCCCCCACTTTCTCTTCTATCAGGTTCAGTGTAACTACATTTATGTTGATATCTTTGATCCACTTGGACTTGAGTTTTGTACAGCGCGTTAGATATGGATCTATTTGCATCTTTCTACATGCTGACATCCAGTTTCCCAGCATCATTTGCTGATGACGCTTTCTTTATCCCATTGTATAATTTTGGCTTCTTTGTCGAAAACCCAGAGTCTATAGGTATGCGGATTTATGTCAGGGTCTTCAATTCCATTGATCCACCTGTCTGTTTTCAGTACCATGCTGTTTTTATTACTATAGCTTTGTAGTAAAACTTGACATCAGGGATGGTGATGTCTCCGGCAATTTTTTTTAATCTTACAGGATTGTTTTAGCTATCCTGGGGTTTTATTTTTCCAAATGAAGTGGAGTATTGTTCTTTCAAGGTCTGTAAAGAATTGTGTTGGGATTTTGACAGGGATTTCTTTGAATCTGGAGATTGCTTTTGGTAGGTAAGATGGTCATTTCACTGTTAATCCTACTGATTCATGAGCATGGAAGATCTTTCCATCTTCTGATGTCTTCTCCAATTTCTTTCTTCAAAGACTTGAAGTTCTTGTCATACAGGTCTTTTACTTGCTTGGTTAGAGTTACAGCAAGATACTTTATATTATTTGTGGTTATTGTGAAGGGTGTTGTTTCCCTGATTTTTTTCCTCAGCCCTTTTATCATTTATATATAAGGGGGCTACTGATTTTTTTTTATTAATCTTGTATCCAGTCACTTCATCTCTGGGATGAAGCCCACTTTATTACAGTGAATGAGCTCCTACTGAAAATAGGGAGGAAGGATTGTAGGAGCCAGAGGGGTCAAGGACATCACACACACACACACACACACACACACACACACAGAATCAAAGAATCAACTATTCTGGACCACAGGAACTCACAGAGTCTGAACCAACAACCAGGAAGCCCACAAGAAACTGTCCTAGGCCCTCTGCATATATGGGCAGCTGTGTAGCTTTGTCTACTTGCATGGCATCAAGCAATGGAAGCAGGGGCTGACCCTAACACTTTGGCTGGCTCTTTGGAACCTATTCCTCATACTGAATTACCTTGCTCACCCTTAATACAAGGGGAGATGCTTAGTCTTATTGAAACTTGATATCCCATGCTTTGCGGGTACCCATGAGAGGCCTGCCCCTTTCTGAACATAAACAGAGGAGGAGTGGATTGGGAAGGAATGGGAGGAGAGGAGAGACAGTAAACTACAGTTGGGATGTAAAATAAATAAATTAATTAAATTTTAAAAAGACAGCAGATCTGGGCAGAGCTCCTGGTAAGTAGTTGGGTTAGAGGGAAAACAGGTCTCAGCAATGATGAGATCCCAGTAAATCCCTCTGTCCTCAGGAACACTAAGGCAACATACCTTGGGTGGAATTGAGTCCAAACAAGCCACCTCAGTTCTGGGTCGGCTCAATATTCACCCAGAGTTAATGGGTATCATTACTGCTTGAACCTTCATCATGGCCCGGCATCAAATATAAATTTGTTCTGAAGGAAGATAGTACCCCCAGTGGAAATATTTACAAAATGAAGATGCAACAACATGGTTAACAAGTGTGTGTGAAGGCTATTTGTAACCGTAGGATGCATTTTAAATGAAACTAACTCCAACGGCACTCAGCCAAGCTAAGTGACCTCAGCTAGCACAGGCGCGTTCTCAGCAGATATTTCTAGCTATAAGAACCCAGCTCACCAGAAACAAATCAGAGCTCTAACTTCACATGCGTGTGATAATACAGAGGGTGATGTCCTGAAGAAACCACCCTAAGCAGAAAATATCGTAAGCCACAATTGCCTGTGCACCCAACCAGCTTTTAATAATGTTGGAAGAGGTACACTGTAACATGCGTGGTTTCCCTTTGTGACTGGGGGCTATTTAGAGCTCTGGCTTATGACCACTGCTCACTGCCCAGGTCTTATAAGAAAAGGCTTTACGGCCTAACATTAATCTCAGGAAAAAGGTCAAAATTCAAAACACCGCTTTACGTCTATTTACGTATTTGTATGTATAGGGGGTATGCTTCTGTGTGCCACTGGGTAAATGGGGAGACCAAAGGAAACTTGTGGGGTCTGTTCTCTTTTCCTACCATGTGGGTCCTGAGGGTGGAACTCAGGTCATTACCAAGCTTGCATTTTGCCCACTGAGCCATCTCACTGGTCCCCAAATTCAAATTTCGGTGTACAGCTTCTATTGTGTGCACACTGTTTTCAAGCCATAGTGAAACAAACAAACAAAAAAAAATTGTAAAGTTGAGCCATGGCCGATCAGGAAATGTCTGTCCCCAAAATAAGTAAATAGAGGTAGAAATAAAACTGGCAGTCTTGAAAAAAAAAATTTTTTTTTTTTAAACTTAAACTGGTTAGCAGCTTATGGGGCTTAAATCTGTTATCGCTTGGTTGGATTTAGAAACACTTAGGGCTTTAGTGAGGAACACACTTGGGGGTGCCAGAGAGGGCATTTCCAGAGAGGATTAACGTGGAAAAAGACCAAGATGGGGACATCGCCATTCCGCAGGCTGAGGTCCTGCGCTGAACAAAGAGGGGGAAAAGAGAAAGGCAGTTACATGCTTCTGGATCCGCTCAGAGAGAAGCAAGCAAACATGGTGATCGCTGTGGACAGAATCCTTTAACTTCCAGTCAACCACAACCCCCCCCCCCCCCAAACACACACACACACATCTTTCTCCCATAGGTTCCTTTTTGTTGAGTTCACAACAGCGGGAAAAGTAACTAATACACAGTCTTTTAAACTAGGGGCCTCGAGGGATGGCGCAGTGGTTAAGAGCACTTACTGCTCTTGCAGAGGATCCAGATTTGGTTCCCAGAACCCATGTGGCAACTAACAACAGTCTTTGAGTCTGTAATTCCAGTTCCAACCGAGCCATTCTGTCACCCTCTTCTGACTTACTAAGGCACCAGGCATGCGTGCAGGGCAAATACATACACGAAGACAAAGCTCATAGACATAAAATTAATGAAAAAAAAAAAGAATCTTGTGCTGGGCTTTGTCTCCTGCAGAGCTGTGTGTGCTTGGTAGAAAACGGGCAATTACCCACGCATACCCTAAGCAGAACGCAACGTTAAAGATGGATTTTTATTCATGCACATGGGTGCTTTGCCTGTGTGTACGTCCATGGACCATGTGTGTGCCTGTTTCCCACAGACAGATGTTGGATCCCCTGGAACCGGAGTTACAGGTGGCTGTTAGCTGCCACGCTGGTGTTTAGACCTGAATGAGGGTCCTCCGGAGAAACAGCTGGTACTCTTCACTGCTGAGCCATCTCCGCAGTCCCCAGAGGGCAATATGAAATTGGTTGGTTTTTAAATGCATTCCATATAGCTCCCAAGGAGACACTGATGGCTTTTCTTCCCCCTCTACAATAAAAACGACGCTGTGGGCTGGAAGTCACTCTAGACAGAGATGGGGCCACGAATTGTATGCCAAGATTGTACTTCAGAAGAAACAAATGTTGAATTTTTTTTTTTTTTATCGTTTTGTAGTTTCCAGCTCTTCGATGAGGTACTTCTGGTGGTTGCCATGGTGAGTCCTCTGGGCAGTAGTTTTAATTCTCCTCATTAGCAAGTAGCATATGGTGAGGTTATACTGTGCATTTTTTGTGCTAGAATAATAACTATGGGAAGTTGTCATGTGGGTGAGGGACAGGCGACTCCATTCCTGCTGCTTGGAGGCAGAGCCTTAAGGGGGGGGCACTTCTCCCATCTCATGGTCTCAGGAATGACACATGTTTATTGAAAGAGTAAGGTCATACTAATTGTTTAAGTATATTCCCCAATTTGGGGGCAAGGCCAATTTAATTGTTGAGGCCAATTTACAGCTCTAAATATTTCAGAAGACAGTACCTCAATTAGCGCATGAACTAGAGAGCATCACAGCTTGGAATATTCTAGAGTAGGAGGACAGTTGTCCCATCCATCATGATTAACTTGATGCTATACCTGGGGTCATCTACCGCCACATAAAAATATTCTTGATGCAGCAGAGGCTGGGGAAGCTGTGTGGAAGCAGAAGCTGGGGAAGGAGACAGTAATGGCAGGAGTCTACCTAGGTCACCTGCGACAATCACAAGGATGTGAAACCACTTAGAATAATTCCAAATCAAGCATGGTGGCACACTCTTGTCAGTCTAGCCTTCAGGAGACTGAGAGTGAAGAACCATAAGTTAAAGACTGACTTGGGCTAACCAGTGAGACCCTGTCTTAAAAAAAATCATATATTTTGAAGATATTGCAACATCATGAATAAGTAGTCTTACTGGGAATATTGAGAAACCCTGCTGATCCTTTTTTTTAAGATTTATTTTTACGTGTGTGTGTGTGTGTGTGTGTGTGTGTGTGTGTGCCTGTGTGTACTTATAGGTACACGTCTGGAGGGCCTGCTTCAGTCCTTATGATGTCACAGCCGGCTCTCTTAACTACTGACCCATCTCTCCAGCCCCGAACAGCTCTTTATAAAAGATGTTCATTGGAAGAATTGCAACAATACAATTTTTCCAGGAAAAGGAAGCAGAGATATATTACAGGTATGTAGAATGTGTTCTTGGAAAGCTTATTCATGGACATCATCGTAGGAAGGCGTGTCACAAACAGTAAGTACTCTTCCTTGCTGATCAGCCTGCTCCAGCAGATTATGAAAAGACAAGAATCCAAATGGCCCAGAGAGGTGTTCTATTACAGCACAGTTTGCTGACCTTTTATATTCTATTAAATAGATTGGTTCATCCCTGAAAATATAAGATTAAAAGATACTATCTCTTGGGAATCTAGACAATGAATTGTCTATTGTTGCACAATAAACAGCCGCAAAGTTCCTGGCAGAAAACAGCACAATTCCTTTAACCTCCCAGTTCCTTTGTGTCTATTTAGGCTCAGCTGGGTTTTCTGCTTTGAGTCTCACAAACCTATAACCCGAGTCCCAGGCAGGCTGTGCTTTCTTCTGGGAGTTCAAATGGGGAAGGAACTTCTCCGAAGTTTACTCAGTTGTAGGATTTATGGTCCTGGCTTCCAGGTGACTAAGAGCTGGCCGCAGCACCTAGTTCTAGCAGTAAGAGCCTCTTGGGCTTTGCCAACAGGGTCACCTATGTCACTGAGCCAACCAAGTGGTAGCAGTTGGCCAGCAAGACAGAGTCATCGATGATGCAACATCTTCTTCTTAGAAACTAGATACAGTGGCCAGTTTAACTGACACTACCAATACTGCTCCCAAAGAGAAGGAAAAGTTTGGTCAACACAGTCTCGACAATAGAGCTATCATTTTCTAGGAAACCACACGCCAGCCCCATAAACAAGCCAGACTTACTAAGCTTGCTGCCTGGTAGGGAAGATAGTACCATTTCTTACCATCAGACATATCTCCTCTGAGTAGCTCACTGTTTAACCAATGTGATTTAAGTACAGTTTAAGCAAAGTTGAGTCACTGAAACCAGAGGTCCACACCAGAGCCTGAAGGCAATCCCAGATGCTTTTTATGTGGGCCAGTCCTCATTCTCCCAAACTGGAAGAATTGCTTACTGTGGGGATAGTCATCACCTAGTTGCCGCTGACGAGGGAGCTGTGGCTGACCACCAAATTCCTTTTTGTTTGTTTGGTGTTAAACTGTCAATGACTGTACACCAGTTTCAGAGACTGTGGTTCCAATAAAGTAAAAAAAAAAAAAAAAGTCTAATTCGCGTATCCAGCAAATATGAATTGAGCAAACACTCTGTCCAAACCCCCGAGCATGGGGTATTCCAGGATTCAGTAATGAACAAAATAGAATGCCCCACCCCATGAGTGAGAGACGTTGGTGGGTAAATAGTTAAACGTGTATGCTATTGGGTAGAAGATGGCAACAGAGAGTGTCTGTGAGATACGTGAAGCTAGAACTTGACACATAAACGTCTGGAAATAGAAGGAGGGTAAAAGAAGCTTCCACAACACGATACTAAGAATTCTAACAGCCAACAGACCTTAGCAAAGCTGACTCCATGACTGATGTACCATTCAGGCCTTGGAACCCAGCATGTTGGCAGCCCCACCTGCCAAAAAAAAAGAGAACAAACAACCTAATCCATCAAAGTCCACAGTTCTGGGGAAGTCCCCAAATGTACTAACCTTGTTTTTTAACTGTTCTTCTAAGTGAGGTGTATCAACCCAGGGTGTGACTTCTGTGCTTAAAAGCCCACCTCGAGAAAGGCTTAGTGACAGGTGGTGGTGGAGGAGCACATCTTTAATCCCAACTCTTGCAAAGGCAAGTAGGTCTCTGAATTCGAGGCCAGCCTGGACTCCAGGGGAATAAAAAGGAAAGAAGAAAGGCTCAGGACAGCACTAAAGTCCTGAACACTGTGTAGTTGCTGCCCTACTTTCTCTGGGCTTGAACCCACCTCCGAGTGCTCTTCTCTGATGGATTCCTCACAGCAGAAGAATGGCCTCCTGCAAATGTCTCAAGCATTGACAAACAGCCTCAAATTAAGGACACCTTTCTCCTGTTTGCTTGTTGTTTGCTGTGGCACTTGTGTGTTTGTGGCAGAAACATCTCTCAAAGAAGGTGATGGCTACTAAGAGCACTGAGTTCCACCTGGCTTCCAAACACAGATCTGTGGTTTTACCACTTTTCCTTCCTGCTCTCATTTTATTTTTCTTCCTCTCCCAGTAGTTTCCCCCATAATGCCTGCAGCAGAGAGAACAGATATGTCGGGAAACAATAAGCCACAATTTCATCACCTGTTGATCCCGTTCCCACAGCAAATGCCTGAATAGCTCCTGGTGGTCCTTTCTGAGCCACGCCCTCCCAGTAAATAGAATGCTTTTGGCTGTGAGAATGCTTTCCAAAAGAAAGTATTCCAGCCGTCAGTCATCTCACCCCCCCCAACACCCTCCCTCCTGTACAAAAGACAGGGAATACTTCTTTGAATATGCTAATTTGGGGAAGTTAGAAACCAAAGAGCACCAACTCAGCAGACATGACCAATAAGACACCAACTGGCATCATCCCTAAAGCCACGCATCCCAGGCTACTCCTGAGAGTTTAATTGCTATCTGTTTAGGTACCATCGTGGTAACGGGATCTCTGCAAGAATGCCCGCATTTTTACGTTCTAAACTCAATAGTTAAATCTTCTAGTGCCATCTTCCTGCCCAGCATTCCTCGCAGAATTTCCTTCTGGTGGATCCCACTTAGGTAAACCAGCAAGCCAGTACAATCTTTAAGTCTCATATGCCCAACCTGGTTTCTAGAAGTTTCTTTTGCCTTTAAAAATGTTGAATCTTGGGCTGGAGAGATGGCTCAAGTGGTTAAGAGCATGGCTTGCTCTTCCAAAGGTCCTGAGTTCAATTCCTGGCAACCACACTGTGGTTTACAACCATCTGTAATGAAGTCTGGTGCCCTCTTCTGGCCAGCAGACATATACACAGACAGAATATTGTATACATAACAAATAAATAAATAAATAATTTTTAAAAATGTTGAATCTTCCTTGCTTTTATTCGTGCAGAAACACTTAAAAAGCACCTACTTTTGTGCCAAGACTGGATTTCAGCCAGCTGAACCTTGGATGTACTCTGTCTACAGTTAAGAGTTAGGCACTGCCGCAGCCATGGCCTCTGCCACAAAGCGCCCTCTGTCTTCCACCAGGGGAATCACAGCAAGAAGGCCCCTACCAGCTGCAGCCCTTCGTTCTTAGAACTACAACTTCTAGAAAGATGAGTCTAACAAACAACAAATATCTATCGTTTATAAGAGAGCAGCATAAGACAGACTAGGGCAGGGAGGAAGGGAAAGCAATGATGTATTCCTACACTAAGTAATAACCTTCCCAAACTTTTGTTCCTGTCTAACCAGTGGAACTGTGCTTCATAATGACTGCAACACTTTGCACCACCTTAAAATCAAAGCAAATCGCGGCGGCGGCACCACAGCCTTTTCAGCACGCGACCGGAAGTCACAGGTCCCTAGTAGTTCTGCAAATGGGCTTGACATTCAGACTGAGGAGAGGCTAAGTGTTGAAACCGGAAGGTCTGCCATCCAGATAACGCTAGTGATTTGTGGCTAAAAATACAGCCACCAAACACGGAAAAGAGAGCTCTGTCTTAGCGGGAGACATCGCTCTGATGTATGATGCTAATTTTAAACCCTAGGCAGTCTGAAAGGGCAGAGTGTGAAATTTGAGCCTCGCTGATTCACAGACTAAGGAACCAGGCGTTCTGGGGAGGTCGGGAGTTTATCTTCCTCTCTGCAGACTCGCTCAGTGTTCCAAAAATGCTTTTCTCTTCCAAGATCAAGACGTTGGTTTGGGTCACAACTCCCAAGACTTTCTATTTGTGAAGTAAATATCACTGAGGTACATCCTCCTCTGAGTTCCCACCTACAGTGTATCGAGGCTTTTGTTCCGTTCTTGATTTCGATTTCCTTGGAACTGTGAAGATAGAATTTTTTTCTAAGACAGACATGTTGGGACTAGAGAGATGGCTCAGTGGTTAAGAGACCAGCTCTTCCAGAGGAGGAATTTCCCAGCATCCACATGGTGACTCACAACTGTCTGTAACTCCAGTTCCAGAGGATCCAAAACCCTTTTTTGGACTCCATAGGCACCAGGCATGTAGGTGGTACACAGACATACATGCAGGCAAAATGCCCATACATACATACATGCATGCATAAAAATTTTAAAAAGACAGACATATTGTCTCTTTTCTCTGTCTTCTATAACATGTTTGACTATGGACACCAGGGGAAAAAAAGACACAGATTGGCCCTTCCTGCTAATCTATGATTTGATTTATGACGTGATGAGCATGTTCCATATTATGGATATCGTTATAGCAAATATAATCATGTAAACAACAATCTTGGAAGAATTTTCATAACCGCTATTAGTTCAAGGTGTTTTTATAACAACCCCTTCCCTGACAAATAGAGAGAAGGAATATTAGACTTCTCAGTGGAAGTAACTGAGGCCCCAAAGCATTAAGGGTTTAAAAAGGCAAACATTAATTTAGAGGTATATTCCAATCTGTTCTGGCAATTTATCTTAAAAATTCTTAATGAGGCTCTCTGACCTCACCACTGTGTGATGGATGGAGAGTCCTAGCTTGAGCTTGAATAAAGGCTCTTTGCTTTTGCATATAAAAAAATCTTAATGAACAAAAATTATATAGCTACTTTTTACTGTTATTATTCAAATGTCAATTGTGTTTATAATAACTTATATTATAATTCTATGGGATATTGGTATTTAAAGATGACCGTAGGAGAATATGAAGAATCCTGTGGTTTTTAGAATATATTTTACTTTTTCTACTTTGCTTGATGACATTGAAACTGGGAAGAAATTCTGTCCAGGAACTGCAATCATAAAGATTAGAATAATTTGGTTTTTACAATTAGTTAGGAGACATAAACAAGAGAGCAAGTGTATTACAAGTTATGTTTGGTTGAGGCATGCCTTTAACAAGTGGACAAGGGACATTAGCCTTCCCAGTGGGAGCAGCTAAGGCCCTAAAACATTAAGTGCTTAAAAAGGAAAACGTTATTTTATAGGTATATTACAATCTATTCAAGCAATCTTATCTTTAAAATTCTTAATGAACAAAAATGATGTAGTTACTTTTCATTAACCTTTCCCAAATGCCAACTTAACTTGAGAAAGAGAGGCAAAAGGATCTCTGTGAGTTCAAGGCCAATCTGATCTACATAGGGAGTTTCAGGACAGCCAGGGCTACACAGAGAGACCATGTCTCTAACAATAATAATAAAAGTAATAATAAACAAATAAATACATGAAACAAGTTGCCTATAAGCTATAAATGGCGAATACAACACACAATATTAGTTAACAAACTCTGATAATGTAAAATTGTAGAAACACTATTGGTTTGATTAGTTTGTCAGTTTGACACAAGCTAGAATAATATGAGAAAATGCCTCTATCAGAATCACCTGTATGCAAACCTGTGGGGCATTTTCTTGAATAATGGTTGATGTGGGAGGACCCATCCCACTGTGGGCAGTGTCATCCCTAAGCAGATGGTTCTGGATTAAACAAGAAAACAAAATAAAAATCATATTTGAAAAATGGAAATATAAACATCCATCTTTACTAAAGCATTGTTTTTAGGTCTCCAGAGTAGTATCGATGATCAATACTGCGATTGGTTGAGTCATTTCTTCTTTTACAATCCTCCTGCCTCAGCCTCCCAAGTACTAAGGACACAGGCTTCAGGGTACCATGCCCAGAATAAACAATGTCTAGATGTCCATTAAAACATTTTTTCTATTCTCTTTTATATCCACAGTTCTTGTGAATACCTAGCCTGTTTCTCCAGGAGTCAGACAAGATGGGATGCAACCAGTGTGGGGTGGGAGTGTGGCACGATTATACCAGCTGTGGGAGGGAGCTGTGCACACCAGTGATGTGCACCTGCTAGGAGAGAAGAGAAGGAAGCAGAGAAGTGCTAATTTGGGAAGCTAGAAATCAGGGAGCAGAAGAAAAATTATAGTAGGTAAGCAGAGGGCTGCAAGGGTGAAAAGCCAAGTCTAAACTGAAAATAAAGCAGGCACAGGCGCAGGGTAGGGAAGACTCTGTCGGCTCCCTCACTCCTGTTATCACATGACGGACTTCCGCTCCACACTGGTGTGCTCAGTGGATACTTTCCTACAAAGAACTGACTGTGGACTGAGGCTACCCGGAAAAGTCACATCTGTCTGGAAGATTCTGCATACTGATTGACTTTGTGATTGTGGAAAGATACAGCGCTGCAGACTAGCTCATGGTCTCTCTGTTTGGGGAACTGAAAAGAAGTTTAAGAGACCCAGAGAACACTTTAGTGCCACATCCTTATTGGTCCCCAGGCGCACTTCTTATGTCTCTGCTTCCTAGAGGAGAAAACACTAATTAGCTATTACAAATCTTATGATTCACATCTATGATTATTATTTTTTCCACGGTTAGATAAACCATACACACCCTTCATGGTTTAGTTGTGAACTCTTGCTGCTCTTGGGTATTAATATGTCCAAAGTGTTGCTTTAATGAATATTTGAGTCTCTCATCTTACTCTTGCCTCATGAGAAATTACGGCCTCGCTGGATGGCTGCTCCCCAGGCTGCAATCAGATGTCAGCCCAGCTTGGTGAGGATTGTATCATTGATTGGCCACCAGTCAGGCTAATGTCGTTTGTATTCCTGGCAGAAGGAGGAAAGTTTATTTTAAGTCACTTATAGAGGAGCAGAACACACTTGAATCACACTCCTTTGAATACAGATAGGTTCTTTCCCACTGCTGAAATCTAAACTCCAATATACTGTTTCACTTGTAAGCTGCTTACATAAGTCTAACGGGCGTCATCAGATATCAGATCTACTTGCATAAATAGAAAATAAAACAAAATGTACATTGCATAGTATTAATGGTATATGGCCACTCCTTCTTTTAAAAAAAGCTGAGTAATTTTCCTTTAGCAGAAATAATTCTATATTGCACGGAGGAAACTTCTGCTTGTTTTGTCGTTGCTGTCAAAGAGAAAAGCCTCATTGTAAGAATGAACATTGAATTTATCAATGTACGTGAAAGTCTTATAGCATTTTATAAGCACTTTCATAGCTATTATTTCATTTTGATTTGTAGAAATCAATATGAATAAATGAGGCAGGCATGACAATCTCCATCTTTAAGAGTTAAAGATGTATTGCAACACATACCTCGGATCCTGGCATTCTGGAAACAGATACAGATAGATCTCTGTGAGTTTGAGGCCAGCCTGGTCTACATAGTGAAATCTAGGCCAGCCAGTGATTCACAGTAACATCAGATCTTTTTTTTTTTTTTTTTTAATTAAAAAAAGGAAGGTCCCACTAGAAATGGAGAAGATTGCGTGGCGGATCTCCAGTCTCAGTGGCTGTAATGAAGCCACTGTCCTCTCAGATGGCCTATGCTATTCTTCCCGAAGCATTGTGTGTGCTTTTCTTCTCTCCTAGTAATGGGGTCCCACCACGCCTAAAACACGCTTCTCTGCAGACTAAGGGCCGTTAACAGCTGCAAGTACTGAACAGCGCCTGTTCTTATTCTGGGCTGGGCAATGCTGTCTCTTGAATGTTTCTCTACTGTAACCTCCACCGTGTTGGCAAATGGCCCTCTGGGAGAAAGGGGCCTGGCTTACAGTCATTGCCATTGCGGCTAATTTAAGGCTGTCCAGAGGTTTGACAGCTGGCTTGTGAAATCCTGAAAATGAAACAGTTGCATCTGCCAGGGGTACAAGCCGAGCCCCACCAACCTCCCAGCGCCGTTCTTACAAACCATTTACGGCTCGTGTCCTGTCGTTGCGGCATTGCTGTCTCCGTATCACAAACATGAAAACCAAAGGCTCAGCGATCCAGGAAACTGTAGAGCCAGGATGTAGGCCTGGGTTCTGCGTGACTAAAGCGCAACTGAAACAGTAAAATAAAACAAGTGTAGCAGGGAGTGGTGGCGCACGCCTTTAATTCCGGCACCCGGGAGGCAGAGGCAGGCGGATCTCTGAGGTCGAAGCCAGCATGGTCTACAGAGCACCAGGACAGCCAGGGCTACACAGAGAAACCCTGTCTTGAAACCCCACCCCATGCCCCAAAAGACTTAAGTGTAACCAATCAGAAACCCTCGGCTAACATCTTCCTATGGATTTCCCACTTTAACTGCTGCTGGGGATCAAACCCAGAGCCTTGCACATTCTAGGCAAGCACTATAGACACACACACACACACACACACACACACACACACACACACTATTTAACTTGCTTCTGCAAACACCTAGGAAAGTTTTCCTCTCCCGCAGCCTGAGTGGAGCTCTGGGTCTCTTGTCACACTGCAGTCTCCTTTGTGGGTCACTTTAAATAAATGCTTCAGATATTTAATGTGCTTAAATTTATCCCTTATTTATTTAAATGTTAGTGAACATTTTCATAATCATGTGTGTGCATATGAGTGTGTGTATACCTCTGTCTGTGTGTGTGTGTGTGTCTGTGTGTGTGTGTCTGTCTGTGTGTGTGTCTGTGTGTGTGTCTGTGTGTGTGTCTGTGTGTCTGTGTGTGTGTGTCTGTGTGTGTGTCTGTGTGTGTGTCTGTGTGTGTGTGTCTGTGTGTGTGTATCATTGAACTTTGCTCATATTTACCTCTGCCACTCTAACAGTTCTCACTGGTCCCCGTCCTTCCCTAAAAAAAGCCTTTCTGCTCTCTTGTCATATAGATATATAGATACAGATAGATAGATAGATAGATAGATAGAGATAAATAGATAGATGATAGATAGAGATAGATATAGAGAGATATAGAGATAGATAGATAGATAGATGATAGAGATAGATAAATGATAGAGATAGATATAGAGAGATATAGAGATAGATAGATAGATTCTGCATTTGAGGGAAACATCATGATATTGTCTTTCTTTTCTACTATTACTCTCTCCTCTTCCCACTTACCCTTCCCTTTAGAACACTCCTTCCCCACATATATAGTCCCCTTGCTACTTACCTCTCTCTCTCAAAAACACACACACACTTTTTTCACAAGAACTGGAAAAATTCGCAGGCACCTGCTGAGCACTTACAACACACAGGTACTCCACACTTTCATTGTAAGTAAACTCACCACCTCCCTGGAGAACAGACCCCCGTTGCTATCCATTCTCTCTTTACGGACAAGAAACACAGGCACAGACGTTAAATCACTGACAGAGTCCACAACTCGTGCCCAGGGTGCTCGTGCCGGACCCAGTCTCAGAACCCAAACTCTTAACTGCTGTGTCACCCCGTGCAGACCCACGCCCCACGCCACCAAGCTGCATGATGCCACACGCCAGCAGCTAACTCGTGTTGTATCTCCTGGACTTTGTTTTGGTTGTTGCCGTTGTCTGGGTTTTTCCTGGCACATTTTGTCTTTTCCTACCCTAACGATAGTCTCTCTATTTGTCTTATCTAAAGAAGGGTCTCTGCCCTATCTCAGAGCTCATCCCCAAACTTGCCTCCCTGTAAACCTGTTTGAAACGAACCGCCCTTCATGGGTGACTCCCAGAGAACTGAGGAATGGGAGCTAAAGCCTCCTCCAGGTCCCATGTAATTGGGAATAGAAACATTTTCCATGTGTCTACGTGGGTGGCCAACTGACCTCTACCATTTACAGAGCCTGAAGCAAGAACGCCGATGGAGGCTCATGAAACCATTTGTCTGCATGGAATTATCGACCAAAGCTAGGAAATGTTTGTAATAGAGTCTGTCTTTCCCACCTTCTTTGGAGGCTAAGTTTGACTCTGGAATCACTGAACCCCTCAGAGTTCCTCTCCCTTAACGGGGCAAGGGAAATTGGTGGTAACCAGCCTGGAGTTCCTTTCCTCCCACCCCCAGCACAGTCTTGGCTTTCCAGGCATGAATGCAAACTTTCCACCCCACACAGTCAAGCTAGGCTCCCCTCCTGAGCAAACAGCTGCTCTGGCCACCTCTTGGGTAGACACACGGGGGCCATAACCTGTCCTTAGGAAGACAGACCTAATGAGGGGGACTTCAAGCCCTGCATGCAAACTAGGTATTTGGGCAGGAAATTCCGGGACCCAGAAGTGGGAAGGGATACCTTGGGACTGGAAGAGCAACATGGCTCAACCTTCCAAAGCACAGAGCTCGACACCCAGGCCCGTCTCATGTGGCACTCGTGCGGTGGCGGTGGTGGTGGCGGTGGCGGTGGCAGGCACACAGCCCCGTGAGCAGGCACTCCAGGAGGCGCAACTTGGAACCCATTCATTTTAAATGATTCAAGTAGTTGACAAATAGAGGAAAACTAAGCGAGGTAGCAATCTCACATTGATATTCGAATGACATCATTGTGCGGTGACCACTTCCTAATGACTGGAAGTTTCCTGTTAAGGCCCTGGTGACTAGACCAGTGTGAAAGCGAGCACAGTCGTTTGGCTAATGAGTTTTGATAAACGTGATATGAATCCCCAGTGTTCTCCTATCTATGATCTGAGTTACCTGGAGCTTTTTCAACCCAGAGATCCAATCTCAAATATGCAAAGTACTCAAATAGTTTTCTTTATTTAGTTCACCGAGTGTGAAAGCAGATGATTTCCTAAAATTTAAGCACCAGCCTGTGTGCTCAGGGCAGAGCCCCAAGGGATGCCTACCGACATCCGCAGAAGTTTTCTCTAGAGTTGCCTTAAGGAGAAATCTCAGGCCTAATCTGAACGCATGAACCCACGCTAGACTCCTCTGTCTCCAAAGCATCCTAGGAATCCTGCAATGCCATTTGTTACACGTACAATTTCTGTGCTGTAGACCGAGCTGGCGTTTCTGGGAAACCGAAGGCCTGGAGGGGGATGGAGACTTGCTTGTCATTGTTTGTCCTTGGTTGTGTTTGGTTTTTGTGCGGGGTCATTTTTATTTGATGAGCTATAGTATTCTTTCTTCTGCACGGCCCCTTTGTGGTCTCAGGATTTTAAACTGGATAAGCAACAGAATGTCGACACAGAGAGGTCAACACCTCTGAAAGAAGAACTTGTCACTCAGTTTTCCCAACAGGGCTAAAGCCACCTTGTTAAGGATCAACAACTGTAGTGGCTGGATTATGAAATCTGCCCTATATACTTGGGATTTGAACACTCGGTCCCCAGGTGGGGACACTGTTTAGGGGAGTTATGGGAACCTTTGAGAGTTGTGGTCTTGCTGGAGGAAGCATGTCACTGAAGGAGGGCTTTGAAGACCCATAGCCTCACCTTACACCCAGTCCACTCTCTCCTTCCTGCATATGGATGGAAATGTGATCTCTAAACTTCCTGATCCTGTTCCCATGCCTCCCTTACCCCTGTGGAAACATAAGCCAAAGTCAACTTTTCCATTGCTGCTTTTGGGCCTGGTGTTTTATTACAGCAACAGAAAAAGCAATTCACGCAACAGGGAAGCACCAGATTTGGGGAGAAAAAAAAAAACCTTGCCCCATGGCCTGGATAGTTTGAGTGGTTCTAGGAGTCTCTGGCATATCTGTAAGTCTCTGGCCGTCTCTCCTAGTCAGTACCTGGTTCTGAAGTGATCTAGGACAAGGACGATATAGGGTTGATGTGCGGGACTTAGATGAATGGAGATGGTTGGTCATATACAAAGATGCTCACTATACTGGAGCTAGTGAGACCTAGATGGACAGTCTCTTCCTAGATCTCTACGGTCCTAAGTGTCAGGGCATCAAAAACACAGAAGACAGGAAAATAAGGTTAGTATAATTAGTTCTGTGATAAACAGATGCCAAGTAGACAGAATCTGAAAAAGTAGAGTTGAAATAAGATAGCTGAAAGGTAATCAATGCAATCAAATATGAAAAATATGCAGGTTTTTATAAATTCTACTCTGTTGCTATGGAAATGGGTATAGTATAAATGTTCAGATAAACACTAGATTTACATATTGCATATTGATCATGTGGTGATATTATAGGCTTGAGCAATTACAAGATTTCAATAGTTTTGATATTGCAGCTATACAAGCCTACATTTGCCAAGGGAAACACACAGCAAATGAAGACAGAAGATAGTTTGCCAGAGTGGTTCTCCCCACCCCCGCCCCCATAATGTGGGTTTTAGGGATCAAACATGGGATATCAGATTTGGCAGCAAGCTCCTTTACCCACTCAGCCATCCTGTTGGCCCGGAAGTGACATCCTTTTTATAGCCCAGCTTCAGACACCCACATCATACTCAAGAAACTCAGGATTTACAACCCCTTGTCTTATCTAAAGACAGTGAATCAGGATGCCTCTTGATGAGGGGAATGGGAACCATCCAGCAAGCATGTGGGAGCACCAAATCCAGCCCACAGCCTGTCAATCAGTAGCCCGCTTTCACTCAGCAAATGAGTTCCAATCCAGCACAGCTTTGGAGCTCAATACTCTCCTTCATAAGTAGCGGGCCTGCTGGGGTTACCTTAGCAAACAAACGCAATGAGTGACTAAGTATTTAGTGCCATCTAGGCTGGAAATAAAGGCCTCATTGGACATGGTGGTCTTGCTCTTTAAAGGTAGTCATCAGAGCATGTTCTAAGGATAAGCTACGTCTCTGCTGCTAGAGTTCATCAGGCGTGGCTAATTCACCAGGACTCTGGGCTGCGAGAAACAGCACTGGGCTCACGCTCAAGTTAAATGGATAAGAGTGCGTTGTTTCAGGAACCTGAAATATCCAGGGCTTCAGAGAGCTCTGATGACGGCTAGATGCGGGCATTCAAAGATGTAGTCAGGCCCCTGTCATCCTGTCTGATCCCTTGGTTCTGTTTCCCTCTGCACTGCTGGAGTCCCGAGGATGGGCTCTCCCTGAGGTCATAAAGGATGGCCCCCAGCTTTTCTGCTCACAAGGTGTGTCTCATTAAGTGTCTCACTCAGAAACTCAGAGTCACTCGTGTGTGTCTGTGTTGCATCAAAGAAATCAGAGACTTCCTCCTGAAGTGGTTTAACCAAGAGCGAGCTGTTGGAATTCTCTCCTGAGTCTTCCGTCTGTCTTCTGTCTGAATCTGTGCCTGCCCGGATGCTGTCTTGTCTTAATCTGTACCATCTGTCCCTAACAAAGGGCTTTTACTCTTTGTTTACTGAACATCACAGAAAGCATCCCGTGGGGAAGGAATGAGGAATAATTTACAGAAATCTTTAGGAGTTTTACAAGGGATTAAGTCTCTGGCTCCAATTGACCCCCTCTGACCCAAATAACAAACAAGCAAACACTATGAAGTCATATAGTCATATCTGTGTGTTGTTTTCAATATCTATGCCAGGTATTTGCTTTATAAGGTAGATTTCGCCCATTCGCTGTTTTCAGCAAATAATTTTGTTTGTTTGTTTGTTTGGTTTTTTTTTTTTTTTTGGTCTTTCAGGACAGCGTATCTCTATAGCTTTGGAGCCTGTCCTGGAACTAGCTCTTGTAGACCAGATTGGCTTCAAACTCAGAGATCCGCCTGCCTTTGACTCCCAAGTGCTGGAATTAAAGGCATGCGCCACCACTGCCCAGCCAGCAAATGATTCTAACAAACATACATGGATTTCCCTCTGGGTCAGGAATAAGGAAAAATGCATAATTTAAGATTAAAACTATGCATTAGTTTTGGTTGTAAAAGTTCATCCATGGGCAATCCAAGGCATAGTAAAAATGACTGTCATATTGTTCTCCTAAAGGCAGCTTAAACAGGCCGGGTACGGAGCAGGATAGTGGTCCTAAGTGACCTCCAGAGGTCACTTAGCTGGGCTGTGAGGTCCAACAAAGTCCCAGTCTCTTAGCCCGTAAGAGATGTCTCCGTAATACTGCATCAGCACCGTGTGTGTCGGTGGTGGGCCCAGGAGCGGGCTCCCCAACTTTCCTCCTCAGATCCCTAACAATCCCTGAAAAATGATTCTGACCTCAGAGGGTCAGGTGTCCTCTTTCAGTCCCCTGGCCAGTCGCTTCCCACCGGGAAACCATGATTTGTCAGCCCCAAAGACAAGGATGGTGAGATCATGACGGCTGCTGTGTGGCGTGGGAGCCGGGATCCCTGAGTGGACACAGAGGGCTCCAGTGACGGAAGGCAGGGCAAGCGCTGCAAAGCCAGAGTCACACGCAGTCCTAACATCCAGTTTTTGGCTACTTCTTGGAAGAGTGAAAAGCAAGAGGACTCCATTGAACCTCAGACTAGAAGCACCCAGTGGGCAGCTTCTGTGCTCCTCTTCTGCCACCAACTAGGGCAACACAACCATTTCTTTCTCTCTCCCACCCCTGCCCCGACCCCCAGACAGAGTTCTTTGTGCAGTCTTGGCTGTCCTAGAACTAGCTCCATAGACCAGGCTGGCCTCAAACTCACAGAGATCCACCTGCCTCTGCCTCCTTAGTGTGGGGATTAAAGACGTGTGCCACCACCGCCCTGCAACACAGGGCATCCCTATCCAACAATTTATACATCTTCATCTGTGTCTTACACATATCCGTGTGTGAACACGAGCCACGGTGCCTATGTAGAGCTTCAAAGGACTGCTTGTGTGAGGAGCTATGAGGGTTCTGCAGGTGGATCACAGATCATCAGGCATGGAAGCAGGCACCTTTACCTGATGAGCCATCTCAGCTGCCCGAGGACGTCACATTGTTCATGCCAGTGTGTTAGCCTTGGCTGGTATTGTTACATCTTAGTCTGTAGCCTAAACTGAGATCTATAGTCTCCTGGGTGACAGCTAGTTTAAAGGCTTCTCTTTTTTCTTTAAGTCTGCTATCCCTTAAATCACGCAGGAAAAGTTAACTGCCTTAGTAACTGTTAGACTATGATTTATGAGTGCTTGCTTCAGGTTTTTATTACTATGAAGAATACCTTTTATTAATGTTTTTTCCATTAATATTGCCAGCCATGAGCCATAAAATTGACTCTGAATATATTCACCGGCCTTTATAAAATTCTTTCTGAACCGCTAGTTTTTCTCTAAATCATGTAAAACATTTTGGTGACGGAAGTGACAACCGACTTGGGTTCAGTTCTTCGCTTCCCTTTCCTGACGATTAAGTTTTATGGTCAACTTGACAGGACTTAGAATCAGCTGCGAGACTTCCCTCTGAGGGCGGCTGTGAAGGTGGCCGCAGAGAGGTAGGATACTGGAAGGAAGATCCATCTGCGCATGCGTGCACCATCCCGTGGCTTGGGGTCCCCACGTGGAAAGGGGAAAGTGGTCTGAGCACCAGCACGCGGGTCTCTGTTTCCTGAGCGCAGGTGTGAGCTGCAGCCTCAAGCTGCAGCTCCCCCCCCCCCCCCCCCCCGTGCCTTTCCACCGCGATGGGCCACGCCAGTGAGACAAGTCCTTCCTTCCCTAACCTCATCTGTCTCGTGTTTTATTGCAGCAGTGAAAAAGCTATGAAAACACCTTCCCGGAGAGTGGACTCGTGGCTGCTCACAAGTGTGGGCATTCTTAGAACTCGCCTGGTCTCACTCCGTTCTGTGCATTTTAGTAGAAGAAATGACTGATCCTGGTAAAAACGATTGTCTCACAACAGACTGGAGGTGTCTGTTTGCTTTTCAAACAAATTCCTGTTTTTTCCCCCCTTTGATTTTCCCCCACAGAATTAGCCTAAATAAGGTGAGTCCTAAACTTGCTTCTCCCTCCTTTCCATAGGATTCCTGGGGCCTTTCTGCTCCAGGCTTCATGCTCCCTGTTCTGTCTGCCTTCCCGGTACATCCTGAATCTCCTCTCTCAACACCGCTCTGACCTAATTCCCGTTCCTTTTGGAGTGTCCGCTATGACAGATACCCTCTTTTCTGGGTGCCGTTTTTACATCTTATTTCTAATGCTCTCAGAAGAGAGGCAAGCTGTGGGGCTGAAGTTGCCAACCACTTTTATTTAGCGAAGACAAACTCCAAGAAAAGGTAAACGGGATGAGTTTCTGGGAGAACGATGTTTTGGGTCGTCTGCCTGAAACCGAGATAGACGTTATGCCTGACTGGGGACACGTCCCATACCCAGTGCTATAAAACGAAGGTGCATCAGTCAGTGGGACTTGGGGTCATTATTAATAAGGCATGTTATGTAGGAATCTATAAAATTGCTGGAGCCTGCATGGCTTGTCCTGTTGAAAGCATATTTGGGTAATTAAATTATTAAATACGGGTGAATTAAAAGAGAGCGGCATTTTCATGAAATGTTAGTGTTTTCATTGCTGTTTCCAGTCATGAACCGCATTGAAAAACTTTTATGAAATTCTTTTTTTAATTAAAAGAACAAAATTCTTTGGAACTTGGGGCGTTGAGTGCTTTCAGCACAATCATGAGCGCTTGAATCTGAATCCTTAGAACCCACATAAAAACCAGGCATGGTCACATGTGTGCTTGTAACCATGGAGACAAGAGGACTTCTGGGGTTGCTAGACCCTGTCTCAAGGGAATAATGCAGAGAGGGAAAGAACAGGGCACCCGACATCTTCTTCAGGTCTGTGGTTGTGAGAATCAGCACACATACTTGCACACCTGTGCACATACACTATACACATCACACACACACGCGCGCATACATACTCCTTTTATAATATTATTTGTCCAAAAGCCCTGTGTGGCCTACGAAAAAAAGCAAGTGGCCCAGAGAGCCCAACACTGGATTAGCAAGGCTGGAGTAAGGAGGTGCTGCCCTGTAGCGTGAACTGTACCACATGTGGTTTCAACAGCGCAAATAGTGACAAGGCAAAAGAGACAAGGACTCAATGTTTCCAAAATAAATAGTATTTTCCCTGAATGTGATCTCATGAACAATCCCAAATGGCCTTCACGTGGAGAGAAACCCATCGTATTGCCACCTTTGTGATCGTGCACTATATTGAGGGTGTCATGGCATCAGACACTCAGGAGCAAGCCAGGACCAGCTTAAATTGCAGTAATGCCACCAATGCCGGACAAAGCCTATGACATGGGGAAGAGCTGAGCCAGCACAATCACGAGTAAGTGATACGGGGAAGGTAACTAATGCATAGGAAGGCATTGTCAGTCATGTCAAAGAAGTCAAGTTGCAGCTGATGCTTCCTTGTCGGGTCCCACTCCCCTGAGCCCCTGGGGTAGAGTTCCAGGAGCTTTCCGAATCCACTAGACTGCACCTTCTCTAACCTTTTTGATTTCTGCCCCTCAGTTTTTGAGTCTTTTCCGTAACTGTATTTCAGGAGCTACTCAGGTAGTTTGCTGACATTCGGAGGCCTTATTTCAATAGCCTCTGTCCAAAGACAAACTATATATGAAAAAAAAAAAAGAGGCAAGTTTTCTTTGGAGCTCTTCTCCCTGCCTGCAATTTGCAGCACCCTCTTTCTCTGTACTTGAAAAACACTGAACCCTTTCGCTGTCTTTGATCATCTTCTCTTCTCCCATTTCCCTTGAGCCATCAAAGACCATTACAAGATTTCATTGCTCTCACCCCCAGGTACTGTTAGTGTCCTAGGCTGGAACTGTGGCAGGATAATATTCTGAGATGCTATCTGAGACTCCTTCTCTGGCTTCCTTTTAATCTGTGCATCCATTGCCTTGGGGAAGGATGTTACAGCAGAAAAGCAAAGAAAATGATTTTTAAACATCTGAAGCATGAAACTTAGGACATTAAAAAAATATAACTTAGGCCTGGAGGGAAGTCAGGTCATAAAAATTATATGAGGGATAAATGGCTCTGGGTAGCATCGCCTGTTCCCTCTGATCCTGCTGCACCCCTGCCTCCTTCATCTTCAACTCTGAATGTGAAATTTTACCTCGTGCTGGAGGGAGACGCTCTAAGTCTTTTTGGAGATCCAAGCACAGGCAAGAGCGTTCCTGAGAAAGGGTCAAGTCAAGGATTTCCTCTTGCCCAGGAAGAAGCATCTGCAGAATGACTTCCTGGGAGCCCGATAGTAGCACGGAAATGAGAGAGACCTTACAAAGATGGAGGCCCTCATACATCCCTGTGTTCTTTCTCCTAGTCAACACTGTGGTACTTCATTCATGACCAATGCAGTGAACCCCTGCCTGCTGGGGACATCCACTGAATTTTGTAATTATCTGCCGGGGCACGGCCGTGTTCTGTAACCGACTGCTGCAGGAATACAGTGGGCATGCTCCTCACCTTCACACAGGACCACTCTGTGGAGACAGCTCAGCTCAGGAACTCTTAAGAGTGGCCAAGTCTTCAGTTACAGCCTAGTTGAGGAACTTCCTGCTCTCTCCCAGGCTGCCTTCTTCCAGGCCTTCCAAGGGTAGCTCTTGGGTGTGACTGTGAAGAATGCACATGCCTGTGGGTGCCAGCTGAGGTCAGAAGCATCAGATCCCCTGAAGCTGGAGTTAAGGACATCTGTGAGTTAGAGGGCATAGGAGCTGGAAACAGAACTCAGGTCCTCTAGAAGACCAGAAAGACGTCTCTCTCTCTCTCTCTCTCTCTCTCTCTCTTTTTTTTTTTTTTTAATTTATTTTCAAGCTTTTGGTTCCTGTTCTGGAACTAGCTCTTGTAGACCAGGCTGGCCTCGAACTCACAGAGATCCGCCTGCCTCTGCCTCCCGAGTGCTGGAATTAAAGGCGTGCGCCACCACCACCCGGCGCAGAAAGACTTCTTAACTGCTGAGCTGTCTCCGCAGGCGCAGACATCAACTGGAAGTGATGCACCATAAAGTTCACAGCATAGGACGTAATGAGGAAGGCCAACACCGCTGGAAAGAAGCTCATGTGCCCAGGGAAGCCTCCACCACGTCCGGAGGAACAACAAAGGGCTGACCGTTTAATCAGGGCAGAGAGAGATCCACACACATGCGGAAAGCGCATTGGCACTCTTGGTGCTGGGGAGGCAGCAGAGGAACTGGAGAGCAGCCGCAATTACTAAGGGAAGTCAGTCGCCAGCCCGTAGGCCTCTGCTGAGAAGGAAGAACTGGTCTTCAAGAATAAAGCGTGCTTTCTCTGTGTGCACCTGGCGGAGCTCCTGAAACAAACGTCACCTGGAAGGCTTTTGTTTGTAAGAAGCTCGTCGCATGTGAGTGTGTGTATGAATGCACACTCCACATGTGTGTCAGGTGCCAAGGAGGCCAGCAAACCTTATCTGATCTCTGATCTCATGGCGTTGTAGTGACAGGTGGTAAGAGGCAGCCACTTGATGTGGGTGTTAAAGTCCCCTGGAAGAGCAGGAGGTGAGGGGTCCTAACTGTCAGGCCAGCTCTCCAGCTCCACTTTAAAAAAATAAATCCTAGATACTGCTTTAGATTGGGTGTGACAAGAACTGTAAGTGCCCATTTAGAGTCTATGCCCACCTATATGACCTAAGTCCACCTTAGTGCGCCCACCAAGATGGCTCTTAGGTGCAAAGGGGCGCGGAGATTGAATGCCCAGCGTCCTGGTACACACAGATCTCCGCCTCAGGATTGACCGCAACCTGACTCGAATTCCCAGCGTGAGCTCACGACTTCAATGGAAATCCAAAAATGACAAAAATAAGTACGAATGGGTCCCCCCAAACCCTATAGCATAGACAAGAAAAGAGACTCACAAGATGCAGCCGCTGTAGCCCAGAAGCCGGTTTTAAGCGTGGCGTAGAGAGCTCGAAAGGTAGACTAGGGGCCTTTCAACATGAGGCCTGCCACGTGGAAAGGGCCTTCCCTAGCTCGGCGGGAACCTCCAAATGTTAGGAATATTTCCTAAGTGAGCTCTCTGACGACGCAAAAATTTCCAGTCAAGCCAAATTAAGAAATATCCAGGTTTAATGGGAGATCTGCGCTCTCGGGTGGCGCCGAGGGGAAAACCAGGAAGCCGCGGGAAGACCTGGCCTGCTGGGATTTGAAGTCCAGACCAGGCCTGGGGATTGAGATAGATGCCAGGGACTGGGGCCTATGCTCCCAACCTAACAGTTTTTACTTGTATGTTCAGTTTTCAGGCTTTCAACGTATCCTTTGGATTGTGTTTAATATGATATAATTATAGCATATACATGCAGCTCATTAAGAGGTCCTGCCACTAAACACTTAAACGGTGTTGATGAAAAGCTGAACGCATGCTTTTCGGTTTCAGCCGTAGCAGGAAAAAAGCTGCACTGTTTAAAAATGCCGGCTTTCTGGGCCATCCTGCCAGGGCAAACTTTGACTGTTTGAGGCAGGAGGGCCGGCTACCGAGAGAGGACTTCAGTGTTGTCTGTTGTAGCTCACTTGCTGGCAGGGACCTTGAAATGCCATACAGTTGTTGCAGTAAACATAGCTACAGCCTGTATATCCGCCATGAGGCTGGAAAGCTAAGGAATGGACTGGATCTAGCTGGCAAAGCCACGCCTTTAGTCCTACTGAGATAGCTTGGTAAATTAAAGACACATGTGGTCAGAAAAAGAGAGATATACAGTAAAGAGAGATTCAAAGACAGAGAAAAATTCTAAATGGTTTGAAGTGTGTTAAAAATATATGCAGACTAAAATTTAAAGTTCTTAAAGTAAAAAACAAAAAAAGGAAGAGAGTTGTTGTGTGTGGTAGCACACGCCTTTAATCCCAGTGCCTAGAAGGCAGAGGCAAACAGATCTCTGTGAGTTCAAGGTGTAGTAGTGTACACCTTTAATCCTGAATGCCTGGGAGGCAGAGACAGGCGGATCTCTGAGAGTTCAAAGACAGCCTGGTCTACAGAGTTACTTCAGGTCAAAGATACAGAGAACCTGTCTCAAAAAGCAAAGAGTTAAAAGTAAAAATAAACAAAATAGAGGTTAAAACAAAGCTGCACAAAGATGGAAAATACACAGAGAATTTTGATACTGTATGCTATTATGCTCTCTTTGAATTGTTTAAATGCTGAGGAAGGAGAAACAGATGCTAAAAGATATTTATTTATAAATACTGCTGAACTAATCCAACATAGATATTATAAATTTGGATCTAAGGATATGATACTTTGGAAAGGAGTTTCTTATTTTGTTTTCACAGAGGATGAGACGCTGTTCATTTCTTCTATTCCAATGTGGTATGATGGACCACGTCCTCCTGAATGGTTCCTGTGCACGCCTTCAAAAAATTGCTTCGCTCAACTGCCAACTGAGATGAAACTAGCACACAGGTTATACCATAAAAGACCTAATTAACGACGCCCCCATTCAGCAGGAAGCAGTTTGGAGAGAAATAACTGCGCCCATATTCCCAAAAAATGTTTATAAATGTTCTTTTACATTTAAAGGGGGATATGATATAGGTATGAATAATTTGCATTAGTATAGATTTTGCTTTATTGACAGAGATTTAAGGTCAATTTTGTTATATGTATAAGTGTTTCTGATTTTGATTAAGGTATTGTGATTGTGTAGTTCATTTAAATATGTACTGTATAATTAAGAAATATAGGTTGTTAATAGATGATCATCGATAATAGTAAAGCTTGTAGTCATGTTAGTTAGATTTTCTAGATATATAGAGATATATTTTAGATAGACATTCTTCATGTCTTTCAAAGATTACAGAATAGGACATTTAATGTTTTAATAACTTAGGGTTTTCATGACAATGAGACACTCTGCTCCTGGCAACACCAATCTACTTCAGGAAGAAGATGGGCATCGAAGAGGATCTTTATGGAGTTTGATAGCCATTTGGGCAAGAAACTGCTCTTGCCTGGACTATTGCATAAACTGGACACAGAGAACCCGCAGAGAGAGGACTACTGAACTTGCCTAAGGTGAGATGATCTTTCGGGGTTCCTGATTCATTTTGAAAGAGTCTGGGAGACATTCTGCAGGACACAACAGATAGTGACTGAACTGACTTTGAATTTTCCTGCTTTATGGAAATGTCTGCTGGATACCATGGGCCTGAAGGCTGAAGATGGATGCCCCAACGGTACAAAAGAACTTTGGGTGACTGTCCAGGCAGCGAGATGTCTTTGTCATTTCTAGAGTTTGAAGTTTCTTAGTTCTTGTTTACTTAGGTAATATATCTTTCTGGAGTCTTTGATGGAGTTAAGAATTGTTAGTTATAGTTATAGTTTTCCTTAGTAATGATAAAGATTATTGTAACTTTTACTTGATAACTGTTTTGTTATATGTAATTTTGCTATGTTAAAGCCTTTTTTTTTTGTTTAAACCGAAAAAGGGGAAATGATGGAGGAAGGCCATTGGCTAATAAAGGCACTGCCCTGGCCCATTTTATTGGTTAGAGGATAGGTGGGAGGAGTAAACAGAACAGAACGCTGGGAGGAAGAGGAAGTGAGGTCAGACTCCACAGCTCTGCTCTCCGGAGCAGACGCCTCAGCAGAGAGGCCATGCTCCCGGCTCCTGGGCAGACACACGCCATGAAGCAAGCCGCCAGGTTAGACATGCTGAACCTTTCCCGGTAAGACCGGTGCTCACCGATTATTAGAGATGGGTTGATCGGGATAACAGAATTAGCCAGTAAGGGCTAGGGCTAAAGGGCCAAGCAGTGCTTAAAAGAATACAGTGTCCGTGTAATTATTTTGGGGCATAAGCTAGCCGGGCAGGCGGCTGGGGTGCCTGGGAACGCAGCCCTGCCGCCCCTATTACTACATATACAATAATATAATGGTTCAAGAATGGAGATAAGAGAAAAGCATCGTTAGATGATTTTATCATTGTAAACTACTTGCACAAACTACAATGGTTATGACATCACAGGCTTACAGGTTGGTACGATCAATCTCATGGGGCCATACTGACACTTTCTTTAATGATGCATGCCTGTACTGGGGAAAGGCCAGTTCGCACTGAGGGAGCAATAAAAGTTTTCACCTTATTAATTTAAAAGCACTTGGCCCAAAGCACCCAATAGTCCCCTAAGGCAAATCAGAGTATCTCTCATTTGAATGAGCCCAGTTTTCAGAATAATTTTCCAGAAGCTATGTATACTCATTCTGGCACTCACACAGAACACTGAGGTTATCAGAGGCCAGAGAGGGCAGAGAAAGGTTGGTGATGAGGTAAAACACGTGGGCAGAGGAAACAATACCGGTGGGCAACGCTACAGGGTGACTTCAGACAGTAGTAACATATTATAGACTTCAAAATAGGATCTTGAGTGTTCCCAAAATAAAGAAATGATAGACGCTGGGGAGCGTGGCTATGCTGATGACTCTGACCTGATCAACTCTCAAACACACACACACACACACACACACACACACACGATAACCTCTCTGGTGACCTCAGTTCTATGCTCTCAGATCAACTGACAGAACATCCACAGGTGAGTGAGATGGTGAAGCGCTTGTCTTTCTGTTTCCAGCTTATATGTCCCCAGTTCCATCTGGATTACCACACATGATAAGATCTTGATATTTTGTAAAATTTTCCTGTTTGTGTGTTTGTGTGTGTGTGTTTGTATGTATGTATCGAGACAGTACCATAGCTCATAAATGTGAGCAATTATTATGGGCCAATTAAGGATAATTAAAAATTCTTAAATATCGCCTTGGAGGGTACACATTGCCTATGAGGACATCCTGAACAACAGTTAAGTTTCAGCATCCAGATGCCAGCTGTCAATCTCTGTTCTCTGGTTGCTCCTCCTCCCCAGATGCCTGTTGGGTCCTCCAGACCCCTCTCCTTATTTCATGAGGACTACCTGTATGTTGACTTGGGTCAACCTCATTTCTACAGTCGGTTTGGGATTGACCATCACATGGCTGTTCAATCCCACTCCATCCCAGCAGTTAGCAACAGAGCTTGGCACAGGGCACAGGCTGGGGTTGTAGTGGTGACCATGTCACTACAGAGTCTGTGTCTTGGGGTAACGGTGAGTCTTATTTGAGTTTGACACGAGTCTAGGGATAGCCAGCAAGTGGAGGCAATGCTGAAGCTACAATGCCCAGCTGGCTCAAAATACATGAAGAGTGATGGCTTGGGAAAGAAACATGTCATTTACCCAAGTCTCATTTTTCAAAAAAAATTAATTTTCTATTTTGAATGTTCAATTTGAGGAGCTTAAAACATAAGCAGGTTGACTTTGACTTCAGGCAGGTTGAGAAGACGCCTTTGAAGAAAGGATGTCCTAGAGATAGTTTAGGGATCCTTGGTTCCACAGGCTTCCTTTTTTGTGTTTTTGCCTTTATGTTATGCTACTGTAGAAAGAGCCTGCAGTACTGTTTTCAGGACTATATCATGCTAGAAAACTGGCATGGTTAACAGAAAGGAAAACAAATAACAACAACAACAACCCTGCCCAATGGTTCAGGGTTACTTTGGGGGTTACTTAGAAAAATGGAGTCTGGAAAAAGGAGAAGTATGGTTGTACTCCACTGTGAATGTACCGAATGCCACCAAATCATACTTCTAACCACAGAAATCATCCCTGCAGGCCAGCCAGAGGGCTACAGGTAAAGGCACTTGCCACCAAGTTCAATCCCTGGAACCCACAGTGGAGAGAAAACTGACTTCTGAACGTTGTCTTCACACACACACACACACACACACACACACACACACACACACACACCATGGCATGCATGCACGCGTATCCAAATAAATAAAAATTAAATTATAGAAGAAATTATCCCTGAAAGTATAATCTTTGAATTACACTATTTGTTGTTTCAGATTACATTGTAAAGTGGTTCTCTTTACAATATATAGATTCATCTAGAAAAAAAGCAGAGCAGGGGAGGAGGCTATACCATCGTCACCAACACCTGAACTCCAGGACCAGTGCTCCTTCTGTATCAGGAACCGGACTGACCTTGCAACTACGATGCCCCTGAAGTCAGAATTTCTCAAAGTACACAGTTTTCCTGTGTTGCCTGGCAGATGTTTCTTTTCTTATTTTTTATTTTTTTTTAATTTTTTATTGAGAAAAAGAAAAAAAAAGTTTCCGCCTCCTCCCAGCCTCCCATTTCCCTCCCCCTCCTCCCAGCCTTCTTCCCCTCCCCCCACTCCTCTTCCCCTCCCTCTCCAGTCCAAAGAGCAGTCACGGATCCCTGCCCTGTGGAAAGTCCAAGGTCCTCCCCGCTCCGTCCATGTCTAGGAAGGTGAACATCCAAACTGGCTAGGCTCCCACAAAGCCAGAACATGAAGTAGGATCAAAACCCCATGCCATTGTCCTTGGCTTCTCATCAGCCCTCATTGTTCGCCATTTTCAGAGAGTCCGGTTTTATCCCATGCTTTTCCAGTCACAGTCCAGCTGGCCTTGGTGAGCTCCCAATAGTTCAGCCTCACTGTCTCAGTGGGTGGGTGCACCCCTCGTGGTCCTGACTTCCTTGCTCATGTTCTCCCTCCTTCTGCTCCTCATTGGGACCTTGGGAGCTCAGTCCGGTGCTCCATTGTGGGTCTCTGTCTCTATCTCCATCCATCACCAGATGAAGATTCTATGGTGATATGCAAGATATTCGTCAGTATTGCTATAGGATAGGGTCATTTCAGGTTCCCTATCCTCAGCCTGGCAGATGTTTCTAATTGGCCACAATGAGGTTATACTCCCTGTTCCAGCAGCCAAACAGTCCTGGGGGAGCAAGTCACAGAGTTTTCTCAGGCATCAAAGGCCCCGTGAATACTGTGACCCCCTCAAAACAAGCGTTCAGTACCTCTTTCTAGGCCCTGTGGATACAGAGTAGGACTGTAAGTGTAATGTGACCGTGTGAGATTGTATGTGTACTGGGTGTGTGTATGTGTGTATGTGTATGTGTGTACGTGGGTGTGCTCACCTATGTAACACACATAGTTGCCAGACGTATCTGCCTCTATCACAGAGGTTCTCAGCCGGTGGGTCGTGACCCCTTTGGGGTTACATATCAGCTACTTACATTCTGATCCATTAACAGTAGCAAAATTACAGTTATGAAGTAGCAAAGAAAAAAATTTATGGTTGGGGGTCATTACAACACGAGGAACTGTACTAAAGGGTCGCAGCACTAGGGAGGTTGAGGACCACTGCGCTCACCTCCTGTTTGTTGAGATGGGGTCTATCACTCTGTGACAGCTGCAGGAACTTCCAGAATCTGAGAAAACGATTACTGGGCTTCTATTACTAAGGTAAAACTAAAAAATTCTTGCTCAAGAATCCCTAAGTTAACAATATAAAAGGACAGTTGTCACTACTCACTAATATAAGGTAACAGCCCCGCCCCCCCTTTTTGAGACGGGGTCTAAAATATCCCAGATTGACCATGATCACTTCTGCACATGCCGTCTCTGCCTCCTCAGCCACCTCCACGGCCTCTGGTTTCATAGCCACCACTGCTTCAGTTGAGGGCAATTCTGACTTGAAAGTTTATAAAATAACAAGGGTGCCAACCCTGAGTACAGGAAGAAGAGCTATTGGAGAACTTCAGAAGCCAAGCTAACATGGCCTCTCCCTGCAATCCTGTCTGTGCTCACCCCTCGAGTCCATCTTGCCAGGGCCAACACCTTTGTCAACATTTGGCACCAATGTGGACAACGAAATCCACTTAAAACCTGAGAGAGTTTGGGAATGAATTCTAGACACAAAAAGAACAGAGTTAAGCACGGCTTCTTGGTAGCAGCAGTTTCTCAGGTGAGCTCTGTTTGCTAGAGGCAAACACGTTTCATTTTAAAAAGGCTTCCTGACTCAGGTTTAGCTGCAAAATCTTGCAGCCCTCTTAAGAGGCTCTGCCACAAAGCACTTGGGAGGCAGAGGCAGGTGGATCTCTGTGAGTTCAATGACAGCCTGGTCTAAAAAGTGAGTTCCAGGGCAAAGATACACAGAAAAACCCTACCTCAAAAAAAGAAAAATACACACACACACACACACAAATTAAAAAAAATTAAAATAAAGCCACGTAAAGATGGAAAATACACAGAGAATCTGGATACGGTATGCTATTTTGTTGTCTTTAAATTGTCTGACAGCTGAGGAAGGAGCAACAGCTGCTAAAAGACATTTGATTATAAAAGCTGCTGGATTAATCCAACATATTTTGAAAATGCTTGACTTCAAAATTTAAGCCAAAAATTTTACTTTGGAGAAGAGGTTTTGTTTTTGTTTCCACAGGAAATGAGAGGCTGTGGATTCACTCTGGGTTAAGAAAAGTCAGGTTTGATCAAGACCCACTGAGAAATCTCTGGTAGGAGTAGACGGCCCAGATGATCCAACATTTCAGAGGACCTCTGCTGGAGTTTTCTCTGAGTTCTACATCCAGAACAGCCTCAAGACTGCTGACTGAGATGACCAAGCCTCATAGAATATTCCAGTCAGGACTTGACCATAATCCTAAATTTTCTTTAGGTCCCTGTAAGATTATCAGCTCCCCCAATCAGAAGGAAGTAGCTTAGAAAACTCTACCCATATTCCCAAAAAATGGATTATAGATGTTTATCTTTGATTAAAGTGTTGGTTACAAGCTGTTATGGTGAAGAAAAAAGCTAGCCAAAGGAGATTGGATAGAGTTCTTGATTTGATAAAAAAAAAAGGGGGGGGGGTGCTATGGGATAATGGTCTTGTATGCTGTAAAGATTTGTCACTTGTACTGGTTTAATAAAATGCTGATTGGCCAGTAGTCAATCAGGAAGTATAGGCGTGGTGACCAAAACAGGAGAGTTCTGGGAAGAGGGAGTCAGCCTGCAGTTGTCACCCAGACACAGAGGAAGCAAGATGAGAATGCCTCACTAATATAAGGTACCAAGCCACATGACTAACACAGACAAGAATTATGGGTTAATTTAAGATCTAAGAGTTAGCTAATAAGAAGCCTGAGCTAATAGGCCAACCCATTTATAATTAATATAGACCTGTGTGTTCCTTTGGGACTGAACAGTTACGGGACCAAGCGGGACAGAAACCTCTGTCAACGCACTTCCCCTGTAACCCAGAAACTATAGGCATGTGCCCCTAGATTAGCAGTGTATGCCACCTATATGGTGCTAGGGCTTAAACCAAGGGCCTCATGAATATAAGACAAACACTCTATGTCCCTAGCTGAGTAAAAACTTTTGGAAGCCGACAAAAATAGACAATCTTGTCTTTTCCTGTTAAAATCTATTATTAAAATTTGCTAAAGAAATAAGAATACTACAGGGGGAAAAAAGTGGGCAGTAAAATGTTTAATTCTTTCCAAACACAAAAGTAGACAAATGGTATGAATGGCAGTTTGCAAATGCCAGGACTAAGTAAAATAGGAATGCATTCATTTCTGACATTTAAAAATCCTTCACAAAACATTGTTCTTTGAGTGTCTTGGATTCGAATGTGAGAAAATTATTAGTATTATGACCAAAAGTTAATCAGATATAATGATAAGTTCCTCCAGTAAAAACAACCAAATTTAACCTGGCCATCTATCCTCTGAAGCTTCACATTTCCTTGTAAAACTGATGACGTAAACTCAAAGTGTATCAGCTGGGCTTCCTCCCTAATTGGCCATTCACAGAGCCACACCAGGGCCAAACCACTCTTTCCCCTCCCTCTGTAATTGCTCCGGACCTTATTGATTTTAAAACATACAAAAAACACAGGGACTATGTAGAGTTGGCTGGCCCGAACTCCCTCTGCTGACCAGGCTGGCTCACACTGAAGAGATCCCTTCACACATATGCCATCATGCTGGCTGGAACTTACTAATTTTAACAGTGAGGGGAAGATGCGGTACTTCCGTGCTATCTGTGAGGACTAGGATGTGATCTATCTTGACAATAAGAGTTTAGACACTCCATTAGTATTAGGTGGAAGGTAGTGCTGGTTAAATTAAGCCCTTTCCTACAACTGTTTGTACTACAGAAAGTTACCTGGATTTATTTATATGGTTTTTCAAATTTTACATCAGTTCTCCACTGATGCAGTAAACATCAATCATTGGCAGTGTATCAGATAACGAGAACCTAGAGTCACTCAAACCACACAAACTCTACCACCTGCTTCCCCACTAGACCACACACAGTGGAAACCTGCCTCAAACCCCTCTTGACTATTAGATAGGTAACAGAGTATAGGACATCTAGCTACAACCGGCTTCATTTTATTTTGTGTGGTATGTATAGGGGATGCCTGCCTTGCCACACACATGTAGAAGACAGCCGATGGGTTAGTTGGTTCTCTACTCTACCATGTGTGTTCTGAGAAAAGAATCAGGTTGCCAGGCTTGGCGGCCACTGCTTTTACCTGCCGAGTCGGTGTGCTGACACCTACTTACAATTTCCGGGATGTTTATAGAATGTTGAGCCTTGATGATGAGAGAGATCACTCTTTAAAAGACATGAGTGTATCCCGTGACTCAAATTTATTTAAAAAGGTCTGATCCAAGTTTTCAGCTCACTGTCACTGGGAAAGCCTCTTAAAATACAATAAAATTCTGCTTCACTATCTCCATGTAGAAACTACACAGTGGAAGGCACTGACCATTTTTAAGTATAAAGACATGGAAACCAAGTAGCATTTTAAACTTCAGTGTGGAATATTCTTACAATCCCTTTCCTACAATGCACTGGCACACTCATTAACTTCCCAGGTTATAAAAATCCCTTGCTATCAACTCCCCGACCATCAATCTATTTTTATACCTATACCACATAAAATTAATGCAGGCGGACAAACCAGCTCACCTTAAGAATCTAAAAGCCTTTTAGGTATCTTTAAAAGCCAGTCTGAGAAAGCACCCCCTCCCCAGAACATTTCCACACACGCTTTTCTATCCATCACCATGACAACAAAGCAAAAAGGTGCTACGCCTTAAAAAGGGGGGCTGAAGTAAAATAATTCTACTTCTTGTCTGAAAACATTTCTTAGCTCTTAAGTCAGAGGGGGAACTTTTTAATTCCTTGGAGAGGGAAAAGTATTTCACAAGTAAAAATAGTACGTTTATTGACAGTTGTACAAAAGATTCCAAAATACTTCAGCGTTGCAGGAAAATGTAATTTAAAGCTAGTAAGTGTAACACATGGAGTAAATGTCACTCAGGAACGCAGTCTATTTCTTACAAAGTCCTCAATTAGAACACTAGGAGGTGTGTCTTTTCCAACATTTGGTCATATTAGCTAAGCCCTGGGCCAACAGGACCTGAGTTCAGGCCCTCACCCCTCCCATGAGGGTTCTGGGCTGACCACCATGGAGATCCTCAATCTACAACGTTTCTATCGTTTGGTACAAAAATCCTATTTTGTGCCGTGTTGCATGATTTGGCTTTTGTATTAAATTGTATATATTTATGGGACACAGTGAAATTTGATAAATCCTGTCACAGCATTTTCCAAACCAAATCCCCAAATCCCTCCAGCTTAAGTGGGAAAGCACATTCTCACAGTATTTTCTCATCACTCAGATCCAGTAAGGACATCCTGACAGATGACAGCGATGAGCAGGGATAGCTCAGGCTGTGGCTCCGATCCTGTGTGACTTCGGGTCACTCTGAGTGAGAACCAAGGTGTCACTACTTGCTCCATGGCTCTGTGTTGTAACACAAATAACGTCCTAATATTTCAAAGCATTCACAAACTTTAAATGACCACACAGACGTGAAGGATTTTTGTAGCCAATCTAAGTTGACTTTTCTCTGATTAAAAAACAAAACAAAACAAACAAAAAAAAATCTGGGCACTTTTTGAACAATACGTATCTGTAGTCACCACTTAAAACCAAGGTGACTGGGGTCACCCTAGTCTCCCTGTTCATGATTCTGCTTTCCATTGTACCGGGCCTGAGGTTCGGATTATGTCCCCTAAAGTCCAGAAACAGGGAACCAAAGGTTCTACCGATCCATTCTGTCACTTTGGCAACAGCAGTGCTGTCATTCTTCACTCTGAAGTGTGGTTTTAGCCAGACCCGCCGTGAGCCTCACCTACTTGGAGAAGCTCATCTCTGGTCTTCAGCCCCTGGATGCCCTGGAGCAGGACCCAGAGAAACCAGTTCTTCAGAAGCTCCATCAGATAATCTCAACAGCCCGTTGGCTCAGTCAGGGCACTTGGTGCCTTTGCCCTAGTTTATTCTCTCTGCTACTTTGCTTGCTTGGGAAATAAACATCTCTCTTATAAGCCAGACACACCCTTCTTGTTGCGGCGCTCAGGAGGCTAAGGAAGGGCATTATGTTCAAGGCCAGCTAGGGCTACATGGCGAGACACTGTTTTCAAAGGAAACCCTTGCACTGATCCTGAGCCCACTACCCATGATCCGGACTTAGCTCTGTGAGGAACCAGCCATTACCATGCACCGCAATTAAACTATGCCATGATCAGTTAATTTCAGTAGACAATGCATAAACGCCGAAAGGTGCTACTGTTACCACTGTGTTCTGCTTTCGTGGGGGATGAGAAAACCATCTGACTAGGTGTTACCACTAACAGATGACAGAACTCCAAAGCAGGCGGCTAACCAGCTACTCCACATCCTTTAGATGTTTCTAGCAGACATAAATGAAAACTTGAAAAAAAATACTCAACTTCCTACAGAAACCCAGAGACTTCACACTCCATACGTCTACCGCACAGAGGGAAGTTGACCAAAACTATGAGTGTTTAAAAATATGTCCAATTAACCAAACATATCAGAATAAAGTTGGTGTAACTGATCCTTCGGGAGCTTTAGCAAACAGGAACTGTGAAAATCACACGTGACACATTGGTACAATGTGGCTCCAACCACATCTCTTCCAAACTCGGCATAAACCACATTTGGATTTTCCAGCCGTCCCATGTGCATCTAAGAGCTTCGGAATGTGGTCATGTCTTTCGGCTCTCTGCTGGGGACACACCAGTCGTCGGCCTCGTGGTTCGCTCTGTAATGCTTCCAAGCAGCTTTGTTATACACGGGGAGTCTCTCGATGGATTCTGTTGACAGGGCCTGGAGTCGAAAAGAAGTCCTCTAAGTTGGCCACTTTTAAGAATTCATTATCTGAGATAATATACGGCGGCAAACCATAACTACAAGTCCACAGCATTCTACTGGCGTCTAATCAACTAATTACTAACCACACATCGTCTTCAGGGCGGACATATTTGAAACGTGCTATTTGCTACATCTGTGTGTGGCACCAATAGCACAGTGACTGGATTTGATGCTTCAGCCACCCCCCTAACCAGCCCGGAAACACTTACCAAGACAGAACAAACACCTCTTGCAAAGTACACACCCAGCCAGGAGTCAGCCGCTCAAAAAGCTGGCTAAGTGTAAGAGCATAAAAATCAGGTATCCACCCTAATGTGTGTACAGAGACTTAATTAGAGAACCCCAGTCTTCTTCACTGTATAGCAATGTATTACTGGCAACATTAGTGCGCAGGGACAGAGATGGCTCAGAGTTAAGAGCACTTGTTCTTGCAGAGGACCCAAGTTCAGGCCCAGCACCCACATGATGGCTCACCACCACCTGTGACTCTAAGAACCTAACGCACTCTTCCGAGCACCACTCATATCAAGCAGGCATGTAGTACTCAGACATACATGCAGGCAAACACTCATACACATAAAATAATCTTCAAAAAAATTAAAAACTGGACATACCAATATTATCACCAATAAATATCAAGCTGAAGTTAAGACATGTTGGCTTTTACCCGAACAGTGCGTGGCCCTTGTCTGACCTCATGTCTTCCCCTCCCTGCACCCAGTGCTGGAGACTGAACACAGGGCCTCATTTGTAGGTGAAGCAAGCACTCTGTCACTGAGCAACATTACAATCCAAATACCGTGTTTGCTTCTCCCGCTGGAAATGAATTTCTGCTTCCTGTACACACCGTTCACTGTTCTACAGCTTCCTGTAAACGGTGGACACTTTCTTATTATTTTGACAACAGGCCACTGGTATTCCAAGATGTCGACAATCCAGAATTAGGAATTTCCTGATGATTCTGAATATGGTCTTTAAGGGACTAGGTGTGATGACCCCATTAAAATGCTTGTATTCTAGGTTTTCCCATATAGAAAAACTTTCCATCTCTGTGCTCTAAATAGTCTAAACATCTATCAGAATGCTCCATTTAGTGTTAAAAAGACTGCAATGGGAGGACTGGGAGAAGAGGAGGGAGGGAACTGTGGTCGGTTTGTAAAATAAATAAAAAATGTTATTTAAATAAAAAATACTGCACAAATATTGTCATATCTAAGTTCCTCACCAAGACATGTTAAAGAATAACATGGCTATAAAGCACTTAGTCTCTTCAGGCTAACTCACAACACTCTTAAGCATAGCCTGTAAAGTGGGTGCCATCTAGTGGCCAGAACAAGAAACTAGCGCACCAACTACGTAATCAGTGCTTTTAAAGTATTGCTGTTTATTTGGGTTGTGTGCATGGTTCAAGCAGGTAAAGATGCTTGTCATCAAGTTAAGAACTGAATTTAATCTCCAAGACCCACATGGTCAGAGGAAGGATCTCCAGCATTGCCCTCTGACCCCCACACAACACACTGTAAATAGTTTAGGTGGCTGGGGAGATGGCCCAGCAGTGAAGAGCATTTGCTGCTCTTGCAGAAGACCTGGGCTTATTCCCAGCACATACATGGTGGCCCACAATCATCTGTGGATCTGATGCTGTCTTCTCTATGAGCACCAGACACATATGCGGTCCACATACATGCACGTAAAACACCCATGCACATAAAACAAACATAAATGTCTTTATTAGAAACAGGATAATTATGTGCTGGCAGATGGGAAGCACTAACCCAACATGTGCAAGCCGCGGGGTCACACACACGAAGGCTGGGTGCTATTATTGCTTGGCAAAATGGCTTGGCAGTTAAAGGCAGCTGTCACCAAGCCCGACAACCATGGTCAAACTCCAGAACCCACATGGTGAAAGGGAAGAACTAGTTCTGGAAGGCTGTCCTCTGACCACCATGCATGCACAAGCCCATGAACACACATGTAACAAGCAAACAAACAAACGTGGGCTTTTGTTTTTTAAAAAGCAGATCAATGACTGGTCATATGTTTCACATTAAAACTAAATTCACTTTTTTTTCCCTTTTTTACAGTGCTGTAGAGTGAACCCAGGGTCTTTCTATTACATTCAGGATTTTCTACTTTAACCTAATTTTCTATTTCTTTCCCTACTGCCCTCAGCTACCCAAATGGGTGCATACCCGTGTAACTATCACTACATTTATTAACTAGTATGAGGTTTAGTAAATTCCCATTATACTTTTTCAAACTGGGCAAGGGGCTGAGGAAATAGCTCAGTTGTCCAGAGCACTGGTTGCTCTTACAGAGGACCTAGGTTAAGTTCCCAGCACCTACATGGTGGCTTACAACTGTCTTGTCATTCAAGTTCAAGGGGATCCAATGCCCTCTTCTGGTTTCTGAGGGTACTAGGTAATCACTGTGCATAGACATACATGTAAAAATTAAATATATATACACACACATACACATACATACATATACAGTTAAACCAGGAAGCTTCAGTTATTACCTTAATATAAATAACAGCATCAGTCCCATAGCCCTCCAAGGAATACAGCTTTAGGTCTCCCTGGAAGTACTGTGCATAGAGGCGTGATATGGGCAATCCATAACCAAAACCAGCCTGTTCAATGAAAAACAAAGTTCTGTTCAGAGCCCCACGTCTTTAAACACTTTTCTGACTAAGGTAATGCCACCAAGTACTGCAGACCCACCAACCTACGCATCCAAGAGAGCTTGTAAAACTCAATCACAAGGAAGGATTAAGCTGGAATTCGGCTGAGCCCATTAGTGCATCAATTCTGTCTATAAAATGACTGTGGTATCTGGAGAAGACACATTGCTTTCCTTCGCTGTCGTGCTCCAAGGCTCCCAATACAGCTCTTGGCAATTGCATATAAAGCACACTGCTTTGTTTAGGAGCCAGACGAGGAAATGCCTCGCTGTAGCTTTAATAGCAATAGACAGGAAGCTCAGGACTTCACACCATGGATGACCAGCCTCTCTTTGTTCTGAACCTGGAGATAACCTACAACAGTCCACTTTGTTAGTGCTCGCCGACAGATCACTTCCCTGCTCCAGAGTCTTCAAAGCCAGCCACTGCTCCACCACCCACCCCGCCCTAGAGACAGAAAACCAAAGCAGGTCTCTGCCCACTGCTCTCCTGCCTAGCAGAACCAACCTCCCACCCTCAGCTCCTTAAACACAGAACTCCTGGGTCTTTGTTCAACCCGTTTCCAGTATCTGGTCCTTCTTTACCTGGATAAAATCCACAAACACTTGGGAAGTTAAATGGCTTCCCTCTCCACATCACGCCTTCAATGGCATTCCTCACAGTGGGCTTGCTCTTCGGTGTTTGTGTGAACAGAAGAGTCACTGACTGCGCTCACACGCAGAGGCTCTGGCCTCTTCTCCCGCTGATTATTATATTGTTATTTGTGTGTCTACAAGTGCAGGCATGTGCGCACAATGTTGTATGTGTGCTGCTGAGGACAACTTCCAGGAGTTGGCTCTCTCCTGCCATATGGGATCTGGGGACCAAACGACATCATCAGGGTGCTAAGGCAAGCGTGTTTCCCCTGAGCCATCCCACTAATTCTAAATATTTTATATCCTAAACTCTGTGTGTGTCCCAAGTCAACTACCCAAGTTCCAACTTCCTCCCTGCCCAGGGCTGAGCTGCAACTGAGTTTTTCAGCTCTCAGAGGGACCTGCACTGGGAGCCAGAGGACTGCAGGGGAAGTCAAGGCAGTCACCCCCATGTCTTCACCCTTGTTCAAGGGGAGCCTCTGAGAGTAAACAGCACCTAAACAACTATAACTTGAGGTTCGGACCAGTGAAATTAAGAGATTAAACCCTGAATGCTGGGGAGATGACTCAGCAGTTAAGGGTGATCCAAGTTTGGTTCCCAGTCCCCAGCGAGTGCCTAACAGCCATGGGTGTGACTCCAGTTCCAGGAGCTTCAACACCCTTTTCTGTTCTCTGTAGGTGCCGTACACTGGTGTGCTTACATACATGCAACCAAAACATTCATACACATACAATCATAAAAATATTTTTTTAAAAAAATGTAAAACACTGGGTGGGCATGGTGACTTAAGACTCTAACCCCAGAACACTGGAGGCAAAGGTAGGCAGCTCCCTGCGAACTGAAGGCCAGCCAGCCTGTGCCTCATAATGAGGTCTTTCTAAATACGAATACTTCAGGGTAAATATCAAAGTCGATGATGTTAAAATATCAAAAAATCAACTATTACTACAATCCCTACTTTAATTTTCATATTGAAATAGACTATCACATGGTTTACCACAGAGAAACTGCTGTGACGTCACTACTAAGAGTAGCAGGGAAAAAGATTCTTAAACTATAATCTGTTTTGTGCCTATTTCAATTAAAAACTAATCCCAGGGCTGTTTAAATTTAGACAGAAGTGTTTGTCTCTGAAGTTTCAAAGCCTTTTCCTTTCCCATGAGCTCCTCTGAAATTGGCTTGACAGGTTTTGGGAAGCCACAGTCGGATGACAGCTGCCCAACTCATGGCCTTCCTGCCTCACGTACCAGCGGCACCGCACGGGACGTCTCAACACGAGGCCGGGGTGCAGTCGAGTACATGTAGTTGAAGAGTCTGTCAATCTTCCTCAGGGGAACACCACCTCCCCGGTCACTCATCTGAGAGGAAAAAGATCACACTCTGAGCAAGTCCCACACATCACAGTATCACGACTCAAGTGCTTCAGGGAGAAGGTTGCTTTCGGAAGGAAGTCAGTCCAGGCTGTGAGCGCAAACCCTGCCCTCAACGCTGCAGCTAACACAAGGTTAATCCTTCTTGGTGGGCAATATGATAATCAGGAGAAAAATAAATATAAAAGGCAAGGACATGCTACACAGCAATGCCATCTCCTAAGCTTATCCCCTAAGAAACCAAAGTATGCAAAGTATACATGAGAGACCACAAGGACATGTGCTCAAACTATGTTCATAGCAGCAGTATTTGTCATAGCCAGAACCTGGAAGCAACCTATATGCCCCTTGGCCAAAGGATGGATAAAGAAAATGTGGCAGGCATATTTACACAATGGGGTACTACACAGGGGAATAAATTAATGACATTTTGAAATTTGCGGGCAAATGGATGGATCTAGAAAACATATTGAATGAGGTAACCCAGACCTAGAAAGACAAATATCATATGCACTCACTCATAAGTGGCTTTTAGAAATAAAGCAAAGAAAAACCAGCCTACAATCCATAATCCCAGAGAACCTAGACAACAAAGAGGACCCTAAGAGAGACATACATGGATCTAATACCTGGGAAGTAAAAAAAGACAAGATCTCCTGAGTAAATAAATCGGGAGCCTGGGGACCTTGGGAGAGGATAGAGGGATGGGGAGCAGAGAAAAGCATATAGCTCAATAAAAACAAAAGTATACATGAGAGTATCTATTATAGTTTTAAGAAAAATCAGAGAGTACCCACATAGTGAATTAGGTAAAGTACATTCTAAAACAGAATACTACATAGTGGTTTAACTATTATGTAGAACTCTATGTGTTAGCAAGAGAGATCTCTACCAAAAAAAAAAAGAAAGAAAGAAAAAAATTCAGGCAACAAAGAACAAGTTAGAAATGTTAATAATTCTAATTTTGTAAATATACAACATAAGTTTGAAATGGGCTGGAGAGATGGCTTCACAGTTAAGAGCACTGACTGCTCTTCCAGAGGACCTGGTTGGTTTCCAGCTCCTACATGATAATTCTAAACAATAACTCCAGTTCCAAGGAATCCAGCACCTACTCCTGGCCTCCACGGGCACTGCACTTAGTGCATATAACCTATAAACACACACACATAAAAACTAAATTTTTTTGTTTTTCAGAAGTTGAGCATACACACCTGCAATCTCAGCATATAGGAGGCTGAGGCAGAAGGATTGCCACAATTAGAGACCAGCTTGTGCTATAATGTAATACCCTATCTCAAAAAAAAAAAAAAAAAACCAAAAAATAAAAAAGAAAAACAAAAGTACGGGCCAGTGAAAAGGCTCGGTGAGGGAAGACACTTGCCACCAAGCTCGATGGCCTGAATTCAACGCCTGGGTGCACATGGTGGAATGAGAATCACCTCCTGCAAGCTGTCCTGGACCTCCACACCTGTGTGCTCATCAACACGTTCAGACATACATACATACATACATACATACATAAATGCAGCTTTGTAACACAGAATCCCAGACAACATTTTAGCGAGTTAAAGGATACAGAACTTTGTACTAGTCTATCATCTTTCAAGTCAAATAACCATCTGGCAGACTGAATTAGTAATTAACTTACAAATTATTTTTACTGTTCCCTTTATAGTCAATATGGATTATTTTCCCAGCTATATTCTATTTACTATAAACATTCTCAAAAGACCAACAAGTACTCTTAGCCTCTGAGCCATCTCTGCAGCACCTCTCTTCCGTATCTGAATGTCTACTGTGATGTACCACTCACTTGGGGTTTTCAGATTATGGTCTTCTAGATTTCCAGGGTTGGAGTTTGCAAAGCCCCATGGCTGTCTTAGTCCCTCGCTGTCTTCTAAACTCTTTGGCTAGCCTGTTACTTGTTCTAGCTTACCCACGTCGTCAAAGCCCTCTGAGCATTACTTCTAATTGTTCCTGACAACTGTTTCCAACGGGACCTGAGAGACTAATAATCTGAGTGCTCAGCCACCATCCAAGAGAGCCTTCAGAAGGCCTAAGCTATCAACCATAGTGGGCTGAGATCAGCCCAAACACTGCGCTAAGTTACTTCATGTTGTGTAAAACAGTGGTTTTTCAGACTACCTTGCCCTGAGAAACTGCAGTTTAAGGATGGAGGGCGAATGGCACCTGGGTGACATATAAATGAGAACTATGAAAACGATTATTTGCATTTTTTTCCAGTGTTGGTTTCATACATGGAATTGCAGGTTGCAAACAATTATCTTCAGAGTTCTGTAGGTGCCTGCTGATCCTATCACAGGCACTTGGGGCTGAGTAGGGAAGGCACAGTGTTCTACAGCTACATCCGAAAGAGCTAACGCCTCAAGCAGCCAGCACAGAAAGCCAGTGTGTGCTATTCATGGTGTAAAACCCTCAGAACTGGCAATGCCTGAACACTCCTCAGAAGTAAGTCCAGAACAGCTAAGACACGCTGCGAGCAGCAAGCACAAACGGCCAGATCAGACAGCTGACTGGTCCACAAAATTAATCTAAGCAAACTGCACTATCAGAGCAGGTAGGCAGGAAGGCTGAGCAGTGGACCAGAGGGCTGGATCTCAGGGCCTGTAGCTTTGACTCTGTGTGACCCTAAGCTCATCTCTGACCCTTGAGTTTCCACAACTATAAAGTAAAAGTGCACGTGCTCCTGGGAAGCGGTGATGAAATGAAATAAAACAGATGAGAAGCTCTGCTGGAAACGGAGGTGAGATTAACGCTCCGTCACGCAGAAAGTGCACAGCATTTGAGACAGGCACTGATCAAAGTCTGTCTCCAGGTGTTCCTTCAACCGGAATCATCTGGATTAAGGACCAGAATAGAAACAGACTCAAAAGATAATTCTATAATTTACCAGATAAACAAAGCAAAGAGGTTATTATCTAGCTGACTGAAATTCTTTCCCTTGAGAATAAATTAAGTATTATAGAAATTAGACTTATTATATTATTTTTGTATGCCTACACATCCATTAAAAAAATTACCTTCACGGTCAAGTCCTCCTCGCCCAGTGTGACATGAACTTGAATCGGGGGATAGACACCTTTGTCGGCATGGTGCTCCATGGTTGCCCTCATCGCATTCTGAAATACATTAGGATTACATTAAAGCACGGCTTATTAAAAAAAAATACACTTATAATTTTGAAACATATGTACATTATTTGAATTTTAAGTTTTCTTTGTCACTGGTTTGTCACTAGGGGAATTTACAGCACAATGTTTTGATCAGTTTCTCAAAGCTGGTGAGGCACACAAGGCCGGCACTCCTAAGCACGGACAGTAACGGGACACGGGCACTGGAGTAGATCTGAGAGCGCCCACAGGAAGCTGCGACTGAACGTGGAATTAAGAGAGCCCTGGCCGCTAAGACTGAGCTGCCCTGAGAGGAGGCTGCGGTGTTTCTGTGAAACCAAGTTTCCAGACAAAAGCCACTGTCATGGGCATTATATAAACACGTCACAGCTTATATAAAGCTTTATTAAATATATCTTTACATGACTGAATTTTCAAGGGGAAAACACCATTCTAACACATTAAGGGCCAACTGCTTTTAGCCACTAATGGATTTCTGTAGGTGTTAGGTGAATTCTTAATTTGTCAAAACAAAGCACATTCTTCCACACTTCCTCTTAGCTTTCTGTGTTTTAGTATGTTGTGCTTTCTTATTTTCTTTCCTTTGGATTTTCCGCCAGGGTCTTGCCATGCAGCTCAGGGTGGCCTAGTGCTCACAACCTTCCTGCCTCCACTTCAAAGGCACTGGGCTATGGAGCTACAGGTGTGTGCCACTACACCTGGCCGGCCTGCTGATATTTTGTGTTATCCAATAGCCAGACATCTCTCTGCTCCTCTGGTCTGCCACTGGCTGGAAACTGGGCAGCTAAAGCAGGAGGCGGTACAGGCCTGAGCTAGGAGAGTCATGGTCAGCTGCAAGAACCAAACACAGTTACCAACCACTCTCTTTTCACTAACAAGTGGGGGGTCGGGGGTGAGGGACTGGATTCTCAACATAACCAGCATGCTTTTATTGAGTTTTCTGAATCTGTTACAATCAGCAGCTAGTTCTTTAAGTCCAATATAAACAACTTTCTAAAGAAAAGAAACAGAACAAAGGCATATAAGTGGGGCTGGCCCAAGGGTAGAAAGTTGGAAATTACTGTTCCAAATATTTTGGCTTATGAAAATATGTATATAACTTTACTAAGCACCAATCGCATGCTCTGCTATTATGAGCATTTATATATAGTATGTCTTTCCCAATATTCATAAGTTTCCCTGGGGAAAATTACCTTAGATTCAAAGAGGGCCAAAGTCACATGTTAAGCAACAGAATGAAAACTCAACCCCAGGACTGACTCTGGGGTCTATGTGCTGCTCTATGTATGGAGGGCACCCATGTGTGTAGACACAGGCTCACTTCCAGCCAAGCGGCACAATACTGACATGGAATGGCATATCTTAGTGAACTAGGAAGTCCACAGGAACATGGGTCTTAGAACAGATTCCTAAGATAAGAAGGGACTAGCAAAGGTTACACGATACTATTTTACAAACCTTGAACAGTTCAAACACCATGTGATAGAGATGGGATGGTACATAAACCACGTGTATTGTCTGTCCTGGTGAAACCGCTACAGAGCAGAAGAGAAAAATGTGAAAGTACAGAGAGATGTGCTTACAGCATCCTTCAGAATAGACTGGAGTGAGGCGGGGAGACATTAGCTTTGGAGCACGGTACTGGGGGGCGGGGCTTTCACACCACTTCTTCACTGTCTGAGAGTTTGAACCCTGTACACACTCACAGGGGACAAGAGTCCTGCTGCTATTCCTCAATCCGGAATGAGAGCCACCCATCCTCCTACGCTTTCCTATGTCAGTCAGGGTTATACTTCCTAAGATGGACACCTTAGGGAAAAAATGTTTCACCCATGTAGAACACTGTCTTAGAACTTTCTCAAGGGGTATAGGTAACACAGAACTCTGGAGAACAAAGGGGTAAGACACCATACTTTTAGAGTACTTTGACCAATAAGTAACTGGACTCTAATTCAAACAATAAGCCAACTCTCATCTGAAAACCTCCCACTTGGAAACACGAATGGGATATCTTGAAATTGCCTATACAGCTTAAGTTCCCAAACTCTTGTCTGTAGTGTGATTCTTCTTACTGGGTAGCACCCATCCGAATAATCAGCGTGGCAGGAAACCACAAGCAATTCTACCCTCAACTGGGTAGCTACGCTACTACTCCCCTTTCAGAGATCCAGAATGCGGCCTAAAGCCTATTAAAATGTATTTCCTCCCATCACCTTCCTGAATTTTCTTAACCCAGGAGAGGTTTTCCTTGTTAAACTACCATCATCAGTCTCCTTCCAAAACCCTGAACCCTTTATCCAAAGGCAGGAAGAGCCCATCAGAGAGAACCGGACTCTCACACAGATGGGCAGCGGCTCCCGTTGTCCTTCACAGGACCGGGTCTCTGACTACAACAATAAAAACTGACTCACAATTCAGGAAGTAGAAAAAGGATAAACTTTGCTATGAGGAATATACAAAAATTAAATATAATTTTCTTGGTATTATTTATTTATCTCACTATCTCTGAAAAAAAAATAGCAACAAATCAAAATTATCAGTTTAAAATAGAGCAAAAACAAAACACCAAACTATCTGTCCTAAGAATCAAACTAAATTCGGTACGTGTAGATGATGTGCATTGCACACGTGTATCTTCTGCCTCCACACTTAGTGAACAAGTTGATGGAAGAGTCCGTTACTGTTCGAGCCAATCTCAACTCACTCCTTGGTCGTCAGAACACCCACTACTGAGGACAGACACCACCAGGCAGGCTTACCATTTAGTTCTTCAAGTTCTAGTTCAGGAGAGTTAACATAATACAAATCACAAAGCCGCCTAGCATTTTCATAGCCATCTAGTGTGAATCAAACAAAACAAAGAAGCATTAAATAAATTTACTTCCGTCTTACGCAACAAGAGGCCAACAGCAATGACAAACGAAAATTTAAAATTCTCTGCAGAAGAAGATACACTTTAACAGTCTTAGTGAGGGGAAGGCTCTTTGTGTGACAAAGCCCTCTGAGCCATGAAAAAATAATGACCAAAAAAGGACCACTACTTGAAAACGTAGGCATGAAAAAAAAATACCATATACAAAGCAAAAGAAAAACAGCAGGCTAAAGAGATTATTATTTATACATTAAATATATATTTACATTGTATGTTTGTTTTTGAGACATCTCAAAAACAGTTGGTAAGGGTTTAGGAAGTGGACACCTTTATTATTTGATACCTTTTTTGGGAACCATTAAAAATTTAAATACACAAAAATGTTGTTAATTCAGGATTTTTTATTGTTGTTGAGGTAATGGCCTTAATGTGTAACCCCAGCTGGTCTGATCTCGAATTCCTTGACTGGCCCTGAACTCAAGGAGATCCACCTGCCTCTGTTCCTGAGTGCTGGGATTAAGGGTGTGCAGTTCTAAGAATCCTGCCTTATACTAGCAAATCACCATATATTTAAGGATGTTCACTAAGATACTGTGAGTAACAGAAGGAGAAAAACGCACACAACCTAAGTGCATTACGAGAAGCATAGGTTAGAGCCCTGTGATACAGTCTACAGAGCCACTCAAAGCCGTGGGCTATGTCCATGTGGCTGGGAGTTTGTAGCAAAACGTCTGAAGCACTCCACTTTCTCAAAGCAACAAACACGGGGGCTGAAAAGATGACTCAACTGTTAAGAACACAGGCTGCTAGCCAGGCGTGGTGGCGCACACCTTTAAAACCAGCACTCAGGAGGCAGAGGCAGCTGGATCTCTGAGTTCCAGGACAGTTGGGGATACACAGAGAAACCCTGCCTCAAGTGAGAAAAAAAAAGAGCACAGGCTGATTTTGCAGAGGACCTGGGTTCAGTTCCCGTATCCACATGGCAGCTCATTAGTTCTAGTCCCAGGAGCTCACATGCCGCCTTCCAGCCTCCAAGGGCACCAGACATACGCATGATATATAGACAAAACTCTAGGCAAATCACCCATATACTTAAACTTTTTTTGAAAATTTAAAAACAAAAAAATCATAAAAAACTTATACAATATGCATATGCACGTGATTTCAATAAAAATGCTTGGTAAGATGCAAATTAAACTGTTATGAACTTTCACTACTACCACTGGAATATGACAGGCCAGGGTCAGAACCTGAATATTTTATCATACTGATTTACTGTGTGTGTACATCTGTGGGTATGTGCACGCCAAGGGGCACATATGGAAGCCAACTTCCTGGAGTTAGTACTCTCCTTACAACTAGGGAATTCTGGGGATCAAAGTCAGGCTTTAAGACTTGGCAGCAAGTGTCTTTACACACTGAGACATCTCAGTGGTCCTTTTTAAGGGTGGATGGAGAAAGACTTGAATTTTCTGAAGCAAAACAGAAAAATATACTTACTAACAGCACCAAACTTTACTAACAGAGGATTCTATCAGGAGGGCATCTACCTTACACACTGCATAATCCATGTCATGAAGTGATTTCCAAACCAAACGTGTTTGCTCCTAACATTTTTCTCTCATGACACACGCAGTGGTTATGAGGGAAGAGATGACACTCAATACTTTGGTGGCGTTCACATCCTTCTAGAAAAGACAAATGCACTTACCTTTAATAACTTCGACTACATCGCAGTTTGGATTTATGCTTCCAATGTGTTTTCGATGAGATGGGCTTCCTTTTCCACCAAACAATAAAGCTATCAAAAGTGAAAAGCCAAAGAAAGCACATTTCCAGATCTAAATGATGTTTCTCTAAACGGTACCAAACAGCAGAACATTTTTCTAACACGTAAAGATGACATTTTAAAGTCAGTAAAATGCCTTCTTTGTATAGCAGTGATGTTCGTGTTAAAGGGACACTGTCTAGGAAAATTTAAGAGGACTACACACATAACTAAGTACCTCTTTCAACCGTGGGACACTTACAGTGCTGGTTGAGTAACATTCTAATTGAAATTCGACTCATGTAGAATCGATCCAGAAAGTACTGGACATTTTGACTGGTGACAGGATCCACCCCGAAGCTCTCCTTGTATTCGGTCACACCCTGGGCCATGGTTGGGATGACGTCATTGTGCCGGTTTCTGATCCTTATCACTGTGTCTGTGAATCTAAACAAACCTCTCTGTCAAAACATCCAAGTATTTTGACAAGTGACTTTAAGATACAGGCTGCAGTTACAAAAAGTCCTAGTTCAGAGAAAGAAGCATCTATGAAGGCTTTCCCATACTTGGTTAAATACATTTCGGATCATAAGGTACACGAATCTACAAGGTACAAGGATCTCCAAGTAAAACACCCGTATGGCAGCCACACTACTATGAACAGTGAACAGGTTTCCCTTATCCACTGTTATCTAAGCATCTGAGGCTCACTAATGAGGCCAGCATTCCAGAGACACCTGCCAACGCTGCCAATGAAAAGGCCTTTGCTTTTAGAGAAACATTCCACAGTGAGGCAAGATGGGTAAAACCAAAAAGGTCGGCTGTGGATCTCCTCCCCAGAGTTCAGAAAGAAGAACCACTAGGTACAGAAAAGTGAGAAAAGAACTCTGACTTCACCTACCCTGAGTTTACAAAGTAGATGAGAAAAAAACAACTGTTGGATTAAAAGAGTTTTCAAATCATACTATCTTCTTATTTCTGTCAATTTAAGGAATAAGATAAAAGACAGAAGTCTTAATTGTGATATAACAAAACCAATCTCCTAACCTAGCCATTAGGACTCACACTTCCAAAGGAGTGCTTTCCCAAGGACTATTTAACTTACTCCAATGATTTTTTTCATCACTTAAAAACACTTTTGAAATTCTTAGTTAGTAATAAACTTCAAAGGCAAGCTATTAAGACAAATTATAATTTTAGAAAATTCCTCAAAACAACAAACAACAAAAATTACAATCCCTTTCTTATTTGTTTCTCTCTTTAAAACAAAAACTGTTGAGCGGGGTATAGTAATTCACCTGTAGTCCCAGGCAGAAGCTGAAGCAGGCAAATCACTGTGGACTGGGCTACAGAGTGATTTCCAGGAAAGCCTGGGCCACATATTAGACCCTGTCTCAGAAAACAAAAACTGGTCTGGGGAGACAGCTCAGATGGTAAAGAGCTTGTTGTATAAGCATAAATGACCCAAGTTCAGTCCGCACAAAGTTGTGTAAAACTGCCAAGCATGGTAGCACATGTTTGTAATCCCAGTGCTGGAGAAAAAGAGGATTCCTGGAGTTCGCCGTCCAACCAATTCAGCAGAACTGACTAAGCCATGGATCCCATTTCACAGCAGGCGGATGGCAAGCACTCTAGAGGCCAGCACCTGAGGTTGTCCTCTGGACTCACACACATGCACGGGAACCTGCATATGCATGAACATGCACACGCAAACATAATTGTTAGAATACAGATGGCGCACGTCTTTATCCCCAGCATTTGGGAGGCAGAGGCAGGCAGATCTCTCCAAGTTCAAGACCAGCCTGGTCTACAAGTGAGTTCCAGGACAACCAGAGCTGCAACACAGAGAAACTTCCACCAAAGGGGGGAAAAAAATAGATGACAGATGTCTTCAAAAGTCTCCACAGTAGCATTTATAGGATATTCCATCGTTTCCCTTTGCCTTGTTCCTAGTCCACCATTTATATATTATATATATTCCACCATTTCCCTTTGCCTTGTTCCTAGTCCCGCCATTTACTGGCTACAAGACCCCAAGGCACAACCCTCTCTGTGCATAAACGGAAGATCTCAGTAGAGTTGTTTCAAACACTAAATGACTTCACTCACCCAGAGAGTGATTTTTTTGATGAATATTACTTTCAAAACAAAAACATGTTTGAGAACTGCAGTTACACCACCCTTTTAAAAGATGGTCCAAAAAAAAAGCATATAGATTCTGTGGACAATGGTCTTTATACTCTAATAACATTCATTACAAACAGATAACTGCCTAAGTAACCAGTTGGGTTTACCAACTCTGCTGTCTGGGCTATGAGACTGAGCATAGGATTTATGCTATCTTATGAAGCACAGACCACAGGAATCCAGAGCTAGTTTTAATAGCTCCTCTATAAAGCAAAAGCAGCATTAGCAGCTGCCATGTTTCAAAACCAGAGATCTTGCATGGAAAATAGACTTGTAAGCTTTCCTTTAAAAATAAATTTTTTGATTATCTGGGTGGCATCTGCACACAACAGTGAACACTGGGAGCAGAGGGTGACTGTCCCTTTGGAACTGGCATCCCCTCCCCAGGATAACAGACCAGGTGGCATGCACGTCACATCTCGATGGTCACTGCTTGTCACATTTGAACCGCCTCTTCCTACAGTGAAGAGAGATGTGGAGTGTGTTTTACATCTGGGCCAGCTCTGCGGCTTATACTGTCTCGCTGCCTTCAGTGCCTGTGTGGGTTGCTATAAATGAATACAGTAACTGTGCTATAAGTAAAAGATGTTAATCCGTCTCCTTAAAGTGGAAAGGCAAACTGAGCTAATCACGTTTACACTTTTATATGATGTTTAAAGAATATAAAATCAGGGCAGAGGCAGGTGGATCTTTTTGAGTTTAAGACCAGCCTGGTCTACAAAATGAGTTCCAGGACAGCCAGGGCTACACAGAAAAACCCTGCTCAAAATACAAAAACAAACATAAACAACAAATATATATATATTTTTATATTATATATTGTTTATATATATATAAAATCTGTATATATAATGTATATTTGTTGTTTATGTTTGTATATATACATATATATATAAATATAATCTGTATTCAGAATAGGATCATACAATTATACTTACTCGTAAATAGTTTTAGCATCTTCAGCACTTTTGTCCTTAAAATCAAGCAGCTCCTGAAGACTCTGGATATACCTAAGACACAAATCAGAGCTGTTTATTCATACTGTAGAATTAACACAAAGGGTCTTTTCATATTTTATAGTCTTAAATTTAGAATACTCCTATAAATTATGGTTGAAGTAGGATTATTGTTTTCGTTCTCTCTCTTTAGATAGAGTAGAATGCAAACCAAGCCCTGCGTCAAGTGCATGCTGAACAAGCGCTCTAGCAGCTGAGCTACACGCCAGTCCTGAAATAGGATTTTTACACCCATTAGCATTTGAGGTGGCTCAGTGTTTAAGGGCACTTCCTACTCTTCCAGACTACACAAGTTCAGTTCCCAGCACCCACAGAGGACAGCTTATAATCATCAGTGCTTCAAGTGACCCAATACCCTCTTCTGGTCTCCATGGGCATTCACACACATTGCATACAGTCATGTAGACATACACATAACATACACACACACAGACACACACACAAATAAATCTTTAAAATAAAAGAAAGTACATGCATAGTTTTACCATTGAAATCACAAATAAGGGCTAGACATGGTAGCTCATGCTTTTGCCCCAGCACTTGGAAAGCAAATAGATCTCTGCGAGTTCAAAGCCAGTCTGGTCTACACTGAGAGTTCCAGGACAACAAGGGCTAAATAGTGAGACCCCCGTCCCCAAAACAAAAAACAGATGTTGTGAAATATTTGTTTATACTGTAAAGATGTGTCTCTGCCTAAGGCAACTTCTGATTGGTTTAACAAAGAGTTAAATGGCCAAATAGCTAGACAGGAGAGAAAAGGCGGGACTTCCAGGCAGAGAGAGAAACTGGAAGGAAGAATCTAGGTGCATGGATTCACCAGAAGACACAGGGAGAACAGGACGTACAGTAAGGAGAATAGAGAGCACCACATGGCAGAATGTGGGTCAATATAAATGATTAATTTAAGTTACAAGAGCTAGTTTAAAACAAGCCTAAGCTAAGGCTGAGCTTTCATAATTAATAAATCTCCGTGTTGTTATTTGTGACCTGGTGGCCCAAAGAAAAATCCAACTACAAACTGGCAAGAACTGGAGGGTGTCGTTTGGTGGTAAAGCATTTGCCCAGTATTTGCCCCTCAACACACACAAACACAGATCAGTAGGCCAAATTTGAGTTAAGAGTTTTTACATTCTAGACCCTACAAGTTTTTAATCTTTTACATCCCTTTGCACTTAGATTATAAAAACTTCATCATGAAAACTGAACTGTCACTCTTGTGATCATGGGTACATGCTTGCCTTAGTCACAGCAAAAAGAGGGGTACACCTTGCTCTAAGAACTAACTTAAGTGTAAGTGTACTTTTAAAACCTTAATTGCAAATGGTTAGGTCAAACCAACAAGTACTTACATTTACTGAAAGCCTACAATCTACCATACACAAAACACAAAAGCAATTAAAATCTAAGTTTCTTAATTTACCCAACAATTCAAGGTAGGAGAGCACTTATTTCAGACAAAATGAGAAAGTTCAAATGACTTTCTCAGCATCACACAGCTAAACACAATGGCACCAGAGGGCCAGGGCTGAAAACACCTCCACAGCCATTCAGTTATCCTTACAGTATAAATCCTGCATGCCTGGAAGGGCTGTGCAGGGATGGGGCAAGGGAAGGACCGTCCACATCTGGAAATCCCCGTGGTAGCTTGACAGGTCTTGCTGCATTCAAAAGCCCAGCGATCGTCATAGCTACCACCCTGATTTAGCCTCAGATTTCTCTGCACTGGCAAGAAAAAGTCTTTTAGACAAAAATGATTTTTAGAAGATATTTAAATCCCTGCCCCTTGTGAGGCAAAACCAGGTTTCAAAAAGCAGGATAAGCTAGTTTTCATGAGGAGTTGTAGGGAACCGGAAAGGCTGCCTCGGAAGATTAAATTGTCTCCTGTGTATCCCATGATTCTCTCTAAACCACTTTCTCACTCAACTACATGAACTAACAGACCTCCGGGGACCTCACTCTCCTTTTTTTTATTTTTTTCTTCTACTGTGTGTGTGTGTGTGTGTGTGTGTGTGTGTGTGTGTGCGCGCGCGCCTTCAGAGGCAGGGCGACCTTGACAAATGCCCTGGAGCTGGAGTTACAGGCAGTTATGAATGGCCTGACTTTGGTGCTCTGGAAGGGCTGTGAACACTTTTAACCACTGAGCCAACTTTCCATACTCCTGCTTATCTTTTGATAATGACTTATTTTTAATTATGTGTACACATAAGTTAGGGGAGTATGCGCACACGTGCGTACAGGGGTCCTCAGAGAAGATGTTGGACTCCTTGCAGCTGGCGTTACAGGTAATGGGGAACCCCCAGTGTGGGTACTGGGACCTGAACTACAATACCTACAAATAGAAAATTAGCAACCCCATTAATCACATTTGGCAAATGTTTTGAAGTTACTTTTTTTTCCGCTTAATACTTGACTCTGTCCATGCATACAAACAGAACTTTTGCTTAATATTTTCCACCCTGGCATGGTGGCTCACAATTTTAATTCTAGCACCAGAGGCAGAGGCAGGAGGATCTCTGAGAGTTCAAGGTCAGCCTGATAGTGAGTTCCCTGTTAGCTAGGAATAGTGACCCTGTCGAAAGAAAGAAAGAAAGAAAGAAAGAAAGAAAGAAAGAAAAAAAGAAAGAAAGAAAGAAACTGGCTTTTAGCTGGCCATGGTGGCATACACTCGTAATTACATTTCCAAGGAGGTAGAGGCAAGGGAATCTCTGAAAGTTCAATGTCAGTCTGATATGTACAGTGAACTCCAGGCTGCCCAGGACAGTGTCCCAAAATAACAAGGACCAAGGGCAAGAAGATGGCTAGGAATATGACCCTGTCTCAGAAAAAAAAAAATGGCTTTTAGCTGGCCATGGTAGCAAACACCCGTAATTCCATTTCCAAGGGCTCCACTGTCTGCGTTCACACCCGGACAAAGGACTGTACAGTATCTTAGCTTCCTCACCAGTAAAAGGAGTGAATCACACCTACCAGGCATGATTAAAAGAATAAAAAGAAATGTATATAAGTATGCAGCCATCGGCAAATGGTAGATATTTTTCTCGTTAGAACCTAACACTCCTGCAGAGACTGTAACATAAATCTTAAATTTAGTATCAGTATTTCTGGGCAGGCGTGATTGGTTTTCTCAAAGCCAAGGAATTTTAATCAAGTTCAGAGTTGAGAAGACAAGGCACATGGAGACGAAGATTGCCTTGAAACTCTACTGAAGAGCAAGTGCAGGGCAAGAGAGGTGCCCAATAGTTAGGAGCATTTACTGCTCTAGTAGAGACACAGATTGGGTTCCTACCCCCACAGAAGGCAGTTCAGAACTGCCTTTAACTCTAGTTCCTGGGGATCTTGTGCCCTCTTCTGGCCTCCACAGGCACCTGCACATGTGTGGTACATCTATACTCACACACACATACATACACATACATACATACATACATACATACATACATACATAAAGGCAGGGCACAGTGGTACAAACCTTCATTCCCAGCACATGGGAAGAAAAAAAATCAAGCACATCTTTTTGAGTCTGAGACCAGCCTGACCTACATAAAGTTCCAGGCCATCAAGGACTACATAGTAGGACCCTATCTCAAATAAATAAATTAGTCTATAACACTTGGAAGAGAGATGACCTCTCTGAATGAGGCCATCTTAGTCTACATAATGAGTTCCAGGCCAGGCAGAGCTATATGAGATTCTGTCTCAAAAAATAAAAATAAAGTAGTAAGTTAGAAGCATTTTCTTTAACCTTGAACCAAGTCCACAAGTCCACTGAAACTGCAAACACAAGATGGGACTCTTACCAACTTTGTACCAACTGTACGGATGGGGTCCGGAGAAGATTGTCTGGAAGGAGGCTTATTTCTTTCATTATATTTGCCAACCTAACAGGCAACTCTTGTCGCAGAAACATAAATGAGGTTTTTTCACAAGCATTTACTGATCCTGAAACCAAGCACAGTGGGAAAGGCAGTAAGTAGAAGGCAGAAGCTGCCAGGAGCCAGGAAGCAAGGGGAAAGGAGAAAGTCACTAGGTAAGGTCATGATGGTCGAATTATCACACTGAGAGAAAGGGACTGGGAAGCAAACATATATCCAGGCAAGGTTGAGCTAAGTGGTCTACAAAGTAACCCTAACTCCAGAATGACCTTCCGATTCCTGATATTCCAATGGATCAGTACAACAACATAGGTACTTTGTTATAATTCACATTTACTATTTATTTTAGGATTAAGATAAACTAAGTGGGTCTGTTTTAAGGCTTGAGGTCTTTGAGTAGAGGTGAGAAAAGCCCATTCTATATGCCCCACTGCCGCTACCCTTTAGAAATTCTGATCCCTGACTCTGGGTAAATTTTGACCCAGGTATGTCAAGACTGACTAGATACAAATATGAATCACCAGGATAGAGTTAGTACACACAAGGTTTTCTGGCAACAGGAGGCAAAGACTACCAGAACCGCGCGCGTCAACAACCATCAAGAAGAACCTACTCAATTGTCTGATGCCTGGGAAATTCACCTGCCCCCTTCTCCACTCTTGTATCCAGATGTCTGGCAGAATAGTTGATGAGTATCCATCCCTTGACAAGTAGCTTCCCTTGAACTAAAGTTTTATTTCAGCAATCCATTTGAAACTAATTCAACCTTGCAGATGAAACTTTAGTAGAAACTATCTTGTCAACAGTAGGTATATGATTAAGGAAAACATCTTGCGAAAGTTTAATAGAATATCCATGAACACTATAGTACAGGCATTTAAAAATAAAAGCAAATAAATAAATAAATAATAAAGCCACCGGGGGCCTTTCACAGCCCCTTAAAAAAGAAATACAAGGAAACCACACTGCAAAACACAATTTTAAGATAAAGTATCCAGCCACGCCACTTATCTCCTATGCCCTTTAACCATGTTATAATCTGACAACACGACACGGAGATAACTTTTTCTACTCCAGAACTTCTGGATTTCAATGTTAGAATATATATTAAGCATATCCCCCCACCCCCGCATTACTCCTGATGAGAAGTCAAAGGCCTAATTCTACAGTTCCTTCTCCAATCTGTAACACCCTGACAAGATCATGCACTTTACACGTGCTTGGGGCAGACAGCTCGTGAAACGAAGTTGCTCTCGGTGGAAACACTAGCGAGGAAAGAACTGGGCCAGTAGTAACTTGTTTTCCTGCCATCACGCCACTCTAGAGGATCATCGCTGTGCTGGCACTGATCTCGCCTAGGCAGAACGCCACCCTCGAAGCCGTGTGCGCTCTGGCCTTGAACCTGAGCAAAGCTCCCCAGAAGACACCGGGTCCCGAGCGCGCACCTGCGCACGTGCGCGGAAGGCTGCTGCCCCTGCTTTGTTTTTCTCGCACACCCTGGTCTCAAGTCCCGGTTACGTGCCCGGCCTGCCAGAGCGCGCAACCTCCGGGGAGGAAGGAAACACCTAAGACAACAGGGGAGGCGACAAGAGGGAGGAGGGGGAGAGTCTGGGAGGACGGGGCCGGCACACGAAGGCCCGGTCGCCCTCACCGAAGTCCAGGAACTGCTTCATGGAGAGCGGCGACGGCGAGAAGCGTGCGTAGAAGTCCACCTGGCCCGGAACGCCACGCTCCGACTCCGGCCCGAAGCCCGAGGCCGAGCCCGAGGCCAGACTGCGGCTGGCACTGGGCACCGCGCAGCGGACGCCCCGGCCGCCTCGGAGCAGCCTCGCCAGCCTCATCCCGAGCCCCGCCGGAGGAGCCGGAGCCCCCGGCGCCAGCCTGCAGCTCTGTGCCGCCGGCCTGGTCGCTACGTGCGGGACGTGGCCGGCCGCGGGGGCGGGAGCTGCTGTCAGCACCGCGGCCACCGCCCCCTCGCTGTAGCCACGCCCACGGAGGCGGGGCCCCGAGAGGATGGTGGCGGGAGAGGAAAAAGGGGGCGGGCTAAACATCGCCCCTCACTAAAGCCACACCCCTTTGGGCGGATCCCCGGGAGGAGGACGGAGGCGGGGAAAGGGAAAAGAAGAAAGCCGCTCAGCCTAGAAGGATGGGGCCGCTGGAACCACCCGGAGCAAGCAGCCAGGGTCTTGACTGGCACTCAGACAAGGCTCGGTGAAGATTTTGCTAATTCCCAGGAAGCCCGCGGGTGGCTAACCGGATCTTACAGTCCAGCTCGCCCTATGGTGTATCCCTTGCACGCCCACTTTCCTACTTCTCCGCCCTCCCAGTCTCAGCCGAAAGACTCTAGGACGTGCGGGGGTCACCGGCAGTGAGCCTGTTCCAGAAACGCCCCTGCATCATGTAGGTCCCGCGATTAGTGTGTGAAGTTTCGGAGAGCTACAAGAGCTCACCCTTGCCAAACAGTGGAACAAGAGTTGAATTTGGGAACATGGCTCTAAAAAATATCACAACGACTACAGTCCCCGGAAGAGCACATTGGCAGCCCAACTTGCTCACTTTCTGCGAGCAATTTTGTACAGTGCTTAAAACTTCTCCACTCTATGCCTTTCTGCTAACTCATTGTCTTAAAGTCAGTGTGCCTGCTCCATCTTTTCAATGTCTAGAAGTAGTGAATATAGGCTTAGAGCATATTTAACATTTAATCCCACAAAACTGCATAGTCTGCAGTTCCTCATTTAAAAAAATCATTTCTGTCTTCTCCATGGCTACTTCCCCATACAATACCCCAACATTTTCTGTGTCTTAGGTGCAAGAAAATTACTCTGTCATGGGTGTGTGTTGTAGGAATTTAGCAGAGTCGCTGTATCTGGGGTAGACGTTAGTTGTTTTCTGGAAGTACTTTGGCCTTGAAGAATCATTGTGGTAAACAGTAAAGAATCTTGGTGGAAAACAGGGATCGTTTTGGAGAATTGTTTTTCTGAAGGGGCTTTGCAGCCTTTGCATGACTTTGATGACAAAACCCCTATGGCACACTTGAGGCCCTTGGATTACTGTACACTGCAAAGGATACACAGTAAAGACTAATGTCATGAAGACGTGTGATGCTTTCCTTTATAAAGACATATAGATTAAATTAGGGACCTTGGTATGAGGAAATACTTTACCCCAAAACAACTTTGTGTAACAATCAATAAATACACCTTTGTACGACTGTTGGGGGGTCAGTCCATCAGAGAGGCTGGGCCTTCCTGCTGCCACATAAGCCTTAAAATATCATCTTGGAGTGCCTTCTTTCATCAGCTAACTCACACTACACAGAATACCCTGACAGGAATGTGTTTAAATGGAAGCCTCACTCCAGGCCCTGGCATCCATATACCTGAAGAGTCTGAAATGTTTAGGTTAAGACTTCACCGCAGCCCCTGGCATCCATATATCCAAAGAGTCTGGAATGTTTGGGTTCTGGAAGTTCCATCCCAAGCCCCTTCCCCTGGGAGTTGCTCATTCAGACTCCACCTCTGAGAAAGCTCACCAAATGATGACCCCTCCCTAGAGATGCTCAAGACCACTCCTCCAGGGTATTTAATGTGTCCCCACCATAGAACAAACAAATGGTTTTCCAGTCTTCCTTCACTGGCTCCTCTTTGGGGAATGGAAAGCCATCCGGGAGCATTGGTATCCATTAAACTTGGGTTTTTTTCTAATTCAGTTTGATTTGGTCTGATTCAGATTATTGCGCTGGCAGAGAGTCTTATGGGGCTGCAAAACCTTTTCAATATGAAGTTTATCAATTATGTAAAGTACATGTATGATGTGGGATTCCCCTCTGTACACTGTGAACGTGTTTTGTTACCATGGCTAATGAATAAAGTTACTTTGACCTATGGCAGGGCAGAATAGAGAAAGGAGGGAATTCCAAGCAGAGATAGAGGAGAAAGCAGGCAAAGTCAAAGAGATACCATGTAGCTGCTGAAGGAGGCAGAAGCCATGTAGTAGCTCAAGAAGAAAGTTGTAAAAAACCACAAACATTGTGGTAAAATATAAATTAATAGAAATGAGTTAAGATGTAAGAGTTACTTAATAAGCCTGAACTTTAGATTCTCTTTCATCTCTTGTAGTCTGCTGTTTATGCTTGTATTTGTGGTTCCTGACCATTTTCTAATTATTTCTGTTTCTATAATTCCCTTGGCTTGTATTTTCTCTATTGTCTCTATTTCAGTTTTCAAGTCTTGAATAGTTTTTTTCATATGTTTGGCTGCTTTTTCTTGATTTTCTTTAAGGGATTTGTTGATATCTTCCAATCTTTTGTTTGTCTTTTCCTCCATTTTTTTGAAGGAATTTTTCATTTCCTCTTTAAGGGCTTCAAATATTCTCCTAACGTTATTTTTTAGGTAATTTTCTTCTGCTTCATATATATTTAGTTGTTCAAGTCTTGCAGTTCTAGGGTCACTAGTTTTTACTGGTGTTGTGTTGCTCTTTGTGGTGTGGTGTGTGTTTTAATCTACCGGTCTTTTCCTTTGGTTGGTGTAGTTGGGGCTGTCTGTGACTCTGGTGCTCAATCTTCCAGGTGCCAGTGAATCCAAGGCTCAGATGGTTGCTCCTCATGGTGCATGACTGCCACAGTTCCAGTCACCCCGTGGGTCACTACGTGTTCCTGGACGTCTCTTGGCTACCCGGGGGTTTACTCTACACCCACAGAGATTGCTTGCTTAGGGCTCTTTCTGCTGAGATTGCTGCCTTGGGTCTGCTCTGGCAGAGGTCCTGGCTCAGGCCTACTCTCTCAGCGGTTCCAGATTTGTACCCGGACCTGCAGAAGTCCTGGCCAGCATAAGCATTCTTAATAGGAAATGCAAGCATCGTGGTGTGGAGGCTATCCATTTATCAGGAATTGTTTCAGGGGAAGCATTGCTTTTGTTTTGTGACAGAATCTCTCTATGTAGTTCAGTTGCCCTATACCTCACTATGTAGACCAGGCTGGCCTCACAGAGACTTACCTTCCTCTGCCTCCAGAGTGCTGGGATTAAAGGCGTGCCTTACCGCACTGGTTTTGGAAACATCGCTCTTTATTTGGAGAAGGCACTTTGATGCAGAGGGGAGATTCCTTACTCAGCCCCACGCACAACCCCTAGCTCCCACTCCTCCCCTCCCCTTATCCTCCTCCCAGTAAGGTTCATCAGCAGCAGGCCTGCAGGAAGCTAGGAGAAGAATACACTTTGCTAAGCAATAGAGGAAAGAAAGGCAGCAAAAGGCTGCCAATAGGCTGGTTCACAGCTTAAGTCCTTTTGTTTTGTTTTGTTTTTTTCTCTGTGTAACGTTGGCTGACCTGAAACTAGCTACGTGAGCTATGCTGACCTCGAACTCATAGAGGTCCCCCTGCCTCTGCTGAGATTAAAGGCATGTACCACCACGCTGGGTTGTAAGCAATCCTTTAATGCCAACATTCAATAGTTAATTTTTTTTTTAATTTTTAAAAAGCAGTTGTTAGGACTAGATCCTTCATGCCTTTGTAAAAATTGAGACAATTTTTAAAAAATGAATTTTCCCCTAGGAGCTGAAGCCAATAGGGACATCTGCACAGGCGTCTAAGTGAAGGTGTGGCAGGGGGATAATAAAGAAAAGAATTGACAGCTGGCCACAGATCCAGAGCATTCTGCACTTAGACACATTGGGATAGGTGCTGGTAAAAGAGAAACCCGGGGGGCGAGTCAGACAACTCAGTGAGTGACGGCGCCTGCTGCCACCTTTGCTGGCCTGAGTTCAAGCCCCAGGACCAACTTTGGAGGAAGGAGAGACCTGAGAGTTGTCCCTCTGGCCTACTCGTAGCTGCTGAGGCACGTGTGCTTGCGTGTGCATCTGCATGCGCACACACACAAGTAAACAGGTAAATAAAGAAGCCAATTCAATTTAAAAAATGAAAATAAATAACCCACGAGCTTGGGCACATTAAAAATGTAAAGCTTTGACTCGAGCAGGTAACGGTTATGAATTGCTTATGAAACGATCATGAGCTCCATTCTACATGCAGCTCCAGGCTCCACAGAAGCGACAGAAGGGAGAAGACATCGGTTGAAGAGGAACGGTGACTTATTTGGTTTACTCCAGTGGGAAGACCCGAGCTAGAGGTCAATCGGTAGTTTTTTTATTGACTAGGCCCTATGCTTTGGGTTACTGTTTATCCTGGGTTGGGTTGGGTTTGCTGGTTGACTTGGTTAGGGTTTCTATTGCTGTGATAAATCAGCATGACCACGAGTAACTTAGGGAGGGAAGGGTTTATTTCATCTTACACGTTTGTCTCACAGTCTATCAGGGAGGGAACTCAGGGCAGAAGCTGAAGCAGGGCAGGAAATGAGAGGCAGGAACTAATGTAGAGGCCCTGGAGGGGTGCTGCTTATTGGTTTGTTCCTCGTGGATTGCTCAGCCTGCTTTCTTACAGCACCCAGGGCCACCAGCCCGCAGGGGTACTACCCACCGTGAGCTGGACCCTCTAACATCAACCATCAATCAAGAAAATGCATCACAGCCTTGCCCCTTAGGGGGCCGAATGACCCTTTCACAGGGGTCACCTAAGACCATTGGAAAACACAGATGTTTACATTAGATTCATCAGTAGCAAAATTACAGCTATGAAGTAACAAGAAAATAATTTTATGGTTAAGGAACTGTATTAAAGGATTGCAGCATTAGGAAAGTTGACAACCGCTGCTCAATATCAACATAAAAATGCAGTTCTTACCTCAAAGAAAATAAAAGAGAATTTATTCAAGAGCCAAATATTGAATTACCGTGGCCTATGAACACAGATTTTAAGTTACCCCAAATTCCATGTTCCAATATGATAACAAGTTTTCTAAAATTTTTTATTGTCAAAAAAGAAAGCCAGAAGCCAGGTGGTGGGGGCACACGCCTTTAATCCCAGCACTCAAGGCAGAGGCAGGTGGATCTCTGTGAGTTTGAGGCTAGCCTACAGAGTGAGTTCCTGGTCAGCTCCACTGACAAAAAAAATAAAATAAAATAAAAAATAAAAAAAAGGAAAAGAAAGAAAATCATAAATCAATATTTTTAGAAAATGTTTTGGGGGCTGGAGAGATGGCTCAGAGGTTGAGAGCAGTGACTGCTCTTCCAGAGGTCCTGAGTTCAATTCCCAGCAACTGCATGTTGGCTCACAACCATCTATAATGAGATCTGGTGCCCTCTTCTGGCCTGCAGGCATACATGCAGACAAAACACTGTATACATAATGGTCTACAGAGCTAGTTCCAGGACAGGCTCCAAAGCCTCAGAGAAACCCTGTCTTGAAAAGCCAAAAAGAAGAAGAAAAAAGATAATAAATAAATAAATCTTTTAAAAAAATGTTTTGGTAGGGCTGGAGAGATGGCTCAGTAGTTAAAAGCACTGACTGTTCTTCCAGAGAACTGTTGGGAATGTTATTTTAAGGTGTGTGACTTTTGTTTAAGCTGCATTTGCTCAACTCTGTGAAGCTGTATTACTGTGTCTGTCTAAAACACCTAATGGGCCTAATAAAGAGCTGAACGGCCAACAGCGAGGCAGGAACAAGGATAGGCAGGGCTGGCAGGCAGAGAGAATAAATAGGAGAACCCAGAAAGAGGAGAAGAAAGGAGAGAAGAAGAAGGGGAGGAAGCTAGGCGATAGTCATCCAGCCGCCCAGCCAGGCACAGAGTAAGAAGGAAAATAAGGCATGCAGAAGTAAGAAAGATAAAAGCCCAAAGATAAGAAAAACTGGCTAACAAGCCAAGATAAGGCTGGGCATTTATATCTAAGAATAAGCCTCTCTGTGTGATTTATCTGGGAGCTAGGTGGCGCCCCCCCCAAAAAAAAGCCAAAAAGAGCAAAAGCAACAACATACAACAGAGAACCCAGGTTCAATTCCCAGTACCCACATGGCAGCTCACAACTGTCTAACTCCATATCCAGGGGATCTGACATCCTCCTACGGACACGGATGCAGACAAAACACCAATGCACATGAAATAAAAATAAATTTAGGAAAACATATTGGTGGAGTCATCTGGAAGGTGGGTTATAGCAGAGATGGGAAACCTGTGCTACCGGCTCCCTCAGATGCTGTGTGAGGACATTCCAGCTTTTGAGTTGGTGGAAGACAGGAGGTCTGTTCATAGATTCCAAAAGGATTGGAATTAATCACGGGACATTATGTGACTATGCCGCTCGGAGGTGGGAATTAAGTGGCTCTTTGGGTGCTAAAAATAGCCCAAGATATTTGGCTATGGACCTACAACTTTCCACCCTGTCCCCATCGCGGAAGTCAAATCAGTCAGTCAACTTTTTTCCTTTGTTGTTTTTGTTCTTTTCAAGATAGGGTTTCTCTGTGTAGCTTTGGAGCCTGTCCTGGAACTAGCTCTTGTAGACCAGGCTGGCCTCTAACTCACAGAGATCCATCTGCCTCTGCCCCCCGAGGGCTGGGGGATTAAAGATGTGTGCAATCACTGCCTGGCTTTTAAAAAAAAAATAAATAAATTTTCAGGCTTATTTTATGTGCATTAGTGTTTTTCCATGGGAACTTTTGGGTCCTCTAAAACTGGAGTTACAGACAGTTGTGAGCTGCCATATAGGTGCTGGGAGTTGAACCCACGGTTTTCTGGAAGATCAGACCGTGCTCTTAACCGCTGAGCCATCTCTCTAGCCCCAATATATAGCATTCTTGGCTCTAGAGTAGTAGAAACTAGAGAGGGGCTGTTTAATAACATTCTGGAGTTTTGCCTAGTACTATAAGGCTGTAAGGGCATATACAGAGGTATCCTGGGCAGGAGTCCTGGGGTATCTAAGAAAGCAGAGGGAGCAAGACATTAGGCAGCATCCCTCCATGGTCTCTACTTCAGTTCCTATCTCCAGGTTCCTGCTCTGTTTAAGTTCTTGCCTTAGCTTCACTCAGTGATGGACTGTGATCAGGACATGCAAGCCATATAAACCCTTTCCACCCCAAGTTGTTGATTGTAGTTTGGTTGTTTTTACTCTTTGGCTCTTTGGGGGGCCTGACACCCAATTCCCAAATAAATCACACAGAGGCTTATTCTTACTTATAAATGCCGGCCTTAGCATGGCTTGTTTCTAGCCAGCTTTTCTAAAATTATCCCATCTACCTTTTGCCTCTGGACTTTTTTTTTTTTTTTACCTTTTTCTATTTCTGTGCATTTTTCTTTACTTCTTACTCCATATCTGGCTATGTTTCTGGGTGGCTGGCCCCTGCCTTTCTCCTCGCCTCCTTTTCTTGTTCCTGGATCCTTCTTTCCCAGATTTCTCCTCCCATTTATTCTGTCTGCCTGCCAGCCCTGCCTATCCTTTCTCTTGCCCTGCTACTGGCCATTCAACTCTTTATTAGACTATCAGGTGTTTTAGACAGGCACAGTAACACAGCTTCAGAGTTAAACAAATGCAGCATAAAAGAATGCAACACATCTTTGCAGCATTAAATAAATGTTCCACGGCATTAACAAATGTAACATATCTTAAAATAATATTCTAAAACAGCTGATGATTATTGTGTTTATCATAGCAACCAAAAGCACACTGGGCAGGTGTGGAGGTGGGGAGACCAAGAAGACACCAATATAAACTCTGGGCCACCGTATGCACCCACACACATGTAAAAAGTTAAAAGGGCTGACTATCATCCAAGGTAACTAGCCCACGATCTCTCCCCAGTCTGGATGTTCTAGCCACTTAGCCAGCCTGTCAAGCCTTCAAAACAGATGTGAATTCAAAAATAGCTTTGCAGTCTTACCAGTGTGGAGGTGGTACCAGAGGAATCTGTATTAACTTTACTAACCGGCTTTGATCTGTTACTCATTTGCTGTGCACAATAATGCTAGCCCTAGACTGGAAGTCTTTTCCCTGCATCCGACACTGCTTTCTGTTGATGACGCATTGTTTCAGGTCCCTAAGAATGCTGCAGCTTTCGTTTTGCTTATTGCAAGTACCGTGTGCGTGTGTGTAGGTGAGAGAGAGAGAGAGAGAGAGAGAGAGAGAGAGAGAGAGAGAGTTAATGGCCAAACTGGACGAGTAAGATACAAGCAAAAAGACTGCCCAAACATGTGGCTCCTGATCTTAACTACCTTCTGGTCATATTACCCTCCAAACATTCCCCTACAGGAATTTTAATGCAGAGGAAAGATACTATCCTATCCTAGAATGGATCCTTTTACCACATAAACCGAGTAAAAAATTAAAATCTTATGTGGAAAAGGTCTCTGAATTAATTATAAGAGGAAAATTGAGACTTTGTCATCTAGCAGGAAGAGACCCAGCAGAAATTATAGTACCTTTTACTAATGATGAAATTAAAAAAATTATGGGAAGACAATAAACCCGAGCAATGAACTTGTACTAATTTTTTGGGAGAGTTAAATAATAATTATCCCAAAAGTGATAGAATTAACCTTATAAAGAGAACTAATTAGACTCTTCCCTGCATTGTACGTGACACACCAATAACCGGAGCCCCTACATTCTATACTGATGCAAATAAATCAGGAAAAACAGGTTGCAAATCAGAATATTTAAGTAGGGTGGAACAAGGCCCTTATGATACTGTCCAAAAGTCAGAATTATATGCTATTCTCATGGTACTAAGGAATTTTAAAGAACCTCTCAATATAGTTACTAATTTGCAATATGCAGAGTTGTTTTTGCATATTGAAACAGCTGAATTTATACCAGATGATACAGAACCATCTTCAAAAAGTCGAGAGGTGGCTCCTGATATGAGACAGAAACACTGACTTTTTCTTTTAACCGCTTGCTTGGATTTAGAGGACAGCCACTTTCCAACTTCAAAGCCAACTTTGATTTTTTTTTCCAGCTTTGATTTTTAAGTGAGTTGTGACTGTAATTATACTGAGAAGTAGGGGAGATATGTGTGTTTAGGTAGTGAAATTTTACTCTGCAGAGGGTGCTGGTGCTATAAGTCAGATTTCTCTTTGCTTGGTGGTTCCCACAGTTAAGGTGGTGAGCGCAGCTCCTACCCAGCAGTCCAGAGCTGGTGGAAAATGTACCTCCACCATATTGAAAGGCCAAGAGGAGTCGAGCCAGCATCCAGGGCTGCCACAACCACACTGCTTACCATTTTAAAATGCTCCTTGTCAGAAAAGGATTTCAGACACACAATAGGACAGATTCAGACATGAAAGACCTCCAAGCAAGACACAGTGTGTTTAAAAATGTTAGAAGGCTTGGGAGAGAGAGGAAAAAAGGTATAGATAGTTCTAAGAAGTAAAGTTTTTAAAGAGATAGTAAAGTACTATAAAAGAGTACAGACAGTCACAGATTAAAGGAGTAAATAAAAATAAGCCACATAAAGATAGAAAGTACACAGAGCCCTTCAGGGTTCCTGTTTTATGAAAGAACTGCCAGACATTTTGCAGGATACGGAAGAAAGCAACTGATGAACTCTGCCAGTACAGGCATAAGAGATCTTCAAATTTCCTGGCAAACTTTCCCCTGAAGCAGGGTAGCGCATGGTGGAGAGAGAACAACAACCCCCAAAATTTGTCCTCTGACCTCAGCACGTGCTCTGTGACACCTGTGTGAGCATGTGCACATTCACACACGAACACACCCTGCACGCACACACCGACACACACATGCACACACGTACATGCGCGCGCGCACACACACATTAAAGCAAATCCATTTAAAAACCTTCAATCTCATTTCTATTGCACCGCTTCAGGTACCTTTGGCTGTTCTGAAATTATATGGGACACTAAAAAATATTGCAAACTTTTACTTTGGCTTTGATAAAATACAAAGAAAGGCAACTCAGGTGGTCAATTATAATTTAGAGTTTGCTTCACATACACAATGCTGGGTTAATAAGCATGAGCACTTTCATAAAAAATTTATTTCACACTTTTATACAAATATCCACAGGTATTTTCCAATTATGAAATAATCTTATAATGCTAGTTAGTCTAAAAACCTACCAAATGCTAACAGCCCAGTGACTTGACTTGAGATGACATTTTTTTTTTTAACAACTATAAATTTAAGCAACATGACATTCTTGTTTCTCTGTTGTCAAGCTCCCTCCCCACCCTCTTCTGGACATTCATTTCTATAACAGAGGTCTACAAACACTATCAAGATATCAGCTTCTTCGTCGTGTCCTTCAAAGCCAGTATGTTCGGCTTCAAGTTACCCAAGCAAGAAACTGAGACTTTTAAATGCTATTAGGACCCGTGGTAGAGAACATTTGTAAACAAGGTATCATTTGTAAAATTATTTTATGAGTGAAAATGCCAAAGTAGAACCAGAATAAGAGTTTTTAATATCTTAAGGGTATAATGTTTTATGAAAGAAAGAAAGAAAAAAAAGGCTTAAACCTCCAAAGCAACAACGGCACATTGAGCAATGCTTTGTTCTTTTAAAAGACTGAGAAACGGCTGGGATGTAGCTCAGTTGGCAGACCGCATGCACAGAGCCCCAGGTTCGGATGTAGCTCAGTTGGCAGACCGCATGCACAGAGCCCCAGGTTCGGTCCCAAGCGCTGCATAAAACCGAGTGTGGTGGCAAACACCTGTAATTCCAGCCCTGGGGATGGGGGGTCAGGGCGGGAGGCAGGAGGGTCAGCAGTTCAAGACTATTCCTAGCTACCTAAGGAGCTCAAGGCCAGCCTGGGTTACTTGAGACCCAGTCTTAAAAGAAGACAGAGAACTGCTTTTTACAATCTCCAAACAAATTAGCACCTCTTTGCTGCTGCTTCATATAACTTAATTATTTTAAAGTACAATTAAAAAATCAGCTTTGATAATATATCCAATCTCTGTTGAATATATAGAAAAATAACTGGTTTCCCCCCTCCTATGATTTTAACAAACAAAACCCCAGGCATTGCTAGGCAAGCACTTTAGCAATGAGCTAACCCTCCTGCTCTAGGCCCAAAGTCATCTGGAGGAATTTAGATTGGGGTGAACAATTTAAAAAAAAAAAAAATCGAACATGGACTCGCTGGTTGAATGGTTCCGATGTGTTTAAGAAGCTGAGCGCCGTGGCTCTGCATCTGCCTTGGTGCGGCTGTTTTGGCGACAGATGCTCTTCAGTAGTCTCACACTGGATTGGTCTGGATCCACATGCACACTCACGTCAAGTCCTGAATCCACTGTGCTGACAGCAGTGAGCGAGCACACAGACCCTAGAGTTCAAGAAGCAAGCTCACTTCCTCTCAGAGTTCTGAAGTTCAGAAGTTCCACACAGGGCTCAACACCATGCAACACCCAAGGCCGGGCAAGGAGGAAACATCTTCCAGTTAATCCTTTGTTAAACTCTCTGGGTTGAGGGAGAGCCTGCCAGGGAGGAGATGGTGTCATTTACAGAAGAAGTTGAAGTTATTAAAAAACAATCCTTGCGTGTTTATAAAGAACGTTCTCTTTGCGGTAAATACTCAGGGTCAGAAGAAATGACCTCCTAGGTTCTCACTCTGATTGCTTAAACCATCCTGAAGCATCTTTGGCTTATTAGTCAATAGCAAGATGGCTTGAAGGAAAAAAATAAATACATATAAAAAGGTGTAACTAGCATTCAAGTCTGCCGCGCCTGTGCTTAGTCACGGGGGAGGCGGGAACCTGCGTGCGTCGGCATCGGCAAGGACCCTCACTTGTGGGAAATGGAGAGAGAAGGCAAGATGGCAGCAGCACCTCCTATTGCACATTTAAGACAGAACTCTCAAGAGAGACACAGCTATCCAACGGCAGAGTCTTGAGCCAAGGGGCAAGTCACTTGCAGGTTCTCCAATCTTATGAGGACGCTTGTTGGGGCAGGCGGGGATGGCCACTCTATTCGCAAGGGTGACGGTGGGGGTCTTCTTCTTCCTGCGCTATCAGGAGAGAATGTCCCAGGAGTGCGGGTGGGCAGGCCCTGCCCCAGCGCATGTATGTAATGTGTCAGTCACACCAAAAACAAAGGCAATCTGGAAAGTTAAATTAAGGCAGTTAAAGAAAATTCCCCTCTGAGAGTCTTAAATTTGGCTGTGCAAAACAGGAGCCTCAGGTGTAACAATATCCACAGTGGAAACCGCGGGTCCCCACTGTGTGCCGTCAGTCTGGAATCGTACTTCAGGTGCTGAGCAGCCTTCGGGCCCACCTGAATTTCTGAGTTGGGAAGAACAAGAGGGACTTTGGGTAGCGCGAAGCTCTCCTGGGTCTCTATGAGTAACTTTCATTTTCACTCCACTTTGTGATCCACTGTTTCTTTTCGAGGTTATCATTGTGTTTTTCGTCTTTGATCTCTCGCTCTTCTTTCCGGATCCGAACAGCGTGGTATCGGGGGACGCTGTCATCGTACCTAGAGCGCTTAAAGAATCCACACTGGAGAAGGGGAGGGGGAACAGAAGAACAAGGCGGAAGTTAGTTAATCTGAAGACCAGATGCACTAAACCAGAACATCTAAGCGTTCAGTTCAGCTAGGTCTACTTCTGGAGTGCCGAGAACAAACACTATTTTCTTTAAGAAAACAACTGGTTGAAAAAGAAACAAACAGTAGGGATAGACAAGGGGAACAGATGTGGGACTGGAAGAAAAGTCCATTTCATCTTCTTTACCTTTCACAACTTGAGCTATGTCTTGACTAGCGATTTAAGCATTTTGTAAAACAGTGCCTTTATGTAAAAAAAAAATCATTATATAAATAAAAGATATAATTTTCATATTACTAGATCATCATAAAAACAACTTATATGTGTGTGTAAGGAACAGGAACTTGCTATATAGCCAAGGATGGCCTCGAACTCAACAGCCTCCTGCTTGATCCTCCCTAGTTCTGGGTGACAGGCATGTGTATACCACACTCAGCTTAAGAGCATTTCTCTAAAGGCTTAAAAAAATTACTTTCTATCCGTCTCCCATTAATAAACTGTAAATCAGATCACAAGTCATTTTACAAATACTGTTTGGCATGCCATGTTCTTATGGGTCCATGTTAGACTGTTCCCTCCTCTAGGGGCTTTGCATCACTGCACTGGCCGGACTCCCTGGGGTGCTTCCAATGTAACTGCTTCGTTAATAAGTTACAAAGTAATTCATTGTATTGTGTAATACTGTCAGTGAGTCAAGAACCTCCCAGGACTCAAGGGCGGCATCACCACACTGAATTCTGGAGCACTCGCCAATCTCTCCTCTTCATTTGAAAACAGAAAAGAGAAGAAAGAAGGGAGGTGCTGAGGGGAGGGAGAAGAGAAGTCAAATTATCAAAGCTTATTTACTTAGAGAAAAATTTCAATTTGAACTGGAGTACATTTTAAAAATATACCAGAAAATTTTGAACCAGATTAAAAAATATCTATAAATAAGAAAGACATTTTTCCTTCTTATTTTTTTAAAAAGGAGTCTTTTCAAATGTAAAAATGCAGCTTAGGAGAAGGAGCTACATAGAACGGTTGGTTAATGTCCTTACTGTGTGACAGCGACAGGAATGGAGCGTTTATACTGAAGAATGTTGTGTTAAAACAATACATGAGGCAAGACAAAAATCACAAATCAATAGGTCAAATGGGCCAAGAGGTTTTGTTGAGGCCATTTCTATACGGACTCTTTTGCAATGCTAATTATAAAATATGACTGCGGTCTGCCCCATCTAAAAACAGAAGGCAATGAAGTCAAGTCAAAATGGCCATGTTGGGATCACTGTGTCAACGCCACGGAAAGGAGCTGCGGTAGTCACTGCACTCCTCTTGCCCACAGAAAAGAAGAGGGAATCACCAACTACTGATTCCTGTTTCCATGGATTTACAAATTGTAGGGGAAAACATGAACTTAAATCAATTGAGAACCAAGGTGGAGTAAAGTCTCTAGGATGTGAAACACGGGCAAACTCCATTACAACATACTGTACTACCCACGACACTTTGGACTAGATTTTTTTTTTTTTCACATCGAGGGTTACTGTTGTAATGGTCTTTGGCCCAGAAGGAATACAAGGGAAAAAGGGAAGCTGCATGCTCAGCTAGCAGAAATCACGTTCAAGCAGCAGTATGAAGCAACCCCAAGCCTGCCCCATCACTCCAGAGCCAGGACAACAAAATGATGACAGGTAGAAGGAAGCCTCTGCACAGGAGAAACCCAAGGTCTCTCTCCCACATGCAACAGGTTACGCAGGCAGTCCACAAGGCGTCTATCCCTGGGAAATTCCAAAATGAACAAGAAATCTGGAGTGATTTCTCATGTACCTTTGAAATTCCCAGTGGGATACAATGTAACAACACACGCAGACTGGGCTGCTACTGAGCTCTCACACCTAGTTAGACAAACAGTGTGCTTGTTTTCATTGCTGTGGGTGTTGCTTGACAAGAGCACAAAACAACTCACCTGCACGAAAGATTCTCTGAGCATTAACAGACAACTGAGCGTTCAAGTAAAACGACAAAATAAATAAATAAATAAATCCAAGCAAGCAAGCCAGTGTGGACACTTGGAAACATCTGTTAATGGGACACACACAGCAAGCTGTCGCTCTTAAGTTAGCTACCACAACCACAGCAGGTCCCACAGCTAGCGAGGAAAAACACCAATCAATTACCAATTACGGAAGTAGATCAACACTATGCATCGGAAGTGAGCCTCTCTTTATCAGACGGCTGAGCATGGATCTCAGCCTTGTGATAGGTGGCATCGTAATGATCTTTCTTATTTCTCCTGAAGAAGCCACACTACAAGGAAGCAGGGTAGTCAGTCAGTTGCACAGTTCTGTGTTTGTTCGGAAGCTAAAGAAAAGCACACCTCAGGCTTTAACCCAAGTGAGCAGCTGCTGTGCTGGCCGCGTGGGGCCAGCATTTAACAGACTGTCATGTGGCATCTCTACAAAGACGACACACACACTGGCTGACTGACACGTTTCTATTTGTAGCGGAAGTCTTGAGGTCACCCTAAAAGGAAAATGCATGCACATTGGACTGGAATGTCGGTGAATTTTTTTTTTTTCTTGCACAACAGATTTGAAAAGTCTACACATTCACTTCTGCAGGTTACTGAGACAAGGGATAGAAATATAAACCCTGCAAAATTCAGCCCGAGTCAAAATAAAACACAGATATAGTGTATCTATCTGCTGTTGCTCTAAGTTGTAAGGAACAATGTTCTTTCCTGGAGGCCTCCGAGCAACTGGTAATGTGAATTACAGAATAAGTTCGAATGAAGGGGTACGTGCTGTCCTTTCCCCTGAATTCTGAACCACCATGCAACCCCTAAATGGCAGGAACCCGTGCTCCTCAGCTCAGGTCACTCTAAAAGAGTGACAATGTGTAATCCCACTCTCTGCTCTTACTTCCTTCATTCAACTATGGCGAACTGTCCCTATTTTCCTTCATCTAGTTCATGGGCTGTGGGAACTATCTTTTGAAATAAAATCGGATCAAATAAATCTCCTGGCAAAATTGTGCCTCCGAGTCTGGCAACTCATGAAGGAAGAAGATCTAGATCCTCCCACCACAGGGTTGGGAGCACCGGCTACACACGGTTATTCAAGTTCAGACAAATTTCCTTTGAAAACGCGACTGTTCCACTGTACGGGCCCCAGGTGTTACAGCGCCCTCTACCAGGTTTGCACTGAAACAGCCTACTTCATAAACTATCGAGGTGGCTATCGAGGTGACACGCAGTGAGTGCGCACAGCCAGGCTGCGGTCAATGAGAACTAGTAAACAGGGCAGGAAGAAAAGTTCACCAAAAATGACATAAGAGTCTGAGGACTTCTCCTTTAATTCCAGAAGAGCCCCTGTGTAAAAGCCACTGTTTAAAAAGCAGGTAAAGGCAGGGTTCCTCTGGTTAGAGTGGAACTCTCCGCTGCAGCTTTGACACGGCTGTAGATGGACAAAGCTCAATTTAAAGACGGCTGAGCTAGATTCCATCTTTCCCTCCTTCCACGGTGCTGGAGACCGAATCCAGAGCCTCATCCATTCTAGAAAGCGGCTTGAGGACCCTAAACTCCTTTCTGATCCTAACATTCCGAGATTTTTAAATACCAATAATTTCATTTATAAAGAAGAATACGAAGTAATAAAGCTGAATTCCACATGGAGTTTGAGGGCCTGTTTAGAATCCACCTCAGACTATGAAAATGAAGAATGTCAAAGAACCCAATAATAATTTAATCTGATCTTATTATTGGCAGCTGAGCCCCAGGGAGCTGATACGATTTGCCCAATGTTATATACAGCTCAGGTATCTTAACACTGCCTCTCGCCATGACTACACAAGGATTCAGGACTGCCAATAAGACCTGCTCTGGGAAAGACTGACCTTGTGAACTCTTCCAGAGAATGCAAGCTCATCCTCAGGTCTCAAAACCGCAAATTAATTTTTTTCCTGTCAGATAACTGTGGCAAGAGCTCTATATCAACTGCCTGCATTTGTCAGATAAACCTTCTGCTTGCGATACACCCGAGGAAAGCTGACTAAAATCTGCATGTCGGGGACAACACTGGTCCTCGGCCTGGCAAAAGGAAGTGGTTCGGAAGAATGGGGGGGGGGGGCACACTCAAAGTCACAACCCTTTATCTGTTGTACTCCAGGACACAATGGGAGGGGAAGGGTGGTTTGAGCCTAGCACATTCTGACTTACTTCACCCCAAACCCTCTGGAATGACATATTTGGCACTGTGGTAGGAATGCTAGTATTTCTGCAGTGAAACCCATGAACTAAAAGAGCGAGACTGTAAATATCCTCTCTCCACGGCACAGTTCTGCCAAGTCATTAAACTTTTCAGTTCCCAGAGATTTCTGCAGTCTGGAATTACAGATAAAGACTTCGGGACTCCCTTACTCTCTGGGACTCACCTTGGACCTACAGAGGTTGTCCTCTGTTGACTAATGTTCATAACCATCTACCACCTGGTCTTTTGATGACATGGCCTCTCTACAGGGAGGAGGCAGGGCAAGGTATCATCCACTGTGCACAGTCAGAAGACCAAAGTCTAATGGGAACATTATACTGAACCCGGATGTTCATCACGCTTGCTACAGGCCGAGGACCCTTGAGATAGAGTATTCATTGTGCCCTGTTCTGCTCCCAGCCTAGCTAGAAGGGCAATGCTTCCCAGTGGCTGTCATGAAGGCTTCTGTACAGAAGGGGGAATTAGTAGGAACTTACATTCAGAATAAACTGCGATCTGTCCATTTGGCTTAGATTTCGGGGTCGATCTTAGGTACAGAAAATGCTAAGCAAGGTAGCACTCTTCAGATTTATTATTTACTAAACATGCTGAATTATGTATAAGACCTCAAAATTACTTCTTAAGACACTTCATACATATCAACAAAGAATCTCTAAATATAAATTATTAGGTCGATAAACAGGTAATTCCCTGTAAAATTCTCTCAGATTTGGTGTATACTGGAAAAGTTTCATGATAAAATATCGGGGGGAAAAGGATCAATGAAAAAGGAAAATGCAAATGTCAGTGTCAATCCTCAATTTTTTAAAAACATGAAGTAAAGCTTATATGAGAAAGCTCAATCGACAGACGAGACTTACCTTCCATAGTAAAAACACTAACAGAGCCAGCATCAGAATCCCAGCAAGGACAGCCAGGAGGATGATCCACCAAGCTATCCCCGAATACTGAGCTACAGTCTTGGAGGGAAACACTGTCACGCGAACCTAGAGGGTACAAAAGAGAGACCATGATAAACCAGGTGCTGTCAGCTGGCATGGATGGCTTCAATTCTGCTCAGTTTTGCTTCTGAACACATTCTGAATGAAAAAGCGCATGATGGACAAGTCACTTTCTGCTGAGAGAGATCCTTTTTCTCAATAACAGAACTCTGCTTCAACGTATTTTTTATCTGGAAACTGGAAAGGTCTAGGTTGTACTTTGTTGCTAAATTGAACTCTTAAACTATGTTTTTTTGTTTTGTTTTGCTTTTAAAGAAAATTGGAGAAAACTAAACAATGAATCACCAAGTATCCATCCTTCCCTTGTCAATCTAAACAGCAGCAGCAGATAAATATGTTTCACCACAATTACACGATTTGTTTTGTTTGTTTTTTAACCTTGCTGTGCTGGGCTCAAGCCTTGTGCATGTGTAGTAAACATTGTACCTCCACGTTCCACTTCCAGCCTTCAACCTAGGTCCTTTTGAAAACGATCACACTATCTTTTAGTTAAATTTCCACAAGGTACAATTATTCTACAAGCCTCAGAGTCCAAAGACGCGGTGAAGTAGGGATGAGCTTTATCACAGACAGGTGCCGTTCGTTCTTCTTCTTAGGCTATCAGACCCTCATCACAATACGATTTCCTGAAATGGCTTGTGGCCATACTCTACAAGAAAGTGTAGCTTAGCTCAGAGCTTAAGCTGCAGCAATGAGAAGCCTAAACTGTAAGCATGTGATCGCTGCAAACAGCTGCCACCAAGTGCCTACTCCAAAACTTGTGGGAGCCTAGGCAGTTTGGATGCTCACCTTACGAGACCTGGATAGAGGTGGGCAGTCCTTGGGCTTCCCACAGGTCAGGGAACCCTGATTGCTCTTCGAGCAGATGAGGGAGGGGGACTTGATCAGAGGAGGGGGAGGGAAATGGGAAGCGGTTGCGGGGCCGAGGCAGAAATCCTTAATAAATAAATAAATTAAAAAAAAAAAACTTAACAAGTTCCCTCCGCAACTTCTAACAACTCAGTAGAATGTCCATAGAACTTTACAATCCCTAAGACAAGGGTTTCCTTTCGGTGTCATTAAACTTCATGCATTTTCATGGAGGTGGCGGCTTTCCATGGGTACTTCATTCATCAGGCGGGAAAAGGCAGAAAGGGCTCCGGCTTGACAGGTACATTCAATTGCATCACCTGTGACCAGCAGAGACCACAGCAGCTTGCCAACGGCCAAAACATCTGCCCCAAATTACTATGCGTTATAAAGCCCACTCTTACTGAACAGCAGTATAAGTCACTCAGCAAAGGGGCCGTCACCTTTTATGAAACTCAGGATCAAAGGCACCACCCACCCGGTGAGTGCTCTGCACATAAGAGTCATCTTCTAAAGGCACACACATCTCAAGTTCTCTGCATTTAGAGTCCCCAGGCAGAAAAATCTCACTGCCCCAAAGAACGGGGTACTTATTTCTACCCATTATAATTTATCTTCAGTAGGCAAGAAACTTGGATAGTTACCTGCCTGACTCTTAGGACTAAGATGAGATATGTGCACACACATAACAACATTCCCTTCTTTCCTGGACTAATCTGAAATTCTTGATACTAAACTTTACTCAGCATTGCTTCCAGCACTGTAGCATGTGTGTGTTTGTGAGGAATCCATGTGTTTTAACAGGTGCTGGTTTACCATGTAGATTTAAATCACACCTCGATTGTGTGATTTCTGCTTTCACTTGTTTTGATGCAGTCTAAATTTAAAAGTGTCTTATTGAGTGCCAAACACTAAACTCTTGAAATTGGGCAATAAATAAACAGATAAATTTTTCTTAGCTGCTTTTTTTTTTGTTTTTGTTTTTGTTTTTCGAGTCAGGGTTTCTCTGTGTGGTTTTGGAGCCTTGTCCTGGAACTCACTCTGTAGACCAGGTTGGCCACAAACTCACAGAGATCCACCTGCCTCTGCCTGCTGGGATTAAGGGCATGTGCCACCACTACCTGGCTTTTACTTACTCTCTTTTCTTTTTTCAAAAAAAAAAAAAAAAGTGAGGTTAGAGTTGTTTTTTTTTTTTTTAAAGGACTGAATTGCACAATGTATTTTGCTTCTACTGCCAAAGAAAATGATCTTCAGACTAGAAAGGGGGAGCTGAGATGAAGATGAAAATGTAGCCCACAGTAAGTGAGGGAATCAAGACTCTCCAGCCTGACACTGAAATTAAGCTCCAGTCTTCAGGCTGAAACCCTGCGCCTTCAGATACCCAAGAAAAGTGCTGGCATGGGGTCCGAGCTATCAGAGAAACCACAGAAAACAGGAGGCGCTGGAAGACTAGCGGCAAGAAAAAGCCTCCGCTTTCAAAAGAAATGGGTTCCAGATAGCAGGCTAGAAACCATTCGCCAGTCTACGAAGGATTAAGCAAAGCAGGATCAGGTGGAGACCCCAGCTCCATTAGGAGTCTGGATGAGACAGAACGCCCAAGACAAGGTGTTCCCTCCGTGACCAGCAGTCAGACTTGCTATCAGGCCCTCAGGTCTACCACCTTCCAGAAAAAGAAGAGAACTTGAGATCTGGTCTCGGATCCACTGGCAAGTCACAGGACAGTTAAGAGGATACAACCTTCCTCCTGAAGGTATCCAAGGAGCAGGACAGTTCCTCTCTGTCACTGGAAAGGCTGCTACGTGGTCAATGCTTGTTCCAGGAATTTATTTAAAAGAATTCAACTCTAAGCCAAGCGGTGGTAGCACATGCCTTTAATCCCAGCACTAGGGAGGCAGAGGCAGGCGGATCTCTGTGAGTTCGAGACCAGCCTGGTCTACAGAGCTAGTTCCAGAATAGGCTCCAAAGCGACAGAGAAACCCTGTCTTGAAAAACAAAAAAAGAAAATTCAATTCTAGACAGATAGATTGATGGATTCATTCATTCACAGGGATTTTGACATAGGGTCTCACTGTGGTCCATATTAAACTGGGGCTTACTATGTAGCTCAGTTGGCCTCAGACTTGCAGCAATCCTCCTGCTTCAGTCTCCCACCATGCTTGGCTCACATCGACATTCCAGATTTATAGAGAAATATCTCTTTTAGTAACTGCTATCGGCCACACACAGCACAGGCATCCTGAGAATGGTCGCCGCGTCAGGGGAGGGCTGGCTTCATTTTCTACCAGGCTGCACACTATTATCCCCCTGTGTGGTTTTTCATCCTGTCCACTGCCCTGCTGAATGGAGGGCTTTATCTAGGTTTCCTTTTCCTGGTGTGTATGCTGACCTTGGGATTGAACTCAGGACCTTGTGCAGCAGTAGGAGGCATGAGCTACCTAGCAGGCCTTTCAAACCTTTCCTTTCAGAGCACGGCCTCACTAGACTGCCCAGACAGGCCTTAAACTCACTCTGAAATCCAGACAGACTAAACCAGACCCCCTTCTTTCAGGTTCCAGAGTAGTTAGCACATCAACAGCCTGCATTACTAGGCCTGGCTCAGGGTCACTTTTTATCTTCAACAATTCTATTAAAATAGAGCTTTGTGCGGCAGGACCTAAACCGTCCTTTAAGGAACAACAGGGAAGAAGGTGACCTCAGGTTGTGGCACGGTGTAGTGGACAAGGCCAGCTCCGACTCTGGGGACCTAGAGCTCACCTGTGTGCCCGCATGAGGCAGCTTGATATTCTGAGCGGCAGCCGTCACGTCGATGGAGGCCCGCACGAGAATGTCCAAGTAGTTCAGTTTGGAATATTCCTGTGGAAGACGAGAGATGCGTCAGGGAAGTGGTGGGTGTCCCTGGCGTAGCCGATTCTCCCAGGGGGCAGAGTCACACCTCTAGAAATGTACTGTTCCACAGCCTGGAACGCAGCACAAGGGAGGCCTTGCTGTCCAGCCCGCGCAGCGGACACTTGATGTTCACACACCTCACGTTGACGCTGCAGTTCTGGAGAGGAGACGGGTGGGGGTGAGAACCCGCAGCTCCGGGAAGCTGGTTCTGGTTTACACAGAGCCCCACTCGCAGCCCAGAGAGATACTCACGAGGGTCTGGTATTTTCGTTCAGAAAATAAAGAAAACTTCCTGCTGTCGTCTATCTGTTTTTCAGAAATCTCCCGTTTCCTTCTTGAGTTGTGCGACTCCTAAAAGTGACATCCAAAACAGACCCACTTTAGGCAAACGTCCGTCGTTTGCTGCATAAGCCTCACAAATAAAGCCAAATTCACACCGTCAATTAATATCCACCTCTGTCTTAGCTTCTCTTCTTGCCCTGTGATAGCACAGCCCAACAGGAGAAAGGGCTTATTCTGGTTCTCAGTCCCAGGTTACAGTCTATCATGGCGAGGAAGTTAAGGAGCTGAAGGCAGCTGGTCCCAGGGCACACACACTCAACAGGGCTGGTGCGCAGCTCAGCTCACTTTCTCCTTCCTATATAGACCCCAACCCAGGGACTGGTGCCACCTGCCTTTACTGTGGGTCTTCCCACCTCAAGAAATTTATCAAAATAATCTTTCACAGGTTTGCCCAGAGGCTAAGTAATCCCTCAAGGTGTGCGTAGTGTCTCAGAGATCCCAAATTCTGCCAAGGCTATAATCAGCCATCACATCTTCTTTCCCAGCCGCAAAGCAGAGAAAGTCTAAAACAGCAACCTTATGGACATTTGAGGTTCACCAATAGACTCATAAGTCTGCTTATTTAAGTCGTTTATTCCTAGTGTGATGCTGAAACTTGGGGAAAGAAAAAGCTACCTCCTGTGTTCTTGTGTTGCGCTGAACTACGAACACACGGCATCAAACTGTTGGTCGACTGAGACCAGAGATCGATCCCAGCACCAGCTCAGTGTCTAACTCACAGGAGACAATCAACACACAGGAATGATGACAAGACAGGAAGGACAAAAAGGAAGTGTAAGACCCTTTGTATTACCAACTCAGAGAGACGCACGGAAGACTAAGCCAGATAAAAACTTTTAACACAGGCCTTCCTTAAACAGGTTGAGTCTCCCTTTGTAAACGAAGACTGTGCTTTCTAATTAGACAGAAAAGGGGAGATGATATGGGATGTACTTCTGTATAAGTGTTGCCTTAATTGGTTGACAAATAAAGCTGTTTGGGCCAATGGCTTAGCAGAGTAAAGTCAGGCGGGAAATCAGAACAGAGAGAAAGAAGGTGGAGTCAAAGAGACGATATGTAGCTGAGGAAGGAGACAGATGCTGGAACCTTACTGGTAGGTCATAGCCTCATGGTGATACACAGATTAATAGAAATAGGTTAATTTAAGATATAAGCGCTAAATAAGAATACACCTAAGTCATTGGTCAAGCAATGCTGTAATTAATATAGTTTCTGTGTTATTATTCCGGTCTGGGTGCCCGGGGAAACTAAAATGCAGTCACTGTCTACATCCCTTGTTAGAAATGTGCTTACGATTTTAGAGCATTTTGGATTTAGGATTGTTGGAAAGGGACGGTTGACTTATTTTAAGAGTAAGGATAACAGGTCATCATGTTTTTCAATGTCGATGAGTCATAGAGCACGTGAACAACCATGATACCCAGGTACTTGGGAACTGAAAATAAAAGAGGGCTGGGGATGTAGCTGGATTGGTAGAAGGCTTGCCTAGCATGCATGAAGTCCTGGGTGTGAGCTCTGGCATTGCACAGTATAGACCAGACACGGTGGCACATGCTGTAATGGCAGCGTTTGGGAGGCATAAATGCCTTAGCCAGACTGAGTTACCCAGTTATGGATGAGGAAACCATAACAACCAAAGGAGAAGTCAACAGGTCAGTGTGGCGGCTTCCCTAGCACAGTCAAGTTTACCCCTCAAAGGTCAGCAGCTCACACCTGGGAGGCAGCAAGAAAAGCATCCACGTACCTTCAGCTTCAGGTAATTTATCTCATCGTGTGGCTCGCAAATGATCTGCTCCAAACCTTTGGATTCGACTTTCACCAGATAAAGCAACCATTTGCCGTTGTTGATTTCCTTGGGCCACTGTATATTCAAAGTCGCCGTGCCAAGGTTTTTCAGAGGTTTACCTAAATTAATCACCTGTCAGGAAACAGCACATTTTGCTACAATATAATCCTTTAAAGATAAAATTAAGTAGCAGTTCCTACTGCCTATAGGCTAAATACCCAGCATAATCCTACCACAGCAGTGTAAGTCTCCAAAACGGATCAGGAATAGGGTGTGCAAAACAGCTGGAATTTTTAAAAAGATTCTTGTCATAAAAAATAGAAGAAAAAAGTAAAGGTCAAAAAGAAAGGATCTCTAGCTCAATCCAGGAGTAACTACCATATGTAATAAACCCACAGCACAGGTATGACATGTTCCCAACAGCACAGGGGAAGTCCCGGGTGCACCGATGAACCACTCAGTGAGCGTCCTGCCTGGCAGACGACGAAGCCTCTGCTTCGGCAAGTAGTACCCATATCCTGCTTCTGGAAAACCTCCCTACTCTGTAAATGAAGCAGTCTCAGCCATCTGTACTCAGGGAGACTGCGGAGAACCACAGGACAGCTCAGAGTGAGCGCTGGGAGCAGAGCGACTTTGTACAACAGGGCCAAGAGTATTACGGTGCAGGGTTTTTACAGTGCACAGCTCCGGAACCTCACCCACTGGCCGCACAGAGCTCAGACCAGCCGGCATTTCTGGAGAGAACTTGCCTCTTTAGTGTGCCAGATTTAGGCCACGCCCATTCTTGCTCTTTCAGGGTTTAGCCTCAATGCTCAAATTTCAGGACTTCAGCTTGCACCATGGAGACCAAACCCATATGCACAATACATAGGCAGATGTCACAGTCCGTGTTCAAGTCTGTTAAACTGCACCCAGAGTCACTGCAGTGTGCTCATTGCCGGCCCTCTTTGCAGGCATATACCAGGTCTACTGTCACCACCCCCAGACTGGGCTTGAGGGAAGGAATAATGGGGACAGTCTTTCAGCCTGGCGAGGGCACTGGGAAAATGAGTTCCTAACGGAGGGGAAACAAACTACACAGTCTATAAGGTCGACTACAGATTATGCAAGTCTGTTTTCTAGACTCTGAGGAAAAAAGTATTACTTTGTGTCTACACTACATGCACACTACAGTTCCACGATAAGGGTAAAAAGATTGATTCTGAACCAAGTCTCTGATGAGTGACAGTTGCTCTCTACTTGGGAGATAAAGTTTTCAGTTTTCACTGTTAAAAACCGGCAATCACATACAACTGAGCATTTCCTTATGATGCCTGTGATTGGTCACTGATGAAAACGACATATCAAGACTGCATCTCGGACAGACGGCTCCGACTCACCCTGAATTCATATTCTATTAAGCTTCCTACTTCATCTTCAGACTTCATAGCCTGCTCACCGACAACTGTACCTCCAAAATACACCTGCGAAGGTTTTGCGACTCTGTCAAATTAAAAAAAACACCCATTTTAGTGCGAATTATAAATGGTTCTTTCAAACATTGATTTGTTATGCCAAATACAACACTTACCCGGAGACCGATAAAAGCAGTTCAATAACCACTTTTGCTTTCGCTGTAATTGGAGCCAAATTATCTTGATTGCTTGTTCTGAAAATGAAAGGGGAAACAATGGGGTTTTATTTAAACAGTCAGTTTTCTCATTACAATTACATCTCTTTTATGAGTTGGATCAGTGCTAAATTCAGTGACTCCAGGGTTCTCACGAAATTAAGTATAAATGGGAAGTTGAAGTAACTCTTACGTTTCCAACTTCAGATTAATATCCAGATCTGTGGTGTCAAAGGTGACCTCGGTTGTACTCAAAATCAGGTAAAAAGTAACCTAAAAGGTACACATAAACAGGCGTCACCAAGGGCCAGGCCTCAGGGCACAGCACCGGTATTTAGCACACAATGACAGAGTGTGAAGGGGTATCACCTACACTGGAATTCCTCTTGAAAGGGTTCCCGAGCTCACAGTCAGCTTGGGAGCCGTTCTGGTTGGCGACACAGCTCAGCTGCTTCTCCTGGGGGCAGAAAAGGCATGGGATCACGGTTTGTTCATGTGCTGAGCGGTCCTGTTCTTTCCCTCCCTGCTGGGTTCTCAAGAAACACTCACAGGGAAAGCCCTTAGTTCTCTGTACGCCGAGTATGTGAGCGTATCAGGGAACGTCGCAACGAGTTTGGCCTCGTGAGCATCGTCACCATCTTTTCTGGGATTCCTTGGATCAGAAGGGCCGTTGGTCACTGTTATTTCCAGAGCTATATCCTTCTGATCTTTTAGAACTAATTCCGGGATGCCTTTTTGACTATTAAAAAAAGAAAGAAAGAAAAAGAGACTCTTAACATACGTGCAATTCCCTTTCTAGCCAACTACTTGGAGGTCAGAGTGACTTCGCGTGATTCTTACATTGGAAGGTAAGAGAATTTGTCTTGACTGCCTTCTCGGGTACAGAATTTATACTCCAGCTTAAGGTTGCTGTTACAGACATTGTCGTCTCCACAGCCCTCCTTTAAGAAGTGCACCTGTAAGGAATCAAAGGCAGAGAGGTGAGCTCCTAACGGTCTTCACAGTTCGCTTCCCTGTGGTGTTTGACCCTCCTCCGTCACACACCTGGCTCCTACCCTGTCCTCTATCAAGACACTTTGACCAGGTCAAGGCAGTGGGATAGAATTCCAAACACCAAAACAGTATTCAAGGTAATAATAATAGCTGGGCGGCGGTGGTGCATGCTTCTCACCCCAGCACTCGGGAGGCAGAGGCAGGTGGATTGCTGAGTTCGAGGTCAGCCTGGTCTACATTGAGATCCAGGACAGCCAGGACTACACAGAGAAACCCTGTCTCAAAAAACCAACCAAACAAACAAAATAATAATGACACTGATTCCAGATCAAGCGGTCATACTTCTCTAGGCTCATCTAGACTCTCCACCGTGTCCCAGCATACAGATCTCACCTTACATGACAGGTCCAGCAGGCTACAGAATATTCATTTTCTTCCTACAATGACCTAGGCTGCATTAGACACTAAAGTTTGTCATCGTGAATAGCCTTTTGCTTTGCTAAGTGTTGCTATTCCTTGAGTTTAATGTTTCATTAAGACCTATTTCTCACACTGTACTGTTCTCAGTAGTAAAATAAAGTATGTCAACTATAGGAGGAAATGATAGGAGAATAAAAGTTTGGCTAATTATATTCTCAGTAAGGTCTAGGGGACAAAAACAATGAACCCAAATACTTCTTGACCCCTAAATTCCATCTCATAGGTCAATTATGGATGCAGAAATAAGTTTGCTTGTTAGCTTGTTTTTTTCCTAGATAGGGTCTCATCATGAACCCTGGTTGGCCTGGGACTTGCTGTGTAGACCAGGCTGGCCTTAATCTCAGAGATCCTCCTGCCTCTGCCTCCTGGGTGCTGGGATTAAAGGCATATATGATACCACCACACCTGGCCATAAGTAAGTGGCCTGTAAAACAAATCCCTGTTTCTATTGCCTTCAGAGACACTTGGTTCCGTGTTAAGATATGGCAAACACTGGTAAACCAGAAGCCAGGAAGGCTCACATCTGTCTGGACGGTCTTGGCTTCATTCGAATTCAAGATGGGAAGAACTTCAGGAAGTGAATTGACCCGCCGGCGAGAGCTGGGCTCCTGGATCTCCACAGAAGCTGTAATGGGGATGGGGCGCAGCTTGTCTCTGATGTTTTCCTGCAAGGCAAGAAGCGATGCAGGTGAGTGTGGCCAAGGTGCAGACAGACCGCCAAGATGACAACGGCAGTGCTCTGATGAGCGGGCTCTAGTTCAGAAACTGAAGCGTTGTGAGCACGCACACCAAGTTCCGTCCTTTTCGACAGAGGCCACACGCTTGCTCACCTGCAGCCAGAGGGTCTCCTCCATGCACGCCCGCTGCTTCTGCCTGTTCAGGGTTAGCTCCTGAGTATACTTTGGCTCAGAACCTTGGTTTCGAAACTGAACTCGCGACGACAACCCAGACTTTCTTCTTTCTTTTTCAGCTTCAAGTATGCCCAAAATCGCTAGGTTGAAATTAACAAACTTGGATTAATTTAAAAAGTGCATCTAATCACCCCCTGAATGACAAATAGAATGAGTTCTTCTCTGGTATTTTAAAGTCCACACAACAGCATTTGGCCCCTTTTGCCTCTGCATCTTTTTATTACTTCCGGTAAGGGACCTTTAACCATGAAGTTTTAAAGCCAATTGTTCTTCCCACTGCTGTTACTATTTTAAGTTGTATTTTCACTGGGCCACCTGGGGGAGCTCGAGAACAAGCTAGAACCTTCTACAGCAGCTGGGAATCAATCAGCTTCTGGCTGAATTTCAGGAACTCACAGAATACTAAAGATAGCCGGAAATACCCAAAGCTCTTGCCTCCTCAGACCTCTTTCAGCCTGTGCTTCGTGATGTAGGGTCTTTGTTATCTAAAAAGGTGTCTGTCTGGGAAAGCAGTCTCAGCAGCTGAACCAGTATTTGGATATTAGTGTGGATAAGCAAGGGCTACACACGTTAAAGGGAGATAAGAAAGACTCGTAACCCAAGCATTTGGGAGCAAAGGGAAGAAGGGCTGACATGAATTCAAGGCTAGCTTCCATTATAGTGTGAGTCTGTCAGAAACACCAGGTGGATGGATGGACAGACGGATGGAAGGATGGATGGGCAGACAGATAGACAGATAGAAGATAGATAAATTTGACTGACATTCCTCTCCGTAGCTGGAAGCCAGTTTGCCAGCCTAACTAACAGCTTTTATACGGAAGTTTCCAGCCTGGACTATCTCTGCTAATGCGGCTTGGAGGCCGGCCAAAACCTGGACCATCAGAAGCTCACTTCTGGACTCCGGAATGCATTCCTCATTGGGTCACTGGATGAGGTTGCTAACTATGCTTTTCATGGGCCAATTCTTAAATTACTGACATTCATTAAGCACACTCGGAGATCATCAGAGGAAAGCAAACACAGGGGCATGTACAGAGGGTCAGAAAACAGCCTACAGGGGAAAAACCCCGCTCTAGAAAACGAGCACCTCACACTTCACTGTTCAAGCGAGGGTGAAAGAACTCTTTTAGAGAGTTTGTGGCTTGTTTGAGACAGATTACATGTAGCCCGGGTTGATGGGAACTGGCTATGAAGTAGAGATGACCCGGATGAATCCGCCTGCCTCCACTCCCCACACGCTAAGATTACAGGTATGCACCACCAGACCTGGTTCTATACGGTGCTATCATCGGACCAGCACTTTATGATGACACAGCGCTGGGACAGGACCAGGACGCTGTGCATACTCGGCAAGCACTGTACTAACTGAGCTACCTACACCCCTAGCCATGAGGATGTTTGTTCCATGTTCTCTTTGTAAATGAAGGAGGTTCAGAACCATACAGCAAGGGACAGAGGTATCCACAGCCCTAAGACTCTACCTAAGTAAAACACAAGAGTTTTACTGCTTTATACAATGGCTTAAAAGACACTGCCGCTCACCCTCAGCACTGGTTCTGTTCTTGCTGTCCTTTCTCTTCCCCAGCTCTGACCCTCTTATTCCCTCTTCAGAGCCTGACCCAGACATCACTTCATCCAGACTCCCTGTCCTAGCTCCTCCTGAGCCACTTGGAAGCCACTGCACTGGCACTGCCTGTCTTCCACAGGGTAGAGAGGAACTAAGGACAAAGACTGCATCACCCTCCTTCACCACTGTATCCCTAGCAACTACCACAACACTTGAGAGAGACATACATCCTGCAGGAAGGATGAAATGAATGGGTAACCAGCTCCATGCTGCCGGATGCATGACGCGATGCGTGTGCACATGTACATGGTGTGATGTAACTTTTACATGGAAATGGTCGTTATTCAGAGACACGAGACCAGAACTTAGGAGCACTGACAGTTTCAATCGCAATTTCTCTGTCCATCTAAAATATTCCAAATGCCACAGCTGCCAAATGGAATGCTCTCTGCTGGCCCTTCTGCAGCTTTCACATCTTCCATTTATCAGTGACCTGCTAGCTTCACAGTGGAGCGGAGGGAGGCTGCCGTGCTGAGTGCCCCTCACGGCAGAAACACAGGAGGGTGTGGGTACATTAAAACCGTTTATCTACCAAACCCATGCTAACCTCCTGTAACCCTCCAGACAACTCACATCATCTTAAAATCCTCGCAGGTCACCTCTGCTGGCCTTCGGAGGGGCAAGCCAAGAAGACTCATTAAGGCCCAATTAGAAATACCCGTGTGTACGTAACACTGCAAGTGAGGACTGCAGGGTTAAAACAGCCTGGCCCCACAGCCAGCTCACTTGTGGGATACTGGGAGACGAGTCTGAATGTATTAACTTCGGCAAGTTTGTGGAAATCATTTTATTTCATTTTAAAGTTCCGGGTACTGCAGAGGAATGAACAATGAAAGAGTTCTTCCAGGTGAGGAGGTCCCCGCATCAGAGGCCATCAAGAAACACTTGGGTACACATACTACAAAGGAGATGCATGGCGCATTCTCTCGACTCAAGGCAGTGGGTGGAAGGAGCAAGCCAGTGACACCTGACATCTACCTTAAACAGTTCAGACAGAGACAAAACGTCTTCACATTTCTTCTCCAGGCTCAAGAATCCAGTCTACTCTCATTTCTCGAAGTCATTACAAATACAGATAAAAGGCCTGGCGTCCCAGTGAGGACAGTGTGTGCTTTCTTTTCATTAGAAACCGTGTAACAGCTGCGGTTTGGGAGCACGCCTTCAATCCCAGGTCTACGGAAGGCAGAGGCAGGGGGAGCTCTGTGAGTTCGAGGCCACCCAGGTTGCCAGCTAGCCAGGGTTACACAGAGAAAACATATTTCAAAAAAAAAAAAACCCAAAAAACAAAACAAAAACAGAAACAAACAACAACAAATAAAAGACATGCAACAAGGGGTTGGGTAAATGGCTCAGTTTGTAAAGTGCTGTGCACACATGACAATGGGGACCAGCTCAACCTCTATGATATTTGATGACTATTGATATGAAAAGCCAAGCCAGGAGTGGGGATACGCCTGCCATCCCAGAGGTGGAGACATGAAGAGATGGCTCAGTTGGTCCATAAAGCATTAGCTGTACAATCTTGAGGGCAAGAGTTTGGATCCCAACAATCCACATGAAAAGCCAAGAAAGCAGGCAGCCTGTGCTAATAACCCTAGCCCTGGGGCTCACCGACCAGCCGGCTTTGCCAAAGCAACGAGCTTCATTTTCAACAAGAGACCTCTCTCAAGGACAGTGGGCAACCAAGGAGAACACCTGCAGCTGACTTCTGGGCACCACACACATAGAGACTTATACACATGTGCACATACTCATTTTGACAAGTATGTACACACACACACACACACACACACACACACACACACACACACCACGGAAATCCTGCTTTGGGTACCAGAGAAAGGAAGTAGAACAATTTAAAAGGCAAAGTGCCTTCCATCTGGTTTTGTCATCGATCAGAGTCACAACCCTAGACAATGACTTAGAGGCATTGTTTGAACAGACAGGAACAGTAAACTTAAAGGGCAAGGACCTGTCCTTTGCTGCAGGTCAACCAGAGCTGTGCTGAAGCCAGGAGTAGCAGCTAGGTGTCTGCCCTCTGGGTGAGCCTTCAGGGGCTCAGGGTCCTGTACCTGGGAGCACGGCTTGGGGGATGGGGCCAGAGCCTCTGTGTGTGTGGTGGTGGTGGTGGTGGTGGGGGGGGTAGTGAGGCTAGTTAACCTGGCCAGCGAGTGAGAGAGCGTGCCAGCTGCAGCTGTGCACTGGCTCCCAGTGCTGTCTCTCCACAACCGCCACCCACCACCTCAGAACTGCACAAGCAATTTTCCACAGTGCTTTTCAAAGACGGAACGGGAAGAAGCCATTGTGACAGGAGATAAGTGCTTTTCCAAGTCTTCCTGTCCCAAACCATCTGCTCTGGAAAATCCCAGTGGAGCCAAGTGTGCCCTCCTGATTAAAGGGGAGAGCATGGATAAACTTCGTCCTCTAGACAAGAATTTACGAGCTCACTTTGGCCACACTGCGGTTTTGTTTTCCTGTTATTTATGCAAAACTTTCAACCTGGCAGAGAGAAAACTTTGTTTTTTTTAAAAGTATGAGGTACTTACATATTGAAGGATTATAACCAGAGGGTTTCGCAGTATATTCGAAACAGGCTTTAACCTTGAGGCTGCACAAAATTAAACACAAATTTCTTAAAAGATGCATTGTCGTGGGGGGAAAACTCCCACCCTGTCCCCCAGCCCTCTAAGATCCCCACTGCCTGCTGATGAGTAAATAACAGGGTTCCTTTGTCCAGCCCGCCCTTAGCCTTCCCTGTGGCCCATCAGGTCAAGTGGGTCATCACAAAGCTGAGAACCGAGACTGCCCCCAGAATCACAAAGCCAACTCACCATATTCCGCTAGGTGACCCACACAGGGACTTCTGGCGCAGGTCAATTCTGTTGGGGGTCACTGTGACAGTCTTCAGAATGTTAATCACTGGCCGGGATCTGAGGACAAAAGGAATGGAGAACCTAAGCCTTTTGCTGTCTTGAGCATTGAGGTCGTGCACACAGTAGCAGCATTTGAGGAGTCCAAAGCAGCTTTTTAAACACGGGAAAATGAATGTGTGTAGCTACAACTTCTTCCTCCACTGTGCAAACAAAGCACACAACTAATGGGTAGAAACTTAACGCCACTTAAATTACACAATATTTAAAATTGTACTATATTAAAAACCAACAGACTTGCAGGGCAGGGATGGCACACACCTTTAATCCCAGCACTCCTGAAGGCAGAGGCAGGCTGATCTCTGTGAGTTCAAGGACAGCCTGGTCTACAGAGCTCCAGGACAGCCAGGGCTACACAGAAAAACCCTGCCTCAAAAAAAAAAAAAAAAAAAAAAAAAAAAAAAAAAAAAAAGACTTACTGCATGCAATATCTTCAAGCAAATACTTTCTCCATTACAAAATACTCATAGCCAAGTAATCTTGTATGTTCTTTTCAGACACGTTATCTCTTTATGTTTCTGTTACAAGTATCTACAGTTTCCACTAAATAGTAGCTTTTTATGTCGACTGTTCTCTGGGGAGGTATGTCTCATTCCTGAACATTCGGAAGGCTCCTCCTCCTATCACAGAAATATGACTCATTACCCTCCACCTGTAGTGTTTGTTGCTGAACTGTGACAATGTTATGGCCTCCGTATACTCAGTCATCACCAGCAGCCATGCTGACAACACCACACAGAAATCTATGTTGGCAGCCGAGCTTACTTATAATAAATCCCCAGCAGCACAGCTTCAGAGTCTACGAACACGTGCCTTCAAAGCACTGCGTTCAGGAAGCAGAGGCAGGGAGGTTGCTGTAAGCTTAAGTCTGCTCTGCTTTATACGTGTCTTTAATAAAAGTAAGGCTTTTTTCCCCTACAGTGTCTCTGTAAACTTGAATCTTTAACCATTCCCCAGCTGCTGTGCTCCAAGCCCACAAAAATAAATAAATAAATAAATAAATAAATAAAGCAAATAAAAAGTAAAAAATTCTAAGTCCTACCCTTTGGCTCTGCTCATTACATGAAAACATTTTTTCTTCCCTGATGTGTTCCCTGGTTCTGGGGCAAAGAAGACACCAGAGGCCTTTGGCCCGAGCCTGACACAGCCACAAGAACACCAGTATACGGTGGCTATGCGCTGGGGGAGGGGCTGGGGGGCGGGGAGGCACGGTGGGGCGATTCTGGCTCACCTCTCACCCCTACTGCTCCCCTTCAGAACGGAGAGTGGGTATAGAGTTTCACGACCACGAGGATCCAGCCAGTACTTTGGGGAGCTTATGGTAAACACTGGCATCTTGAAGAACATGCTTTTAATAGGAAACTGTCTTCCAGACCTCAGCCTTCTGGAACCAATCCACTAGTTGTTGGCGAGAATACAAGCCCCTCCATGGGGAAGGCGGGCACCAGTATCAGGGCAAATATCCTCACATCCCCCACTTTTTTATCATCCTGTTTCTAAGGTATATTTAGACAGCTGTGGATTTCTAGGACACTAAGTAGACACATTTTTAACTTGAGTTTTGACAACATAGCCCCAAAGTTAAAAATTTGTATCTTATCACTTATTGTACTTATTTATGCATTTTAAAATAAGTTGCCATATGGGGCTTTACATATTGTAGTATTAATCTGTTAATACATACATTTCAAAACATTTGAACACCCTTGGCTGTATGTCTGCTTGAATTTCCATTTTTCGGCAGATAACACATACAGGGACACAGTATTGAGCAGGATGGAAAATGTCTTTCCGCGCACAAGGCAGTACTTACTGGCTTATCTGCTCATGGTTAAATTGGTCTTTTACTAGCTACTCTGAAGGTCTGTCATGACTCAGGGGGAAACCTAGGACTTGGGACCTAGCCTTAACAGCACAATTGGCCTCACTTTCCTCATCTGTAAAACAATGCTGAGTTGGTTTTCTTGTTACCAAGATTGTGAAATCTAAAGACATACTTAGAACAGAAAAGTCACGGCATTAAAATAGCACTCACTTATTTAAAAGACAAAATTTCGGATATTTTAGTAGGGGCAGTCAAGCTTTCTTGATACTCCAGAGCTGTGTCTCAAACTAGAACCCCAACTCCCTTTTGATGGAAAGTTTGTAGCCTTTACAGATGGCCAACCACTTTCAACACCAAGGAGTTGAAACATATACAAAGGCAGTGTTTGTAGAAACCTCTCTGACTGTGCCACCTGGGAGGGTCACTGTGCCTCACAGCGGCCCCCTGCGGTGGCTCAGAAGGCAAGGGCCGTAGTGCAGCCAAGAGCAAGAACCAGCACTAACGGGACACCAGTCCCTGAGCTCCGCCACATGCTCAACTACCAAGTACCTGGTAAACTTAACCTGATATAAGTTTCTTCCTTCGGCCGCATCAACAGCTCATCGCAGGCACTCTTCTCCGTTTACATTGCTATCTCCCTGTAACTAACTTCTGCGTGAGACGGCTTTCAGAGATCTAGCCCAATGTCCTGGGAGCCAGGTAATTGGCGAGCACCTCTACTCAAAGGGCCTGGGAGGCCCAGGGCAGAGGACTGTTTGAGTGGAGGAGTTCAAGACCAGCCTGGGCAGCACCTGTGAGCACGGGTCACAACAGTGAGAGTCTCCAGCGATGGGTTTCCCTCCCACAGGCTCTGGAGGACAACTGAAGGTCAGGTACAGAGGCCGTCTCTACACCTGCCTCTCTTCTGAAGGTCAGAAATAGAGGTCATCTCTACAAGATACAGAGGCAGTCTCTACACCGGCCTCTCTTCTGAAGGTCTAGGGCAATGACAGGACCAAGCATACAGTTTCACTACACCTTATGGGCCATTTTAAGAAATAAAAATTACTCTAAAGCCAAATAATTTAAAAGACAGAAGAAAAAAGAAACTCAAGACAAAACCCAAACAGGTGTGGTGGCGTACTCCTATAATCAAAGCACCTCGGAGGAAGTCTCAGAAGGACTTCTGAGTGTCAGTGCTTACCACTGCTTTTTGTACCATGGGTTGGAGGGACAGGAGCACTTAAAACTACCGACAATAGGGTAGCTGGTTAGATAAAACTCCAACCTTTTATCCGCAGCTAAGTACTGAGTGGCAGGCACAAGCCTCCTGAGACCACACACGGACCAAAGCAGGTTACAAACGCTCTGTGTATTGGGAAGAATTTATAGTATGAACATGGGACAGAGATAAAAATCCATCTTTCGGAACTAGAGTGGAAGGTAAAACCAACTGAAACAAAAGGGGGAAAATATGGTAAATAACAAGAGGTTTTCTTCTTTAAGTGTTTTGCTTTTTCATCTGAACGAAGGTTATTTTTAAAAATACCATTTTGCTTCTTTTTATGTGTGTGTGCGCGGAGGACGTGTGTGCGTGTGTGTGTGTGTGTGTGTGTGTGTGTGTGTGTGTGTTTATGCTGGTGTTCGTGCGTGTGGAGGACCACGGCTGACTCTGAGTGACTCCCGAGAGTCCCTGATCTCTCGTCCACCTCATTCATGGAGGCAGGGTCTTTGACTAAACCCAGAGCTACCGACAGGTAGTCTCACTAGCTAGCTGGCTCCGGGATTCCTTCCTGGGCTGGGATTCCAGGAGGATCACCACACATGGCTGGTTCTGCTGGGCGAGTGCTATGATGCCCTCCGTCATCTCCCCAAGTCTCTCACAAAGGTTTAAAAGAGACAAAACCTTCCATTAATTCTGACACATTTTTACTCCAAATTAGTTCAACATTAGCAAGATTACACAATTTTTATCATATAACCCATCAAAAGAAAAGTCTTCAAAATTCATATAATCCTTCGCCTCAAGAAGTCACAACATTAGTGTAAGATCATTTTGGAGCTTGCTCAACAGGAGTCAAAGATAGCAACACACCTGAATATCGTTACTGAGTCTGAGAGGGAACCGACAGCAACATCAGGGTAGGAATTCCTATCCAGGTCCATGTTTCCGGCGATCGAATAGCCAAAGTAAGGTGTGGTGCCCTCAAGAACCTGAAACACAGGGCATTAGCGTAAACACGGGGCCACTAAGTGAGCTGGCCACCTGCACTTTGGGTGAGGAATGAAGCTCAGTGGAGAGCACTTCCCCAGCATGTACAAAATGGTGAGTGAGAGCCCAAGCAGAGGAAAAGAAAATAAAACAAAGAAAAGTTTATTCTGAGTCAAAATTTCAGTTCTTATAAAAATTATAATATAGTATAAATGTATAGTATCTATTACTTCACACAATTCATAAAAGCCATCTGATTCACACAATATTCCAAAAGATAAAAGCCTATTTTGTTTATTAAATTAATCAGTGTAGTTTAAAACCAATCTAACTGCCCCCCCCAAAGTATTATTTTCAAAACCAGTCAGAACTTTTGGGGTCCCAATTCTCTGGGTAATTATGATCTTCTACTTTGTTCGCCCAGTTCTAATTCCAGTAAGCGCGCGGCTGAGGGAAGCGGAGCACAGGCCACCCCCTCCCACTCCCAGCTGAGAAGAGTTGACTTTGCTCTGGTTTATGCGGATTTCCCAGCTTAGGATTTAAGACATTTTACAGTTGAAACAATCAGGCCCCTGCATCTGTGTGAGTCAAAGCCATCTTCCAGTGATACTCTGCAATTCACTGGGCTTGAGAGATGGTTCAGTGGCTAAGAGCATGGACCGCTCTCCCAGAGGACCCTAGTACCATTCCCAACACCCATATCAAACGTCTCCTGTAACTCTAGTTCCAGGGGATCTGACACCTTTAGCTTCCTGAAGCATTATTGGTCACCTGTGCATGTGCATGCACATACACACACATTTTACAAACACACATAATTAAAAGTATATGTTTTAAAATTCATATTATTGGACAGGGCTGGAGAGATGGCTCAGAGGTTAAGAGGACTCAGGTTCAATTCCCAGCACTCACATGGTGGCTCACAGCTGTCTGTAGCCCCCGTTCCAGAGGATCTGGTGCCCTGGAACCACACAGACATACATGCAGGCAAAACACAAATGCACATAAAATAAAAATAATTATTAAAAGTTCATACTATTGTATACTTGGAACTGAAATACTCATGAAAACATACTTAAACCTACATAGCACGCTACTAGGCAAAAAGCTGACAGTATTGTAGCGAGGGATCTGGTTACCTGTGTTGGCTTGGTATTTATGCCAGTTGGGGATCCATGATAGATAAAAACCTTCCCCAGATCATCATAGGGAGCTCCAACAGCAATATCTGTTGATATCACATTTAAAAAACAAAACAAAAAACCATCATTTAAAAACTCCAGTGTCTCAAAGATGTCACAAACACTCATTAGTCTATCCCTACCAACCGATCTATGATAGTAACAACCACATCACAATCACAAGCTCCTACCCACCTGGATAGCCATCTTGATTAATGTCTCCAATATTTTTTACCGAAATTCCAAACATAGAATCTTTGGTCCCATTAAGACGAACTGGCTTCACATTATTCCATCTGCCTTGCTGGTTAATGTAGACATATACTGCACCCCCAACTTCACCATCCCTGTCAAAATACTGGGGGGCTCCGATAACTATATCTTGCCACCTAAAAACACAATGAAGGAAAGAGGTGGGAACCTCTGCTGAAAATGCCAGCAGGCTGAGGGAAATGACCACCAGTCGGGGCTCAATACAAGCACAACACAAGGGGCCTCAAATCAAGAATTTGCATCTTGTCAATTAAAATACTTAACAGAAGATCCCTAATAAGCCAAGGAAAATAGTGAAGGTAGCAATTCAAAGGCAGTTTCTAGAGTCAGAGCCAAAGCCCAGGAGGACCGCCAGCAAGGGTCTGCTATTCCAGCACTATTTCCGGCTGGCACCAAGAGGTCTGAGTCCTCTATGCACTGATGCGGTCACCGCTTCCTACTTTTCATAAGACATTCTGGAGGCTCCAACAGCCCCCACCCTCAAGACACCACAGAACTGTCATGGAGCTAATGCCATTTTCTGAATGTTTTTGCTTTTCAAATTTAAATTTCCAAGAAACAGTGATCCCCAAACACGAGGGAAAAACATAACATTTACAAGGTAATCCTGTGTCACTGGGAGGATAATAAATGTCAGCTGTGAGGAAGACAACACCGGACAGTAAACTTCTGAATCAACTAACCTGTAGTTAGCGCTCCTCTAGACCTACAGAAGCCAGCCAACAGCAACATCAGCCTCATATGATAACCAAAGACTCGCTTACCCATCTGCATTGAGGTCCACCACCGCCACGTCATAGCCAAACGAAGAAGCCAGGCCTTCTCCGTCGAATATATACTCGGGGAGAAGATGTGCGGACTTCATGTCTCTTTTGAGCAAGACTACAGCCCCGCTGTGATTGGCTCGTGGAGCACCAGATACAAAAGTGATGTCATCTTTAGACACAATACCCTTCCCTGAGTCCAATGAAAAGCCTAGGAAAACAAAACATAGTCTCGCACATGGATCCTGTACTTGGGGGACGACCCACCCACCTCTCCTCCTGTCCTCCTGTCTACTTGCACATTTGCCACAGTCAGAGTGCTAGCGGAAGGACAGAAGGACAAAGTCACAGCTATTTTACCGCTTTCTATGGATATCAAGACTTTTAAAGAACAATTTATGCTATTTAGTATTTGGATAGCTTGAACTATGGAGAAGCATTCAAACTATGGCCAAGGGAGAGCGAGCTAGACCCCAAAGTCTCCTGGGAATGCCATAGACGCTTGTTACTGAGTGCAAGTTACAGGGGTCTGTGCTGACCGCAGTTTACATGAAGAGCACCTACTCTTACCAGTCTATTGGCAATCAGGTAAGAACAAATGCCAATATTGCTACCACACCCTGGGGAGCATCTAATTATTCTGGATCAACTCAGTTCTCAGACACAAACATGCAAAAAAGAAAAAAAATCCATGCATGGTGATTCACTGTTATTTGAGAATCTCACTTCAACAATAGAGGTGAGTCAGGTATCACTTGGATCAGTTACATACTGTTCAAAGGGTAGGCAACATTGGAATGTCCAATTGTCATGCATGAAGCAGCCCTTCGGGTTATAAACACTGGGGTTTGCTAGAAAAGCAAACAGAATTACCCATTGCCAAAACTCCTCAAATGAGCCAGTCTTTCTCTTTATAAAGCTCACCCCTTTTATTGGGTTTTATTAAAAAAAAAAAAGTGTCACCACTACTGTTGCAGTTCTCAAATCGTGAGGTGAATTGAAAATATGATGAGCCCCCAAGTTTAGAGCAAGGCAATATAAGTTAGCCCAGGGCTGAAAACCACCTGGCACCTGAACTCGACCACGGCATGCTTTTTGTATGTGTTTCATTTGAAATGAAATAGAAAATAGGAAGATTTATGCTCTGTATGAATCAAAAAAAATTTTTTTAAATGACCATGACCAAGGCAATTTATTTGTCATCTCAGAGGTCACAAACCTAGGTAGCTATTCATCCTCACATCAGGGGATGTGTCAGGCCGCTCCCTGGGAGGCCGTGTTTTATAAACAAACTGATCGGGATCTGTATAGGAAATGCTGGTCAAAAACAGCAGGCCTGTACGCATGCACGGGACAGGAGAGATGGGAGAAAAACGATTACACTTAGTAAGAGGCAGGGCCGCGCCCCTCGCTGGCTTTCATAGGCATATCGTTTTAGACTCCACGCCCACTGATCTTCTCAAATGAGACCCTCACAGCACCGATCAGCAAAAACTAACAACACACATTTGACTTCTTTCTCAGACATCCACTTTTAAGGAAACCCATTCTGAAAGAGGTAAAGGTGTTTGAGGAAACAAACAAAACCCTTCCCAGCTCCCTGTGCTCTACCAGTGGCTGTGTTTATAGACCCCAAGGGCATCTAAAGGCCAAACTATTGGTGTATTCGCCAGAGCAATGAAACATATCCCATCATAAAATAATCCCTAAACAGCACATATGAGAAACAGAAGCTGCTGGTTAATATATACCCAAGGAAAATACTGGTTTGTTGCTGTTTTCCTTGCATGGAAATCCTTCCTTGTCCTGCAAGGCCACTAACAAACTGCATGCACCCAGCCGCTATCCAGACCCTATCACTTCCATGAATATTTCTCTCTTGGTTGGGGAATTATTAACGGTGTGACCTTGAACTAGCAAATTAAGCTCCTTCAGTAAACACAGGGAGGAGTGACAACCTTTACCAGTACACTGAACATAGTACCTGACTCACACACGACAGGTGTTTAATAAGTAGCTGCTCTAAATGTTCTGTTCCATGCTGCCTTATCAAGTTTGTACAGGGGGTGGGCATGGTGCATGAATTGGAAAGGGTTGCTTTTTCTTAATAAACAGTACTGTTCATGTGTATTTACACAATTAGAATAACTTACATGTATGTTTACTCTAGCATACTATTTAGAATTATTTATTTATCCATATCTGCTTTTTTCCTTTTTATTTAACCTTCCATTGTTCCAGTAATAACTCTCTAGTACACGCATGTTTTGCCCCCACATCATTTTTAAAAATAGGTTACTATGTAGGTTTAGAAGATTTTTTACATTTTTCCAAGAAATGTACAGTAATTATTCTTTATGTCAACTCACACCAAGAATTAAAGCTTTTAAAAAGCCTTTGTGTAATTACCATAATGTGCAGGAATAATTTAGGACACCATTAGTAATGCAAACAAGCCTTGGGAGTTAAGGAACCGGCACTTAGATCCAATCCGGGTGTCCTCCAAGGCGTGTTAGCAGTCCTGGTTGGCCTCATCTGGGAGCCCTGTGCCACCCACTGGGCCCTCTGACATGGAGCCCCAGTGCAGTCGCAGGGCCAGGCCTTAGAGAGTGGCAGTCGCCAAGGGAGGACCTGGAAGTCCTGACCTGCCACTTAAAAGTAACTTTGCAAGTGGAACTCTTAAGTGGGTGGCTAAAAGAAGCCCTGAAGGGAGAGGAAGGACCACTTAGCCAACAATGAACACCCAGGCATTTCCTCAGGGCTTCATGAAGGGCCTGCTGCAGGCTCCAATGGCTGCCACCAGCTCAGGAGACAGCGCCTTTGCAAAAGGGATAAATTTCCAGGTGACGGCAGGTTCTCCCTGGCTTTGCGGAAGCTCAGGTCAGAGGAGCCAGACGGCAGGCAGTCTGCTGTCACTTCACCAGACTGTCCAGCTGAAGCATGCGCCGAGGCCCCTGGCTCCCACCTGGCCTGCTCTCAGCCTGGGGGCCCTCGGAGGGAGAGTCGCGCAGTGCAGGGTCTGAGAGGGCAGGTACTGGGCCTCTGCTGGCTCCTACCTAGGTAACTGTTAGCAGGAACAGGCACGAGACTTTCATCATGGTCAGTCTCTCCGCCAACTTCATAGGGCCCGTCTTCAAAGATGTTCATGTCAAAAAAAGTGTTATTCTTTTGCTCTACACGAACAATCCCTAAAGGAATGAAATGGAAAACAACAACAACAACAACAAAAAATGAAGATGAAACAAAATAAAATAGATGGCACCTAAGAAATACCCCTCGTGTTACCAGGACAACAGAAGTCTAGATGAGACAGACATGGAAGAAGTGATGTTGAGATTGCTCAACACGGGCATGCAAGTTCTTAAGTGAAAGAGATTTGCTCTAGGAATCCTAAAAATGACCCACACATTTTATGAACTATCTTTAAAACACCAGGAAACTAGATGGAAAATGGAATGTTTGCTTAGTCAACAAAAATCTGCAGAAACCTAAATTTGAATGACATGAACTTGAAATAAATGATTATTTTGTTTCCTTTGATCCTATCAGGTTTCCTTTCCTGTAATGTACAGTGAAATTAATATAACCATCTGCTCTTCTAATTGCTTTAACCAAAATTTCATCTTTCGAAAATTCTATACCTCCTAAAAATATTTCTGTCCTGTTAAAACCCAAATAACAATATAACTTTTCAAAAGTGACATTTCGCCAGGCGGTGGTGACACACACCTTTAATCCCAGTACTTGGGAGGCAGAGGCAGGTGGATCTCTGTGTGTTCGAGGCCAGCCTGGTTTACAAGAGCTAGTTCCAGGGCGGTCATGACTGTTACACAAAGAAACCCTGTCTTGAAAAACTAAAAAGAAAAGTGACATTTCACTGGGCGATGGTGGTGCTTGCCTTGAATCCCAGCACTCAGGAGGCAGAGGCAGGCGGATCTCCATGAGGCTAGCCTGGTCTACAGAGCTAGTTGCAGGACAGTCAGGGCTGTAACTGTTCTCCCTGTGTTGGGGAGAAAACAAACAACAAACAACAAAACATGTCATTTCAAGTCAGTGTTGCTAAGAATAAAACTCTTTCTAAATACAAAATGTTCTTTCAGTGAGGTCGAAATAGCCTGATGTGTTTGGTTCTAGGAAAAGACTCTGCCAGAGTCAGAGTGGAGACAAAGGAAATAACTTCCGGTGTCACAAGGACTGCCACACAGAAGGCTCTCAAGAACCATTTTCAATAACAGCTGAATTTGTGTGCATGAGAGACACTGGAAAGGGATTGAGCCTGGCACCTCATACACACTATGCAAATGCTATACACTGGGCTACATCCCTGCTCTTTTCAAAATTAATGTTTTAAAGGAATTCTTTTCACACACACACATGCAAGCATGCTCTCGCTCATGGTGCAGGCATGCATGCTCACACAACTGAAGGTGCTAGCAAGAGTCCAGAAGAAGGCACTGGGTCCCCGAAGCTGCCCAGTGTGAGTGCTAAGAAAGTTCTCTGCAAGACATGGGCCTGTATGTGCTCCTAAGCCCCGGGCCATCCTCAGCTCCTACCCCACCTCCACCTCCATGCTTTCTCCTGAGACAGGCCCTTCATCAAGTGTCAAGGCTAGCCTTGAAATTTTGGTTTTCATGCCTCAACCTTCCATGTAGTCATCTTTCCCTGACTTATGGAAATATAATTTATTTTTATTTCTCAAAAAGTTTTATTTCCAAATGATCATGGATTCTCCATCGGGGATTAGAGGTAGGTTACCCTGTGATAGAGCAGTTTGCCATATATCTCATTAATTTTTCAGAGAAACTTAGGTTTATTAAAGGAATTGACCAGACTCATCTGATCACGAAACGTGGGTCATTTTCCCTCTTCTTTCTCTGTCTCCTTTTCTCACAATAATACTGCCAACCAACCTTACCTCAAATTGCCTCTAATTTTTGACTCAAAAATCCCAATCTGCCAGTCATCTGTTCTTTGAGCTTACTATGTTATTAGCAGAACATGGCCTTCTAAGATACTACACAATGGGATGTCCATGCTAACACAGTTCTTTGTATATACCATTTATACCAACTCAGTGTTCACATCACTGGCTTAAAACGAATAGTTTTTCAAGTAACAAACATAAAACAGAAAAAAATATTAATTACTATATTCTTAGCAAAAAACTCAACCCTAAAACATTTGCATTACTGTTAAATTCACAGTGGAAATTTTAATATCCCACCCACTTTCATAAACACCTTATAGCCCACTTAAAATGTACTAAATCATGGGGCTTATTATAGGAATTTATCTGACATTTTAATATGTTTCTGTAAATACAGATGCCATACCTTTCCAGTTGTAAGTACCCGGGGCTCCAAACACAATGTAATGGAAGTCTTTAGTGAAAGTAGCGGCTACCCCTTGCTGACAAGAGCCGAATTTTTCATGGCCTCTCAGTCGGCCATCACAGAAACTCCAGTCTCCCCCATCCATGTCATCCTCTATCTTGAGATTCTGACTCAGGACGTAGCACCTCCCGAAGATGTCCCTGGACTCCTGCTTGGTGTTCACGTGCTGTCTCTTTTCATAGCGATGCGCGCATGTCTGCAAACGGGTGCAAACGGCAAAGCCTTGCTGTTTAAACCTTTGCAAAATTGGGGCGCCGAGCAATATAGCGATAATAAAGAGGTTGGTTCTTTTTTGTTTGTTTTTTTCAAGACAGGGTTTCTCTGTAGCTTTGGAGCCTGTCCTGGAACTAGCTCTTGTAGACCAGGCTCAAACTCACAGAGATCCACCTGCCTCTGCCTCCCAAGTGCTGGGATTAAAGGCAGAGACAATAATCTCCGTTTTCTATAGGATCTTCATGCTACCTCCCACGTAACCCAGTCTGGTGTCTGGAGACAGTACCTCCAAGTCCATTTCACTTACTGCCCCTGTGTAAGAATCAGTGTTCATCAAGATTTTCGTTTTTTTCTAAGTTTCTGTATAAACTCTGTTATAGCAACTAGTCTGGGAAAGAGAGGCAAGAAAAGATGACCATATTCCAATCAAAAGCGCTTCCAGGCCAGTCTACCCAACAAGCCGCCTCCTATCTGGAGAGGGTAGGGGTGAATGAGAATAAAATTGATGTTACTGTCTATAATCATTTTTATGGTTGGCAATAACTTTGTCTATAAAAACCAAAAAGTTCCCAGAGCAAAAACAGTCCACTTGGCTTTGCTCTTTTTGTCTGAGGAGCAGCTAGTCTCAGGGATATTCAAAACATGTTTATTAAGTTCTTTGGCTCTGGAAGTTTTAAAGACATACGGGTTGCTGGACCAACTCACAGTCTAGCAGCCCTCACAGGAGAAGTGAAGGTTTGGCTTGTTCTCAGAGGTAAACCGAGGCAGGGGTTCTGTGTTTTGTCCACTGCTCTATGCCCATAACCGGCACTGAGGAGGGTGCCCGGTAACCGGCACCGAGGAGGGCGCCCCTGCACCGAGGAGGGCACTCTGTAACCAGCACCCAGGAGGGTGCCCCGTAACCAGCATCCAAGAGGGCACCCCGTAACCGGCACCGAGGAGGGCGCCCCCGCACCGAGGAGGGCACTCTGTAACCAGCACCCAGGAGGGTGCCCCGTAACCAGCATCCAAGAGGGCACCCCGTAACCGGCACAGAGGAGGGCGCCTCACAACCAGCACCGAGGAAGGCCCCGTAACCAGTACGGAGAAGGACACCCTTTCCCACACTCACCACCACTTTGCCTCCTGGACCCTGACTCTGAACGGTGACTCCCATCCACTGATCTTCCTTGCTTTCTGACATGGGATCAGCTGCGGGAAGTGACATGGGTTATGCAGACAGTTAGTATGCCTGAATGACTGACCGACTATCCAAACCCACACAGTAACAACACCGAACCAAAAACCCAGTAAGAAGCCATTTTCAAACAGCATAGATCCCAAGCCTAACTACTCAGGAAATTCAGTTACTCCAGATCAATTTCTTATCTCAAGGAAACAGAAACAGTTGCGTGAATCTTTTGTAAAAATTTTGTAATGAGACATTTGAAAATTGTGTAACTGAGACGGAGCCAACCCCTTTGATGCAGCAGTGTGAGACAAGGCATCTAAACGAACAGGGAGTGGGCTCTCTCTGCCTCCCCCCCCATTCATTGTGACAGTGCGAACTGTTCTCTTCTTAGCCGGGAAAGAGGGAGAGAAAATGCGCAGAGGTACCACCATGCGCTCACTGCAGTATCAGCCGCAATCTATGCTAACCCCTTATTTCTGCCTTTCTAAACAAGAACCAAAATGCCAGGGGGGATGTCCAGATACTAAGATTCCCAGAGACAGTTTGCCTTCTTTATTTATATATCTCTACTTTTAAGTTTTCTTTTTTTAACTTTTCTGTGATTAACACGTAATATTTCCTAATCGGAAGACCAGCACGCTATTCCTAAAGGATACAGACGAGAACGGAAGCACGAGCCTGCGTCTCTACTTAGGCCAATAATCAAATTTGGCTTCTCAGAAGCTTCTCGGAACACTAATGGCTCTGTTCAATCTACGGGAAGCCAGGTAAATGAGCTGGTGACACACCTGGACTCCATGATGGCATCTTCTCGCTACGCGGAGGCTTCTAAAACGGGATATTAAAATAAGAGGGAAATAGCCCTGTCTTTTGGAGTCACTGGTTTTAGTTGGGTAAGAGCCTGGTGTTTCAAAGACCTGTCCATGGAACAACGACAATGTATGGGACTCAACAGCAGAACATGTGACCCTTTCAACACCCCATGTGGGGAAACGGTCACATTACATGATTAGTAAGTATATCCATTTTCGGTTCTGGCTGCTCCTAAAGTTTTTTGAAAATTATTTTGACTGAACCCTCTCTCATCAATGAATGTAGCTTGGTCTTTAGGGAAGATATTATTCAAGCTGGTCAGTTCTCATTTTGGAGTTTTCTCATATTTAAATCCTTTCAGGACCAGAGATGCAATCTGGGGGTAGAGAGCTCGCTTAGGACCCACAGGCACTGAGTTAGAGCCCTAGCATCACTAAAACAAACAAAATAAACACATGAATCAAATTAATAATACATAAAAATAGACAAAACAGTCTTTCCCCTAAAAATTTAACAGCAGGTGATGTTTTGACTGCTTAAATACATGATAGGCACGTTTAATTTTCTTCACAGCTGTGAACTGAATTTTGCAACCGTCTCAACATACCACTAGGTGGCAACATAAACGCGTCAATGTAGTTAACCCAGATTAAACAAACGTAGCAAACTGGCCCACTTCAGTGTGGTTTAGAGAAGTATTTTCAGGGCAAATAAAACAGTCAAGACTGACAAAACTAAAAGTGGTCCTTTCTGTAAGAATAAATTCTTGTGGCTCCTGTCCCAGCACGGTACAGATAGGCTGGCCAAATGAACAAGGGAGAGAGAACATACCGTCATTATCAAACTCAATCCGCGTGCAAGGTCCCCGAGAGGTGATGTCACAGCTGTACAGACCCCCTGTTCTGTTCGCCCTCTGCAGTGGAAGTGCTTCTGCCCGAGGGGCCCCCACAAGCAGCCTGGAGATAAAACAAAGAATTTAGAGACATGCACATACTATACTTTCAGCCAGAACCCAGAGCTACGGGCGCTATCCTCTGCCGTGCAGCTGAGGAGTTGGGGACAAAAACGCTCTTGCAGCACAGGCAGCAAGGCCTGGCAACTGGGGCACAATGACACCCCATATCCACAAAGGGAGAGGGAGCCTGTCCCTCCCAGAATCAGCAGCAGTAGCTGGGTGCGATTCCAGTGTCCAAAGACACTCTTCAAGGAACAAGCACGGAACACGGACCGCAGCCAAACAATTCACACTCCCAACTTGGGTGGGAAGCAGCCATCACGTTGCATCTGTAAGTACACGTTGCTTTCCAACCTGAGCCACGAGGTATCTCTGACTACACCTCGCTTTGCAGCGGCTGATCTACAGATTCAGAATCCAACTTCTGACAAAAGCATAACTCAGTGACTCCTGCACCCTGTCTCTCCCCTTATTTTTCTTCCTCAGCTTTATTGATTGACATCCTGGGTCACTTAAATGGCAATATTTTCGCCTCACGGGTGCCCGATACAAGCTCTGCCCTATCACCCAGGATGTGGGATGAAAATGCAGCTTCCTTCTCACCCCAGATTTCCCAAGGAGCAGCGCCTAAGTCAATCTCACATCCTCATTTCTGCTATTTCACCCCCAGAGGGACTGGCCCTGTGTCAGGTTTACAACCTCTGGGGTCTGCTTGACAAAGGAACACACAGTGCGAGAGAGATAGAGAGAAAGAACACACACCTGACCACAAGGAGAAGTAAAGGCTGGAAGTTGGGGGTACAAGGCTGGGAGTGGAAAACATGGCTGGGAACAGAAGCCAATACAAACAACAGACCCCCGTGAAGAGAGCACAAGTCACACTTGGCCCAAGAAGCCTGCAGAGCCAGGTGCAGAAGGAACAAAACAAACACCCTCTGCCCCCCGCCCCCCCACCTCTTCCTAGCTGGGATGGATCCCAGAAAAGGAGCCAATGTGCTAGCGGATACCACTGCTGCAGGTGCAATCAGAGTGAAGGGACTCACATCCGCCCAGGAGAATAATGGTGGCCTCCGTGGGGACAGCCGGCTGCCCTTCCTCCCATAGCCCCAGGCAGCTGGCACTGCCAGCTCCTACCTGCAAGTCTATCCTAGACCTGAAAAGGCGGAACAGCACACACCAAGGCACAGAACTGAAAGCAGAGACTTAGCAACTGTTCCAGGTTCCTAGAATGTCTCAATCAATAGGGGGTATGAGGAAGGCCAAGTTGCAGGGGTCTGTAAGGACCCACTGCGAGTCATATCTATCTGAGTAATGTCCCAGCTCCTGGTGGTGAACAGCCTTACATGCTTGCCAGATGGGATGGACCCCGTGCTAGGGAGCAGGAGAAGCGAGCAATGAGCTGAGCTACAGGCCCAGATGAAGCTAGGAGCCTGCACTCTCGGATTCGATAGGAAAGAGAGGCCTTGGCAGGGGTTAATTATGAACCCTTTGGGTTTCGCAGCTAGGTGCCAGTCAGGACAAAACCACCCAGCCGTGTCACTGATCCTTCAGAACACTTCCCAAGAAGCAAAGCTCAACACCGGAGAAGTTTAAAAGTGGACACACTGAGATAAAACCTGCTCCGTATACTGACAGAGTCAAGACCGATTCCCAATAGGCAGAGGGAGAAAGAACCCAGGCCCAATCACAGCTGGTGGGTAAAGGTAACCAACCGCCAAGCGGAGAATCTGAAGGGCAGCTCAGCCCACCTTGACCGTTTTTTCCCTCCTCTCTAACCACTTCCTCTTACACACACCCAAGGAGGCTAAGTGTGGCAGGTAGACTGCTTCCTGTTTACCCCGCTCCTCCTTCATTTCAGTTCAGGGCCTGACTCCTTCAACAAACTCTGCCTCCATCCAGAGCACATAAGCAATGACCTCCCGCTCACACTCAGGTGTGGGAGCGCCTGATCCATAACGTAAGCAGCTCATAAAAGGACATGGAGGCAGAGGCATCAAGTGGACAATTGCTCTGTGGAAGGAGTGCCACCAGGAAGTGACAGGGAAGGCAGAACAGCACAGGCAGACTCGCTTTGCCTCCAGGGATCTCATCCTGCCTGACGCTGCGACCCTTTAATACGGTTCCTCACGTAATGGCGACCCCACCCACCCTTAAATTCCGTTATTTTCATTGCTACTTCATAACTGTAATGTTGCTACTGTTATGAATCATAATGCAAATACCTAATATGCAGGATATCTGGTTCATGACCACTGTGAAAGGGTCCTTGGAGCCCCCCTCAAAAGGGGTGGAAAAGGGGTGGCGATCCACAGGTTGAGAACCACTGGGCTAGAAGCTGTAGGGGAGTGCGGTCTGGATGTGAGTGGAGCTGGAGGAGATGGTCCTGTGGAAGACTGGCTCAGGGGAGAGGTATCAGGAGGTCCTACAAAGCCTCAGGAGAAAGCCATCTCTTGAGCCTTTCTGGGCTCCGACAGGGGACAGGAACCCCAAGGTTTCTTGCAACGTGAAAAGCTGTAGCGATGGCTCAGGGGCTAGCGCACAGTCTATCCTTCCAGAAGAGCCAGAGTTCAGAGTTCAGCACCAAATCAACCATCTCCAATTCCAGTTCCGGGGGATTCAAAGCCCTTCTCTGGCCTCCGTGGGCACCCGCACACATGAGGCTTATACACATACGACACACAGAGAAATAACAACACACTGCAGAGGCTGCCTTCAGCCACCAGCTTTCTCCAACCCTTCTCTCCTTCATCCCTGGACAGAGGAGGAAGTGGACTGCATAGAAGGAAGAAGGAAGGAAGGAACAGAGCTGTTGGGGGAGAGGGGGGAATTAAAGACGAATCTGAAGAGAAACCACAAAATAAGAGATGTGTGTCTATGAAGGCTAATGCCACCTGAAACGAAGCTCTGCCCGCGTGAGTCCATAGCATTCTATCATCCGGGGAGAGATGGAGAGGGGCTGACCTTGCAATGATCATGGGAGGCTGCAGGAGGGAACGCTCGTCAGCAGAGGGCGCCCTCTGCATCGCTCTGTATTCCAGGCTGCAGTGTGCTAATCTCATGCAATGGTTCCCAAAAATTCATGAATATAATCACCCCAACTGGCTTCATTTTCACAGTCCCTGCCTGGTTCAGAAATTAGCAAAAGAGGCTAATCTTAATCCCTCTTGGAATCAACTTTAAACGTAGAAGGTCACAGTTCATTAGCTAAGGCTATGTCCGCGAAGAACAAAAAAATGAGCAAAACCAGACCAGTATGCAAACAATGACACCAGGGGACAACCGCCTACTGCTAATCTAAGTCATTTTTAGGTCACAGTGTGGGTTAAATGCTAAGCACATGTTGATTCTTGAGCTGCCAGGTGCCTGTAGGTGTCAGAGGGATAGCCGGTTCCAATCAACCCTTCAACCTGTGCCAAAAATCTGGCTTTTGCAATAATCCCGGCTTCCTCCCGATTTCTCCCAGTAAGGGCTTGGGCACCAAACTGCCCTGATGGTTCAACGCGAGAACCAAGTGCTCTTTGGGCACCACTACAATGACCAAGTCAACTCCAAGGGCCAGGGCTGCAGGACTGACCTATAGGAACAGCTCTGCCTTCAGACAGACAGGCTGAATCTGGGGGTGGGGGTGGGGAAGTGAGTCAGCCTTGTAGGGAGGAGGGAAGTGGTGGAAACTGACAGACCAGCATCCAGAAGTCTATTCCTGTATTGGGTCCAAAGAAGGAAAGACTACAAACACTGTGCAAGAGTTTAGTTTGGCACTAGGAAGTCACTTTTCAAACTGCTTGCCCCAGAACCCATAGATGGCTAATTCTACCGGGTTTTACTATTTTCCCCCTTTTCTGAGGGGAGGTAGGTGGGTGTATAACATTTTTGAGACACAGTTGTCCTCTACTTTACCATCTTCTTCCCTCAGCCTCCCAGGGATGGATCAGACTTGAGCCACCATGGTCACCTTCCTCCAAAGTTCTAAAGTTGTGTTGAAATAACTCCCTGAAGATTTCATCATACTGGAAAACTTTGAAAGACAAGACTCAAGTAAAGAGATGGCCCAGTGGTTAATCACACTGGCTGCTTTTCCAAAGGACCCACGTTTGGTTCCCAGTACCCACATTGGGGGCTCACAACCATCCATAATGCCAGTTCCAGGGAATCTAAAGACACCAGGCACACACATATTACACAAAGACACCAGCCACACACATATTACACAAAGACACCAGGCACATACATATTACAGAGGAAGACAAAATACTCATACACATAAAAATTAACTAATTTTTTTAAAAAGCTTAAAATAAGACGTAAAAACCACAGCATCATCTTTAACAGTAAGAAATAAGCTTTGTCATAGTGAAAGGTAATGCCAAAAAGGATGCCGGTATCTCAGAATACGACATAAATCAAGGTCTCCAAAGGAGGTTCCAGGCAAAGGGCTCTGGACCCACTACCATGGTCTGAACAAGCTATTCTAAAACCCACCAAGTGAGCCACACGGCCACTCGTATTCACAACTCCCCCACCAACAGCTGGCCCACTTTCGTACAGCTATTTCAATCAAGTGTTCTAAACAGTGGGGTTCTCTTTAAACTTTAAAGACAATTGGAGCTTTGCTTCATTGTCTTTGGCAATAATTCATTTCCTTGAGGATTGAAGATTGCGCCTCTAGCTACTCAGCTCTGTCTTGGGAAATGTGAACCTTCTGCTTCATAAGAACAAGGGCACTATTATTGCTTAATTGAAAACACAGCCTTCTCGGTTCGTTTCAATGAAGACCCGAAGAGTCAGGCAATGGCCATTACCCAAGGACCTGTGTCACCAACATTTATGCCCATCTTCAAATTCAATGTCAAAGTAACAGTAAAGTAATAAATAACAATGGTAAGAAATTAAAAAAGAACTTCGGGTCGTAGCAGATTCTAAACTCATCCCAAGCCCCCGAAACTGGGCAACTCTCTTACTTTTCTTAGATTTAACTTCTCTTCAAATTTAGAATATGATGTTTCTTTCTTGAATAATCAACCAGCTCTGGGCTATGTTGGCCAGAAAGGGAATCTCATAAGCCTCTAAAATCTCAATTTCTCCAGTTAGAGCAATGAGGCTACGAGCATACTGACCCTTCCTCCCAAATATCCTCTTCTCTCCCCGAGTCCCATCATCTGCTGTCTCTCACAACCAGGCAAAGCCGAGTTACCTCTTATGGCCCCACTTCATTCCCTCCTTTCCACATAGCCAGGTAAGTACCATCCAGTGCTGAACCAAACTACACACGGACGGAGGACCAGTATCACAATCAGACGTCAGTTTCCTCAGTGGAAGTTGTGCCTAACACTGAGGTCAAACAGACTGGCTCTTCCCCTGCTTTCTCAGTGCGGTGTGCCTCATGTTCAGACCACGACTTCTGTTTTCGGTGCACTTTCTCGGCGCCTTTCTTTCTCCTGACATCATTTACCATTATTGGAGTCTAGATCTCTTAAACTCCCGATGGTGCTTTGTATTAAATCAAGACCTTGCCCTGGCTCAGACCCCTCTTCCTGTTTTCCCGTCACTGGTCCAGACGTGCTCCACAGGATATGCTGGACTCCCCATCACTGTTGCCTGGGGTGATGCACTCTGACCTGGGATCCCATGCTTTTCTCTTGGCTGGACTTTCTTGCTGTCCTGACAGTACATGAAGGACAAGTCAAGACTATGGATACACAGTCTCTATGGGCCCTCACCTCAGATGGAGTCAGGGCATAGAATGCGGCTCTTGAAAACCTTTGAGGGTGGCTTTTCAGCTCCCCAGTTTACCCCGGGGCATTCCGGGATGCAGTAATCTGTATAAAAGCCTTTATCAAAGCCTAAGTTCTTACAGCCTCGCTCACATTGTGGACAACATACTCACTCTCAGGACACGCCCCCTATCGTGCCCGAATCACTCCGCAGTCCACTCTTCCATCCTCTTTCTGGAATCCCTGCTACTTAGGTGTTAGGCATCAGGGGTAATCAACCTTTCCTCTCTGTGGTTAGACAGCTTCTAACCATTCTCCCTGAGTTTCTACTGACACCTGAAGATTTCTGCAGTCAGGCCTGTAACCCCTGGAAGCACCTTCTCTTTGAAGTGTGCTTTTTTACTTAACTACTTTTTGTACATGTGTTATGTTCTCAAAATTCTGTGAGCTTCATCTGCGAGTTCTCCTGAAGCAGCTGCCGTTGTGCTTCTAGATGGCGTCTTTACCCTTTCCCTCGCTTTCCCATAGCCACTGCTAAAAGCTCCTAGCTCTCACCGTGTGCATCGTGAGAGCATGCAGGTTTTGTTGGTATTGTCTGGCCCTTCCTACCTTCTGTTGGCCACCTCCTACCCAGTATCAGTCACTGGTCACCCATACTCATGTAGGCTCCACCTGGCCCCTGTTGCATCATGGCTAACCCCCAGGTTCTCAGGAAGTTCATCCGGCACCAGACTGATAAATCGTAAGTGTGATAGTACTCAAGAGGTACGGCCCACAGGGTGCAAGAAGCCTCGAGGGTCCCGTCCTGATGCTCAGTCCTGGTCCTGGGGCCAACAAGAAATCAAAGCTCACGCTGCATGCACAGTAGCTTCCAGAAGGTCCAGCTGCACGGTGTCAAGGAGCAAGAGGTGCTCCTGACTGCAGCGAAGCTTTGCTGATACTGCTCACACCTCCTCTAGGACACACAAAGCCAGTATGGAAAGAACAGCCCATCTGTCACTAATGCCCGCAGCAAGAGAAAATGAAGAGACGGCGCCTGGCAGAACCCATAGATGAATACTCTCCTGCTGCGCCCACTCTTAGCAAAGCAACAGGGGCCTTTGCTGTTAACCACGAGGAGCTAAACTTTGCACAGAGTGGGAAGGACAATGACATCTGGCACGCATGGACTCTGACTCCTCGTTCCCAGCTCCTCTCCTATAGCATCATTGCAGAGCAGACCACTCTCATCCTCTAACCAGGCTCTGCATGACGGGTGCAAACTTAACCAGGCTCTTCCCTGTGAAGGTACCAGATGCCATCTGTTTCTGCCTTTTTAGTATTTGTGAGGCCTCGGCAGGATTTGAGGAGCCTGGGACAAATCTGGACAACCAGTTAGCTACCAGACCACAGGCGACGATACACTCGTATTGTAAGGAATCTGACCCTCCAGCCTTTTCCCAAGGTTAAAGGTCGGTTTCTGTCTCACAGTAGGTGCAAATCAAACATCTAAATGAACGCCAAGGGATGGGAAAAATACCAAGAATGGCATCTTGGCCAACACTGAATGTAGATACAATAATCAATGGAGACCATCTGATTGATCATTCAACTTAAACATTTAAAACCATATTCATTTATTGATACTTTCACTTGTATCTTATGAATTAATTTTATTCAGAATCCATAAGTTTCTTTGACATCACTTCAGAGAGTATTGTCTAGCTCAGTTTCCTAGAGCAGCTTATATCCAAGATTCACAATTATGGTGTCCAAACCCTGGGAATTAGTATGGGTTGCAAACTAAATCTGAACATGAGTCTCCTCCGAGTCAATTCTGAGGCACTAATTTTTATTTAAAATTAACCTCTATACTATACACAATTAAAAATGATTGAGATGTTTGGGAGCTAATGCGTTCATTACAAAAAGAACTTCATGATTCAAAGTGAAGTAATCCAGATGACAGTCATGACACAGAAAAGTAATTCTTGCTCTTACAAAGTTGAGGCAGGAGGATCTTAATTATGATTTTTGTGGTCAGCCTGGGCAATTCTCCTAAGAGAACAACTCTGTAAGCACTAGAGCAGATTTGGAGTAAAATATAAATTCTATGTGCTATTCGACGGCAAAAGAAAGACACTTCCCAAGACCTTTCTAGAAGCTCTCCATGTGTGAGCAAGCATGTTAGGAAGGGGCCACATTGTACTGAGTTCCTTTGTGGTCTCACCAAGCTGTCCTGTGAAATAGTTCTATTCCTAGGCCTTACCAGGACTGTCTGTATGCTCAGGTCTTACCTGGGCAGGCCTTGATCACACCTGAAAGTTCAATACTTACCACCCCTTCTTTTCCCCCACTCCAAAAAGTACCAGGTCGAAGCCTAGCTACGGTCACGTCAGCCCAGCCTCAGACATAAAGCTGGCTGTGACACATGCCACCCCCCACATCTATTCTATAGTGAGCACCATGCCCAAGGCCAGGCACTGTGTGATAGCAATTGGCTGTGGGTTCACAGGCACTGGCCATGCTCTGCCAGGAGTCCTATGGCCAGGCTTTCCCATGACCAGACAACCCACCCAAGGTTTATCTAGTCAGTCACCGAAGTTCCACTGACCTGGTAGGTATCTGCCCTCCCACAGCTAGGGCTCCTCAGGAGTCCAGCACAAGAAGGACCGGGGGTTAACAAGGAAGACCCCATCTCTTCACCAACCCATGGCCACTGTCCGTCTGTATATACACTAGCCTAACCAGAGCAACAGGAAATTTTGCCATTACTGCCCCCTCTCTAGAATTAATTTAGTCCGTAACGCCAGAGTCTTTCTCACCTAGGGAGAGGTAAAGGAGCCACTAAAGCCTGCCCTGGCCAAGCCACACACAGTAGGTTTCCCAGCTATCACACATATTTTAATTAAACTTTTACTTTTGAATTATTTTTAACTTTAAGAACTTGTCTCATGTTGACATTTTCACACATATGTCATTTTATCTTGTCATATTTTTCCCCCGTCCTTCCCTATTCCTAGGTCCCTTTCCACTGCCAAAATAGTCCCCTTCCTGCTTATATGGCATTGTGCATGTGTGCACACACACACACATCCATCTACATCCATGTATATATTCACATATTTACTTTAAATCTAAATCCCACATTTCTTATTTTTGAAAGGGCCACAGAATAACGATTACCCCCATATTTTGGTGACTGTCTATTGGAAGTCTGAAGGTACACCTGAGAACTCTGCGCTCACAGAGATATGCGCCTATGTCCATCATTTCATTTAGTTCTCCTTATTTTATCAGTCCGAAGAAATCATTTCAAAACCGCTTAAAGGGGACTAACCGCATGTGTATTTGCAAACCTCAAGCTTTCCTGCCAGGGAAAAGTCACAGCTGTTCTCAGCTATGGAGCAGTGACTTCTGTTAGTGTGGCATGCAGACCTGGACCTACCCCCTTGCCGCCCTTGGGATGAGTCAGATGACCACGCATATTCAAGGAGACACCGAGTTTGTTTTCCGTGGAGCTGTGTGGCTTAGGACACACTGGCTTGTCCTTTCCATTTTCTAAGCTGCCCGCCCTCTTTGCCTATTTTCAGGGCCAGCAGGACAGTTTCAAATCTCTTTGACTCCTTCTTCCCATTATGACGGTCCTTCCCTGCAATCACTGAGTCTATCTGGGTCATTGTCCTAACTGAAGGCAGCTAATCCGAAGGCATTAACCAAGCACGTTCACTGTCTTGGCTGAGTCAGGACACGGACACTGTGGGAATCAGCCTACCCTTCCTAAATGTCTAAAATGGCCCCTTTCTCAGATCCACACTGATTTCCACTCTGATACCAAGAACTTGAATTTTGATAATGATCTTAATAGAAGACATTTCAGGTTCAGTACCTCTAAAGGGCATGCTAGGGTTGTGGTCCTGGACCTCACCCTCCAACCACACTGGGCTCCTGCGGCCATCAGCTCTCTGCTAGCCCGGGACTCTGCACTGGCTCCCCTTCCTCCAGGATCCTCCTGCATCCTCCCGTTCTTTGTATAAAACCTTCCTGACCCTCCCCCCGCCTCTTGTTTCTCATTTCCCTTCCCTTCGCTGCAATTACCAGGGACAACTCTTGCCCGCTGTCCTTCCTCCCTCCCCAGAAGGCCACGTCCATGGGCCACAGGCCATCTATGCTGCCCACTCCCGGGTCCCCAGCACACAGCTGAGTGTCTGGTACACCAAGGACACTCAGTGAGCAAGCAAACCAATTAAGTTAAACAATTTTTTTAAAGTTGTTTTTAATACTTCACAGACTTAAAATTCTGAGAGATCTTTACAAGAATATCCCTCTTTTCACAAGGATGGAAATCCCACCTCAAAACCTACTGACTTTAGGTCTAGACTATATAACTGGTTATGTGAATATGTTCAAATACTGGACCGGGGTGGGGTGGGGAGTCCCCTTCACTGTCTCAGAATTGGGCAAGGCCGGCCTGCTACAGGCAGTGGTTCAGCGAAGACGCAATGCCTACTCTCTATTTTTGGTTTTAATTTTCCGTATCTAATACGCTGCCTTTTACTTACAGAAAGGCATTTGTGTAGTTTATGTACAAATCAATTAAAAAATTAATCCCTAAAAAATAAAAAAAAAAGGTTAGCATATTATGCATTTGCTGACACTCAGAGCAGTGGCAAGCCCCTGGAACAAACAAGGTAAGCCAGGTTGAAGAGGGTACTGGGAACAAGTGTCAGGGTGTGGCTTCACTGCTGGTGTTCCAAGTGGTGACCCACAGTACCCTTTCCATTCTCTGTCCCCTTCTCCAATGCAAAGCCCAACTAGCTGTCATGAGAATACCCTGTCCCCTTTGATTATTCCCACTGAACCCCACGAGAAGAGATTTAGCCCACGCTGGAGAGGGAATAGACCTCCAGGTTTAACCTTGCGTTTCCTATCGAGTTCAACTGGACCTCACAATACAATTCAATTAGGAACTAGACTGGGCAGGGGCTGGAGAGACGGCTCACGGGTTAAGAGCATTGGCTGCTCTTCCAGAAATCCTGAGTTTGCTTCCCAGCACCCACATGATGGCTCACAACCATCTATAGTGGGATCTGATGCCCTCTACTGGAAGAAAGGTGTATGTGCAGGCAGAGGACTCATAAATCTTAAAAAAAAAAAAAAAGTTGAACTTGAAAATCTTAAAAAAGAGAAGAAAAGAAAAGAAAAGAAAACTAGCCTGGGTGATGGAGGAAGGCTATTAAGGCTGATGTGCACATTAAATACTTGCCAGACTAGCCCTCACCCTGGCTAGCACTGGCAGCCTCTCTCCCATTGTACAGTCTCCTCCCTTGGGCCCTTCTTGTGGCTAACTAACCATTCAGCCACAATCCTTCTTTGCATCCCAAACCTCTCCTCTCCATACGCGGACACCCAGGAACCTAGTAGTACCCCCATTTGGCACCCCTCAGGCTGTCCAAAACAGAAGTCTGGCTTCTTCTCAAGCCAGGTCTTCCTGTGGTGACAAACGCACACTATCCACTCAGGCCTCAGGACAAGAGCCAGGGGCCAGCTCTGACTCGCTGCCCCTCGTTTGGCATTTCACCCCCCTTTTCTCAGGGGTTGCTTTGCCGTGAGAAGGATCCAAGCTGCCACCAGCTCAAACCTGACTCAGGCAGAATGATCTGAACTGGTCAGTTTGCCCCGCCTTTGCCCCGCCCTAGCTCACTATCCACAGAGAATCTGCTCTATTCTTCCTACACCTACAGTCACTGGTCACTGGGGCTCTGTCCACAGCCCTCCAAAGGCTCTCCACAGAGGCTTCAAGAAGGCTGTAAGCAAGCAGCCCTTCATCTGCCCTTCCAGCTCTGAAGAACAGAGGTGAGCGGGCCACCCAGGCAGACTTTCCTTGTCCTGCTAAGCCCACCGTCCTCACGGGCACTGAGTTCTCAGCAACTGTTTCCTCTAGCCGAGAACATCTTTGCCTTAGACTGGAGAGCTATGCTGTGTCCCTCTGTCCCCCTTTGGATACCTCAGGACAACTCAAGCAACCCTTCCTCAGAGGGGATCCCTCCTTCTTGGCTCTGGCCAATCGCCCCCCACCCCTACATACGGGTACTTCTATCTTCCTGTTGAATAATCATCCCAGCCTTACCAATACCTGAGATGATCCATCTTTCCTCTATTAGAATGCTACCAGTCCCACAACATAGGGACTCTTGCCCCTTGGATACAGTACCTAGGGTGGCCCTGAGCACTTCCTTGGCATCCGGGATGAACGCAGGTACATGTTGCTCATGCATCCCTCTATTTTCCTGGGTATGGCTGGCAGAAAGCCCAAATGATGTACAAAGCACCCACATCTATAGAACATTCGACCAACAAACCCTTTCACCGGCATTTTTATCTGACTATCTCTAAACCGCTGGAGGGTAGCCATCTCTGTCTCACAGATAAAGAACCCAAGACTCAGACATTCCTGATGTGGGTAGGCCTTCAAGCCCTAGGCCCTTCCTGCTGAGCCACACTCTTCCAGTTACACCTGGGGACAGTCCCTCCACGAACCACACCTCACCATCCACGGGGGCATCCTGCTCCCTTCAATTCCCAGACACACCCTAGCAGCGGAGCCTCTGCTTCCGATGTCCGCTACCCACTAACACACACACACACACACACACACAGACAGAGAGAGAGAGAGAGAGAGAGAGAGAGAGAGAGAGAGAGGGGTGGCCTCTTCCAACAATCCCCAGGCTGCAGCTCCTAGCCTTACCCGTAAACCTGCCTTCCACACCCTACCCTCATCTCTCTCCTACTCCACCCTCCTAACTCACAATCACCTCCTTGAGGGCAGGAATCTGGGCTTAGTTTTTAATAACCTCTAGGGCCAACAACAACAATTAAAAAAAAAAAAGAAAGCCCTTTTAAACTACATTAACTGGTTGATCTAGTTAGACAAGTCTGAGCTAAAACTTAGGGCAGAGGAGATCTACCCACCCCAAGTGTGCTTTCAGGTTTACACAGAAGCTGATAACAGAGCCACAGCCTCCCGTATCAGAACACTAGAACGTCCCAGAGAACACATGCCCGCCTCCAAACCAGAGCGAAGACGCTATTCCTGCACTAATAACACAAGCTATCCTGTCCGAGCTCTTCAATGCAGATGGTGCTCCGCTCTGAACCCGGTGGACCTTAGCGCCTCCCGCTTTAGACCTTCACGGATTCACTAAAGGAGATCCCAGTTTACAGAGGACATGAACCTACCTACCCAGTCACATACTGTGCCCAGCACTCCCTCGCTCTCAGAGCCTGCGCTGAGCCACTAAATCACTAGACTACTTTTGCTTGGTTGGATAGCATCATTCAAAAGCTCAGTTAACCATTTAAAGGAACATTTATTTACAAGAGGTGATTATAATTAAGGCCTACTAAGTGCTTTATGACCTACACACCAGGAACCCCAAGACGTTACTTGTCTTTAACTGCGTCATAAGGCCAGTAATTTTGCTGTGGCCTTTCCAAAAATTCTTAAGAACCCTTTCCCTGTCTCCCTGAAAGAGCCTGCTGGGACGCGTCCCAGGGGCCAGTGACCATGGAACACTGTATAAGCGAAGCCTGCCGGTTCTGGTGCCTACAGGCATTATCTCTGAGCTAACAGCTGTGGAGCTCCCACATAAAGGGTCACCCAAGGCCAAATGTGTTTCTCTTACCTATAAGAATATCCTGCTCAGAAATCTCTGCCGCACACCTGCGTGGGAGTGAAGGTTAGATCACCACCGCTGTGATTCACAACTAAAGGGGCTGGGGGGCGGTGCAGGGTTCTGGTTCTACCCTCGCATCTGTTTTTGAGGCGACTGACCTCGGACCACCAACACCTGCTCCTTATCTCCCGACAGTAGGGACTGAGGTCATCTCTAGGAAAAGGCACACACCATCACACTAACCGTGGCCACACTTAAAGTGGTAAGAATTCCATTTCCACTCTGACTCAGCACAGACCTAAAAGTATATGTATTCTGACTGATTCTCTAAGAAGTGTTCTCCGGCCGGCTGACAAAGCCACTCAGAGCAACAAGATGCCACCCAAGGGCGACAGTAGAAACGCTGTCTCTTGGAGTCAGGAAAGGGAAAATCGGAAAGTCCCCGGTTGTAAGTCTGTCTCCAAGCAACCCTGGGACTTCATTCATAAAGTGGCTGCCAGAGCTTGTCAAATGTGGAATTTAATCACGTCCCAGAGATCGGGCGCCTGACTTTGCAGCACATTATTTGTTGTAACTACTATTTGTTTTGTACATGGGTCCAGACTCTGAATTTTCCTTTCAAGGAGCCAGACTGGAAAGCTATAGACACTGGGCCTGTGACCTTCACACTTGATACAGCCTAGCAATCGTCTGCCAAGGGAATATTTACTTTTTATAATTGCTCACCATTTTAATATCTTATATTCAGTACACAGTAACCAGGAAGTCTGTATATATGCCGGCACATCGCAGCAATATCGTCCATGCCTGCTTTCTTAGATGCTAGCAAACAGCTCGCAGTTCGTTTTGCAAAGGAAGAAATAACTAAGTTCTACCACTTTTCAGTAAAATGTTTTTAAGAAAAACCAGGAAGAGATAAAGTCTATGTAACAAGCTCACACCCGGCTGAGTGCCGTGCCCACTTTAATATCTTCCAGGAGCTGAGGAAATCCAAATTTTTCAGTGTTTTCAAAAGGAAATTAATAGGATCACACAGCTGATTTTCTCACTGCAATAACTGAAGCAACAAGGCTCGCAGCTGTGCCAGAGGCCGCTGGCCTGGGCCAAGTACAGGTTTCTTTTTTCCATGGTAAAAGGCTTTTTAGCTGGGCATAAAGCTGCGCAGAGGACAACTTTCTCCAAGTCCTCCTTTTCCACCGGACACGCCACATTGGGTCCTGCTGAGTGGGAAGTCCATGGGCGCTTCTGAGAGCCTTCCGTAAGAGCCAGTACAGTGGGCATGTGTTCTAGTTCTGCTCTTCGTCCCTTTCAAACCCCCGGCCAGATAACACAGGCTACATCTTGGATAACAAGGCTGAGGCCCACTGGTGGAATTGATTAGATAGTGAGTCCCAGTACTGAAGACCCGGGATTTTTCTTTTTTGCTATGCTGGGTATCAGGCCTGGCACACAGCAGGCAAAGGCTCTACCTCTCTGCCACATCCCCAGCTGGGCCTTTTCATTTCTCTTAAACGTAGAGAGTTAGAAGTAGAATACTGTGAACAGGAGCAAATTTAAACTCTACGTAAATGTGACAAAACCCAAATATAGTATCTAAACAATTACATTACTCTATGCGCTTGGATAGTCACAAAATATTCAGGGACCGGAGTGGTTTGGGAACGAGTTAAGCAACCCAGCAAGTACCTACTGCAGACAGACATTTCCCCTCTAGCTGCTGGGTTGTTGGGGGACCTAGGTGACGGAATTGGGGTTTACTATGCAGAGCGTGGAGAGAGCAGTGCAGAAAGACCCTCAGGCTGTCTGCGGCATATTTACTAGGCTGGACACAGTCTCATATTTTCACACCCAGTGCTGCTCACTCTCACTCATATATCCCGAGTTCGTTGTCCGGGGGCCTGTTATTACTGAGATAATGCGGTCCATGACTGTAACAGCTCCATTGGCACCAGGTAGAACAAGACCATAATCACCAAGGAGTTCCAGGAGCATGTGTACGGCTAGCTAGGGATCAACGCGGTCATCTGAAATGGTCTACACTTTTAGTAGGCGCTGTTTTGCTCCTGTTTTAACAAATGAAGCTTGTCTGACGCAGAGCTAAGCCACAAGACGCCACGCCACTCGGTGGTGGCCCACACCTTTAATCCCAGTACTTGGGAGTCAGTCCCATGCCTTTAATCCCAGCACTAGGGAGGAGGAGACAGGAAGGGACGTGGCTGGGCAGAGAGGAGACAGGAGCTCAGATGCAGTCTGAGGAGGCAGTCTGAGGTTTGGTGGAGACACCTGCAGCCTGAGGTGCAGTCTGAAGCAGTCAGAGGACGCAGTCTGAGGACAGGATCGCTCTTCTGGTGCGAGGATTCGGTAGAGGTAAAAGGTCTCTTTAGTCGCTGCCCACTTTGCTTCTCTGATCTCTCAGCTTTCACCCCCTAATATCTGACTTCGGGTTGTTTGTTTTTTTTTTTTTAAGAACAATTAGAATCCGTGCTACATCAAGGATCAAGTGAAACAACACCCAATCACTCCGCAGAGCACCACCCTCTCAATACCAGCACCCTTGGGGGGCAAACCACATCCAGACTGTGTCTAACAGGAAGCAGTGGCTACCTCTAGCACCAGGAGGATGACTGGCTCTACACCAAGCACAGGAGGATGACTGTCACTTTACAAACTCTTTGTACCACACAACCATAATAAATTAAAAATATAATTAAAATATACCATCCGCTGATAGACATAGGAGTCACTGGAAATCTTGCAAAAAAAAAAAAAATGGCACAGGCCATAGAGGTAACACCCTTGTCATTGCATAAGACAAGCTTACACAAGTTATCTCTGGAGAGTCACCAACAGACAAAAAAAAAAGTCAAAGATTAATTTTTATGGCCCATCCAGAGGCCTGACAGCCAACAAAGAACACATAAACACATACCTACTCTGCACAAACGCTGTGCTGACAGTGATGTGCACAGGTAAAGCACAGCTTGGAAAAGACTGAGATACAAAAGCTGCAGCTGCTTTAAGGGGCAGGCACCCCAGTGGTACACCGCAGCAAAGCGAGGTGCAGCACAGGCAGGCAGCGAGGAGAGGCTTTCTGAAAGTCTGAGCCCCACCCCCACCACTCTGAAGAGCAGCTCAACTGTGGATAAACATCCCCCACACAAACTCCTCGTCCCTCACCTCTCCCCCACCTCTCCTCGACAGGGCAGTCAGACAGTTCAGGGAGCCCCAGTGTTTGGAGCTAAAACATGGCTCCAAGTATTCCCGTTGGAAACCATGCCTAAGCTGCCAGGGTCATCACTTCCCATAGGTGGAGCGGAGTTTACTGGGCACAGGGTGAGTCACCACCTGAGTCAGAGGCCTCGTCCACCTTCCATCTAATCTAAAGCAAGGCGGGAGGGGGGGCTCCGTGGTCAGAAAGGTAGCAGAAAGGGTGTGCCCAACAGGCCACACCCGGGATGTCTGCAAGTCTCAACCTAAGGCGAATAAAAAGCCTGGCTCCTCCTGAGTAAGAAACGCCTGTCATCTCCATGACTCTCAAGAAGGAAAAGCTCACTGGGGCTTGGACAGTGACATTCCATAAAGACAGGGCAGAGAGGCAAAGGGTACACCTCTGCTCAGGAGTGAGGTGGGTGGGGCCTGAGTGGGAAGGGGATCGTGGGAACAGTTCTGTCTGCTGTGAGCTAGACCGATGGCCCGGAGACATCTATGCCCCCATTTCTTCATCTATAAAACAAGGGTGTTGGGGCCGTTTCTTAGAGCAGACCCCAGCTACACCCACAACCTGAGCAGGAGATGGCTCTTTCTAAAGGTAACCAAATTCCCCCGAAGCTGGGCAACAGTGCTAGAGTCTGCCTGCTCAACATACAAGGGCACCTGAGGTTTGCACCTTGGGCTTCAACGTGTCTTAAGCTACATTTTCATGTCTGAAGAGCAAGAGACACATGCCAAGCTCGAGTTAAGGTTCTAAGAAAACACAGAAACAAAGCCCGAGCCCCGCAGGTCTTTAGAGGCCTCAAGTTTGGGAACCCTCAATGCTTTTCGTAACAGACCCCAAACAACTTCTGAGAAATCAGTTGTTGAGAACCCAAGGGGAAAAAAAAATAGAGAGAGAGCTCCTCCCAGGTAATAAATTAACAGCCTAAAGGAAGCAGGGTGGGGCTGGTGAGTAAGAGAGGTACTTCTAGTCGGCTAAAGATGGCCTTGTTGAGGGACAGCTGCCAGAACAACTGACGATCCCTGAACAAACAGGTACTTTCTCGACCTTTGACCCCTAAATGTCACTGTCACATTGTACCCAGCCTAAGCACTCAGTGTGCAACTGAAGGCACATTTCAGTTTCATTTTAAAGCCGCCGTGAGCGAGGAAAGTGTAACAGCAAGATCTGAGCACCCAGCTAAGACAGCCAGACTTTTTACCAGTGCAATATTCTCTTTAACACAATAAAAAAAAAAAAAAAACTTAAGACAAAAATCTTCTAATTTCTCTAAGGATGCCGGGCTCCTCCACAGGTGGGGCCAGGTACCAGCTGTCAGCTTCAACTGGTACCTTTACCAGCTTGGCAGAATACCTTGTAAAGCACGAGACTGAATTCCAACTTCTACCATCAACGTCTCAAGGTTAATTTTACTGCCACGCCATTAGACACAGTAGCAGATAAGAGGTAATTTCAACACCCTCTACTGAATTAACATTGACTTGCTAGTATGTTGTGGCCATTTATCATTTCTCAGTATCACAGTACAGGGAGTATCAGGGAGGGGGACTGGGAGGTGGCTCATTGGGTAAAAGGCTTGCTGCCCAACCATGAGGACCTGAGTTCTATCCCCAGCACTCACATACATGCCAGGAGCTGTGCTTTCCAGTAATACCAGCAAGGGCGGGGGAGTGGAAACAGGCAGATACAGATCCTGGTGGCTTGCTAGTCTGGATTAAATGGCCAACTCCAGGTTCAGTAAGACCTTGACCCAAAACGTAAGGTGCAAAGGGACAGAAGACACCCACACCAACTTTTTTCTACACATACATGCATAAGCACACATATCTGCACATACACATACACCATGTGTGTGTGCACACCCGAAGTATACAACAGTGTGAATATCCTCAACACTATCAAACTGTGCACTTAGAAATAGTTAACGTGAAAAACCTTTTTGTCATGAGCTTCCATTTATCCCTCTTTTAACTAGGGTAAAAGGATCAGTTTGACAATCTGGTCAGCCCATTTTCTAGGAGTAATAGACATATGTAGAGAGGAATTAAACCAACTCAAAGAGCCCTCGAACTATCTAGTTGAGGATATATTAGTAGATTTGAACCAAAAATCAACCTCAGGCCTTGCTCTGTCGAGGCTCACAAACTAACAGGGACAGCATCTATCCAGCAGACATTTTCAGAGCACTTTTCACACACAAGGGTTTTGGCCAGGGCAAGAGGGCAGTGTTCTCTTCTGTGCAAACTCTCCACACCAGCAGAGCTGACCAGTGTGAACCTGAGGAATCCTGCAACTCAGCAGAGCAAAGGGCTGCGGTCACTCAAATTCCGCCCATCAGCAGTGGCAAGGGAGACACTGCCTGTGGATTTGAGCTCTCTTCTATGTGGGGACACGTGAAGAATTAAGATATTATTCTAACTGCGTGATTACAGAGGGAAGGCTTAATTCTAAAGATTGGCTTTCCCATCAGAAGACGGACAGATGCCTTCTGGGTCAGGGGGCTCATTACTATCCCCTCCTGCCACGGGCTTTTGGGGTGGGGGCTGAGTCTTCTGTCCTCAGAAAAAGGTTAGACGGGCCAATGCTCAACTCAATTCATGAAAACCCTCAAGGACCCAATGGTGAAGACGCATGGGCGAAAGCAAAAAGGGACTCTCAAAAGCTGGAAATGTTGTTATATATAAGCTTCATGTTTCACATTTAAAAATTCACGTATTCCGTTCTGCACTATGATAGAGGCTTCAAAAAATAAAAACCAACAAAGCACTATGCCACTTCAGGAAGATGCTCCATATTTTACCTGTGTCATACCCCGGAATGTAGATGCCAATATCCTAACTATTCGTGTAATCTGAAGATATTATTTCTTTTTGAATTACTAAAGGCCCATGCCATTTACTTCAATGAGGAGATTGAAAATGACAGTAGGAGGCTGGGCGTGGTACTGCACGCCTTTAATCCCAGTATTCAGGAGGTGAGGGCAGGTGGATCTCTGAGTTGGAGCTCAGCCTGTCTACAGAGTGAGTTCCAGGACAGCCAGGGCTGTACAAGAGAAACCCTGTTTTGAAAAAAAAAGAAAAGAAAATGACAGCAGGACAGAACTGAAGGGCTGGTCTGTCCTCATTTTCCATCTCTCTGACAACTCAGCAAGGTCCCATGTCATTTTAAAAGAACAGTAAGAATACAGTCCCCCACGCAGGGGCGGGGAGGCCTTCAATGTGCTGGGCAGCGATGAGGATTGGCTAAGCCAACTACAAACTGAGCCATGCAGCTCAGGAAGCAAGGCTTGGAGGGCCTGACCACACAGAGTTACCATACCCATTACAATGCACACGCCATGTGCCCCCCATTGTACACCTTGGTACTACCTCAGCTTGAAGAAACTACCAGACCATACCGGCCAGACAGTGCCAGGTGCTGTGGCCACAGCTGCCTCCATTCAGGGGAAGTTCTTGCTACACCTCAAATGATTCTTGTAGGAACAGCACAATGAAAGCTGTGGCTCTCTGTATCTCAAATACAGCCTAAGGAAACGAAGACCCGCAAATGTTTTTAGTATGTTCCTATTTTTTCCATCTTTCCAGTCCCATAGTACCTTCATGCAGACAATGCGAGGGTTCCCACCTGCCTGTGAGCTTCTCCCACCTCTAGCTACAGGCCTACATGAGGCGACATGATCTTTAACCTGATTCCCAAAACTTCCTCCTCTAGAGGGACTACATCTATACTTTAAGGGAGGCACAAGAAGGCTGTTGTGTACTGGACAGGATAGGCACGCTATAAAGAGCTCTGGTATTCACCATCCTAGAGGCAGGGTGACCCGCACTACAATTGATTGATGAGACCTGTCAACGGACACCAACAGAAGGGCAAGGAGCTAGGACTGCGTCCGCGGCCATCGGCCTGTACAATGTGTCCTTACTCCTACCAGTGTCTGAATTTGCCTTCTTTGGCTGTGATAAAGACCACGGCCAGAAGCACGGGAGGAAAGGGCTTGTTTCAGCGCCGTCCACAATACAGGGCAGAGACTCAAGGCAGGGATCTGGATGCAGGAACGGAAGCAGAAGCCAGGGAGAGCAATGCTTATCAGCTTGCTTCCCACGGCTTGCTCAGCCTGCTTTCTTAATCGAATCGGGACCACCTGGCCACAGGTGGCACTGCCCACGGTGAGCTGGGCCCTCCCTCATCAAACATTAATCAAGAAGATGTCCTACAGTCTGATGGAGGCAATTTCTCAGCTGAGGTTTCTTCTTCCCAGGGATATCCAGGTCTGTGTCCAGTTGACAAAAAAAAAAAACAAAAAACAAAAAACCACCCTACACACCAGGCAAATTTCCGTGCGAGCACTGCATAGCCAGGCTCATGAACTGATTATCTGCTGAGAAATCCCGGGCCCTCCACCTCCCTGCCCCATGCCTTTTACTCTGTGTTCCTACTACAATGAGCCACTGGTGTTCAAATACAAGGCCAAGCCCCCACACCAGAATGTTCCCCTGCTAGTGGCAGACATCACACCAGCAAGCTGCCCCCCGCATTCATCTTCCCTTTCTTTTGAATCGTCCTCAACAACCCTGCTTACTATAATTTTCTCAAAACACAAAACCAAACCCTGGGGCGCCATTTCCCAGAGGCTCCTGGGCTCTGCTCCCCTGTACAGCAAATGTACCTCATCTCTAGGGAGCACCACCTAAACCTCCCACCTTCAGATTCATCAACTGCTTCCCTAAAAGTACCTGGAAGTGTGGGCCCAGAAACCCCAAACTACCACGGCCAACACCAACTCCTGCTCTGTCCCTCAAATCCACCCTTCCCACCATCCTCCCCACACCCTTCTACAGCCTCACTCTTCAGCTGCTCACCAACCTGGGACACCTTCTCTTCCAGCCTCTGTGTCTCTTACTCAACGTCCACATGAAATCCCGAAATCCCGCTAGCTCCACTTTCAACTTAGTCAGAATCCAACCGCTTGTTTTGTTTTCTTGCTATGCAGCCCAAACTGACAATCCTCCTGCCTCAGCCTGCTGAGTCCCAGGATTACAGGCATGTCTTACCTTGCACAACTGTCTCTTACTGTCTTCACTGCTTCTACCCTGGTCCAAGCTATCATCTCTTATGTATTATTACAGACACCTTCGAATTAGTATTATTTCTTTTGATTTTTGTTTGTTTTTGCTGTTTTAAATCAGGGTCTCTTTATGTAGCCCAGGCTCCCCTTGAACTCCTGACGTTCCTGTCTTAACCTCCTGAGAGCTGGGATTACAGGGGTATGTAGTAGCACCCTGCAGCAGCCAGCAGCACTATCTTCAGCCTCGCTTTCGCCCAGCCCATACTCAATGTAGCATACTGTATATGAATGTATATATGTGTGTATAAATGTATATATGTGTATATGAATGTATATATCTATATGAATGTGTGTGTGTATATGGAGATAGATAGATAGATAGATAGATAGATAGATAGATAGAAGAATGCTAAAAGATTTCCTACAAAAGAGTAAACTGATCCCTAAGGCCCCACAATAGGCTTCCAAGCAGACTAGCAGCCCCTTTCTCCACTCTATCATTTATCACCACCTACGAAACACCTACTTATGTTTATTGGTTCTCTTCTCCCTCAGAAGATACACAGGGACCTTTGCCTGTTTCATTTGCTACAGCCTCCATCAGTCAAACAGTGTCCGATACACCCTAAGTTTTCAGCATCTGTTGGGTGAATCACAGCTAGGGAAAGATCCACACAGGTTAGCTAGCTATGGCGTCCCTGACAGGTCCAGAGCACATCCGATTCTCATGTTCCAGTGAGGATAAAATGTCTATGACTTTTAGGCTGAATCAGAAGACCAATGAAAATCAATATACGTGTAGACAGACAGACAGACAGACAACCTTATAGAGCTTATTTTCTTATCCTATGGCACTGAAAAAATTTTTCCTCAGTCAGTCTTCAGCTGTTGCTGCTAAGCTAGGGTTACAGTGTGTGTGTGTGTGTGTGTGTGTGTGTGTGTGAGAGAGAGAGAGAGAGAGAGAGAGAGAGAGAATGTGAATGTGTATATGTATGAATGTGTGCATGTGTGTGTATGTGTGAACATGAGTATGGATGTGAGCCCATGTGCACGTGTGTGCAAGTGTTAAGAGGGATGGACCAATGTCGTCCCTGCTTCCCTCCTGGGAGCATCCCCAGCAGTAGGATGCCTCTCCAAACCCCACAATCTTTCTCAACAGCCCTAGTCCTTTCTAAACACAGCACAAGCAATTGAAAGGCCTTTCTTTTCTAAACAGCCTTATCTTACAGGATCTGAGGTGGCTTTTCCGTGCCCTTGTGTCCTTGGCATCAGGACGCCTCTCAGATACCCAGAAGGTGTTCTGCTGACCTTTGGACTATCTATTTCTGGAAACAACTCCGCTCTTCCCAGGACTCACTGCTCCTGAGCCTCTAGAAGGGCCCAGAAGGGTCAGAACCATCTGTATTTCCAAGGTCAGGTAACACCTCATCATCAGCCTGACCGGTACAGTCGGGATCTTAAATGTCCATAGGCCCCAATCTCTCTCGCCTCTCAGTCTCTTGGTAGTTTTGAAAACCTGCTTCAACACCTTCGTTCTACAGAACAAGCACCGTATTCCTCATAAGCAGGAGGTTAGGCCTACATCTGACGGATATGCAAGCAGCAGAGTGGCTTCAACACAAAGGATCAACAGAAGAACCTCACACTCTGAGACCCACCCCCATCCCACCTATCTGCCTATCTGTATTCTCTAGACTGAGGGCCTCCAGCATGATGATTGAAAAAAAAAAAAACCAACAAAAAAAAAAAAAAACCACAAAGACTAATCTTAATCAAAGGCGCAGGTCCCAAAGTGAAGGTTAAAGTGGGTACCTGGCTAGGGAGTCTCAAGGTTAGTGACATCTCACCCTCTAGGTCTGAAGTGCTTATCAGATTTGCTTGACACTGGGGAGCACACAAGGAGTTAAGACAATCAATCTTAGCACCAAAGAACAGGCTTGTCAACAAGAAGAAACCATGGACATCAGCAAGCAAGGCAGATTTCGGTAATAGGCAATGCCTTAGGCTTCCTTTAGTATCAGGTCTCCACGTCATCAACCTGAGTTACCTTCTCAAATTACTTCTAGCTATCATTTTCCCTTTTACTCTCTTAGGTTTAGAAAGAGTGTTTCTCTAAAGTGTTTTTCTTATACTGTGTCTGATAGGGGTCTGTGTATCTGTGTTTTTGTGTGTGTGAAGTTTCAGATTGTAGGACACAAAAACACCTGGTTGGTAAGCAAGCATGTAAGCAAGCAGCCCTCCTGGTTCCCCATCACCTGCTCTGGCTCTGTGCACAGACCTTCATGGTATTTCTCCCCCGGAACTGAGAACAGCTTGTTTTCTTAATTAACAGGTTTGGAAAGTTTCTCAGCAGTCTTTTAACCATGTGAAGGTTTAGACAGCTTTTGTCAATTAGGGATTTAACGGCAGGACCAGAGATTCAAACGGCAGAACACAGTGCCAAGTCGACAGATGGAGGGTCCGCTCCCACGAAAGCCTCTGTCCTATGGACTCATCCACACAGGGTTTTCCTGTTGGTTTGCTTATCTCGCCTTATGTATCGAAACAGAAGAGTCAGACAGCAGCGGATGAAATGCTGGTTATTCCATCCTGCAATCAGACTGCCAGGGGCCGAGCTGGACACCAGGCCCACCCACCTGCCCCAGTTCCTAATTCATTCACAGGGAGCCTCTCACGTTTGTTCTAAGCGACCACTGCTTGAAGGCTGAATACCAGGCTCGACCACAAATCTCAGAAAATGCTGCTTCCTCGTGTCCCCACGCATCCTTCAACCTTGGGACGACAACAATTAGATGCATTTTTTTTTTTGCACAAGTTCCTTCCTGCGAAACATTAATGATGTATGAAGGACTTTGAAACATAAATCGGCCCAGGCAAGGAAGTATGTAAATGGCCCAGAATCCACACACCGAACAGGGGAGGGGGCTTTCACAGTCAGAGATCTGTTAAGTCCTGGTCATCAAACAGTTGGCAATCCTTTACTAATGAGCCCACCCCTGCTGCTGGCCAATCCACCCTCCATGGGTGTTCTCTGTAGTCACCTGGCTGCCCTGTACCTTCCCCACACAACTGCTCCCTCATCTCCTAGAAATCCTGAAAGCTCACGGGGATCTGTTCACTGCTTCACAGCTACAAGATAGGGCTCTTTGGAGAGAGCGGTCCAGCACACGGTAACGGCAACCGAGCCGAAGAAAAGGGGCACAAACACACCAACAGTAGCCAAACCAAAGCCCAAAGGGTGCCTACTCATTCCAGACGTGGAATTAAGGCCAGCTCTACCTAACCTGCCACGCTCACCTCTCACAACCTGGGTTTCTTGATTTAACAAGCACAAAGTGTTTCCTCCGGCCAGCGCTGGTCTCAGGTGGCCAAGATTCTACTATTACAGGAGAGAAAAGGAACAGAGGTCAAAAATTCTGAGCAGTCATGGATAGTAAAGGACAGAACAGGATGTGGTTCCAGCTAACCCTAAGCCCTGTTCTTCACCCTTCTTCACAAACCATCTCCAAATAAAGAAGGATGCATCCCTAGCGCACACACAGGGTTCTGTGGGAGCAGAAACTAGGGTCCCAAGTACGGAAATTGATGCCATTGATACGAGACAATCTCAGAAGACTACTTTGTACCGAAGGGCCCCCAGGAGTTACCCTGGTGACCAGACATGTAAGGGTCCTCGAGTGCCTTCCAGACTTAAAGTTATCTATCTGATTCTAGGGCTGTACCCAAACCCAAGGGACCGGGGCTGGCCCATATCCTATTCACACAACACTCAGTCCTCCCCAGAGCCTGAAGGCAGTGTCAGCCAACCCCAAGACTCCTGTTCCGTCACTCTTGGGCCCCATAAAAAGACTGAGCTGGTAGTCAACAGTGCACCCAGGGAGTTAATAAAACATACCCAAGATCGCTTCATTATCCTCACCATTAATTCCCAAGCGTCCCCATGGGCATTCCCATTTGGTCTCAGGCTGCCTTCAGGAGGTTGATTCTAGTTGTACATCTGCCTAGATTCAAACAACCAGGCAACTTAGCAAACCCTGAACGTCCATGGCAGCCCAGAGCAGCTTGACTTTGGAAGTTAAATTCTAAAGTCTGCCTTCAGGACAAAAGACAACTATAATTTAAAAAAAAAAAAATCAGTCTTGAAAATCCCTCAGCTGGGACTTGGTCACTAAACTGGAAAATAAGAATGCCAATAGCTTCCCTTTCCCTAGAGACTGCAGACCCTGAGCCCTGAGCAAGGACAGCAAAGTAGATTGCTCCCTCTCTCTACCTTGAGCAGGAAGAGTTGATTTCACAAGTCAAACTGAGTGCATGATTTGACCTCTTTGTATCTGGAAGGCATAGCTAGGTGCTCTCTTACAAAGAGGAGCCTAAGGTCCCTGCCCTCACAGAACCTATAACCCAGTTAGGGATTACATCATCCCCTGAAGATGAAGAAAGCTTTAAACCTCAGAGCTGCCAGACATGTGCTGCCCACACTCAAGGGATGAAGAAACTGCTGGAGGAGAGGATATTTCTTGGCATCTGACTTTTTCTTAAGATGGGCTGACTCAGCACAAATTACTGTGCTGTGCACACCTGGTAAGCAATTAACAGTATTTTTTGTTTTCGCCTCACTGTCCCTAAATAAAGTGCAGAATTTATTGACCATATTGGTCACAGAAATATGTTAACTCCGAGTCTTTAAATCCACATACCACAGAATTCCAGTACTGCCCAACTGTAAAAAACATAAACAGTAATGCATTGTTCCTAATAGTTCCTCTGAGTCTCCTTGCCTACTGTGGTTGCTTCTCCCCAGCCTCAAGGTGACACAGCAGTTCTTAGAAGATGGCCCTGAGCCACAGGACACTCTGTTGGAGGGACTGAATGCAAGGAAGCCAGCGCTTGGGAGTACATCCTCTGACCCCTGGGTAGAGACAGCCACATCATTCGGTTGGTAGAAGGAGCTTGATCCATAGCCAGTTGCAATTAAGGGTAAATAGGAAGAAAGTCCATGTACTGACACTTAAATAGATAGCCCTGACCTATATGGGAAGCAGCTCAATGAATCAACACACTAGAATACATTTCCAGAACTCAGCAGCTTGCCAGATTCTCTGCATCTGAAGGACATTTCTGATTTATCCTCTTACGGATAGCATAAACACGCGCATCAACATAAGACTCTGGGTAAGACATTTCGTGGCCTTCAGCTTCCGTTTCTCCATCTATAAAGGGGACAAATGGATTAGACAATCTCTATCTAGCTCAGAAAACATGATGGAGTAAAACCAACAATACCCCGAGAAGATGGAAGTAACAGTCAGCCTGGGAATCTCCTGGGAAAGTGAGGCAAGTGGCTGACCAAAAGACCAACCCACACGAAGAAAATGGGGAGATTTAGGAGGGCAGAGGATCTCTCCAGGAGCGCACCTCCTCCCAGGCTCAGACACGGATCCATACCTTCCCAGAAAGAGTCCAGTGAGTCCAGTGAGTCACAGGACGGCTTTACCCACAGTCCCCACCACGCACCTTCCACCTCTGGAGGTGACTCAACCCCAGGACAGACTGAAGGTTGCGGCGGCGCTCACACCCAACCTCAGTCACTCAGCTCTCTGCTTAATAACCTCTGGGAGTCTAATTTATCTCCTGGAACCCTGGATGATGTCTAGAGGGCCTAACCAACCTGACCATCCAAAGCTCAGCAATACCCACTAGAGAAAGTTTAAATTACAGAGGGGGTAAGAAAAGGGTTTCGGGCTTTCTGTAACTGTGCATTTATCTGGTAGTCCCACAGACCTTGTCTCAAAGTCGCCTGTTCAGTAAGTTTGCTTCCACAATAACTCTAAGCCTGGGACAAGTCGCTTTGGAGTTCATAAATATGATGCAGGGTTTAGGATATTAATTACCCGAGGAAGGGCCTTTGGTTTTGACAAGAGACAGTCATAGGATCACAAATGCTGTCGAGTACCTGACACCTACTGTAGTAGGCCCACAGTGTCTACTTTTAAATAGCATTACCATCGATAGTTCCATTTAACCAGCAGGTGTCCATGCGGGGTGTGGGGGGGGGGAGCGGAGTGGGGGAGGGATGGGATGGGACGGACAGACACTGAGCATCAACCCGATTAAGCAGAAACTTCTCCACTCTACAGATGAAGAGACCACAGTTTAAAGCAAATGGTTAGCAGCTTAAAGGGTCAAGAAGAAACCTAAATTCAGCTTTCTACACACACACACACACACACACGAGAGAGAGAGAGAGACAGAGAGAGACAGAGAGACAGACAGATGCTCCCAGTGTTTGGAAACTGGGCCCAGTGTCCCATCAGTCTCACTGGCTCTGTCATTTACATCCACATCCTTTTCTGTGAAAGGAAGCAATGGGATGACATGGGCTATTTCCGCTGACTCTCCTTAGAGGGTCTATGCTGCTCTTCAACCCGGGACACTTTATGTCAGGGTCAGAGGACCTAGACACGATTCACAGCCCCCTGGGTCAGATGCCGTTTCTACCTCCAAGTTCCAGGATATGCCACAGTATCCCTTACAGTGGGTCTCTACTCATCTGAGGGTCTGGCCGGCTACTCCCTTCCACCAGCCTCTATGGAGTTTTCAGCAGGCATCAGGCCTCAGTCCCAGGAGGACCTGAAGCAGCTGCAAGAGCAGAGCAGCCCAGCAGCAGTGACAAGTCTTAGCAAGCCTGAGGCTGCTCGCCTTAATGACAACAGAGATTCCTGACTACAGGCACAGTGTGCTGTCTCCATCCCAAGGACATTGCTTGCTCCACTTATTCCCCATTAGGACGTCTGTCCAGGAAGCCAGTCTCTGGGGTCTCTGATACAGAGAATGTCAAAGGGAAGGGATGCTTTCCCTCTGTTGGACCAACGATCACTTCTATACTAACAAGCTCAAATCCTCCATGTAGGTCATGTGTGTCTGCCGTGTATGTCATCCATTGGGTTGACAAAAAGAAAAAGAAAACAAAACCCTTTCACTTCAGATTTACAGTCTACCAGCAATTTTTTTCCCCGACTCAGACCCCCTCCCCGCCTGGGACCATCCCACCCCCAGGAGATTTCTCTGCTTCACATAGCAGGTGTTTCAGAAAACTCTGACTTTAAAATTCTGAAGTCCACAATATGCACAAAATCCAGAGTTGTTAACTAGCTGACATCGGGGTTTTCTCCAGTTTAAAATCATATCGGCCTCTCCTTCCCTCTTGACTGCACTCTGCTCTCTCTGCTCTGCTGGTCCTAGAAGGACCGGGGTTCAACTCAAGGCCCGAGAGGGGAGGAGGACCTTTTGTTGTCAGAACGACCTTCGGGAGCCTGGATCAAGAATGCAGCCCCACCGCGACAGAGGCGACTAAGCTCCAGAAAATCTTCTCCAGTCAAAAGAACTGGGTCATTTAGGAGCCAACACTGTTTAAAAGGGAGAACCAGTCGCTTTCTCCTGGAAGAAGTGCTTGTCGGGGGATGACTGTCACTTCTTTGCTAAGTCCCAGCTCAGATGGGTCACGGTGGTCTAATTCCTCGGTGGGTTCCACCCAGCAAAGGGGCCCAAGGATTCTTGGGTGTTGCAGCGCGACCAGGGAGCTGGGAGAGGGACCTAGCACACCACTGAAGACGCTTATTTTCACAGCTGATCTAGCCCTGTGGAACAGGTGCTTTTTAAAAAGCCTGTGAAAGTAGGAGAGTCCACTCTGCAGGACAAGTCACAACGGACAGCGAAAAAGTGGCTTCCCAACTTCCGCGGGGCACGCGAGCCAGGCAGGGGACAGGACGACTGGAGAGTTTCTGAGAAAGGCCTGGGTCTCCCTCAAAGACTTTCCGTAACCCAACGTCCCACCACTGTCCCTGGCTCACACGTGAGGCTCAGCAAAGCGTGCCACCTGCCGGGGTCTGTGCAAAATAAGCCCGGAGAGGAGAACCGCGGAAAGTGCTTGGGGTAAAGGGGGTGATGTCCTCCCGGTTCGGGCCTGGGGTCTCCCCACGGTTCTCCTCGCTCCTGGAACACGCAGAGCACCGGGCGCGGAGGGCGCGGCTGCCCGGCCCCGCAAGTCTTGAACCGGAGAAGTGCAAGCGCGCAGGGCAGGGCAGGGCAGGGCAGGGCCGGGCAGGGCTGGCCCACGGATGGGCTCTGGGTACGCGGGACGGGAGGCAGCAGGACGCGCCCTCGCTCCTCCCGGCGCAACGCGGCGCCCCGGTGGGGGTGGGAAGAGTCGGGAAACTCACAGCCGCTTGTCCTCCGGCTGCAGCTGCCAGTGCATGGCGAGCGAGAAGCCGAAGAGGCTCCCGGGATCCCCCGATTTCCGGATCACGTTGTCCTCCCGGGTGTCCAGGTTGAAGGCTGCGCCCAGCCGGGCCAGAAGCCCCGCGGACAGGTAGATCAGGCACAGCTGGCCCGCGACCGCCATGGGCGCGCGCGGCGGGAGGGACGCGACGAGCTGCAGCGGCCGCAGTGCGCGCGGGCTCGGGGCCGGGGCCGGGCTTGCCTGGCGCGCCGCTGCGGCCACTAAGCTTCGGTGGCCCCTGCGCGCGGCCCCACCCCCGGCCGGCTCGCGCTCTCGGTCCGGCCGCTCCCCCACGGCCGCAGCTCGCAGCAGCTCAATGAGCCCGTTGTTCTCTAGAGACTCTCCGGCGTTTTATCAAGTGACGAGGGCGCCGGCCCCGCCCCGCCCCGCCCGAGGCCCGGCCCGCCTTGGGCACCTTCCCTGCCGGCCCCGCCCCGCAGCGGCGAGCCCGCGGCCGCCCTCCCACCGTCCCGCCACCTGCCCGGAAGCGCCCCCTGCGTCCCGAAGCCCCGGAATGCTACCCGAGGCGTCTTCCTACCTGTCACCGAAGTGCGGTCCCGGGCGCCTGAAGCTGGCAGTTTTCGTAGCTGTGGGCCGTTGTGCGAAGTCTTACTTGGCTCATCCATTCTCCGGGAGTTCAAGACACGTCTCACTGTGCCCAGCTCTTCGGGTTGGATCGCTGCTGCTCACTTGCTGGCTCCCCAGGGACCCAAGCGTCGACGACGTGACACTAGCGTACTTTGATAGGGCCGTACTACTTAAAAACACAGTAGTCTAACTCGTTTAATCCTAGGAAGTGGGATTTTCTTTGCAGATGAAGTGGGGGGGGGGTGGAAATTCAGCCTACTGACTCTAAGTTCTTCAATGTGGGACCCTGGAGTTCAGCTATTGTCCCCTTTTCTTACCCAAATTTCCTGATTTAGTTTAGAAGAACTGCCTAGAGACAGCTCCTAAGTCCCTGTGGGTGGCTAGAAGGCTTCTGCCTCCCGGGCATTGGGTGGGGCTTCCAGGAAGGTGGTAGCTTTGAGGCGTCCTTATTTTAGGATAGAAAAATTTGCTTTGGGACACTCAGAACTTGACTGAGAACAAAATAATGTACATTTTAGTGCCCCGTCTTTATTTCCCAATGCTGTTTAGCACTTTTTTTCATTATGAATGTAGGCAGAAAACCACAAAGGCAGGAGAGTATATCATCAGTAGAAATTATTGTTTTCTCCAGGACATTTGGTTGTTGCAGATATCTCAAATTGCGATTGTTATCCTGTAGCCCCCCTGCTAGATCCTGATGTATGTCAATAAAGAAGTCATATATTACTATTGCAAAAAAATATGTTAATTTTTAATATTAATATTTTAAAATAATTAGTTTTCTAATTATACATTATATATAATTAAAAACATATATGTTATGCATGGGGGGGGTCTTGGTCTTCTGAAATTTACTGAAGGGGCTTTGGTCTACTCTGCTTCCTGTTTTTGTAATGAAATATTCTGACCAAAAGCAACATGAGGAGGAAAAGGTTTATTTTATCTTATATTTCCAGGCCCATCACTGAGGGTACTGGGGACAGGAACCTGGAGCAGAGACCAGGGATGAAAGCTGCTTCCCGGTGTACTCCCTTTGACTCTTTAGAGCCAGCTCCCTCCTAGAAGCCAGGCCCAACTGTGCAGGGCAGGGCAACATCCCAGTGTGCTGACTCTCCTGAAGCAGGAGAGTGGACTTTCCTTGGAGCTGAATATCCAGGTATTGGCAATGGAAGCAGAGGGCAGAGGAGAGCTGCTTAGGAAGCTGTGCGAACAACATCAGGGGTCTTCACGGTGGCAGCAGCTGCCAGAGTGAGTCCCTCAGGAGATATTCCACCTCCTCACCAGTCAGTAACTCCAGTCAAATCTAGCCCACATTGGGGGTGATGGATCCAAATGCAGAGGAACTTTAAGATCACGGTTTGAGCAAACACATTTGCATGAGGGTTAGAAACTGTTGGAAATGACCATCTAGTAAAGTGGGAAGTATCAGCAGTGTGATGTTTTGTTTTGTTTTTATTTTTCAAGACAGGGTTTCTCTGTGTAGCCCTGGCTGTCCTGCAGCTCCCGGTGTAAACCAGGCTGGCCTCAGAGATCTGCCTGCATCTGCCTCCCAAGTGGATTAAAGGTGTGCACCACCACTGCCTGGCTTCTTCCCCAGTTTTCCAGTCAGTTTGAGACTCAATTATTATTTCCATTCAAAAACTGAGTCGGGTATTTTATAGAAGTGCATTATATATAAAGCGGCCAAGAGATTGTTCTGTGCCCTCTGAGGACATGGCAATCTCTAGGATCAAAGGGATGAAAGGAATGGAGGTCACTAAAAATTATGAGGTAAAAACGGACGGACAGTAGCAGGAAGATCTGTCACTGATTGACTGTTAATTGATGTGATAGTACCCAGCCCCCTGCAGGTGTTGCCATCCCCTAGGCAGGTAGTCCTGAGTTATATGAGAGAGCTGACTGAAGGAGAGAGACAGAGACAAAAAGAGATAGATAGGGGGGTAAGAATGCAAACCTGGTTATAAAGGCTTACTAACTACCCAGTGTGTGTGTGTGCGTGTGTGTGTGTGTGTACATGCCTTCAGAAAATAAGACGGGCACATTGCAAGAAGAAACTCTGTAAACCCTGTTACCTGGTAAAAAACTACTTTGTTTAAATGAAGGCTCAGAAAAAAAAATGGGTATAGTGGTACACACCTGGAATCTCAGCACTCACAGGCTGAGGCAGGAGGATTCCTATGAGTTGAAGGCCAGCCTAAGCTACATAGCAGGAGCCTGTCCCAACCCCTCCTCATCTCAAAAAAGGTTTAGAAAACACAAAGAAATATGAGAGCCTAATTGTAGTATCTCAGGAGAAAGTTTCACAAATTGAAAACCTTCACGGAAAGGCAGGGAGTGCCATTAGTAGAGATGTTCACTCAAAGAAGCGTTCTTGAATTCTTAGGTTTACCAGTGTGTTAGTTTTACTCATATACTTACCAAACGAAAGTTTTTATTTAATATCTCATAGTTAGCAGGCATCTTCGTTAGGTTTTTATTGCTGTGAAGAGATACCATGACCATGGCAACTCTTATAAAGAAAACATTTAAGCTGGGTGGCTCACTTACAGTTTCAGAGGTTCAGTCCATTGTCACCATGGTGGGGAGCATGGCGGCATGCATCCAGATGTGCTGGAGCAGGGAGTCCTACCTCTTAACATGCAGGCCACAGGAAGTTGACTGACGGGCACACTCAGACCTCAAGGCCCGCCCCCACACTGACATACTTCCTCCAATAAGGCCATGCCTCCTAATAGTATTGGGCATTTTCTTTCAAACCACCACAGTAGGGGAATTTTCAAATATTTTGAAAGTATTGGTCACCCATAGAGAAAGTATGGGCAATCTGCGCCATACCCAATATCGTTTCCACTTCCTGGGAACTTGAATCATTTTGCTATCAGAGAATATCCAGTTTGCTTCTTTAGACAACACAGAAACCCTTGCATTTTGGTGAAACATCTTAACCCAGGCTTACATTTCCTGGTAGCTCTTCAAGGCGAGGTCAAGTGTCAGAGGTCAGCACAGTCTGTGGGACCTTGTTCTTGCCTCACATCCTGCCTCTGCCTTATACTAACCACGTGGCCCTTCATCGTGCGGAGGGAATGGCCCGCCTCGCAGTTGCTTTGCTATGGGGGGGATAAACAGTTGATGAGACACAGTGTGTTCATAACATTGCACTACCAACCTCCGCTCGGCTCAGAATTCCTGACCTGACAGTTTTCAGGAGCGAGGCATTCTGACCCATATTATAACTTTGTAAATAAAAACAGACATTAAACGGCTTCAAATGAGACAATTCTCAATGACACGTTTGTGAGAAAGTTTTCCCATGGTGCGAGTTTTTCTCTTTATATAAGTGCTAGGAGGTTATCTTCTCATGCGCAATTGTAATAATTCTTGTTTTCGTTTTTTTAGGTTATTTTACGTGTTCTAAATTACAGTGTATCTAACTGGGGCAAATACCTCGTTGATTAAAGTCAGAAGAATCCCAACTGCCAGCTGTCCCTTATTTTAACACCCAGATCTATTTTAAAGTAAATTGCATTTGAATGTTTCTAATTCACTTACAATGAGGTCATTAAAATGTTGCAGACTGCCATTTTAGGGGGAGATTTTTTTTTTTTCCAGAGAATTTTTCTAAGTCAGGAAGCCACACTTTGCCAGCCAGGAACAAACTTAAGCCTTAAATAAATCATATTCAATGTAACAGTGAATTCCCAACTCCAAGACGAGATCCTCAGGCGGCAAACTTGGTTCTTCAGCCCTGGCGTCACTAGGAAGAAACACATCTCACGTCATACATATTGCAGTCTTGAAAAAGCTAAGAGTGAGTTATTAAAATTAATTCATTGAAGGGAAACATCACTTGCTGCTGTCATTCAGCCTTTCGTCTCTGTGACAAACAGTTTGAGCAAATAGCTTGAGGAACTGCAGAAGGACTTAACTTGGTTCACTGTTTTAGAGGTTTCAGTCTGTTGGCATCATTGTTTCTGGGCTCTGAGGAGGCCAAGCGTCATGGTGGAAGGGTATGGGGTGCAGCACTTTTGACTTCATGACTACCAGGAAGTGGGACAAACAAGGGTCCAGAACAAGAACTAGTGCCAAGGACAAGTCCCTAGGGACCTGCTTCTGAGTAGACCCCACCCCACAGGATTGCATCACCTGCAAAGAACTCTGTCACACTCCATCAGTGGCTTAATCCAGTGACTGAGTTAGAGTCTCAGGTCCCTTTCACTTCTCAATGACTGAATGAGCTGGGGACCAAGCCTTCGAACACCTGAGCCTCTGGGTTGGGATCAGCGCCAAACCAACACTTGCTGTCTACAAATGTGTGCGTTGTGAAAAAGTAAAAGACAGGATGTTGTGAGTTAAGTCTGAAAGCAGCGATCTCTGCGGCCGGCGTTAGCTCCGGGAGGACAGCCAAATCTCACCACTGCCCACCTGACTGTAAAGTATGTCAGTTCCGGAGGGCAGCTCAGTGTCACCACTGCCCACCTCAAAACCTGGAACAAATGACTTCTTTAGCTTAGCTTCCAGTTTTATTTCCTTTCCTTCTTTCCTTTCTTTCTTTCTATAATTTATTTTTGTTTTATGTTCATTGGTATTTTGATTGCACAATGCTGGGCTACATATCTCCCATACACAATCTCACTTAGTTCTCTCACAATCTAGTAAGGTGAGCATTCCGAAGATTTTCAGAGAAGAATCCTGAGTCAGAACCCCTGGAACTGGAGTTACAGGCAGGTGTGAGCAGCCATGTGGATGCTAGGAATTGAACCCAGGACCTCTGGAACAGTAGCCAGTGCTCTTAACTGCTGAGCCATGTCTCAGCCTCAATTCTCTTTTCTTTTTGATGAAATGTTTAATTTTTCTTTATATTTAATTAAGTATATGTGCACCACCTGTGCCTGTGGAGTCCAGAAGAGAGTGTCAGATCTCCTGGAACTGGAGTGACAGGTGGTTGTGAGCCACCAAGAGCAGGAAGAGTTAACCTCCACCTCATCACTCCAGCCCACAAGGACTCAGGATTCTGCTCTGAAAATCTTCGGAATGCTCACCTTACTAGATTGTGAGAGAAATAAGTGAGATTGTGCATGGGAGATATGTAGCCCAGCATCTTCTCTTAAATACTCATGCAATAAAGCAGTAGTGTGAAAACACCCTAGGAAACAAAACAAGATACTTCAGGCTGCAAGCATTAAACAGAGAGAATACAGAAATGAGATCACGTAGGCCCACGCTTACTTTCTCTAAGTAGAACCCATTCGTTGTGGTTATAGCTTGCAAACAGCCCCTGTCCAACATGGTCTCTCAGCGCCTGAGGTTGAGTAGCAACAAGCTTGTGTTTCTCTCGAGTTTTGGACCGCTTCCATCTTGCCAGTGTTTGCAGAAGCAGCAAGGCACACTAAACTTGGCTCCGGAGCTGCAGAAGAGACTAATGGTCCAGGAGACCAGCTGGCAAGGCAGCCTGCCGGGAGAAGGAGGCGAAAGCAGAAGGACTTTCCTAAGTACCTCCTGAGCCTTCTTCCCCTTTCCATAGTCCAGTCGCTCAGGGCGGAGAGTTTACGCAATGCGTCGTTTGCTGCCAACTGAAAAAATCGCCGATATTGTCCTTGGAGATTTATGTTAGTAATACATATTGTTGCGGATATCGAAGAAGCTTATGCTACTAAAAGAACATGCTATTGGGCAGAGGAATTAGACCTTATATCTATTTTGTCAAAACCTTTGAATCTGAAGCTGGGCTTAAAGACAGGGCCTTAAATCCCAGCACTTGCGTGCTGGAAACAGGAGGAACAGGGGTTCAAGTCCATGGCGTGAGGCCACTTGGGCTATAAGAAACCCTCTCTCAAATACAGAATTAAAGAAAAAAAAAGGAATTGAATCTGGAAAGCAAGCCAGTTGCTTACTGCCAGTGCAATTGAGTTCTCAGAAGATACTTAGCGGATCTCTTCTCCAGGCACGATAACAAAACATACAAAAACAACTCAGTGGAGTCCGTAAAGCCAACTACATAGAACAAATAACAAAGGAAAGGGGGAAGAATGCAGAAAGTTGACCCACTGACTAGCTAAGAATGTCCCAGTGACAATGGCTGTGCTGTCCTCGACCACATGACCAGAAGCAAAGGGCCGAATGTTTCTGTATTGGTTGATGCATTTCTGGGCATCCCCTGGAGACAAAGGAGAGAACTTGGCTCTCTGATGTTTATATCAGATTTGAGTTTAGAAAAATCTGTAGAAGTCAGGGTGCGGTGGTGCATGCCTGCAACCCTAGCTCTTAGAAAGTGGAAGCCGGGGGGATCAGGAATACTCTCTAGAAGCCATCAGGTTAGTACATCTCCATGAGGTAAAAGACATTGTCCTCAGTTTATGTCTGGAGACAGAGAAACTGGAACTTTTGTTGAGAGACACACTGCCTATATCTGACCAAATCAAGAGTCAGGATTTCCTGAGTTCTGATTTCATAACCCAGACCACTCCCTCAGGCCCCTCTTCAGCCTTGGCAGGCAAAGAGTCCACTGAGACCCCATTTCCTGCTTCCAAACATGGAATTGTACCCGCTTCCCAAGTGTGATCTTGATCCAGTGTGTTTTCTGACAGGGGAAAAAAAAGCCACCAGCAACATGTTAAATTGGAATGTTTATACAGAAACACAAGTTCTCCCAGCCATCTTCCTGCTCAGAGGAGCATGTGAACTAAGCAAGCCTACACAGGATGTGCACCATCCTAGAAGCCGGAACTTTTTCAGTCTTGGGCCTTTTAGGAAAGGGAGTCTCCACCCCACCATTCTAGAACCTTACCCTCCTTAAGTAACCACCACACCCCCGGTTGCTGTCAGTTGCGGAAACGGTTGGATCAATAACTCATCTGTTGAAATGGGAGTAAAGTACTGAAGACAGAGACAGTGACCTCTTTGAGTTTGAAGGGCTTAGCTAGGCAGTGGTGGCGCACACCTTTAATCCCAGCACTCAGGAGGCAGAGGCAGGTGGATCTCTGTGAGTTTGAGACCAGCCTGGTCTACAAGAGCTAGTTCGAGGACAGGCTCCAAAGCTACAGGGAAACTCTGTCTTGAAAAACAAAAAAACAAACAAACAAAAAAACCCCCAAAACCCCAAAAAACAAAAAACAAACAAACACAAAACAAAACAAAAACCTATTTACACTCGGTAAGCAATCCAAATGCCTTCTATTTCTCTGAGTTTTGGGTAAGGCGCTGGCTACAGGAAACGGATAATAGCTTTGGTGGTCATAAGCAATTCCTATCCTGGTTTGCTTTGTGTAGTGTTTTGAGACAGGGTCTTACCATGTAGCCCAGGTTACCCCTGAGTTTATGATCCTCCTGAACCTTCCCTGTGCTGCAATTACAGGACTGTTGTCACTATGCCCAGGTTCCATCCATAGATTTTAAATAATTAAAATCCAGGAAAAGGGGTGGGGGGTGAGGTGGGGCTGGAGAGGTGGCTCAGCAGTGAAGAGCACTGACTCCTCTTCTGAAGGACCTGGGTTCAATCCCCGGCACCCACATGGCAGCTCACAACTATCTGTAATTCTAGTTCCAGGGGATCTGATACCTTCACACAAACATACATGCAGACAGAACACAATGTACATAAAATAAAAAATAAATAATTTTTTTAAAAATTCAGAAATAGTCTTCTATATTATTTTATAAATGCATTTCAAAATTCAAGTAGCATCAACATACTGTACACATATGTATATGGTGGAGGGAGGGTCCAGTTATTTTTCCACCTCGGATAAAAATTCAAAGAGAAAAACCTTATGTAGGTCATCTATCCAGACTCTTCATTCTTAGACAGGTCGTCATAGACAAGCTTGGTACCTCTTATTGAGTGGTGTGATTTATATAGTCATGTGGCTTCATGCTATAAAAATGTTGGGTTTTTTGGCTGTAGGGATCACATAAGCCATTTTTGTATCCACAGTACCAAACGCTAGGCTAGAACATAAAGTTACACCTAAGAAGGAGTGACTACAAGATAGGTAAGATGGCTCACTGGTTACAATGCTTGCTACAAAAACCCGATGACCTGGGGTTTTGGTCCCTGGACCCCAGGGAAAGGTAGAAGGAAAGAAGAGAGTCCCCCGGGTTGTCTTCTGGCTCTGCACAGACTCTGTGGCAGCAATGTACCCACACACACATCATGTGCACATAACACACAAGCCTTTTCAAATTGAAGACTATGGTACTTAAGAGTTTTCACCAATCATATTTACACTAAAACTTCTTTGAAGTTGGTGGTGAGGCTGTTTTCTGCTTTAGGAAACGCATCACCGTTGCTGAAAATGAAACACAGCTAACAGTGCACTGTATCAGAAGGGCATTGCATCCCTCCCAGGTCAGTAGTTCCCGAAGATGTGGAAAGCCCCTGCATCAAGTCAGCCAACTTGCTAGGCACCATTAGGGAACTCAGTTCTCTGAAGCTATAATCCAGCCAGCGATGGAAGGAAAAAGCGGAAGTGGACCTCTAGTCTGGAGCGGACATTCTTAGCACAGAGTTTGGGGAGTTTGAAAGGAGAGTGGAGATGGTGAGGGTACTTTAGAAAGGGTCACCATGTCTGCAAATCTAGACGCTGAACCAAGCGGCAGGCTCTTGGGAGGGCCGGTGTTTCCATCTTGAGTCTGTTGTCCGAGTGCCCACAAAGCTGCCAGTTCCAACATACATCTATCTCATCACCGGCAGAGAAGACACAATGTAGGAAAGAAATGGTTCCCTAGACATCCCCTGATAGTCACCCTACCAGACAGCCAATAATCAGGCCTGTCTCTGCATCCTGCCGGGTCCCTATCACCACTGCACAGCCGCAGAAGGAAGGAGCGTGGAAAGGGCTTCCAGGAGAGATGTGCGGAGTCTCAGAGCAATGTGGCTGAGGTTTTTGAACTTGAAGGACTTTCTAGTGTAGCGACAAGACAGAAGAGGCCCTTCAGTTCACACTTACGGTGTGATACCTTGTTCAAAGCCACACCTGGAGTTTACACAGAATTCCGGGGACCCATGCCATGAGTGTGGTCATGGGAATGAAATGGTACCCCACAAGGAGAAGAGTGACAAGAGCTTGCAGTGTGTTAGCCCCAGAGTTTAATCCGGACTCAGTTTTCTTGGTGATTTACTCAAGGCCAAGAGTAACAATTCTAAGCAAATGTTATCTATTAGAAAGCTGTGTGGTTACTCTGAGTCATGTATTCTTAATGGCTCTTGCAAATGTTACAAAATATTATTAAGTAGTTAGTGTTTATCGGGATTAAAAGCCATGATGTCAGGAGAGGGGCCTCAGCAGAGCCAAATTTAGAGCTTTTGTTCCCAGAGAAACTTAAACCAAGTCTGGCAAGGAATATAGAATCTTTTGAAAAAAGAAACATGCCTTTTTCCCTTGGGGCTATGTAAAGGATTCTTAGGAATTTCCTTCTATCTTTTTCCCATTAATGGGTAAGAGATTTGAAAAGCACAGAATTCTTTTTCTCAGGCCACAAGAAGAGATTTGTTAACAATCAAGTTAAACATAGATACTATTTATTTATTTATTTATTTATTCTTTTTGTTTTGTTTTGTTTTTTGTTTCTACCTCTCTTCTTTAATCTGAACTGGCATTGGTTATTTTCTTGACCAGTAGAAGTGAACATGAAGGAGATTTTCCTTTTTCTTTCTTTTTTTTTCTTTTCTTTTTTTTTTTTTTGTTTTCAAGACAGGGTCTCACTATGTAGCTCTGGCTGTCATGGAACTCACTGTGTAGACGAGTGTGGCCTCAAACTCACAGAGATCTGCCTGCCTCAGCCTTCTGAGTGCTGAGATTAATGACGTGTGCCAGTACACGGGGCTCATGAAAGAGACTTTCAAAGCCACAATGTAAAGTCCCTTATAACTTATATACAAAGGGCTTATATAACTTACTCCCAGCACTCCTGAAACACTGATTCTTATACTCTGAACCCCCATCTAGGAGGTCCACTTCCCATGGTTGACTAGATGTGAACCATATGGAGAGGGGGAAGCCTGCTGAGCATAGCTTACAGGATCCCGGCAGTGAACTGGAGTTATCTTGGACCCCACCCCAGCTAAATACCACTGTGTAACCATGGATAACACTAAATGGAGCAGAATTACCCAGCCAAACCCTACCTGAATCTGAGACCCACAGAATTATAGGTATTAATAAAATAATTGTTGTTTCAAGCCACCAATTACCATGGCTGTCTGTGATGGAGCGGTGTAGATAACCAAAACAGATGTGTGCCATGTTCCCATAAGGGCCTCCTCTCTGTGGTAGGGTATCAACCTCTATTGTACTGGCCCTTTCCTCTGCCATTTTCACAGAGGAATTAAGTCCATAGTGCTATATTAGTAGACTGACCTATTGCACTATGCTCTCTGAGAAATGTTATCATTTATTAAAAGTGACTAGAAAGAGTGGGGGAGGGGCTGATTTCGTGGTTGCATGACTAATAGATCCGAGCCTATGCCAGTGGGGTAGGCTTTGTTCAGTTTCCCTCAGTTTCTAGTTTAAGGTTGGGTGAGAGGGCTGGAGACAGAGGCAACCATGTGCCTCAGTGTGTGGTTGGTGATGATTTCCGCAGCCCCGCACAGGGCTCCCCAACCCACCTCATTTTTAAAGCATCCTTTCTTGTCCTTAGTTGTCTCCAAGTCAAACACAGTCATGATCACATGCTGGCAAGATGGCGCAGCCAGGAAAGCTCGCGCTGCAGAAGCATCAAGACCTGGTTTTAAATTTTCCCAGCACTCACATGAAATCCAGATATTAGGACACGTGTCTGTAATCCCAGCGCCAAAGCAGACTGTGGACAGGTGGATCCCTGAAGTCCAGGACCCAGGCAGCCAAACTCAAGGTCCAGGGAGAAACCCTGTCTCAGCAAGTAAAATGGACACACTGTGTGTGTTAGCACACATGTTTAATCCCAGTGCTCATGAGGCATGTGCAAGTGGATCTCTGTGAGTTACGGCCAGCCTGATCTACCTCATGAGTTCCAGGCGGCCAGAGGAAAACAGTTAACTTCCAACTCTGTTCTCCGTGTGCATTCACATACATTTGTACCCACACAAACACATACATGCAACACACACATGCACATATGAACACATGCACGCATATACTACGATTCCAAAGTATTAAGTTGCCATTGCAGTAAACAAGAAGGCAAATCCTCCAATGTCATTTCAGCACTGAAACCAAGGATCCCAGCATGGGACAACTATCCCAAACCCTCAGGGATCCCCACAGAAGCCTCCCTCTTCGTCAAATGAACTGTGTGCTTTCCTCTCTCCAGCTCCAGCTTCATTTTATGAAAGGGTTCTCCTTCTTCTGTGCCATGAGCAGACAAGTTTATCGAATGAACTGTAAATCTAATCAGTTTGGCACAGGGGTTTCGTGGGAGCCATGGAGACAATAGCTGGAGCTGTGTTCAGCTTCACTGACTCCAACTGATTCCCAGTTTGGTTCATTTGTGCGGAACAGTTGGCGCTATAAAGCCAAGCCCATTCATTTCCAGAGAGCAGCTCTACCAGAGGAATGAGCGGCTGGTCCCCAGGGAAGGGGTGGGGGAGAGGGTGTTACTGTCCAGCTCCAACTTCAGCATCTTATTCTGATAAAGCACCTCTTTAGGTTTTTCAATTCCTTCAATCTCCCCAATATTCTGTATTTCTAAGGAGATTCTGAAATTTTGAAATTCGAATACTAAGGAGAAACGAACAAAGAACTTACCTAAATTTTTACAGCCCCTAAAACAGTGATGGAAGTATCATGCCGGATTGTGCACCTCTGAAGTGGTGAGTTGTTTGTTTTTAATGTGTTACCCTGATTACCACTGAAAAGTGGACTTGCTTTCAGTTTAGAGTATGAATTTCACTCTCAAGACTGTGGAAAGTTAAGGAGACTACGGGGCTGGAATCCTTCTCGTTTCCAATCTCTCGAATAGCACATGTTTAGCTTCCAGATGGAAAAATGAATGAATATTCACCACAGTTCCATCAGGAATGCCAATTTCCCATCACTCCCTGGCACCGGGCAAGGCACTTAGAATGCTGTGCTAATGTAGGGCATTTTCTGGCCCTGGGCATCTTGTATTTACACACTAGCCGAAGCCGCAAGTGGAAGTGAGTGGGGCTGATAATATTTGCCTTGTCTATTCCCCCCCCCATGAGAAAGGGGAAAGCACATGTCCTCGAAATAAGCAGATGTGAAAATATTTCTCGCTAATCAAAATGTTTACCACTGGTTCCGAGTGGCTGCCTGAATAGAGACAGTGAACCGGTTATGTATCCTCTGTGAGACGAATATATTTAGTGTAGCAGAACCAGGGAGTGGCACTTTTGCAGCCGAGCCCAAGATGACCACCAGATACACCACATTTCATTGTCGAGCAGGCTGTCGACAGTTCATGAACTTGACTCCAAGAATTCAGGCTGTATCTATTTTGGCACAGATTTTCCCACCAGTATACTAAACTGACGGTTTCAAGTGATTGTATCTGAAAGTAAAGGGCGTGTGTGTACGAAGAATAAAATCACTACAAGGTTCAAAACGTTTGCTTTGGAAAATATTTCATATTGAATTAAGGACATTTTGACTGGAATAAATTAAATTAAGTCTCTACTACTCTGGAAGACAACAAAAACCACACAATTGCTCCCAATTTGATCCCAATTAGAAAATAATCATAGCAGGAAAGCCACAAATAGATATATGAATTTGACAGGAATTATCAGTGTTATTATGTAGAGACCTTGGCATAATAGCTGGTCTCATTTCTTTTCTTAATAGGATAAAGGTTACATAGATTGGTAGAAAGTGATGCGGAAGGGATGGGGAGATGGCTCAGTTGACAAAACGCTTGCCTAACTTCAGATCTTCAAAACCCACCTAGGAACCTCGGCATGGTGCCATGCACCTGTGATCCTAGCACTGCAGAGGCAGAGACAGGAGGATTCCTAGAGCTTACTGGCCAGCTGTGCTTGTCAATTTGGTTGGCGCCAGATGCAGTGAGAGACCATGTTTCAGACACTAAGGTGAACAGCAATCAAGGCAGACTCCTGCTGTTGACTTCCATAGGCACATGCACATGTGGGCATGGACAGTAGATTGCATACATGTACACACATATGTGGGCATAAAGAGGTACATAGCATACATACACACACACACGCACACACACAGTTGAATACACCAGTATATAGCACATACACATGTGTGAATAGACAGGTACCTAGCATACACGCACACATACATACACACACACACGCACACACAGTTGAATGCACCAGTACACAGCACATACACATGTGTGAATAGAGAGGTACCTAGCATACACGCACACACACATACACACACACACGCACACACAGTTGAATGCACCAGTACATAGCACACACAGGAAGTAGCGCAGGAGAGCAGATGTGGCACTCCATCCTTGCAAACCCAGAACCCAGGAGACTGAGAGAGCAATATGGAGGCTTTGAGTCTGGACTTTACAAATGAGACCCTATTTTTTTTTCTAATGGCACAAGAAATTCGTCTGTATTTTCTCAACAAACACTATATTATTACATTTATAGAATTCCATCTAAAACCAGTTTAAGCAATATGCCTGGTACCCAGTATTAGAGGGCGGGTTGAACACACACACAGCCCTGGGTTTGAATCCCATCTCTACAGAAAAGAAAAACTTCTGAAATCAATTATAACAATAAACACTAATATCTGTGGGGTATTTTCTGCAGAGTAGATGCTGTTCAAAACACTTCACATTGTAAAATAATGGATTTATAAAGTATTCACAATGTCTTGTACTGTATACTATATGCTTGGTGGTCTCATCCTATACATTAGAAAAGTGAGGAGCATCAGGGGCTTAAAAGTCCCCCAAATCACACAGTTCAGAAGTACTGGAGGTCACATACAGCTAAGGTGTAATTTGAAGGAAACTGAGTGACTGGATCCTTATTTCTCAACTACTGATGGTGAAGAGAGACTTCTTGACAGCCTGTCTCCACATGAAGCAGGAAGCAGAACCCATACCAAAGTCTGTGTTTGTTCAGGAGAAACGCAAAGTACACCATGTCTGTCAGCTCTCCCTTGTACATCCCTGTAAAGAAAGTTAGACTCTGGCAGATCTATACATAGGATAGACACATGTAATTATACATAGGATAGACACATGTAACTATACATAGGATAGACACATGTAACTATGCCTAGGATAGACACATGTAACTATACATAGGACAGACACATGCAACTATACGTAGGATAGACACATGTAACTATACATAGGATAGACACATGTAACTATGCCTAGGATAGACACATGTAACTATACATAGGATAGACACATGTAACTATGCCTAGGATAGACACATGTAACTATGCCTAGGATAGACACATGTAACTATACATAGGATAGACACATGTAACTATGCCCAGGATAGACACATGTAACTATGCCTAGGATAGACACATGTAACTATACATAGGACAGACACATCAACTATACATAGTATAGACACATGTAACTATACATAGGACAGACACATCAACTATACATAGTATAGACACATGTAACTATACATTGGACAGACACATGCAACTATGCCTAGGATAGACACATGTAACTATACATAGGACAGACACATGTAACTATACATAGGACAGACACATGTAACTATACATAGTATAGACACATGTAACTATGCCTAGGATAGGCACATGTAACTATACATAGGATAGACACATGTAACTATACATAGGATAGACACATGTAACTATCTATCTACCTGAGTTATTGTATTGAATCAGTTTCAGGGGGTTGTTTTGTTGCTGTTTTTTGCTTGTTTATTTTTGGTTTTGTTTTAGGATGACAAAGGAACTGTATGATCCTCACTGCTTAAAACTTTTGGCTCAGGGATTTTAGAGGTCAGAGAGGTTTCCTGCTACAAGGGGCTGTGGAGATAACCCAAAGCTTAGTGTTGTGTGCATTGCCTTGAGGGCAAACTGAGGCCCAGAAAGAATGACAAGCAGATTCAGGACCAGACAGTTCGTCTCTGTCATCTCAGCAAATGCCTCCCCCAGAAAACCCAATCAGGATGGAAGTAGCATGCCTGTTTCTCAACGGGAACCCAACCCCCTAGAGTCCCTTGGGTCCTCAGTAGACCTTCACCATGGACACGTATGCCCAGAAACCAGAAGGCTGCCAAGCAATGCCTGGTGAAGGGGCAGCAACTCGTCGTCAACATTTGGGCCTCTTCACTAAGACTGAATTCTCTGCTTTCCCAGGGCGCAGTGACTGAGTTCCTTGTCAGGCAATGTACCATAATCCTTCTCAACCCAGGGGTTCAGATGAAAAGGAACGTGAAAACCAGCCTTCCTGTTTGTAGATAGAGGGTGGTGTCATCTGTTTCCTCTGGTCCCTGCTCTCATCTGTCAACTCAAATCAGCTTACTCTAATGCACCTTGGGTCTTATCTGCCGATGGCATGAGTGTGGAGCCAGTTTAATTTTTTACAAGTAAACAAAATTACTTTAAAGGAAAACCACGTTGCTTTGTAAGGTATGAGTCACATATTCATTTTTAAACAAGGCAACCTGGACAATAGAAGTATATGAAACAGAAAGTGACATTTTCTACCGTGCCCCATACGACTTCCTTGAGATAAGCGTTGTTGGCAGCTTGGGTTTGCACCCTCCCTTTCGTACATGTCAGGACATATTTATAAATATTTGGCTTCCCAGCTTTGACGAATACAACATCCAAAGGTTCCTTACGAGAGACCCTAAGTCAAACTTCTTCCTGACAGTGTACTAATAAACCCCACTTTGGCAAGCCGAAAAATACAAGCAACAAGTACAGGACAGGATGAACTGGCTAGGCTTCTGAAGGTGAACCCAGCCCTGCAGACAGCGCAAATCTAACCATTTAAAAGCAGGCCTCTAGCTCTTGGCGATGTTACTAGTAAGAGATATGGAGATGTTTTTCCAGTTCTGGTCTGCTGAGTTGCTGTGGAGGCTGAAGCCCAGGGAAGCTGTATATATTTAGTACTCATTACTATCTTATTTAACACTCACAGACTGATTGTGCACAACCTGTACTCTGGCGCCCTGTACTCTTCTTTTGATTAGAATTGTAGCTATGGCTAAGGTGATGTTTTCTTGCTATTTAGGGAGGTGCCTAGAACTCGGTGTGATCTGGAAAAACAATCTCTCCAGTCTCCCTATGAGTAAGACAAGTTCCCACCCAGATACCTAAGGGCTGTGCCTCCACATGCCACAGCTGAGGCAACGTATCCTCAGGTGCTATTTATCTGCAGGGCTCCACAGGCCGCCGAGGGACAGCTGTACTTGGGAAAAACCAGAAGCTTCCCATGGTAAGCATTTGCCCCTCGTGGACCTGTAATTAGCAGAGGTAACATCTTGCAAGCTGGAGGCTTGGCGCTCCTCATCTCCGATGATCTGTTTCCATCCAGATCCCTGTAGTTGAACAGGGCATAGGGAGTGAGGAGCAGAGAGAGTGCCTTTAGCACAGATGACACTCTTTTCACTGTGGCCCAAGAAACAAATGAGTTTGGTCCTACCCAAAAGAAGAAGAAGAAAAAAAAGAAGGAAGGAAGGGAGAGAGGGAGAGACGGAGGGAGGGAGGGAGGGAGGAAGGGAGGGAGGAAGGGAGGAAGGAAGGAAAGAAGAGGCAAAGTTCATAGCAAGTTAAAGGCTGAGCAGTTTTTGGTTATTGTACCAATTCGCCATCTTGGGCACAACTTTGACCTCTGACCTGGATTCCATCACCACTTTCACTGTGCCCCGGAGTACTGCTGTCTGCGGCAATAGATGCACCTGCAGAACAGAGCCAGCAGCGTCTGTCCCAACAGGAGGAGCAGTGCCAAGGACTGGTACTGAAATGCAGATCAGATCTCAAAGTCTTGTTTGGAACAACTACAAAAGGTTCCCTAGTTTCGGCTACTATATTTAAACAAAAGCCAACAAACAATTACTACTTCAAATAAGGGAGAGTGGCGTTTCTCAAGCTGAGATAAATACATTCTGAATGAAAAAATGTAAACCTGGGGCTTTCCTTTGGATTGTGATCTGAGAGAAACGATCCAAGAACGTTCTAGGCCATGGGATGGCCAGCTTGTAACCATATGCTGCCTGGAGTTCATTATCTGCGTTTGTGTTTCAAAGGAAATTGTGTTGAACCCGTTGATGCCACATTGTACACAGTGTTGTGTACAGGACATGCTAAATTGACCAGACAACTAACACGGCAGATCGGTAGACAGAACCAGAATATAAGCATGGACAACGAGGGAGGGTGTCATAATGGCCCATCGTACCCAAAGATCAAAAGAATCGCATCACCAGCTGAAGCACAGAGCAGCGCGACTTCCTATTGTTCAGCCCCGCAGACACCAGCAACTTAGATCTCACAGAACTTAGATCACAGTTATGTGTTGCTCATTTCAATTCACTGGTTCTAAAATTACGAATATTTAAGATAGATTTTGGTATTATATTCAAGAGCCAAAAAACCAAGAGGTATGTAACTAGTTTTATGTTTATATTTAAGTAATGTTATCCATAAAACAATTTGAGTTATTAGGTGGATTAATTAGATTTTTTTCATTAAAAGCATTCTAGAAATGAATCGATTTATAGAATGGGATTTAATCTTATTTAAGAGATGTTATGTTAACTACTTAAAGATACTTTCTTTCCAAGTAGCTGGACTAGAGGCACAACTCAGCAAATTTCAAAAAAGATTTATTTTTATTACTCTGCTTGTATGTGTTTGTGTGTTCTATCATCCTCCCCACCCCCTCTTTTTAAGATCCCCTCCATCTCATAGACCCCTTTCTAGTTACTTGGCCTCCACTCACACCCACATAAATACACATATATAGCAATTAGAAGCTGGAATCCACATGTGAGGTAGAACATGCAGCATTTGATAGCTTTCAAGCAGATATTTAAAGCTTATAGGTTTTTCTAATATCAGTTTTTTAAATGCACATATTTCATATGTTCATCGACTTACTCATCAAATATTGAGTACCTGCTGTTTACATTCCAGGCACAGTGCAGTTGTTAGGAGAGCATCCCAGTTAATCCACTTCTGTAAGAACATCATGTTGAGAGGGGCTGGAGAGATGGCTCAGCAGTTAAGAGCGTGGGGGCTCCTTCAGGGGACCTGTGCACCAGGCGTGCATGTGGTGCATAGACATACATGCAGGCAAAACACTTGTATGCATGAAAACAAATAAATATTTTTAAAAAGAGAGGAACAACAGGGTGTTGAAAAACAAAGGAATGTTATGGTGTATTGTAAAATCTGGGAACACCCTGCGCCAGGTGTTCTGTTTAATCTCAGCACTTTTTTAGATAGGGATTTTTTTTCAAATGCATACTAGAATATGTTTGTTGTGTTCTTCCTAAAATCTTATGGGTGTTTTTATCAGCAAGGTGTTAAAAATCAAAGCTTAACTGGGCACGGTGACATACATTTTCATTCCCTGTACTCAGAAGGCAGAGTCACGTGGATCTCTGTGAGTTCCAGTTCAGCCAAGATTATATAGTGAGAACCTGTCTAAAAGATCAAACAACAACAAAAAGAAAAAACCAACCAAAGCTTATTTTGAGGAGTTGACTTAGTAGTATTACAGTTTTACAAGTGAAAACCATAGTATATGGTTTTCCCATGTATTAAAATTTTATATTACAGCCAAAAAAGCAAAACTAATTAACAGAATAATGAACAAAATAATTGCTTTCTGCTCGCACGTAGGCTTAACACAGCCACTTGTTAGTCCTGGTCTCATATAGAGTGCTGAGACAAGAGTGTGCTTACAGAAAGCAGAAACTTCTTTTTCTAGAAGCCAGAAATTCAAGACCAAAGCATTAGCAGGTTCAACATCTGGTGAGAACTTGTCACTCTCTGGCAGTACCTTCTCACAGAGAAGAAAGGACTAACGGGTTCCCTGGGGTCTCTTTGCTAAGGCCACTAATCCCTTTCATGAGGCTGCAATCATCATGACCCGGCTCTCAGACCTAACCCTATCAAACCAGGGCATCACACTAAATAAGTATGGAGAGGGGGAGGGAGGGAGGGAGAGAGAGAGAGAGAGAGAGAGAGAGAGAGAGAGATTCTATGGATGGGTCTTTATTTTATTATACTTTATTTCATCATATAGAAACAATATTGATTTGCATAATCATTGCACAACTGATCCCTCCGGTGGCTTGTTCCTTCTGGGAATTGAGTACTTTTGGTCCGTTTCACTCCAACGCCATTAGTGGACAAAGCCATTTTAAATGACGTCATTTGCTAAGAACGTTTTTAACTCACTTATTTTGGTAATACGTGCACTCAATATTTTAAACGTGATATTTGTCATAATATAAATATCTGGAGACACACTCTGACAGGTGCTACCTTGGAGTGTCACGCGGGCTTCTATCCCCGAACACGTATCCTGATTGGACACACACAGTTTCTCGGTTGTTTCCCTTGGCGTAGGACACTCTAACGCTCTTCTTCGTTTCTTTTATCATTTTTAAGAAAGAATTATTTTCTTTTCTTTAAATGCTTGTATTCCATAAAATAATATTGTGCCACAAAGCAGGCATGTGACTGGTTGTCAAGCTTTACGCTGTATTGGTTTCATCGAAGGTCACTGCTGACTTTTTGTTCAGTGATAACGCTGGATGACAGTGAACTGTGCTTATCTCCGAACAGCGACAAGTCAGAACGGGAAATGGGGTCCCTAATCTGCTGTGCTGGTGCCATGTCAAACCCTTGGCTTTGGGAGCCTGGGACGCAGGCATTCTTCTTCCGCTTGCTCACTGCTTTGGCCCAAGGAAACGAGTTGGATGACTGCCCTCTTTTTTCTGCGGAGATGCCATAGATTAATTTTACAGACTTTCTTTCATCTACACAACAGATTGAGTTCAGATAGCCTTTTAAGCTATTATCTGCACTTAAGAATTTTGTGCGGGAAAGCCATACCAGCCGCACAAAGAGGGCCTGTTAGAAACACTGAACAATGAGAGTTTGGCATTTTTTTCTCCTTCTGCCTCCAGAAAAGAAGCAAAGCCACTATTTTATTGCACTTATGTATTTCATAAAAGAATGTGGGGTTATATTTATATGCCAGCAAAACTGCATGGAAATGCCCAGATGAAGGCACTTGTTCAGGGCGTGGGGGAAGCTGGGGGAATCCTATTAATACCCGCTCGCTCCCATTGGGCTGTAGATAACTTTATGTAATCTTAGGCACTCAGACTGCACACTTATTTAAATGAAAGAAAAATAATATTTTGTAGGCAAAGAGCACTGGGGAGACAGACATTATAAACAATGCACAACCTATTTCACGTTTTTGCTAAAAATGACACTGCATACACAAATGTCATAAACAAGAACTAAATTTTAGAGTTATTTTGCCCTTTCATGTAAATGCCTCTTGGTTACATTTTCGTTTCTGTTTCCTCCCTTGGCTTCATTGATTTTGGTTGAGCTTGTGTGCACAATTTTTGAATCGAAATTGCTTTAATTAAAAAGCACCTGAGCCGGAGAGCTTGCCCTGGCTCAGGAAGCCCTGCTCTTAGCTTAGCAGAGACAGGCTGCAGAGGCAGGGTTTCACGTCCTGGTTGCCCTTCCAAAGGAGCTGTGGTTTTTCCAGGACAATCTCTTCTTTGAATCCAACATGAAAACACATCAGTGCTCTTTTTGGAACAAAGAAATATACATAGGAAATAAAGACATTGTTTTATCAAAGCCTCATCTTCTGCGCTGACGTCAGCTGCCTGGCAATGAAAGTGTCCCCTTCCGAGAGGAAGGTGGCCTGAGTCCGGTTTCCCTATACTTACGACTTCTGCTAAATCTGCTGCGCTTGAGAAAGAAGTGGAGGCCTGGACCCATTTCTTCCTTGCTTGAGTTCAACCCAGTCCTCCCTGTAACGGGCCAGGTTTGAGTGCTAGCCACTCCATGGGCAGGAATGGTTGCCAGGTGATGATGGCTGGAGCTTCAGGTTGGTTCCTTAGCCCTAAGGCAAGGGACATGTTTAACCAGAGTCTTTGAAATGGATTCAGCCTCGTCCCAAGTGAGGAGGAGTCCCCATCTTGTCCTACAAAGACAACCCTGTGGGCAGCCAAGGGTGTCTCTCTACAGAAGTCCTCTGACACCAGCGGTGTGTCTGAGGTTGGTCCTCTGCCTGCCACTGCATGTAGCTAAGAGGGCAGCTACTTTCTGTCCCAAATACTCTCCCCACTTCCACAGCTCAGGTGTCAGAGACCCTGGCAGTATCTTCCATCTTCAGTGGCCCTTCTAGCATCCCCTTTCAGGCTCTCTCTGGTTTCTTCTCACATCCGGACCCTCCTCTTGAACTCCTTTCTGATTCTTCCCTACCAGCGTGGACCTAATGCCACTTGACCTCCATTTCCGGATCAAACACCAGCCCCATTCCCTCGCGTCACCAGAGGTTTGGGCTCCAAGTCTCCTTCCAGTCTCTAAGAAGACCTAACTCAGGATACAAGAGGACTGTGGGATACAGGAGACACCTGGACTGTGTTCATCAACTCCGGGTTGGTTCTCCTAATCTTAACAGCAGGAAGTTCAGTTGTGCTACTTAGTCGTCTGGAACCTCAGGATATTTAAAGAACGTCCGAGCCAAGTTTTGGCAAAAGTCATGTGGCTTTCATTAGAATAAAAAGAGTTGAGCTCTTTGGGAGATACAAACAATAGGGCATGGAGTAATTTTCCATTCAAAAGTCTTTTTAAAGAGATGTAAGCTTACAGGTCTTTGCTATGTGCAGTGAGCACCAGCCGCCTATGCCAGGCACTGGATTAGATGACTAAATGGTAACAGAAACTAATAAAGGCACAGCCAGTCACCACAGGAACTCAGCAATGTAAGGAGGAAGTGAGACACATCCACAGATGGTATGGGTCACTAAAAGATATGTGTGCTGGGGACAGCAGGGACCCGAGGATAAGTTTCAGCGACTCAAAGCACAGGGATAGATCATCCCCTAGAGGCGTCCTATATCCCAGACACCAGGGAGAGAGCTGGAAAGATCCTCGTTTTCAAGCAATTTCCTGATTAATTAATTAATTAATTAATGTTGGTAATGGCCAACAGGGATTCATATAGGGACAATGAGGCTCAGAGCAGAGGTTCAAAGCACAGGTAACATTCAAGACTGTCCACTGTCCTGACTCCTACAGTACACACAGCCCCCTCAGTGTCTGTCCTGTCCGTCTCTAGGCCAGTGTGGAAGACAAGGGAGCTTCCTGGAGGAAGTGAAGCCTGACTAGACACTTGAGAATGTGTATAACCTGGAAAGACAAAGGCATTTCCGACAGAGATAACAGCTTAAGCAGATGCTTCATGATTTGAAAGTCCTGGACACATCCTAGGGACATGGCATTCCTTGGCCAAACACCCCTGGGAGACACCCAAGTCACGTGCATCAGGGGGCTTATCAGAAGCAGGCCCCACAGAAGTGACAAGTGAAGATAGCCACAGCTCAAAATGACACGCACGAACACACACACACACACACACACACACACACACACACACACACTGATGCTGTTATTAACCAGGAGTCCGAGACACACCCTGGGTGATGAAAACCAACGAGGGAGCCGAGGATAAAAAAGAAGGGGAAAGCAAGCCAAGGGGAGGGTGAGAAATAAGAAAGTAGATGGCTTCCAGAAAGATTCCCTACAGTCTGAACAACAAAATCTTCTCCCGTGATGTTCTCATGAGTGATGCGTGACGCTGAGTTAGGGAGGCTGACCAGGGATGCAGAACTATGTAACTGAAGGTCCCCTTCACCCCAAGAGCTTGCTGCGTTCTTCTGGGAGGGAGCCTTTCCTTCCTGGGGTAAAGGCAGAATACACAGGTCAGGTACGTGTGATGCTTTCTTTTCTTTCCTGGGCCACCAGTGCAGGATGGTGACCCAAGCCTGTGGGAGGTCCCCTATTTCTTTGAGCCCTATGGTGCGCTCACAGCAGAGCCTGTGGTTTGAATTCTACCAGTTGGTTGTCAGCAGGACCTCCTGGTGGAGCTGCCTGCCACAGGGCCATTCTTCTTTACCTGGCTTGCAAAGTGGGTCGATGTGTGCCCCATCAATTATCGTCTCCTTCCCTGAGAAATAAAGGGCTCCTGGACTTCCCTGCGATTTGAGCTAATTCCTGTCGCTAGGGCTGAAGTCTGTCCCAAAGGTCCCGATTAAGTCAACAAAAGCTTTCAGCCAATAAAATAATGGTCTCAAGTGACAGGCATTCTATTCGGTTACTAAGACTTCCTTATATGGTCAGATCCTATATATGCTGGATTCTCACAAATAGGAATATTGTAAGACTGGGCTAGTTAGCTTTCACAGAAAGCACTTGGTTTTTTGGCTTAGTAAGGAATTTCTGGCACAAAGTTCATGCTAACAAAAACACTGTTAAAAAAAAAAATAAGTGTCTTCCAGAAATATTTTACCTGAGCCAAAAAACATTGCCCAACTTCTTCTTTTATTCCAGAAGCATTTATTGAGCAAGCCCAGACCAGGCACCTGCTTGGTACTAGGGAGAAACAGCAGGGCAACATCCCTGCATGAAGAAACTCGCGGTACTGGGGGAGACCGACATGAACCAATTCACTCACAAAGAACTGTGAGCCAGGAGATATGAGGTGCCCAGATAGTCCTCTCTCCCTCCCCCGTGCACACCTTGCCGCCCCCCCCCCCCACAGGCTAACAGAAGAAGGAGCAGCCCTTCCAAATCAGGGGAGGATACATATGCAGGCATGTCCTGCCCACAATCCATTACACGTATGAATTAAGGTGGGAAGGATTCCCAAAGCATATGCACACCCTGGGGCAGCAGGATGGAATCCGAGTTCTGAGCCTATGCTAGGCACTGCCACTTGTTCTGTTATCAGTAGAGAGGACATCTCCCTTCTGTGGGTTCTGGGGCTGGAACTCAGGTCGTCAGAGTTGGTGAGAAGCATCTTTATTCACCGAGCCAATGTCTTATTTCTTGCCTTGCCATATCAAGGAATTATTTAAAGACTATGAAACAAAGCTGGCGGGAGCTCAGCATCATTGCGGCCAAGCGAACTGAAGTCAGCGGTGATCTGAAAGCTATCGTGATTTTTGTACCAGCTGGAATCTTTCCAGAAAAATCTGGGTCTAGCTAGTACGGGAACTGGAGAAAAAGTTCATTGGGAAGCATGGAGTCTTTGTTGCTCTGAGGCAACGTCTACCGAAGCCAACTTGAAAAAGCCACATGAAAACTAGGCAGAAATGTGCCCGAAGGAGCCTGCTGACTGCAGTACATGGGGCCTCATGCTTGAGAGTTTGGTCTTCCCAAGTGAAACTGTGGATAAGAGGAGCCCTGTGAAATCGGATGTCAGCCAGCTCAGAAAGGCCGGTTCAGACAGAGTACCATGGAACAACACTGCTCACAAGGTCGATATTCTGGTGCATACAAGAATATCAGTTTTGGTGCACGCCTTTAATCCCAGCACTCGGGAGGCAGAGGCAGGCGGATCTCTGTGAGTTCGAGACCAGCCTGGTCTACAGAGCTAGTTCCAGGACAGGCTCCAAAGCCACAGAGAAACCCTGTCTCGAAAAACCAAAACCAAAAACAAAAAAAAAAAAAAAAAAAAAAAAGAATATCAGTTTTGAATTCCTAGAGTTTCGATTATAAACAAAAATGACCAAATCAAGTATCATTCACAGGTTGTTTTTTTTTTAAAGACTACAAATAAAAAGTCATTGAAACACAAGAAAGTTTTCTGCTTATTTAACTAGGTAAGTTTTCACAGACTGGTTTTTATTCACGCTTGATTTAGGAGAAGGTGGAAGGTTTCTTGGCATTTTCTGTCATGTATGTTGAACGGCACTGTCATCTACATGGAAAACAAAAATGCTAGCATTCATGTGCTGCATGGTGTCACACGTGTGTGTCAACTTATTAAAAACACAGCTTTGGGGCTGGAGAGATGGCTCAGAGATTAAGAGCACTGACTGCTCTTCCGGAGGTCCTGAGTTCAATTCCCAGCAACCACATGGTGGCTCACAACCATCTAGAATGAGATCTGGTGCCCTCTTCTGTCATCCAAGCAGAACACTGTATACATAATAAATACCTTTAAAAAAAAAGACACAGCTTTGTTTGATATAATAAAATTCAAAAAGTTAAAGGGCATTTATATTTATTTAATATGGAACTTTTTTTATTAAATATGTATAAGAGTGCACACACGGTTTAAGCATGGTCAGCTTACTTCAACACAGAAAACTTTGAAAGCTTATTTGTAAGACGCAAAGCTAATCTAATCACAATTGCTATTCTTCTAGCTGCAAGCGCTCCCTCCAGCTCTAACGGTACAAATATTTTTCTCTTACTGCTCTCTTAAGTTCTTAATCCCATAGTTCTTTACATTTTGACTCCCAGGGGTCTCACTTTTGCTGGAAAACGACTGTCTGCAATGTTGTCCGTGCAAGCAACCATTCAGAAAACACCTGCAGCGTGCTAAGAATGTCACACTGTTAATTGCCAAGTGTGTGAGGGTAAGTAAGGCACTGCTCTGGCCCTTCTGATAGTAACTAAGTGAGAAGTATACAAACACAAACAGATGTTCCTCCACTGACGATGGAGATGTGTGCCGGCAAAAACCATCATTAAATTGAGCCGTCTTTAGGTCAGAATTGCATCCAATACGCTCAGTCCACTAGAAGCATAGTTTTGCCTCACCTAGCTTAATGTCCCTAGAACACTTACTTAGTCTACAGTTGAGCAAAGTTACCCCACACAATGTCTGTTTGATAGCAAGGCTTTGAATATCTAATATGATTTATTAAATATCGTATTAAACTGAAAGCAGATGGTATGTATAGGTATGCTTCCATACTGCCTTAGAGTTGAAGATCAGACTCATTGGCAGTTGAACCATTGGAGGGTAGGGACTACCTGCTAGTAAAATATACTGTGGGGGCTGGACAGATGGCTCAGCAGTTAAGGGAGCATACCGCTGTTTCCGAGGACCCACGCTGGTTCCTGTCACCTATGTCAGATGGCACACAGCCGCCTGTAACTCCAGCTCCAAGAATCTGACAGCCTCTTCTGGCATCCACAGGTACCTGCACTCACATGCACACACCCACACACACCTACGTAATTAAACATATAATAATTAAAAAATACATGCTATATATATAAGTAAAACCTGCTCAGTCTGTATATTGTTGCTTATATGTACGTTTTCAGGGCTGACCATTTGTGTGTGTTGTGTGTGCGCGTGCGTGTGCATAAGTGTGTGTGTGTGTGTGTTTGTGTGTGTGTGACAACCAATGAAAAAGAGGTCATGAACTGGAAAGATAGCAAGGAGGGAATATGGGAGGGCTTGGAGGAAAGGGAAGGAGAAATGATGAAATCGTAATTTCAGAAACTAAAAGAAATCATTAATAAATAAATATATATGTATACTACGGTACATGGCAACAGAGAGACATACACAAATGCCAATCCTGTGGAAGGAAGCAAGGTATATGTAGGTAAACCATGTTCTTAGACCCTTCACATTCTAGAGAGCGTGTGTAGAAGCCCACATTATTATAACACAGAGGGATGCTTTCAGAATATCACACGAAGATCTATAGCCAAGTGTACAAGTGTGGCGAGGGCTGCTTGGAAACCCTTCCAGGAAGTGGGATTATCACACTCTTGAAAGATGTCTCTATTACCCCTGGCATGCATGTCCACTGGAGTCAGATGGCGAGATCAGTCACCGAGGCAACAGGTTTCAGAGCCAGCTGGGAGAAAGGGCTGGATCTTTCCTCTCTGGAATGGCCTGGGAGGGGCACTCTGGCCAGGCATGTCATGGCCCTGTTGTCCTTTCAGCCAGGGCAGTACACACTCTTGTCTGGGCTTGCTGGTCCATCTCTGTCTCTGTGCCTGTGTCCTTTCCAGGTGTGCGGACAGAAGTGACCTCCAGATCGATAATATGTTTTTGATGATGTTCAGGGGAAAATGGGGATAGGAGCAGAGGTCAACAGAAAACCTCCAGTGAGTTAGGAAATAAATTCTCTATCTTACTCATCTCACTAAGCGGAGGGCAAAGTCATTTCATACACCAAGCTTACACCTAGGAGGCAGCGATTTCTCCCCAATTAACCTTTTCTTCCTGCCAAATCACCATGAAATAAAAGAACTGGCATCTTTGTATGCTAAAGTCACTTGGAAACTGCCCCCTATATTCTTTCCAATAACTGTAATTAGTTCCCACACAATGTCATTTGAGGGTTACTGACCTTCACTAATGAATAATCGGACAGACAGACTGTAAAAATATTGCTAGAGGAAGGCTGGTACCCAATCGTGAGACACCGAAGGCCCAGACAAGCCAACTGAGTTGTCCCAGGGTACATACAGTGGCAATACAAGATCTTGGAGACCATAGTAAAACTGGGTTTCTCACTTGTCACAGACAGCGATAGCTCCCACCTTGGCCAAACATAGAAAAAAAATTAAAACAGTTTATAGTTGTGCAGATTTTCTGTGTCTTGATGAACTTCCAGGTACATATTTCTCTTGACAAAGCAAATGTCTATTGACCGTCAGCTCCGCTGCTTGTTGTGCCTGGGTCTCTCTGCACTCTGGGAAAGCAACCCCGTGATTTGCCTTGGACTCCATCTATCTACACCCACCTGCCCTGTGGGATGCCTCACACAGACTCAGGGCAGAAGATATGCCTGGAAGCGGCCCAGGGCCTGTCCTCCTGAGGGACAGGAGAGGATACCACCCAGAGAGCTTGGGGAGGCTCCATCAACTCTGGGTGCATCTGTTGCCTGGCCCTGGCAGGGACCACGGCTGGAATTCGGCTGAGGGTGATTACTGTTGCGCTGGGGGCTGACAGCTGTTAAGGACTCGCTAGGGAGTGTCAGTTTTCCACAGGCAACTGCATTTCTGAGAAAGGGCCTGAACTTGAAGAGAAAAGTAACTGGCAGTTATTTCTCTTTCATGAGAACAAGCTGCTAACCCTGAAGTGGCAAGAGAGTTCATAAACCCCTTGATCCCCCACTCTTGGCACGTCCCACCCACCCTTGACTAAGAAGTGGCTCTGAGCTATAAAATAAGCAGTTGGTGGATCTTCCCTTCCCCTCCTCCCAAACACATGCTGAGCGCCCAGTGAGCTGCCTTAAAGATTCTTTTATCGGCTGGGAGGAAGCGTAAAGACTCAGACCTGAAAGATGAAGCCAACCCACTGTGGCACAGGCTTGGATGCCCATCAATCACTTATGGTTGGGGATGCCAACAGAGGCACGCACAGTGACTGGTGCTTTGAAAGAAATGAAAGCGGTACCTGAACCAGCCCTGCCCATAAAGGGACACAGAGTCTGGAATAAGAACTAACCCCTCTGCAACAATTAAAAACCGAAACAAGAAAGAGAACTACCATCTGATGGCAGAGTATTGGGAGCAGAATTTGCTGAAGCTGGAACGTTGTCCTCCGACTCTCCTCCACCCCAGCCTTCCCACTCAGGTTGCCTCTCTCCCGTGTGAATGGTTCCTGAGAACCCACTGTGGACCTCCTCATTGCCTTGTAGTCCTCAAATGGACTGCTAGTTTGAATGAGCTGAAGTCGCAGGCATCCATCTCAACAGCATATTAGAAACACCCACCGACCTTTAAAAGTGACCTATATCGGGGCTGGAGAGATAGCTCAGTGGTTAAGGGCGCTGACTGCTCTTGCAGAGAACTCGGGTTCAACTGCTGTCTATAACCCCAGTTTCGGTTCCACTCCCACACAGACATACATCCAGGGAAAACACCAAAGCACGCCAAGCAGTGGTGGCGCACGCCTTTAATCCCAACACTGGGAGGCAGAGACAGGTGGATCTCTGTGAGTTCGAGGCTAGTCTGGTCTACAGCGTGAGTTCCAGGACAGGCTCGAAAGCTACAGAGGAACCCTTTCTCAAAAAACCAAACCAAAACAACAACAAAAACAAACAAACAAAAAACAAAGAAACCCACCAATGCACATGAAATAAGATTAAGTAAAAATTTTAAAACAAACAAACAAACAAAAAAAAGTGACCTAAGTCCAACCTTGGATTGCAGTCCCTACCTGAGGGGCATCAGTAGCAGGATGAGGAACACTGATTTAACCAATGAAGTGTCATTTGCTTTCCCAAAAGAAAATAAAGCCCTAGAAGGGCCCGATAGTGCTGCCCTTAGAGACCACAAGCACACCCTATGCCAGTGCCCTCTGTTCCACCTCTCCCAAGGACCTGTTGCATCTTGGACCAGTTCCCCAGGAGCAGAAGCATTGTGGCGACTCTGACCTACACTTTAATGAATAAAGAGGACATACCTGCCCAGTTTCAAACCTGCTCCCTCTATAAGGGTGGGGGCAGAGGGCAAAACAATAACAAAAAAAAAAACCCCTCAAACAACATCAACTACAAAAAACCCTTATGACTACTCCCTAGGGGCATGCATGTGACCTTCCTTTGCTCTACAGGGAGGTGGAGGTGTTATCCTTGGTCCAGCTTGTTTCCTGATGACTTTTCATTCCCAGGAGAGACTGGAGTAGAACCTAGTATTCAAAGTATTGTCCGTGGACCAGCTGCTTGGGTACCTGGTGTGGGAAGTCCTTCTGTATATGTGTTGCTTTTATTGCTTAATGAGTAAAGAATCTATCTTGGGCCTGGCAGGGCAGAATAGAGAGCTAGGTGGGGAAAACTAAACTGCATCCTGGGAGAAAGAAGGCAGCGTCAAGGAGAAGCCATGGAGCTGCCAGAGGAGAAAGATACAAGCTACCACTGGAACTTTGCCAGTAGGCCACGAGCCTCGTAGTAAAATATAAAATAATGGAAATGGGTTAATTCTAGAAGTTAGAGTTAGCTAACAATATGCTTAAGTGATTGGACAAGTAGTGATTTAAATAATATAGTTTCTGAGTGATTATTTTGGGGGTCTGGGCAGCCAGGAATGAACAAGTGGCCTCCTACAACAGATTGACGCTCCAACGTGGTGTGCTAGCTAAATTCACATAAAACCTGAGAAGATTCGGAAAGAAATTCTAGACACTAAAAAACAAAGTTTTTAAATGGGAATTCTAATATGTACAGATTACACACACACACACACACGTATGCACACATGCGCACACACACACACACACACACACACACACACAACAAGTTTTGTTATTGTTTCCTCTGTTTAGTGAAAGCATGGGTATTTCTTCCACCCCTCAAAAAGATGACCTGAGAGTAGAAGAGAGACTAGCAGGCAGTGGGAAAGGGAGGGGGAGAGGGATGGGAAGGACATGATCAATGTGTCACATATGTGCATGTATGAAATATCACCGTGAGCAACATGCAGTGTAATGTGTGTCAGAGTGAGTCCGTCTCATTTATAGAACTAACGTGTTAATAATTTTAATTTTAAAAAGAAGAAGCTATAGATATTCCTCCCTCTTGGGACCAAGCCTCTCCTCCACTACTTCTGGTAGCTAACACCAGGTCTGGGAAGCCTGGTTGTCAAGAAACCCCATCTTCTTCTCCTTTCTTCTTCTCAAGAGCTGGCTCCGGTCAGGTCCAGGGACAGTCTGCGGTTTTGCTGCCGTAGCTGACATGGAGGAGATTGTGCTTTGGATTAAGCAGGGTCCAGCAGCTGGTGCTTATCAGCCACACTCTGCCACACACAGAAGCGTCCACCCTGACCTTCCTGGCTGAGGCCATGTGAGAACTTGGAGCTTCCCATGGGAACGGGGGACAGAGTGGTGTAGGTGGGATGGCACCCTGCCAGCTGTCTCAGTGAAGACCTGGCATTCTAGTGGGTCACTCTGCTCCTCTACGCTCTCGGGCCTTCTGTGAAAAGACGGTCCATTGGCATTCTTCCTTCACCTCTGCCTTTCCCTGGGCGTTTCCTTTCTCATTCCAAGGAGGAAACCTGTCAATTTGTGGGTACTCAATAAATATTAGTTGAAGAAATAAATAGACGAAAAAGTAAACAAATGGCTTCTAGTTCTTTACAGAAGAAGGGGTTCAAATTGGTTTTCCTTTGCTTTAATAGACACAGGTTCACTTCTGGGAAACGACATGAACCTTCTGCTGAAAGGCACGGTTTTTGTTAGACGGCTCCTGCACCTCCACCCTTCAGAAACAAGAACTCCTCCATACAGCTGTCTTCTCAAACTCTACTTTTTGGTTCGGCCACATAAGGACTTCGGGAGGAGCCTGTGCTTTGGTCTCCATGACATCTTGCCAGCAATGTCTATAAAACATGAACATAATTTCTCCAAATTATCCAAGTACTTTTGTCTTTCGTCTTAAGAAGAAATGTGTTTCTATCACTCTATGGCATCTGACATCATAGTTCCATTTGACAGAGAAGCCAACAGAACCTCAGGGAAGGAGTGGCTCTGCCTGAGGTCACACAATTAGTAAGACCTTAAGCTGCTTGAGTTTCGATTCAGTTCTCTGTCTCTCTGTCTCTCTCTGTGCCTCTGTCTCTGTCTGTCTCTCTCTCTCTCTCTCTCTCTCTCTTTTAAATCACAGGTAGCCAGTTGACACCTTGGCTATCAACCCTCACCTCAGGAATCTTTGCTGCCTCTTTCCAGGAGGGAGACTTTTTGTTTTGTTTTGTTCTGCTCTGTTCTGTTCTGTTTTTGCTTTCCAAGACAGGGTTTCTCTGTGTAGCCTTGGCTGTCCTGGAACTTGCTTTGTAGACTAGGCTGGTCTTGAACTCACAGAGGTCTGCCTGCCTCTGCCTCCCCAGGTGCTGTGATTAAAGGCATGTGCCACCATGCCCAGCTAGAAGGTAGCCTATGAAAGCGCATACATGCTTGGTCCGATGACTTCTCCTCTAACAGGGTTCTGGTAGAAGATCCTCCATGGTTTCAGAAGCCGGTTCCACACTGACCCAAAGTTACAGAGCTGTTTTCCCAAAGACCATTTATTTCTGTCTCCCTTCATCAGCCCAAGCAGTCATAGAGAGGATTTTGCTCAATCTTTCCAAAGTGGCTTCCCCTCTGGGCTAATACCAAGGATGTGCCGTTTTAGGCCAAGGAGTACTGAGTTTACGAGCTACTAAAAATAGCAGTTACAACAGAAACTCCCTCCTACGCCTGCCATGTGCCCTTCTGGCTACACACAGAGACAGACTCTCCAATGAAGAAGGGTGGAAAAACAGTACTTGCTCCAAGCTACACTATCACCAGATGGGAAAGAAATCTAAGAAATAGCAGTGCCGTTTCAGGAATGGTTCTGACTCAGGTATTGCCATTGGAAACTGCAAGGTCCATCAGTGCGTTGTCTGGGTCTGGAGTCTGCTTCCCACAGCCAAAGGAGGACAGACGCAGCAGTAATGGTGGAACCAACGGACAGCCAGCTTGACAAGCCTGTCGTAGGTCTTTGCTCATCTGTGGACTCTCATCTCTGCTGTGAATAGACACTAGGTTTAAAGCATGGTGTCTGGTCGGGATCATTCTAGAACAGTTGCAGCAGGTAGGGCTATTGGGAAGACCATCCTTTGTCTTCTTATGCAAGGTCTGTATTTGACCATTTTGAAGGGTGTGTTCACTTTATGGCCTCTGGAAAATAACCAAGTTAAGTGTTATCCTTATGTTTCAATGTTGGTTTCCTGCCAACCGCGTATCAGGAATCTCTGAGCCACACCCCACTGACATGAAGACTTAAACTTGTAGATGTACGTCAGTCCGCTATTCATTAGGCCTATATAACACTCTAGATAGCACTGGGATGGAATCGTTGGCCCCACCAACGATTCAGGAGCACCTGAAGTGTTGGTGAGAACAAAGTTGTATGTTTGGTTAGTCCTAGAGTAAATGACTTTCATGTTCCTTAGCCCAGGCAGATATGCCACAAAACACCCAAAGTTACAAAGGAACAGGAAACAGTGAAGGCATGAAGAAGAGAAAGGATGTCTTTTTCATCTAATGCATCCAGAGGGTGAGTGGGGTCCCGTGTGATTCTCAGCGTTCTGTTGTCCCTGGAAGAAATGACTTCAAATTGCGCCAAGCATCGTCCATGTATTTCTTACGCTTTGGTGCTGTTTTGTTTATCCCACACTGAGGGTGACACACTACATGGTAGCACTGTTCTTGTTTTGAAGACTCACAGGGAAGAACCAGAGCCTTCCTTTACTGACCATTTTAGCCATTAAAAATTCTTTTTACTTCAGGTGGCGGTGATGCATGCCTTTAATCCCAGCCCTCGGGAGGCAGAGGCAGGTGAATCTCTGTGAGTTTGAGGCCAGCCTGATAATATTATATCCTTTTGAGGGTCGTTGAAGATTTGAAGATGGGTAGTTACAGTTTTCCTTAGTTATGGTGAAAGATAAATTAGATATAAGACTTTAGACTCACAAAGATAGGATAAACAATAGAGTATTTTCTTTAATTTGCCAAATGTAAATGGACTAAATATTGTAACTATAATTCTTGCTTGATAATTGCTTTGCATATATAATTTTACTATGTTAAAGTTAAAACTTACCTGTTTAATTAGACAGAAAGGGGGAGATGATGTGGGATGTCCTTCTGTATATGTGCTGTGTTGCTTTTATTGGTTAATGAATAAAGCAGCTGCAGCTTTGGTCTATGGCAGGGCAGAATATAGCCAGGCTGGAAGAGATAAAAAGAGAGAGTAGGCAGAGTCAAGGTGATGCCATGTAGCTGCTGAAGAAAACAGAAACAAGAACCTTGCCTGGTAAGCCACAGCCTCGTGGCAATACACAAATTAATAGAAATGGATTAATTTAAGATATAAGAGCTAACTAGAAATATGCCTAAGCTATCCACCAAACAGTATTGTAGTTAATATAGCTTCTGTGTGATTATTCAGGTCTGGGTTGCCGGGAAACGAACAATCAGTCTCTGTCTACACTGTTCATTAGCTCATTTTGTTATTGACCAGATATTATTATTATTTCTATTTTGTGCAGGAGAAAAGGAGTTAAAGTGAATTCCCAGAATTAGAAACTTATTAAGTAGCCGGACACAGCCAAATGGAGATCTTGTGACTCTCACTGTATAGCTCTTTTCATGATAGCGGCTTCTTAATGTCTTAGATAGAAGGACCCAGGGGACCTGGTTCCTGTCAATCAGATGGGACTCCTCTCTCTGTTGTTCCTCCCCTACATCTTGGCCATCCTGTGTCAGAGCATATCAGACATTTCATTTTACTGCTTTTCTTCCTCCTGGAAAGTGAAGACCTGCCCCATTTATCTTGAATTCCTCGTTTCTTATACAGCGGTTCAGTCCTTTGTATGCGTTCAGTAATTTTGGGCAGGATAAAGGGGGAAATACAAAGATTACAGAAGCATCCCAGAGATGCTTAGAGGCATAGAGTTGGGCTCATACTGTCAAGTTTGCTACTGTAGGGCAGCTAAGCCTAACTGAGCAAGAGGTAGTTTCACAAAGGTTCTCCAGAATTGAGCCTTGTACCTTGATGCATTTGTAAAATAAACTTTACTATTCAGCAATCTGAAAGTATCATAACATTTAAATTACAAATATGAATTTCTGCAGTTATAAGCATATATAATAATGATGCTAAATATTAAAAAAAACTATTTTAATTATCCAAATACAGAAAATTCTATTCTTTTGTTTTGCTTTTTTTGTTGTTGGTTGTTTTTTTTTGTTTTTTGTTTTTTTTTGTAGCCCTGGCTGTTCTGGAACTCGCTCTTGTCTATAGACCAGGCTGTCCTTGAATTCACAGAGATCCGCCTACCTCTGCTTCATTAAGTGCTGGGATTAAAGGCGTGCGAAACCACTGCCCAGCTTCTTTTCTTCTTTTAATGCTAATTTCTATTATTCTGTATGATAAAATGACTCTCTTTTTCCCCCCAAACACTGTCTAAATCTATCACTACTTATACTGCAAATATTTATTCCTCACATTGACAGGTCATGTTTTTGGTGCTTATTTCCCATAGGAAAGTTATGCAGAGTAAACCAGTTAAAGATATACAGAGTATGGGGTTAGAGAGATGGCTCAGAGGTTAAGAGCATTTATTGCTCTTGCAATGGACTTGAATTCAGTTCCCAACAATGACATGGCAGTTTCAAGGGATCCTGTTATGAAATATTAGTTTAAGGTGTGTTACATTTGTTTATGCTGTGGAATATTTCTTTAATGATACAAACATGTTTTGCATTCTTTTAAGTTGTGTTTGTTTAACTCTGTAATGCTATGTTACTTTGCCTGCCTAAAACACCTGATTGTCTAATAAAGAGCTGAGCAGCTAATAGCTAGGCAGGAGAGGGATTGATAAATAGGAGAAATCTAGGCTCAAGAGAGGAAAGAAGAGAGAGGAGTAAGAAGTGGAAAAAGGAGAAGGAGAGAGGAGGATGCCAGGGGCCAGCCACCCAACCACCCAGTCACCCAGCCACCCAACTACACAGTCACCCAGCCACCCAGCTATACAACCACCCAGCCACACAGCTACACAACCACACAGCTACACAGTCACACAACAACCACACAGTCACACAGCCACACAGCCAGCCATGGAGTAAGAAGGAAAGAAGAATATATAGAATAGAGAAAGGTAACTTGGATGTTGGTGGCGCACACCTTTTTTCCCAATATTTAGGAGGTAGAAGTAGGTGGCAGATCTCTGTGAGTTCGAGGCCAGCCTGGTCTACAGAGTGAGTGCCAGGACAGGCTCCAAACCAAAGCTACACAGAGAAACCCTGATTCAAACAAACAAACAAGAATAAAGAAAGGTAAAAGCCCAGAGGCAAAAGATAGATGTGATAATTTGATAATTTAAGTTAAGAAAAACTGGCTAGAGATAAGTCAAGCTAAGGTTGGGCATTCGTAGGTAAGAATAAGTTTCTGTGTATTTATTTGGGAGCTGGGTGGTGGATTCCCAAAGATTAAAAAAAAAAAAATTACAGGACCTAGTGTCCTCTTCTGGCCTTCATGGATATTAGGTACATGCATACATTCAGTTCAGGTAAAACCCTCATACTCAGCTGGGTGGTGGTGGCACACATCTTTAATCCCAGTACTCAGGAGGCAGAGGCAGAAGGATCTCTGAGTTTGAGGGCAACCTGGTCTATAGACTAAATTCCAGGGCAGGCTGGGCTACACAGAGAGACCCTGTCTCAAAAAAAGCAGGAACAAACAAACAAATAAAAATGCTCATATACAGAAAATGAAACAAATCAACCTAAAATATTTTAAAAAGAAATAAGATTTTTTTTTCTTTTTAGTTTTTGAGACTGTCTCTCTGTTTATATTCACTGACTATCCTGGAACTCACCTCATCAGAGATCTGCCTGCCTCTGACTCCTGAGTGCTGATCAAAGGCGTGGGCCACCATGCCAGGCTAAAAGTTTAAAAGAAGAAAAGACCCAGAAAAGACAATAGCAGGTTTGCATGGCTGAGTTTGATGTAAAAGTTTAAATATTCAAAGTGGAATCATTGGAGCTGCTCATGTAGGACAGTGTGTTTTAATCCAAAGACTTCTCATAGCTGGGAGAGTTCTGTTCCATCGTTGTTGCTAAAATTCTCTCTCTGGCGGAGACATAGAGTAACATCTCCCCCTCCTTCAAAGTTCCAAAGATAAACTGAGGCACAGTTCTGCCAAAGGTCGCTGTGGAGAAACAATGAATTTATTGGGCTTTCTTACTAGCCTAGGTGAGGGGTTACTTACAGAAGTGAGGGCCTTCCTCCCCAGGAGGCAGAATCTAACAGTGATGAAGGCTTCTCTGTAGCCACACAGATGGGATCTTCCCTGGCCCCTGCAGGGACCACAGTGCAGCCTTGGCAAGCAGCAGGGAGTAACTGGAAACCCAGGAGAAAAATCTCATGTCCTCCCCACTCTGCACCTGGAGGCTGGGGTATAAACCACCAACCAGCAGATCTGAGGTGATAGTTAGCAAGGGGGCACCGTGGTACTCCCCAAGGTGGAGGTCGCTTGGCTTAGAAGAGAGACACTACAGTCATAAGCTGTCAAATGGTTTTCTTCTCTGCTGGGGGAGAGTAGTTTGTCCCCTGCTGCCTGCTCAGGCACAGACAGCAAGTTAGGGGCCAGCACGAATCTGTATCAGTGTCCTCTCACAGTGAAGGGAATTCTAAAAGCAAAGAGCTTAAAGTATTTAAGTTTTGCTCCCATTTTTATTCACTGTGAAAAGGGAAGGGAGATGTTAATGTTATTGCTAAAGGATCATTATAGGATTAAAAGAGAAAAAAAGGCAAAGGCTGAGTAATTGTTTATGTAATTATTTATGGCTTCTTATCTAAGATCAAAAAATTTTTAGGCCCTCTGAAGGAAAAGGGAAGTGCTTGCTTCCTGTGCCCAAACTAGCTTTGTCACAATCCACAGTTTGAAGACCATAATAAGCAGTATAGGATGAGATGACTTCTGCCCCTTGGAAAAAGACCCTGGGCGGAGCTACTCGGTTTTGATAGGGCTCTCATTTCCCTCACTGTGACCAGCCGTGACCGTCGTGGGGCTGAAAGGACTCCACGGACGGTGCTGGTGGAGGGTCAGTCCTTTGGAGAAAGCTAGTGAGAAAGATTGCTGTGAAGCAAACGGCAGCCTGACTCCTCGTCCAGTCTCTCAGGCTGGGCCTGGTGGGAGCTGTGTTCTGAGAAAATGGTGGGGATTGAAGTTCAGCAGTGCCACACGGACTGGGTTTGAAGTTCAAGGGTTTGGGAGGCACCCCTATCCCCACCCCACCGCGGAGCCAGAGCTGTGGTGGGATGAGAAACTGACAGCGAGGGGACAGGGAGGCCTATATGACCTTTGCGCCCCTCTTCAGGCTGCTTTTCTGCTTAGCTCTCTGAACACAGGCAACAGGGGACAAAGCTCTCCCTCCGCAGAGGATTTAACCACGTGACAGGGTATGGCTGTGGTGAGCGACTATCCTCCGAGCCAAGCGTCCACCATCTTGGGGAGTTCCGATGTGTGCCCTCGCCACTTCTCTGAAGGAACTAGATTTTCTTTGCTTTCTCCTGGGGCTTTCCACACATTTGGGCCTCTGCCTAGAAGACACACAATCACCACACGCCACCTTACTCTTACTCAGAAGTCACTTTTAATGGAGAGCCTTTCCAGAGCCAAGGACACCCCAAGGCTGGGTGAGGTGCCCTTCCCCTGAGCACCACCCCACAGCCCCATAGAAATGACACCACGGTGGTTACTGTACCCCAGAAAACTATCTTTCTAATTCATGGAGCACTTCAAAAGGAATTTTACTCAGGAACCCACCGTGAAAGAGCAGATGCTTCCAGAAATGATGGCAGAAGGAGAGAGAGCCAATGCTATTAGCCATTTGCCGTACATTCACTCCAACTACGATCCACAAGTAGAAATACACTCATGTTTGTGTAGCTGTGCTTTCTTGTCAGGACTGCAACCGCAAGTAATGACACGGAGACTTATTATTAATTATGAATGCTCGGCCTTAGCTTGGGCTTGTTCCTAACTAATTCTAATGACTTAAATCAACCCATCTATGTTCTTCCACGTGGCTGGTTACCTTATCTCTGGACAGCCCATCCTGCTTCCTCTGCGGCTGGCTGGTGACTCCGCCTTCCTCCTCCGCCCTGAAGTACCGCCTATACCCTCCTGCCCAGCTGTTGGTCCTTCAGTTTTTATTACACCAATCACAGCCCTGCATCTTCACACAGTGCACAAATATCCCACAACACATCCTTGGGGAAATTTCACTATTTTTTGAAGCATAGGGGAGGAAGACCTGAGATCTGCACCCCAGGAATGGGAATGCAATGTTTCATGTGAAGTCTCATATCTTAGTTTTATGGGTCCCGTTTATAAAACTGGAGGCCCTTTTAGAATTTGTCTACCTTATCCATTAAAAGATCAATTCCCAGCCTGGCAAGACGGCTCAAGACATAGAGGTGCTTGCCTGTCAAGCTTGATAATCTGAGTTTGATACCCTAGTGGCATACGGTAGAAAAAGGGAGCAGAGTCCCACAAATTATCTCCTCTCACACAGCAGGCCTGCCCACTTCCAAATAAATGAATGTGAACCATGTGTTCCTTGAGGACAGTGTCCCTGAACCAACGACAGCATGTGGTATGGAACAGGGACCGATGGGTAAGAGATCACGTAGACAGCTTTGGCACTAAAGGGATAGGAGACCTAGGACCACAACCTGGCAAAAGCCCGGAAAAGGAGATTTTCAAAGAGCCAAACAAGGGACTCTTGGAATCTCACTGCAGAGTGGATAGGGCAGGTACGGACACAGACGGTGGCAAAGCTGACCGCTGCCCAGAGCAGGGTACAGTTTGCAGCCTGGAGTCCTCCCAGAGACTCATGGGAGGGAAAAGTGAACAGAGCACACACATCCCGGAAAGTCACCGGAGGGACATCCAAGATATTTATCAGTCTCTGACTTGAGTGGCTTTTTCAGACCCGAGAAAGAGCACGAGCAATCTGAACCGAACTTAATTGGCCTGAACAGTGCCAATAGTAACATCAGTTACCATGGTAACTAATGCACACACTCCTTCTCAACAAATAAGACCTCCTTATCTGCTTTCTACAGAAAGAACAAATGGCAAAAGGAAAGAAGGCAAAGCCGCCGGACCTGCAGAAGGTGCCCGTTGCTTTGTGCCGTTACTTTTCGGGGTTCTGCCTGTTGCCTGAAAGGCTGACAGGTAATTACTTGGATCCCAAAGAGCGAACAATCCTCACTTGATCACAGGGGCTGCGCGAGGAAACCCTGCGCTGCTGCGTTTGGCTGCTGGACGGTGGAGGGCATGCTGAGGCCCCGGAGGGAATTGGGGGAATTATTTAGAGTCCATTCCTGATGACATAGGTAGTAATTACGGAAGAAGAAATGGAAACTCGAAGAGCTCTAGGAAATGAGTTCCGCCTTTAAAGGCGGGGGACGATCTTATCATAGTTTACGGTGACATTACATGCCGATGCTTTTAGAACTTCGCTGGTGGAAATGATCTGGAGTCAGGGCGGCACTGAAGATTAAAGGGCTTGGGGCGGGAGAGGGGATGAACTTACTTCTTTGTTTCATTGGTTCAGCTCCAGCCTTTCTCCTTCATAGAAAACAGACGCAGAGAAAAAAGCTCTGAGGTCATCTATGGGTGCCCTGAGGGTCAGCACCCGTCTCTGAGGGGCTGGGAGAAGTGCTTCATTCAGGCAACTGTGAAAGGGCTTAAATAATGCGGCTCCCACCACTTCCTTCAGCAAAGTTTAGTATTCACGGTCTAGAACAAAGATTTGATTTGATTTATTTATTTATAACAAAATGGCAGCAGACAGCAAGTAGCTGGCTTTTGCTTTCAGGCCAGCAAGCTGCAGGCTCCGCCATTGTCACGCGTGGGATAGGGACCATGCTAAGAGGTGGCTCCCAAGTGCCACGTATCAGTGGCACTTTTAGGTTTCTGTGGAGTACTATAAAATGTTATTTTCTCTCTTTTTATACTTTTTTGCCTGGAGGAGGGGGTGTATGTGTATTTGGGCAGGCGCATGTGTGTGTATGTGTGTGCACACATGTAAACGCATGCACCTAGTGGCCAGAGGGCGGTCTCAGCTGTCATTCCTCCAGTACTGCCCACCTTGGTTTTTGAGACAGGTTCTCTTGCCTGGCCGAGAATTTTCCAAGTAGGCCGGGTTGGCTCTGCTACAGATTTGCATCACTACATAGGATTTTTTTTTCCCACGTGGGTTCTGGGGGGGGGGGGGTCAAACTCAGGTCCTCCTGCTTAGAAGGCAAACATCTTACTGAGTCCTCACTTCAGCCCCAATCCCACTTTTCTTTTTTTTCTTTTTGGCTTCGTCGTGTGTCCTACGGGAAATCCTCAAGCAAGGTCAGCCTATGTTTATCTAAGATTATCCTTTAGCTAAGGGACTCCCAAGCAGGGGATCTTCAGGTTGGAAAGAGACTCTGCGTGACATTCGGAGGGTTGTCCACGTCAAAACAGGGCCTCTTGTAGAGTTTCGTGAGTAAACAGAAGGCGGGACCCCTAAGCTGGAGTGACTGACAGGGAAAAAAAGGATATGCAAGAGAGATGTTTCACTGCTGCTGGGAGATGCTAGAAGGCCTTAAAGGAAGGTGAGAGGGTTGAGCTAGTCAAATGAGGGCAAGGGAGCTGTCACTCAAGGGGAGGGACAAAGTGAGCCATGGAGAAGTCTTAGACGGTCCCTAGTCCATTTCTTCTTCTGCAAGAATTACGTGTTCTCTAGTCTGGGCTCTGGTGAGATCTTTTCGTATGTCAGACATCAACCCACAATGCAGCCTGAAAGAGCCTCCAGGTCTGGCGAACCAACAGATTCTAGAAGTTCAACTGCAGCCTTGACATCACACACATGGGCTTGGACCAAGGAGAGACCCCTGCAAGCAGGGAAGGGCTAACAGAAAATCTCCAGGCCAAGATGTACAGTTTAAAAGTTCAAATTTCACAAACCTCACACTTCTTCTTCGGTTATCAGTCTATACCGGGACCATCTGCAGATCCGCCCTTTGTTTCATACGGGGCAAAGCCACGAAGAGTCTGATTGCTGGCCCTGGACACATCTTGACCCTCACAGACCCGCTCCTCCGCCACCAGTTGGCTGCATGACTGACAGAAGACAGGCAGAGTGCATGAAGAGATAAGCATGAACCTTGGGCTGGGGCTGGCATCTGCAGGCCTGGTGTGCCAGAATTACACAAGTCCCAGGGTGAGTGGGACTGGAGTCATACACGAGGGCAGCCTTTCCTGGCGGCTCCTTAGAAGGCCCCGTGGCAGGAATGCCTGCTTCCTGCACAGCTGCAGATTCCCGGTCTATCCCTCACCAGCTCCTTTCTCTGCCTATTCTGCCATTCTTGATGTACTTCCAGGAAGGACTCCTAAGTTGGTCCCTTCTCAAACATCATCAAATCACCCTCCTGACTCTTCCCTCATCCCATAACAGCCCCAGAGGGACTGGTCAGGATGACAGAGCAGATATCTTAGAGTCCCCTACAGAAGCACTAGTGACCATGGTCTCCACTCCTCTCTTCCCCTGGGATCTGGTTTTCTCTTTGATCAAAGGAAGTAGGGGAGAGTATCAAGGAGGAGGCACCCTTAGCGTTTCTGGGTAACAGTCACCATCACCAAAATAAACTGCAAAGGAAAGAGAGCAGGATAACTTCACAAGCAAATGTGAGCCCTCCCGTTCAGTTTGATTAGACGTAGTCAGAGAAAATGGAAAACTCATTTGTTTGTGGAGCCTTTAAGTTCCTTTATGGAGCTTTTAAATTCTGCATTCATAGCAGGTACCCATTTCTAATAGAAAGTTGGCAGGTCCCAGTGCCTAATATAGGGGAGATGTTCCAGAATTGTCTTTCTGTTGATGCATGTTAGACATGTTTCCTGGAATTTCTAGACAAAAAGCGAAGACTCCTAGAGCTAAGATTAGAATTTCTTAAACTCTGCATCCACGTTTTGTTCCCAAACTAGTCATGTGTTCAAGACTGCCCATTACTCAGACCCTACCCGTGGAGACTTTCTGTTGTCTGAGGATGCTGGAGTCAAAACCTACAGGTGGCATCCAGAAAGCTACACCGGAAGAAAAGACAGATGTGAGGGTAGGAGGTCCCCTCAGGCTTGCTTCTCAGAATTTGTGTGTGACCGACTTACCTGTATCTCAAAACCAATGCCAAAATCCATGGGAATGTCTGTAAGATACAGTGACACCCCTAAGTTCTGAAGAAGGGGAAGGAGAAAAGGCTGTGTTCCAAGAGAACAAAGCCAGAAGAACCACTAACTAACCCAAAGGAATTCTTGGCTATAGTTAGTCCTCCCTCCTACTTCATTAAAAAAAAAAAAATAATAGTAAGTGAGATGCTAGCAGACAGATGAACCTCTGCGAGTTTGAGGCCAGTCTGGTCTATATAATGAATTCCAGGCCAGCCATAGATACTTAGTGAGGTCTTACCTTCAAAAAATAATAAAAAGTGATCAAGGAAAAGTAAGAGACTTCAGCCAGCGGCAGTGAAGCTAGAGCCTAGGAAGCTAGTGCTGGATTTTAGGTAAACACCCCCTTATCTCCACTCCCACCGCTGCTCAGCTCCTTAGCCACAGGCTCTGCAATGCAAGGCTTTCCAACCTAGCCACTTCATTCCAAAGCTTGTGGACTCCCAGTTTTGCAAAACAGTGTCTCAAATCCCCTGCTCCCTCCCAGTGCTACTAGGATTCTAGCTGAGGATTTAAAACAAAGCTTGGCATTCACCGGAAGCCTGGCCTTCTAGTCTCCCAATTGCTATGTTAATGAATCCGTCGGATGACCTACAAGCTCCTGTACGGGGGGGGGGGGGGGGGGGGGGGGGGGTTGAGTCCTGCGACTGAGTTCCTGACAGCGTCCTGCTAAGAAGAGAAAGGACCTGGGAAGACTTAGGGGGATTAGAGGATTTGGGACACATCACAGCACCACCTCCCTGAGGAGTATTTTCTAGAATAAAGATGAGGGGACTGAGTGGGTGGCTCAGTGGTTAGGAGCACTTGCTGCTCTTGCAGAGGAGTTAAAGTTATTCTGAGCACCTACAGCAGGTAACTGCTGTAACTCCAGTTCCAAGGCATCTGGCACTCTGTTCTGGACTCTCTGGAGATATGCACACACAAGCGTATATACACATATGCACATAACACACGTGCACACAAATAAAAACTTTTTTTAATGTTTTGTTTGTTTTTTTTGAGAAACTGGGGCCAGGTGAAATGGATCACTGGGTAAAGGCACCTGCCACCAAGCCAGGTGATACCCTCTCTACCTGTACCTACATGGTAAGAGAAAACCAAGTCCCACAACTTGTCCTCTGAATTCCACATACATGTTGTGTCATGGCCCTCTACCCCCTGCCACCGTGAGAAGATGCGAGGGATCACAACCTTCCTGTCGTTCTGAGTGAGAAATGGCTGGGTGGGCGGTTCTGCATCCCAAGGATCGCTGAAACACAAGCGGCCTGAAGAGGAAGTGAGAGGCCAATGGCAGTGTGACCTCAGCAGTGGAGAAGGCGGGTCACAGTGCTGAGACAGTTTTATGGCAAACCTCTCTTTGTCTCGGGTTTGCCTCTCAATAGTAACGCTGACGTTGTGAGTCCAGAGGACACAGTTCTGCCATGGGGAGGGCCTCAGGGATTTGGTGAACTCGGTCTGTTTTCGTCTACTAATCTTTTTGTTGTTATTTTGTTTTGTTTTTCGAGACGGAGTTTCTCCACAGAGAACCCCTGCTTTATATAGGCCAGTGTGGCCTCAAATTCAGAGTTCCGCCTGCCTCTGCCTCCCAAGTGCTGGGATTAAAGGTGTGCATCACGTTTGTAAAGGCTAAAGAATTTAGGATTTAGAGGTGTATTTGAGCAGTCTCTCATAGATTTTAACTAACTTGTCCCTGAACATGTATGAGCAGCTCTGATGTTTGGATGGTCTCTTGGAGGTTCTGCCCACAGAGACCTCCCCAGATACCACCGAGATCAGCAGATGAGCAGGCGTGGAGTTTCAGCAAGGGCACCGCAGGCATGGAGACTAGTTGGTACCGTGATAGCTTCACACTTTTCCTGGTTTCGCCTCCAGTGTTCCACAACCAGTGCTGATAAGGATGGCTGAGCCCTGCCGCTCTCCACCGCAGCTATGGAGTTGCCCAAGGTTGGTACCCCAGCAGTGAGCTGTCCGGGGACTCAACTGCAGAACCATGGTGGGAGTCTGGCTATGGGGAGCCCTACCCTGAGTAAGTATGAAGGATTCAAAAGCGTTGTGTCTGTGTCTGCTAAAGGGCATGACCACCATAGGCCAGTGGAGTCTCATCTTTCATAAGCTTTTTTGAACAACAATCACTTTTGCCTCCATGGCATTTGACATTCATGAACTTGTCCCCTTCCTCTGAACCTTAGGAAAGGCTCTATTCCATCGTTTCCTCACAGAGAATGGACCTATACAGAATGAGTAGAGGGAGGGGCATGACTGATGCCTTACAGCTTAAGTCTTTACACCCCTCTCCATTCAAATGAGACAGTTTTGAGTTTGGTAGTTACCAGTTAGATCATGAGGCCGGGGCTCTGGCTTTGTTTGTTTGGGTTTTTTTTTTTTGGTTTTTTGAGACAGTGTTTCTCTGTGTAATAGTCCTGGCTGTCCTTGAACTCACTCTGTAGACCAGGCTGGCCTCGAACTCACAGAGATCCACCCACCTCTGCCTCCCAAGTGCTGGGGTTAAAGGTACACCACCACTGCTTATCACGGTTTATTGGGGCTTTAATGAATCGACAGAATCCATTCTACTGATAAACGAACCCATCATGGAAATTGGACCCCAGCAAGTTCTGTTATAGGGAACACACAAACTGAATGTAAAATGCAGATTTTCAGAAATTTAGTGCCAAGCTCCAGGAGCTCAAAATAGGTGTAAATGACCCTAAAACTAGATCACAATTAGAAAGGACAATATAGTGTTAATAGCAGAAAAATATGTCAGAATGTAATCAGAAGCAAGGTTGGCTATTGGGACTCATACACATGCATAGACACACACATAGATACATATGGATACAGTTTTGCATGTCTGAATTTGTGTATAAATGCATGAGTGCGTAGGTAGATAGCATGGTAGTCCCTTGCGCTATCATTTCCTATTCCTTTTTTTAAAAAATGACTTATTTATTTTTATTTTCTGAGCATCAGTGTTTTGCTTACATATGTCTGTGTGAGGACATAGGATCCCCCAGAACTGAAAACAGACAGCTGTGAGCTGCCATGTGGGTGTTAGGAATTGAACCTAGGTCCTTTGGAAGAGCAGCCAGTACTCTTAACCACTGAACCATCTCTCCAACCCCAAATCTAATTTTTTGGTTTGTTGTTTTTCGAGACAGAGTTTCTCTGTGTAGTTCTGGCTGTCCTGGAACTCACTCTGTGGACCAGGCTGGCCTTGAATTCATAGAGATTCTCCTGCCTCTACCTCCAAAGGGCAGGGACTGCCACCACCCTCATTTCCTATTTCTATCAGGCAAAGAAAACTCAAGATTAAAATTCTAGGATGAGTGGATCTCTGGAGACGTGAGAGACAGGACACCACAGCGACGGGCAGCAACACCATGATTTTCACATCACACATGTGCTTTGTCTTTAAGCAGTGACCCAGTGACCCAGCCTCACGTCTCCCACTGACCTTCTGATTCCTAACCAGCTGCAGCCTACAGAGGTAGCTCAGGCTGCCACAAGGCCATTGTCTGCAGAGTTTCATCGTCCTGTCGACCTAGCCTGTTGAGTGCTTAACAGGAAGACGAATTCTTTTCTGGACAGCAGGCAGACAGGTGAGCAGGGAACCTGGATGCAAGGATGCCTTTGCAGGCACAGCTGTTTAGACCACAGCTGTCATAGGCAATGTGATGGTGAGAAGACGCAGATGGTGTTCCCAGATGGCATTTGACCGCGGGATGTTGTGCCTGTGAGCCCTTCGTGGACACCATGCTCCACGAGTCAAGGGATCCTTTCTTCACTTCCAGAGACAGGCGCTTTATTCTAGGAAAGTACACCCTCCCTCCAGCAGGCTTTGCTTGACAGTTGCTCCCTTGGAGGGATCAGCTAGGGGAGAGTCCTCAGGGTGTCAAAGTTAGAACAGCTGACCTGCCGCGCACCGCGCCCCCCGTGTCTGCGCTCTGTGCGCTAGAACCCAGTTCGCGAGCTTAGGGCAAGGGGCTGGAGGTTGAGAATACAGACGCAGAGACAGACCGACACACGGACCTCCAAACGCTGGTTCAGAAAACACCAAGAATGCCCCCTTTATTGTGTTCAGGGGCAGATTATATAGAGATAGCCACGCCCCAGCCAAACCCACCAGAAACCACTCTCCTGCCATCAGGAACTCCTGAAGGTCTCGTGCTCAGAGCAGCTGTAGGCACTCAGATCAGGGGAAAACCAAGTTGTTTACAAGAAATTCAGGATCTAGGGTCTCACTGCTCCCAACTCTGACCTTTGCATCTCCGGCATTTGCTGCCACCTTTGAATTGCCAGCATCCTTCCAGCATGTCCACGAGACGATGTGGAAACAGTGCACGAAAGGAAAAGCCTGGGCTGGGGAAAAGCTGGGATGAAGGAGCCCCGCTTCCTACTAAGAACATACTGAAGTTGATAGATAATGTCCCAAGTGCCTTAACTAGGCAGAGGGTAATTTATTCTTTCAAATTCATACCTTAATATGCGCTTTTGTTTTATCCCCTGAATGGATTTCATTCAAAGTCATTTACTTATTGCAATGAAAGATTAAAGCTCAAAGATATTTAATTATGCCCAACCTTGATCCCATTAAGCAGATTAAAAGTCTCAACATATTGGCTGGCCCCCTGTACAGCTGGTCCCGTAGATATGCACGTTTGCAAAAAGCGAGAAATGGCATCAGCCTTAAAAACAGTATTTATTCAGGATTTGGTTCCATTCTGAGTTTATACTTGGCTTAATTGTACTCAGCAAGGGAATTATATTACAGTGACAGCCACCGAATTCATAAATACATTTCTGTTAGCAAAAAAGGCCAGAAGAGTCAACCAGTGTAAATTATCCTTGGCTCAAGGACTTGGGAAACTGTTAAGTCTTCTGGTTCAGCGCCAGCAATGTTCTCCAAAGCAGAGCTGAAATAAAGGAGAGAACAGCACACCTCCGTGGCTGATCCTCTCATAATATGGAGTTCCTTAAAGGAGAGTGCAAGAAACCTAAGTACAGAGATGTCTAGCAATGATTTTTTACTCACCACACAAGGCAGGCAGGCACACATATCTTGGGAAAAGGCTGTAATTATGAATGATGCGTATAATACAATATTTTGATGCATGACCAAGTTTTCCTTGACACGTTGTGCTGAGACATATAGTAAAGGTATGTTTAAAAATATGCCGGAGGTCTACTTCGGAGCCTGTGTGTGCATGTGTTTGGCTACAGTGGTATGCTGGTAAATGGTTAACAGCCAAGGCTGAGGAATAAAGGGCCTTGTTGTAGTGCTTGCCAATTTCCGTGATGTAAATACTTGCACCAAGGTCAGTTTTAAGCTACAATGTGGATTCACTGACTACAGAGTTGGGGAGAGAAGTACAGGCCTAGCACAACATATTATGCAGGATTCCCAGCACACAGATCTCACAGATGCAGATTATTGCAAAGGGAAAAGTTTGGGTAATTTATTATACTTGCTGTTCACATCGTTTATTTGCTGTTTATATAAATGTTAATGATAACCATGTTCGGCGTCTGGAGCCACAGCTCTTTGGTTAAGAGCACTATATGCTCTTGCAGAAGACCCAGGTTCAGCTCCTACCATTCCTATGGCAGTCCATAACTGTCTGTGACTCCAGTTCCAGGGGATCTAATGCCTGCTTCTGACCTCCACAGAAGCTACATGCATGCAGGCCAAACACTTGTATACATAAAATAAAAAGAACTAAATCTCTAAAGCAACAATAACTATGTTTAACTGCTGACTTACAAATCTTAATATCAGCACCCAAGAAGCAGATCCAGCATACTGATGTGCATGTATGTATGTGTGTGCATGTGTGTGTGAATGAATGTGTGTATGTGTGTGTATGTGTGTTCCAGTGTGTGAAGAATTTATTGATATAAGCATATCTCTAGGTCAAGTAAAAGATGAATGCTGGAGCCCTTTCCTTGAGTAGAAAAGAAAATTCCAGAGCAAATCAGATACCCACTAGGTAGAACAACCGTTGCCATGAAATCCAGACTAAACTCCAAATCTAGGTTATAGATTAGGTTATGGATTCTTGAATTCCTCCGGGGGTTGGTGGAAGCAACATTAAAGCCAAGCTGTCAGTGACGTGATGTTCCCATTGTGGCTACCTCTTCCCCACAGCACAGACAGCGATAACGTGTAGACAGGAGGCATAATCTCTTCAGAGAATCACTCAAAGACTGTTTGCCCTTCCAGTCCTTCAGTTTATAGCCAACTCCCCCCCCCCCCCCCCGCTTATTGGTAAAATTTTCTCATTGGTGAACCAAAGGGCGAAAGAGAAAAGGTTGCTGCAATTCTCATCCCCACTCAGCCCCCTTTTCGTAGTGCGTACTGGTCATACACTTGCTCTACACGCCATTTATCTTCCTCGCCTGTCAACTAATACATCAACTCTTCTGCTGAGGAGTGGACATAGGACCCAGGCCTGGAAAATTAGACCGTTGCGTTCCTCTGGGAATTAGGAAACCAGAAAGGCTAAACGTTCAGGGTTGACCTTTCAACGCAAGAGCTATGTAGCTTGTTTTCCACCCAGAGTATTAAGAATGGATATAATTAATAGCATGGTGACCCGTGCTATCTGTTGGGCCAGGATGCACCTGAATCCCCCAGACTGTGCACCCCAGCCCTGAACTCAGCTCACAACTGCTCACAATAACAACCTTCCTTCATCTTTATCTTCCTCTCTTTTGCCAATGTCTTTGTTCTCCCCTCCGCCTCTTTCTTCTTTCTATCTTCTGCTGCCTTCCCCTCCTTTCCTTTATTCCTCCCCATGCCCTTCTTGCTTTCTTCATTAGGCTAGTTTCTGTCCTTTGCAACCAAGAACTCCAACTAATTTTAGAGGCCAAAATTGTGAACACTCCCATCCCCCGCAAATCTCATATTGACATCACTGAGAAAGCCAGGTGAATTTCTTTGGAAGTTGATGCAGGAAGATTATGAATTTGAGACCAGCCTGAGCTACATAGAAAGCCTTCTTCTTAACGAACATAAGCAAACAAACACGCAAAATTACCAGGAAGATGGTAAGAAGTGAAAGGAATACAAAGGGGGTCAAATTTAAAGAAATTATGGAGAAGGTATTAGGAGACTGGCCTAATAGATTCTTGCTAATTAAGGGTACATCTTTACAATTAACCCCAAACTCTTTAGAAATATACACCTGAAACACTCTACATTTCCCTTTTCCCCACACAAATCATTTAAAAATATCTGTTGTTAATTAAAAGAAAGCCCAGGAGGAGGAGTCCTTTGCTCGGGGTCACTAGGAGACAGAACAAGAATGTCTCAAGGTCTCATCTAAGTGTCTGCCCTCACCTGGCATGGCGTTGAGTCAGGACTTCCTTAACACTGCTCAACATCTTCTCGTTGATCTTTTTACTTCTAACCATTCTTATTATTCTAATTTTTATTATAAAACTATATTTATATATCATCTTCACAGTATATGAATTATCCCTGTATAAGTTGTCTTTTATAATGGAAATTGGATCATGAACAAATAACTTGAATACTTTAATACAACCTGAGGAATATTCATTTACAATGTGTGAATATATGTCGCTGTGATTGGTTTTATAAAGAAGCTGACTGGCCAATAGCTGGACAGGATAAGGTTAGAAGGGTAGTCAAACAGAATGTTGGGAAGAAGGGCAGAGTCAGAGGAGTAGTGAGCAGACACAGAGAGAAGCAAGATGAACATGTCATACTAAGAAAAGTTACCAAGCCACATGGCAAAGAATAGATAAAAATACTGGCTAATTAAAAATGTAAGAGCTAGCTAGTAACAAGCCTGAGCTATTAATATTAATTAATTAATATTAATTTATAATTAATATTAAGCCTCTGCGTTACTTGGGAGCAGCTTGCAGGACAGAAACTTCTGCCTACAATGACTTCTATCTTTGCCCTTGACTTCACAGCCACCACATCCATCTTGTACACTGGTACTCCAGTCAAATTTTCATTTGTTTTTCAGACACAAGGATTTTTTCTTTCTCATTGTTGTGCTTCTGCAGACGCTGTCCATTCTCTTCCTCCTCCTCCTTTTGGTTTTTCCAGACAAGGTTTCTCTATGTAGCCCTGGCTATCCTGGAACAAAGCTATGTAGACCAGGCTGGCCTTGAACTCAGAGAACCAAATGCCTCTGCCTCCAGAGTGCTGGGATTAAAGGTGTGTGCCCAGCTTTGAGGCTGTCCCTTCTTTCTGAAATAATTATTTTTCTATTGTCTGTATGAAAAACTCCAAAGTTTCCGTAAAGACCCAGCTTAAGTGTCACCAAGGAAGTCTGTCCCCACCTCTCCATGCAAGAGGTGCCTCAACTCATGATTGCACCCTTAGGTCATGCTTGTGCCACTGCTATGATTATAACCAGGGAAAACCTATCCATTAGCTCCCCCTCTGAACTGCCTCCTTGGGGAAAACACAATTACTTATTACTCCTATTTCGCATGTTGTTTGGTGCATCTTAGGCACAGGGCATTTTTCTAAATGGAAGAGTACATGAATGAGCAAGTAAGGATAACAGATATTCTTTTTTTTTAAAGATTTATTTATTATGTATACAACATTCTGCCTCCATGTATGCCCACATGCCAGAAGAGGGCACCAGATATCATTGCAGATGGTTGTGAGCTACCATGTGGTCGCTGGGAATTGAACTCAGGACCTCTGGAAGAGCAGCCAGTGCTCTTAACCACTGAGCCATATCGCCAGCCCCCCCCCCACCCACCCATAACAGATATTCTTTAAGCGATTCTGAGGCTCTGTATATTTTACATGGATTATTTTGTGTAATTCCCTCCAGAACTCCATGAGAAAGATACTATGAATGTAATTTACCCATTACAATAGGGAATGAAGACTTAGCTTTTTTGAGTCACACCCAACAGTCTTACCGGAGGCAGTGGTATATCCAATACTTGACCCAGGGTTTGGTTCCTTCTCTTGCTCTTATACTAAACTGCCACCCCACACCCAGACTCTCCTAGTTCACAGATCGCTTGTTCTTTGTTCACTGCCTGGGGTTGGGTGTTCTACACAGTTACCTCTTATTCTGGAAGGTATCCAGGCATCCAGGAACCCACAATCCTAGTTACATTCTCTGCTGAGTTTGGAAGAAGAACTCTGACCTCAGCTCAGAGACTCTGAGTGAAGGGGAAAGGGGTCCCCATCCCCCAGAACAAAGCCCTTTTGGGGGGATTCATTTCTGTCCGTTTTGATTTAAAGAGCTAGTCTCCTAATTAGAGCATTTCCCACCTAGGTAAATATGAAACCTAAATTCATCATGGTCTTTGGTTAGCAAGCCATAGCTTCCATGTTTCTCTCCAGAGTCTTTGGGGAAGAGGGAGAGGGGAACAAAGGTAAGGACAAACCATGGTCTAGGGAACGGGGTGACCCAGCGTGTGTTGCCCAGGTAGGGACTGTGCCAACTTCTGTTGCAGACCTATTAAACCCACACACAACCACCCCTTCCGGGAGTTAAATATTAATCTGTGGCTCTATTCCTTCTGTTGGGCATTAATCAGACCTTGTTTAAATAAGTAATTCTACGAGTTACCTCCAGGAAGTCTACCTGAAACATGGAGGACTTCTGCAGATCCTAAGAAGCAAAGTCCACGGCTGTCTAAAGAGGGGAAAGGGCTCTACAGACTAATGGAAAGAGGGGGATGTCACCAGATTGAATTAGGTGGAACTGCACCTAGAGGACCAGAATGAAGCCTGCGTAGCAACACAGCCTACCTCCCTGAGGGCACAGGAAGCTGCTGAACTCCATAGCGACGTGACTTCTCTTTATGAGTTGTGTATATGGTTCTGTACTTTAGTATTGACAGAGGATTGAAGACTGGAGGCAAGATGGGCTAGGTAGAAGTCTTCCCCGAGCTACTGAATGAATTGCTCTGGGTCTTTAAGAACAGTGTGGGTTCTAGCACAAGAAAAGGTGGACAGTAGGGAATTGAAGCCAAGGATTCCAGGATACCAGAGATACAGATGGTTTCCAGCCACCATGGGTACAGGACTTGGGGTCCGATTAGATGAAGCTCTAGTTATTCCGGCTAGTAGATAGATACTCAGTGTGTTCAGACACACTCTCGTTATCATTGATACCCAGTAAGACAAGAGCACTACTAGACCAGACGTCCCACAGGAGCAGAACACTACAGAAAACTGTGGTCACCAGCATGCTTCCATTCTCTTTAAATTCAACATATACTCACTGAGCGGTGGTGGCTCACACCTTTAATCCCAGCACCGAGAGGCAGAGGCAGGCGGATTTCTGTGAGTTCAGGACCAGCCTGGTCTACAGAGCAAGTTCCAGGACTGGCTCCATAGCTATTGAGAAATCCTGTCTCAAAAAAACCAAAACAAAAAATTAAAGAAGTAAATTCAACATATACTCATATTTACCTCTGAAGCTTGGTCCTAGAACTTGAGAACAATAAGCTCAGTAGTCCACTGTATGGATTTTTCAAAGAAACACTGTCCAGACCAGACAATACAGACGGTTGTGTCATAGTCTTTGTTCATCGGTTGTACGTAGGAAGATAAAGAAGACGATGCATCAAGACCAGACCTGCCCTGGGAGGGAGGTTTTCTGGACAGTCTGACGGGTAATCTTCCCAGCATAGCCCAGGGCAATGTTACCTGGGGGAAGGTATCCAGGCATCCAGGAACCCACAATTCTAGTTACATTCTCTGCTGAGTTTGGAAGAAGAACTGTCTGACCTACCCATCTGAGTCACTAGCTGCAATCTCTTGGGTAACTTGCTGAGCCACCCAGGGCTAAAATGAGGATGAAGAAACAGAACACCCAGGGCATAGATAATTCCGAGGAATGACGGAGAGATTAGTGGCAATATCTGCGGGATTACAAGAAACCACAGACCCTTCTTTTCGGCATGAGCATTCATAATCAGAAATGTAAATACGCTCAGTCGAATGTATTCTCTGTAAGATCGTTTTACAGAGGCCGGGGAGATGCTACTGAAGCCACCAGGATTTTTAACAGTCACATACCATCAGCTATCCTCTAGCTGGCCCAGGAGCCCAGGCTATCCTCTAGCTGGCCCAGGAGCCCAGGCTATCCTCTAGCTGGCCCAGAGCCCAGGCTATCCTCTAAGGCACAGCAGTCCTCTTACCTCTCAGCATACCAAGCGCTGGGATTACAAGCCTTCATCATCACACCATCCTGTGGTCTTCCCTTACGTCTTCCCTCCGAAGAGCCAGTTATGAAGCTTTGTTGCGGGATATTTGATCGCACTGTGACAGTCCGAGATTGTTAAAAACGTTTACTTTGAATCAGGGGGTGGAGCCAGCAACTAGCTGACCAAAATTAGCCATCGAGAAGCTAGCAAGTTAGCTGGAGAAGACACATAGGAAAGAAACGGTGGGGACGTGGGTTTGGCACTTCTTTTTAGTTTGGGGACAATGAGTGAAGAGATAATGCCTCTTGCTAGGTTTCTGGCAAAAGCAAAGTCATATGGCTGCTGGTTCTGTCCACTGATTCAGGATAAATTTTATTAACAGTCTTGGAGCATCAAATATGCTGCAGCCAAACTTTGATAACATTTTATGTAAATATTGTGTGTGTGTGTGTGTGTGTGTGTGTGTGTGTAGAGGTCAGAGAACAACTTGAAAGAGTTAGCTGTCTCCTTTCACCATGGAATCAAGTACCTTAACTCACTGATCCATCTGTTCAGCCCATTGATAACATATCAAGCACATGTTATCTTATGTCTCTGTTGTATCTAATAATAAAAATCTGGGAATATATTTCATATGACAGATTAATATCCCTGGTTACTACTTTTATTGTAAATAACGGTCAAGGATAGATTGAAAATAACTTAAAAGCCAAAATGAGTTTGTTTTCTAACCTCAGATCCTTGGATAACAGCGAGCTAGGGTTAGGGAAGGGTAAATCCTTGCGGGAGGTCAGCTGTGTTTGTCAGGTCTTGGGTTGATGAGGGAAAGAAGGAAGCAGGAAAGAACAGTGGGGAGGAAGAGAGGAGGAGCTCAGTCCTGGTGACTGGTTCAAAACCTCCCAAGGCAGAAGGAGAAAGACAAGTCACCACTATGCTGCAAGTGGATTTGCTTCATTTGCAGGTCAAGGGCTCCTCACCTCTCCAACCAATAATTTCCATGCAGTGATGTGGGAGTCCCCTCTGTGTGCTGTGATTACCATTAATGAATAAAGGAACTGCTTTGGACCTATAGCAAGGCAGACGTTAGGTAGGCAGGGAAAGCTAGGCTAAATACTAGGAGAAAGAAGGGCAGAGTCAGAGAGAAGCCATGGAGCCGCCATAGTCAGACATGCCCAAACTTTGCCAGTAAGCCACTGCCATGTGGCGACACACAGATTAATAAAAATGGGTTAAATTAATGTGTAAGAGTTAGCCAATAAAAGCTAGAGCTAATGGGTCAAGCAGTGGTTTAATTAATATAGTTTCTGTGTGATGATTTTGGATTTAAGCTAACCGGGCTGCTGGGAACCAACAAACGGCCTCCCTCCAACACTGCAGTGGACACTGTTGGCTGTTTTGGATGTGTCTCTGTGTGTGTGGGATGTGTGGGTGTATCTGTAGCTGGGTACATGCACATGTGGAGGCAGGAGGCTCGCCTCAGGTGTCTCTCTCTGCTGTTTATTATTTTTCCTTAATGAAGTCATTTATTTATCATGTTGGGTGGGTACGCTTATGTGTTAAGGCATATATGTGGAGACCAGAAAACAATTTTGTGTATCAGCTCTCTCTATCCACATTTCGGTGGGTCCTGGGGGTCACACTCAGGTCAGCAGGCTTACCCCCCTAAGTACGGTAACTTACTGAACCATCTCACTAATCTTCTATGTTTTTTGTTTTTGTTTTGTTTTCCTTTTTGGTTTTGCTTTTTTGAAATAGGGTTTCTCTGTGTAGCCCTGGCTGTCCTGGAACTCACTTTGTAGACCAGACTGACTTCGAACACACAGAGATCTGCCTACCTCTGCCTCCAGAGTGCTGGGATTAAAGGTGTGTGTCTCCACACTCTCACATCCTGCCTGTGTCTTCTATTCATGTCCCAAGAGAAAACAGGTCCGACTGGCTCAGCTAGTTTGTACTCTTCCCTTTGTCTGGTAAACTGAGCGCCCTGTCCTCTGTGGCGGGGCCTCTCCCAGCCCCATCAGCTCTCATACGTCCCAGAACACAGAGTGAGAAGCAGGGAACCAACCTCAGGCCTCACCTCACTGTGGGGAACAGTGATTTCCCAAGACAGAGAAGATCTGCGGTTCCCATTGTGGCGCCATCAGACCCTAGGAAGCCAACTCATTTTCTTCTGGTTCCTCAGTGGCTAACCAGAGTCACTGAGAGAACAGACCTATAGTCGAGAGCCTGACTCCATGGTTTCTCCCTGAAAAACCTTCTAGAAGGCTCTCAGAGCAGGCTGCTTCTCCACTTTGCTTCCTGGCATAGTTACGGCGACATTTTGTCATGCAGGAACTTTCCCAAAGAGTTACTATGTGGAGAGTGAGCATTCACATGGAAAGTAATGTGCTTGGGTGGAGGGAGTTTGGAGGGAGTTTTGGTTTCTCCCCATTTGCTTCACTTGGCTGGCTGAGTGTCCTGAATGAAGGTTAGGCAGTTGTATAAGAATGCAGAGAAGATGAGCGCAGAAATCTGGGTGATTACATCCGGACTTGGTGCTTATGGTTGCAAAGGCAGAGACAGCTGTGAGCTGTCAGCCTCGAACTGAAGCAGGCACGTAGCAGCACCTGCTGGTCAAATTCTTTCAGCTTGGGGCCATCTGGGTGTGGGTTTTGCTGACACCACATAAATTTCATCTCTGTGTAAAGTGGTTCCCCCTGTGCGGAACAAACACTTATACAAATCAGGACCAGGAAACCGCATAAAATGTGGGCTCCAGCTTCTGTTAGTGAGGCGAGGGGCAAGCGGAAACAAGTCCAGGACAGAAAAGACTCATCACAATTGGCTTCCCAGGAAACAGGGCTGCTACCTGGATAGTGAACTTAGGGGTTGGTCCATCCAGCAATGGAGGACATCATTCTCAAACAACAGCCGCCCCTCCCCCCCATGACAGGCTGCATTAAAACATCTCTGCTGTTCAAAAACCAAGCTGTTGAAGTGGCAAGCCCTGTTTTTTGGTTTAGGGATACCCTTGGAGTTTCATTTAGTTTCTGCATGGAAAAAAGAGGTGCGGAAAGAAATTAGTATGCACACGCAATTGGGAGAGAAATAAGCGTGTACATGTCACTGGAAGAAAGGGAGATGGGAAGCTTGAATTAGGGGTTCAGAGGCTTGGAACAATTGTCTAGAGGTTTCCTGTGAGGGTCATGTCACAGTGATGGAGACTCAGGTGACAAAACAAGCCCACCTCATGGTTCCCTAAGAGGAAAAAAATGTCAAAACAGAAAGTTGTCCATCATCAGCTCAACTCAATCATTAAACTAATGCCTAACTTGCGTGTGTATGTGTGTGTGTGTGTGTGTGTGTGTGTGATACCATAAAAGCCATAAAGAGCTATCAGACTAGGAAGGACAATCAGACAAACTGTGTGCTCCTTCAGCCATCGGAATATATAGTCATGCCCAGAGCTGTGCCTGCTCTCCTGGCACCATCTAGGACATTCCAGACACACTGATGTTTTTTCCCATGCACGATCAAGCTGCGATGTCCCATATAGCTCTCCTTTTTATATATACTATGTTTGTTTTCTGCCTGGAATGTGTGTCCTTGTCTTTTCCATCTGGATAATGCTTCCTTGTCCCCTCCAGCCTCAGGTGAAGGGTTTTCTTTTGCTGAGGAGCCTCTTCTGAGGGTCCTTTCATCCCTCTGCTCAAGGCCTATCAAACGTCATTTGCATAGCAGATCCAGCCAGCCATTCCTGAAGATCAGCCTCCTTTGCTTACACACGATAAAGGGTTCTCGAAACACGGCCACTAACTTTCTGAGGCCTACCCCACTCCTGGCCTGCATTTATGTGTGCCTGCATGGAAAATATGAGTTCCCATGCTTTATGCCACTTCTGAGCGTCCCTGAACCACCCACCTCTGCTCAGTCCCCTTCCAGGAAACGGGAGTATGAATGTGACACTACCAGGAGCTAGCGTTGAGTATTTCATAAGTGAGCTATCACAAACACAGGATCTGTGTTAGCCAGTTTTCTAGAACCATCGCAAAATACCTGAAAACTTCAACTTATATACAAGGAAAAAAGTCTTTATTCTAGCCCATGGTTTAAGTCTACAGCTGACTGAGTCCACTGTGGAACTCTCTGTGACAATCACACTTGAAAAAGAGACTTACAGAGGCCATGAAGCAATCTATAGCTACTCGAAGGACAGTGCTGCCCAGAGGAAATGGCGGAACCAAGTCTCAGGATGGGAAGCTCCTTCATACGGTTGAGGAACAGCAAGGATGCCCGTGTAGTCAGATCTGGATACTTAGCGCCTGAAAAGACCAGCAAGGCTCCTAGACACTGGATTTGCCGAAAGACAACTAAAGCCCAAGTCAGTTTGATCGCTGGGATCTGGCTAGTCAACAGATGCCCTGGCAACAGGTTTCCGTGACTGTCCACAAAGTTATGAAGTCCTCACTGTGAAAGTGACATTTGGCATCCTGGCCTGAGTGCCTCTGTGAATGGCAAGGGTACGGTGGAGCAAACAGGAGCTCAGAGCGTTCGCCCAAGGACAACCTCCTGCCTGCATTCTTGCACAGTTCGAGAAAACCACACGGAGAATCCGTCAAATCCAGTCCAACATGGCTTTCCCAGCTTAGTTCCTAGGAACTTTAGACACGTGCTTCTCTCCTTCTGCAGCAAGGACAAATGTGGCGCAGGGCGGGAGGAAAAGGACGCAATTGAGACCATTCCTCCTGCCTCCGAGCTTATCAGCCACACATGTCTTCATTTAAGACGAAGCTCATCCGCCTCTCTGCCCTACCCTCATCCGCACCCCATTCCTCTTTCTTTTCAAAGGAAGACCATAGCTGTGTTTTCATTCTTGCTGCTTTAGTGGACTGGGAATCAGGAGTAAAAACGTCTCAAACAGTGAAAAAAATGAAGAGCTTCTGAACAGACTGTCTTTGAACAGTCTCCTGAGACCTATTAACGATTTAGAAGGATGGAAATGGGGGTTGGAAGGTGGGGTTCATGCAGCACCCCCCACCCGCTTATTTATGGGTTCTAGAGGGGTTGCTTGGATACTGACAGTCAAATGTCCTTCTCAAGCTAACCCTATAAAACCATCATCAAGACTGGTGGGGCCCGGATGTGACCAGTGCAGGAATGTGGAGAGGGTGTACTTCTTTTCTGGATCCTGACCTGTGTGCTAGCTGCTGTGGGAGACTCCTCAGCCCTGTGCCTGTGAGTCTCCAGGCTGCGTGCGCAGAACCAGGCTCTCCGTTCCCAGAGGAAATCGGCCTCGATGCGGGTGATGTATCAGTCTAATAAATGATCATTTTATTTGTTCTGTCAAGTAGCTGTAGTTCAAATTTTTATTCATCTTGTACAATAGACCCTACGTGAGTCTGAATGCCAGGAACTTAATTGGATGACAGGAAACCATGACAAGAGCCAAAGGTTTGTGCTAGTATATCGCAGTGAATTTTCCTAGGATCTCATCTTAATAGGAAAGTTGGGGCCTTCTCCTCTGCTCCATCCCAGAGAGATGGTCAAGCAAGCAACACCACGTGGTCAGAGACCCTTCCTGACACAAGTCATCACGAGACCTTCCAAATTCTCCCCACCCCAGGTCTTTTTCACTGGGAAGGGAAGGATGGGACCCCACACGTGGTAGGCAAGCACTCCACTGTTGAGTCGCAGCCATAGCCCCTGAATTTAACTTTAAATAAAGAGCAGGCATGTCATAAATATGACTGATGTGGGTCATAAGAACTCCTGTCAATCACCCCCATCTCAGTTCATCAGGAGAGGGCCACCAGCGGTGGGTATGTAGCCCTGTGTGTATATGTAATATATAGAGACACATGGATGCAGATCTAAACAGACAGCAGTTTGTACATGGCTCTTTTAAAAGGCAGTAACAGAAACAACACATTGTGCTTACTTTCTGGTCCAGAATAAGATGGTCTCAGACTGAAAAGGAAACATGGCTAAGACCTATCCAGATTGCAATGATCACACTCTTAGCTTACCTTTTACCGCCTTGCCTGTAAACTCCTCCCCAGCACACAGCTGCTTGGGAGGGGAAGGAACACTCATTTTACAAAACGCTTTGCATTCACATGGCTCTATGTTCTGCAGAGCAAACCGTCTTCGGCTAGCAGAGGTGAGTTAGCTCCAGGGCCCTTCAAGCTATCATTAAACCGGAAAGCCAGCCAATCTTGATGTCTATAAATCATATGTGTCGTAGTTTCGCAAATCTGGTAAAGTTCACGGTGACATCTAGACATAACTCACAGGCATTAGTATGGGAATCACCAATGAACCTGAAACAGACGGCAGTTTGGCTTCTGCTTGGTGAACGGCCGTTTCATGGTCTGTTTTGAGCCATCTTGGTTGCCTATTCCAGTTGTTTGATGGCCAGGCTGTCCACACCTCTTCCTGGTTCCCTTGCTGCTGGAGGTGGATTGCTCGCAACAGTCTCAAACAGGAATTCATCTTCTCTGTAAATATCTAGGAGTAGAGACCTGGGTAGGGCGAGATTTTTCTCATAGGGATGGGAAACCGTGCATTCATGATTGGCGCTCACACTGTCTGTCCTGTGTCTCAAACATGTGTCCTTCTACTTTGCCTCTCTTTATCCCTGCTAAGTGTCCACTGTTCATTCAGGGCTTGCGGTTCTATCAGAGAGAACGCTGAGGGCAGACTTTTTCATCTTTATTACGTTCTAATCCACGAACACCGTCAAACCCATCATACACCACCAGAGGCAGAGGACTCACTGGTGTCAGGCCAGAAAGGAACCCATTCATTGTGCTGGGTGGCAGGGTGGTCAACCTCTCCCCCACAGTAAACCCAAGCTCCCAGAAAAAAAAAAAAAGCCACACCTGTATGAAAAATTCTACGAGGTCAAACACTGACTGCGATTATAGAGAGTTAGGATGTCGCAGACCAAACTATCTAGAGCTATTTTTAGTCCCTTTGTAACATTCGTGGCCCACTCCTGTGCGTTTGACCTAAGATCCTATTCTTAGCAGAGCAATAGCTGCCTCCAATCCAAAAGCCAAGCCTGTCATCTGATAACATCTGAAACCTACATCAGTGCTCACATGTGGTCCCCACAAATGGATTTCATATTGGAGAAATGCTTTGATTTGTGACTTTCATTGTTCTGTAACTAATAAACTGTCTGTAATCACTTTTACGGTGGACTACGTCTTTTGAGATAACGTGAACCTGTGGTTCCAGGTCACGGTCATTCATATTTAGCTCCCGCCTGTTCCCTTGAAGTCTGTACACCCACACCGGAACTCCCAGCCTAGGATACTTTTGAGCCTGGGACACGAGGCTTGCTAGCTCCATCATGGCCTAATGTTTTTGTGGCCCGTCCTGTTCATCACATTTGGAGCTGCTCCTGCCTGGCTCACCTCAGCTCTGGACTGCTGCAGGAGGCGGGGGTCAGGGACCTATCCCAATGGGATCTTCTTTCATCTTGATTTGTGTGAGCTGAAGAGCCGCTGGACCGGGGTGAAACCTCAGTCCTCACCCATTTGAAACCTTACAGAGCATCTCAGTGATGTCCTTCAGTCGCCACTCCAGCGCCTCTTCTGCAAGCTCAGCTGGAACAGATGGAATCAAAAGCCTTCATTTGCGCAGGAAGTCCTGGCCGGTTCTACAGCCAGCCATGAGAGTCCCCACATCACACAGCTACCCAGGTGCTTTCCTGAGTGCACACTCAGGCACACTCTGGGTGGGACATGGGGCCCATCGCAAAGCAGAGCATCCTTGATCCTCAGGAAGACACAGTTATGGTGGAGCCTGAAGGGGGACTCAGGCGGCCTGCTCTTTATCTCCAGCGTGGAGCTTGTCCTTCATCCTTATATCTTCCTGTGACGTTCAGGGCAGTGTTTGAGCCTGTTGTCACTTTCTGGTTTGTAATTACACACTAACTGTTCCTTTCAGCTTCTTGAGCGCCACAGATTTGATGGGCATGCCTCCCGTGTCTTCCGTGTAGCTCCCTGATAACAAGTGCAGCCCAGATGTCAACTGACGTCACCCTGTCCTCCGGGATTTAAATAAAATTGGCTGGAGCCTTGTTGGCATGCATTCCATGGGAAGTCAGCTGGCCTGGAGTTTGTGGTCCCTTTGTTCTGCGATCCTCCTCTGATGGCCGGGGACTCACACATAGACCATCTCTACGGCTGCTCTCTCAGCTTTGGGTCATGCTGATTAGGCCTCGTCCTTAGCCTTAAAGAGACTGTTTGGATGGTTTGGGAGATTGGCATGGTAGATTTTACACTGAGGGGGCTCTGCCTGGCTTCCTTCTGGTGGGACAGTAGCTGACCTGGAGCTACTGTGTCAGGGTCCAGGCAGGAAGCATGCAGTTGATGAGCCAATAATCTTCAACCATGTCTCCATCATCTTCTCTCTCCACACCGTCCAAGCAATGAGTTGGATGTCAGTCCTATTCTATAACCTCCCACAGAAATCTGCCCTTCCCAAAACCCGCCACACCAGCTCTCCGTGTCCAGGCGGGGGTAGGCTGGGCGGTGCAACAAGTACTAAGTCACTATAGTGGACAGGTGTCCCTCTCTGTCCTTGAGAGGCCTCCAGTAACCACAGTAGAATCCGCCTATGGCCTCCTTTACCCGCGTGCTCCTCATGAGTTCCCACAGAGTCACAGGACTTCCCAACACATTAGATTGCTTTTGCCTTTTTAATGCCTGTATGTATGTTTATATAAATATGTCTGCTCATGTATGCTTCACAAATACCAGATCATGTGTTATGAATGACTTTAGTTTTCTTAACATTGTCAAGTTCTCTTTCTTTCTTTCTGTGTGTAGCCTGGGTGTCCTGGAACTCACTCGGTAGACCAAGCTGGCCTTGAACTCACAGAGATCCGCCTGCCCCTGCCTCCCAAGTGCTGGGATTAAAGGCGTGCGCCACCATCACCCAGCTGTCCATTTCTTAAAAACAGAGTTTCCAGCTGCTGTACCATATCCCATATGGTATCTCCTTCAACCGCAGACACTCAGGCAACTTCCAGTTTAACAGGAGAGACTTCTAGCCACCCTTCCCAGGGACAGTCATTCCTATTCATGGGAGGTACTGAGCAGTCCAGGCTTGGAACTATTATTCTGCCACAGGGATAGAGTAGAGGGACAGACATCGGATGGACCATCTCCAACACTGCTCCTCAAGATGCTAACGACAGGGTATGAAAGAGATGATGTGGTCAGGGAGGCTGCTCAATGCTAATCAAACACGTCTCCCCTCTGCTCTGTCTTCTCCGTCCCCACTGCCCGGCACAAGTCTGGACGCCACTAGAATTCTGCAAAGCACCTTCAAGGTCATCCCTCCGGGCCGCCACCACACCAGTTCTCTCGCAACCACCTGTCAAGAGAACAAAGTGCAGATGGGTCTTGATCTGCTTGAAAACGGCCCTCACAAAGATAGCAATACCCATGCTTTATCCGTGGAGCCTAATCTGGGAAGCGGTGCACGGGACTCCATCCTGGACTAGCCTGTCTGAGGATGGAACTAGCATTAGACACCTGTGGCTGATGACAACATTCCAGCAGAGCTTCTCTGACACCTCGTACTGTCAGGGAGGCCCCTCTGTGGTTTTTCAGCACACCACCGGAAAGTTAGAGGACAGGTATTTTTGTCCTGATTGTCGTCTCCAGGTTCAGGTCATTTAGGTTGGTGAGAAGTGTCAGTGTTTCTAGGACAGTGTGCTAGTGGGTCACAGGTGCAGGAGTCACATGGAGGACAGGACAGACACCTGCCTTATCTGCCAGGGTGTGAAGTCAGCCTTGCACTGTGAATAGTTATGTTTCAAGGATGAATCTGACCTAAGTCCAACGCTATCACGGAGTTCAAACTTGACGCTAAATTTTTTTCTGCGAAACTGAAGTCAGTCTCCTGCACAAGGTCAGTGCACTAAGCCAACAAGCCCCAAACTAGAACTCAAAACAAGGTTGTTTTTCTTTTGTTTTGTTTTATCCAGGCAACCTGCAAGATGAGCACCCAATGCAAAGTAGCAGCCACTATTGCTTGTCTACCCTTCATAACTGAACTATCACCCACCCGCCCGACCTGTAGGCAGGAAAGAAGCTGCGAAACTGAAGAAGTAAATAAAACTTAAAAAGCCCAGGAAGTAACTGAAACTTACAAGGCTCCGAAAGCATCAGTCACTTTCCAAAGTTAAATAAACAGGGGCACTGGATAGAGAGGAGGACACGATTGGCTGAGCAGTCTCCATGTTACCTGTGCAGGGAACTCCAGGGGTACAGCTTTTGTGGATCACTGAGACGTTCAGAGAGTCAATTCTCCAGCCTCTAACGAGGCTCTTTCTTGACTTGTTCTCTTCAAAATGAACAGAGTAAACAGCCAAGGGTATACAGTGGAGGAGAATTTTATTAACTGAGGCTTAGCAACTTTAAGTAGGAAAAACAGATCACCATGGGGAGAGGGAGGAACAACTTGAAGGGAATGGTGACATTTGGACTCTTAGTAGCCGTAGGATGCCAGCCAAGGACTGCCACAGGGTTTCAGTTCCTGCAGGTCTAGGAGTAGTGGGTCTTAGAAACTGGGAACAGCTGTAGGCATGAATGCCTTCCTGCAGTCAAAGCCGGAGTTCTGGAGGCTGAGACAGGAATGCATCACAGCCGTGGAAGGATCTGCTGGAGCAGACAGAGGCTGAGGGAGGTCCCTGCCGGAGCTCCTGCCTCAGGCACAGCATGCCTCTGGCAGTCTGTCTCCTGGTGAGTCTTGAAGGCAGCTGCCTCCTCCTTCTCTAAGGAGCGAGGCCATGGATCGATCTGTCCAAAGCTGGCACACTCTTCCTTTTTTTTTTTCTTAAAAAATATTTTATGTGAATGAGTGCTTTACCTGCATGTATGTCTGTGTACTGTGTATGTACCTCGCGCCCCAGGATGTCAATTCTCAATTCTGAAACTGTAGTTACAGATGGTTCTGATCCATCAGGCAAGTGCTGGGAACTAAACCCAGACCCTCAGGAAGAGTCGTCATTGCTCTTGGAAAGAATGAAAGAAAAGGAGGACATGGCTGCTCCTAAGGGATTGAGATTATATATATAGATTATATTATAGATATAAGGAGAATACAGGCAGAGGCAGGGCCATCTGCGAGTGTCCAGAGGAGACAGGACCGACAGACTGAGATAGGCCATGCTCAGCTGTACTGAGCCAGGGAGACCCCATGCATGTAAATAAAGTGTCAAATGGGGGATATCAGAGAAGAACTCCCAAGTTTGGATGGGGAGAATGTGGCTGAGCTGGAGAATAGCAGTCCTAATCAGCCCGGCCAGCCGTCTGCTTCTTGCTGATGGCAGAAAGCAGGCACATGATCATCAGAAGGTTCCACAGAACAGTTGGCACCCTGGACTGCCTGTCAGCTTCCGGTTGCTATGGTGTTGTTTAGATAGTCTTCACACCCCAGGTTGCAGTCCTGCTGCTGGATGGCTGGTTCCCATAGGTGTATGGTAAGGAGGGCAGGTTTTACGTTGACCATTCCTTCGGGCTGCGCCTGATCTCTGTTGGATTCAGGGCTTTTCATGTCGATTTCCACGCAGGTGGCTGCTCCCCGCTACTGTTTCCCCTACAGCTAGGCTCATCCAACTGACCACGGAATAGGCTGTCAGACTCAGTCAGCACCGCTCCGTGTCCTCGGGTCTTGTACTCCCTGTTGTCATAAAGCCCTGGTTTGGGGGCCACCTCCTAAACCGATCATCAGCCTCCATGCTGAGGTGAGCCTTTGGTGAGGTAGTTGCTTTCATGTTGCCCACACTCTTCACCTATACATATTCTTGTAAGGGACCCCAATGAACTTCCTGGCTCACTAAGCTAGACCTGGGTGGAACTGTTGCTTTGGCCCGACACTGGCAACATCAGGGTGAATAGAAGTTTGTTGGTCTCTCTCCAGGAAGTCCCACAGCCCTTAATTCCTTCATCAATTCTGGAATTTACCTCTCAGAATCTCACCCTTTAGATAGTTATAATAGTTAAGGTCAAATCATTTCCAGAAACTTTAGGAATATATTGCTAATATCAAACAGAAAACAGCCAAGTGTAACACACTTCAATAATTTGGCCTCTTCTCACAGGGAGCCCTAGCTACCTCCTGGTTTTGTCCAGTCAGTGATGTCACACAGTTTGCTGGGGTCAGCAGACCTAAAGAGTCACTTTACACCACACGACACAATCTTATCTGAACTAACAACTACAGAGGGTGAGAGCAGAGCCCAGAACAGGGGGCCTCAGCAAAGGGCCTCCTTCGTGTATCAGCTCCACCAAGCGTTCCTGAAAGCACAGAGTGCATCTGTGAGCTGCTGGAGCATGTTGAGGGGCCAGTCCTGCAGATCCAAAGCTGCAGTATCTCCGTGACACAGGACAACAGCAGGATACCCAAGAGGAGTCCCCGTGAGGATGCAGTATTGATAATGCAGCAGAAGCCAGAGGCGTCAACCACACCAATGAATGACTCATTGCGATGAATGCTTGCTAGCAAAGATTATGGGATGTATGGACTAAAGGGTACACGGTGTGACACACTGTGACATACAAGAGCTTCCACCGTGAAATGAGTTTTCTGTTTTGTTTTCTTTTTGTCTTTATTTATTTATTTTGGAGGGTAGGTTGTAAGGGCAAAGGGTGGTAATGAAGGGATGGGGAGATGAGTGGGATTGGGGTGCATGTCCTGACAGGGCATAAACCCATTGCTCTTTCTCCTTGCTCCAGGTCACCTCCCTCGGATGCTCCAGTGATGGCAAGCTCATCCTGATAGATCTTTCTGGGAAGAGAATTTTCCTGACAGCCTCCAGACAAAGGCAACAGCCTGGGGGTAAAGCAGAAAACCACTGAGCTCTCTCAGAACGGACTCTGCCTTTGTATCTCAGATGCCGCATCAAGCAATGGTGATTCAGTAGTGACTAAGAACTTTAGTGGCTTCGTCACCGTGGAGGGCTCAAGGGTGGCTCACAAATCCTGATGGGAGAGCCATGAAGAGAGCCAGGCGGTGGTGGCACAAACCTTAGTCCCAGCACTTGGGTGGAAGAGGCAGGCAGATCTCTGGACAGAGCAAGTTCCAGGACAGGCTCCAAAGCTACACAGAGGAAACTCTGTCTCAAAAAAAAATAATAATAAAAATAAATAAATAAATAAATAAATAAAATAAAATAGCCAGAGGAGTAAAAATCCCTGTGGATAAAAAGAGAGAAAGGGACTGTTTGAGGGAGAGTTGTCAAGGTGTCTGGGTGAGGAAACTGCCGAGCTGGGGTGGGTAGAGGATGGTGGATCAAGGGTCAGAGGGCAGGGGAGGGCTCCTGGAAATAGAATCCACCAATTTCACCTGAGAGACTTGCCCAACCCAACTTTCCTCTTGGTGGTAAAGTTATGTGACAGACATACACACTCACTCACACACACACATGCTCGCAGATACACACAACATACACATTCACACATACACACACATGCTCAGAAACACACACAGACAAACATATGCACAGAGAAACATACTTATAAACACACATAACACACAGATGCACGTATTTCAGGCACATTTACATATTCACAGACACACATATTCACACTCAGACATACATGCACAGACATACACTCACAAACACAATACACTCACAGACATACACAGGCACCCTCAAACATACATACTCACACACAGACACAAAACACATATACACACTTACATACTCACAGATACTCACACAGAGAGACATACTCTCTCACATAGACTCATGCCCTCATAGACACACACACACACACACACACACACACACAATGGTAATTCTGTGTGTCCTGAGAGATTCTCTCATCACTTCTCCATACACACACGCTTCACATGTGTGTACCTATTAAATTCCATAGTGACCTAAGATTCCTTCTGTTCCACAAGAGCTTTGTCCTGTACCTGACTTCATTCAGTCACAAACAACAAGGTTTAAAAGCCCCTGAGAAGCTCCCTTCCTAACTACAGCTGAAACCACACTTTCTAGCATTGCTACCACCTCCAAAGGCAAGTGTTCCTCGCCCGGGCCAGGTTTCTTTGTCTCCTCTCTAATGGGGCAGGCCATTCTGGCTAAGCTCTCAGGCTCAGCATGCCAGGTTTTGCCAACCCGCCTCACAATGCCCCACAGAGAGGCTGCCAAGCTCAGGCCCAGCCCTGGCTCGTTATTCACAGCAGGGCTCTCCCATGACACCCTGGCTGGCCTTGCTGTCACCTCTCTTTGTGGGAGCATGGTAACATCTTGGCTATCATGCTCCCAGTCACAGGTCCTACCTTGTTTGGTAGATAAGGAGGGTCAAGTTTTACCCTACCCAATTATCCACAGAGCACAGGCTGCCTCAGCATTGGCACTCTGGGCCTGGGATGGTCCACACCTGAGACGCATGCACAGAGTCTCCAGTATGATGGCCCCACCTTTCCCTACCCGTCGGCTCCTCTCTGTTTTCTTTTAGGCCCTAACTATCTCAGTTCTCCATGTCCTGGGGGACACTGAAGCACCTGGCAAAGTCACTGACTGTCAGCGTGAGTCCACAGCAGAAATGCTGAGGCTTGTTAAAAACAAGGCTGGGTGTGGCGGTGGGTGGAGCTCATGAACTCTGACCCCTAGCTGAGGAGCTATTGACAGTTGATTGCTGGGGATAGTCAGTTTTCTTAAGGGTGTGGTCTCTGGTAAGCTGACTGAGCTCACTGGGTGGCCCAGATGGAGCTCTATAAGGACAGCACAAACTGGACTCAGTAGGTGTGGTAGTTTGAATAAAAATGGCCCCCATAGGATCATAGGGTGTAGCACTATTAGGAGGTGTGGCCTTGTTGGAGTGGGTGTGGCCTTGTTGGAGGAAGTGTGCCCCACGGGTGGGCTTTGAGGTTTCAGAAGCTCAAGCCAGGCCCAGTGTCTCTCTCTCTTACTGCTGCCTGCTGATTTAAGTGTGTCCAGCACCACGTCTGCCTGCATATCACCATGCTTCCTGCCATGATGATAATGAACTAAACCTCTGAAACCATAAGCTAGTCCCAATTAAATATTTTCCTTTATAAGAGTTACTGAGGCCATGGTGTCTCTTCACAGCAATAGAACAGTAAGACACTGAATTATAAAAATAATAAGAGAAGACACAAAGTTGGGAGGAGAGGTGGAGATGGATCCGAGAGGAATGGAATGAATGGACCCCAAATACATTCCATGCGTGTAATTTTCAAAGAATTAATAAAGATACTAGATTTTTTTTTAAAAAAAAAAATCCATCTGATTAAGAAAGAAAAGAGGAGGCCGAAGCCCTGCCTCAACCTTTCCAAATTCAAACGGCTTGGAGCAAGGACCGGTTTCTGCTTTTCCAGCCCCTAGGTGAATGTGCTCAGCACTCATCTTATCGGCCTCAGGCAGGCTGTCTTGAGCCTATCTAGCAGCAAGGCATGATGGTCTGAGTCCTTTGTTCTATTCTCCTGAGATTCCTGTAGAAAACAACCACGACCAAAACAGGAATTCTTAGATCCACCTTATCAAGCCCTATGAGGGACATCATCAGTGGAAAATAGAAACCAGGAGCGATTCGTGTCAGGCTGCTGTTTATGCGGCTAAGGGTTCCCAGAGGCATTGATCTCCAGTTTACTTATTAAGAATATAAAACAGCCTAAAGTTTTCTGGGAACTCGGTTCATTTTGACACTCAGGCAGAAACCCCTGGCAATGCAGAGACCTCATCCACTAAAACCAAATGCCACGAAGAATACCAAGATAGCTAAGATGAGGCCTCCTCCAATGACTGAAGGCTGAGCATTGACTTTCCATCGTCAGCCTGGTTCTGCAAAACCTACCAATGGAGCCTACTCATATTTTGTGCCTGGAACTTCACCTCTGTGTAGCCTCTGGCTTGAAGGAAGCAGAGAGTCACATGGTTTTATACACTGTCGCTTCTAAAGCCAGTGGGCTATGTAATTTGTCAAAGGTGGGGGAACACTTGAGTAACAGCAGTGATATGGATTGGACCCTAAGTGTCTGCCAGAGATTCATGTGCTAAATGGTCCCCAGTGATGGTGCTATTGGGACTGGTGGACCCTTTAAGAGGAGGGGCTTGGCAGTAGGAGGTGAGGTTATTGGAGATGTGCACTTCAGAGGGACACTGGCATTCAGACACACAGGTGGTCATCCCTCTCTGACCACTGATGTGAGAGTATTATTTGTAATGCCAAACAGCTAAAGACTTGTTAGCATTAGATTATTTATTTATACATAATTTACTTATATATAATGTAGCATTATCTGTGTTAACAATAGGATAGTAAGGACTCAACACAATTTCCCTGTGAGGTATCCAGAAGAGAAGCTTGATAAAGGATTGCTCTCCCTGAAAGGGGTGGTCTAATACTGAAATTTTAGGCATTAGCGAGAGAGGGAGCTTCTTAGCATTCCTTTAAATTTGTGTCCATTCTGCCAAAGCCTGCCTGCACCATAGGCTACGTTAGAATAAAGAGTCTAAGGTGGCTGGAGAGATGACTTAGTGAGTAAGAGCCCAATGTTCTTCCAGAGGACGCTGGTTCAAGTCCCATGTCCAGCAGTTCACAACTGCCTGTAACCCTAGTTCCAGAGAATCCAATACCCTCTCTGTGGGCACCAGGCACACACACACATAAAAATGATGTTTTTCTTTTAAAAGACCTCCCTAGAAAAAAAAAATCAAAGAATGAAGATGCTGTGAAACAAAAGCTTAAAAGCTTAATTTAATTAGTTAAACTCTGTCTTAAATAAACCTGAAGAAGGCTTTCAGAGATCTAGAATTACAACGTTAAATCAACTTGTAAAATTTATCTATGCTTTGGAGACTTCCAACACAAACCAAGGTTAAAGAACAGAAACTAGATTTATTCTTCCACTCAAAGTAACTGAAAACTCAGAAAAAAAAATATCTGAGCTAATAGCTTTCAATACATTGTACATCAGGCAGTGAAGGTTACTGATTCCTGGAGGAATGGGATAGGTGAAATGAGCCCTAAGATTAGCTCCCCCCCCCTCCCCAGCCACACTGAGACAGTTTCCAATCCCAGCACCGGAAAGGGAGTGCGGACAGCCAGACAAAACATTACAAGAAAAGAAAACAACGGACCTACATTCCTCATAAACAAGATGTAAGAACCCACACCAAACTTTTAACAAACTGAATGCAATCGTATGAAGAAGAGAATATTATGACTAGGGAGGATAGCCCAGGAATGCAAGCCTGACCTGTTCATTATTTAGAACTCTGACAGTAAAACCGAGCAGATATTAGTGTTTGGATATGAAATGTCCTCCCCAAAGACTGTGTTTGTTGAAGGCTTCCTCCCCACCTGGTTGGTGCATTCATTCCATCAGCGAGGGGTCAGTAGGTCCTGGGCTGGGGCTTCTGACTTAATCAGTGGGCTAATTCATAGATAGATTAATAACCTGATGACATTGTTGGAAAGAAGTTGAAACTTTTGGTTATGAGTCTTGTTGAAGAAAGCAGGTTGGTAGGGCTATCCCTGATTGTCCTGGAACTTCTTGTGTTGACCAGGCTGACCTCAAATTCACAGAGATCCTCTTGTCTCTGCCCCCTGAGTGCTAGGATTAAAGGCATGCACCATGACTGCCCAGCTCATTCATATTTTAAATAAAGACATGATAGCTTATTTCATGACCATCTGTTAAAAAATCTTATGGAATCTAGAAAAACTTTGATAAAAATAAAAGGTGAGTTTAACAAGACAAAGACACATGATTGATACAAAAAAATCAATCCAACACAAAAATAATAAAAAGGAAAACCATTTTTTTCCAAGACAGGGTTTCTCTGTGTAGCCTCAGTTGTCCTGGAATTCACAGGCTCGAACTCATAGAGATCTGCCTAGCCCCTGAGTCTTGAGTGCTGGGATTAAAGGCTTGCACTGCCACCATGCCGCAAAAGTAGAACCATTTATGATGGCATCAAAAATATGTAATACTTAGGGCTAAAACTAACAAAAATGTAAGATCTGCACATTCAAAATCAACTAATAAGGGCTGGAGAGGTCACTCATTGGTTAAAAGTCCTCACCTCTCTTCCAGAGACCTGGGTTCAGTTCCCAGAACCCATGTCAAGCAGCTGTCTGTAACTCCAGTTCCAAAGGCTCTGACACCCTCTGACTTCCATGGGTCTCTGCATGCCTCTGGTAGACATAAACTCATGGAAGCAATACATACACACAAATAAAAATAAACAAATAAACCCCTTTTAAAAGTTATGCTGGTGATGTGTGCATGCATAATTAATCGGAAAAAAAGTTATGCTGAGGGGCTGGAGAGATGGTTCAATGGGTAAGAGCACTCACTATACAAGCCTGAAGACCTGAGTTCAGGCATTTAGCATCTGTGTAAAAAAGTGTTCTTTTTCTTCCCTTCCTCCCCTTTATTGTTCCTGAGAAAGAAAATGACACTCTGATTTTAAAACTAAGGTGGAAACACAAAGGCCATCAAAAAGTCAAAACAACTTCCAAAAGAACATTAAAAGATCTACATCATCTGACTTCAGAACTTATAAGAGCCAGGGTGGGATGTCACTCTTAGTGGCCTGCTTGCCTGGTGTCTTAGGTTTTTCTTGCTGTGAAGAGACACCATGACCATAGCAACTCTTATAAGGAAAGCATTTAATTAGGGTGGCTCACTTACAGTTTCAGAGGTTCAGTCCGTTTTTATGGCAGGGAGCATGGCAGCATGCAGGCAGATGTGGTGCTGGAACTGAGAGTCCTACATCTTGTAGGCAACAGGAACTCAACATTTGAGGGAAGCTTGAGCAAATGAGACCTCAAAACCCACCTCCATAGAGACACACTTCCTTCAACAAAGCTATACCTCCTAATAGTGCCACTCCCTTTAGGGACCATTTTTCCCCAAACCACCACATTCCACTCCCTGACTGTCAAAGGCTTATAGCCATATCATAATGTAAAAAATGTGTTTAGTCCAACTTCAAAGGCACCATAGTTTATAACAATCTCAACTTGTTTCAGAGTACAAAGTCTCTTCTGAGACACATGGCAATCTCTTAAGTGTAATTGCCCTGTAAAAATAAAAAAGCAGATCCCATATTTCCAACATATCATGGCACAGGACATATATTATCATTCCAAAACACAGGGAAGGAAGCATAGTGAGGAAATACTGAACCAAAGCAAGACTGAAAACCAGCTAGCCCATTCCAAACTCTGCATCCCATGTCTGACGTCAAAACACTCTTCAGATCTCCAGTTCTGTTCAGCTTGTTGGTTGGAGCACATTTCTTTCTCTCAGGTTGTTTCCTTTCCCTGTCAGCAGCTCTCCTCAGCAGGTATCTCACGACTCTGGTGTCTCTAGCATCTTGGGGTCTCCAAGGCAACCCAGGGTTCCACTTTACAGCTTCACGCAATGGCCTCTCTAGGCCTCCATTCAAGCCTAGACACATCCCTGCCCTCGGTACCTTTCTTTAGGCATGGAGGCAAATTCCATAACTCATTTCTTCTTTCCTTAACTCTAAACCCAGAGCTACTTGGCTGAAGTTGCCAAATTCTGCTGCTTACTGGGGCTGGCACAGGGTCCCCTCATTCAGTTACATCTTCACCAGCTTTCTGTCTTTCACTGCCTAAGTCCTGAAACTTGCTCTGTAGACCAGACTAGCCTCATACTTAGAGATCTGCCAGCCTCTGTCTTCCCAGTGCTAGGACTGGAGACATGCCCCAGCACACCCGGCTCTAAGCTTCTCATTAGGGTCTTTCCACAAGTTGAAAACTTAATTGGGATTTTGACCTGAGGTCATCACCACCCTTTATTCCATTTCTTAATCTGTTTGTCTCTTTAAATATAGGATTTAGCTCCATTCCATTTCTTGAAACTCTTTATTTCCCCTCCTTCAAAATTTACTTTTTATAATTTACCTTGCTCAGCTTGCTCATTTTCACTATAAATCTTCATTAGAGTTAACATTAATATCCACAAGACAGAGTTTATCCTAGGTTGTTTTGAGATTTCTTCTGCCAATGGAATTAATCCAAAACTCTTCACTTTAGCCTCAGACAGGCTCTTCAGACAAGGGCAAAGGGCAGCCACTTTCTTCACCAAAATATCACAAGAATAATCTCTAGGCAACATACTAAAACAATTCTCCTCTAAAATCTCTTGAGTGAGCCCCCCATAGTTCAAATAACTCTTAGCATCTCTGTCTTCCATGCTCCTACTAGTGTGGCCCACTAAGCAGTGCTTAAAGCATTCCACTGCTTTCCTAACCCAAAGTGACAAAGAACAGATTACTCAAACAAACACATGGTCGGCCTATCACAGAGATATCCCGATCCCTGGTACCAGCTTCTGTCTTAGTTAGGATTTTCTGTTGCTGTGAAAAGACATCATGACCATGGCAACTCTTATAAAGAAAACATTTAATTGAGGGGTTCGGTCCATTTTCATAACTGGCGAGTATCATGGCAGCATGCAGGCAGATGTGGTACTGAAACTGAGAGTCACACCTGGCATGGGAGAGGTCCTGGGTAGGGTGCCTTAAGATAAGTTTATACCAATCAAAGCTAATCAAGTGTGATTTGGGTGTCAAGATATACAAGCAGACTGGTATAACAAAATAGAGACTCCAAGTAGAGCCAAAGACATGCTTCTTTAAGATAGGAGCCAGTTCTGGAGAAAGGATAGTAATTCCAACAAATGTTACTTGAGCAATTCTTTATCCATGGGGGAAAATGAGCATCAATCGACATCTTTCACTGTGTAACAAATTAATTTAAAAAGAAAAAAGAACAAAGAACAAAAACTTATACAGAAAAGCAAAATTACAAAACTGCCAAAAGAAGGCATGGGAGAAAAATCTTCGTGCTTTTGTGTTTGGCAAAAAAGGTGTTTAAGCCAGGGGAGGGGGAGGGAAATGGGAGGCGGTGGCGGGGAAGAGACAGAAATCTTTAATAAATAAATAAATTAAAAAAAAAAAAGGTGTTTAAGGTATAGTATGAAAAGTATATTCCGCACAAGAAAAACAATGTCATCAAGATTGAGAACATCTTTTCAAACAATGACAGTCAAAAAAATGTGAAAACAAACCAAAGACTGTGGGAAATATTTGTAAATGACCGGCCTGATGGAGGACCTATGTTTGGAATATATATAAAAATTGTCTTAACAGGAGGCTGCATGTAAAAGTGGTCAGAAGATTTGAACCAACACCTCATTACAGGACATAGCGAAACAGCAACGTGAGCCCTGCATGCCCAACAATACTAAATGATACATTTTTAAAATGTGATAGGGTAGATTTGCACACTATATGTTTTTAATTGTAATAACAAAAAATAAAAGCACATGAAAAGATGACCAATATGATTGGTATTAGAATTAACAAAATTAAAACCACAACAGAATGCCACTACATACCTTAAACATCTAAAATTAAAAATACCAAACATACCACTGGTTGGCCAACTGCTGATGGGGTAACAACAGAGACACTGGATGTCTTATACTCTGCTGGTGGGAATGCCAAATGGCATAATCCTTTTGGGAAATAGTTTGGCAGCTTCTTAAAATGTGAATTGTATATTTACAAAAGAAAAATGAGAACTTGTCTACAAATAGGGCATGTACTTCAGCGTCCATAAGAAATTTATTTTAACAACCTAAATCTAGAAACAACTCAAATCTCCAGCAACATATGAAGGAGTAAACAAATTGTGGCACACTGTTCACTAGTAATGTATCTACATAACAGAAAACTATTTAGCAATAAAAAGGAAGGAACTTGATACGTGTAACCACTTGTATGAATCCCGGTTATGAACAATGAAAGGCAAGAGACAAAAAGGTTTAAATGCCGAGTCCATTTCCATAAAAAGAAAAAAATATCTAGTGAAAAAAAAAGTGGTGAAAAGCAGCTTTGGAAAACCTGGGGGCAGAGGAAAAGAGATTACCAAGGTGCATGACAAAACCTGAGAAGATGGACAAGCACATTGTTTCAACATCGTGATGACTTTAAGGAGAGGTATGACAGACAAGTTCAATTATATATACAGTTATCACTTATCATATACTTCAATAAAACTACCTTTTAATGAACAAATAAAGCATAAATACTATCTGTTCTGGGAAAAGAAGCCCGTGGTATGACTACTACCACTGCTCTCTGCCCAGGGCAGACATTACTAATCAGTCACACAGTGATCCAGGCAGACATCACTAATCATAGTTAGATTTTGAGATAAAACCTGTTTTTCATCTCTAATTAAGGTCAACCATTTGGTTTTACAAAACGAGGCTCAAGTGCAGAGCAAAGTATCAGCTAATCTAACAATGTTGTTGAGGTTTCCTGATTGCTACTGCGCTGGGCAGAAGTTCAGGAAAACGGCAGAGACTGAAGCCAGTTTAATAAAGACAGGCTACCAACGAAACGTTAGGAACTTGATTAGGCTATCAGATGTGAGTTTTGAAGAATGTTAGTGATGTGCTTATGGTGCTCGTTTAAAATTACATCAGTTGGGTTTTTTTTTTCTCACAAGATGAATGGTTTCACAAAGGAAAGAATTATCGGAAAGAAAACTGGTGTCATCCTTCTTTATTTTTAACTTATTGCAAATATATTTTGCTTGTGCATGTGTGTAAGTGCCACATACATGTGGGTGCCTGCAGAGGCCAGAAGAGGGCATCGGATTCCCTGGTGTTGCACTTACTCAGCCACCCGACCTGGGTGCTGGGAACCAAACTCGGGTCCTCTGGAAGAGCCATCAGTGCTCTTAACCGCTGGGTCATCTCTCTAATCCTATCCTTATTTTTAAAATAGTTTTAATGATGAAAGATGTCAAAATGACTCAAACTGTTTTTGACCCAAAATTAATAGATTTTTTTTTATGACCAGAAAATTGCTTTATTTTCTAAATAAAGCCAAGAAGCAAAATGATGTAAGAGTGTGTAATGATACAAGCCAAACGGGTGAAGTCAAATGTAAAAACACTGAAATAATATTAATCTTGGTGAGAAAATAACCCTGAGGTTACAGTATGAGTAAATGTTTCTCCTCAGGAAAGCAATGACTTCTTTTGAAGCTATTGGGAAGCCCGGTGTTCTTGAACAGTAATCAGACGTGCCCATTAGGTTAAAAGCAGAGGGAAGAGCTGTAGCTCAGAATAGAGCATGTGCTTAGCATGCAGGGAGCCTTGAGCACCAGAACAAAACAAAATAAAGCCTAGGCTGAGTGCCAGCTGATGGTAAGCACTGAACATCTCCCTATGAGCCAGAGCCCTTTGCTATAGAAGGCTGAGTCCCCTGTACTTATTTACGACCCTTTCCTTTTGTTTCCAGGCTCTTGTGTGAGATAACAAACATCCCGGATGCTTGAACCTGTCAAGATGACGTTTTATTTACTTAAAAAAATGTTTTATTTGATTTTGTGTGTGTTTGTGTGTGTGTGTGCGCGCGCGCGCGCGCGAGAGAGAGAGAGAGAGAGAGAGAGAGAGAGAGAGAGAAAGAGAGAGAGAGACGTGTGCAGGTGACCCCAGAGACCAGAAGAGGGTGTCGGATCCTGGAACTAGTTACGTTGATTATGAGCTGCCATTGTGGGTGCTAGTACTAAATTAGGCTCTCCCCAAGAACAGCAAGTGCCTTTAACCACCAAGCCATCTCCCAGCCCTGAGATGAAGTTTTTTTACCTGTAGCCACAGAGGTTAGGTCTGATACAACCCGACTTGAGCGTTTTCTCAGTAGTGGAACAAGGATAGTAAAATTGGCCTCATTGTGGCAGTCAATGAAGTAATCCCCTCAGAAGGCCCTTCACTGTGCCCACCTGGAAGAATTAAGGGAATACAAGCCCCTTCCCTCTCCTTTCCTTTTCTCTCTAGGGGAAATTTCAATGTAAACATTAGGGAGAGATTCCATAATTACGAAGGTGTTCGTTACATCATCTGCTAAGCCCGATGCTATCAATTTGGAGAGAATTATTGCATTAACCATGATTGTTCCTCTAATTTTTGTTATTGTTAAGCTCCTCAGAAGGATTTATTCCAGGAGATGATTTTCCATGGGTCTGTGACTGGAGGCCTAAATTTTCACCGCGAACGCAACAAAGCCAACGGCTGAGAAATCGCCTCCCTCCAGTAAACAAGCCTGGATGCCGAGAGCCCTGCAGCTGCGGCCCATTTTCCTCCCCTGGTGATTTGTAAAAAAGAACTTTTTATTTGGAAAATGTCAAACTTACAGAAAGTTGCAATGGCAAAAACCAAGGAGACTAAGAACACCTGTGCATCTGTTACCCAGATTCAACAATCGTCAGCCTGTCTCCTGTCTGCTTCGTCCTTTCTGTCTCTAGACAGACAATACATATGAAAATTTCCATAATACTAATTTTCCTGTTAGATTTCATTTTAGAATTTAAACTCTTGAAAATGCAGACACTTGTCTGTGTAAGAGCTGTTTATGTACAAAATTCATGTTTTTATAAAGGTGGTGGAGTTAAAAATAAGCCTTCCTTCTTTCCCTATATGTTAGACACTTAGGAACTCAGCTTGAGAATTTATAATCCATTTACAGTTTATGAAGGGATAGGTTATGTTTAAATCTGGAATGTCCCCACAGGCTTACTCCCTATCTAAGTAGGAGGCTGCAGAGCCTTCAAGAGACGGCACCAGGTTGGAGAAAGTAGGTCATAGGCTCAGGCCTTTACCTGAAGCCTGGTTCTGGTGTTGCTGTCTGCTTCCCTGTCCCTACCATTTGTCACCACGTGTCTGCCACGTCTTCCACATTATGATGGACTGTAACTGTCTGCAATCAGAAGCCAAAGTAGGTCTTCCCTTTTAGAACTGTGTTTAATTGGTCATTTGTCACAGTCAAACAAACAACAACAACAAAAAGCAACCTAACTACTATGGATAGCTGATACAAGAGACGTAGGGTCCATTCCTGTTATAAACCTGACCATGTGGTTCTTGGGCCTTTGGGAATGGTTTGCAAAAACAATTCCCAAGACTTTGAAGATCTATGGGCTACAAAAACCCCAGAACCCTGGGATCAGAGCTTACTGGGTGAGCAGGGGATGGGAGTTTAGGAGACCAGGATCGAGGGAGTAAAGAGTGTGCCCAGGAGCTTTCAGTCAGAAGCAAGGATTCTGCTGGCAATGAGCAGCAGATATCAGTGTTGCTGCCCGAGGAAAAGAACTGTCTACCATCTGCTCACATCTTGGAAATCTGAGAGAAGTAGGCTTTAAAAACAATGGACTAACTTGCTTGCTGGAGATTTCCACACAGAGCAGCATTCAGAGTTCAGCTTGGTTGTTGTTGACTCTTGTTTGTGTAATATTAAGTTGGGGGCCTCATCCTAGCCCCTGGCATCCATCTTTCATGGTTCAGTTTCTATGAACCCCTATGAGTCCAGGTTAGTTGATTCTGTGAGTTTTCTTGTGGTGTCCTTGACCCCTCTGGCTCCTACAATCTTTCCTCCCCCTCTTTCACAGGATTCCCTGAGCTCTGCCTAATATTTGGCTGGGGTCTCTGCATCTGTTTCCATCAGCTTCTGAGTGAAGCCTCTCTGCTAACAACTGGGCTAGGCACCAATATATGAGCATAGCAGAATATCATTAGGAATCATTTCATTGACTTTTTGTTGTTGTTGTTTCAGGCAGTATGACCATGGTATGGGACTCAAGCCCGACAGTCATTGGCTGGGCACTCCCATGGTCTATTAGGCAAAGGATGGGAGTGATTGATTTCATTGACCAGTGCAAAAAAACACAGACAGGAGAGGAATCTTCTGAAGAGAAAAAACAAGGCCTGGACAAGCTTCCTGCAGTCAGACAAGGAGATGCAGAACGGAGGCACGGTTTGCTTTCCAAATGTTAATGACTGTTTCTAATTAGATAAATGTGTGCCTTCACCAATTTCTGCACCCACTCGCACTCTGGTTTGAGACTGGACTAGGCTGGTATGCACTTGATTAAACAGAACCAGGATCTTATCCAAGGCACTCCTGGCATTTTCCCTTTTATATCATTAGGGGTATTGTAAATAAAACAGATTTAGGAAATATAAATCTGCCATCTTCTCCACTTCCAACCAAATCATACACTAATTGGCCCAAAGGATCCAGTACTTAGCTGAAAAAAATAAAAATAAAAAAAAAAACCCTGTGTTTATCAGATCACAGAAAAGGCAGAGGGAGGAAGGAGAGAGAGAGAGAGAGAGAGAGAGAGAGAGAGAGAGAGAGAGGAAAATCCAGGCCATCTTTGGACAATACAACCTAGGGCAGCTGGTTTAGGAGCTCTGCCCCGGAGGCCCTGAGATGCTGGATTTCAAGTCATTGAGAGAGAAAAGTCGAGGCTCAGTATGCAGCCGAGGGCCCTCACTCCTATCCTAATGTCTGGGATCTACGACAGGCTTCTCCACTCCTCCCCAAGTGACCACATGGCTGTAGTTGTGTACAACTTCCCTACCTGATAAAAGTCCAGGGAAACGGAAGCCTCAGCAAGTCTATGAGATCACAAATCCAAAACAGAGAATCTGCAGCATGTATTTTAATTCCTTATTTTCTATGAGCATTTGCAAGAGATTTGTCTCTTAAAATCTAAACCAGGGGCTCTTAGACTGAAATAACCCCAACAAAAACCATCCCCACAAACAAAGAAAACAATGGCTGTGGAGAAGGAAGAATGGCCATTGCCTACTCTAGCTTCCCTGACTCACTGCAGCTTCAAATATTTCGGAGACAGGGTCTCATGTAGCCCAGGTTACATCATATAGCCAAGGATAACATTAAACTTCAGAACCTCCTGCCTCCACCTCCTAATGCGAGGATTACAGGCGTTTGCCACCATACCTGCTTTGCAATGTACACTTCTGCAAGCATTTATTGCCATTGCATCTAACTTCTTAAACTCTCACTGTCGTAACTGAGGTTCATTCATCATTCATTACGCCTCGGCAATGCTTAAGCACGCATGGGCAGCCCGTTTATGGCGGTTCTGCAGTTGCTCTTATTCTGGGCAGTCCTAGATGCTTGTGTTATTGTCATGCCTACGGTTCCACAGTCTTCCTTTACTCTGTCTATCCAGCGTTTTGGGGCCTTCTTCTTCGCCTTACCCATGCACTCCTCCAAACAGTGCTGTCTTCGGGTGTCTACTGTCATTCATTCTCATAACATGGCTGAAGTATCTCAAGCGCCGTTGCCAAATCCTGTAGTTAACTTCCTTCTGTAGATGGAGCTGTTTCTAAAGGTCATCGTTGGGCAGCCTATCTCTTCGAGTGACACCTAGAATCCTCCTGAGATATGCCATCTCAAACACATTCAGCTGCCGTTCTGTGGAACATCTCATTGTCCAGGTTTTGGAGCTGTGAAGAAGGCAGCTCAAGACAAGTGTCTCATATACTTGTAATTTTGTTGTTGTTATGTCTCTTGCTGACCAAACCTTTCTCAGTGCCTGGAATGCAGCCCTCGCTATCCCTATCCACCTCTTGACATCTGAAATAGTTCCCTACTATGAACTGAGGTTTCCTCCCAGAGAGACAAAGTTGACTGCTTGAAGTTCTGATTCTTTACTACAATGTTAAAACCCTTGTGTGCCCTTCCCATGTGTTGTATCTCAGTCTTCTCGATGTTTGCTTTCACGGCACGGTTTTCACTGACTTCCGCCACTCTGTTTACCACGGCCTGCAGCTCGTTTGGACTTTCAGCAAGTAGTGCTGTATCGTTGGCAAAACACAAACTATTGATTCTCACACCACCTATCTGCACACCTATCTCCTCATCCCCCAGGGCTGCTGCTATTATTAATTCCAGGAATATATTAAAGAGCAGTGGTGAGGACGCATCCCTGCAACTCTCCTTGATTGTCTTAAACTGATCACTTAGTTTTCCCCAGTCTTTGATGGATGCAAAGGTGTCTTTATAAGAATTATCTTGTATTCTTATGATTTTCTCTGGATACCCTAGAGAAAAGTCTCCATGGACTTTTAAAAGGCCAAATTAATATTAATATCAAGGAAATGCCATTCAACCAGTAGGACATCTGAAGTACGTTTGGCTTTACCCACTGTCCAGTAGATCTGCCAATAGAGTCACTTCTAGGTTATAGAGCATGGGTGTGGCCACAAGGCAGGAGGAACAATGGAATTCAACCATTGCTCACCACTTGAGTTTTTTTCAACCTACAAATGCTGCCAAGCAATACAGCACAGGGGCAAAGAGTTTTGCATAAGTGTTTCCATGAAACAAAAATGCTCCTTATTTTATGTGCCTGCCTGGACTTCAGGCCCAACTTTGCACTGGAGACTCCTTCTGTTCTCCAATTATGTAAGTGCTTTGTTCCACCAGGTTCTGCATCCCAAGCAAGAGGAAACTCAGATCACCTACTAACAATGTGGTAATGAGAGAGCCGGGGTGAGCCTGCCTCCTCCAAGAAAGCAACACCACCACACGGGGTACAGAAATGGGAGCAGGACATTTTCTAGAGCTTATACCACATAGCTCATTTGGAAAGTTCAGCAATCCAAGCTTTCTGCCCAGAGATCTGTCTCCCTCCCCTGACCTGTTCCTTTTGGTTGTTTCCTGTAGCTTCCTTAAGGTGTATGATAGCACGCCTGTATGGCTCTTGAGCTAGCCTTTAGATATCACTTATTGACGTCACAGAAGACTATGACCCTTCTTCCTATTCAGTTTCCTCTGGTCTCTCAATAAAGATACAGTAATCATTTTGGTGACATCAACTGACCCTGAAGACAGAAGCACATCATCATTTCCTTCCCTGTGTCTTCTGGTACCCAAAGTTACACTTTGAAGTCCTGTGCCATCCGCATTCCTATGTGAATGGAATCTTTTGTCTCTCTAGGGAGATCTGTGGGTCTTCTTTGCACCCACTGTTTTGAAATGTCAAGGGGTGGAAACTGGGGTGGATCTTTTTAAACCCACAGGGAGTTTCCTGGGATCATTTCTTCACACTACCCCTCTCTGGTCTCTCTCTGGAATTCCTGGCAGTGAATGTTAGCCCTTTTGGATCAATTCTGTCATTTTTGTTTGACTTCTTCGCTATTGGCTATCCCTCTTTTTCTGTTGTTGTTGATTTTCCTGGAAAGTAGCCCTACTCTGTTCATTTAAAAGATCTTCTATTTTTATCTTCTCTGGTCTCCTTTTCCTTCTTCTTTGATGATCCTTGAATGGAAGCATCCTGCTTGTGATTCATGGACCTCTCTTGTCTCTCTAAGAATATGAAATATGTTCTGTGTGTGTGTGTGTGTGTGTGTGTGTGTGTTTGCAGAGCTTTATTCTGTTGCCTGCATCATTTTCATTTCTACTAAATCTCTTTGCCCCACTTGAATGACCCAAATCTCCTTCACATTGGAAGATTTCCTCCAGAATCAGGTGCTGGCACCCGAAAACAGCCTGTTTATGTTGACTCCTAAGATCCCAAACCTGACTATGGATTGCTTTCAGGCGTTGCGAGCAGACTTGTCAACCGGAGAAGAAAATTGACTGCAACCTAGTGGTGAAGTGGGTTTTTCAGGACAAAATCCTGAAGCTGTCTTTTCTTTAGATCTTTGTTCTCCCAGGGAGATCCTTGTCTTCCTGCCTGTAGGATATACACTTGGGTGTCGTGACCTTCTAGCCATCAACAGCAAGGACTTTGCAGCGAGAGCCCTGGCTGGATCCAATTCCTGTTCTCCGTGTATTGTGAGGCTCAGTTTCTCTGAGAAAACACTTTCGATTTTATTCAAGCAGGTGGCAGAGGAGGGCAAGGATCCAGATACCTTGAGCAACTGGTTGCCTTTAGTTCCTCAGCCCCTGTCTGAATGCTGTAGCACAAGGTATCCAGGAACCCCAGGCTTTCCGGGGTTCAGCTGCTGGTGGTTCGTTTGGCGTGGAATGCTCCACAGGCAAAACCAGGCTTTCATCTGCTCTGCGTTCGCCTAAACAGAACAGACAATTCAAACTCCGCACAGCCCCTGCCCGCATGTCTGATTCATGTATTTATATCTGCTCATTGCTGTTCTGAATCTTTAATCACAGTTTGAAACAGGCAGGCTTAAGTCTTCCATGTTTAGCCAGAGTCCCCTTTTCACTATGCAGATTTCACATTTGCTTTGCAGAAGTCTCCGTGTCTGGAATTCATGACCTTCTCTGGGCTCACACAGGTAGACGGTCTGACCTGAGATCTGCCAGGTACTGGGTATGTGATGTGACCTTGGGATAGCTAATTCACCCCGGGCCTCCTTTTCTTGAGCATTAAATTGGTTTTGGTAAACTTGTAGTGGTTAATCTTCGTTGTTGGTACTTGGAATCAATCACAGAGGAAAGTCATCTCTGGACAAGTCAGAGAGAGTCCATTTCCCGGGAGAGTCAACTAGGGAGGAAGGAGTCACCCTGAATGTAGGCAGCCCTATCTCATTGCCTTGAAATCCCAAACTGAGTGAAAATAAATGGAAGAAAGGAAGGAAGGAAGAAAGGAAGGGCAAAAGAAGAAAGAAAGAAAGAAAGAAAGAAGAAAAAGAAAGAAAGAGAGAGAGAGAGAAAGAAAGAAAGAAAGAAAGAGAGAAAGAAAGAAAGAGAGAAGGAAGCAGAGAAAGCTAGCTGAGGATGGGCATTCATCATGCTTCATTACCATGCTTCCTAACTGCAGACACAGTGTGGCCAGCATTCACATCCTTGTTGCCACGCCTTCCCCACCATGATGGACTGTTCCCTCCAAGCAAGGATCAAAAGGAATCCCTCCTCTCCCAAGTTGTTTCTTGTCAGATATTTGGTCACAGCAATGAGAAAAGTCAATCACCTTTAACCCAGAATTAAATTGCCTCTGGTGTTCAAGACGCGACAACGTTTATAATAGTAATGAATGGGGTAGGCACATAGCAGCTCTGATTTCGAGATGAGTTCCGCAGAGGGAAAGTGACTGAGATGTGGTGTTGGGAGTGAGGAGCAAGAGTCCTGCTTGGTTGCTTCCGGAGAGAGAGAAGTAGGGAAAACTTAGAGTCCTGACATGAAGGAGGAAACTGTTGCTCCCTAGTGCCTCCTTCCCTTCACAGTGGGTGCCCTTTCTTCTCTTAGATGATCAGACTATGAAACTTTTCATTCAAGTAATAAAATACCAGCTGCAAGCAACTTACAGGAGGGCAGATCTGTTTGGGCCCTCAAAGCTTCAACTGTTTCAGCTGATGGTGGTGGGGACGGGGTAGTGCGGCCGAGCATTGACAGCATGGTAGCCAGGAAGCAAAGAGAAAATGCCTGCCCTGGTGGCTTCCTCCTTCTCCCTCTTTTATTCCTTTGGCGTTGGGAGCCGAGAGGATGGTGCTGCCCATTTGCAGGACAAGTCTGTCTTCCTGGACTAATCCACACCAGAAATGCCCCAACAGTATCACACAGAGGTGTGATTTACTGAACTTCCAGGGAATGTTCAACCCAATCAGCTTGGCAGCTAAAGTTAATCATCATAATCAATTCACAGTTTAAGAAGATATCATATTTCCTGATCTGTCTTTTTGTGTTTTGAGGTGGGATCTTTCTCTATGTATCCTAGGCTGGCTTAGAACCTCCCTTATAGCTCAGGCTGGCCTCAAACTCATGATTCTCCTGCCTCAGTGTCTCTATGCCAGCAAGCCCTGATCACATTTTTAAGTCAATACACTTTTCATTCAAGAAAGTAAACCATTTTTTTCCTGAAGTACTTTTTCATCTGTGTAAATGAGATATAATTGCCTGCGTTTTTCACCAGCTACAGGTTGACCCCTATAAGGTTTTTAAATTCTTTCCATTGTTCTATCAGTTACAGAATCTGGACCATGAGAGGTTCAAGAGATCTGGAGCACCCTCATACGATGATGATTTAGATAGGATCAAACAGGTTAAATTACTTACTGATATTATGGCATTGCACAGCTAATGATGGCTTAAAATCCAAGCACCTAAGATACCTACGTGAGACCCTCCTAAGAGTGGGCTCGTAAACATTCCTTCATGGGAATGGGGCTCATAATGCTCAAAAGACCCCTTAGCAAGAATATAGAAGGGTTAACAATTGCTGGAGTCAAGAACCTTTCTTCAGAGGTGTAGTTACTCAGACATTGACCATATATCTGTAAGCAACCCTCACACGTACTCCAATGAAACTCACTGGTTCAACCAGTTAGACTTGGGTAGAACCAGTTCCTTGGTCCACTGTTGGTGCCCTATCTGGAGTGAATAAGCAATGTTTGTTCATGTCTTCTAGGAAAAGTTAACACCCAAGGGCTTCAGAGAAGAATCAGAATGAAATTTTGATCTCAGAATAAGTGCCTATAGATGGAAGTTTCTGTCCTGCCTGGTCCCACAGCCATTCAGTCCCAAGTAAACTCACAGAGGCTTGTATTAATTATAAACTGTTTGGCCTATTAGCTCAGGCTTATTATTAACTAGCTCTTACAACCTAAATAAATCCACAGTTCTTATCTATGCTTTGCCACATGGCTTGGTACCTTTTCTCAGTAAGGCATTCTCATCTTGCTTCCTCTGCATCTGGCTTGTGACTGTGTCTCTGCCTTTCCTCTTCCAAGAATTCTCCTACTCTGATCACCCCACCAATACTTCCTACCTGAATAATGGCCAATGAGTGTGTTATTAAACCTATATGAGTGACAAATCTTTATAGTGTACAAAAACATTATCCCACAGCAAGTGTAGCAAGTGTCCTGTACTCAACCAGCTGGCTTACCCAGGACAGATGCTGAGTTAGTATCTGGTGTCCTCATCATGAACTAACCTCCCATATTCTCTCTATTTGCACTAGTCTGTTTTCTGTAGTTATAGGGAAATAACCAAGACTGGCATTCTACGGGGAAAGAGGTGTTTATATTTCTTTGTTACAGTTCTGGAAGTTCAAAAGCATGGTGTTTGTACTGCTTGGGTTCTAGTGAAACTGTTAGGCTAAAGAAAACAATTGAGTGCTGTTTTTTCTATCATTGGTTTGTTTAGTGTAAGAAAAAGCTTCCTCAAATGTACTATGGAGTCTGAGAGAGAAGAGTGCTAAAGAGACCCAGGAGGGATGGGGTGGGGCTGAGAACGAGAGCCACACATGTCTATGACTGTGATTTATGGGAAGGAGGTTGAGAGGAATGGATATCAGCAAAGCTACAGACACACAAACCGTTTCACGAGGATCAATATACACTCCAGCAGGATGTCAGACTGCATGAAGTCCTTTGGTTAAAGTAGCAGAAACTGTAAGTCCCGACTCTGGCCTCCATCTTTGGAGGCTCTGTCCTGAAGAGGGTCAAGGTAACCTGCCAAAACCTTGACCACTCCCCCAGTCTATTTAAGCTGCTCCCCAGAAACTCCCTCCGTGGCCTTTCACATCTGTCCAGTGATTTTTTTTTTTGATAGATAATGGCGATTCCCAACAACTGACATGGGAGCCGTCACTTCCCCCACAGTCTCACTGACAAGAGTGTGAACACAAAGACAGGTCTCTTTTGGAAGACTGTCACATATACAACCCGTAAATAAGCAGGCACGGAAAAACACCATGCTGCCTGATCATGTGTGCTCACAGAGGTCACAGCTCACACACCTGGCATGACATGCAGAGTTTACTGAAAAACCACAGCAGCCAGCAGCATAAGTCACGCTCAACAAGCATGGCTGGCGCCTGTCGGGGCATGGAAGGCAAAGATCTCCAAAGGGGTTAAACTGGCAGGCCTGCTCTAACACAGCATCGGGTCAAAAGCAGAGGCACTGTCACAATATCTGTAGCCAGTCTACATTTTTGTCCAGGTCAGTTCTTTCTGGTACCGCTTATGCTAACTCATGACTCCCATGGCGACTCGGGTAACTCTCTCCAGTCACTTTAGAGTGTGGGTCTCTCATCCACGACCTTCAAATGCAGTCACCAGGCCCTAGGCGTCAGATGAAAACTGGTATACATGCACATATGCATACACACAGATACACAGGCAAACACACACACATACACACACACACACACACACACACACACACACATGCTCATTCACCTTAGGTGCAGTTGTGGCTTAGCAGTAAAAGGCTCTGCCAAATGAAACTAGGATCTCTTTAGAGGGCTGTCTTGGGAGCCCCCCTCCCTACCCGCACGGCAGCTGACCTGTCACTAACGAGCCGGCCCTGTCAGCAAAGGAATCTGGAATATTCTTCCACTCTCTTAACATTTGCCCTGGTTTCCTTATCTACAAAACAGGGTCATCAGTACCCAGCCCTCCAGTTTCTCCAGGATTTTATGAGTACCCAGTGGAAACGCTTTGAAAACGAGAAGCCTTGTGCAAACAGAAGGTGCCATCTGAGTGTTTATGTAAGAAACCTTGGGGCTGTATAACAGTGCAAACACAACCAAACATAAGCATTCATTCTTCATCTACACCGGATGAGCGTGTCTCTTTTTTTTCCTCATCAAACATCCATATGGCCCTTCCTCTCACCTGTGAACATAACTGGACACAGAGACCCTAGGGGATTCTGTGGCATTACTGCAGCTGGTTCTGCGTTAGGCACTGTATCTTCTTCCATGGTTGGACTTGCTTGATCCTCACCCAGAGTTACTGGTGGGCATCCCATTGTACCACTAATTAATAAAGGAAGCAGATGTTGAAAGCAGATAGCACAGGCAAAGAAGGAGAAGGGATGGAATTTGGCTGTTTCACGTGTCTGAACTCCTCTTTAATTTCAAAATACTGTAGATTGTAGACACCGTGTTGCTGGATTGAATTGCGACCCTCCTCCATCCCCCTGAGAAAGGTATGTTGGAGTCCTAGCTGCGGATGCTGCAAGAGCAACCTTACCTAGAAAGAAAGAGTCTTTACATTCTGATAAGGCGCTAAGGTGTAGCTCAGTGGTAGAGCATGTATTTTATCTGCACAAAGTACTTGATCCAACATGTATACACACATACACTGGATTGAAGTTAAGATGAGGTCATCCTAGGTTAGGGTCACTCCCAACCTTATGACTGGTGTCCCTATGAGAAGAGGGAACTTTGGGGACTTGAGAACTAGAGGACTGCGGCCGAGTGCTTACTTAACTTGCACAAAGCCCTGGATGCATGGTGGGCCACACCTGGACTGCTAGCACTCAGGAAATGGAGGTGGGACAATAGCTATATATAACATAACCACAGCTCAAGGCCAGCCTGAGATACAGGAGACCTTGTCTCAGATGAAGGAGGTAAATTCAGACAGAAGCACAGAGGATAGGGTTTTGTGTGGGCAGACACACTGACCAGAGCGCTTGGGCTGCAAGCAAGTGCATGAAAAAATGCTGGCACCCACCAAACTCAGAGATGACCTGCGGTGGTTTCCCTACCAGCCTCCAGAAGGGCCGGTGCTGCTGGATCTCGGCTGCAGATTCTGGTCACTCACTCATTGCCACAGCCGCCACAGAAAGCTACGCACAGACATACACGAGAAGAGCCTGGGGTGGTCTCTGCTCCCCCAACAAGTGCACAGGACACTTGCTCCAAGAACTACAGGGGCCTCCGGAAGGCAGAAGGGCTTGTGTAGGGGACGACTGGACCCTTTTGCCTCCTCTACATCTCAGTGACTCTCCACCTTCAAAGAGTGTCAACTTAATTGTGACCTCTGACTTTTCAAAAACAACTGTAGAACTGTCCCCAGATGGAAAGTCAAAATCGCCTGCTGTAAGTAAAAATTAAAAATAGGAAGATAAAAAGTATCTATCTGCTTTTCTAGCAGCCACAAACCATGGTGTGAGAGAAGAGTGCTAACACCGGCCTTCCTCAGCTGCCAGGAGGATGCTCAAGTCACCACGGATACAGCTGTTTTACAGAATACACAATATTCTGTGGGGAGAAAATGCTGGAATGGAAAACATTGAAGACTTTATTTTTATATTTTATTTATTTATTTATTTTGTGTGTGTGTGTGTACTTGTGCCATGATATGGAGGTCAGAGGACATCTTGTAGAAGTCAGTTCTCTTTTTCCATCATGTCATCATCCCGGTTCCAGGGATTGAACTCAGGTCATCAGGCTTGGTGGCAAGTGTCTCTTCCCACTCAGCCACCATGACAGCCTTTGTGTCTTGTTGTATGTAATTATTTTTATTTTCTGTGTTCGGTTGTTTTGCCTGCACGTGTGTCTTACACCATGTGCATGCCGGGTGTCGAGAGTGTTACAGGTGATTATGAACCACCACGTGTGTGCTAGGAACTACACCCGGATCCTTTGGCAGAGCAACAAGCGCTTTTAACCCCTGGACCATCTCTCCAGCCCATATTTTTATTAATACAAGATCTGATATATTACAGACTTCACTGCACCTCCCAGGCTGGTCTTGAGCTCATAATCCACCTGCCTCAGCCGCTGAAGGCGTGGAATTACAAGCATGCACCCTCATCCGTATGCCTGCCATGAACCAGCTTTTACATATGTAAGCGCTCTTTGCATTTACAAGAACAGCTGCTGGCCTGTCAGCCCCACAAAATTAGCAGAATGGACCTCTACCATTAGCTCAAGCCTCGGTCAAGAGTCACTTTATTACCCCAGATCATAGCCACTGATGTGTCTTGTCTCGAGTGGAGAAAATAAATAAGACTTTCAGGCTAAGAAGAGGTCTTTTCATTGTGCCATTCCGGGGAGAGATCTGGAAAGTCAGCCAAAGAACACAGGCTGACCTTTGTTAGACACAGGCATGAAGGAGAGTGGAAAGGACTGTTGGGATAAAGAGATATTTGTGTTTCCAACTTGCAGGGGCTGTTGGGATGTGACACTCCTCAGTACACAGGCCCTTCCGATAAGACTCAACACAGGAAAGAGTGTCTTAGTGAGGTCTAGTTCTGCTCCCCTGGTAAGTTGTAAAAACCCCACAGGGATGAAAGCCAAGTTTACAGACAGAAGCCTGAGGGCCTGGAGTGCCCAGGAAGTCACTCAAACCACTGGGTGTCTCAGTTGTTGACATTTAAGAGTTTGGCCATCATGTAAAACGCCAATTATGTTGTACATGTTTCCTGCGACTAGCTTTTTCTCTTGCACAACGCCATCCATAAGCATGTCGCTTACATGCTATGGCTGGACAGAGATGACTCTGTGGGTCTTTACTTTTGCTGAGCGAGAGTGAGGATCTGGGTTCACATCCCAAGAACTCATACAAAGCGAAGCAGGGTAGCGTGCTTGTGATGCCAACAGTCCTGCATCGAGAGGGGAGGCAGAGACAGAGAACGCCCAAAAGTTCAAGGGTCAGATAGCTTGGCATATGCAGCAGCAAACATCAGAGACCCTCTCACCCAAGGTCAAAGGGTTGACACCCAAAGTTGTGTTCTGACCTCCCTACACTTGCTACGGCATGTACACATGCGTACACCCATGCACGCTGCACAGGCACACACAAATACTTGCACATAGTTCTGGAGGTCCCAGTGTGACGTCGAGGCATTGTCAGGGCCAAGCTATGCTGAAGATGCTGGGGGAGACACACTCCTCTCTGGGTTTTGTGATAGGATGCTCCTAGCATTCTCTCTGCATGCCCACCTGTGCCCTTGTTTTCCCTTTATGATGCCTGTCGGTCAGCTTGGAATATAGTCTTATCTCCACCAATTACATCTGCAAAGACCCCCTTGCCACACAAAGGCACCTTCAGTTAGAAATTTGGCATAGGGGTTTTGGGGTGGGGCACGGCTAGATCCCTGGTATCCATCTCCCTCTGATGAGGCAGGCAGCAGAGGGCTTGCTGCGGAGTCGAGCAATGGCAGTTGGCAGTGGTACACAGCAGGGTGTGGCTGGAAAACAGTTGCCCTGGTCTCTTTATCATGCCCTTCTTCAGGTGTCAAACCCAGCAGTAAGATAGGACAAGAGGGCAAGCAGATTCTGAAGACATTAACCCTACGCCAACACCAGGCAGAGAAGGGAGAAGACTGAGTGGACTGTGTCCCTGCAGGGGTAGTGTAACGGTTTGAGAGAAAATGGCCCCCGAAAGGAGTGGCTTTATTAGAAGGTGTGGCTTTGTTGGAGGAAGTGTGTCACTGTGGGGGCGGGCTTTGAGGTCTCTTTTGCTCAAGCTTCCCTCAGTGTGACTGTCAGTCAACTTCCTGTTGCCTGAAAGATGTGGGATTCTCAACTACCAGCACCACATCTGCCTGTATGCTGTCATGCTCCCCACTGTGATGATAATGAACTGAACCTCTGAAACTTTAAACGAGCCACCCCAATGAAATGTTTTCTTTATGAGGGTTGCCATGGTCATGGTGTCTCTTCACAGCAATGAAAACCCGAGAACTAGGACAGGTAGGATGGGTGTGTGTGTGCAGCTGAAGGACAGCCAGGGTTTGAAAGGATTAGGGACAAGCAGATGAGTAAACAAAAGGACACTATTTGTTCAACATATTCACCTGAATGTGTGAGGCTTTTGGGACAAAACCCTCTGAAAAACAGCTTAAGGGGCCTGGTGATGGTGGCACATGCCTTTAATCCCAGCACTTGGGAGGCAGAGGCAGGCGGATCTCTGTGAGTTCAAGACCAGCCTGGTCTACAGTGCTAGTTCCAGGACAGGCTCAAAAGCCACAGAGAAACCCTGTCTCGAAAAACCAAAAACCAAACAAACAAACAAAAACCAAAAAAAAAACCCAAAAAACAAACAAACAAAAAAAACAGCTTAAGGGGGGGCATTTTTATGTGGGATCATAATGTTGGAGGTGCTGTGGGACAATGGTCTTTTATCCTGTCACTTGTATTATTTTTAATAAAATGCTGATTGGTCAGTAGCTAGGCAGGAAGTATAGGCGGGGTGACCAGGTAGGAAGTAGAGGTGGGGCAACAAAAATTCTGGGAAGAGAGAAGTTTTAGTCTGCAGTCGTGACCCAGCAGTAGAGGAAACAAGATAGCAAGATGTGACTGCCTCACCAGAAAAGATACCAAGCCACATGGCTAACACAGACAAGAATTATGGGCTAATATAAGTTATAGGAGTTAATAAGAAGCCTGAGATACTAGGCCAATCAATTTATAATTAATTTAGACCTCTGTGTGATTTATTTGGTGTTGGGAGCAGTGAGACCCCAGATCCTGAATTTCTTGTAATCCCCTGATCTGAGTGCCTACAGCTCCTCTGAGCACGAGACCTTCAGGAGTTCCTGATGGCAGGCGAGTGGTTTCTGGTGGGTTTGGCTGGGGCGTGGCTATCTCTATATAATCTGCCCCTGAACACAAAAAAGGGAGCATTCTTGGGGAATTCAAGGATGACCTGTGTCGCTGTCTCTCTGTCTGTGTGTGTTTGTGTATTTTAACCTCCAGCTCCCTTGCCCGAAGCTCGCGAACTGGGTGCCAGCGGACCGAGTGCAGACAGGGGGCCGCGGTGCGTGGCAATTTGGGACTAAATGGCTGTGGGACCTGGTGGGACAGAAACCTCAGTCAACATGGAGGTTTCAATGCATTACAATGAAGAGGGTGTGACAGACTGAGTGTAGCAGCTCTCTTGGAATGGTCAGGAGGAAGAGAGAGAGAATGCCTCCACGAACTGGCTTCTCTTCATTTACTGGGACCCCTAGACTACTGGATGGTTCTATCCACAGTCAGAACAGGTCTCGCTCTGTTAATCTCCCCCGGAAACACTGTCATCAACACTCCCAGAAGTGTGCTTCACAAATCTCCCGGGTGCTTCTCAGTCTAGCTGAATTGACAATATCAGGCCTCAATTCTCCCATTTGCCTTATGAACTCAGTTATATTTGGGTTTTCTTTCTTACAAATAAAGAAGACTAAGCTTAGAGCAGGCAGAGCTTTCCTTTCCCCCAGAAAATACAACGTTTTAAACTTTCTTATTATTTGTGTGAGTGTGGGTGTGTATATGTGAGTTAAGTGTGGGAATATGTACCACGGCACACACACAAACATACACGTGTACACACCACACACACACACAACATACACATGTACACACCACACACACAACATACACATGTACACATAACACACACAACATACACATGTACACACCACACACATAACATACACATGTACACACCACACACACACACAACATACACATGTATACACCACACACACAACATACACATGTACACACCACACACACACAACATACACATGTACACACCACACACACACAACATACACATGTACACACCACACACACACAACATACACATGTACACACCACACACACAACATACACATGTACACACCACACACACAACATACACATGTACACACCACACACACAACATACACATGTACACACCACACACACAACATACACATGTACACACCACACACACAACATACACATGTACACACCACACACACAACATACACATGTACACACCACACACACAACATACACATGTACACACCACACACACAACATACACATGTACACACAACACACACAACATACACATGTACACACCACACACACACAACATACACATGTACACACCACACACACAACATACACATGTACACACCACACACACAACATACACATGTACACACCACACACACAACATACACATGTACACAGGTGGAGCTCAGGGAATGAGTCTGTGAGTTGAGTTTTTCTCTTCCATCCTTGTACCATTTCTACTGCTAAGGTTTCTACTGCTATGAAGAGACACCATGGCCACAGCATCTCTTAAAAAGAAAAACATTTCATTGGAGTGGCTCCCTCACAGTTCGGAGTTCCAGTACATTATCATCATGGTGGGACCTGGCAGCGTGCAGGCAGACATGGGGCTCGTGAAGAAGCTAAGAGTTCTACATCTTGCAAGAAACAGGAAATGGTTTGTCACACTGAGTGAACCTTTAGCAAAAGAGACCTCAAAGCCCAACCCCACAGCGACACACTTTGTCCAACAAGGCCACACCCACTTCCACAAGGCCACACCTCCTAATAGTGCCACTCCCTATGAGATTAGGGAGGCCAGTTATATTCAGACTATCACACACAGGCTCTGGGGGCTGTGCAATTGTCTCGAGTCATTGGGTTAGCTGGGTGAGGGCCTTTGCTCGCTAGCCGTCTTCCCAGTCCTGCAAACTGGACACTGAACTATGGCATTGTGCTGTTTCGCTCAGCAAAACCTCAGCGCCTCAACTCTCTTTAACTTCCGCTTGAACAGAGCGAGAAGGTGGGGCTTTTTCTCCCGTGTTCATCCGAGGATGATGTATTTTCCCCGATGAAGAGTGAGGTGACTTTTCATCCTTAGGTTTTTGACCCTCAGAAATTTGCATGTCGCAACCAGACAAACTCCTTGGTTATTATCACATAGTGCAGCCTGATTTGAAGCAAGTCTCCTGCTCACACGGGAAGCTCCACGCTTGACACACAGAGGTGGCTGGCAAGTGTTTGCCCACAGTTAGGTTACACAATGACAGCTTTGGAGCCAACTGCCCTACAAAGCAGCCTGTGGTTCCCTGGCCATGGTATCACTTGCTTGAGCCAAAGGCTGCCCTAATGGGGCTGCACCTGGGGGGCTGGAGTTCACAGAAACCTCTGTGGCGTCCAATGCCTCCCTCTCCCCTCTTTGCTAAGCAGGGGGAGAAGAAAGCAAGTGCCTCCTACCCGGTAGGTTTTCAGCTTCCTAAGGGCCTTAGAGTACCTGACCTCCTCCCACTCCAGGATGGCATACACAGGGCACAATGCCAAAATGAGGCCTGAGGGTGAAACTGAGCTTTGATTACCTGGGGTGGTGTGATTACGGAGCCTTTGATGTTGATAAGCAGCTGGGGAGCCCTTCATCTCCGCACCCTCCTGCCCTTGGAGGCCTGGGATCCAGCAAACCAGTGTAATCATTACCCGGGGCCCCAGACTGGGTGAAAGCTGGTGCTGGCCTCATGGCAAGGCCAGGAGGCTGCAGATGCTTTTCCTCCTATGCCAGGAAAGGTTCGAATGCAAAAACAAACGTATTTATCACTTCCAACCGCTCCGCAGGGCAGGGCATCCTGCTGGAGGGTGGGTGTCGGCGTGCACTCGGAACAGTGGCAGGCAGCCAGTGGAAACTTCGCTTGACGCCGCAGTTCCCACCGCTCCGCAGCCGTGCTGAGGGCCAGCATTGCAGCAGGGTCAGAATCTCGCCTCCCGGCCAGCCCTGAAGATACAGGCGCCAGACAAGGGCTGAGCTCTGAAACCACCGGCCAACCAACTATTGCCTTAGGGAGCCGAGCGTTGAGACCAGAAGAGCCGTCCCTACTTAGTCACTAAGACTGTTTCTAGCCCCGAGGTGTGGGCCAGCGGAGGACTGGAACAGGAGCAGGCAAGTGAGGATTTGTCTTTGAATACTCGATGTGCATACACACACCCTTGGGCTCCCTGATTAAGCAACACAAGGATTCTCTGCCCAGTGGCCAAGGGACTGACTGGCCACGTCTAGAATTGAAGGAAGTTCATGCAGACCATGCAAGTTTGCAGCTCACAGGCTCTGAGTCATTCAGAAGCCCAGACACACACAAACACACACACACACACACACACACGCACGCACGCACGCACGCACGTGCGCATGCACGCACGCACACTCACAGACACGCACGCGCGTGTGGACACACACATGCATGCACGAACACACAGGCGCACACGCATGCACAGTCCAAGGCAACCATCCAAGGCAGGTTTCACAGTTACTGGAATTCTTTTAGACTGGAGCAGGACACCCTCCAGCTGAACCTTCCTGGGAAGGCCACACCCCCATGGCTGCCTTTCCAGGCTCTTCCTGGTTTGTGCCATAGGGATCTCTCAGCCTCCTCCCCCACCCTGCTGCAACCTCCGCTGGCCCACATTTCCCCAGGCTTCAGCCACCTACTTTCATGCTCCAACTGCCATTCTTTTTTTCTTTTCTTTTTTCCCCCAAGACAAGTTTCCTCTGTAGCTTTGGTGCCTGTCCTGGAACTAGTTCTTGTAGACCAGGCTGGCCTCGAACTCACAGAGATACGCCTGCCTCTGCCTCCCAAGTGCTGGGATTAAAGGCGTGCACCACCACCGCCCAATCTCCCCACTGCCGTTCTTAACTCCTCCACCTTATTCTGCTTCTGCTGCATGGTTTAAAGGCCCCTCTTGGGTGAAAAGTTCCTGACCTTTTTTACTATTATTCAGATAAAACCTGAGTGTCTTTATTCAGATAAAGCCTGCCTGGGCTTTTGTAGTTGTGTATACACCGTTAGGCCCAATAAACTAAATTGCAGCTGACTTACCAGCGTGTAACAATAGATAACCACACCAGTTGAGACCTGATTATGAATGTTATAAGAAATGTTCATAATACAGTTAAAATAAAGTAAAGCTCTCTCTGTGTGTAAATAAAAACGCTCTCTGTTGTATGTATATGCATTCGTGTGTTTGTGTGCATGTGTATATATTGAATAGTACATGTGCACGTGGTTGTGGAAGCCACAGATTGACACTGGGCGTCTTTTTCAATTGCTTTTCACCTGGTGCTCACGAATTAGGCTAGCTAGCCAATGAGGGACCCTCGATCTTCTCCCCAGTGCTGGGATTACAGGGCACGTGCTATACCTGGTTTTTATGTTGGTTCTATGGATCCAAACACAGGTCTCCATGCTTGTGGCAAGCATTTTCCTGATCGGGCCATCTCCACAGCCCCAATGTCTCCTTTCTGTTCGTCTGTCTATTCTCAGTTCAGTCATTGGTGCATTCAAGGTGCTCAATGACTAGGAAATGTCCCCTTTCCTCCTGTCAAGTAATGCAATTCTTAAGCCTTCTGGAAGCAAAAGGACATTTATCAGCAGGAAACTCATAGCTCGGGCAAATTCCATCGTTCACGTACCCCTAGAGTAGTGCCAAGACTGTAACACAAGAGCAATGCACAAATTAACTGCTTCCAGACAAACAGACCCCCAGATGCCAAGCCACACACAGAAGAGAAACTTCCTAAACAGCCCACGCTCCGCATGGCTTTTACTGTTCAGGAAGCTTCTGGATGGAAGGAGCTCTACAGGAGAGGAGAGATTTTAGTGGATCTATTATGACAAGTCTTTGGTCTTTAACTTCTGGATGCCCTATATCGCATCTCCTTCCCCGTGCACCAAACTACTCACAGCTCTCCCAAATGCGCAGCACCGTGACATCCCCTATAGCTCCTCCTAGCATCTACTCATCTCTCAGATAGCACCTCCTTCCCAGAGCCTTTCCCTTCTACGAGGCTGACTCAGCCTTTGAAATTGCTGGGGGCCCACATTCTCCTCTCCTTAGCCCGAGGCCAATCACGTACTTAGGGAAGGGACTGGGACCCACTCCGGCCACACCGCTCTGTTTCCAAATTCCCAGAGTGTTTAATGTTAGAAGCTCTTTGTTTGAAGAGACAACCAAACAGCGGTGTCAGGAAAAGCAATGACAGCATCCCTGGATCCCTCAAGCCCAGCAAGTGCCTTCAGGAAAAGTCAAAGGACCCCTGAGCACTGCATAATGGTTCCCTCCTCAGTGAACTGAAATACAGGTGTGCCAAGTGGGGCTGGGTTCGTCCAGAGCAAGGTGTAGACTTTAGACAGAGGTGCCTCTATTTCACAAGTCTGCGCCCTAGAGTAGCCCGGGGTGGGGGTGCTTTCTTTCTGAGTCCCATAGACTCCCTTTGAGCCAGCAGGTCTGTTGTCTAATACCAGCAACATTGTAACTTTACAGAGCCCAGCCATGATTACAGCCACAACCTGTCATTGGTCTTGAAGGTGAAAACCAGCAGTGGGTTTGCCTGATGGTTCAACATTCGCTTATCCATCGTTAGCCAGTTAGCAGCCACCTGGGCCTCTCTAGAACTCTGTTCTCAGCAGAGGCTGGCCCAGCCGCAGTGGGAGATTTCCTGGGAGAGCTCGACTAACTTCTCTGAGAATGACAAGCTATGACCTCCCTGCATCTCTTTTCTGCAAAGACTCTTTCCGTAAAATGGATCTTCTAAGAATGATGGCTCCATGGGACCCACTCCTGCTCAGCTCTCCAGGCTGAAAGGCTTACCCACACACGGGGCAGGTGGCGCCAGGTGGCGCAGATAGATGCCCAGGTGACGATGTTCTCGCATGGGCTTGCTTCCTGCTGCCTCTGACTTCTCAGTGTTGGGCTGGATGGACTCTTCCGACCGGCTGTGTGTGACGGGGGCAGACAAAGAGCTAAGGAAAGGGTCGTTAGACCCACTGCTAATCTCAGACGCATCTTAGGGGGAATGAAAGACAGCCCCTCTGGGCTGTGGGCAGCGAGGAAACGCGATCTGGGCTGGGCTGGAAATGGGACATGGGCTGTAACCTGGCTAATTGTTCCTGGGCAGAGAGGCAAAGAATAAACAGGGATTTGCCGCTGTAAGGAAAAAGAGAGCCAGAGAAAAGCTGGAATCTGAGCCTGTCTCCATTCACGCATGGGACCGCGAGGAGGCTTCTGTTCCCATCGAGCGACAAGCAGTGACCATAGCGGCTGACCCCTCAAAGTGTGACTCACAGGATTTGTTTAGAGTTGTAATTATGAACCATAGGGAAAAAAGACTGTCAGATGCGGTAAGTAGCAAGAAAGAGACAGAAGCAAAGAACCATGCGTGCACCAAAAAGGGAAGACCCCGGAGGATGATGGGAAGTTCCCAGAGTGAGGGTTTGGCACAGAGCGGAGAACGTGTACAGAAGGCGGAGGGGACACAGCAACACTGCTTGAAGGCACTGTGTATGAGAACAGAGTGGCCAGAGACAGACAGGGAACGTGGCCTAAGGCCGCAAAGGGACCTTTGACGCACACAATGATGCAATGAAATTTCTCCCCGGTGACGCAGTTTCTTAAGGATGGGCTGAGATCAAATCTCAAGGCTATGTTTTATTTATTTATTTATTTATTTATTTATTTATTTATTTATTTATGTATTTATTTATTTATAAACTGAATTAAGGGGCTAGAGAGGTGACTCAGTGGTTAAGAGCACTGGCTGCTCTTCCAGAGCTCCTGAGTTTCAATTCCCAGCAATCACATGGTGGCTCACAACCATCCATAATGAGATTTGGTGCCCTCTTCTGGCATGTGGGCATACATGGAGGGAGAATGTTGTATACATAATAAACAAATAAATCTTTTTTTAAAAAAAAAAACTGAATTAAGCCAGGTGTTGGTGGCTCACACACTCGGGAGGCAGAGGCAGGCGGATCTCTGTGAGTTCAAGGCCAGCCTTGTCTACAGAGGGAGTTCCAGGGCAGCCAGGGCTACACAGAGAAACCCTGTCTCAGAAACACAAAACAAAACTGAATTCAAACAGGAGCTGGAGAGGAGGTTCAGGCAGTAGAAGCGCTTGTCCTCAAGCCTAAAGACTTGAGTTTGAGCCCAGAACCCACACGGTGGAAAGAGGAAACTGATTTACCCAAGTTGCCATACAGACACACACATACATATGCCATATCCACATACAACATACGTACGTACATACATACACAAATATAACAAATTTTTTATTTGAAGAAAAAAAACTGCATCTTATGAACATGATAACGAAGGTCAAACGTCAAACACAGTCCAGAGTGATGGTTTTCTTCCCAGAAATAAGTCTTTCTAGTTTTACATACCACCTACCGGGACTATCACAGACAATACTATGTATATACACGGAACAGCTACATACTACTGAGCATGTACACACTACATATCACCACTCACTCGCAGAGACTTAGGGGTTTAATTCATTGCATAATTAATTGCTTGCTCAATTGCTCTACGGAGAGGTGTGTTTTTCAAAGAAGGCCATCTTTTCCTAATGTTTTCAAGGGCACGATGGTGCTAGCCAAGAACACTTATATGAGTCATGCTCACACAGGGACAAGTGCCCATCCTCACATGCTTTTATTTTCATTTATGTATTCTGTAGTAGTTGTGTGCCACCTTTACCTGGTTGGGTATAGTGCCCCCGACAGGCCTTTTGTACTCATTCATTCAATCTCACAATCTCTCTCTCTTTCTGTATCTCTGTGTCTGTGTTTCTCCCTCCTTCCCTGCCTCCTTTCCTCCTTCCTTCCTTCCATCCCCTACTTCCTGTCTTCTCTGAGATGAGCAGCTTCCCTCTGCCACAGCCTTCTGCTCTGATGTTTGCACCTTGCTGTAGACCTGAGAGCAACGGTGCCAGCCAGCCATGTCACTGTGGTCAAAGACAACACAGGGCCTACACGAATGAACGGCCCCCGTCGCAGAGGTACAAGGTCACCTAGGAAGTAGCGGTCGTGAGGCCAGTCCCCTCAAAAGGCCCATTTTACGCTGCTGAGCCAGGCAGGGCAGGGGCTGGATCGCATTCCTCTCCTCCTTGGCTGGAGGCAGGAGCTGTTGTGTCGGTAGCCGCACGGTATACAGCGGCCTACCCCACATGTTTTCCCTTCACTCACAAAGCTGCTTCCTTGGCAGCTCCAGGGAGGAAACCCCTGAGTAAACAGAGAGCGTAATGTTGGCCCCGAAGTTTCTCTGGGCTGCACCCCAGGGACGCGCTCCCGGGTCAGGCCTACTTCCGTTCCTACCTATTCCAGCCTCCAGTCAACCATGTTGTCTCCCCGAAGTATTTCTTCTGACTGCATTTACTCAGCCCTTGAAGGAAAAGCCTGTCCCCAAACGGCAGAGCAGAGGAACTCTCTGAGGCAGATGTCTGCTGAAGGCCGGAGCGCCTTGCCCTCTCTTCCAGAGGCCCTCCCCAGCCCAGAACAATGGCCGCAAGTCACTCAGAGCACGCCACAGACTTCCAGGTTGGCCCCCTTTCAGCATCTGCGCTATTCAGAAGCTCCATCTTGTGTGATGGGTGTGGAGGAAGCCAGAAGTAGCTGGCAGGAGAGGCCCCCGGGACAGAAATGCTATTACTCTCTTTTTATAGATGGGGAAGCAGAGGTTTGGAGGTCACATAGCTAAGAACTGGTATTTAGCCATTACTCTCTGTTTCGGGTATGTGGGGGCTGGGCCACGAACTGGGTCTCCCAGCTGGAAAGCAAAGTCTCCATCTGTTGCCAAGTTCAAGGACTTGTTTAAGAATTACCTAGCTTCTCTTTAGGAGGGGATCAAAGAAAGTAGGTTTTGGCAATAGCAAAACGCCACATCCTTTGACACTGTGGTCACTGCCGTTTTTAGTCCACATACCTAAGACTTAGTAGGTGGTCTCTCCCACTGACAAGTTCAGTTTTAGGTAATTTATTCCATCGCTCACATGCCTCAATTTTCTCATCTGTGAAATGGAAAGATTTGAGCCCCTCCATCTCAGGGCAGTGAGGATTAACTGAGTTAAAACATGCGAACTCCTACATGGTGGTGAACACTGTATATTATTATTACTGATTATCGATGGAATCACTATCCACACCCTTAGCCTCCCCACGCTCTTACTCATGGCTTTATAAACTTTAGAGGCATCTTTATTACAATGCTTTTGGCTTTACCACTGAGATGGGTAGGAACTGTGGCTCCTTATGGCTGTCTCTTTTAAAAAGACTTGTTTTTTTAAAAATTATTTCATGTGTACAAGTGTTTGCTTGCTTGTGCGCATGTAAGTTCACCACAGGCATACAGTGACCACAGAGGCCAAACGGGGTGCCAGACCCCTTGGAACTGGGGTTATAGACAGTTGTGAGCCATCGCCTGGGTACTGGGAACCAAACCCAGTCCCTCTGCAAGAGCAGCAAGCACTTTTTACTACTGAATCATCGCTCCAACCCTTCATTGCTGAGTCTCCAGGGCTCTTGTTCAGAAGCACAGTGGATAAACAATCAATACATGATAAACACGCATAAAATGATGCTTAGTTGTGAGAATAAGGCTTTCGTGTCAATCACAAAGGTCATCTGGTTTTTATAAGATTTAAGAATAGGTATCCCCTCCTGCTGGTGCACTCTTGGTCGTGATCAATGAACAGAGTGATGCATGACAATAACACTAAAAGGGCTGCAAATGTTAGAACCATGGCAATTCCCAAGAGGTAAACTCATGAACGTGACCCCAAACCGATGGTTCTCAACCCGCAGGTCATGATGCTCTGAAAACATGTATTTCCAACGGTCTTAGGAACACTGCTCAGCAGCAAAATTACAGTTATGAAGCAGCAACAGAAACAAATGTATGGTTGGGGGTTCCCGAGACCATCAGAAATATGTGTTTTCCACGGGTCGCGACCCACAGGTTGAGAACCGCTGCCCAAAAGGAAACCGTGTCAAGGAACGCTGAAAATGGACATTTTGAAGACACGCCTTAAAAATCAGCACATGCGTACTAGCAGAGCACATACGGCATGCCAGGTACTGGGCCTGCAAGTAGGAGTCTAGACACACTGCCTATCTCGGAGAACACTTCTCTCAGAATGGCAAAGATGGCTAATACATATACAATCTAGAGAGAGGTCCTCAGAGGTCGAGCCTAGACTGTTCACGCTGCAGAAGAGGAACCCCGTTTGCTCGTACAAAGGTTTGAAGATGGTCAAGGAGACTGATCTGGATGCATTTTTAAGTTCTTTCTCAGGCAGCCATGTTTATAGGTGCCAGCGATGACTACGCACTTGGCTGAACAGTCCGAGAAGCCCTATTGGGTGGGCACTTCCTCTTCCGGGGGATGATGGGCGGGCACACCCTCAGGTATCAGTCGGTAGTCTTTTGCTTAGACAAAGCCAGCACTGTTCCTGAGTGCCACCGGCTCCCCAGCAGCCCACAAGCCCTCCCCACTGGCTCTATAAATAATAACCGAACCTCTTTAGTTCACCTTGAACGTGCTCAGCGCCCCGGGGGGATGAGTGTTATTTTGGTGTGTTTGATGATTTCCTTCCTCCCACCCAGGCCTGGACGCCCTCTGCTCAGCATAGATCTGCTTCTGGCTGTGACAGGCAAACCACTCTGTGCTTAGGTCACTGCTAAAACATAAAGGGGGGGAGGGGGGTGTGGTGGCAAGTGGAACTGTGGGTAATAATTTGTCTAATGGAGATGAATAAGGGAACCTGGGTGTTAGACCGAGGCCTCTCTCTCGTCTCTAAGGATAAGATTCTCCAGCTCTGGCACCTGCAGGTGTACGTGGCTGCTGTGATGTGTGCCTCCTGCCCAGGGTAAGCCGTGCAGCCTCTGCCATGAACTCCCCAGAGGGAGCTTAAGACTGGCTGTTCCGCATCAGGCTCCTGTGTTCTCTTTCCCGGGCAGCTCTTTCCTTCTGCTTTGGAGGCCTGAGGGACTGTGCAGAGCGATCCGTTGTCCCCACCCCCAGGTCCCCAGTACTGTGGGTCCTAGGAAGGAACTTCAGGAAGAGGCTGGGTTTGAGAGAAGAGCAAGCCTTGGCAAACCCAAGCTGGCACCCTAGGCTTAGAAAGCTAAATACAGAGCAAAAGGCTGCTTTTGGAAACCGAACAACATCCAAAGGAAACTCCACGACCTTGAAGCACTCAGGCCTCTGAAGCCAGTGAGGCAGAGGAAGGAAATACCAGGAGGCCGTAGATGATAAAAGTTTGCCTTGTGGAAGAGTCCCCCGTGTGTACAATAAAAGCAGTGAACACTTTTAGAATAATTAGAATAATAGATGTGGTCTACAGCTCAGGACACTTAGCCAGCAAAAGCAGGAAGTGAATTTTTGTAAATGATAGAGAGGTGTCAGTGTCCTTCTCATTATAACATATAACATTATAACATTTCAAAACTGCGGAAAGTACAGTGAAAAAAATCAAAGTTGCCGATCATCTGGTCCATGCAAGAATGGACACACTTGACATTTTGGTCACCACCTCGTCATGATCCCTCCGACTTCCTCTCTGCCTAGCACCTAAGGCCGATCGATAGTCTCATTATGTAGCCCAGGCTAGCCCTGAACTGGAAGTCTTTCTGCTTCGACTTTCCAAGTTGATAAGTGCTCACTGCATCCGCACATCCGGCTTTACCTAAGACTGTTTAAAACCGACATCGCATGACATTGTACCGTAATCACTCACGTGACTCATTCATCTCACGAATATTCACTGATGGCCTGCTGTGTGTCGAGGATATAACAAGGAACGAATCATACACATTCTCTGACCTCCTCACAGGGCCACGCTCCTCAAGGGGAGATAGGTGGCAAAGTGACGTGACAACCCGCAGTGAGCAGAAGCGTGGCTAGGCTGTGGGTGGCACACAGGGCCCCTTCCTTGGATGTGGCACAGCCGGAAATGGTTTGGGTGATTCGGGGAGAGTAGACTCTGAAGGAAGGGGAGGCATGTCCACGGTGTCCAGGAACAGCTACCGCAGCCAAAGGGACAGATACACAGCACGGAGGGCGAGAACGTGGGACAGGTGGAAGAACATTCGGGAGTCCACAGTGGCTAGGGAGGGAGAGGTGGAGTGGCAGGGTGTGGGGTCAGAGCTGAGACGGAGGGGCTGTAGGCCACACTATAGCCTGACTTCTTTCCCTTACTGCCATGGGCATTTTCCTCATGCTAAAGTTCGAATATGCAATGTGTCCCTATGAGTGAAAGATTGGTCCATTGCCTGTGGGCTGTTAAGGGGCCATGGAACCTTTAAGAGGTGATGCCCGGGAGAGAAGCCAGGCCATCAGGGTGTGTCTTTAGGGATAAGAATGAGGCTTCAGCCTGTTTCTGTCTCTCGCTTTCCCTCCCGGCTGTCACAAGGACTCCCACTGTATGCTGCCTCTACCATCGGCCAAAAGGCAACTCCAACAGACTCACGAGGTGAAAGGCTCTGACTCCAAATAAGGCTTTTCTCCTTTTAAGTGGATTTCAAAATGTCATTTTTGCTGAGCTTGGTGACTCCCAGCCACCAGTCTGGTCCAGAGAGTGGGAGGGGATGGACGCGAATGGATGGTGAATTGTAGGTCACCAGCCTGGGCTGTGTGGTGACATGTGGTGATTCAGGCCTATAGTCTCAGCTGCTCGACAGGCTGTGGCAGGAGGATTAAGATATCAAGGCCAGCCTGGGCTATAGATCGAGACCAAGGCTAGCCTAGGCAAGTTAGTGAGATTCTGTCTCAAAACAAAGAGTGGATAAAGAGGTGGGAGTGTAGCTTAGTGTTTGGGTGCTTACCCTGGCTTTGATCCCCTGAACTTAGAGGGAAAAAAAAATTCCCAGGTTTATTTGCTACTCTACAAGGCTGGACTGCTATAACAAAAATATGTCACAACACAATTGAGCAAACCAAGCTCCTGTCTCACATAACAGGTCACAAATAAGCATGCCAGTCAGGACACCTGTGTCCCCAAGTCAATCAGAGGCTCAGGTGCCCTCTAGGCTGCTGTTTCACAATCTCCTGGGACATGGTACAGTGAACTGGCCTCTATGCCCATGTGGCCAGCTGGATACAGGAAGAAGACAGGACACCGTTAGCCTTCAGGTTAGGTCTGGGGATGAACACACTGCCCATAGCCCACTGGAAAGTGTTCAGCCATCCTGCCTGCCACTCACCTGCAAGGGGAATGAGAAAATAGCCACTCATCTGCCAGGAAGAAGGAGAAGCCAAGTTTGGTGAGAAACTACCAAGACCAGCCATAGTGGGCTCACCAGAAAATGTGGGCGGCAGAAGTTCAGTAACTTAAAAAGGGATGTGTCGGCAGGTGTGCGGGGGCATTGCGCTTCGGAGTCTGAGGCAGACGGAATATGAGGGAGACCTACCCAGCAAATCTGCCTCCCATAGTCGGCGGCTAGGAGTATAGCTTGGTGCCAGGGTGTCTGACAAGATACACAAGGGCCTGGGTTCAATCAACTAAAAAAGAAAGGTGTGTCTAGTCACACACCACACAGCTTCTGGCATCTCTCTTCAGCCCTTCGTGCTGCTATTGGTGTGAAGAGATCCGACAATGACATATTTGATAGGGCAAGCTGTCTTTTCTTGGAAAGCAGGCCGAAGACTCGCTGACCCAATCAGACTAACTGGAGCGCACACCGATCTTTGCATCTGAAGATGGCCCCCTTTGGCGCTACACTGCCATCCTGGCCGCTGAGGTTTGGTGTACTGACCTGACCTTACTCTAGAGGAAATGCTTCCTATTTATGTCCCCAGACCCAGATGTCTGCAGCGAAACCAGGGTACACACTCACATCTGCCCCCCATTATACAAAGTCGGCACGTGGTACAAATGGCAAGGTGCCTGTGAATAGCTAGTCTACTTCCCTAACTTGTTTACCCCAAATAGAAAAGGCTCTTGCTTCATAGCCCAGACTGGGCTGGAACCTGTTTCCTATTCTTCATTTTTAATTATTTTATTATTTTGTGCGAATGGGTGTTTTGCCTGCATGCATGCATGTCTGTGGACTTGTCGCGGTCCCCCTGCCTCTGCCTCCTGAGTGCAGTCACTACAGACTGGCCCCACCAAAACCAGCTCGTCTCCTTCATTAGAATAACATGGTGTCTCCTATGGCCGCTCACGATAAAGACCATGAGTTTCCCATCATCTCTTCCAGGTGGATGTGGCCGCATGTCTAGGCTCTGGCTAAGGAGCGTCAACTAAGGGATTCGGACCTCTGATGCACACATGATGCCCTTTAGCAGGAAACCATGTCCTTGCCTTGATCCTTTGCCCACTCTTTCCATCTAGAACATGACTAGAGTAAGAACTACCTGGTGGGGGGGGGGCTAGGTCTCTGGTACTAAGAGCTAGGTCACATATGGGCTTAAACTTTAGGAGAAAGGAAATGCCCTTCCGCTTTGTAGGAACCAGGCCTCTTTAACAACAGCTAAACTCGGATCTGAATCTCTCAGGTCTCAGGAATTGTAGTAATAAGAGCGGCGGGGCTGCATCCCCAGCACCCCGGCAGCCTGGCTAGCTTATGCCCCGAAATAATTACACGGACACTGTATTCTTTTAAACACTGCTTGGCCCTTTAGCTCTAGCCCTTACTGGCTAATTCTGATATCCCGATCAACCCATCTCTAATAATCTGTGGGCACCGGTCTTATCGGGAAGATTCTAGCCTATGCCCATCCTGGGTCGGAGCTTCATGGCGTGTGTCTGCCCGGGAGCAGGGCATGGCGTCTCTCTCAGGCGTCTGCTCCCGAGAGGAGAGCTGTGGAGTCTAAGCTCACTTCCTCTTCCTCCCAGCATTCTGTTCTGTTTACTCCTCCTACCTATCTTCTAACCAATGAGGGCCAAGCAGTTTCTTTTTATTTAACCAATGACCTTCCTCCATCAACGAATTCTTTCTGGTCTCATCAGGTGGCTCTCTGGCAACTTGTCTCCACTGCTGTGGCCACAGTCGGGCCTCAGCAGCCACCATCAGCTTACAGAGGAGTTCACTCTTTATTCCCTTCCAACAGGTATTCAACTCACCTGCTCTTTGCCTGGCAGGGGCGGAGGGCGGTGGGGGAGGGGACGGCACTCAGACTTTTGGGACCTAACAAGTAAGGCTTTTCTTAATCAATCTTCCTTTCTTTCTTTCTTTCTTTCTTTCTTTCTTTCTTGGACGTCTGTTCTGTCTCTAGAAGTAGAGAGGCAGGCAGATCTCTGAGTTCAAAGCCAGCCTGGTCTACAGAGTGACTTCCAGGACAGCTAGAGCTATACAAAGATACCCTGTCTCCAAAAGTCCTGTCCCCCACGTCCTCCACCACTGACCAAAGGCCTGGCTAAGTCACAATGGCACAGGCCTGTAATCTCAGTGCTGGGAAAGATAAGGAAGAAGAATCACATGTTCCAGGCCAGCCTGAGTCATATAGCAAGACCTGTCCGAATAAACAATAAAATAAACAAATCCGAGGACTGAAGCCCTCAGCATAAGCCACAGAGACATTAGAAATGAGAGTATCTAAGCTTAGAAGCTCTCTGGAGAGTTTTGTTCTTTTTTTTTTTTAACTTCCTCAACGACCTTTTCTAAGAAGCTCTCCAGAGAGTCTGTTATAGTGTGGCATTTTGCTGGACCATGGTGGTGCATGCCTTTAGTCCCAGCACTCAGGAGGCAGAGGCAGGTGGATCTCTGTGAGTCAGAGGTCAGTCTGGTCTATAGAGTGAGTTCTAGGACAGACAGAGCTATAGAGAGAAACCTTGCCTTAAAAAAAAGAAAGAAAAGAAAGGAAGGAAGGAAGGAAGGAAGGAAAAGAAAGAAAGGAAGGAAGGAAGGAAGAGAAAGAAAGAAAGAAAGAAAGAAAGAAAGAAAGAAGCAATCCTTATGACATCCAAACACCCACACAAAGAGCCCCACAACCTTTCTGGGACCCTGTGCCCAACTGTGGGATCAGGGGAGGGAAGGGACCTGAGATGAGACAGTCCCTGACTGGCAGACCCTCCCCAGTGTGATGTCTATGGGAAGCCAACTTCCAGGGGAAGGCAGTGTGCTGCCAGAGGTGTCTGTGTGCCAGCCTTGCTCTGGAGCTTCAGTGGGAAGCTGGTGACCCCTACAAGGGGCAAAGTTCCTTGCCGTCCTGTCCTCAAACTCATGGCTGAGCAGGAGCTTTGCCCTCTGACACCTCTGCCCGGTGAGCCCTGTGGGGAGCTGTGTGAAGTAATAAGGGCGGCGGGGCTGCATCCCCAACACCCCGGCCGCCTGCCCGGCTAGCTTATGTCCCGAAATAATTACACGGACACTGTATTCTTTTAAACACTGCTTGGCCCATTCTCTTCTAGGCTAATTCTCACATATTAATTTAGCTCATTTCTAATCATCTGTGTGTAGCACCCCAAGGTGCGCTTACCGGGGAGATTCTAGCCTATGTCCATCCTGGGTCGGAGCTTCATGCTGGGAGCGGGGCATGGCGTCTCTCTCAGGCGTCTGACCTCACTTCCTCTTCCTCCCAGCATTTTGTTCTGTTTACTCCACCCACAGGGCCAAGCAGTTTCTTTATTGGCCAATGACCTTCCTCCATCATTTCCCCTTTTTCGGTTTAAACAAAAAAAAAAAAAAAAAAAAAAAAGGCTTTAACTTTAACATAGCAAAATTACATATAACAAAACAGTTATCAAGTAAAAGTTACAATAATCTTTATCATGACTAAGGAAAACTATAACTAACTATTCTTAACTCCATCAAAGACTCCAGAAAGATACAATACTACCTAAGCAAACAAGAAAAAAGCAACTTTTAAAACTCTAGAAATGACAGAGACATCTTGCTGCCTGGACAGTCACCCAAAGTTCCTCTGTACCGTTGGGGCATCCATCTTCAGCCTTCAGGCCCATGGTATCCAGCAGACATTTCCATAAAGCAGGAAAATTCAAAGTCAATTCAGTCACTATCTGTTGTGTCCTGCAGAATGTCTCGCAGACTCTTTCATGAATCAGGAACCCCAAAAGATCATCTCACCTTAGGCAAGTTCAGTAGTCCTCTCTCTGCGGGTTCTCTGTGTCCAGTTTATGCAATAGTCCAGGCAAGAACAGTTTCTTGCCCAAATGGCTATCAAACTCCATAACGAGCCTCTTTGATGCCCATCTTCCTCTTGAAGTAGATTGGTGCTGCCAGGAGCAGAGTGTCTCATTGTCATGAAAAGTCCTAAGTTATTAAAATATTTTAAATGCCATATTCTGCAGCCTTTGAGAGATATGAAGAATGCCTATCTGAAATATATCTCTATATGTCTAGAAAAATCTAACTAACATGACTACAAGCTTTACTATTATCGATGATTATCCATTAACAACCTATATTTCTTAATTATACAGTACATATTTAAATGAACTACATAATCACAATACCTTAATCAAAATCAGAAACACTTATACATATAACAAAATTGACCTTAAATCTCTATCAATAAAGCAAAATCTATACTAATGCAAATTATTCATATCTATATCACAGCCCCCTTTAAATGTAAAAGAACATTTATAAACCATATTTGGGAACATGGGCGCAGTTTTTTCTCTCCAAACTGCTTCCTGCTGAATGGGGGTGTCGTTAATTAGGTCTTTCATGGTATAACCTGTGTGCTAGTTTCATCTCAATTGGCAGTTGAGCGAAACAATTTTTTGAAGATGTTCACTGCAACCCTTCAGGAGGGCGTGGTCCATCATACCAAATTGGAATAGAAGAAATGAACAGCGTCTCATCCTCTGTGAAAACAAAATAAGAAACTCCTTTCCAAAGTATCATATCCTTAGATCCAAATTCAAAATATCTATGTTGGATTAGTTCAGCAGCATTTATAAATAAATATCTTTTAGCATCTGTTGCTCCTTCCTCAGCATTTAAATAATTCAAAGAGAGCATAATAGCATACAGTATCAAGATTCTCTGTGTATTTTCCATCTTTGTACAGCTTTGTTTTAACCTCTATTTCGTTTATTTTTACTTTTAACTTTTTGCTTTTTGAGACAGGTTCTCTGTATCTTTGACCTGAAGTAACTCTGTAGACCAGGCTGTCTTTGAACTCTCAGAGATCCGCCTGTCTCTGCCTCCCAGGCATTGGGATTAAAGGCGTGTGCTACCACACCTTGAAGTCACAGAGGTCTATCTCCCTCTGCCTACCAAGTGTTGGGATTAAAGGTGTGTACCACACACAACAACTCTCTTCCTTTTTTTTGTTACTTTAAGAACTTTAAATTTTAGTCTGCATATATTTTTAACACACTTCAAACCATTTAGAAATTTTCTTTGTCTTTGAATCTCTCTTTACTGTATATCTCTCTTTTTCTGACCACACAAGTCTTTAATTTACCAAGCAATATCAGTAGGATTAAAGGCGTGGCTTTGCCGGCTGGATCCAGCCCATTCCTTAGCTTTCCAGCCTCATGGCTGAGGTACTGGCTGTAGCCAGCAAGCGAGCTTCAGCAGCCTATCTTGCAAACCGCACAAACCGCCTGCGTAAAAGAGTCAGAATTTGTCCTGGCAGGACAGCCCAGAAAGCCGGCATTTTTAAACGGCGCAGCTTTTTTCCTGCTATGGCTGAAAACCGAAAAGCATGTGTTCAGCTTTTCATCAACACCGTTTAAGTGTTTCGTGGCAGGACCTCTTAATGAGCTGCAGGCTTTGCAGCTAAAGCTGAGTCAGGAAGCCTCTCTTAGATGAGGCGCTTGCTTGCCTCTAGCAAGCAGAGTAGAACCGAGAAATTGCTGCTACCAAGAAACCAGGCACAATGCTTTCATTTTGTTCTAGAATTACTTCCCAAGCTGTCTCAGGCTTTATGTGGAAGCAGTTGTCCACGTGGGCGCCATATGAAGTAATAAGGGCGGCGGGGCTGCATCCCCAACACCCCGGCCGCCTGCCTGGCTAGCTTATGCCCCGAAATAATTACACGGACACTGTATTCTTTTAAACACTGCTTGGCCCATTCTCTTCTAGGCTAATTCTCACATATTAATTTAGCTCATTTCTAATCATCTGTGTGTAGCACCCCAAGGTGCGCTTACCGGGGAGATTCTAGCCTATGTCCATCCTGGGTTGGAGCTTCATGCTGGGAGCGGGGCATGGCGTCTCTCTCAGGCGTCTGCTCCTGAGAGGAGAGCTGTCGCGTCTGACCTCACTTCCTCTTCCTCCCAGCATTTTGTTCTGTTTACTCCACCCACAGGGCCAAGCAGTTTCTTTATTGGCCAATGACCTTCCTCCATCAGCTGTGTGTCCCTCTGCTTGTCAGGCAGAAGCCAGAGCTAGGTGGAAAGTCTGTGAGCTCCAGTCACCGCCACCACTCAAGATGAAGGTCAGTCCTGCAGGGTTAGCTGTTAAGGAGAAGCTCCGGGTATGGCCATGTGTGTCCCCCTTTGGGAAGCCCCTGAAATAACAGCCATGATGCCCCAGCCCCAGCTCAGATGGCATCTGAGCAGCCCAGTCAACAAAAGTGCATCTGCTGCCCAGCACAGTAGAGAGAAGTCACCCCAAGCCTATCTCTAGCTGTGGGGAGCAGATAGTTCTTTGTAGCGCCTGCCCTATGGGACGGTACACAAGCCTGGAACTAGGCTGGAGACTTAAAAACACATGCACACAGACAGAGATGGGAACATGGTCATCCTTGATACAAGAACGCCAACTTTATTGTGCTCCAGGGAAGCTTATATAGGGATCCTTAACTGATAGCCACGCCCCAGCTCTCGGAATCTTTCAGCTGCAGGCCTCACCAGAACCCACTCCCCTGCCATCAGGGTCCCGTGCTCAGAGCAGCTGCAGGCACAGGTAAACAAGTTGTTTTGCTCAGTTCACTCCAGCAGGCAAAGGGTCTGAGGCAGGCAAAGAAAGTCAAGGGGCTTGGGGTCTGCAGCCCCCAACAGTTCTTTGCCCTGGTTTTACCAGAACTATGATCCCACAGGCTCAGTAGCCAGGCCCAGCCCTCTGCCTCTCCTGCCACACGCCCTCTTCTCTTGAAAGTCCTCTGTTTAGAGAGAGAGTCATTGTGCAGGTTCTTTCTACCACACGGTGTTTGGCTCCTGGCTCCATTTCATCGAAATCACAAATGGCTGTGGAAGATAGGGAGGCCAAGACCCCGGCACTGTGGAGACATCGAAGAACACCGGGATGAGGTTCCAGGGCTGCCCATTCCCCCACAGCCATCTCTTGTCCTGGCAGACCCAATCCCTCCCACTCGGGACTGTGAGCTTGATGGTCGTCAGAGCAGCAAGAGGCTCAGTACTCCTGGCTGTCCAGATGTGTCTGGTGAGAGTCCTGCCAGCCCATCCATGCTTAGCTAACTCTGACTTTTCCTGTGTCCTGGAGGGCATTTTTTCCCCCTTTGCTCCTGATTTTTGAAATAGTAACGAACACTTTCTTGTCTCAGAAACGCATGCTTGTTGTCATGGCAGACAAACGCCAGGGTTAGCGACCCTTACGTAAAAGATACTGCGCATGTGTGAAAGAATCAGCTTTAATTTCATCTCTGGGGTATATGGTGAGGACTCATTACTTAATCATGGGAAAGAGGTATCATGGAGGATCATGGGAGGAGTTATCAAATCGCCGGGAGAAAAACAGCTCTGAGCGTGTTGGTTTAGACAGGCCCTGCAGGAGGAGACGGAGAATGTAAGAGTCGGTGGGGATGGAGGACACCAAGGAAACAAAGCCTCCTAAATCAACGAGATCGATGCACAAATGGACTCACGGGGACTGTGGCAGCATGCACGGGACCCGCGTGGGTCTCAGCCAGATAGGTTCCCAGCACTGGGAGGAGAAGCGCACACAAGCTCCTGTTCCTAACCCAGAAGCTGTCTTCTCATTAGTAATTGCTCACAAAGGAAAAAACCGTTTTCTCCTACAGAGTTCACTAAGCATACAAATCACTCTTAAGGGCAGGTCCCATGCCCGGCAGTCCTTGCCAACACAAACTCAATGTCATTTTTGGAGGGTCTTTTCCTTTTTTTAATCTTACTGGTCTTTTGCATATATGTGTGTGTGTGTGTAATTATGGTTTCCTGTTTTGTGTTTCTTTGAGATTTCTGTGTGAACGTGTGTATATCTCTGTGTCTATATATGTTTCTTGTGCTTTTTTCTTTGTCATCTGTTTGTTTTGTTCTATTACAATTAGTTTTTTTTTTTTAACAGAACTTGCCTCAAGTTTATTTGTAAAAACAGCATAAGGTCCTGAACATCTGCAAATACTGTGTAGGTGTTCACACCAGTCCATCTGTCTTCACACTGGCAGACTGCGACCTTTTTTATGGGGCCTTCACAGGGGCCTGGGCACCTTTGGGAGCCTGAGCTGCAGCTGAGGCCTCTGCCTTGGCTTGAACCTTGGGCTTTGTTTTTTGGAGCCTACGACCCCTGGCCATGTAGCTTCTAATCTTCTTCCCAAGCTTGGGGTGAGCAATTAAAGCCAGACGGGTGAGTTTGCGGGTGGGGCCCTTTGGCACCTTGGGCTTCACCACCTGGGGCTTCACCAGGGCCTTGATGGCCTCCGCACGTGCGCTCATGGCCTTTGCATTATTTGCCTGCATCTTCTTCAGGCCTTTCTTGTTGTGCTTCTTGGCAAAGCGCATGTTCCTCAGGAACTTGGGGTCAACCCCCTTGAGAGATTCGTATCTTTGTGACCGGGGTTTCTTGATGCCGTTTCTGTGCCATTTCCGGGACTGGTTGTGTGTGGTGTGGTTCTTGGACTTGGCCATGGCTGGACGGTAATCGGCGGCTCCCGAAGCGCCTGCGACCGGAAGAGAAAGAGTACAATTAGTTTTTATTTTATTATTTTAGATGCCTGTTTGATTTTTTTAAAGTTGTTTTTGTTTGTTTGTTTTTGTTTTTCAAGACAGGGTTTCTCTGTAGCTTTGGAGCCTGTCCTGGAACTCACTCTGTAGACCAGGCTGGCCTTAAACTCCCAGAGATTCACCTGTCTCTGCCTCCCAAGTGCTGGGATTAAAGGCGTGTGCCGCCATCCCCTGGCACCTGTTTGTTTTCTAATGAGAGAGAGAGAAAGAAAGGATCAGGTCAGAGGGGAAAGACCTAAGAGGAGTTGGGGAAGGGAAACTATAATCAGAATATATTGTATGAAAAACAATGTATTTTAATAAAAAGAAAATAAAGGGGAAAACTGCTCTTCCAGTGGTTGTCCTGTCTCTCAGCTGTCTCCCAGAGCAGAATGTCAGTCAGGAGCCAGAGAGCAGAGGGAAATCAATGATCAAGAAACAGCTCAGGGTCCGGTTCTCTTCTTGCCATTGACCCTGACTTGCTGACCTGCACAGGGCCGCCCAGGGTGGCGGGCAGGGAAGAAGCACCAATGGGACTTGCAGCAGGCAGCCCCTCACACTCGTTCTTCAGGTCCTCTGTTGTAAAATAAAAAGTAAACCACATGTTCAGGTGCTGCTGGCCCCTTCTGTGTGATGCCACACAGGGCCACTGCTTTCTCCCGTGCATTCCCCCCATCACAGAACAACCCTGGAAAGGGATAGGGCATTTCCACCGTCCGGAGCTGGAAAGGTGGCATGGACCCCGACGGTCAGATTCTGTGCCTTCTACAGCCCAAAGCTGATGAATCTAAAACCTCTTTCTTGGTGCCTCTCTGTGGTCCTAAAGAACTATTGCAGGAGGGTGCATCTGTTTTTATTTATTTTTATGTTATTTTACGTGCATTGGTGTTTCACCTGCATGTATGTCTGTGGGAGGGTGTTGGGTCCCCTGGAACTGGAGTGTCAGACAGTTGTGAGCTGCCGTGCAGGTACTGGGAATTGAACTCGGGTCCTCTGGAAGAGCAGCCAGTGCTCTTAACCGCCGAGTCATCTCTCCAGCCCAGGAGTATCTTTTAAACGCCAAATGAAATCCTTTGTTCTGTTCCACAGTGTAAGACTGGCATCATAGAAATCAATAGCTCTGCTGTCCTTCCAGGTGTCTGAACTCCTAGAGAATCCGACAAGAAAGAGATTGTAAGCACAACCTCTCTGTTCCTGACCTTTTAACTATCTAAAATGGCTTTTAAACCTGGACTGCATCCTCAAGCTGAAATCATTGTTTAGATGATGGTGCTTTTGGCAGCCTCTTAGCAAAACTAGCCAATTACACGAACCCGAAATGCCAAGCCTATCTGGCTTGCAAAGGCCACTTGGAGACTTAAGTGCACCGAGTTGGGTCATTTCTCCAGGGAATCCTTAAAAGGGAAGCTAGGCGTGAGGGTTCTTATCTGTTCTTGCCTGGCGCCCTCTGCTAATCTATCAGTCAGTGAACTGATTGACAGGCAGTTGACATCTGCGTGAGGCACCAGAGAAATAAGGACTCCAAGACTGCCACAAACTAAAATTATTCATTTCCGTATCTGGTTGTCACTTGCATTCTTTCCCCAGATTCAGTTTCTTCTTCTTCTTCTCCCTGTTCTCTTCCTCTTCCCCCTCCTTCTGTCTCTCCTCCGCTTTGAGACAGTGTCTCACTATGCAGCCCTGGCTGTCCTAGAACTCACTTTCTAGACCATGCTGGCCTCAAACTCACAGACATCTGCCTGCTTCTGTCTCCTACGTGCCGGGATTCCGTTCTTCCAAAGCAAGCCGTGTAAGTCATCATAAGTAGACACAGGGGCTACTTGCTTGGATTCACAATTGCCAATGGGAAAGCCTACAGCTCCGGAGGCCAGCATCAGAGCTTTGCAAGCCGGTGATGTGCCTGAGAACCTTGTTAATGCTGCAGATTCTGATTCTCAAGACCCTTCTAGTAACTTCCAGTAACTTCTGGTGACTCCCGTGACTCCCAAGGTCTATGGACATGCTCTGCTTTTACGACTCACTTTAAAACCAAAACCAAAACAAAAACAAAACAAAAAAAAAAAAACAGGAAGAGGTGACTAGTTGCCAGGCGATGCACAAACCAACCTGTCCAGGATGCAAAACAATGTAATGCCACTGAGAGGGTCTGGCTACGGGTAGACCCCAATTCACAGAAGTGTCTGTGTCTGTGTGTCTGTGTCAGTGTATTGGTATCTGGATGTGAGTGCAGGAGCCAATGGAAGCAGGAGGCCACAGATCTCCTACAACTACAGTTACAGGGGGTTGTGTTCCGCCTGTTACAGGTGCTTGGAATTGAACTTGGATCCTCTGACTGAGCAATGCATATGCCTAATCAATGAGCTATCTCTCAAGCCCCTTCTAAGAGTTCTTTTGTGACATTAGGCAAGCTATTTTTAGCACCTTAGAATGCTCATCCATCACACGGAGGTTATAAACGTTCTTGTCATGCCCCATAGATGTTATTAAACCCTGAGGGAGGAATAAAGATCTAGTAACTTCTCCGAAGACTCTTGCTACTGTCGGTGTCAACAGTCACCACCACCATCACTGCCTGGCTCGACTCCCCCAAATCAGTGGTTACCTCATAGGTTTGCTGTGAGAATTTAATGAGCTACCACATGCTCTCTTTGGAGCCCATGGTAAATCTTCCTCAATGAAGACAAACTTGGTACTTGTGTCTGTGATTGAGGCGAAGTCTGTGCGTGTCCTCCAGGGATCCATGTGTTATACTTCTGTCCCTAAGGTGAGGAATGAAGAGGAAGGGGGCTGGGGAGCATCTCAGCCGTGGAGCACTTGCCTAGCGTGGGTGAGGCCCTGGGTTTGAGCCCCAGGAGAGGATGGTAACAGTCTGCAGTATTTAGAGATGAGGGCCTCTGGTACACAGTTAGGAGTAAAGGGAGTAGAGGAGATGCCTCCACGACTGAATCCTGGCAGCTTTATAAGGAGAGAGAAAGGTGGTGGTGCACGCCTTTATTCCCAGAGGCAGAGGCAGGTGGATCTCTGGGAGTTCGAGGCCAGCCTGGTCTACAGAGTAAGTTCTAGGACAGCCAAGGCTACACAGAGAAACCCTGTCTCAAAATACCAATCCAAACCAAAGAGAAGAGTGAAAAGGGCGAGAAGATAGTTATATATATTCTCTCTCTCCCCCCCTCTCTTTCTCTCTCCCTCTCTCTCTCTCTCCCTCTCCATCTCTTCAGACATAATGCCCTACTCCACCATCAGTACCCTTCAGCAAGCAGGTCTTCACCCCATGGACACTGTCCGCCTTGCCCTTCCACAACAGGAGCCCAAACAAACGTCTTATTGTTAGAACTTACTCTGTCTGTGGTACCATGCCATTAGCAGCCAAGGGCTGATGAATACACTCGCACCGGGGATCTATTTTAATTCACGTTATTAAATGAAACCTCCTCTCGTGACTTTTGCAGACTGGATGACAGATCAGCCTTGTGTGCATGAGGTTTGGAAAGATGCTGGCTTTGCCAGGCCATGCAGGCAGCATGCCCTGAGCGCAGGATGTGTACCGCGGGCACGCTTCCAACCCAGCAGCCGGCTGCCAGGAACGGCAACTCAACACATATGAAAGCGGACAAGAAGCTCTGTCTCCCAGAACCAGGATTCAAAAATGATGATCCTGTCTCATCCCAGGCCTGTGTTGGCTAGACTCCCCTGCCATTAAAAGTGCTCCGTTCCAGCTGCTTCAAGAGAAAGGAGTGGTGGTTTATTTTGCAGCCTGCCCTGCCAGCACAGCATGGAGCAAGCATTCAAAAGCTGGGTTTCCTCTTTCCACAAAAGACTCCGGGCAAAACAAAGCCGGGATGAGCAGGGTCACGGGCCTCTGGGCCCTCTCGGTCACTTACGCGCAACAAAGGCAAACCAGAGGCTGGCTAACCAAAGTCCTGTGGACCTGGGGGAGGGGGGAGCACGTTGCCATGGTGATGGTTCAGCACCAGTCCCAGTAGCTGGTTCAGGAGAGACCCCAGGTGCAAGGTGCGCTTCCTGCGTGGAAAGTGGGAAACCCAGAGAGAATTCACACCGGTTCGTAGGATTTCCATGTTTTGTCTGAAGGAGGTATTTCTAGCTCATCTTATGTTGGAAAATTGTGTTCAGGGCTCTGAACTCTGAACACAGTAGATTTTACCACATCCTGAATGTCAGAGACCTTTTTAAAACCAGACGAGAGGGAAGGAAGAGGAGTTGAGACTCGCGCTGTTGTCCAATCGGAGTCAGAGAGAAAGCATTCGATAATGGTCTATTTTTAGAGACATACGGGATGCTCATTAGGAGAAGAGGCCAGGGATCAGCCCCGGCTCAGTGACAGGCTTTGTAGAAGACACTCACCAGTGCAGAGAAATCATTTGATCTCTTGGTGTTTCAGATTAAATCTCCAATTAACATGAGTAAGAACCATGGAATTTTAGGCTAGGGAGAAAAGCAGGAAGGGCGATTTAGGTTATACATTCATTTGCAATACTAAATATTTAAATCTCATTTTATTTTTATTTATTTGGCTTCTGAGACAGAGTCTCTCTACAGAGAATCCTAGCTGTCCTAAAACTCACTCTGTAGACCAGGCTGGACTCGAATTCACAGAGATCCACCTGCCTCTGCCTCCCAAGTGCCAGGATTAAATAAAAGTGTGTGCCAACACAGTGGGCATCAAGTCTTATTTTAAAAGCAGACCACATTCAGGGACAATGAAGCAATGTGCTTACTTATATTTAATTCACTAGAATTTCTTATTTCTGAACCAACACTGTGCTTGAATGGAAACACAGGTTTTGCCAAAAGAAAGCTCATATCGGACAGCTCTCTGTCCTTAAACCCAAACTCCTCTCTGTGCCCTGCGAGCCATGTGCCTCCCTCTCCCCACAGAAGCAGCAGAAGTAATTAATTAGCAAAGTAGGAAAGAAATAGCATAACATCAGTGGCGGGGCCTGCAAGCCAGCCCCAAACAGTCCCCTAGATACTAAAGGCTGTGGGGAGAGGGAGGGTCAGAGAGCTCCGGCAGGGAGCACAGTCACTCCCCTCGAAGGGTTTTTGGGTTTGTAGAACCACAGCATACAATTTCAGGAGTTAAAGGACACAGGTGTGTGCCCTTTGATGGTTACTATCCATTGTTGACTTGATAGGCTGTGTCTGTGAGGCTTCTGGACTGGGCTAAGTGGGAAGACCTACCCTCAAAGTGGGTGGCACCCATTCCATGGGTGAGGGTCCTGGACTGCATCAAAAGGAGAAGTGGAGATGAATACCAGCACCCACCACTGCTTCCCAACTGCAAGAAGCGATGTGACCGGCTGCCCCATGCTCCTATTGCCATGCCTCCCCTGTTTGGGCGGTTCCTCCGAACTGTGAGCCAAGTAAATCCTTCCTCCCTTCAGTTGTTTTAGTCAGGTATTCTGCTACAGCCATGTGGAAAGCAACTAACCCTGATCAGCAAGCTGGGCAGTCTGTGCACAGCTTCTGTCTAGACTGTCTATTGAGTTGGCTGCTCACACCACTTTGAGAAGGTGATAGTATCTCTGTCATAGAGAAGCAGAAACATGACCATAGAGAACAAACTGTAGCCAAGGCAGCTTGACGGAGGAGAAAATACAGCCCGTGAGGTTTTGTGGTCACCAAGCAGTAAAGCCTAAGCCTAGGTCTACCATTTGGTAACCCCGCTCCATCAAACCTCGGCACATGACCATTCCACCACTGCCTTCCAACTAAAACCTTCTATTCAAAATTAAAAGCACAATTATAGCCACAATAACCTTATAAAGAAACCTTTTCTCTGAAATTTTACTCAGGCATTAGTTACCCAATAGCATTATAAAATTCAGACATGAAAACATTCTGAATATACAGTTCTTGGTTTATAAAAATAGGAAACTGAGATACAGAGAGGTTAGGTAAATTGCCTGGGGTCACACAGCTTAAACTGCTTGTTGCATTAGTTAACATCAATTTAGTCAGCTAACCCTGGAGGTACAGGCCAATAATCCCAGATATTTGTGGGGTTGAGGCAGGAGGATCACAAGGCCCTTCTGAGCTACCAAATTGAGTTCAGGTCCATCCTGATGACGTAGCGAGATCTCATATCAAAGTAAAAAGAGGGCTGGAGACCCACCTGAAGGGTAGAGCACGTGACTAATGTGTATAACATCCTAGGTTCAATCCCTAGTCCTGGGAAGAAAAGGGGGACAGTCATTCCACAGTTCACAAAACACAATACGAAACACCCTATTTATAGTATGTGACTCTAAGCAAATCTAATCTTCAAGGAGGCAATTAATTGACTTTAATTTGATTCTCCCGGTTCCCAGTTTACTCAGTTAAAAGCTCATAGCATATATTCCAAGATGCAAGGGATAGTGAAAGCAGTCTGTCACCTGAGCTGTCCCTAAAGGCACTAAATGAAGCATCAACGATGACCAAGGTGTCTTGTCTTCTCTGAGAAGCCCATAAGCAGGATAGCTCTGTTGGGGGACATTCGATCACACTGTGGACCCCGAGTTGGCATTTGCATTCATTAAATAAAATTGACCTTGGGTCAGGAGACTGAGTTAGCCACTAGTTGATAGAAAGTTATCAAAGAGCATCAGAAGGCAACCAGGAGAGATAGAGACATACCGGAAGTAGTAGGGAGGGATTTTGAGTGGCACAGTTTTTGTTTTGGCAGAGCGGAAGGACGGGATTTTGGAGCAGACACCAGCAAGGACAGAAGGTGAGCTAGTTGCTACTCAACCTCCCTGAGCTAGCAGGTTTTCACCCCAGCCTTTGAGTCTTGAGCTTTATTTATAAATAGAATGATAAAGATTTAGTTAATGCTACCCTTAGCAGCAATGATAGAGGTGGCGCCTATAGGAACAGAATCCCTGCCAGACTGTGGCCTGCCAGAGAAGCTGGCTGGTAACTGCGGGGTCGCAACTGCTGCCTGGAAGAGCAGTAGATTAAGGTGCAGCCTCTGTGCCGAAGTAAAAACAACATAGCTCCACATTAGAGAGTTCGGGAGTCCTCGGTGACAACTGGAGCTCTGCAACCAGAAAACAGGGAGGGCAGAGTGAGCGGCTCCGGTGGGCTAACTCCCTCCACCCTCTTGTTCTACTGAGGCCCTGCACTAACTAGACTAGTGCCTGCCCCCATCCATAGTCACAACAGGCCTTCCCTCATTTGCTAGCCTCCATGCCAATCATCTCTGGAGCACCCTGGTAGACACACCCACAGCTGCGTTTTGCCAATGTCTCAGGCATTTCTCAACCCAAACAAGTTGATGGTTGCATCTGACGGCTGATAAACCTTCAGAGTCGCCATCACCATTCGGGCTTTCTAATGACGCTGAACAGGAAGTGGCAGAGCACTTTGCAAGGGAGGCTGAGCATCGCTTCAAGAAACTTTAGCTCTAGAATTTTTTTTTATAAGGTGTGTGTGTGCGCGCGCTCGCACCGTGTTGTGATATTTCCTATCAAGGGCGACAATGAAGTTAAAAACCCACAGTAACAAATGTTTTTCCTGCTCAGTCTAGCCTTGGTGTCTGGCATAGAAGGTCCTTGGGAAATATCAGATGAACCAAAGTGGGTTTTTTTTGTTTGTTTGTTTTTTGTTTTTTTTTTTTAAATTGAGGTTTGTGCTATATCCCGCAGTTGCCTCTAGCAAAGATTCACGTGCCAAACTCTTGGACACACTTCAGACTATTTGGGCAAGTGCAATTTTTCCATTGCCAAAATGAGTGTGCCTGCTTTTGGCTAGGGATGGTAGGGGCATAATTGTGCTCATTTCATCCAGTCTTCCAGCAAGTGTCCAAAGTCAGCTCTGTGACTCCCATTGCCAGCTGAAGCGCTGGCTGCCATCACAGCCCTCTGGAGAGGAAGATGAAGGCACAGCAAGGGGTCCACTCATTTACGGATGAGAACTCTTTACTTTGAATTAATACAAATATTTGTACACATGTATGGGGCATATTATGCTAATGTGATACATGTATGCCTTGCATCTGATCAAATCAAGGTAATTGGCATCTCCACCTCAACACACATCAATCACTCCTATGTGCTGGGAAGCTTTGGGTGTTTCCGGTTATCCTGAGATATATAACAGATGGTGGTGCGCACAGCCATTGCCTGCATATGGACACCTTGGCCTCTACCAGATCTAGAGATACGGTGTCTCGCCTTCCAATCCCAGCAGATCCAGTCTGCGGCCCTGGTGGTCCCCAGACAGGAGGCTCCGCGCTCTGGGCTCACACAGAGCACCCTGCCCTGCAGCCTAGGGTCTCCCTCAGGGGTACACGGGCACAGTCACTCAAGACTGACTTCCAACAACCTCACTGGCTTCTCTGCTTTTGGCTTCACAAGCACAATCTGAGGGGTAAGAACTTGGCTGCAGTTGGTAGTCACTGAAACCTCACGAGTTGCCAGGCCTCTGTCCACCACATCTTTAGGAGCCCAGAGAAGTCCCGGCCTTCTGGCCCACAGTAATGAGCTCCTGAGACGCAACAATTATTCCATTAAACTGGTTTCTCATCACATGCTCTTACAGGAGAGAAGAGAAATTGAACTCTGAGTCTGTTATCCTGCTACAAATGACCCCCTCTTTTTCAGATGGGAGGGGACCATGATACCTGAGCAACTGTTGGGTTTGTCGAATGAACTCTGCCTGTCTACTTCCTGGGGACCTTGTCCCCGTCTTCCCTTATGGTCAACTCTTCAGTGATTTGCTCTTCCATTTCTTCAGTGTGTCTGAAGGGGAAAGACATTGGAAGAGGCTGGCTTGGATTCTCAGTTCTGTCTTTTACCATTTGGTTTTCAATGATCAGCTGAAAGGCCACTACATTCTATTTAAGAAAGGGAAGAGGATCTGAGTGTGTTGGCACTTGCCTTTAATCCCAGCATTTAGGAGCCCGAGGCAGAAGAATCATCAGCAATTCTGAGTCGGTCTGGGCTACACAGCAAGGCCCAAGCTAGGCCCTGTCCCCTCCCTCACATTCTTTTTTTCTTAGTATTTTATTTGGAGAATTTGTTTGTTTATGACAGGGACTTGCTATATAGCCATTGCTGGCCTGGATTGCTGTGTAACCCAGGATGTTCATGAACTCATGACAATTCTCCTGCCTCAGCCCTTTGAGCGCTAGGGTTACAGGCATGTACCATCATGCCCCCTCTCCTGTGCCCCTAAAAGTTCAATTTAAGTTGAAAGGCTGCACCTGACTCCAGAGAAGCAGGCGCTGCTTAAATCCCTGTGTGACTTATGTAGCCAAACATCAGTACATACTCTGGACGGGTACTGAGAAAAATCTCTCCTCGGATTTCCCTAGGCCAACGACATATATCCTTTAAATGCAGTCGGGGCTTGTGGAACTCTCCTGGCAGATTCACACAGAGCCAGGGGTACCAAGAGGAGACTGACCACCCTGTCACCCCAAGATATGTGTGGTATTGAAAATCCACCCACATCAAATCGTCACCAGCATCCTGTGCCTTTACTGAACTCGCCTCCCCAAGGCACAACACCACAAGGGCCTTTTAAATACCTTCTCGTGTCCATGCTATCTGGGGTGCACACTCGAGCAACCCGGTTCCTGTCTGGTGAACCACAGAGAGACCAAAGGAATAACAGCTAATGTAATGGGTGGAAGTCATTTCCAGAGACACACTGTTGGGGACACATACGAAGGTATCAGCCTTCTAAACAGGAAGTCATAATACTCAAACCAATGCAGCACCCAAATTACTTTAGGGGAAATGATAGTTACCAAATCAGATTACAGACACACCAAGTCCCCTGTCAGTTACTGAAACAGGCTTCCTTTTTCATTACACATCATTTCGGTCAGTTCCCTGCTTATTCTAGGATGCATCTCCACTATTCACAATCTCTATAATCTGTTCATAAACAGCCCTGCCATACTTAAGCCTCCTCTGAAATACAGCCTGACCCACGGTGGGGGGAGGAAAAGGGAGCTATACATTTTGCTAGCAGGATCCACACAGTCCCAAGTGAAACATGGAAGGGCTTCCAAGTTCACAACAAATCTAAATTGGGGCCAGAGGAAGGAAATGCCTAGGCCTCCGAGGCTGATGGGAAATCAGCTTGGCAGCGTTGGATTTCAAGCACCCAGGGGCCCGATGTTTATATACAGGAATAGCCTTGAAAGTGGACAATCCTATGCCATTAACAAGCAACAAGATATGGAATCTTTCTGCTTTTGCAAAAAGTGACTTGTCAGCTATCTAGAAAATGCAGGTGAGACGGAGGGAAAGGAAGAAAACAGGGCAGGAAGGACGATGGAATAGGACGGCCTTCCCTGGGCTCTGCCACTGGTCAGGAGCCCAGATTGCACAGTCTCTTCAGGGAGTTGATGGGGAGCAGGGGGCTTATTCTGGAAATTCCTCCATTGTTCCCCAGATCTCAGCATCCCCAACACAGTGTCACCCTCTTCTTGGTGGTGTTGTGTTTTGCTTGCTTTCTTTCCTGCCTCCTGGCTCGCCTTGTTTGTGATTAGGAAGCGAGCGCATTGTCATCGACCACGGACCAGGCAACAGCCCATCTTCTGTCCCTGGGCATTCACTGCTCACCCATCAATCACTTTCTATTGACCTTGAACTAAGATCTGTGAATTCAAAAACAGCAATGTAAGAATTGTATAGGCCAACTAATGGCGTAGCAGTTTATAGGAGCTGAGTTTTCAATAGCAAGGCTGAAGGGCACTGTCCCTGCCACTGAAGGGGCTCCAGATTGTAGGCTTTTACCTACAATTACTGAGCCCCTGGTATTATGTGTGGTGCTTGCCATGACTTCTGTCAACTCTAAGTTGCTGTCAGTTGTAACCCGTTCATTATTTTATTTGTCATAAAAACAAACATATTACTAGCCAATTAAAAGTGCCCACCTCAACGCATTGCTGAGAGATAAGGCTTTCTTAAGGCGTATTGGTTACATGGGCCATTCTGTGGTTCCAGGAGGGGCCCCTCCAGTGAAGTCACATGACTATCTGTTTGCAAAACTTGCAGAAAATATTTTAGCTCTCTCTACTGGATCGCTGTCTATTTCCACTCTGACTTCCCCTCTGGTGGACTTCTGCTTGTGTTTGATGGCACTGGACAGACCGTGGGCAAAACTGGGGATCCTATTAAGGGGAAGTTGACTGGGGAACACATTTAGCCTATCTTGGGGATACGTTCATGTGATCACGGTCATGTCTGCATTGAAACCGCTTCTTGTCATTCTGGTCTAAAAACAGCTTCTTGTTTTTCTACCCCCTCCATTACACTAACTCCCCTGCAGTCAGACCCTCAAGTGTGGGGCTGGAGGTGGTGTCTGAGAATAGAAATGTGTCCCATTGAGCTCATGGGAAGACTAGGACAGGGATAAGAGAAAAAGAACAAGGTTTGAGTCAGAAAGTCTGTGGGAAAATCCTCCAGACCTCACAGCTCACGGACAAAAGAAACTTCATAAAGCTCTCTCCAAACTTAGCAACCATCCCAGCGATTTCTATGACTCTGCCAAAAACAAGTGATGAAGTTGGAAAACACTTCTGTGAATTATCAATAGGGAAATACGACTTTCCATCAACCGCAGAGATAGCCGGGTGGTCTAACTATTCTCTTGATAGAAAAATGACGTAATAAAATCATTGTTGTAGAGACAGCTTTGACCAAAGCAAATCAGTACAGGACATTACAGCAGTGGGTCACGTGGTTAATTTTTAAAATATCATGAGGTATTTGGGAGGGGGAGTATTTATGTTGTGATTTCTGTATCCCTTTAAAAAGAGACAATTTAGTTGATTCTTCATCTAAATAAATACATGGTTGCCTAGTGTTTTTTTTGTTGTTGTTGTTTTTAATTTTTGAAGGTGAGGGTTTGAGACAGGGCTTCTCTGTAGCTTTGGAGCCTGTCCTGGAACTCGCTCTGTGGACCAGGCTGGCCTCAAACTCACAGAGATCTGCCTGTTTCTGCCTCCCCAGTGCTGAGATTAAAGACGTGAGCCACCACCACCCAGTCTGTTGCCTAATTTTTAATACATAACTTATACTCTCATTTAAATTTTTGGGGAAAGAATTTCATACATGAGTACTGTATTTATATTATTTCTACTTTTTTTTAAACCAATAACTTTAGGTCCCATAACCTAGATGCAGCCTGGATTGCAACCCCAAATTTCCGAGAACATTTTAGCATATAGGGAGGCAGTCTGTGTATTGGATTGATAAAATATATAGTACATGTCATTTAATTCCACAACACAGCACAACTCTGTGAAGTCAGAATGATCATTTTACAGATGAGGAAAACTGGGCTCAAGAAGTTGAGAAGTTTCCCTAGAATCAAGCTTCCAGGATTAATACTATCGCGGTTTCATTGACAGTGTGCAGAAGTTAATGCCACAGAGGGCGCTTGAACGGACTTGCTCTTTGAGGAGCGCTGGGTTCTTCTGACCTTGCTGGTAATAAAACGCAGAGCTGGGACTGGAAGCAGAGCTGTCCCCCTCAGCCCTGGAGTCTCACAGTAACTTCCGGGAGAGAACCTGTTGCCTGCCAGCACCTTCCGGCTAACCCTTCCAGAAACTATCCCATTTTCACCCTCAAGAGGAATATTGAGATTTCACATTTGTCTTCCATTCCACAGGCTCAAGAGTTTAAGGATCTGTCCCCTAGCTCTGCTGTTGGCTCCTGCCCCACCACTCCCCCTGTCCAAGAGGACTTTGCCACTAAATGTTATTTGAGGTAAGTATTTTTAAGTCCTCTTTCTCTCCTAACGCCCGTGTCTACCTGGAACGAGAAACTCAGTAAGAATGCTCCCTTGGTCATTAAGAACCAATGAGGAGAATGTGTCATTGAAAAGTGCTAATACCAAAGGCCTTCTGGGAGGAAGACAAAGTGTTGGTCCTGGCAGAGTTTGTTTTGTTTTGGAGGCAGGGCAGATGATTCTGGGTGTTAAGTTGGGAGAGTAAACCTCGTTAGTATAGTGGTGAGTATCCCCCCCCGCCCCCCCCCCCCGCCTGTCACGTGGGAGACCGGGGTTTGATTCCCCTACAGGGAGCCAAGATGTTAGGAATAACTCTTAATGCAAGCTCTCTGCTGATGCAAAATCCCAATCAAGCCAAATCAAACGTGTTCCTCTTTTGGGAGTCCACTTAAATATTCTGTGGAAGTGGTCCTGACTCCCTCCTCTACCCCCAGGGAGGCGTCAGGACCTGGCCTGCTGGAATTTGGAGTCCAGACCAATACAACTCTCAGGCCTGGAGGCTGGGATAGAAGTGAGGGGCTGAGGTCTACACTCCCAACTTAACACTGGGTATCTGGAGGGTACTGGTGCTGTGATTATTCTCAATTCTGTTCTACCCAGGATATTGTAGTTATCAAAAACCAGCTGACTGGGGCCAGGGAGATAGCTCATCAGGTAGTAAAGGTACCTCTGCCAAACTTCATGACCTGAGTTCAATTCCAGGGACCCGTAAGGTGGAAAGAACAAACCAAATCCCATAAATTTTCCTCTGATCCCCCCCACACACTTCTGCCCCCAGTGAATAAATGTCTTAGTCACTTAGTTCTAGTGCTGTGAAGAGACACCATGACCACAGGAACTCTGATAAAAGAAAGCATTTAACAGGGCTTGCTTACAGTTTCAGAAGTGTGATCCATCATCATCATGTCAGGGAGCATGGCAGTGTGCCAACAAACATGGTGCTGGGAGTTCTGCCTTCAGATTGGCAGCAAGCAAGAAGAGAGTCACTGGACCTGACTTGGGCTTTTGAGACCTCAAAGCCCGTCACCAGTGATACACTTCCTCCAACAAGGCCACACCTCCTAATCCTTTTCAAGTAGTTCCTCTCCTTGATGACTAAGCATTCAACTATATAAGCCTGGTTGGGGCCATTTTTTTCTTAAAAAATAATGTATTTATTCTCATTTTATGTACATTGGTGTTTTGCCTGCATGTATATTGTGTGAGGATATCCGATCTTGGAGTTACAGTTATTAGCTACCATGTGGGTGCTGGGAATTGATCCCAGGTCCTCTTGAAGAACAGTCAGTGCTCTTAACCACTGAGCCATCTCTCCAGTCTTACCATTCCTATCCGAACCACTACAATGAATAAATAAACTCTAACTGGTTAGTTGCTAATGCAAAATTCCTCTTGACTTTGAAGCCTGCCCAAGCAAATCCATACTTCTGGGGACTAGGTACAAACAGGCCATTTCCACTGCCATGGTCGAGACTGTCCATCACAGGGAACATCACCACGAGCCATCAGCCTGAGCTTCTTGTCTTCACTCGCTATGACTTATAGGGAGAGAGCCAGGGCTCAAGGCAAGAGTCCCTGGATCTCCTTAGAACTGCATACTGATTTTGTTGTGAAGGTAAGACTGGGCACCTACGGAGAGACAGACAGAGCAATGGGAGCTGTGAGCTCCAGAGGTAAAAGCCACTGTTACAGAATAGAAACGGAAACAAAATATCTCAGAGAGATCTTGTTATCAACTCAGTCAAATCAGTCACTGTGCTCTCTGCATGTACAGGATTGGAAGGCTCTGCACATTTAACTGGCACATGGTGTTTTTAACTCTCGAGATAAACAGGAAATTGTGACCTGCCAGCCTGGTGGCGCACTCCTTTAGTCCCAGTACTCAGGAGGCTGAGGCGGGAGGCTCTCTATGAGTTTGAGGCCAGCCTGGTCTACAGAGTGAGTTCCAGGACAGCCAGGGCTGTCACACAGAGAAACCCTATCCCTAAAGCAAAACAAAAAAAATTACTATTGAGCAAAAATCCTATTTGGGACTCAAAAGTCTGACTACTAAATGGAGAATGGGAAGCTGCACAGAAACCATCCCACCCTACTTTCATGTTGACCTTCTATTCCACAGCTATTTTTAAGATAAGTTTTACTCTTTCACTCTATGTTTAGAAGTGCATTATTTATTACTTGAACTAAAGCAGCAATTGGTTTCTGTTAATACCAATAAGCTTTGCCAAAACAACTGGCTTCCTGAATCAACAATGACAAAAAGAAAAAGGAAAAAAAAAAATCACGGTATCATTAGGAGTTACTTAAAAAAAAAATAAATAAATAAAATAAAAATAAAAGCAGCTTCTCTGGCCTTCATCTTGTTTAATTTCTGACACACTTGCCTCTCTGGTTTCTGTCCCTTTAAGTTCTTCCAGGCCTTGGCCCACCACCACACCCAGGGACATAAACTCAACACTGAGTCAGTCACACCTTTCTAGCCTGCGATTTTGCACAAAAGATCCCCACTTAGCTGGAGAGAGCTGGAGTCTAGCCCTGCACAGCCTTCCAGGATGCTTGTCCACCTTTGCTGTGTGTACATTCGAACTCACTCCTGAGCCCCCGTCAGCTGCCCCTAAATCATTTGCTCTTCTTATTGGGGGAGGCAGCAATTTTGTCATCAGCTTCAGAGTTTGGTTATGGGTTGTTTGTCAGGGACCAGCCCCGACAAAAACACTCCTTACCAGGGTAGGAGCATGGGGATTTAGAAATATTAGTAAAGAGTAAGAAGACACATGTGAAAAGAATAAGACCAAAAAGCAAAGAATAGTCCCAGGAGGGAGTTCCAGTGAGTACTGAAATCTCCTGCATTTAATTTCCAATTGCTTAAAATACTCTGACCCCAAGAGGTAGGAGTAAGATTAAAAAAAAAAAACTGCATTAACACAATACAAGAAAATGAACAGACCAGTTGAAGGTTGCAGGCTGTTGCTAGAACAAAACAAGTCACGCTCACACCCTAGACCAAAACATCTTGTAGACAAACCACTCCCTGGGTGGAACCCAAAGTTATCTCCTTAAGGGAACTGGGACCTTAGTTGGAGCCTTAGACTTTTGTTTGAGATAGAAACATATGTACTTCTCTGTTCCTGAAACACAAGTTCTGGATATTAGCTACAGCTGTTGACAAAGCCTTGAAGGAGCAGAACTCTGATGTAAGTCTAGGTGGGACCCTTGTATAAGGTAGAAACACAATAGCCTTGAAGGCTTACAGATAACTTCCAGCTCTCTGACCTTTGGTCAAGGTGGAAATAGGCTCACATTTTTGGGCCTCCACAGTTGCTTTTTGCTTTTGTTCTGTTTACTTGTTGTTGTTTTCTTTCATTTTTGCCAAGATAATGGTTAAACCTCCCTTCTAACACTGCTGGCCACAGGAGAGCTGATGTGAAAGTGGCTGCACCCCAGACCCCTGCTGCACCCAGACCCCTGACACCGTCCCTACGCTTGGGGAGCTGCACACCTTGGCGGTGCTTTCTTCCTCGTGGTGGGAACTGAGTAAGCTGAAAACCAGCCTTTTCCTGCTCCTCTGGCAGCCAGATCTCATGGCTAGGGCCCAATCTGCTGGTCGGTGCTCCAACACACGGCTTCATTAGGCAGGGAGATCAGATTCCTAGAAAAGATGGTCTTGGCGGCTCTCAGGAGCAAGCACCCGTGGACTGATTCCTGAGGTCTGGATCTGGAGGCAGTGACAGGACATTTGCACAATTCACAACTTTGAAAAAAACTTACCTGGATTAATCTCATGTGTGATAATTCATATACATAATTTCATTTCTAGGTATATATAATATAGCAATACATCACATAATCTATAAATACATAAAAATGGGTAGGGACGGCTCAATTTTGCTCCTGTACGAATGTACGGTGGCTGAAGTTTGAAGACAAGGGCTCTCGGTGACATCTCTGTAAAAGCAGGACTCTGGCACCCCAGCAGATACCCAAGAAGTATGTGTTTGACTGAAACGTCCTCCCCACGGCAACACAGCCAGCTGTGAGAGAAAGTAGGTTCAGGTATCTGAAGTAAGCTCGGGAGCCATCTTCTTTGTTGCCCCTCAAATTGTAAAATCTGAGACAAGATCTTCTCATCCTTTCTCGAGATGGTCTGTTCCTAAGGGAATGTTCAGTTGATCACGTGGGGGAGGGGAAGCCCTGGGCGCAACCTGTAAGGTCACTCCTCCCTGCCAAGAACAATGACGATCCAACCCAGGGCCTCCCACAGTCTAGTCAGGTCCTTTACCGCTGAGCGGCATCCCCGGCCCCTAGTAGAAGTCGCTTGGATTCTATTGTCACAGCTCTCTGTGGGGACAGGGGCCATCAAGAACCTGCGAAATCACTTAGGAAAATTCTGTCCACTGGGGGCCTCTCTCTCTCTCTCTCTCTCTCTCTCTCTCCCTCCCTCCCTCCCTCCCTCCTTCCTTCCCCTCCTTCCCCACCCACACAATCTTAACTCCAGCTACAAAGACCTCAGAAGGCTTTGAGGTGGGGGCGGGGCAGGTTTGAGCGGCAGAGAAAGGGATGCTCACAGCAGGATGCTTAGCCAAAAGTGAAAGGGACTGACGGTGCTGGTGGCCTTCCCGACTTCTTTGACAACACGGTGAAGGGGAGCCTCCTCCCGGCTTTTGTGACATTAAAACAGTCCCCCACCATGTAGATGTGGATTCACCCCTCGGGTCTGAATGTGTCTTTGGGGCACAGCTCATACCCCATAACTGCTTGCTTGCTTCTTTCCTTTCTTTGTTTTTCTGTCGCTTTTAGAATTCTGAATCAACCAAACTGCAAACTGCCTTTTTTTTTTTTTTTTGGTTGCTTTCTTTTTAAAAACCTGAGAATTGTAAGATTGGGTGGGTGTAGGGTCAGCACAAAAGAGCCTGTGAAAACACCAGAATCAACCACCAAAGAACACGCGGAGCTAGCGCTCCTGAGGTGGGGAGGCTACAGCTGCTGGATCTGAACCACAGGTGTGACCTTTGGCAGGACTGACCCACAGGGTCAGCCAGACCTGAGAGAGGGTCTGGGGCTAACTGTGACCTACAGAACAGGTTCTACAGTCAGACTGGCCACCAGCGTTGCTTCTCAGGCCAGCCTCCTCTGTGAGGATCTGACCAATAAGACAGAAGCAGCAGCAGCCCATGTCTGTGCACTGGGAAGCATGTATAGAGAGTGACAGCACCCCCCCCCACACACACACACACACACACGAGAGGTGCTGCTGGCAGAAGCCTATTCCTTCCCAGGACTCTCCTGCTCCCAGAAAACAAGAGAATTATGGCTTCCAAGTCTCCACAAGGAGACAGAACTGAGGACCTCCTCCCCTGGACAACCTGCCAGACTCCTGGGAAACGTGGTTTTTCTTTCATCTTGCTTTATTTCATTTTATTTTTAAATTAACATTTAAAGTTAACATTCCAAAGTAATGGGTTTCACTATGACATCTTCATTCTTGTATGTGGGTTGATTCGCAGGAACTAATTGTACGTATTTGTCAGGCATGATGTGATAGTTGGACATAAGTTCATATTTTGAAGTACTTAGCATTTTCTTTGTGTGTGTTGGTGGGAACATTTACAAATTGCTGTCTTGGTAGTTGTGCATATGTGAGGGCGGTATGTGTGTTAGCACACACGAGCATGTGTGTTCACGCAGGCGTTGGTGGGGGCGGGGCTAGGCCAAGACAGTGTTCTCCTCAATTACTTGCTACTCCCCCTCCCTCCAGACACATCTGTCAACGGAGCTCAGGATTCAGCTAGACTGGTTAGCCAGAAAAGTCCAGGGATCCCCGTTTCTGCCTCATGAGCATTCGAGGAGGTCTTTTCTTGACTTCCGGAATGTCATGAAGATCCTGGCAATCCCGGCCTTCCCTGGTGGGCCCTCGGGTGCCTCTGACTTACCCCACAGCCTCTAATGCCTTGTTCCACGAACAGTTAGAACTTTTCAAAAACTGGGCGTTTCCGGAAAAACACTGGAGCCCCTCGACTCCTTTGGTCTTTGGTTTTGCGCTCCCCCCCCCCCCCCCCCCCCCCGTAGTTTTGCACCAGACGTCCCGACTTACAGGGACCTGCTCAGCAGTCCTCCTGTGGCTGGCACAGAGTTGATGCGAGGGAGGGGCTGGTTACACCTATTTTAATCCTGCCTACCGTTTATTGTGCTCTCCATTCTCTCTTTTCTTTTTAAAATCAATTTTTTTTTACTGGTTTTTGAATTGTCATACAAGATAATGGATTTCATTGCAGCGTTTACATATGTCTGTATGTAAACATATGTTTACATATGTTCCCAGAAGTTCCCAGCATGCTTCTCGGAGGCTTTTTTCATTTAAGGGAAGAAAACACTTAAAGAAGGCAAATCAGAATTCCAAACCTCAAGTTCCAACAAGGAGTGGCCAGCCTGACCACTGTTGCCCGTGTATGAACTTGTCTAATTTTTTTTTCAATCCTGAGACATAATTTGGGTGACTAATATCCCCTGGGATAGGCCAAGCTCTTGAACCTTCCCTACCACACCCATATCCTCCAGTGAGTCTCAAAAACATGCCTTGATTGCTGTGCTGCACCCGAACCTTCAAAGCAAGATGCTGCCCTCTCCCTCCTCTGGCTGTGCTGACAGGGGCCTTGGGCAGATGCTTGATAGAGGCAGCCAGGGTTCATGCTGAAAGACAGAAGCACAACCCCACTGGCAACGGCCTTGGCCATGGACAGAGAGCTGCCAGGCTTTTAAGAGGAATCAGAAGAAAAAACGGAAAGGGAGCATGGGTAAATGAGAAGAGATGATAGGAGAACTTGCTGGAAGACACTCTATGGCCATCTGGATTTACACACGGGGAACATGCAGGACAACCTGGAAGTCCCTCCCATCGGTGGCACCCCTATTCCTGAACTCATCTCCACCCCCTGACTGGCAGCAGCCTTTCTTGTTGAGGTCTGCAAAGTGCGGAGCATGGAAAAGCCCGAGGCAGGCTTGGGAAGGGGGAAGGGACTTTGGCTATTATTGGTCTTTAGATTTCTCAGCTTAAACAATGCCTGGTGTCACCCAGGGACCAGCGAGGTGACATCACCCGTCCTGCACTGAGGGCTTCTACTTCTCTCCCTGCCCCACAGGAAGACTCAAGATCTTAGTTACAGAGAAGGCGAAGAATTTTGCATCTCTCTGGAAAACCAGTCAGGCTCCCCCCTCCCCCTTCTCCTTTTAAATCCTGGGATTTTCCATCATTAACCATCAAGTGAATTCTTAAATAGTTTCCTGCTAATGCCTGTCTAGGTGATTACACACACACACATGCACAGTCAGGCTGAAGCAGGCAGTGGGCAGAGCCGTATCAATGACAGCAATCCTGAATTGTTTGTTCAAAGGGGAGGCATGTCCTGGGGGTTTGCAGGCAACAAGCATATCAGAAGTCCAGGGAAGCAGCTCTTCAGAGCGCTGGAGTCTCATTGTCCATCCCTAAGCTGCCCTGTGGGTGTGGCTTCACCAGTCCCTCTTGCTTGAGACTGGCTCACTCCAGTGGCATGGAGCTCTGGGGCTTATTGCTCAGGAGGGGCTGTGTAGACGGTGGGTGTCATAAAAAGACAGATCACTGTTGTCACAAACCTTTAGACTCCATTTTCTGGTCAAAAAGTCATTCTGCTTTTTAGTTTTCAACATACTATTGTCAGGGACCTGATGTAGCAATTTATTTAGCATGCTAAGGGTGTAGTTAGATTGTTGCAGCTTTTAAAACTTCCATGCAGGAGGCTCCCTTCGTCCAAGGTTTGCAGCTCATTTCATGAATTTTTACTGCGATCACTCATAGATTAAATATTCTCCCACCATAAAAAGCAGTGATGCTCGATCCAGCCAATGTCACGGATGAATCTCAGAGGTTTTGGTGCTAGGGCAGGCAAGATGCCTCAGTGGGTAAAGGGTCCAATGCACAAGCCTGACCACCTAAGTTCAACCCCCTGAACTGATCTTGTATAAAGGTGGAAGGAGTGAACAGATTCCACAGAGCTGTCTTCCGACACACACGCACATACATACATACCCCATAGCACAACAATTAATATATGTTTAATGTTGTCAAACTCCGTGCTAAGTGAAAAAAGCCACAAAAGGCCACACTTTGGGAGATTTCATGAAACGTCTAAATTGGCAGATCTGTAGAGACAGACAGCAGACTCTTCGTGAATAAGAAACTCTGAGTGGAGAATGAGTGACAGCCAGTGGGGACACTTTGCAATTAAACAGTAGTGATAGTTGGACATCATTGAGAATAGATTAAATATCCCCAAATGACAGACGGTATATCATATGAAATTTTTAAATGCTAGACTTTAAGTAGGGGGTTGTCTTAACCTTCATCGTTAGCAGAAGGCTTCATTCCCGAGTTCAGCCTCAAATTACAAAATTGGAACTTGTTAAAAGCTTCTCAGAGTTAATCAACCGCCAATTTTCCCCAATCAACCCAATAAAGGAAACATCTGATTAGATAGGGCTCCCTGGATACTGACCTTGGTCGGTGGTAATCACTGAAAGACCAAGTCTTACACAAGCCCAAGGAGGCTTCTGACGAGGCCGAGACAGCAGCAGGGCGGAGATGAACCTGCCCAGTGCAGGGAACAGAAGGACACTCTGATGCCCAGGAGTTTGCCCTGACTGAACTACAGAGGACAAAGTGCCTTTCAGGGAGCCTCACCTTTGCTAGTGTGGAGACAAGCTGGCATTTTCGGGTTTATTTTTTGTTTTTAATGTTTTTCAGGACAGAAACACAAAACGTATTCTTAGTGTCTCTTAGGTGAAGGGAAATGAGCAAAGGAACTTGGATATTTTTTACTTTAATAAACAAAAAAACAAAAACATTAGGAGCTGGGTGGTCGCAGTGAGTGCCTTTGATCCCAGCACTTGGAAGTTAGAGGTGAGTGGATCTCTGTAAGTTCGAGACCAGCCTGGTCTACAGAGTGAGTTCCAGGACAGCCAGGGCTACACAGAGAAATGCTGTCTTGAAAAGCAAAACAAAACTTAATTTAGGGGTTGGAGGGGTAGCTCAGTGTTTAAGAGTACTGGCAGTTCTGCCAGAGGACCCAGGACGATTACCCAGCACACACTCCAAGAAACCACCCATACATACAAAATAAAAACTTTTTAATTAAAAAAAAAAACCTTAATTTTCTAATTCTTTAATCCTTTGTTTGTTGTTGCTTTCAAGACAGGGTCTCTGTCCTGGAACTCACTATGTAGACCCAGCTGACATCACAGTGATCCACCTGCCTCTGCCTTCCAAGTACCGAGATTAAAGGCACGCGCCACTACACATGGCTCTGATCAGGTAATTCTAAGGCTTTTATAATGCATAAGATATACTGCTATATGTATGCTTGCATACCCTTGTAGATAATACGTACATTTGAAGAGTCCCAGTAGGCCACTTGAATCTCTTAACTGGGTCGTGTTATAGAACCATCAGTCAAGTTCATATTGAAGTATCTCTCACTCGGACACTTCAGAAATATCAGTGGGAAAAAAAAACCTATGGAAGGATTGCTCCAGATTCTGGGAAGCTAAGCAGGCCTAAGAAAAGCCCCAGTGTGTGAAACTTGGCTGAAGCCTGGATCTGAAATGAATGTTTAATAAAGCTGTATCATTAAGCTAAGGTGTGGTAGTGATAGCCTGTAATTATTCCAGCGCTCAGAAGGCTGAGGCAGGATGGTCATGAGTTCAAAGCCCTCCGAGGCTGCATTATGTGAAGGAAAAGCTAGGAATGGTGATTGATGTATTTCACCCCTGAACCCGGAAGCTCTGAGGCTAGCCTTGTTTACATAGCGACTTCTAGACCAATCAAAGGTACATAAAGAGACCTTGTCTCTAGCAAATAAACAGAATTACTAGGAGGATTGAGAAATTGCAATATAGACTATTGGAAACTGGAATTGTATCTGTGATCAATGTTAAAACTCCCAGGTGTGCTGGGCAGTGGTGGCGCACGCCTTTAATCCTAGCACTCAGGAGGCAGAAGAGGCGGATCTCTGAGCTCGAGGCCAACCTGGTCTACAGAGTGAGTTCTAGAGCAGTCAAGCTACACAAAAAGAAACCCTGTCTCAAAACAATGCAAAATAAATAAACAAGCAAAACAAAATCCGCCCAGATGTGATCTTTGTAAGACAGGACTGGAGAATGACCGTTTTTAAGAGACATAGATCGAAGGGGCAGAATCTTAAGAGGTCTACAGTTAACTTCCCTGCATGCATGTATGTGGATCGAGAGGCAACACACATGTAGGCTTTTCATTTGTTCCCTAAAAACTGCCCACAGAAAGACAAGCAGAGAGAGAGAGAGGTCTGACCTTTGCTGTTTACAGATCTGGCGTGTTCTTTATCGCTGCAGTAATGGAGAGGAGAAATATTCGGGTAGAACTTTGTTTCTGAGTCACTAAACATGTTCTTGTAGCTTCCTTCATTCTTGATTTAATTATAAAACCCACATTCCCAACTGACCGGGAGAGTAATTTCCAGAGCCCTCCCGGCTGGCAGCGCTGTCTGTTTGCCCAAGGGAACCGCCAGCTGCCTCTTCACTCGGCCAGCTGACCTGGGCCCAGGCAGAGGCATCTGACCTGGAGAGATGGCTTTACCAATCCAGTCACATTTTGTGAGCCTCACCGGATCCCCGTCCTCCCACCCTGAGCACTCTTCGTTGATTTACACATGCACACTCTTGGTCTACACATAACCTCTGATGATCCAGGGCTTTTTGAGTAGCGATAAATCCTGACCCTCTGCAATAGTTAGTCTCATTATAACACACTTCTCTGGTCCGTGGGACAACTTGCCAGAAACTTGGGTTTTTTTTTTTTAAACTTTTTTTTAAAAATATTTATTTATTTATTTATTATGTATACAATATTCTGTCTGTACGTATGTCTGCAGGCCAGAAGAAGGCACCAGACCTCATTCCAGATGGTTGTGAACCACCATGTGGTTGCCGGGAATTGAACTCAGGACCTTTGGAAGAGCAGGCAATGCTCTTAACCACTGAGCCATCTCTCCAGCCCCCAGAAACTTGGGTTCTTAAATAGGCAAATGGACCTTGAATCTCAGGTTCTTGACTTTTGTGTTGAATTCTATTGACCAATAACTTAAACTGTGTATGTGTGAGTGTGTGCATGCATATGTTTGTGTGTGTGTGAGTGTTTGTCTGCATGTGTGTGCATGCCTGCACACATACCCATGTATTTATGCATGTGGTGGCCAGAGGTCATGTTAGTGCCTTGTTGTTTTGAGACGGGCCATTTTTTCACTGAATCCAGAACTCGATGACTAGGCTAGACTAGCTGTCCAATGAGCTCCAAGAATCTTCCAGTCTCCGGATCCTCAGAATCAGGGTTATAAAGGTGTCTCCACACCCATTGGTCCTGGGGATCCAAATTGGGGTCCTCATCGTTGAGCAGTGGGTACTCACTCGGCCGTCTCCCCAGCCCCCACTTAACCTCTTTAAGCCTCAGTTCCTTCATCACCATAACGGGGTGACATAAGCACCCCACAGAGCTACGTGAGAGTTAATAAGACTGCGTATCAGCAGTACCCACCACCCAGCACACCACAACCAACCAATCACGAAAAGACTCTTTAAACATCTTGCTCTCAGAGATTCTGACTGTAGGTTATGAAAATCAAATATCATTTCAAGAAGTCACCTTAATGATAGAAAACGGATTATTTAGTGAAGAATTTAACTTTTCCTGAACAAGTCTCTGTGAGAAAAAAAAAATCATTGAAAAATGATACCTTTAAAGGGCAAACTTGTTCCACAGTGACACTTCCAAGGTTTATTATTCCCAGTATTTAACTACTTATCTTTTCAATTTTCACACAAAGCTAATCATTAATATTATCGTATTCTAGAAGTAATTATTTTAAAAGCTTTTGCTGTAATAACTGAAGCCTCTCTGGCTATTTCTGGTATTGAAGAAGGGGAAAGTGTTTGTTTTTTTAGGACTGACATAAAAGAGATTGATTTTTTTGATGCCAAGAAATCACTTAGCATTCATGTGACTTCAACTTCATGGCATCTTGGAATATGTTTATCCTTCATCAAAATTCTTCTCAAGGCAAAATGCCAGCTTTCTGTTCTCCTACCTTCCCTCAGCAGTCAGAGAGAGGCTGGAGACAAGGTCATGATCTTAAGCTTTTTAGCCACGAGGTTAACACTCAAGATGTCAGCTGCATGTCATCTGCTGTCCAGCCATGATGAGTGACCGCTTCCCAACCAATTCTACTTAACACCTGCTGCCTAAAGGGTAAGAAGAGAGATAAGATAGCTTTCTGGGAGAGAAACTGAGGCATAGAAGGGAATTGAAAAATATCCAGACATGTGTCCCCGAGTCCACGCATCATGTGACGTGTAGCCAGTAACAGATACACATGGTTTCCAAATAGCCTCTTTCCCACACTTGACTTCAAGGGAGATCGAATCGCCTTTGACATTACTTCCACGTTCAACAGAAATGAAGACAAAGAGCTTTTCAAACACATACGTAATCAACCTGAATTTGGTGGAGAACAAATCTTCGTATGAATTGCTGAGGAAGGCTGAGCGTGTAACTTGGTGGTGGAGAACTCGCCCAGCACTTATGAGGCCCTGCATTGGATCTCCAGCCCTGAAGGAAAAAACCAGTTATTGTCGCTTTAACTGTGTGACGTGACAGACAGCATTTTAAACATCAAGATACAAATACAAATTTATAAGAACCTTATATTATTATGCCCATTTACAGATGGGGGAACTAAGGCACAGAAGGTTAAGAAGCTTGCCAGGAGTAGTGGGCGTGGACAAACACATTTCAGTCACGGTCATGGACTCCTGGAGTCAGATAGGCCAGTTTTAACCAACCAACCACATGTATGAGCTCACTCTTCCTTGAAAGACCATAGAACTCTATTTGCGAATGCCATAACCACCAGGAAATACTCAATCTTTCATTGCCCACCCACCAGGCATCAACTTGGGCTGTTGTATGCAGCATTCCATCACCACGAGGCAGAAACTAAAATTTTAATTTCAATTTTACACATGTTTTGCAGGCAGCATGTAGGTTATAGAATGGAATCATTCTGTGGTACAGTAGCACTGTCCTCTTATATAAGAATATGGTGAAGCTGGATTCCCGAGTGGTTGTTATTGGACCAGTGCCCTCAGGGATTGTTAGCCCCAGTTTGTCCGGACAGATGTGTTATATAAAAGTTCTCAGTGATGTACAGTCTGTTGCATAGCAGTTTTCTCTGGGTTAAAAAATTCTACAGAGACAGAGGAGGAAGGATTCCAAGACTCATGGGACCTTTTTCTGAGCTTATATAAGCAATACAAAATTGTCAGGGGAGAGGGGAGGTACAGCTGCTTGCAAGTTGCATAGGGAATTGCAATGATACAGCTGTCACCCATGCTGGGGTGGGCTTTTCAGGGATATACCTGCACAAGTCACCCTTGCTCCTCTAAGTGACCCTAATAAACTCATTGGTTCACTAAACAGGACTTGCATGGGGTCATTTCTTTGGTCCATCATTGTAGATGTTTACAATAAAGTAGTCCCACACTAGCTCAGAATGGAGTATAAAAAAGGGGTCTTTATTTAGGGGTAGACTCACAGACCAGCAGTCATCTGCATGAGCAGGGCACAGGAACTGAATCCAGCAGGCAAGAGAAGACACACAAGCTTTGTGTCTGCATTTATAGTATAAGACACCATTCTGCAGCTGTTCAACCCTAAAGAAACACACAGAGGTGATGTGGGATTCCCCACTGAATGCTATGAAATGTTTTATTGCCATTGATTAATAAAGAAGCTGCTTTTGGCCAATGGCTTAACAGAGTAAAGCCAGGCAGAAAATCTGAACAGAGATGGAGAAAGGGAGTAGGCAGAGTCAAGGAGTCACCATGCAGCCACAGCAGGAGACAGTTGCTCCAGGAACCTTGCTAATAAAACACGAACTTTGTGGTAAAATATAAAATAATAGAAATGGGTTAATTTAAGATGTAAGAGCTAACTAGAAATATGCTTTAGCTGTTGGCCAAACAATATTGCAATTTATATAGTTTCTGTATTATTATTTCAGGTCTGGGTGGCCAGGAAACAAACAGGCAGCCTCCACCTACATTAATTATAAACTGGTTGGCCTATTAGCTCAGGCTTCTTATTAACTAATTCTTATTAACTAATTCTTATATCTTAATCCATAATTCTTATCTGCATTAGCCACGTGGCTTGGTACCTTTTATCAGCGAGGCATTCTCATCTTGCTTCCTCTGTGTCTGGGTGATGACTGCAGACTAAACCTTTCCTCTTCCCAGAATTCTTTTATTCTGGTTTCCCCACCTATACTTCCTGCGTGGCTACTGGCCAATCAGTGTTTTATTAAACCAAAACAAGTGACAAATCTTTACAGGGTACAAGACCATTGTCCAACATTACATCATTGCTTTCTCTGTTTGGGAAATGGATGCACCAGGAAAAATTGTACAAGGCAGAGTTGAAGTCCAGCACTGCCGTGTTTAAGATGACAAGTAGGAATCATGTCAGATGCTTAATCCCAATTAACAGACAGTGGTATGAGGACTCAGAGGCAGAGTGCTGGGAACAGGGATCATAGGTTGTAGGTAGTAGGTCTGTGTCTGTCTCAGGTACCAGGAGTTGTGGTTTAAGTATTGAACAAAAAGGAGCAGTCAGTGTGCTGTGTACTAACCCATGCCACCCCACCTCCTTCATTTTACAGATGAAGAAACTGAGGTCACAAAGTTTATGGATCTTACCACAGTAACAAAACAAAACCAGCAAGGAGCCAAGACCAAGTTCTCACCTCTTAGTCAAGTTGTTGACACAACTGACTCCCACCTTGACTTCTGGTGCTCAGGAGGATGTCAGGGTAGTTAAGCTTGCACCAAAGTCTCCATGTGACCAAATCCACTGCCCCTCATGTTAGGAAGAAAAGAAAGCCCTGAAACAGTGGCCAAGTGGGCACCATGATTTTCTACTTACCATAACCCCCTTGTAGCTGCCAGTAAAGGTGTTCTTAAGAAGGCCAGAGAAGGCATCACAGGGCTGGGCCAGGAGCTCTAGCCATGGCTGCAGCTCATTGCTAATCCCTGGGAGAGGCGGTTCAAGAATGCATTGGTCATGAGCTGGCTGTTGCCCTTCGTATGCACCCAGATACATCTCTCTGGCATCTGTTTTACAAGCCTTCAAGGGTGACTCATGTCCTCGTGTGTGTGTGTGTTTGTGTGTGTGTGTGTGTGTGTGTGCGCGTGCGCGCGCTCATGCACGCTCACCTGTGCATGTGCGTGCACGCATGTGTGTGACTCACAGATCTGTCATAAGGCTCCGTGAGTCATTCACTTCCTGACCAGCCTCAGGATGCACAAAAGCACAGGAAAAGAGGGCCTGGGTGAGCTTTGTGTTTTCAGGAAACAGGTTGTTTTTAATAGAACCGCACATACACAGCATCTGAACTAAAAGTCACAAGCTTAGTGTCTCCTCATTGAGACAATGCCTTGTTCCTAATGACTTCTACTTTTAATTATGGCGGAAAAAACACATAGCATCAGATTTAGCATTTTAATCATGTTTAGGTGTGCAGCTCAGTGCCGTTAAGAATGCGACACTCTTGGGTAAATGTCACCACAGTCTGTCTCCAGGACTTTCGCATCTTCCCAAAGTGAAACACTGGTCCAGCACCACACTACGCCGCTCCTGCCTCAACATCTTTTCTTCCCATCTTCACCAACTCCTGTCCTGCTTTCTCTCCTCACTGGCAACCTCTTCCCTCGGTCTCTGTGAACCTGATTATCACCTGTTATTGTTGTACTTCACTAACCATTTAGGTTTTCACGGGATTTCTTTAAATACACACACACACACACAGTTTGAATTCCTGTTTATTTCTTTCAGAGTTCCCAATATAAATGGAAATGGCTGTGCTTTCCCCTCCTATCTAGTAGCTGTAGATGGAGAAACAGAGGTGCCTAAGGATTGTCCCAACTGAGAGGAAAGTTTCAACTTTGCTGAAGAAAGCTAAATCTAATACTAAAAGAAGTCACCCATGTGCTCAGTACACACTCAGCAAACGTAAGAAGAGGTTCACGACTGAGAAGTCCTGTTGGGAGTTAGCCTAAGCTAATGCTCTCACCTTTTGGTCCATGAAAGCCCTATCCTATTGCCACTGAGACTGTCAAGCATTAGGAATATCAAGATTCATAAATATTTTGAAGGAGCCGCTTTCTTGGTACTGTGAGCACCATGGTAGTTCTCATATTTTGAGATTTGACAGGGAACCAACCATGACGAACATTGAAACGAACAGAGAAACATATACAGCTATTAACACCTTCCCATTCTTACCATCTGTTATTATTATTATTTTTGTTTAAAAAAAATCCTATTTCTTGGATCTAAAAATCCATGGCAATTACAGAAAAACAAAATCCAGGGCGGGGCAGTTTGGGACAGCGACATGTTTGTGGACTGCAGCAAAACGGTGTGATCATGCGATCAGAAAGCACAGTGGTCACTTTGAAGTGTGTGACCAAGCCCCATGCACACCTTCCCTAAGCACCTCCCCCTACACACACGCGCGCGCGCGCGCGCACCGTGAGCCTTGAATGACTGGTGTCTTATCCTTCTTAGGACAAAGGCCAGATTCTAACAGAGCTTGCCCATCTGCCCACCCCTTGTGCTGCCCCAGGATTACTGTGAATCCTCCTGTACTGGCTGACAGTAGCTTGGTTTTCATTCAGCTCTGTGGTTACAACTCTTTCCTTCTGTTGGTAGGACCTTTGCACTTTCTAACCCTTATCCATAGAACACAGCTCCTGCTCAGCCCTTCACCCAGGTCAACCCCTGGGATTCTTCAGCTTTGCTGTATCCTTACCATCCCTTCAATTTTCCTCATATAACAAGTAAGACAAACACCTCTCCTCTTGTTTCCAGATTTCCTGTGAACCTCAGAGAGCTTTTCAGAATGGATATCTGGTCCAGCTTTCCAATGTACACCCTGTACTGTAAAAGTTAGAAAGGTAAAAACCCCCAATTCCTAAACTCCCTTGCAGCTATGTTTTCAGATGGTGTGGGGGTTCTACCAGTCATATGTCTGCTTGCAAGTGCTATGTAGAAAGCTGAGAAGGGAGAGGACCAGGTGGGAGATATATATATCCTATGTGTGCAGGCATAGTCCTATGGGCCTGGGGTCAGCAGTACTGATATCTGGCTTAAAGCCAACCCTTCTGGCTGTAGCTTCCTTGCTATGACAGAGGTGGACAATGTCTCAGCAAGCCATCTTGGGGATACAGTTGTGAAAGTTATCTTGGAGATCCAACCTGATGTCAGTCCCTCCAGCCTTTGCAGCTGTATCTGATCCCTATATTAATCCCTTTTCTGCCTGAACTTCTCAGTTTATCAGCACTGAACTCTGTCTGATAGATATGAGAAATTGCTTCTTGAACTCTAAGCTGCTTTGCAAACGTGGGTTATACTCATTAATGCTCCTGAATTGTCTCCTTATTTAATCTGACAATTCAGAGTCAGTGAAACACGCGTGCTTCTGAGTGTCAGTTTGCAATTCAGTTCCCCTTTGGTACCTTTGCTTCCCTCTCCGTACCCAAAGGGAGCAGTCTGGGGTTTACCATGTGTGGCATTGGCAGAGGATTTGTTGAAGTTGAAACTCTTAACTGATCTTCCGGAAGGGAAGAGACATTCCTTTGTAGGTGGAAACCTCAAGTCAGTCTAAGTGATCAAACACGCCTCTCTCGCTTTGACAAATGCATCCTGTGTGCTCGATGCTGGCTCACTCTTTAGTCATTCCTAACTCTGTAGGGACAGGAAGAAAGGAAGCCGGCATCACACTTCTCATGGCCCAGGGCCGCCCGTTCCTGCCCTACGGACTATGGCCCCGGCTTAGGCAACTGGGGCGAGTCCCCCGGGATGACAGCCTGGAGGTCTTGCTTCCTCAGCACATTTTTACCCTGGAGTCTAAGGAATCTGGCTCAGCTACAGAGAGCTCAGCTGCAGTGACCTGGGTGTGGCATTCCTGGGCTTGAATGGAAAACCTAAAGCTCAGAGGGAGTGTGGGTGGGACCAAACTCAGCACCTACAGCAGCCTTGGGCCTCAGATTGTTTCCCAGCCCACTTGACCACTCCTTGGATGCTTGTTACCCGCCAAGATGAAAGTATGGGAAGGAAGGGTGAGCAACGCTAACCACAGAGAGCCTGGAGCGAAGTGCCAAGAGCAAAGAAAGATGAAAACAAACTGAAGCCAAGCCTGGGGGCACAGTCCTGCAACTCCAGGGACTGGGGAAGCAGAAGCCAGACAGTGTTCTGTGCCTGCCTGGGCTACAGAGTTCCAGGCTAGCCTGGGCTACAGAGTGAGTTCCAGGCTAGCCTGGGCTACAGAGACAATTCCAGGCTAGGCTGGGCAACTCAACATGATCCTGTCTTGAAAAATTTTAAAGAAAAGAATGGTTGGGGGTTCAGCTCAGTGGCAGAGTACTTGCCCGGTGTGTGTATGTGTGTGTGTGTGTGCGTGTATGTGTGTGTGTTTTTGTGTGTGTAGGGGGGGGTGAGGGGTAGGGGTGGAGTCTTAGGATCCCTGTACTACAAGGAAGAAAAAATATCTACAACCAGGTTAAGCTGGGTCCTATGTTGGCCTATGTAAGAGTGAACTTGTATTTTTCCTGCATGGGACATGTCCCGTTTTCTCCATATACATGGTGTGACTGGCTGTAGACCAGGGCATCCCTCCACAGACAAAGCTCAGCCCTGCTGACTTAGGGATAGTGGCTGAATGCAGGGGCACACTGCATTTTCATCAGAACCACCTCAGCCAAACTGTCTACTGCGAATGATTTTATTTGATGAAAGTTATACACTGAGCTTTAAAGATGAAACCAGGGTCCGGTGGTGGTGGTCCATTCCCTTAATTCCAGCACTCCAGAGTCAGGGACAGGCAGATTTCTGAGTTGGAGGCCAGCCTGATCTACAAGAGTGAGTTCCAGGACAGCCAGGGCTTCCCAGAAAAACCCTGTCTCTCAGGGGAAATGGGTCTGGAGAAATTGCTCAATGGTTAAAAGCATTCTTACATAGAACCCAGGTTCTGGTCCCAGCATCCACATAGTGGCTCACTACCATCTGCAACTGTAGTTCTAGGAGATTTGATGCCCTCTTCTGGCCTCTGTGGGTACCGACCATGCATATGATGCCTATACATACAAGCTGTTGACAAAGGTTTCTGTCCTGCCAGGTCCCACAGCCATTTAGTTCCAAAGAAACACACAGAAGTCTACATTAATTATAAACTGATTGGCTTAGTAGCTTAGGCTTCTTATTAACTCCTATAACTTACATTAACCCATAATTATTGTCTACGTTAGCCACATGGCTCGGTATCTCTTATCAGTGAGGCATTCTTATTTTGCTTCGTCTGTGTCTGGGTGACGACTGCAGACTGAACCTTTCCTCCTCCCAGAGTTCTCCTACGCTGGTCGCTTCGCCGCTACTTCCTGCCTGGCTACTGGCCAATCAGCATTTTATTAAATCAGTACAAGTGACAAATCTTTACAGAGTACAAGACCATTGTCCCACAGCAACAAGCAAGTAAAACATTCATACACATAAAATAAATATGAATAAATGTTTTTTTAAAAAATTAAACAAAACAAACAAACAAACAAAAAACCTGGAAAATCACTGAAGGCTTCTGTCTTCCTCAGTCCCAGTCTGCTGTTTCTTCACCCACTGACTATGTGGGATCACAGTGAGGTTTCTATGGGGCAAGGGTACAAAATTTGTAATTGGGTCTGCTATAGAGTATTAGTGCTAAGAAGTCTCCTAGAAAAGAACCTCCCTCTGCCCCCATAAACACTCAGGAAAAAGTCATTCAAGAAGAACTTGGACCCTTGATGACATCCTGAAACGAAGTGCAGGCTCTGAGACTTAGCAATGCCTTCTAGGTAGAGCGGGGAAGGCAAATAAAAGGGGAAGAGCTATTGAGCCTGAAATGCTGGGAGCCAAATGGAGCAGAGCCTCTCCGCCTTAAACCCATGAGACAGAGAAAGGCCTAGAGGTGAAAACCAGAAGCTCCTGCGCTCAATACGGAGCCAGCTGGAGTTCAGCTCCTAAAAGCTCCGGAGCTAGAGTCAGGAGACTGTGTCCAGACCACACACAGGCCACCCTGAGGAGTCTTCAAACAGCGAAGGCGACCTCACGGGAACAAAAGGACCTGCCTCAGCAAGTGAGGCCAGAGTCTGAGAGATAGCACACCAGTGGCTCACTTCCCACGAGAAGCCCCTTAAGGACTGTGTCCTGGCAAACACAGGCTGCAAACACAAACCATGTGGACAATGTCCGAACTATGGGGCTACTACTTTGGTGGCTTGAATAGAGGTAAGAGGCAGGAGACGGGCTCCTTCCACTGGGGTAACTTGGTGGGGGGGGGCGCCCCCAAGACATTATTTCTGCCTGGGACTTGTAGGGTGAGTACAACTGGAAAGGTTCCAGAGTAAATGGTGTGAGCAGGAAGCAGAGGCAGAAAAACGGAAAGTGAATTAGAAGCCAGCAAGATAAGGCTGCACAGCAGAGAGGACGGTCCTAGGCAGATGCTTTTCCAGAGCAGTCTCAGCCACACATCACGATGCAGAGCCTGGGGTCACCTTAACCTCTCCTCTTCCACTCCTTGTAAAACAAAATGAGAAGGTGACAGTTTCCACTTGCTTCTGGCTGCCTTTTTTATGTTCACGGGAACAGAAAACGTCCTTGAAACAGAGGTGTAAGAAACCGGTTTTCTAGAGCGGCACTAGTTGTTTGGGGGCAGTGGGGTCACAGAAGGACCCTCCCGACACCTTCTGTGCATCCTGAAAAGGCTGCATCTTTTCAGGGATCCCTGGAGCACTGAAGCTCACCGTGGTCACCTAAGGTTCATGACACTCAGGCACCAACTTCTGTCTTCAGGAAGCTAGAAGAAACCTGTATACAGTCAGGGCCCATTGCAGACGACAGCGCCCTGGATGGACTAGTCAAAAGGGATCTCAGCTCTCTTTATCCTCACACAACGAAGTCAGGAGGCTGGGAAGAACTCAGCGTGATGTCAAGCCGGCCCGAGGGGCAAGTTCCAAGTGCCCTTCAGTCTGTGCCCTGGGCTGCCATCCTCACGGTGCGTGGGGAAGCCTTGTACCTCTTCCATGATCACCAGTACCAACAAATGTCTTCATGAAACCAACTCTAAGTTGGACATATTATACAGTCTCGGTAAACTGAGCAGAAGCAAACTGGACACAATCTGTTCACATAAAGTGGATGGCATCTCTAGGTATGCTACGTGGTTTTGGAGGCAAACGTGTGAATTTGGCGATATCTCCCACCGGTGCACACTAAGCCTTTCTTCTTGGTGATAAGTGGACGGACATCCTTTCTCTGTGTCTTCCTTCTGTGTCTGGCGAATTACTTCTTTTTTGAAATTTATTTTTAAATTTGCGCGCACATGTGTGTTTGTGTGTGTGTGTGTATGTCTGTCTGTGGGTCAAATCCCCAGGAACTGGTGTGGCACCAGACGTCGGTGCTGGGAACTGAACTCATGTCCTCTGCAAGAGTATCGAGTGCTCTTAACCACGGAGCCATCTCTCCAGACTCCCTAATTCGTTCTTATGAGGGCCACAGCCCCATACCAATGATCACATGTCACCCCTTCAAAGACCTAGTTTTTAAAATACAGTCATGTTCTGAAGAACCTCATGTTAGGACTTCAGTATATTCAAGGGCACACAATTCAGTCCACAAAACCACAAACAGGAGTTTAACCAACAATGGCACAAACACAGACTTGAATATCAGATAGCTGTTAGAAGTAAAGCAGCAATACAAATCCTATTTTAGAAACGCTGGGATAACCTCCAAGAGAAGTACGTTATGAAGAATGAAGAATTCTATATTAAACAATGAAGTATTGAGGGAAGGATGGAATAATACCGTTTCATTTGGCTTACCTGGGCACTAGCCAGTATATGGACCATCCTGGGACTTCCATGGGCTAGGGCAAGAAAGGTCATCTCAGAAAAAAAAAGTGATCCAGAGAAACTAGGGCCTAGAAAGTGGATGAATTTCCACTATAATTGCTCATATATATGAGGAATTATTAATTAAATCGGTTAACTACTACATCATCGATATTTGATCCTTATTGTGGAATACTAAACATTAAATGGAAGGTTTAAAAAGGTACATGAGAGCTTTCAGGTTTGTTGTGGGAAGTTGCAGGTCAATAAAGAGTTGGCTTTGTTCTCCAGCATCGCCCCCACCCCCTAGCTGCTTCCTCACAAATAACTCTTTACAGAAGCTGTCTCCATGGCAGCTGGCCGTGCTGCCAGGCGCCTTTGTAGCTCCTATTCTCTCTCTCTCTCTCTCTCTCTCTCTCTCTCTCTCTCTCTCTCTCTCACACACACACACACACACACACACACACACACTCACGGAATCAGATACAACTGCAGAAGTGGAATTTTTCCAGACTCTTTGGGAACTTTGAGGAGCTGTGCCTTGAGTTCCTCCTCAAGGCACCGTGTCAGGTTATTTCCCACTGCCAAGATGAAGGCAGAGGGGAGTCGGAGGAAAAGAGAATCCATCACTCCAGACGGAATGGAAATGAAGGCGCTGCAAAGCAAATAGCCGAAAATCTCACGAGTGTCATTCATGGTTCGAAAAGACTGTTTTTAGACAACATAATAATCCACTACAACATTTATTCTGTCTGCAAGATCATTACAGCGCAATTTTACCTTTCCATCTTCGGTGGCGTGGTGCGATTCCTTCAGTAGTCAGCCTTTGTCTTGCCCAAGTTTGGGGTTACGATTAATCTAAACGCTGACGTGGGGGAAGAGGAGGAGGGGGAAGAGGAGGATGAGGCCCTAGCAGGCAACAGAAGTGAGAGAGGCCCTGTGCCTTCGGGGTGTTCTCTCTCTCTCTCTCTCTCTCTCTCTCTCTCTCTCTCTCTCTCTCGGTGTTGCTCCCAGCGCGGACCTGTGCAGCTGATTATACCCAGTTCCAGGCCTTATATTAATGGTTCTCAACCTTCTTAATGCCATCACCCTTTCATACAGTTCCTCATGCTATGGTGACCCCCAACCATAAAATGATTTTCATTGCTACTTCGTAACTGTAATTCTTCTCCTGTTATGAGTTGTGATGTAAATATCTGTGTTTCCCAATGGTCTTTTGAGCCCCCTGTGAAAGGATTCAAGATAGACAGGTTGAGACCGGCTGTCTTAGGGTTTGTTGTTTGCACAAAGCTCCCTTTGACCACAGAAGCAGCACTGCCCCCTCACGAGGTAAACGTCCTTTTGCCTTTTTCACTGGCTACCAGCTAGACTTATTGTGGTATTTGGACATCAAATTTCCAAGGAATGGCAGGTGAAATGTTTTAGACCGGCTATGAGTCTTAGCGCCTCGGTCCACCATTCCTTTGGGGACCCTTTTCTGCCAACTATGCACTCACTAGGAAAGGGAGCACCCTGTGGACATTTGGCTTGGAGAGCTACCTTCGAGCAAACGGGAGGAAGTGCCAGGAGGAAAGTGCCGTGTGCTGAGACACGGAGCCCACTAAACAGAGCTGGGTTGCGCGAGCAGCCGCTGCCTCAGCCTTGGCCCGGTGCAGATGAACTGATCAGTCTTCTCGCGCCTCATCCTGGGACCTGTGCAGAGGAACTGATCTTGTGCAGTTCCTGTCTCCATCCACCCAGGGCTACACAGCTGGATCCCAAACCGACTCTAAGGAAGCCTCACATCCTAGGGATGCGTCCGTTTTTTTAGAAAGCAGCCGGGTTTTCACACGTTTTGCGCTAGATTTTGATCTGGCAAGCTTTCCTTATGATCCGAACCTTTTCCCTTAAGAGCCGAGAAACAAAAGCCATCAGACCTGTGGCCCAGGCTCTCATGCAATGCCAGGTCCCCGTCCCGAGTCAGAGTGCAGAAAAGACTCTGAATCCTCTGTCCAAAGCGGAAGTTCCAGGAGGACACAGCTTCACGTCACCTCTCTATTGTGCCCACATCTCCACATGGCTTACTGTCACATGGCCTCTCCCAGTCACAGGCTGTCACACTTGCCCTCCCAGCCCAGCTGCACACAGCTTCCTTCTTGCCTTTGTTCTGTGATCTTTGGAGCCTTTGAAAAATTGATTTGTATCATTTTTTTAGCATCAATGAAGAACCGACTACCTTTGATATCTGAGTCATCTAGTCCAAAGGTTAGATTCATCCTTCCTGCCAGCCGTGTGCGTGTGTGTGAGAGTGTGTGTGTTTACCATTCTGCCTAAATCCATGCAAACTCTCCACCATGTCAAAAATCATGGTAGAATAGTTACAGGTTTCATCTTGCCGTCAATAGCAAACACTTGGTGCAAATGAGGCCCTCAAATACCCGGAGTGGATCAGAATGAAAGAGAGGAAGCGCAGGGGAACTTTGAAGAAGATAAAATATTGAAGCAAGCGGGTAAGCTTTGAAATTAGAGGAAGGAAAAAAGAAAAGACTTTTCCTTGGTAGCATTTAAAATAGCATACGAGACCTTTGGACCCCGGTTAATTTTATCATATTGTCATCCTTACATCCGGCACAAGAGAAGAAGCTCACCTTCCTTGTTATCAAGTTTGCTTTCGTTTTGTTTCTGGATTCCCATATTATCTTCATTTGTTTGAATCTCTGGCACGAGCTCATTGATTTAGTCATCGGTCCTGGCTAATCTCCTGCCATTTCAAAGCCTCTGATCTGAACTGATTTCTAGTCAGGAGCCCGGGAGGAACCAGTACTGTTACATAACTCTGAACTGTAGAGAAGGCCACCGACTTCTGCCCACATTCCTGCAGTCACAACATTTCCTTCGCGGTCTCTATTTCACGTGAAGCACGAAATCCGGTGCACACAGCGAGAAGGTGGATCGTTTGCATGAGGGGCTCTCCTGGCTGTCAGGCCATAGGGCACCCTGGTTGTTGACTGTATAGGCTGCCAGAGAAGAGGGTGGGCAGGGAAGGTGGCGGAAGAGCAGGGAGAGCTGTATGGAGGAGTGGAGTGTAGGTGGACCTAGAAGGTGATATTGGAGGGGCAGGGAGAAAGAATCCCTGCTCTCTCTGGTACTTTTTACCTTCCTTTCAGCCCACCTCCCCTCAGAAGTGCCTTTTCCCTTTTTGTTAGGATGTCTTTATTTCTATTACTTAATTAAAAGAAAAAAAGGAAACAAGAGAGAAACAGCAGGGTTTGGCTAAATGGAAATCAACAGCAAGGAACTCTAAGTTTAAATTTTGGGTTCCTCTGTGCATAGTCCTGGCCACCGTGGAACTTGATTTGTAGACCAAGCTGGCCTTGAACTCACAGAGGTCCACCTGCCTCTGCCTCCTAAGTGTGTGTGTGTGGGGGGGGGGGGGATTAAGGCATGTGCCACCACTACTCAACACTTAAATCTTGAATCTTAAGTGTAGCGGTTTTTGCTCCTCTCATGTGATGAGCCTGTCACCTGGGTTCTGAGCAAAGCCTGTGAACAGAAGAAGAGTTTTCCCAAAGAAGCATGATGGTGAAACTCTTCCCTCATGAGATGCTCTGCTCTCTCCCTTCTCATCTTTCTGATGAATAAAGCCCACTCCGAGGTTGAAGAGTTTTGGGTCACTTTTCATGGCAATTGACTTTCCTTGAGACTTAAACAAAATCTATACCTTTAAAAAAATATTATTATTTTTCAAGACAAGGTTTCTCTGTGTAACAGTTCTAGCTGTCCTGGAATTTGCTTGTAAACCAGGCTGGCCTCCAACTCAGAGATCCACCTGCCTCTGTCTCCCAAGTTCTGGGGTTAAAGGCTTGTGCTACCACCACCTGGCTCTATACCATGTTTTTTAAAAAAATGTGTATGAGTGTTTTGCCTGTATGTATAGCTGTGCTCCACGTGCCTGCCTGGTGATGCTAGAAGATCATCAGATCCCCTGGTTGTGAGCCACCATGAGGGTGCTGGGAGTTCCGGACCCTCTGGAAGAATAGGCTGTACTCTAAACTACTGAGTCATCTCTCTAGCCCCTAGATGTGGGACCCAAACTCATTGCTACTTCATAATTGTAATTTTACTTCTGTTATAAATTGCAATGGAAATATCTGTGTCTTCTGATGGTCTTAGGTGACTCAGTGAAAGGGTCGTTCATCCCCCAAAGGGGTCGTGACCCACAGTTTGAGAACTGCTTAGCTAGACTCTATATCAGACCCCAAACATCTTCATTCCAGTGGCTTTATGTCCTGAGATGAAGTCATGCAAACCTTCCGATTTTATTCTCCTACTCAATATTGTCTAGATTATTTTAAATTCTCTGGGTGCCAATATCAATTTTAGAACCAACTTGTCAGTTTCTACTTTAAAACTTTTTTGTATTTTATGTTATGTGTATGCCCTGATATATATGTGTGTGTGTGTGTGTGTGTGTGTGTGTGTGTGTGTACCACTTGCATGTCTGGTATCCCCAAAGTTCAGGGGAGGAAAGTGTTAGGACCTTGGAACTGAAGTCACAGATGTGAGTTGCGTACCATGTGGGACCTCTGCAGTATCATCAAGTGCTCTTAATTATTGGCCCTTCTATCTCTGAGAAACATTGTCTTAATGAAATCAAGCTTCTCCATCCTGTGAGCATAGAGTGCATTTAAGTCCTAAAGTTTCCCTCAACAGCATTCTGTAGTTTTCAATGTTTGGGTCAAACATGTAATTTACTAAATTTAACTCTATATATCTATCTTAGTTAAGGTTTTTATTGCTCTGAAGAAACACCATGACAACTTTTTTTTTAGATTTATTTATTTATTATGTATACAGTGTTCTGCCTGCGTGTATGCCTGCATGCCATAAGAGGGCACCAGATCTCATTATAGATGGCTGTGAGCCACCAAGTGGTTGCTGGGAATTGAACTCAGGACCTCTGGAAGAACAGTCAGTGCTTTTAACCTCTGTGTGGTATCTCCAGACAGACCATGGCAACATTTATATGGAAAACATTTAATTGGGGTGGCTTGTTTATAGTTTCAGAGATTCGGTCCATTATCGTCATGGCAAGGGGCGTGGCGGCATGCAGACAGATGCGGTGCTGGAGTAGTAGCTGAGCGTCCTGTATCTTACAGAGAACAGGAAGTTGACTGCGACACAGGACAGTATCCTAAGCTTAGGAAACCTCAGTAACTGCCTCTACAAGACACTCTTCCTCCAGGAAGGCCACACCCACTCAAACAAATCTACCTCCTAATAGTGCCACTCTCTATAAGATTATGGGGGCCAATTACTTTCAAACTACCACAGTAGCTCATATTTTTATATAAAAAATGGTGCTTTTAAGAATTCTATTCGTGGGGGCTGGAGAGATGGCTCAGTGGTTAAGAGCATTGCCTGCTCTTCCAAAGGTCCTGAGTTCAATTCCCGGCAACCACATGGTGGCTCACAACCATCTGTAATGAGGTCTGGTGCCCTCTTCTGGCCTGCAGACATATACACAGACAGAATATTGTACACATAATAAATAAATATTAAAAAAAAAAGAAAAAGAAAAATTCTATTCGTGCTGGGCAGTGGTGGTGCACTCGGGAGGCAGAGACAGGCAGATTTTGGTGAATTTGAGGCCAGCCTGGTCTACAAGAGGACAGTCAGTGCTGTTACACAGAGAAACCCTGTCTCAAAAAATAAAAAAAAAAATTCTATTAGCATGTATTAGCTATATGTCACACGTATTTAAAATTGTCTATGTGCAGTGAGAGTCTGTGTTCCAGGGGCATCAGACCCTCTGGAGCTGGAGCTAGACACACTTGTAAACCAGCTTATATGAGTGCCGGGAACAGAACATGGGCCCCGTTTATCACTGAACCATCGCTCCAATTTCTCATCTTATCTTAGTTAAACTTAAATTACTCCGTGTGACCAGGGAAACCGCACCGAACAGTACAGTAAGGGTGGGATAAATACAGCCCCATGTTTCCACGGGCCTATTACCGAATCTTAGGCCTGATAGAAAGGAGCAAAAATAAAATGCAAATAACCCACAATGGTGTCGCTGTACTACCAAGTAGTGTAAGGAAGACGACATGACACGGGATGTGAGCCAGCAAGCTCAAGAGCCAAGTCCCCACTGGGTCCCTTGGCTCCTCTTCTGTTAGGATGTGGCCTGAATGTATTCCCAGCAGGCTTCACGCTGTTGTGATCCGGGCTTGAACGGGAGAGTTCAGGGGAGAATCCCAATCTGTATTTGCAAAGCGTTCCCGAGGTGCCGTACTAAACTGGGCTAGGGCTAGGACTCACATACCTCCGTTCCATTTTGGCTTTGACGTGCCAATCCTACAATCCTCGCGGGAGTGTGAGCCACCTGCGCCTCATAAACCTTTTGATTTACATACACACATGTGACCTTTCCCATCCTGGGGCCACTTTAGCTGTATTGACCCGCTGACTTTCAAGGAAGGGCGCTTAGCAACTGCATAGGAAATGATGCTCGCCCCTGCGATGTTGGTGGCCTGCGAGGATAAAAGCGGCAGAGGGGAATGAAAGCAGATCCGCCTTGAACAACCGAAATGGATCCAGAAACAGGACCCGGAGTCCTCACTTGCACCCTGCCTGGTTCCCAAGTAGCTCCGCTCTCTCCAGTCACCTCTCGCTCCTCCCTCCGCTGCGGTCTTTTGTCTTTGAAAGCCGGGGGAGACCGACAATAGATTATTAACTGTGCATGCAGGTGTTATTGAAGAGACCAATTTGTGAACAATGGCCCTTCCCACGTTGTCCAAACAGAAAGATTGTTCCGCAGCTGTTATTTTCAGAACCTGTCAGCGTTCTGCTCGCTGCTACGGCGGCGCCAGCTGTCCTAGAGTGCGGCTCTCCCTGCGCCGCCCACTCCTGACAGCGCTGTAGGGCTCTTGGCGCGCAGCTGCCCACCGCTGGCCGCACTCTATATGTGAGTGCCTTGCGCCCACCACCGGACCCGGCTCCCCACCTTCCTTGCAACAACTCCAACACTCTCCTGGGAGCATCTGGTTCCCATAGCTCTGAGACGACGTGAAAACAGAATCCAGAGAGCAACTTGGAAAGTCAGTGCCTTGCGAGTTTGATGGACAGACAGACATTCGTGCAGACAGACAGACATTGTATAAGATGTGTGGCCCAAATGCCAGGTTCGGATCTTCTCTGTGGGATCTAACTACAGTCGTCTTGAACTCACCGATTCTGCAATCTAGGGATGTTCCAGATTTTCGCCCGGGAATGCTTTCGTTCCCTCACCTATCCTAAGGCAGAATGCAACCCTTTCAAAGCATCCCTAAATGAAGCATCTGCTAGAGCGTCGCTGCCACAGAGTTTTCCACAGGAAGAGGACACTTTTCGTCTGCTTCCAACACCTATGTATGAGTTTGTTTCGTCCGAGAGAACTCTGACTTCTTCAAGTGTGTCTCACCCCCTAATACACACACACACACACCTGCTGCACACACACACACACACACACACACCATTATACCATCAGCATATGTGGTATACTGTAGTAGAGAGTATACTAAGAGTATACAGTAGTATACTCTCTACTCTCTAGTCCGCAGGCCCTTCCCCGCCCCCCAAGCTTTCCTACCCAGGTCTTACCAACCACTTCCAAGAGGCAGGACTCCCTCTCCTTCAAGCAAGAGGCGCTGTTTTATTCCTGGTACAAAGACCTTCAGTTCCAGGGGTGTCCTGCCGGCGCCAGAATGTCTGCTGCCTGCCAATTTCTCAAAAAATTCACTGGTCTTGGGCACTCGCCTTTTCTCATTTTAGGATGACTCCCCTACGGAGGCTGTGAGTTTCCCAAGGGGCAGAAAAAAGTTCTGCCCTGAGTTTCCAACAATGGCCTGAAAACCATCAGCAGTTGGAGCTTCCCTAAGCAGCAGCTGAGCCCGGTCTTAGTTGCTTTTCCTATACAAATGTCATTCAAACAGCCATAAGCTTTCCCAAATTCCCCCAAACAGGTAACCACGGTCTTTCTCCAGCCTGTCCTTGGATTTGTGTGCCAATTTCAATTCTACAGATATGAGCCGACAGCATTTTGTAGGCTGCAGTATGGTCCACCTTTTACTAGAGTCTCAGTTAAGAGCGTAAATTTTTTCACACATGAATTTCTAAGACTTCTGCCTCACTCAGGAGACAATAGGTAGATTCTCAAGACCTCTTCCCGAACCCCACCACACACACAGGGTTTCTCTGGGTAACAGCTCTGGCTGTCCTGGAACTAGTCTGTAGACCAGGCTAGCCTTAAACTCAGAGATATTCCTGCCTCTGCCTCCCAAATGCTGGGATTAAATACGTGCCCCACCACCATCTGGCTCAAGACTTCTGCAGGCCAATGGTGGCACATTCTAAAATGATCAACCATAGCCTTTCTGAGGTAACCTTGGCTCTCATTTCCTAATTTGCAATGAAAGAAAATACATATATTAAAAGCACTCTACAATTCCTTGTCTCTACTTTTTAACTAAGAAAAGAAATGATAACCATTCTAATTCTGAACAAAAAATAACCCTCGACTTAGCAACCCCCAGTTGATTTTGATTTGGGAATACTTATTAACAGTCTGAAGGAAAAGCAAATAATGTGAACAAAGTTCTTCTCAACTTCCTAGAGAGCACTCTGAGAATTCAAGAGATTTTAGTTTCTCAGGATTCTCGAGAATGCGTCCACCACCCCCGCATTCCCCCAAAGCCAGGACAGCAATATAGATCCACATAGGACCGCACTTCCTGAACACAAGCATTTATTTCATCAGATGCAAGTTGATCTATTTCAGTGTTCAGTCACTCAGATGCGGCAAGCCCATGCGTGCATTAAGTTGGGTAAGTGGCTGCCAGCCCTGCCCAGGCACTGTCTCTAGCAGAGCTAGATGCCATGAGAGTGTCCCTGAATGTTAACGAGCTGGGTGGAACAGGCAAGGCACTTACCTCAGTGCCACATTAGGCTGGGGAACAAACTCAACACCGCACAAATATTTACCTTCGGGGACCTTTGAGAGACCTCTGGGGGAAGGAAAATAAATCTGTACACGTGTTTACTCATAATGATTCCCAACAGTCCCATCCGAATACAAGCCTAGCATTTCATTAAACAGGCATCTTCAATGACTGCTGATCTGTGTAAATACATTTTAAATAAAGCCACAGATCGGCTGTGCTGCCAGGCTGGAGGTGTAGGGTTTGGATACATGATCCCTGTCTCCCAAAGGGACCCCTTCTCTGAAGGCACAGAAAGCAAGGAGTCTGCCGATCCAGGAAGGATTGTATTTCTCCTCCTAATGGTCCATTTAGAGAGAAACCTCTAATCTGAAAGCACATATGCTCACTTGTACAGTTTGGAGAAGGTGAAAGACGTGAGAACGATTTGGTTTAGCGCTCTGCACACTGATTTACCCGAGAAAGGCACTGGGATTAGTAAACCCAAGGACAGCCACTGAGCTGAATGGAAAAGGACTCGCAAAAGAGTTGTTTCCTCATCAGCCTGCAGCAGCAAAGCTACTGTGGGTCTCTTTGTCAGAGAGGAAAAAGAAGAGGACGAGGAGGAGGAGGAGGAGGAGGAGGAGGAGGAGGAGGAGGAGGAGAAGAAGAAGAAGAAGAAGAAGAAGAAGAAGAAGAAGAAGAAAAAGAAGAGGACAAGGAGGAGGAGGAGGAGGAGGAGGAGGAGAAGAAGAAGAAGAAGAAGAAGAAGAAGAAGAAGAAGAAGAAGAAGAAAAAGAAGAGGACAAGGAGGAGGAGGAGGAGAAGAAGAAGGGGAATGGACCTCAGAACATCCTTGGTGCCCCGCACGGTCCCAGGCAATGCTAATGCCGAGACCAGGCTTGCCTCAGAAAAGTCTCAGTTGCACAAACACTCCTTCCACACAAGGCTTTGGCTCAAGGAAATGGCTCTCCGGGCTCGAGATTCTGTGTCATTAGTCTCCCTTCCCTTCTCCTCCCAACTCACCAAAGGCGGCTGGGCAGGGCAATGACTCAGGAAGGCAGGCAGCAGGGAGAGGCCAGCCATGCCCTAAAAAGCACAAGTGTCCTTTTAAGTATATTGGACTCTTAAACTTACAAGTCACCAAGGGATAGAAGCAAGCCAAAAAGGACTGCAGACATGAACTTGGGGCAAGGGGGAGAAGAGAGGCCCAAACGCTAGTGAATGGGGAAAGAAAAATTTCTAATTCCTGGAAAAGGCTTAGCAAACGGGGAGGGAAGCCAGTCTAATGAGCCCTACACAGTGCTCTGGAACCTTCTACCCCTGCCTCCATAAAACCCAAGTGCCTCAAGCCCCTGCTGGAGGAGGGCAGGGGCATCGTACGGTCTAACAGGATCCCTACCACAGTGGAAGCAGTAAGAAACTCAGATCTGAGCTGAGAACCAGGACCAGGATACACAAGGGGCTGGCAGAGGGTGGGCAGTGGCAAAACCCAATGTCTCCCAGGCTGGGAGAATTCCTTCTGTGCAAGGTTGGGTGCTTTGTGTACGGTGGTATCTAATTTAGTCATATTGAGAGAGAGGAGATATTGTCCCCATGGTAAACACCACCTAGCACTGCCAGGGAGAACTGAGCCTGTGGGTGCCTGGTGACTGTCCTGTCCTGTTCTCTCTGTGTTTAAGGCCCTTCTCCTTCCACCATTTCGAGAGTCCGGGACAATGGCTTCTTCGCTGATAGCCCTCAAAAATCAAAGAGCTCACAGTGATTCTCATTCTAACCCCCACCTGTCCCTCCTGGTCACTGCTGCTGCTCACACCCAGCCATGCTGATGTGATTGTGTCAGAACGGCTGTGACCGGGAGGAAGGGGGAAAAGCCAAGCCGTTGAGAGTCTCACCATTCAATCCTCCACGCCCCAGCCTGGAGGTCCCTAGCAACAGCACTCCCAATAGCAGGATTTACAGCTAGCTTATTAACCGAACCCCACCGCTTCTGGCTTGGATCTGGGCCCCGATACAAAGGAATGAGTAAAAGCTTTTTTTCCTCCACAGCGGTATCTTGCCTCCTTGGCAGGTGGCAGAGGGTGATGTATAGGAGAGCTGGCATCTCCTCCTCCTCCCTGGGAAGGAATTCAGCACACAACATCCCTGTCAGCCAACCCACCAGCCAGCTGACTCTGGGGGCAGCAGCAAGGCAGACTCCAGCTACCTAAAAGAGGAATAACCCCCATGTGGCTGAGGACTCTGCCCCAGCTCTGCCCTCTCCTGGGGTTCCAGTTCCCACCTAAGGCAGCCTCTGTGGCTATGCTCCAAGCCCTCAAGTTCTTCTTCCTCCTTCCTCCTTATGTGCAATCAATTACTGTAAAATGTCATTGGAACGGTCTCCTACTGCCTTCTCTAAAGCCCGTCAGTTCCATTAAAGCTGCCCTACCATCCACCCCTCTTCCCTTTATTGTAGCCCATACATCAGCATATTCTGCAGGATGCAGAGCCATCACTATGCTAATAGAGCCCCCCCCCTTTTTTTCTAAATGATGAGGCTTCTACAATAGTTTGTGCATTTCTGGTTTCTTCTATCTGCATCCTCACAGAAGCAGAATCCGAGGGTGTCTCCAGGGAGAGGTTGGTGACACCAGGCCCCTCCACCACTTTTCATCATCTGGCCCATGGATGGTCCCTAATATTATGAGGCAGAGGTCTGGGCCTGCAGCCTGATCAGGAGGACAGAGACCTATCTGGAGTTAGCTCTGCAGAGCAAGCACCCTGCCCTTTCTGAGAGGCACTGTTATCATAGAGGTTTCAAGAAGGAGCGTATGGAACTAGAGTACCAAGGTCCCACCCTACTAGAGTTGGAGCCACTGGTCAGGGTGCTAAGAAACCCAGGAGCCATCTAGAATGAACCTCAAGGGCCAACCTGACTGCTCTCTAGTGTCAAAAAGAAAGCATTCAACACTCCCATTTGCTTTAGCTCAAGGCAAGAGGGAAAGGACACACACGGTCATGGGGCTGGCAGAGTAAACAATACTAGTCTGCTGATAGACAGTAAGCAGTATCCTTAATACGGTGCTGTGCCGAATAAACGTGCTGTCTAAAAGCCTCGAATAGCTTCTCTCACTTGCCTTCAGCACAACCCTGAGAAGTGTCACTGCTAACCCCATTTTAAAGACAAAGAAACAGAGTCCCAGTTCTGTGGTCCCATAACCACCAGCAAGTGCTGGCTGCAAGCTTTGAAGCCAGGTCATTCTGACTGTAAAGTTTCCCTGGCCACAATTAGCATCCTATGAGCATCCTGGCACTCGCAACCTAATTCTAACTCAGGTCACCAAAGTCTCTACATAGAACAAGGCTGTCAGAATGAGCCAAAACAAAACAATACCCCAACGAAATTTGAATTGCAGATAAGTAGTGAACAACTTTTGAAACGCGTCTCATGCAATATCTATAAATAATTATGCTAAAGTATTATCTGTTTATATGGAATTTAGACTGAACCAAAGTCTCCTGTTTTACCTGGGACCGCGATTGTAGCACCATTCCCTTAAAAACCAGCCAGCCTCATAGAGGTTAAATAATACCACAGGAATGATGATTGGATTTACTCAAGCCATCTGGTTTCCAAGTTTAGACCCAGAGGATCTGTGCTGGTTGGTTCTTGTTGTTTTATCAACTTGACACAACATTTAGGAAAAGGAAACCTCAACTGAGTAAACATCTCATCAGCATGCCCGAAAAGCAAGTCTGGGGGCTTTTTTTTTTTTTTAATGTGGGAGGGCCCAGTTCACTGTGGGTGGTGCCACCCCGGTGCAAGTGGTCCTGAATTGTATTTTAAAAGGCAGGTTGAACAAGCCAGGGGGAGCTAGCCAGTTAGCAGCACCCCTCCGTGGCTTCTGCTTCCGTTCCTGCCTCCAGGTTCTTGCCTTGATTCCCTCAAAGGTCTGTGACTCCAGATATGTAAACCAAATAAACCCGTTACTCCCCATGCTCCTTCTGGTCATAATCCTTATTACAGCAACAGAAAACAAACTAAGACAGGATCTTCCATGGGAGCTCGTAGGCAGGCTGGAGCTGAACAGCCACACCCCTAGAAACGCACTAAAAACAGCTGCTGCATCCCTGTCACACTGATCTCAGAGGCCGCAGAGACACAGCTCTTTCCTCAGCTCCCTTTCACAGTGTCCCCCCCCCCCCCCCCCATGCACATCCTCCTCGGCCAGAGGCAGGAACCTCCTTCCTGCTCCCACCCTGCCACCTACTTTAAACAAAGGAACCAAGAATCGCCCTCCTCTGGGAGAGCAGAAGAGGAAAACGGCAGTTAGGTAGCTCGCCACCCCTCCCCGCAAATTATACTGGATACCAGAACAAGTTCACACTGGCAAACGTTGGCCCTGGCCGATGTGTTCACTTTTCAAGTGTGAGCATGTTCTGAAACCTAGACACCATTTCAAAATGAGAAAGCGAGAGAGCAGTAACTGGGCTTTCCTGACACTAAATTCTCTCCCTTCCTTCCTGCTGGGCAGAGAAGCCAATGTCACAGCTTCTGCCTCACCTTTTCTGAGAGTCGGTTTCACTGCTCTGAGTAAAGCCATAACCCTAGCCAGAAAGTTCCTCAGGCAGTTCTGAAGCCAAACTCTATGACCTCTCCTACCTGGCTCCTATCTCTAAGTTATCGGTGTAACATACACGTGCATGCCTGCACGCATAGCAAAACCTGCTTCCCTAAGACCCTAGCAGTCTGACCCCAGCTTACCCTGGACCAGTCAAAAGACTCAGGCTACCCCACACATGTAAGGCCGTCCCCCTCTTCCAGTTTCATAATTGCCTGGTTTGGCCAGTCTGAGTTCTAGGGATCAGAGAACGGTTTGGAGCCTCATAACCCTCAGGGCAGTTACTGCAGAGCTTGTCCATACCCAAAACTGGTGACTCTCACGGAGAAAGCCTGCCTCCCCCCACAACACACAGCCAAATACAGAATGTCCAGGAAGGCGTTTTGAGTGTATTTAATAGCATGCTAATTCATGTTTTCATATTTGAATAATAGAAACAGTAGGCACTAAATGCTATTGTTTTTCCATTACGGAAGAGGAGCTCCATTCTTGGACGCGACAGGAGTCAGTCTTCCCATTTCATGCTCACAATTATAGCTAATGATTAAGAGCCACTTGATCCTAGGCACTGTGCTAAACTGCTTACATAAAGTGTTCTGCTCACTCCTCAGGCCTCCCACAGGCCAGACTGAGAGACGGGAATGCCCAGCTAGCTAATGAGTAGGTCTAGAGCCCAGCAGCGGTGGTGCACGCCTTTAATCCCAGCACTCAGGAGGCAGAGGCAGGCAGATCTCTCTGAGTTGGAGGCCAGCCTGGTCTACAAAGGGAATTCTAGGCCAGCCAATGCTATACAGTGAAACCCTGTCTCGAAAAACAAAACAAGGGCTGGAGAGATGGCTCAGAGGTTAAGAGCGTTGCCTGCTCTTCCAAAGGTCCTGAGTTCAATTCCCGGCAACCACATGGTGGCTCACAACCATCTGTAATGGAGTCTTCTGGCTTGCAGGCATACACACAAAGAGAATATTGTATACATAATAAATAATAAAATATTTGGAAAAAAAAAGTTTAAAAAAAAAAAGAAAAACAAAACAAAACAAAAAGAGTTACTGATTCCAAGATCAAACCTGAAATCACATCTGTCTACGCACTGGCATACCCACAGTCTTGGTTTCTCATCACTTTAGATACTGCGGGTTTTCTGTCCTCCCACAGAAAGCTGAGACCATGTTGATAATCAGAAAGAGAAGGATAAAGTCGGAGCTATCACCTTGCCGTTCCCAGCAGTCTGTAGATGGTATGGCTGTGCGCACGCTGAAAGGCCAACACAAATGTACTTACATCTTGCTATGTCTCTTTCTTATTACGTCTCTGCCAATGGAGGGAACATTCCATTGAAGTCCAGGGAAAACATGTTTGACCAAGCAACAAAAATACTGGCAGCCACTGAAAGGACCAGCGTGTGACACACTAAATGAGTGCTTGGACAAACTGTGAGGCAGGAAAGGACATTCTGCTAGGGGGAGGGGGATGTGAAGAATTTTTACCCCTCCCTAGCATCCCCCACAGTCCTCTGGACTGAATGTGTTTCTCAAGACTTCATGCGTGGAAATGTAATCCCCACCGTGCAGGGCAGAATTTACAGGTAGAATTCTGATCCAGCAATGGTGGCTAGGGATATTTGGAAGGTATTTAGGATTAATAATGTCAGAACCTTATGAATCCTAAATTAATAAGAAGAGAACCCTGTCAGCTTCAGCAGGAGAAGTGCGACCAGAAAAGTCACGTAAACACAACTGACTCTGTGGGATACCATCCGCTGACTTAGGAGGGATCTGCCAGCAATGTGGCCATCACTAGGTTCAATCTCTTGACCTCAAACCTTAGAACCAGGAACCAAAATTACGCTTCCTCTTTCTCTGCTGTATCCAGTGTGTGGGGTTGTGTGGCTGAAGACAGAAAAATGGAGTAATTCCGCAGGTAAAATCCAATAGATCTTTGAGTTACTAGACAGATTTAACTGAGTAATTCTACAAAAAGACCCCTCTTCCCGGCATGGTGTTAGACTCCAAGATGAGGTAGTGACAGCCAGATCATTAGAACAATACAGACTATTGGAAAGTTCTGCATTCCATACCTTTCTTCTTCCTTTCTGCCTCTCTCTCTCTCTCTCTCTCTCTCCCCCCTTCCTTTCTTCTTTTCATGTGTATATATGTGTGATGTGTATGTTAATGATTTACATGTGTACTCATGTGTATGTATGTGTGTGTTCATGGATACACAGGCATCTGTGTGTAATTGGGGCAGGAGATTGATGTCAGGGGTCTTCCTTGCTCTCTTTCCACCTCTCTCTTTCTGAGGCAGGGTCTCTCAATCAAACCCAGAGCTCGCCAATACAGCTAATCCTCCTAGCTGGCCTGTCCCAAGGATCCCTTGTCTCTGCCTTCTGGGGCTGGAATTGCAGGTGAGTTGCCATGCCTGGGTGGCATTTATATGGGCTCTAAGGATCCAACCTACAGTCCTCCTGCTTGGTTGCACAGCAAGCATTTTACCTGCTGAGTCATCGCCCCAGCCCCCAAGACAGTACTTTGAAAAGACAAACACCTGGGTATCAGTATTCTTGCTGCCGTGTGAGCCTATCCATTCACGGCCTTTCCGGCTTGATTCCTTGGTCTTTGGTACAGTTCCCTTCCTTGCATCAGCAGGAACCGAGGTCTCCAACCCTCTGTCTATCAACTGGCACTACCTAGAGACCAATCACATCCCTCCCGTCGCACCTCCACCTTCAAGCCACAAATTGTTTGCAGATCCTCCTTTTGTTTCAAACCTCTGCCTTTAGAACCAGCCATGGGAGATTCTGCTTTGAGAGGGCTCACCTGATTAGGTCAAGACATCAAGATAATTCTCCCTAACATTACCGGAGGTCATCTTAGAATGCTGCCTGCCATTGTTGGCCGTGGCCCCAGGGACGGCTGAACTCTAAAGGAAAACAAGAACATGGAAGTATGGTCCCAGAAACCATCCTCACTGAGAAAACAATAAAACGAAAGAACCGTGACCTGGAGCTGGGGAGGCGACTTCATGGGTAAAGGGCTCACTGTGCAAGCGTGAAGACCGAAGTGAAGATCCCCGGCATTCACAGAGAAGCCAGGTATGGCAGTATGCATCTGCGTATCTATAACTCCAGTACTGGGTTGGGGGAGGGGTGAGGGGGACAGGGATGGGACAACAGCAGATTCCAGCAGCTCACTAACCAGCCAGTCTAGCCAAAACAATGAGTTCAGGTTCGATAAGAGGTCCTTTGAAAGTAAGATAGAAAAACGATTGAAGAAGACATGCTTCTCTGGTCTCCAAGATGTCTCTGAAGACATCAACTTCTGGTCTCCGTGTGCATCTGTATGGGCAAGCTTACACACCCACACCTGTGCACGCAGACACACTATACACACACAGGGGAGAGAGAGAGGAGAGAGAGAGAGAGAGAGAGAGAGAGGGAGAGAGAGAGAGAGAGAGAGAGAGAGAGAGAGAGAGGAGAGAAATCTTGGAGGATGAGGAGGTTTGATCAGACCAAGAGAGTCTTGGCCACAAAAGCTAGGAAAGAGGTTTGGGAAAGTAGCAATACTATAGCAGGTTACTTCTTTAAAGTCCTCTGGTTTTTTGAGAGATGACTCAGGAGTTAAAAGCACTAACAGATGTTCTAAGGGACCCAGGTAACTGGGCAGCTCACAACCATCTGTAACTCCAGCCCTAACCTGCCTGCTGCACATGCACTCAGGCACACACGTGCACATAAAGTGTGTAGATCTCTTTTTAAAGGACCCTTACTGTAGGCAGAGAGGATGTGAGTGGAGAAGAAAGAACAAAGACAAGACTGAAGACAATGGAGAAAGCCTGGGCAGGGATCAAAGGAGCAGAGAAAATGGTAACTATAGGGGAGAAGATGGAACTGCTGACTCTCAGCTATGGATGGGAAGCAGCGATGAGAAAGAATCCAGATGTGGAGGCGGGAAGAGAGCAGTTGGGCTTGGTGGTCCCGAAACAAGGAAGGTTGAAGAAATGAGATCTTACACACTTAGTGCCATTAATTCTTCTCACGGCAGCTGTCCACTGTGGGAACGGAAAGCCCCAGGAAGTAAGAGCAGAGATGAAGGAAGGAGCAGAAGAGGAAGGATGAAGGTTTGCTGAGCCGTTCTCATCAGAAGCGGGCCAGTCACAAATGGCAATGGCATAAAATTGCTTCTATGGATACAGGAAAGATGTGCAAGACAGACAACAGAACCTGGGCCCTGAAAGGGGCGCCCCATCAGAACCTGAGGGCAAACTCATCCTGTTCACCTAATTTGTCTTCTTATTTGCCTATAACTAGCCAGACGTTGACAGGCAGGAGTCAAGTCATTGGCCCTGTAGTTACCACTATGTTAGCTAAAGAAAATGCAAACTTTTCCACTCATATTTTGAAAAAAAAAATTATTTATTTACTTGTTTAGGTTTTGCAAGACAGGGTTTCTCTGTGTAGTTCTGGCTGCCTTGGAGCTCACTCTGTAGACCAGGCTGGTCTCAAACTCACAGAGATCCACCTGCCTCTGCCTCCCTAGTGCTGGGATTAAAGGCACGTGCTACCACTACCTGGCTAAATCTTAACATTTTAATTTAATTTTTTAATTTTATTGATTTTTATTGAGCTACATTTTTCTCTGCTCCCCTCTCAGCCTCTCCCCTCCCTTCAACCATTTCTCAAGGTCCCCATGCTCCCAATTTACTCAGGAGATCTTGTCTTTTTCTACTACCCATGTAGATTAGATCTATGTATGTCTCTTTTAGAATCCTCATTATTGTCTAGGTTCTCTGGGACTGTAATTTGCAGGCTTTTTTTTTTGCTTTATGTTTACAAAACACTTATGAGTGAGTACATGTGATAATTGTCTTTATGAGTTAAATCTTAACATTTTTAAAGAGATTCTTTTTTGTTTTGTGAGTATGACTATTTTTTTTAATATTTATTTATTTTGTATACAATATTCTGTCTGTGTGTATGACTGCAGGCCAGAAGAGGGCACCAGATCTCATTCCAGATGGTTGTGAGCCACCATGTGGTTGCTGGGAATTGAACTCAGGACCTTTGGAAGAGCAGGCAATGCTCTTAACCTCTGAGCCATCTCTCCAGCTCCCGAGTATGACTATTTTATCTATATGTGCACTTTGTGCTTGCCTGGCATCCATGGAAGATAAAAGAGGTCACTGGATCTTCTGGAGCTGGAGTTACAGGGGGTTGTGAGCTGCCATGTTGGTGCCAAGAACTGTACCTCAGTCCTTTGCAAGAGCAGCAAATGCACTGAACTGCTAAACCATCTCTCCAATCCCAAATATATATATATATATATATATGTGTGTGTGTGTGTGTGTAATATATACTATTTATTTATATGTAATACATATAATTTTTAAAAAACCTTAGAATTGACAAAAGAAAGGATTTCTTGTTGCTGTTTTTCTGTGTACCAGAGGCATCTAAAGGGTGCTAGAGAAATTTTAGCTAATAAACTTAGTTTTCCTTAAGTGGACAGCTATTACAGAAGAACAAATGTTTGACCCAGTTCTGGTCCATAATGATGGTTATTTTACAAGTGTGTGTGTGTGTGTGTGTGTGTGGTATTGTTTGAGACTATGTAGCCCTGGGTTGTTTCACATCCAGAGATCCACTGGCCTCTTCCTTGGAGCCCTGGATTTAAAGGTGTGCACCATCATGCCTGGTATTTTCCAGTTCTGTAAGGGGAATATACACCCTTACCATATTTAACATAATCTTTGACCTTGAATCTTCTGTTCTATCCGACAATCTAGATTTTATTACAACTTGGGAATGCAGCTCGGATTGCTAAGGGTTTTATTGTTGTTTTTTTATAGATTAAAGGCACTTTTGTTTAACTGATATGAATGAGCTATGTGCCACCATTTAGTGGAAATTGATAGGTAAAGATGATATTTATACAAATCCATGGAGAAATGTGTAATGTGCCAAGTTTAAGAAAGTTATTATAGCTGGGTGGTGGCGGCATGCCTTTAATTGCAGTTCTCGAGAGGCAGAGGCAGGTGAATCTCTCTGAGTTCAAGGCCAGCCTAATCTACAAAGTGAGTTCCAGGAGAACCAGGACAGAGAAACCCATTCACAAAACAGTAACAACAAAAAAGAAGAAAGTTACTATAAATGTTATGTTTCACTGAAGATATTCTAATAAAGCAATAGGACTTGATACATTGTGTGTATGCATTTTAGATAAAGTTTGTTATATCAGTTAAACCATATAAAAAGATGATTCATGCAGAAACAGGCGGATCTCTGTGAGTCCTAGGTCACCCTGGTCTTCAGAGCAAGTTCCAGGACAGGCTCCGAAGTTACAGAGAGAAACCCTGTCAAAAAAAAAAAAAAAAAAAAAAAGATGATTCATGATTTATAACAAGTGCCAAGACTTAGCAAATGGACCAGATCAAGCATTAATAGATTATTTTGATTGATTCTATTTTCTAAAGTTATATTAAGTAAAATCCAGGCCAACACTGGATGAAATCCTTTCTAAAGTCAGGCACAGTGAAAGCCTGGTTGGCAAGCCTCCAACATACTGTAGAGAAATATATTATGAGCCAGGAATATTGAGGAAACGGACTATTCAGCAATAGCCATAGATCTCCCATAGATTAGAAAACTGAGTGTGTTCAAGGCCATGAGGACACTCAGAACAAAATCAGGACGTTAACTCCTTGTCCTTTTGGGCTTACAGTTATCCTTGTCTTTCTGAGCAAAAGACAAATGGATACAAAGAAGAAAAACCAATCGTTCTTATTTACACATTCACCCTGGAGCAAGTACTGCTCAGGTTTGCTCCATCTTGCCTCCCCAAGTCAGGCTAGGTCATTATGAAGAAAATGGCAGTGCTTTGGCTCAGAAAGAGTCAGGGTGGAGGGGCACAAGATGACACTGTCATCAGTGCAGGGACAGGATCACCAACCATCCCATTTGCTCGAGACCGAGGGATTGACCACAAAAGCTGTGAACTATGAATAAGTTCTTTGAGCCTCAGGTTTCTCATCTGCTAAACTGGGTGTCAATGACGCTACCTTCTATATGACACAAGACCCATGAATCACCAACTAGTGACTTCAAAGCATTAATTAGCTACTGTGTTACTATTCGTCTTTGCTACATCCAGTATTGTTTTCTAAGGGTTTTACTCAGTATATCAACTTTAAATCTAACAACATGAACATTTGGAGGCTTATGATATAATTCCAGACTTCCCTATGTGCATCAGAGTGTACACTCTGAGGGTCATGCAAGCCCTAAAGCACCTAATAATAAATAGTATCTTTGTCCAGTCAAGTCAAGTCGGCACAGTGGTGGTGCACGCCTTTAATCCCAGCACTCGGGAGGCAGAGACAGGTGGATCTCTGTGAGTTCGAGGTCAGCCTGGTCTGACCTCTGTCTGATCTCTGTTCGGGGTCAGCCTGGTCTGTAGATCAAGTTCCAGGAATTCCAATGCTATTTAGAGAGACCCTGTCTCAAAAATAAATAAACCAAAAATGTGTCTTTGACCATATCTCCCAAATCTTTTCACATTCACCGTTTCTTGCCTTAAATAAACCTTACATTTTAAAATTGCCTTAAATATTGTAGTTTTGCTATAGAAACACAGCAGGATTATCTGTCATATTTGAAAATTAGACACGTTTTCCCAAACATTGTATCTATTAAAAAGGCCGATGTGGTGGTAAGTACCTTTCATCCCAGCACTGAGGAAGCAAGCCTGACATATCTAATTCCAGGCCGTATAGGGCTATATAGTAAGACTCTGTCTCAAAAAAAAAAAAAAGACCGAAAAGTAAAAGGTGTCATTTATTTGTAATTTGTATACTAGCTGCCTGTCCCCTTCCAAAAGACAACTTCAGAGTAAAAATAGCACAAGACAGTTAAAAATAATCAAGAAAAAATTAATTGTATGTTTTTTGTTTTGTTAGGGGTTTTGTTGCTGTGAAGAGACACCATGACCACAGCAACTCTTGTAAAGGAAAGCAGTTAATTGAGAGAACTTGCTTACAGGTTCAGAGTGCCAGTCCTTTATCATTGTGGCAGGGAGCATGGTGGCAGGGAGGCAGATATGGTAGCTGAGGGTCCTACATCTTGTAGGCAACAGGAAGTTTATTGAAAGCCATACTGAGGGAAGCTTGAGCAACAGAGACCTCAAAGCCCGCCCCCGCAGTGACACACTTCCTCCAACAAGGCCACACCTCCTAATAGTGCTACTCCCTTTTGGGGGCCATTTTCTTTCAAACCACCACAGTGGGTTTGCTGGTTTCTTGAGACAGGATCTCTCTATATAATCTCGGCTGTCCTGGCCACTATGTAGACCAAGCCAACCTCAAACTCACAGAGATCTACCTGCCTCTGTCTCCCAAGTGCTGGAATTAAAGGCAAGCGTCATCACACCCTGAAAGAAAAAAAAATCTTATTATTTGAAGGGAACAATGTGAGATGACCATTTGTGTCGGCTCTGAGCTTCCTAACAACCATAGTAAAATCAGAAACAGACTTTCTCACTCTAAAATAAAAGGAAAGCAAAAAGAGTATCTAGAATTCCATGTCTTTCTGTTATTGGGTTCTGAGACTGCCTTACATAAAAGGCAGAAAGTAATGTAACCGTGTCCTGAACTTCCGCAGCCTGAACTTCCTGGAGATGACAGCATTTAATGTAACCCTTTCTACAGACCCTTGAGAAAAAGCAAGGACAGAAGAGCAGGTCCTGTTTCAGTAAGAAACAGAATTTTAGGTTTGGCTTTCTTCTCCCCAACCCTCCTGTTCCCCCACCCCTGCTTCCTGGACTTGCATTCATTCATGAATTCCTACCTCTGATGGCTCAGTACCAGCACCACATCCAGCAGAAACGATCTTTGGATTCTAACAAAAGCCAGACCTGTTGGGGTCTAACGATCTCAACTTTGGTATTCCTCCACTGTGAGTTCAGTTATACTGGCCATCTTGGTGGGGTTCACCAGATCTTTCTGGTTTTCTCCATTTCTAGACACTCAGTAAGATTTGCACTCTCAATCGGATGTGGTGCGCACGTCTGTCATGCCAGGGCTCCAAAGACGGAAATAAGGGGCTCTTGAATGTGAGGCCAGGCTGAAAGACAGTGATACTCTATCTTCAAAATAAGAAGAAAGAAAGAAAGAAAGAAAGAAAGAAAGAAAGAAAGAAAGAATAAATATTTGAAAACATGACATTCTATGGTCAATGAAACGTGAGCATTAGCAATATTAGTGAAATATAGAATTACCAAGTGATTATGTAAGTCTGGATATCTTTTGCCCTAACACTGTGTGGTTACCAAGGATGTTTGGCATATTGCTTACTTCTGACACATATAATTATATGCAGCCAAATTAAAAATAGGTAAAATTGGCTTTGAAAAGGTTTTTTGAAAACACCTTTGGTGCATCAAAGGGCGTTCCTGGATGGAACTGCTTGCTCAGCTGCTACACTGCACTCGCCCAGGTATTAGGACCTGAATTTAATCCCAGAACCCACTTCTTAAACAAAAAAAGGACTGGAGAGATGACTCAGCAGTTAAGAGCTCTTGGCTGCCCTTCCAGAGGTCCTGAGTTCAATTCCCAGCATCCATATGGTGGCTCACAACCATCTATAGTGGGATCTGAAGCCCTCTTCTGCTGTGCGGGAAGACAGAGCAATCATATACATAAAACATATGAAAGAATATTTGAAAAAAATTAAAAAGCAAGACAAAACAGAACAAAAGCCACTGGGCAGGCTGTAGAGATGGCTCAGCAGTTAAAAGAACTGGGTTCATTTTCCTCAGGACCCATAGGACGGCTCACAACCGTATGTGATTCTAGTTCCCCAGGGATCTGATGCCCTCTTCTGGCCTCCATAGACACCAGACATTCAAGCAGGGCACAGACATACATGCAGGCAAAATATTCACTTGCATAAAATAATAAATACATAAACATATATATTATGTACTTATGTATATCATACACATACATAAGTAAATCTTTAAGAATCTTTAAGAATTAAGGAGACCAGGCATAGCCATAGTTGCAGTCCCAGGACTGGGGAGGCAGAGACAGGCTGATCTCGAGAACATCATGTTAGCCGGGCAATCTAGCTTCCTTGGTAAGTTCCAGGCCAACGAGAAATTCTGTCTCATAAAACATCATCGTGCCAGCTGTGGTAGCGTTTAATCCCACTGGGGAGCACTCAGGAGGCAGAGGCAGGTGGATCTCTGTGAGTTTGAGGCCAGCCTGGTCTACCACAGAGACCTTGTCTCAAAACAAAAAAAACAAACAAACACAAAAGAAAGAAAACCAAGGTGGGCAGCATTTGAAGAATGATAGCTGAGGTTCACGTCTGGCCTCTATATACACCGGAACACACAAACACATGACATTACCACCAAAATAAAAAGGCAAGCCACAGAATAGGAGAAATATTTTAAGTCACATATATGAAAGGGTTCTCCTGACCAAAATGCATAAGTTGCTACAGCCAGTCAGAAGAGGACACATAACATAATTTAAAAATAAGAGGCCTAGAGGTACAGTCCAGTGTTAGGGCCACGCCAGGCACCCACAGCTTGGATCTAACTCCCGATGCTGTGGGTCTTTGGGAACAATGGACCTTCTCTCAGCCCAGATTGTGTGACTCAGGCTTTTAGGGTGCTGGACATTCAACAAAAGCCAGCCGGAGACAGTGACTCTGAGTTCATTGTCTCGCAGTGATGATTCAACACACAGAAATGTTTGGGCATAAGCAAAACAGAGCAAGCTTTGCTAAGTGCAATTTGGGGTGGGGGAAAGGTGAGAGAAACTACTCATTGCGGGGAGAAAACGCTGTTCCATTAGGGCCTTCTTAGACCCGTGGTAGAAACTGGACAAAGACGAGGTAATTTCTATAGAGACTGATTCATTCTCTGAATGAATCTGGGGCTGAGCCAGTTAGGGGGCGGCACGCTCTGCACATGGTCTCCTGGCCCACTGGGAAACAACCGAGTACAATCCACTCACCGCTCATCCAATCAGCAGTGCTGGCAGCTCCCTGCTATCCACCTTGTAGTTCTCTTTCTTAGCTGCTGATCTTGACAGGCTGATAGCTGTTAGCCCCAGCCAGCACGCTACTACCCGACCTGCAGGTGTTGCTGATCTCCAACCTTGTCTGGCTGCTACCTTGTTGGCTGTCAACCCAACCGTGCTCCCTGGTTTCTTGACTTTTATGCTCCAGCTGGTAAATTTCACTATGGGTTCTTTCTGTTACTATGCACAGAAGCCAACATCTGCCTCACCAATGCCACACAAGAAAGAAAGGAAAGAAAGAAAGAAAGAAAGAAAGGAAAGGAGGGAGGGAGGGAGAGAGGGAGATAAAGAGGATTTAAATGAGTATTTCTCCAAAGACGAGACAGAGACAATAAACGCATGGAAAGATGCCCACGTCACGTCATCAGTGGACGAGAAAGGCAATTCTAACCTGCACCACACCTACTGAGTCAGCGACAATGAAAAGGTCAGACGGATGGCACTATGGAACCCTTCACTGCTGGTAGGGATGTAAAATGGCCCAGTCCCACAAAAGACACTTTGCCAATTCTCAAAAACTGTTAAACGCAGAATTATCTTGCAACTTAGCAACTTCATTCCTAGCTACATGCTCCAGAAAATTAAAAGCACAAATCCACACAAAATATATACACATGTGTTAATGAGCTGCATTATTTACAATACCCCCAAAGTGGAAACAACCCAAATGTCTATCCATCAACACACAGATAAATACAGTGTGGTATGTTGGTACAATGGGATGTTATGCAGCAACAAAGAGGAATGAAGTTCTTATATATATTATATCATGAATGAGTCTTTAATGTGGGATTAGTGAAGATCTTTTCTCATTCTGTAGGCTGCCCTTTTGTCTTGTTGTCTGTGTCCTTTGTTTTACAGAAGCTTCTCAGTTTCAGGGGGTTTCATTTATTAATTGTATGCTACTGGTGTTATATTTAGGAAGTAGTCTCCTGTGCCAATGCGTTCAAGGGTACTTCCCATTTTCTTTTCTATGAGGTTCAGTATGGTTGGTTTTATGTTGAGATCTTGGATCCATTCAGACTTGAAAAACCATACTGAATGAAGTAACCCAGACCCAGAAAGACAAATATCATATGTACTCACTCATAAGTGACTTTTAGACATAAAGCAAAGAAAAACCAGCCTACAATCCACAATCCCAGAGAATATAGACAACAATGAGGGCCCTAAGAGAGACATACATGAATCTACATAGAAAGGAGAAAAAGGTAGATCTCCTGAGTAAATTGGGAGCATGGGGATCACAGGAGAGGATAGAAGGGGAGAGGGAGGAAGGGAGGGGAGTGGAGAAAAATGTATAATGCAATAAAAATATAAATAAATAAATAAATAAATAAATAAATACAATAATGTGGTATATGAGAGCCGTCCAGAACAGGTAAATGCACGGACAAAAGCACATTAGTGGTCACCAAGAATTAAAATGCAGGGGGGATCCTGCTAATAACTACAGGGCTCCTTCTGAGGTGATTAGAATATCATGGACTTAGCGCGGGTGATAAACTAGATTGTACAACATGTAACCATGACAAAACCCATACCATTGTGTACCTTAAAGTGTCACATTGTGACAGCATATAAATGATTTCCATACAAGATTTTCTCAAAGAATCCCCAAGACTGAGTTGGAGACCAGGCTCAGTGGTAGAGCATTTCCATAGCATGTACAAGGTGCCTGGGTCTGACACTCAGCAGGAGAGACGGCTAAATGCATCAAATGCTTGCTATACAAGTGTAAGGGCTTGGATTTAAGTCCCCAGCTCTGGCTGAAAGGGTGGGTATCGTAATGTGTGCCTATAATCCACAGACTGAGGTGGGGACAGAGTGAAGGATCCAGCCAGCTTCAGTTTCCGCCAACGACTCTGCCTCAAAATTAAGGTCAACACCTACAGAGAAAGACAGCTGACCTTGACCAACCTGACCTCTGGCTTCCACAACACAACACACATGCACACAAGACACACTCACACACCACACACTCACATACCACACAACACATACTCATACAACACACACTCACACAACACACACTCACATGTACACACACTCACACAACAAACACTCACACAATACACATACACGTGTATACACTCACACAACACACACTCACACAACACACACTCACATGTACACACTCACACAACAAACACACAATACACATACACGTGTACACACTCACACAACACACTCACACAACACACATACACGTGTACACACTCACATAACACACTCACACAACACACACTCACACAGCACATGCTCACACATCACACAGTCACACACACACTCACACAACACACATACACATGTACACACTCACACAACACATACTCACACAACACAATATACATGTACACACATTCACACAACACACGTACACATGTATACACACACACACTCCCACACAACATCCACACTTTAACTAATGGTGGGCTGAGGCAAAGATCAAGTATACAAAGTCATCCATAGCTACAGAGCAAGACCTTGTCTCAAAATGCTAAAAACAGGCTGGAGACACCACTCAGCTATTAAGAACACTGGCTGCTCTTCCAAAGGACCCAGGTTCAATTCCCAGCACCCACAGGGTAGTTCACAACCATCTGTAACTCCAGCCCAGGGGATCCTACACCCTCACAAAGACATACATGCAGGCAAAACACCAACACACATAAAAAAATAAAATGAAAAATATTTTAATTCTAAAAACAAAACAAAAATTTTAATTCTATAAACAATATTCAAAAATGAATTCAGAAACAGAACAGAACCTCATCAGCCTAGTTCGCAGAGTGACCTCAAGTAACAAAACTCCTTCAACTTCAGCTGTGTAATTAAAGACTCCTTCTTATAATTTTAACATTTTATTATTTTGGGAGTTGAAGAATAGGTATATGTGTGAGTATGAGTCAGAGTTGGGTCTTTCCTCCGATCACACGGGTTCTGGGAATTGAACTCAGGTCGTCAGGCTTGACAGCAGATGCCTTTATGCATCTTGTCAGCCTTTATGCAACTCTCTGTTGCAAAATATGTATTTATACTGTAGAGACATGTCTCTGCCTAAGGTGCCTTCTGATTGGGTTAATCAACAGCTAAATGGCCAATAGCTAGGCAGGAGAGAATAGGCGGGACTTTGGGGAGAGAGAGACAGAGAAAGAGAGAGAGAGAAAGTTGAATGTGCTGTACTGAGAAGAGGTAACCGAACCACATAGCAGAATGCAGATTAAAATATACGGGTATAATTAAGTTATAAAAACTAGTTGGGAAAAAGTCTAAGCTAGGACAAACATTCATAACAATAAGTCTCTGGGTCATTATTTGTGGGCTGGCGGTTCATAGTCCAATAAGAAAGCTTGCCACAACTCTCTTAAACAAAACAAATCTGTATAGATCCCAAAGCTCATTTAAATTATTTTCGTTATTATCCTACTTGAGGATACACAAATATAAGTTTCAGTTTAAGGTTCACGGGTTTATATATACAAACCACCATATAGACAAAATAAGGTTGCAAATTAAGCATATTCAAAACTACAAAAAAGCCAAGTTATCAACATTAAATTGACAAGGAGATGATGCTGTTTCCTAACACTGTACCATGCTTGGGTAGACTCTGACAGCTGTGACACAGGCTCTCCTCTCCGGCTCGCAAAGAGTGTCTCGTTCCTGGCACTTCAAGTGCATCTCAGAAATCTAGGACCACGCGGCCCGGGTTCGATTCCCGGTCAGGGAACCAAAAAAAAAAAAAAAAAGAAATCTAGGACCAGAAGCTTCTGGTCTAAGTTAACACAGAAGCAAACCCCTAAACTAGAAGCAAAGAAACACGTCAGGACTTGTTTGTAAAGGTTATCCAGAATATATTTATAATGGGTTTTTTCCTTGCCAAAATAAGGCAGCTCGTATTTTTGTTCTCTAGCAAAATTTCATGTCTCTCAGTACCCTACAGCATTTCCTTTACCCTAGATGTACATCAGACCATCTCCAACATCCATAGCATCCACAAACAACGAAAGGACACATTACTACCGAGTCTAGTTTGGTGAATTACAGAATTTAGGAGGAAGAGTGACTCAAAGGCCCAGCGTGCATGGGAACTGAGGAAGGCTGCCCTTCTCCCTGCCCAACCTGCAGGAGGCTCCGCAGAAGAGGGTCTCCTCCAACGATTTACATAACCTTGGAGAAGGGCCTTCCGAACCTTGAAAGAGTTTCTTGGGCCTTCTCAGCTTCCATAGTTTCCTGAGGAGTGGCCCCTTCCAGGAGGGAATGCTTCAGCCAGAAGAAAGAGCTCCAAACATAAGAACGCGTTTGCTGAAACGCATTTGCTGACGGGTGTCCCAGTTGGAGAAACGTTGCTACAGTTTGTACCACCAGCATCCAAATTAGGTGGGCGGGCTTGTTAAAACACAAAGTTCTGCCCCCTCCCCTTCAGAGCTTTTAATTCAGTAGGTCCAAGATAAGGCAAGAATTGGCCTTTGTAGCAGTTCCCCGGCTTCTACAGACTTCCACTGCTACAGCGGGGACCACTGCTTGAGAGCCACTGCCCTCTAGCTTCCAATTGTGCGCTCTCTCTCCCTCCCTCCCTCCCTCCCTCCCTCCCTCCCTCCCTCCCATGGACAAACTCTAATGCGCCTTTCTTAGATTCTCTTGCAGAGCGTGCCCAGAGGTGGTACAGGGAAATTCTCATTAATAAACCTCCCTGGTCCATTCACCTCTAGTCAAAGGTTTCTATAGCAACCCACGTTCCTGCGCAAGGCTCGGGCCACGTTTTCACCCACTGCAGCTAGATGAGTGGAAAATAAGTAACCCCTTGTGATCAACCAAGAAAATGAGAACTAATCAAAGACCAGCACCAGGCCTGACTGGAATTAATTCCCTGCGATTTGGGTCCATGGAACACCAGACACCCAACCAGAGATGGCTTGAGGTTCAAAGCAACATTTTCACGACACTGTTCTCATGGTCGCTGCTCCTTGCAGGAGGGTATTTTTCCTTCCTCCTTTTTAATTGCCTCATACTCTCTCTGAGAGGCCACATAGGCTGTGGCAAGACTATGACCTCTGAGACCATATTTTGAATAGTAATTCTGTCACTTGCTAGTTGCCATGGTCTTGGGTAGTTATTTAACCTTCGGAGACTTCCATCTCCTCATTGGTTTGCTAGAAACAGCAGCTCCAGCCTGGATCCTGAAAACTAACCAATACACAGAAACGACTTTTAAGTGTTTATCATAGAAAGACCAGAAATCGTTCCCACAAATGAAGAGGGAACTGAAGTAGAAGCCCCTGCCACCCTTCTGGTGGAGGACAAAGGCAAGTGGCCAGGGTCACCTGAAGACCCTGGGTCTCTGGAGTCCAGTGTGGTAGATACTCTGCAAAGAGCCTGAAAGAGGGTGTGATCTCTGATTTCCCCACTACCTGCCCACACACGCCCCACACTCATACATACATACACATACATACTTATATACACACATACATATACACGTAGATACATATACATGGACACACACATATATACATACGTACACATGTTCACATATACACATGCACATGTACACACATTCATACACACACACGTGCACACCCTTCCAACTGTATATCTTCGAGTCACGCCCTATGGATTGGTTCCCCTGTGCCACAGCTTAGGGGCGACATACATTTGAGGATGAGAACCCCAGAGCGAGCCCAGAGCTGCTAGGACACACTCCTGTGAGAATTCTGGTCTGCCGCAGAAGGTATATTTTATTCTGATGCTCCCTCGCCTTTTCCTCAGAGCCCTCGACAGCTCATTCCTCACGGCCCCTCTTTGTCCTCCCCTCTCGTCATGCAGTTCTTTCCTCCCATTTCCTCGCCCACACTCAGCAGCAGACAGCAAGTTGGCTGGCCTCCCAATCAAAGACAAGGCACTCGTGAAATCCTGGGGAAGGGGTTGTACCACTGCGCTGCCTGTCTCCACACGCTGGGTCACACAGGCAGGTCCACAAGTCAGTGTGGCACCCACCCAACAATTCAACAGGATGTACCGGCTCCTAATACCACACTCTCTCTGTGTCCTGACCCATTAGTTGGCCTGTTAGAACTGTGTAGTTTCCCCCAGAGTCCCTCTTTCCAACACTCCAACACTTGGGGACAGGACAAGGGAAAGGACAGGTGACTTTGGAGTCCTCTCCCTCCACGGCCATCCTGTGGCACCTGTACTGTTTGCATTGGCCTATGGCTGGTTCCTGGACACCTCTGCCCACCTGTGCTTCATTCAGCCACAGCAAACAGCTCAAAATTCTGACAACCTGGTCCAGAATGATTTTCTGCTCACTACTGAGACCCTTCAGGAACAAAAGACCCCACGTCTTATCATTAAAAGCAGTTCAGGGAATGTTGTCTAACTCAGTCCTGCTTACAAATAAGTTATTTGTAAATTCAAACAAACCAGAATTGCATAAGGACAATTAAGGGAAGAAAACTGTTTTATCACACATGGTCTGTGTGAAATATTGTACCAATTTGTACTGCAGGGCGTATAAAAGAATCTTTTCTGTCAATACGTCTTTAACAAATGGAATCCAGATGTGAACTTGAGTCCATGCCTGCTCGACCTAGGCTGATTGTATGAAGCCGCACTAACACACAGTTGGCTAAATACTCCATTGATTGCTTTATTATTTCAGGTTTGATGTAACCAGGGCAGAGTTTAGATGGGATGTATGTGTGTATATCTGTGTATATCTGTGTGTGTATGTGCGTATCTCTGTGTGTATGTGTGTGCATGTATGCATGTGTGTGTATGTGGGTGTATATCTCTGTGTGTGTATCTGTGTGTTTATGTGTGTATCTGTATGCATGTGTGTGTATGTGTGTATGTATCTGTGTGTGTATGTATGCATGTGTGTGTATGTATCTGTGTGTATGTATGCATGTTTGTGTGTATGTATCTCTGTGTGTATGTATGTATGCAAGTGTGTGTATATCTATGTGTGCATATCTGTGTGTGTGTAGGCCACAGGACGGTCTTGAATGTCATTTATTCCTCCGGTACAGACACCTTTTTTTTTTTTTTCAAGATAAGGTCTCTGGTCCTGAACTTGTCAAGTAGCCTGAATTTTTAGGCAGTCACAGGGACCTGTGTGCCTCTGCTTCCCCAGCCCTGGGATTACAAGCCTGCACGCTTGCTGGCAAGGACTCTACCAGCTGGGCCATCTCGACAACCTCCGTGTTAGAGCCTCTCGCCATCCTTGCTCTGACAGTGCTCATCACCTCATCACCGTGTGGCCCAGCATCTCCGGGAAACTGGCTGGAAATTCATGTTCTCAGTTTCGGTTCCACACTCTGCGCTGAAGTGGAGGCCCTGGGAGACAGAGCTGAGCCATATGGGATTAACAAGACTTTCACATGTTTCTGCTGCATTCCACACTTCGTGACCCACAGCAGTACGCCCTTCCTTCTGGGTTTTAACAAGCCCTGCGGGTGATTATGGCGTGTGCGTTGTGTAAGAGTCACTGGGCTGTGGAAAGCCACTCTGATTCACACAAACTAGATTATCGGTTCTTCCCACCCTAAACGTCTGAATTTTGGGTTTAGATCTCAGACCTCCTCACCATCTGGAATCTTCCAGCCTCGGATACCGATTTATTAAGTACTCTCCGTTCAGGAAGGCTTTGCCTTTCGGTGAGGATGATTTACAATAAGGACGACAATGGGAATTGCAACACAGCTAGCATCGTCCTGCCGGAACGAACCGGTTCCCCTCTACAAAACTGTCATTTTCCATTCGAGGGAAAGGAAGGTTATGTACCTGTTCCAAGCACACTACCCTCTGCTAGTAAATGTGTCTTTTCTGTAATTGCCTGAGCGTGTACAAACGCCCTTCTGTGCCCACTAAGAAATAGCAGGGCCCGACATGGGAATGAAACCCTATTTCCTTGTTCCTTTTTTTTTCTACCCTGTAAAAGCCCTTCGTCCCTTCCAAGAAGAGAGGAGTCTTGGCAAAGAGGGAGGCTTTTTCCTCCAGGGTGACAAAAAGCACTTTCTCTCCTCTCTTTTGTTGTGCTGTTAGATTTGAAACCCTTTGCCCTGAGAACAATACACCACAGTTACTTTATTCTCCAGCTCTCCACTGGGCTTTCTCCCACCCTTCAGATAATGGGCCACCATTTTAACACCAGAGAACAGGTGGCTCCGGTGATGGTGAGTCAGCCAGGCCCATAAGCACTAGACTCTTAGCTGGGCCGCTCTGAGAGGCTCAATTTAAAGGAAGCCGCCTGGCACTCCAGTTAAGGCCCGGCGAGCAGGAAATGGACTCCCACATCAATAGAATGCTAACCACCCTAGCGGGCATGCAACCCTGTAGGTAATTTGGAAAATTTAGGAAGTCGGTGAAGATGAATAAATAAGAGGCCAGCCAATTTCCTTTTTTCGTTTTTATGAAGACGGTGACTGTAGGCCACAATCTTCCTCCCGTCGCTAATGAATGAAACCGGGGGGTGTGGGGCTTTTAAATTTGTGGGAGTGCTAAATAATCCATAACTGGATGTATGTGGGGGCGTGAGGAACGCACATCCTCCTGTGGGACGGGATGAGGGCTGGCAGGTTGCACATAGCTTTCTCTCCAAACAGTCAGAAGCCTTGATGGGGAGAGAGGCTTCCCTCGCTCTAACCAGAGACATTGTATATCTTTAAACATTGCTTCCTGTGACCTAAAACCAGCCATAACTCCCTAGCCTGGAGTGAAATGAAGGTTTGCTAGTTATCCTGATAATTGGATCGTTCTAGACGGCCAATCTGGGCAAATCATGCCCCAAAGTTAATGTTTCCCTGCTAATTAGCTGATGTCTGTCTACATGCAGCCTTCGGAGTAACCGAGTAACTGTCCAGTGGGCAACTTGATGAACAACGGAGCTGCTGCACCTTGGGGTGGGGGTGGGGCTCTCCCCTCCCAGGCTCCATCTGTTACTACTTACACTTCCCATCTCTCTGTCAGGGCTACGAAGAAGCAGAAGATAGACCTCTGAGCCCCTGGCTTTAGAGAATCTATTTGGAATGTTGCAAGCCTGGCTTTCTTTTTCACCAACTCTCATCTTGACTGACTTCACACACCCCACCCGAAATGCTCACCTTTAAGAGGATACAAGTAGGGTAATAACTAAACTTTTCTGTTTCCAACGCGCCAGGTTTGATCCTTTGTTCTACTCCACTGCCACCCGGCCACTGGAAGTCACACAACTGTCCTCACGTGATTTGCCAAAGTCATAGTCTAAAAGTCAAAGATTACCTAGAACTGATGTCTCCCGTGTCCCCTGCTCTGAGACTAAGCTGAACTATTTTACAAGAATCAAATAATTGGCCTGGTGCGGTGGCCATGTCTATAAAGCCAGTACTCGGGAGGCTGAAACAAGGGAACTATTGCATTATATACTTAGTGTTGAGATGGAAGCCACACCCCAGCCCTTGGCATCCTTATATCCAAAGAGTCTGGAATGTTCTGATGGAAATTTCATCTCAAGCCCTCCTCCCTTGGAGTTGCCTCAGTCCAGACTCCGCCCCTGAGAAAGCCTGCCAACTGAGGACCCCTCCCCAGAGATGCTCAAGACCACTCCCACAGGGGGATTTAAACTGCCCCCCAGAGAACAAACCTGTGATTTTCCGGTCTTCCTTTCCTGTCTCCTCTCTGGGGGCTGGAAAGTCATCTGGGAGTGTTTGTATTCATTAAACCTGGGCTTTTTTTTTTTAATTCGGTTTGATTTGGTCTGATTTGGATTATTGCATCGGCAGAAAGGCTTATGGAGATGCAGAAACTTTTTGAGTTCTAGGCCAGGGTGAGACCCTGTCTAAACAAAGAAACAAAAAGAATGGAATGCCAAAGAAGAGAACCCAGAAATTCCTCTGTAGCAAGATAAGGAGAGAGACAGACTGGCGTCTAGGGTAGGCAGCTGCCTTTTTAAGCCTTATGTCTCTAGTTACTCCATAGCTAGACATGGTGGCAGAATCTTAGCGGTTGGGAAGCAGAGCCAGGAACAGTTTTAACACCGACTGGATTGCATAGCAAGACTTTCTTAAGAAAAACCCCAAGGGTTAGAGATACGGCTCAAAGATTGGGGCACTTGTCTAGCAGGTGGCAAAGCTTTGAGGTTCAATCCCCAGGACCAAAATACAATAAGTAAACCAACTCCCTAGGGAAGACATTCACTCTGCCCTCCTGCCTCCTGTCACCCATGACAGAATGAGCCTTTCTGCCTTCCCCAGATGACGGAAAGGATGACAGCACCTGCAGAACTTCACAGAGTCCAAGACGATGCTTACCCCTCTTAACTTGTGTGGGACCAAACCTGGGGAAACACTTCTAGCTGGAGCACAGGAAAGCAGGATCCTTCAGGGCAACAGGAGGAGCCATAGGAAGTGGTGAGCAGGCCCCGCCCTCCTTCCATAGTTAGGCTTGAGAACTGGAACTAATGGCTACTCGAACAGGTCATTTAGAATGGATTTAGTTGCAAGAAACAGAGGTGGGATGAAGGGGTTAGGGGGTGGAGGGCAGGGCTCTGATAAAGGAAGTGAGGGATTTGATTCAGCAAGGCAAGTGTGCAGTCAGGAGTCTGCGACTCTGAGACCATGATTGGATCTTCAAAGGTCTTTGGAAGGCAATGTCCAAGACTTATGATCTCACCTAAGAAAACTCAAACTGCCATTTCAGTAACAGTTGTAAAGTCACGCAAACGACACAGATTTAAGGGAGAAAGGAGTAGACCCCACTGCCTTTCTCTTTTCTTTTTAATTTGGTTTTTCAAGACAGGGTTTCTCTGCATCGCCCTGGCTATCCTGGGACTCACTCCAGAGATCAGGCTGACCTTGAACTCAGAGATCTACCTGCCTCTGCCTCCTGAGTGCCAGGATTAAAGGCGTGCACTACTAGACCACATTTCTTGATGGAGAGGGCAACAGACATGTACGGGAAAGGCCGAACCTTTGGAGCACGTGAAATGACTAACTCCTAATAAGGCCCAGCTTACTCCCACTGCCGTGTGCTCCTACAGCCAAATTCTTGGTCTCTGAGACTCCGCAGAGCGTTCTGTTCCTGTCTCATCCATCACTCTTTGTGACCGCTTATTGCATAAATCAACATCTGTGGTTTTATTTAGAACATTCTATATTCTGTGAAGGCTCTTCCCAGCTTTCCTGTGGAGCCTGGCCCAAATCCCCACTGGGTTCAATGTCCTCCACAGGTCTTCCGTTCCAGCTGGGCTTTTCTCATGGGGCTCATCTCACTGGGTACCTAATGTACCATCCAAGAGCATGGTGCTAGGAAAAAGAACAAAGAGGGCCAAGCATTGGCTCCTGTAATGGTCTGCTCTGTCCCTTTAAAAGACAAGCCATGCCCACTCCCTCCCCTGTCTTTGGAGGCAAGCTGATGTTCAGCTTCCAGCCTGAGTCCTTTCTTTTTATGTTTCTCAAAGAGGGAGCTTCTGTCTCTCCCTTCTCCCCACTTCTCCCCTTCCCACTTTTCTGTTTCTCTCTCTCTCTGTGTCTCTGTGTCTCTGTCTCTGTCTCTGTCTCTCTCTCTCTCTCCTCTTCTCCCTTTCTCCCCTTTCCCCTCCATAACCCACTAAATAAATATCCAGCCTCACCCTGCATGGCATCCCTATCCATCTGTCTCTCACAGGCCATGGCTGTGGCTCTTTGTGGAATTTGCTGTTCTCGGTCTCTCTCACCACCACACGGCTCCCTGCCCAGGACTGGCTGCCTTCGTGGCCTGCTGTGGTCTCCAGACCCGCTGCCCACTGCCACTCCTCAGAGACCTGCAGCGTTTCTACCACTGAGCCCCTCGGGAAACCGCAGCGTCTTATTTTTACCATTACAGGACACCTTGGCACACCTTGCTAACAGGACAAAACATCTGGCCAGTGTCCCATGTTCCCCATCCTCCATGAGCATCTTTGGGAGGAGGGTCAGCTACCAATCAGACTGCAGCCCTCTTCCTTCTTTTGGCTGTTTAACAATCTTATTATTTTTCCTTTGAAAGCTGCCATCCCAGAAGAGAAAATCTGTTCCCTCCTTAATTCTGTTTTGCAATGTGAGTTTCATAAATGGATTGCCCTGCTCTCTCAGCCTTGGCTCTGAGCATTGGTCCTCAAGTCAAAAATCAAAACTTAGCCCACAGAACCATCATCTGCACGGAGTTTGAGTTTCAGATGTGAATGTATGCCCAGTGAGGATCAGGCTGGTTTCCTTACCAAGGCCTGGAGAAACTGACAATTGACCTCTCCCCTGACGGAGATGCACCCCTCCTTCTGTGATAGTCAACCTTTCTCACTTGACTGGAATTCAGAAATGTACCTGGGTGGGTGGATTCTGGAGACACACTTCTGGCATGTTTGTAAGGGAGTTCTTGAGAGGTTGAGATGAGGGAACACCCACCCTGGATGAGGGCTGCAACATCTTCTCCAATCTGAGCAACCAGGAAAAAGGTGGTGGTGGGCGGGGCACCAGCTTTCATCTCTCTGACTATAGACACATTGTAACCAGTCACCTCCATTCCTGCTACACCCCTTCCCTGCCATTATGGACCTCTCTCTCTCTCTCTCCTTTCCCTCTCTCCTCCCTCCCTCTCTCTCTTCTCCCTCCCTCCCTCCCTCTCTCCTCCCCCTTCTCTCTCCTCCCCCTTCTCTCTCTGTCTCTCCTCTCTCTCTCTCCTCCCTCTCTTCCCCCTCTCTCTCCTCTCTCTCTGTAGCCCTGGTTGTCCTGGAACTAGCTAGTAAACCAGGCTGTCCTTGAACTCACAGAGATCCACCTGCCTCTGCCTCCCAAATGCTGGGATCGAAGGTGTGCGCCACCACACCCAACTATACTCTACTCTCAAAACATAAACCAGAACACACCTTTCTCCATGACATTGCTTTTAGCAAGATGATTGGCAAGCCAAGGGCCAGTGGCCAAACCCTTCATGAGCATCACTAAGGAAAATACTACAGTCACCCTGTTCCCAGTGAAGAAAACAGATGGTAGCTCCTCCCACTCCCTCCAGATCATGGCAAGCAGAATATATTTGGAGATGATATCCTCAGTGTCTGTGTTGCCCAGAGAAAGAAAATAGATTGCAAAGTAGGGTCATCCTTTAAGGGGGTCCTTTAATGGGTCCATGTGGCTATATCTTGAGGCCATTCTGAGTGTGAGTACTGTAAAAGATAGCTCCCACTCTTCCATGAATTTACCCCATAGAAGTCGCTGGAAGCATCAATATACTGAGGTAAATCCTGTAGAACTCCAGTTGGGAAGCACAGGAGGGATGGAAGTAGATACGGACATCAGGCTGTGTCCCCTCCTTCCACAGAGGTCCGATGGGACATGATGAAGAGGTAGAAACACTTGTCTGTGAAAAGACACTGGCGCTCACTCACTCCCAGGGCATGTTTCTAAGGTCACACACGCCCCCTCATCCATCAGCCTCCATGCCCCAACACACGGTTTACACACTGTGAAGCTCGAGGGGAGGGGCAGTGTGATGACGCAAGCAGCTGCCAGCAGAGTCCACGGCTATTACGCGGCTGTCTGGACTTCTCCCCTGTGAGTTACGATGAAGCAGATGGCCAGAGCTCACAAAACCACCCACCAACAGGGTCTTCTCAACCTTCCCCCCCCCCAAAACCACTATACATGCCAAATGGGTGTGTTGATTGGCAAGCGATTTCCAGGCTATTATATAACAACTGGCTGGCTCTTGAACCCAGTTTAAACAGACCCTCTTGGAAATTGTTAGAAAAAGGCTTCCAAGAAGTGAAGGCAGGAGCAAACCTTCCAGAAACAGCACCAGCCAGGCGCAGGGAACTCAGTGATTTCCTTCCTGACAGTGAGGAACTTCCTTCCCCTGAGCAATCTCTTAGGCATCATCAGAAGATGATGAAGGAGAGGTGGGCAACAGGCTAGAGTTGAACCCCAACTTTAGGGAAGAGCTCGAAGGGGCTGGGAGTTAGCTGCAGGGGTGGCCAGGCTTCAACACCCACTCCCCAATTTATGTGGGCTCTGGGCACCAGAATAGCAATCTTCACACTTGCGTAGCCAAAGCTTTAACCCCTGAGCCATGCCTCTAAACCCTCTCCTTTTCGGTGCCCCCCTTGCCCAAAACAAACAAACAGATGTGATGGTAAGGCATCGTTCTGTGTAACTGAAGAATCAGAAGAATCGTAGCTCTCGGGTAATTGCATTTCCCCAATTTTGATAACTATCATTATTCTATCATTATAGAATGCTTAAGCAGAACTCTGTGCTTAGCGCTACTCAGAACGCTTTCTGTGCATAAATGCAGCCAGCTGTGACTGCCATGTGAAGGTGACATCATTCCTAATACTATTTTATGGAGAAGACATAGGCAAGAGAGTGAATACCCCGGCCAAGGTCAGAGCATCACACTGGCAGCCAAGGACAAGGGAAACACAAAGGCTCTTCTTGGCTACCGCACAGGAGAAGGCAGAGGCGTGGTCCCTATGAAGACTGGCACTAACGACTCAGCTAGAGCTGCAGAGAGAAGTCCGAAGCAACCAAGCCTGGGGAGCAGGACTTGAGCTGGAAAGAGAGAGCTTCAGTGTATTGCAGGAGACTCGGAGCCTCCGGGAAGCGAGTTTCATTTAAAGCGCAAATGTCTGGATGGGAGAGACGGCTTGGTGGTTAGAGAAAAGGCTGTTCTTACCAAGAACCCAGGTTTGCTTCCCAACTCCTGTGATACCTCACAACCATCCATGTCTCCAGTTCCGGACAGATGGGGGTGGGGGAAGGGGGAAGAGAAGTCTGGAGTTTAGAGAATGGCTTAGCAGTTAAGAGTACTGGCTACTCTTCCAGAAGACCCAGGTTCAATTCCCAGCACCCACATGGCAGCTCACAACTGTCTGTACCTCCAGTTCCAGGAGCTCTGATACCCTTACACAGACATGCTGCAGACAAAACAGCAATGCACATGAAATAAAAATACATAAATCAATTTTTAAAAAGAAAAGATGCACATGCAAAATACATTTATGCAAAAAATACATTGACTCCAATCACACACAAAATCATTTTGATCACTGGGTGTAGATCAGATTAATCGGGTTGCAAGTTTTATTTAATACCAGCAACAAACTGTATAAAAGCAAAGTAGGTTTTTTTTTTTCCTGTCTATTCTGCAGCAAAGCTTTCTGTTCTTCCAGAGGTCCTGAGTTCAATTCCCAACAACCACATGGTGGCTCACAACCATCTGTACTGAGATCTGGTGCCCTCTTCTGGCCTGCAGGTATACATGTAGTCAGAATTGTATATATAATAAACAAATAATTCTTTAAAAAGAAGAAGAGGAAGCAAAGATGAATGACCCCTTCAAGGCTCTGGCATTGTCACAAAATGCCACCTCCCAGTTATAACTTGCGAGTTAACCAAACCACAGAGTGTGTCCTGAATCAAGAGACTGTCACTACTTTAGTGAAGCAAAGCAGAGAAGCAGCCTCCATACAAAACTCAGTCACATTCTTGCTTCAAAAGAAAACCTTTTCAGCCATCCTGGCTTTAGGGAACCTGTGGTTTAACTGTTTTTAGGACAATGCCAAGTAACCCTCTTCATGCCACAGGTCAAATCAGTGTCGAAATCTGAAGGACAGTACCAAGCATTTGTGTTTTATTGTTTGTATTTGTTCTATTTGCGGCATATTTTATTGCTCCCCCTGATTCTATCATGTCCTAGGAAATCACTTCTCTGAGAAAATAATATTTTTCATAGAAGCAATATAATATCACAAACCTAAAAGCAGATCATGGGGGGAGGGGGGAATCAGTAAACCGAGCCTCTAAACTGAGTTTTAGCATCAGGATTAACTTACTATTGTCAGCAACAATACTAAAGTAACATAAATTATAGGCAGCAAGGTTTCATTTGAGGGAACTGAATCCATTTTCCATGACCAAAAAATTGACCATCACATTTTGGAATCAGTGGGGAAATGGCAGTGGGAAATTAGGAGGGAGAGTGAAGTCACTCTTGTTAAAGGGCGACACCTACTGGTAGGATTACGCACTGCAGCTCAGTTCTACTAGACATTTATGAGCCCAGAAATCACAATGCACAAGCATGGTTGGAATGAGTTTTGTTCCTTAGCATCCTAAACCCTCTCCCAACGTGAGTGAACTGCTCCCAAATAAGAGATTCCAGATTCTAACACAGAAACAAAAGTTGACTGCCGCGCACCGAGCCCCTGTGACTGTGGCTCTGTGAGCTGGCACCCAGTTAGCAAGCTTCGGGCAAGGAGGCTGGAGGTTAAAATACACAGACACAGACAGAGAGACAGCGACATGGGTCATCCTTGAATTCCCCAAGAATGTCCCCTTTATTGTGTTCAGGGGCAGATTATATAGAGATAGCTAAGCCCCAGCCAAACCCACCAGAAACCACTCTCCTGCCATCAGGAACTCCTGAAGGTCTCGTGCTCAGAGCAGCTGTAGGCACTCAGATCAGGGGATTACAAGAAATTCAGGATTTGGGGTCTCACTGCTCCCAACAGCTGACAAGCTCTCCACTCCCTAACAACAATGGGCTCAGCCCATTAAACAGGATCACCAATGATTCTGAATCTCAAGAGACTCCCAGAAGAAAGACTGGGAGCGTGGAGGCATAACCATGGCAGGTGCCGACAATGGTGTCCCGGCCAAGCCGCAAGTGTTATTTCTACTATATCCCTCTCCCCGCCTCCTTCAATGCCGCTCCCCCACATTCCTGCTTCTAGCCTATACCTCGCCATGCTCTCTGCAAATTCTTCCAACTACCCACGATTCTTCCAATAAACTGCTTCTCCATTTAAGGTAACCGAGTAAATTTCTGTTGGGTAGAACCAGCAACTCTAGCTGGAACACAGTCAAACATTTGTATAGCTGTCTGGCATTGGGTTACACCACCCGTCTGGGCTGTTCCTCCCCCAGAAATACTTCACGTAGTGAAAAATTGCCTGAAAGAAGAAGAAAAACAAAAACAAAAAACAAAAAAAACCCTAACCTGTCCGTCCAAGTCACACAACTTGCTTGGCAGAGGCAGGCTACAAACTCAACCAGTCTGATGCTATAATTGAGTCTGTCAAAAAATTCGCTGTTCATAAAGTTTGTTTTTAAAGTTAGGACATTTGAAAGCTTGAGAACCCCAAAGTCTCTGGGCACGCACTGCTGGTGCCAGCAAAGAGAACAGGCCAGCAACGGCGGAAGGACACAGCAGTGCCGAGGCGACAATGGAAGCCGTTTTACCGTGAAGCTAGAGAAACTCACGTGGTTTTCACCAGCAATGGTCTGTTCTCGGACTGTGTTTTGTGTATGAACGTAGAATTGGGTTGGGATCATCCCCTGTGGGGAGAAAGCCAGGATCCACCCTTGGATGAAACCAGGCATGGATCAGGTTAGAGACTCAAGATGCAGGTTTGAAGCTCAAGCAGATGCAGACCTGCAGAATGTGGACTTGATTTAATCGCTTGGTTGCTTGTTTGTTCATTTAGTTATTTGGGTTTTGAAGACTGACCTCTGCTTATTTTATGTGTGAGGGTGTTTTGCCTGCACGAATGTCTGCACACCACAGGCCCTGGATCCTCTAGAACTGGAGTCTGACAGTTGTGAGCTGCCATGCGGGTTCTAGAAATGAAACCCCAGTGTTCTGCAAGAGCAGCCAGGGCTCTCAGTCCCCTGTTCCCGCCTCCCCCCGCCCTTATTTGACTTTTGTTATTTGTCTTTTGATACAAGGTCTTGGGTAGCTTAAGCTAGCTTCACACCCTCTTTGTAGCTGAGGTTGGCCATGAACTCCTGACTTTTCTTCCTCAAATGTCCCAGTTGCTGGGATTGCAAGCGTGTGCCACCGAGTCCATCTTCTTCAGAAGGTGGCTTTTAAAAGCACAAATAGGCCGGGCGGTGGTGGTGCACGCCTTTAATCCCAGCACTTGGTAGGCAGAGGCAGGCGAATCTCTGTGAATTGGAGGCCAGCCTGGTTGGTCTACAGAGTGAGTTCCAGGGAAGCCAGGGCTGCACAGAGAAACCCTGTCTTGAAAAACCAACAAACAAATAAGCCAGGCATAAGAGCCACACTTATTCCAACATTTAGAAGCTGAGACAAGAATTTCATTGGGAGTTCCAGAACAGCCTTACAAAATAAATTCCAGACCAACCTGAGGGACACCGCAGAAACCCTGTCTCAAAAAGACAACAAAAGGGGAAGACAACGCAGTGGTTAAGAGCCCTTGCTGCTCTTGCAGAGGACCCAGGTTTGGTTCCCAGCACCTACGTGGCAGCTCACAACTGTCTGTAATTTTTCTTCTAGCAAATCTAATGCCCGCTCTGGCCTCTCCCCCCACCCCCGACCAGGCACATATATGGTACACAAGTGCAACAGAACACTTATACCCAGAAAATAAACATAAATTGGGTGGGGCGGAGGGGGCGTTCTACAAAAGAAAAACATAAACAGCTGTGAAGACCACCTTCGCTCTCCCGTGCCCCAGGGGGAAGGGGAGAGTTAGGAGTGATTTCTCATTTAGCCACACAGGGTTTCCCATTTATCCAGACAGGTCTCCGTGGACACTCCTGGGGATTTAGAAACCATTCGCTGAGACAGGACACTTTACACAAACAAGACTGAGTGTGAGTCCCGGTCATCAAGGCCCTCTTTGGAGAACCAGCCAGATGTGTCCGTCCCTGGGTAAGATGGCTCGCCCAGCCTCATCTGGGCTGCTAGGGGGACCCTGCTCTGATGGGAAAAGCTGGTGGCATACACGTCATGGATTTCAACTCCCTAATAATGCTACGCATCATGAGTACCAAGTGCTTGGGTGCCAGTCTTCTGCCTTTTTGCTCACAAGCTGAGCATCTACACCTTACCCTGGAACTAGCCCGTACTAGACATGCAAAGGCTGGGATTTCCCTCAAAATAGCAATAATTGAGACAGCCATTTGTCCACAGAACTACTAGTCAATCGTTGCCAAGAAGACCTTCTGAGAAAGTAGCCTTTGTCATTAGCCGGTCTTCTCATCTTTAGGAGACTATCAGGTATACTTACACGAGCTAAGATGGCTACTTCATTAAATGCTCTGACCCTATAGGGCCACCGTCTCATGTGTGGTCTGTGCAGGCCTTGATTGTTTCCTGCACAAGAGCTAAGATATATCAGCCATTTTTGTCTTTGTGTCTTCTTTGAGGGTGAGGAGGGGCCGGGACCTGCCAGATTTTCTTTTCTTTTATTCTTCTATTGTTAACTTTATGCATTTATGGGGTTTCCATAGATGAATAGGATATGTACTGATCGAATCAAGGCAACTAATGTTTCCTCT